>NW_027507758.1:236278876-237503876 GCF_037356315.1 Lithobates pipiens | reverse complement strand
GGTTGCCACAACTTAGCATACTTCGCTATTCTGTTTCAAGGTGAATTTTTAAGCTTTTATTAAAAAGGAAGCTGGCAGAAGAATCATGCTGCCAATGTTTAGGCAAGCAGGAAGCAGGGTTAGGAAAGTATTCAATGTAATTTAACCACCAGGATATTTTTCATGCAATAAAAATAACAAATCAAATGTCTCTCTTTTTTTTTTTCCATCCTAAAGTTTCAGCATAGAGAAATGCTAGAATGTTTTATCAGATGTTATTTTCCTAATTTAAGACTCATGGTACATATTCATTATTTTTACTGCAGGTGTAGCATTTAAACAGTGTTTCAACTTTTACTACAATTTAGAGAAGTAATAAAAAGTTAGGGTTCCTCTATAGTTAAACGATTTAAAATCCTAAAACTGCAATAACCATGAAAAGAATGTTAAGCAGTTTTAAGGTAAGGGTGCCATTTTCTGCTGTTCATCACCTGTAAAATGCTTTCCAAAACCATTCCAAAACCATTAACGTGTCAGTCTTGTGACATAGCACATACCGTAGATGTTCGGCAGAAGTAGCTTAATTTATCTATCAAGTTTAATAAATTATATCTACTTTCTAAAGCAAGTTGTCCTTGAACTAGACTACTTTTCTTAAAGGATAAGCAAACCCCAAAATGTTATATATATATATATATAAATATATATATTTATAATTGCTGATGAGAGTGGTACATTAATTCAACACCACTGCAAGATTGTTTATTGCTTGGGCATGTAGTTGAGCATTATCTGTGGCATATGAATTAGTCAACAATTGGCACTCGCAGCCAAGTAATATATAAAGACATCAGTAACATCTTTTGGATTGTTTATTGGGACCCCATATACACTCTCAAGGTTCTTGCACTGTGTTTGTGTGTTACCTTTTAACTTCTTCTACACTCAAGTGGATATCTACAGCAACATGGGACTACTTCAGTTACTGCTGCCTAATAATGTTCAGTGCCTTGGTATATTGGTTGTGTTTTTTTTTTTTTTTACTTGAAAAATCTCCTTTCATGTTATGAGCCTTGGCCATCTCTTCCACAATGTCCTGGATTCCCTGCATGTTTTGCAGCTTCTCCTTTGCTGTGTACTTTTAATTTGCGAGGACTGATATATATATATATATATATATATATATATATATATATATATATATATATCACAGTATTTCACAAAAGTGAGTACACCCCTCATATTTTTGTAGATATTTTATAATATCTTTTCACGTGACAACACTGAAGAAATTACACTTTGCTACAATGTAAAGTAGCAAGTGTGCAGCTTGTATAACAGTGTAAATTTGCTGTCCCCTCAAAATAACTCAACACACAGCCATTAATTTCTAAACTGCTAGCAAAAAAAAGTGAGTACACCCCCAAGTGAAAATGCCCGAATTTGAACCAATTAGCCAGTTTTCCTCCCCGGTGTCATGTGACTCATTAGTGTTACAAGGTCTCAGGTGTGAATGGGGAGCAGGTGTGTTAAATGTGGTGTTATCGCTTTCATTCTCTCATACTGATCACTGTAACTTCAACATGGCACCTTATGGCAAAAACTCTCTGAGGATCTGAAAAAAATAATTGCTGCTCTACATAAATATGGCCTAGGCTATTAGAAGATTGGCAAGACCCTGAAACTGAGCTGCAGCATGGTGGCCACGACCATACAGTAGTTTAACAGGACAGGTCCCTCACATAATATTATCATTTACAGAGGTTATAACACATTTCCACCAGCCATAAAGAGCAGCACCAAGACCTACCATATTACACTTTTTTCATTTCCACTAAGAACAGGCCTCGCTATGGTTGACCAAAGAAGTTTGCTCAGCATCATATCCAGAGGTTGTCTTTGGGAAATAGATGTATGAGTGCTGCTAGCATTTCTGCAGAGGTTGAAGGGGTGGGGGGTCAACCTGTCAGTCCCGTCCTCAGACCATACGCCGCACACTGCATCAAAATTCTCTGCATGGCTGTCATCCCAGAAGGAAGCCTCTTCTAAAGATGATGCACAAGAAAGCCTGCAAACAGTTTGCTGAAGACAAGCAGACTAAGGACAAGGATTACTGGAACCATGTCCTGTGGTCTGATGAGACCAAGATAAACGTATTTGGTTCAGATTGTGTCAAGCGTTTGTGGAGGCAACCAGGCGAGGAGTATAAAGACAAGTGTGTCTTGCCTACAGTCAAGCATGGTGGTGGGAGTATCATGGTCTGGGGCTGCGTGAGTGCTGCCAGCACTGGGGAGCTACAGTTCATTGAAGGAACCATGAATGCCAACATGTACTGTGACATACTGAGCAGAGCATGATCACCTTCCTTCGGAGACTGGGCCGCAGGCAATATTCCAACATAATAACGACCCCAAACACAACTACAAGGCAACCACTGCCTTGCTAAAGAAGCTGTCGGTAAAGGCGATGGACTGGCCAAGCATGTCTCCAGACCTAAGCTCTATTGAGCATCTGTGGGGCATCCTCAAATGGAAGTTCAGAGTTGTCTTATGAAAAGATATAATAAAATATTTACAAAAGTGTGAGGGGTGTCACTTTTGTGAGATACTGTTTATATCCCATTTCAGCTTGCAAAACTCTTCCTGTCAGCATCCATAACGTTCAGAGGGCAGGCTCTGTGAAATGTGTGACACAGCAGTGCCTACTCACAAGGCATAGTGCATATCTATCACAAAATTGCAGGAAGTAAATGTGTGGGGATCTTCACAAAGTACATTTACAAACTTCAAGATTATTCAGATTAATGGGAATAATTAATATTAATATTTAACAATTGAAGTACATTGTAGAAATAAATAGATGATTGTAAATTTTGACACTCAATAAACGTTAAATGTGGTAGCTGCAGTCGTTTTTATTTTTCAGGTCAAGAACATTTTCAGCAAGTACAGAAAATACATAATAATCATACCAAAAATGTGTCTTTGTCACTTCCTGTGACAATTGTCTACTGTAAACATCGTATTCCCCCATCTCCTATATAATGGGAGTGAGGAAGGGCAGATATATTTGTAGTCCAGCCAGGGTGACAGCCATAGCTACCTCTATGGTTTTAGTGAAGAAGTGAGTGGAGCCACCAAGGGTCATGAAGTGTGTTGTTGACAGAATTACTAGGTCTTATTAATCGGTTTAGACATACTTTAAGTGCAAGTGCCTTACTATACTTGCATAGAATGAAAAGAACAGTGCCCAGGTTGCTTTGCAGTTTCCTAGCTTGTACATTGTATTACACAGAACCAACTCCTGTAACATGTCACATTCTCACTTCAACCACCAGCGTAATGATGATGAGGTCCAAAATTGCCTGTTCCCAGCAAATTAGAAGACCTTAATCATTTTTTACAGATACAGTAGATGGATAGATAGATAGATAGATAGATAGATAGATAGATAGATAGATAGATAGATAGATAGATATCACTCCTCAATCAACTGTAGATCAAATCAGCATTGACCCAGTATATTGGGGTTAATAATAGAAGATTCTTCCTCTTACAAACTAATTGCAGGCTATAAACTGTTGTGTCATGACTAATTGCTCTTCATTAATAACTTTTCTGAGCTGTTGGTTCCCATCATTGATCCAGAAGTTAAACTTGGGGGTAGACAGAGACCTCTTTCATGGAAAGGGACATTGCATAAAGTATTTGCTTGTTTATCATTTTGAAATACAAGAGAGGACATAATATTTTACCATTATATATCACATTGGGTTATCAGCCCCTATATTTTAGAAATGTACTAGTTTACCTATTACCATAGGTTACATAGTACATAGGTTGGACTTGATGGATTTGTGTATTTTTTAAACCTCACCTATGTAACTATGTGACCAGCCTCTACTGATCCAGCCTCCAAATATGGAGAAAAAATAATAATTCCTCTGGTCAGTCAAATGGAAAAGCTGTAAGGGTATTCAAAGTTATCAGTCTACTCTTCAGCTTGTGCAAGTGTTGGTAATTAATTATTATTAGCTGTCATGGAGAGAGGGAGTTCACTGAAAATTAATATTTCAATACTAGAAAACACCTGAGGGTTGATTAACCTGCCTTCTTTTTACATCTCAAGTGTAATCCACAGATAAGAAGTCTCTTTGTTGTTCTGAATTTAAACCTACCCCTGGGCTAATTATAAAGGTCTCACATTCTTAGTACTGGATACTAAAATTGTTGATTTATCTTACATTGTGAAAAATCTATGAGTTCTTTTATACCACTTTTTTTGTCTTTTACATCTTTTATACCAGAGGGCAGTATGGCAGCAGCTAACAGGCATTTAAAAGGAAATACTGTCTTCTTTCAGTGCCTGTTTATTTTTTAAAGTGCAAATCTACAATTTTACATTGCAGGACTGCTCCACAAGTGCAAGCCAAGCGTTTGGCTCACAGTTGCAGATAGGCCCCATTGATCTCTGTTGGCAAGTTTGACATAAGGTCAGGAGCGGGTGCACAGATCTGAATGCAGACACTGTACATTCGGAACTATGCACCTGCTCCTGTCCATAAGTCAGATTTTGACATGTGACTGTGTCCGTGCATCCAATGGGTCTGCATCCACTTCTATGGCTGAATGCACACAGAGTGGATGCATATGCAGCAGACAGTGGCTCAGATCAGAGAACAGGTCTGATTATCACCTGTCCGAATGAGCCTTTTAAAGTACATGACAATGTATCAGCACTATATATATATATATATATATATATATATATATATATATATATATATACAGGGGTCAAGTCCTGGGGAAAAAAGTGTGGGAACTCCCACCCAAGATCCACTCCCCCACCAAAAAAAAATGATACGCTCATATGCACGAACACTTCAAAAGTGGTATTTTTCATCCAATTTTCGTATTGTGTGTATGAAGCTTAACTGTTAGTACATAAAAAAAAACAATCCTCAATAAACATAAATACGGTAATTCTCTGAATAATCAGCATTCATTCAATTGTGCTTCCATGCAAATGTGAACATCATGTTCTGATCTTTATTGGGGAATGTTATTTTGTGTATATAGTGTTTATGTGGTGAATTTACACTTTTCATTGAACAGAGTTTGGATAACACAGGGTTAAACGGAAAGGTCATAAATTAACTGCACATTATCTGGACAGAATTCTTGGGGAGATAGTGATGTGTTCCTGCAGATGTATGCTAGCTTGGAGAGCTGCAAACTCTGCAGGGCTCCAACACACACTCACTGCTATTCCAACCCTTCACATATTTCCACATATACTTCCCTCCTGGCATTAAACTTTGCCAGGTATTGTGCTCAGCTTACCACCCCAAACTGATGTTCCTCCCTCAGCTCACCTCTCTCCTTGCATGTCCTGTGAGCAGAATAGCTGTGCTCCTCCTCTAGGTTCTCTTATCATATGGCACTGAAGATAGAGGGGGGGGGGGGGGATTCAGTGGGACACACAGAGCAAGTATGCAGGAGACTGGGGGGGGTAGATGAGGAGACAGAAAAGGAAGGTACGGCAGGGAGGGGCGCATCACGAGAGGTCTGACTAAATACCTTCTCTTAGAAACAGGGACCTGATCTACCTGTCAGCTAGCTGTGATTGATAGGTAGATCGAAGAGGAAGCTGTCATGGGGCCCCCTACTAGCAATGCCTGAATGGTCAGTCCACCCCTGGTGTGCGGCACTTACTATTGCGAGCTGTGTCGGCGGCTGCTGGTGTAGCACCTGCCACGCAGCTCATATACTTCACATAAGTCTTGCAGGATACAGCTGCTAATGGGAACTGAGTTCCTGTTGTGGAAAAAGTACAGGAACTCCGTTCCCACGCGTTCCCGCAGGACTTGAGCCCTGTATATATATTTATGGTTGTGGCTCTATGACTGAGACAGATATGGATCACATAAACGCGCAACAAGATTTACAACATAAATAGACCTGAAGTGTGCCTTGGTGGTCTGGTATTCTGAAGACAAGATATATATGCTAAATGCTAAATGCTAAATGTATTAAATAATTTGTGGTAATTGCTTCTGAGTTAAGTAAAGTAGAGCTAGGAGGTAAATTCATTATAGTTTTAATACATATTCCAGGTCAGGAAAACACAAGTAATCAATCTTTGCCAGTCAAATTACTTTACATAGTGGCATGGAATCAGAGTGCATCTATCTTTTCAGACAATATAACTAACCTACGTTTATCTCTGGACTTTTATATTTTTATAGTATTGCATAATATGAACATGCTCTAAGAACATGTAATGCTCCTTGGGGTGTCTCTTGGATAAATATTTTTTGCTCTTCAGGTTTAAAGAGAACCAATTGTAATGGGTCCTATTCAGCAATGTGAATCTTTAATTACTATTAGTGTTAGGTAAAATTTAATATTAGTGGGGTAAAACTTGAGCAGTGGAAATTATGAACACAGCAGTTTGATTGTATGAAATAGGAAGCAGAAGAGTGTCTAATATGTTTGATGTTGGATTTCAAACAACCACAGAGAAAATTGTCCATAGGGTCTGCAGTGGGCACAGTGGTGGAGAAAGGTGATGGTTTCATAGTGGTGAGAAAGTAGAGATAACAAAATCTGTCCTAGTTTGATTTACTGAGGGTTTGACAAATTTTGCAAATCTGAACTAGCAGTAGATCCAATTGAAGCTTATATAGGGCAAATCTTGTTAGTAAATTCTACCCATTTTGTAGCACCAATAGGCTAGCTATTTTCAGAAACTAGCATGGGAACCCAGGCTCTGTACCAATACCCAAAGAATAACATACAGCAGATAAAAGGTCCTTTTAATCCAACTTTAAGGTCAACAAAGAAAAAAACCTAAATACTTACAATTACTCATTGGGAAGATGCCTTAAAGCTGTACATGGTGTTAGAGAACAGTACAATTTTCATGGACAGCTCCAGGAAAAGTGTAAACTGGTAGCATATATAGCAGTGAAACATATTTTCTTTCTTTTACAGTTATCCTGGATTACATACAGCAGCAATACCTCAATCATATTCATTTCAGTTTGAAAAAAGGCTTTTTTTTTAGGTGGTTTTAGCAGAGACACATGCTTTATCATCAAACAGTAATAGGCCTGTTTTGATTGGAGGACAGAAATTGACCAATAGTTTGCTGGTGTTTTCATTCAAGAATTGATAGACTATTGTGATTATGGATGAGTTGCAATAGGCAAAGTATGGTTTGCCAGACTTTCTGTAACCTGGCTGGAATTCCATGAATCTCAAACATAGTGCCAAAGCCCAATGAAGTCTATGGAAAGGGACTTTTATAGATTTATTTATTGCCCTTTTCAAGGCAAATTTTTAAGGTTTTATTAAAAAAGGGCATGGGCAGGTGCTAATTTAAACAGCATTTCATTTTTAGTAATAGTCAGTTTTGCTGTAATAGATTGTATACATGTATATATGCTTCACTTCACAGGCAGATTCAAGACACCCCCCAGGCATGTTACGTAAAAAATGTTTGCATTTTTATTATTTTCCTTTATCATTCCCTTAGCATTATCGCAAACAGTGCTCCCCACAAGACATCGTTTTTCAGTTTTTGCTTTGACACATGTCCACCAGGGCAGAACCCAGTTGTCCTATGTATTTTTTTTTACACTCCCTTGCCTATTTCTGATTTCTAATATTTGACTTCTAAGGTAAAGATTTCTAAAATGTGACTTCTGTTATGGTATGGGGTTTGGTTTTAGCATCCAAACTTTAATCAAGTTTGCTGAAACCACCCTGAACCAAATTCTATTATATTCTATTCAACACTATACGCTAAAACATCTGGCTGCATGTTTAGCTCGGGGGACTGAGGGGATGAAATGCATATCATTAAAAGAGGAATAAACCCTTTACACGATCCTTGTGGAAGGTGAGACATACAGATTTGTTGGCACTACTGGGGGAGATTTACTAAAACTGGAGCGTGCAAAGTCTGGTGCAGCCCTGCACAGAAACCAATCAGCTTCCAGATTGTATCGGCAAAGCCTGATTGAACAATCTGAAGTTAGAAGTTGATTGAGTACCATTCGCAGCTGCACCAGATTCTGAATGCATCAGTATTATGCAGGCCATACATGGTCGAATTACGAACAAATTTTATTTTCAAAATCAGAAAATTTGTTTTTTTTGTGATCCGATGATGCCACCATTGATTTTTGAAATTCGGCTGACCAAGCCTTCAATTTCACCTCATGTTGTTACAGAAAAGAATTTTCTTGGCCGGGAATCTTCTTTTCTCTCCATAAATTTTCTTTTATCTGCGTAAATTCTTATTACATTTCTCACACGATTCTCCCATCATTGATTAGAAAATCGTTTGTTTTTCAAAAAATTTCCAACATGTCCGATTCCTCAAATTTTATTTGCGCACGAAAATCGGCTGTTGCTGCAGCCCACTAATGGTGCGAAATTCATACGAAAATTCTTAGATATGATTTTCGAAAGAAAATTCTTTCGAAATTCGAACCGTGTATGGCCGGCATTAGTAAACCTTTCCGGTTTTAATTTGTTTTTCAGTGTAACAAAGCACATCTGATATAAAAAACAACCTTGTTTCACAAGATTTATGATCAATACAGATATACATACTTAGTGAATTTGCATATTAGTTTTTGGTATTTTATAATAATATTGCAAAAAACGACATTAAACCCACAACGTGTTACTGTTACAGTCATTATATATTGTTGAAACATTATTCCTTGGTGTGTTCCCGTAAACATTGTGGATGATTGATCAGAATACACTAACAATTTTGGCCCTGGGAAATATCCATAAATTTTGGATAGGCACAGCAGATGTTGCATTTTGAAAAATTGTATTTGAAAGGCATAGCTTTGCTACTCTTGACAGATTTTATCTGATTTGCAATAGAAAATAGCTTGAAAATAAATAAGGTTTAGGGTAACTCCTGAATCCCACAGATGTATTGTCATAATATAACGCTTAGTGAAGCATCAGAAGGCTATTATATAGGTTTTTACTGTAGCTAGAGTTGGATCATTTTACTGGCAAATGTATAGTATTAATTCACATTTATATTACCTGTCTTTGGAAAAGAACATTCTAAAGTTTGTCAATGAAATGAAATGACAGTTCCTTATACATGGACACATATTACGCACACCAAACCACTTTTTAAAAATGAGGCAAAATGTAATTCGCTGGATATCTCCAGCTTTTTAGATGCTCTCCTAAAATAAACCTTGGGTAAATTAAACTTAGCGTTTAGTGAAATATGCATAAGAAGAGGTTACCTTTGTTGAAAACAGCATGCCAAAATCATTCATGTTTATGTGTGCAACTTGCAGTATTTGTAGCCATACTCTCTCTTTACAATTGTGTATGTGTTGCATTGCAAGGAGCTGTATTACAGTGATTCTAAATACTGACATTTTTTCTTTTATCCTTTTGCTTTTTCTGGTAAAAAACCTTCAGTATGTAGCTCCCCCCCCCCCCCCCCCCAGCTCCCTCTTACACTTACCTGAGCCATATCTAGATCCAGCACTGTACACGAGAGCAGAGCCTCTTTCTGCTCTTTTCCTGCTCATTGGCTCAGACACAGCAGTGGGAGCCATTCGTTCCTGCTGCTGTCAATCCCTGCCAGTGAGGGAGTAGGGGGGTGGGGCCAAGCCGCGGCCTGTGTGTTTTCTGGACCCACAGAGCCATCTCAGGAGCATGCAAGCAGGAGTGCCCCCATAGCAAGCAGCTTGCTATAGGGGCACTTTATGAGGGGGGAGGAGCCAGAAGCAGCAGCGGGTACCCAAGAAGAGGAGGATTGAGGCTGCTCTGTGCAAAACCATTGTTTTGAAAGACACCTGTATAATGGCTGACCTCTGACTTCCGGACGTGACACTCCAGTGATGACATTGCTTAGCCCTGACCCATCTATGTATATTCATGAGGGGGAAATGTGTCTACAACTTTAAAAAAGATGACTAATCTTGTGCACTGGGTTTCAGTGCACATTTTTTGTGAGGGCATTTTTATTATTTTACTAATAAAATTGTGTTATGTGGGATTACTACATGGGATGCTAACTACTATGAGGAGTTTTTCATTTCTTTCTTTCTGCTGAGTAGGCTGGATCGAGGGTGAATAGTGATCAAGCTCTTGAGCCTTCAGGTGGATTGCTGCAATATATACAGTGGTGTTTATTATTAAAGGTGAAAAAAAATCCAAACCATCATGGCCCTGTGTGAAAAAGTGATTGCCCCCCTTGTTAAAACATACTATAACTGTGGTTGTCCACACCTGAGTTCAATTTCTCTAGCCACACCCAGGCCTGATTATTGCCACACCTGTTAACAATCAAGGCATCACTTAAATAGGAGCTGCTTGACACAGTAAGGTCCACCAGAAGATCCTTAAAAGCTACACATCATGCCGAGACCCAAAGAAATTCAGGAACAATTGAGAAAGTAATTGAGATCTATCAGTCTGGAAAGGGTTATAAAGCCATTTCCAAAGCTTTGGGAATCCAGCGAACCACAGTGAGAGCCATTATCCACAAATGGCGAAGACATGGAACAGTGGTGAACCTTCCCAGGAGTGGCCGGCCGCTTAAAAATTACCCCAAGAGCGCAGCAAGACTCATCCAAGAGGTCACAAAAGACCCCACAACAACGTCCAAGGAACTGCAGGCCTCACTTGCCTCAGTTAAGGTCAGCGTTCATGCCTCCACCATCAGGAAAAGACTGGGCAAAAATGGCCTGCATGGCAGAGTTCCAAGGAGAAAACCACTGCTGAGCAAAAAGAACATCAAAGCTCGTCTCAATTTCTCCACAACACATCTTGATGATCCCCAAGACTTTTGGGACAACATTCTGTGGACCGATGAGACAAAAGTGGAACTCTTTGGAAGGTGTGTGTCCAAGTATATCTGGCGTAGAAGGAACACTGCATTTCATAAAAAGAACATTATACCAACAGTAAAATATGGTGGTGGTAGTGTGATGGTCTGGGGCTGTTTTGCTGCTTCAGGACCTGGAAGACTTGCCGTGATAAAAGGAACTATGAATTCTGCTGTCTACCAAGAGATCCTGAAGGAGAATGTCCGATCATCTGTTCGTGTACTCAAGCTGAAACGAACTTGGGTTCTGCAGCAGGACAATGATCCTAAACACACCAGCAAGTCCACCACCGAATGGCTGAAGAAAAACAAAATGAAGACTTTGGAGTGGCCTAGCCAAAGTCCTGACCTGAATCCTATTGAGATGTTGTGGTATGACCTTAAAAAGGCCGTTCATGCTCGAAAACCCTCTAATGTAACTGAATTAGGACAATTCTGCAAAGATGAGTGGGCCAAAATTCCTCCAGGACGCTGTAAAAGCCTCATTGCACGTTATCAAAAAACGCTTGGTTGCAGTTGTTGCTGCTAAGGGTGGCCCAACCAGTTATTAGGTTTAGGGGGCAATCACTTTTTCACACAGGGCCATGATGGTTTGGATTTTTTTTCACCTTTAATAATAAACACCTTCATTTACAAATTGCATTTTGTTTTTACTTGTGTTGTCCTTGACTATTGTTTAAATTGGTTTGATGTTCCGAAACACTTAAGTGAGACAAACATGCAAAGGAACAGGAAATGAGGAAGGGGGCAAACACTTTTTCACACCACTGTAGATCCCAGTCTTACTGGGAAAGCGCATGGTGACCTTACCTGAGTGTAGATCATACCTGTGAGGTAAGAGGCAGCTGAGACAGGGACACACCAGTGGAGCAGGTTTTTCATTTGAAGCACTGTGATGGAATGATATGATCAATAATTTGTTGCACAAAATATTTAAAGGAGAAATATCCATTGTTTAAAGATTAATGTCGCTATATTATATTAAGGACTAATGCGCCCTTTTTTAATATAACCTTATGTTGGATGCATGTTTGTGCACATTAACGACTGAATATATTTATATGAATTGAACACATAATTTTATAGTTTTTTTATTTTATTTATTTGGTTATTTTTTATTCATGTATTATTTGTTACGCTGCACTTTTTGAATTTGATTGTGATTTGTGTTATGGGAACACATGACAGTGGTTGGCTGCAACATTTATGAATTTGTTTGTTTTTTTACACTGAGATTGTTACTAGTTGGTGAGCATGGAGGTTTTTTTGTCTTTTGTATTTATATATGTCCTAATTAAATACTTGAAACATTGTGATTAATAAAAAATGTATTAGCAGGGAATATGGTGACCTCACCACCACATAAAAGTCACCCTGTTAAAAGGACAATGGGGAGAGAGCTCCAAGTAGTCATATCCCTGCTCTAATGCAGTAGTTGGTTTCCAGCTGCACTGTTTATGGCCGGAGAGAGATAGAAGCGCACACAAACAAGCAGAAAGCCAGCATTGCATAGGGAAGGTATTGCAAACCTTGTGTCACATTACAGCTGATATTATTTGGCATAGCACAACAAGTACTGTTCAGAGAGAACAAAAACATTGGCTTTGGCCAACCTCCACTGTTCTCATTATTTTTGGATTTTCTTGCTGTTTTTCTATTTGGCTCTTGTCTTTTTTCCTCCTGTCTGAATTATTTTAAAATGATCATTAGCTTTGGGCTGGGTAAAGATGATTTAATCGTTTTGTGTGCTACTCCAGATGTTCTTGCATCCAAAGAATTGGTGTGTGCGCCTCATGCATTCCCATGTGAGAGAATCTGAATTTGTACTTGCATATATGCACTCTTATATTGTAAGCTCTAATGAGTAGGGCCCTCTGATTCCTACTGTATTAAATTGTATTTTAATTGTACTGTCTGCCTTTATGTTGTAAACTCTGCGTAAACTGTCAGCGCTATATAAATTCTGTATAATAATTATAATAATAATAATTCACAAATGTTTATGGAATATTTAGTAGAAAATTGTAGAACAATTCTGCAAACAGTAAAAAATGTCCCCTGTTGCTGTTTGTAACTCCGAACTCTATTTGAAATGTATTTTGCCAAATTTATCACAGTATTTGTCACTGCCACAGACAAATGATAATAGTGATTTGCCAGTCACCAAACACAGTACACATTAAAAGGTTTTTTTTTCTTCTTTTAAATGATGCCCCTCATGGCACAATGACATTATATAAGCAAATAGTCTATATAAAAAGATTGTAGATCACTGAATTTTGAAATGTATACTTTTATATGTATTTCTTATTTAAATGAGTAAATATACTGCATGTTGCCCAGTCTACAGAGGATAACACACTTTCACACCACTAGACACAACTAAAACTGACACAATCCTTTCAGTTTTTTTCAAGAGAATGTACTACAATGCATAATGTATAACGGTTTAACATTGTGTGAAGTGTTACATTGTCAAGCAGAGTTTTTCAAAAAAGTGATCAGTTAAGTGCATATAGATAATAAAATAGTCTTTAAGGAAGGTCAGGTCATTTTATAAATAACTCGGATTGCTTTCACTGCATTTAGTTTATACTGTACACAAGAACAGTTAGAATATTTTATATAAGATAAAAATAATATATATATATATATATATATATATATATATATATATATATACTGCAACTGATATGTAATATGTGTTTTAACAGCACAAGCTAACACGTGATATTTTGCATATAACAATGGCTGTAATTAGGATTAAACATTCAACTTTAATGTATTTATATATGTTTAACTAGTTCTGTTTGATCTTATTTTAGTTTACAGTTTTTTTTTATAGTAGTGTTATAATAAAACTCAGAAATGCTAGATGCTACACAAGGAATGATGGCTGTAATTAAGATTTAACTTGCGAGTTAAATTTTGTTCTGTATGTTTTTCTAATTCTCTAATTATCTTTACTGATCCTGTTTTGTTTTTTCTATTTTTTTATTTTTTTTGTATTCTTAATTCTAAAAGTATTAATTAGGTAATATTAGTCAGGTTTTTTGTGGCTAATGATGACGTAAAACATCAATTAAAGTTCAAAGGGATAAAAAAGTAAACAATTGTGCAAAGATTATTGGGTATTTGAGAGGAACATGGCCCAGTATGAAACTACTTCTGTCTGCAGTGTAATTTCTATTTTATACATACTCTATTTCTCTCTCTCTCTCTCTCTCTCTCTCTCTCTCTCTCTCTCTCTCTCTATATATATATATATATATATATATATATATATATATACTGTATATATTGTTTAGTAACTATATACTTATTCCTTAATCTAGGCCTTTATTTTTAGATTCATAACATTAAGTAAGCTTTTAAAAATATTTTTAGTATCACTTTCACATTTGCACACAAATTTAGTATCCATTCACAAAGCATTAATCTAGTACTAAGCAGCTGCAAACAGTTTGCTTATGGTGGTAGAAAGTACTAGACTGTTTTTCCTTTCATGTTCTCATGCTTCTGTTGCAAATTGAAAATTTTATTCACTTGGCATATAAATACTTTCAAGTATGTTAATGCTTGGTAAGTTGCGAGGTGCTCATGGTGTACTGGTGTACTAATTCTTATAAATTATGTTTTGGAGTTCTATAAGCAACTATAGATAAAACAAAACTAGTTTGTGAGAAAAGATACTTTAATGATTCACAGGAGCATTGCCTGGATTGTAAAAGACCTTGGGGCACCCCTGGGAACCCAAAAGAGAGCAGCAATGCAGCATGAAGCGTTTACAGTGGGAGAGACTAAAAGGGGCATGATTAATAAAAACTCAAGCATCTTTGTACTCATTAAATATGCTTTGATTTGCTGTGACACAAACAAAAGTCTCACAGACACGAACAAATCTCAGTACAATCATTTTTAACCACTTGCCGACCAGCGCACGCCAATGAACGTTTGCAGAATGGCACAGACAGGCAAATGGGAGTACAGGTACGTCCCTTTAAATTTACTGCCGTCCCATCAAGTGCACACGCTGGTCGGGAAGTCCGTGAGTCCGATTGTGGGTCCCGCGGGCTCAATCACAGTGGGGATACCCGTGATTGTCTTACGGGGAGGAAGAACAGGGAGATGCTAATGTAAACAAGCATCTCCCCCTTCTGCCTAGTGGAAGTGTCACTGATCTCTGCTCCCTGTGATCAGAGCAGAAATCAGTGATGTGTCATACACAGCCACATTCCCTCACAGTTAGACACACTCCCCAAGGCTCACTTAACCCCTCCCACACCCTAATGGTTAAACCCTTTGCTGCCAGTGTCATTTACACAGCAATCAGTGCATTTGTATAGCACTGATTACTGTATAAATGGCAATGATAAAAATTATCCCATATTTTGTAAACGCTTATTGTGATTTTTTTTACCAAGAATATATAGAAGAATATGTATTGGCCTAAACTGAGGGAAAAATGTTTTTTTTATATATTTTTGGGGGATATTTATTATAGCAAAATGTAAAAAATAATGCTTTTTTTCCAAATTGTCGCTATTTTTTTGATTATAGTGGAAAAAATTAAAACCGCAGGGGTGATCAATTAACACCAAAAGAAAGCTCTATTTGTGGGAACAAAAGGATGTCAATTTTGTTTTGGAGCCACGCCGTACGACCGCGCAATTGTCAGTTAAACTGACGCAGTGCCGGATCGCAAAAAGTGCTCTGGTCTTTGGCCTGCAAAATGGTCCGGGGCTTAAGTGGTTAAAACCTGAAACACTACAATTACAAAGTATTTTGTTCACATTGGAAATCAAAGAGCCAACATTTTTCTGAGCTTACCTTAAGAAATAACTTCATTAAAATAGTCAGGGACTGCATAGCAACCAACAACTGTAGAGACAATAAATATTTTGTCAGAAGCATATTTTGCCAGGGACCATTTTCATCTTCTCTCTGTATTCTTCTTGGTTGCATAATCTTTGTCTATCTTGATTGGCATGCACATAGTTCATTTCTCCTGACACCTAGGGAATGTCTATATCGTACACATACTGTATATATCCTACTTTTTATCTTCCATACCAAAAAAGTAACATTTTCATATTGTCATTGAGCAAGAAGGCCAAAATCACATTTACCTAAACTACTCTGCAAATTCATATAATCTAAAGAATGTGTTTCTTTTAATTTAAATAATCCCCCTTCTCAAAGTAAAGCACTATAAATTAAAATATAATCAATTAATCAATAACATTTTGCTTAATGTACCGCTGCCAAAATCTTTTGGAGAGGCACATATGGCTTGTAATTGCTTGTTTGAAAAAAATAAGGGAATAGCAAATAGAAACAATTTGGGCAAAGTACAGATATGAAAGCCAGAATGGCCTTCAAGGGACTTCTCCTAACCTCATACTGCCAATTTAATACCACTAATTTAACATATTATATGTGATTAACTCGTTATATATGATTTCCCATTGTTGTTTTACTTTAAAAGAATAAGAAGCATATTTCTGCTATATAGTTTCATGAACAGAAATGCCAACCCCACCAATGTTTTTTTACAGATAAAACACGGAAAAGCATTTGTTTTTACTGATAATCCAAAACATTAACTATACCCACAACAAGTAATCAATTTGGCTTTACAATCAAATATTCAACAGAATATGAAAGTGTAGCTTGGCTAGAATTCTGAAAGACCTGTAGCACCTTGGGACACAACAGAAAAGCAAAGTTCTAGCGCACTGTGGCAGATGGTGGGCATGGACAGGTTTGATCTAATGATAGAAGAGAGGAAAGGAAAGAGAGAAAGAGGGAGGGAAGAAAGCAGGAAGTTATGGAGGGGGTAGAGATGGGGGACAGATACATTTTGACTGAAGAGAGGGGGCAAAAAGGAGTAGAAGTGAGAGAGGGAGCACCGGTAAGGAGAAGGGAGAGGAGGGAAATGGGGAGAAAGAGGGGAAGAAAGAGCGGGAAAGAAAAAGTGGAGGGAAAATGGGGATATGGGTGCTTAGGGTACACAATGTGTTAATTCACAACATTTATAGTTCACCCATAAATTATGGACTTCCTCGGGGGTTAGGGTAAGTTACCAAACTTGGCCTTTCACAGGATCAGGAGTGCATTGGAAGCAAGCAGTCAGCATCCAGTTGAGCACACTAAGTTTTAAATCTGCCATCTGCATGCCCAAACAATCCCCTTCACTCACACAGCATGAACTTGCAGTAGAATATTTCATTGCACACTAGATGTTGGAGTATGAACAGACCAGGGGATGAGATGAAAGGGAAAGCAGATACAGCCTGTGACCGCTTCATGTAGGAGTGGGAGGTGCTGAAGGACTAGGAGACATTGTCATGCAGAGAGACTGACTGAATGTGTTTAAGTATGGTCTCCAATTCATAAAATAACCATAGTTTTCACTTATATACAAATGTATAAACCACATTAGCAGATTTGTGAATGAATTCAGCACTTACACTTCTAGAACTATCAAATTAGATTTATGCTATGGAATAAACCCTTTTATGTTGCTGCACAGAGGGGATATAAGCAGCGTAAGAGGTCGCAAGAAACAGATGGTAACTTTGAATTAAAGCTGAAACCTGGACTACACGAATATTGTCTAAATTGTCTAAATAAATAAATTGTCTAAATATTGTCTAAAGCCATGTGGTACTTCAATTATTACTTGAACAAGGGTGCCCTTTGGGTATTTCTTTCAAATCTGTATGTAATCCAGCATGAAACAACTCTTGCACTTTGGCTCAGTGCAGCAGATTCCTGTAGAGAAGACCAGTACCTGTTGTTTCATTCCTTGTGCAAGATGAATAGTCTTGTATCTGCCCCCCTGTAGTTTTCTGTGGGCATCCAGGAGGTTGAGGACCTGCTGGGTCCAGCCCACATCTCTGCCTATTGCTTGGTCGATGCACAGAGCAATGATAATGCCACCATTTTTTTTTTTTTTTTTTACAAACTAATAATAGGGTTTGCTAAAGTAAGAAAAAATTGTGCATTGTTAATTTTGAAACCCCTTGTGGGTTAAAGTGGAACTTCACTCTTCCAACCAACGTTGATTATTTTTCATCTTCATACTGGTAGCATTAATAAATAGATAGGAATGTATATCATATTTAGGTGTTTTAAACTTTTGTTTTTAAACATTTCTTTAGTAACTTTCTGGTTTCTGGCCTAGGCAAATGATGTCATACACGCCAGGAGTCTTCAGGAGGGGAGCAAAAGAAGGGGGGGGTTTTCTCAGCTAAGCATACCCTCCTGCATGCATGCCTGAGCAAGGGAAGGTGAATTCCAGGAAGTAAATGCTACTTAAATCATCTGCCCTCACTCAAGATGGCCAGAAATGCTAGGGGATGTTTTTCAAAGTGATTTCTCAACAAAATAAAGAATAGAAACATGGATGGATGGGATGAGTTTGCTTTTAATATTGAACATGAATTAAATTGTGTTTTTGGTTTGAAGTGCTCAGATGCAGTGAAGATCCACTTTAAGGAAGATACATTAGTTCAGTAGCACCAATCTTAAAGTTTATATCATATTGTACCAAAAAGATATTGTTCCCTTGTGGTTACTTACACACACTCCCCTGTTAGAGGGCAACAAAGTGTTCAGCTTCACCTTTAACTCTCACTATTGTTCTAACAATAAGCGCACTTAATTCAGAAATGTTTTATTTTAAAAAATGTTATTTATAATATTTATGTATATCTGTCTTATACAAACATTAAAAAAACACAATTTATTTAACAACTAAAATATATGTGGGTCATGGAAAACCAGTCAAATCCAAGATTGTTTCAATAATGCTGATCTACAGAGTGTTATAATCACACATTGTTACTCATTAGTCTAAAAAAAATATTTAGTCACGTTCATTGTGTTTACCCATAAAATCTACCTTCAAAGTACAAAAATATGGAAATGATATTGAGATGGAAGTAAACATTTGTTTTAACGTTAGGCTACATTTTGCTTTGAAGTCCATTGGAAGAATAAATTTCACTGTCAGAATAAATCTTGCCTTGGCAGGCTCAGCTCTTTTAATGGGTGCATCCCTTGCAACTAAGATTTCACCATCTGTTCTCTGCAAAATTACCAATGCAGACAAACCATAATTTAGGGGAGCATCATAAAAAAGTTAAAATAACATATCAGAATGCATACTTTGTTCATACAGCAGGCATCTGTTCATCTTACTTATTACCCAGATATAAATCAAGAGAAAATAAGGCTCATAAAAAAAAAGTTATAATGCTTCTTGGGTAGCCAGTATTTAAGAAAACAATGAATTACTGTCTAATCTACACACATTTTCATACATTCATTCTATATCTGTTACATACAAATGTAGATCGGAATACTCTTAAGAAGAAAATTCCATGTAATATCATTCTTATAATTTTTTCGTGTCAGATAGCAAACATACTTCATTAAATCTGCAATTACAGCAGCAGGCTCTATTCCAGAACAATGAAAACAAAGGGGAACTAAGAAGCCTAGAACTGAAAAGCATCCAAGTCTTCATAAAGCCATCGGGGTTAATTATGCCCTTTAGAATTAATATTTGACTCCAGTAGTCAAATTCATTGGCAAACACTCTGACACATAACAATGCTAATGCATGCCGAAATAATTGTATACCGTAACATTTCCAGCAAACACATAATGTAGTATTTATTGTGTTATCAAACTTGCCATTCTTCTAAGATTGGAAAATTATATTGTTCAGTGACTATATGGTATTTTGTCAGGGTTTGTTGCAAAGTACTTTGGGTTACTTGCATTATTCTTTTTATGTTTAGCAAATATAGTGACTAGGAAACTTTCAAGTACAAAGTATGAAGTGAATTAATACTCTAGTTTAATGATTTGTCTAATAGCAGACCCCAATAAAATGCCTGATGGGAACTCTTCACTAATTTCATTTTACTTTGTTTCCAGGACTTTACTTTCTCTGACTTCAAGCATTTCTAAAGGGCTAGACATTTTTTACATTAATGCATTCCCTGCATTAAGGTAAAAAATGTCCTACGAGCTGTATCGTTCCCTCTCACTTTATACTTAACTGATTCTTATCTCGATCCAGTGCTGTGCCCATCTCCAGTGATGCTGGTTTCTCTCTCTCCTCACATGCTCAGAAACTGCAGAAGCAGCCATTGGCTGCAGTTGCTGTCAATCAAATCCTGTAAGGAGTGAGTGGGGGTGGGGCTAAACAGCCCAGCTCAAGAGCGAGCCAGCATGTGTGCCACCATAGGGAGTGGCTTAGTATGGTGGCATACAGAGAAGAGGAGGGGCCAAGTGGTATGGGACCCAGGAATTGGAGGATATTGCACATTGCAGTTAAGTAATAACATGCTTGTTATCTTTTAATATACCTTTCACAACCACTTTAATGCCAGCTGCCATTCCAATTAGCATTTTCCAATGTTCTGTAAAGGTATTCTTACCAGACAGGAGAATACCAGTTGCTAAAGTTTAGACATCAAGCCAATCTATTTATGATGGATTTTGCGGATTCACACTGGGAATACTTTACTGCTATTCACCCAAGTTAAGCCTACTACATGTGTGCTGCAGCTGGCATGAACGAAAAAGGTCTGCCAATCAGCTCCCAGTCAGTGCTCTCACCGGGGGGGGCGTCTCCCTATGAGAACACAATAGCACAACAGGGGGGCTTCTTCTGAGCTCACAGTTTGTTTGTTTTTTGCATTCAGCCCTGCTGGATTGAACGAAAAAAAAAAACTACTAGTGTGTACTAGGCTTTAACAGCATTTGCCCCCATTCCAGTGTTCAAGTCACTTTATTTACAATAGGATTAACTTGGACTAGGCAAATGTTACCCTTCAGGTGGATCTGCCCATAGGAACTCTCCATAGTGCTGAAACTAAGTTTGTATACAGTTCCAGCACTAAGCAGACTAAATGTCACTCTTTTTTTACTGAAATGTATTTTTCAATAAACGAATGAGATGTAAACTCTGACAGTAATCATGTGGCTAGGTTGATCAATGAAACCATGTTGGCGACATGACTTTACTTTTTCACGTTGTTTTATTTTTAAAAAAAAAACATTTTTTTTTGTTTTTTTATTTAAGAAAAATGTGCTTAAGTAGTCCGCATTGTGAAACTTGAGCCTAATTTTGACAAAGGCAACCTAATGTTGGCAAAAACACTCCACTTATCCCTTTGGCCACTTGTCACGGTCACTTAATTCATCATTCATGTCATATTACAGATTATGGAAAGGAGTCCAAAACTGTGAGTGTTTGCAACTTGAAGTAATACTACATACAGCTATTTGGTGATTCTGACTGTTACTATCCATCCATAACTGAAACGCTGTACTAGTATTAATCCCTTAACAGTTTGAAGCTACTCACAGTTTTTTTTCTTAAATATTTCAAACTTCTGTAGCCTCCAGATGAGGTGTGTGGGACCAGCTGTAGCCTGTTTGGTGGCTAACACACTTTGCTCACACCCTATATATAATATATTCTCTGGTACTGAGTGTAGCTATAACTACACCTATTTTACTATTCTGACATTCGCTAGGTTTATGTGATGCACTCAGCCCAGCATACTCCACTGGAATCTGTTATATCTCTGTAAAAAGTTTAAGCTGAAACCACTAATGTGACTTTTGTTCGTTGTAGAACTACAAGCAATCATCCTTTGAAACCACAAATAGCAAAGCCAAATAATCAGTAAAAAAAAAACCTTAACACTACCAAATACATAAAGCCCCATGCACCATTAATGCACAGCATATGTTGATGTTCCCTTCCTTACACCAATCCTTCTTCTGCGCAGAATAAGTACAATTTAATAGTGTTACTAGAACAGACAAAAAGGTCTGATCAAATTTATTGTAAAAAAAAAAAAAAAATTAAAAAAACATTGAAAACCAGTAACTATTACATGAAATTATGCTTTTTTTTTGCAGAGACAAAACTTTACAAAACTCTAATTTAGTTTATCAGTGGTAATGTAATGTGTAGTAAATACAGTGGGACTAGGATTTGTTTGTAGAAATAGTGGAGCAGTTGCCATTGATACCCTATAAGGTTTAATGTATTAAACAAATAGAGGAATCTGACTGACTGCAATGGTCCATTTGCTCAAGTTTTATTTATTTTTTGCTCTAGTTTTTGTAAAGCAGTTCCTACAGGGGTTTGTTGGGTAAAACAAAAATGTTTGATTATTTTATATTTTCATCAGTCATAACTAACAATCATGAATATTTGCAAGTTAACAGGATTTTTTTTTTTTTTTAGGACGTGCTTGCTGTGTAGCCCCCAATATGCATCCGAAACAATATACTTACGCTTCAAGTTGACATTATACCTGATAATATTAAGAGACCATTTGATGGTTGCTAAAGCACTTAGTGTTAACATACTATAAAATTCTGAATTGTTGAACATTCTGTTAAAATAAATAATAAACATGACTGTAGTACTCTTTGAATGTATTTTACAATGATTATACACAATACCAGCAATATTTTGATGAGGTCTGTGGTGACTTTTTCCAATTTGCAGTGACCTTTAAGTAGATTAAATCAGATGTGAACTTTTGCAGCTTCCCCAATCTGTCAATATTACAGGTCAGGTTAAAAGCAAGGTCATTAATTAAAATGCGCTGCCTATTTACTTCAATAATATCCCTTAATTATTCTTTCCTTGTCTACGAGGCAAAATATTAGTTTACATGATGATAACTCATTTAATTCTGGTAGCATGGAATAGAGTCTGCTTTTATAAGAATCTAAAATTGCATTAAATATCCTTTATTTATATTATTTCATGTCTAATTGTTTTATAACTTTTATTTGATGTAAAGTCATAAATACAGGCAAAAAAGCACTTCTTCAATTTTTTTTGCTAGAAAATTACTTAGAACCCCCAAACATTATACATTTTTTTCTAACACCCTAGAAAATAAAATGGTGGCCATTGCAATACTTTTTGTCACACCGTATTTGCGCAGCAGTCTTAGAAGCGCACTTTTTTTGGAAAAAAATCACTTTTTTGAATAAAAAAATAAGACAACAGTAAAGTTAGCCCATTTTTTTTATTTTGTGAAAGATAATGTTACGCTGAGTAAATTGATACCCAACATGTCACACTTCAAAATTGTGCCTGCTTGTGGAATGGCGTCAAACTTTTACCCTTAAAAATCTCCATAGGCTACATTTAAAACATTCTACAGGTTGCATGTTTTAAACTCCAGAAAAGGTATATGGCTAGAATTATTGCTCTCACTCAATGATTGCGGCGATACCTCACATGTGTGGTTTGACCACCGTTTTCATATGCAGACGCTACTCACGCATGAGTTCGCTTCTGCAGGCAAGCTCGTTGGGACGAGCAGCTTTAAAAAAAAAAAAAATCTTATTTATTTTACTTGATTTTTTAATTTTTTTTTTAAAATTGGGTCACTTTTACTTCTATTACAGGGTATATAAACAACCCTTGTAATAGAAAAAAAAAAGCATGACAGATCCTCTTAAATATGAGGATCTGGGGTAAAAAAAAATCAGATCTCATATTTGGACTTAAATGCAATAACGCTTTAAAAAACAATTTTCTTATTTATTTTACTTGATTTTTTTTAATTAAAAAAAAGGATCACTTTTATTCCTATTACAAGGAATGTAAACATCCCTCAAATCTCATATTTGGACTTAAATGCAATAAAAAATAAAAATAAAAATTGTCATTTGAAAAAAAATACAACAGAAAAATGTGCCTTTAAGACGTATGAGTGGAAGTAACGTTTTGACATCACTTCTGCCCTGCTCCATAGTATGGAGACAGGTGGGAGCCATCTTCCCCTCACTCCTCTCCATACACAGCCATGGACAAGTCCCGATCGCCTCTGCAGCTGCCGACGGCTCCGGTAAGTGGCGGAGGGCACGGGGGAGCGGCGGGTGGCACCTCTCCCACCGCTGATAATGGTGATTTCACGGCGAATCCACCGCAGAGACCACCATTATTGTAAACAGGAGCACCACCTCTAAAGATGGATTTTTGTCAGCTTATTGATATTGTTTTACTGACATCTGCTTTGTTCAGCATTGATGTAAATGGGAACATCCACCAGCATGCCCAGAATATAAGCATATGCTTAGCGAAATGCTGCATTTCTAATGATAGAATTTTATTACTACATGTGTAGCACCCTCCTAGCTTGCTAGGAAAATGTAGCTTTAGCTCCTTCTGTAATCAAGGGAGCAGTAATTGTGACCAAAAAACAATGACCAAAAAAACAATATGAGCACTCTGTTTGGGATCACCACTCACCTTATATGAGCTGGTGATTGCTGCTGATAGATTAATCAACCCCTTGGTTGAACAAATATGTTTGCAGAGCATGAGAATGTGTGGCAAATCGTATTGATGAGTGATTGAGGAAGTGGTGGCACTTTTTCACATGGTGTGGTGTGAAGACAACTTGAACTGGACATTCACTGAATGTTATATAAATTATTTTGATAAAGACTGAACATTTGAGACTCATATGGACTTTTTATGCACTATATTTAACAGTGGATGTTATTTATGTTTTTCATTTATTGCTTTAAGCACTCATGTTACAGTTGCATTTCTATAGTTGTATTTTTCACTTTATATGATGTATATAGTTTAATTGTTCATTTTGGCCTGTTCAGGATCTCATAGGCTGGGAATTTTATTATTTCACCCTGCCCCTGGAAGACGCTTCTGGAGCTTAGAGTGGGAGATTCAAATTGACCAGCCTGAATATGTATTGGGTTCCGGACAATCCCTGGAGTGGACTGAATAACTGCTCTAGGAGACCCCAAAGATGCCAGGATCAAATGTTAAAATGGAATTTGCTCCGAGCCGACTGCAGAACCACACCACAAGGGATCTCACTAACTGGGTTGTGTCCAGAGGAAGCTGGGAGGAAGCAGCTTTCCTATGGACTTATGAGTAGTGGCCTTAAGTTGATCCCTGAGACTGTGTGCTGGACACCGCACAGGCTAATGATAGTTGCACAGTGGTGGAGGGTAACCAGATTCCCAAAGACTTGCCCCATGGTCTTCAGCTGTGGAGCCTTAGACTATTCACTATTACCATTACTGCTGCTGCTAGAAAGATTTCCCTCTGTCCACTATCTACTGCTGAGTATTTTTGGAGTATCCCATGCCCCCAACCCCTCTCATGTTATAGGTTTTATCAACAATAAATCACATAAAAAAGACAACCAGTAGAGTGTTTATGGAAGCTGGAGTGAGTGGTCTGTTGATTGGGTAGCTGGTAGCCTCTGTACTGTTTGAAGGAGTTCAAATCATTGGCAGGAGTAGCACTACACACGCATAAGCCTTTGAGACAGCTCTCTTCTTTACCCATGTAGTTACCTTCCTTGTCTCCCCTTGTCTCCCCTGCTGCTCAGCTCCAGGATCCAGGATTTTGTTTTCACAAACATAGATCCATTTTGCTCTCCCGATTTGCTATAGAAAGTATGGTGTTCTGTTATTACAACATCCCCTTCTTAAATTTGTCACATATGTTATGCTCTCGCCTGCATTGAAATAAATGATTCTCAATTTAATTTAATGTGTGCAAGGCATTCCTTCCTATTTGTATAAGTAAAGCAATTGCTCTTTTGTAGTGTACTTCATCTTCATCTGTTCTGAGCCTGACATCAGAAGTACTCCTTAGAGGAATGACATGATAATGAAGGAGAGATGGAGCTCATTGCTGATTGTGTTGATATATCTCAAAAGTATGCTTTGAAGTCCTTTTCTTCCCTGCAGACATTACCTTTAGACCAGACTGTGATTTTAAATAGGTTATATTTATGTAAACAACTTTATTGTTATATGCGTTAGTGCATTGTGTAAATTAATTTGGACTCCTAAGAGTCAGTAAACTAAATCACTTGATGTTTTTATGTTTATAATGTGCAACATGTAGGTTTGGAGCTGATGTGAGTTTCAGAGACATTTGCCTGTTTGATGTACAGTATGCATAGTTACATAGTTAGTCAGGTTGAAAAAAGACACAAGTCCATCCAGTTCAACCAAAAAAAAAAAAAAAGTGAATTGTTGCAATTGGTTTTGTGAGAATCCTCAAGGGTCTTATTACTGGTTCATTAGCTTGTGCACAACCTAAACAGCAAATATTTACTGTATATGCTATTATAAATGATCACCTATAGATAAACTATACAATGTGTGTGGTATCGGAAAACAAAAAAAAACAGATATACAAATTACCTTTATTAGCCTTCAAAATAATTGCAATCCTTCACAACACACTTTTGGCAACATTCATAAAGCTTCTGGAAACTGTCAGCAAAGGCCTCTTTAGTAATTGATCACAGAACTGCTGTCACACATTCTTGGATTGCCGCCACGTTTGCAAAATGTGAGTCTTTCATGATGCTCTTCAGGTGGGGAATTTTTGGGTCTCAAGGAAAACAGTGAACACCATTCATTTGCCACTTGGATTCTAAAAAGAACTGGCAGCACCAGTTCTTATTTCCTGTGGCGATGGTTCGCAGAAAGGATGGATCCTGGCCACACATGTTAAAGAAATCTTTCAGAGGTTTCCATCCGTTTTGCTTTTTTTGCTTTCTGCTCGTCTGTGAGCTTGTGCGGCACAAACCAGGAACAGATCTTCCACTTACCCAAATCTTTGATGGTGCACACCGCGTCCCTACTAATACCCAATTCCTCTACCATCAATCATAGAGTCGGTCGCCAATCTCATGCCAGCTTTTTTCGCACTCACTACTCGATAATGTCTGGGGTTCTGCTTGTTGACGGCCAACCCAAATGTGGCTCATCCTCAGTTGTGTCCTTCCTTTTGCGCAAGCGCTTGAACCAGTTGTAAACACATTTTCTACTCACAGCTTCCATAACATACACTTGCACAAACATTTCATGTGTCTTCATCACCATTTTCCCCAATTTGTAGCAGAACTTGATGTGACCTTACTTCTCATGCTGACTACGTTCAACTGCCCACAATGGGTTTACCATGACGATCAAGTGTACTCCACACTAGGTGGTGCTTTTTCCGTTTTCAAAAGTGTTTATTAGAAAATAACAATCAGAATATAGGATACACTGTGGTGAAGCATATATAGTTATACAAAACAAAAGATGCGAATTATATAGTGCACATCGTATAAGTTCAACAATGAGTGAACATGGCAGAATAAGCAAAAAAAGGACACTACGAAAGCAAAGTGAATAACCTGAGAGGCAACTTTTGAGATAAATAATACCACATGGATCGAAAGGAAAAGAATATTGGTGAGAAATCAGGAAAGACAAAAGAAAGGAATATGAAGAAAAGAAGAGAAGGTGACAGGATAGCAGAGCAAAGAGAAGGAGAGACCAGCACAGTTAATAGAGAAGTCTAAAGGTAGACCAGGGTTTCCATTTAGTGTCATATAAAGGGATAGAGTCATACAAAGTGTGGTGAATTTTTTCAACATGCATCATGAGATCTATACGGGAGAGGATCTGGGAAAATGACAAAGAGGGAGATTTCCAATTAAGTGCTATAGACCATAACATGGCTAGGCAGATCGAATGAATCAAACATCTTAAAGGTTTAGGAGTGTCCGGTGGAGCAACAAATAATAAGGCATGAGATACATCCATGTCTATAGTATAACCAGCTACCTTATTGATCATATCAAAAAGCAAACCCCAGAACGGCTGAATACGGGCGCAGTCCCAAAAAATGTGTTTAAATGAACCCGGACAGGGGCAGCCCCTAAAACAGGTAGGGGAGACCTGGGGAAACATGCTGTGTAACCGTTGAGGCGTATAATACCATCTGGTAAGTAACTTAATAGCCGTTTCTCTAAGGGAGAGAGATTTAGAGCATTGGCGCATGTTCCTCCAGGCTCGGTCCCAATCCAAGGCGTCCTGATCCAATTCAAGTTCATTTTCCCAGTTGGCACGGTATGGCAACCCTACGGTCTCAATCATCGAGGACATGGACACGTAGAGGTCAGAGATAAGGCCCCTCTGTCTAGGAGCCGTGAGGCAAATATCCTCGAAGGAAAACCCTTGGGGACAGGAGTAAGGGCCAGGGTAATGTTGTGAGAAAAAATGGCGAATCTGCAGATAGTGGAAGAATTCTGAATTCGGGATGGGATGGTGGGAATGTAATTCCTGAAATGAGGCAAACCGGGAGCCCACCAGGAAATCCTTCAAAGTGACCAGGCCAAGTTCAATCCAGATTCGGAACGCGTCACTAGAATTATGAGTCGATATGAATCTAGGGTCACCTAAGAAAGAGACCCCAACCGGAGTCTGGGGTACTAAGCCGTATTTACTGCCATACATATGCCAGAGGCGCATGGCATCCAAAACACAAAAATTTTTATGGATGTAAGGGCAATGCGGTATATATGGGGACCACATGACATTCGATAGAACCAAAGGACGTATGGATTCCTGCTCAAATTGAACCCACGGTACCCTAGAGTTCCTAATTGACCATTGGGCCTGCTGGGAGAATCTGCTCGCCAAGTAATAAAGCCAAATTTGTGGGACACCTAGGCCACCCCTGGAGGCAGAACGGTACAGGACGCTCTCACAAATCTGGGGGGTTTATCCTGCCAAATAAATCTATTAAGACATGATTGAAGACGGTCTATATAAGATTTTGAGATCCTAATTGGGAGGGATCGAAAAGCATATAATAAACGGGGGAGTATAACCATCTTAATAGCCGTTATGCGCCCTAGGAAGGAGATGTGTAAGTTAGACCAAGATTTCAAGGTGGACCTAATTTTAGTAAACAACTGAGGATAATTAGAGGAGAAGAGGAGTTTATAATCACTAGAGAGGGCTATGCCTAAGTAAGAGAGGTGGGAGGAGGGCCAACGAAAGGGAAATGTCTGTTTGAGGTGAGAGAGTTCCTGCGGGGGAATACCTATGGGAAGGGCTTCAGATTTAGATATATTGATGGATAATCCTGAGATAGTAGCAAATCTCGACAAGGACTCAAACAGATTGGGAAGGGAAACTAATGGGTTAGTCAGAAACCTAGGTGGTGCTTTTTGATGCGTCTCTGGATGCGCATGTGCCACACTTGGTCCATGTTGCTGTTGAGATATCGGACCATTTACCAAAATTTTTAGCCATACATCGTATATTTTTACCTTCAAGTTTATTTTTACCTTAAAGTTACGTTTATACAGTAATGTATTATTTATTTATTTTCTCCATTAGTTCTAGGAATGCTTATTTCATTACCAAAATTTTAACACATGGTGCTTCCACAATATATACTAGAACTTCCTGAGATTTATATGTTCATCAATAGCTTTGCACTTGTCAATTGCTCCTACAGACAGAAAAAAATTAAATTAACATTTATGCGAGCTGAGGGAGGGCTGTATATACTGTCTTTTATGCATTCAGGTCTGTCTGTGTAATTTGATACTGCTATTAGGGTCTATTCACAACACAGACTACTTACAGTGCCTTGAAAAAGTATTCATACCCCTTGAAATTGTCCACATTTTGTCGTGTTACAACCAAAAATGTAAATGTATTTTATTGGGATGTTATGTGTTAGCCCACGTACACACGGTCGGAGATTTTGCCAACCAAATCCGTCAGATTTTGCCCGTCGGATTTAGTCCGACGGATTGTGTCCGAAACTGTTGCATACACACGGTCGGGCCAAGTTGGCGAAAAATCCGATCTTTCAGAACGTGATGACGTAATTTCATTACGATGGGACTACATTCAGGCTAGTAGCCAATAGCTTTGATGTAGGAATTTGATCTGAGCATGCGTGGCACTTGGTCCGATGAAAATGCTCTACACATGATCGGATTAGGTCCGTCCAGCCCAGTTGGTCGGGAAATATTTCCAACATGTTGGAAAATTGGGTCGGACGGAGATTCGGACGGAATCAGTCCGATGCATACCACACACAGTCAGATTATCTGACGACACGGTCCGATAAGACTCATTCCGACAGATTCTCTGACCGTGTGTACAAGGGCTTAGACCAACACAAAGTGGCACGTAATTGTAAAGTGGAAGGAAAATGATAAATGGTCTTCACATCATTTTTTCAAATAAATGTCTGAAAAATGTGCTACGCATTTGTATTCAGCTCCCCTCAATACCTTGTAGAACCACTTTTCACTGCAATTACAGCTGCAAGTCCTTTTGGGTATATCTCTACCAGCTTTGTACATCTAGAGAGTGAAATTTTTGCCCATTCTTCTTTGTAAAATAGCTTAAGCTCTTTCAGATTGGATGGAGAGCATCTGTGAACAGCAATTTTCAAGTCTTACCACAGATTCTCAATTGGATTTAGGTCTGGACTTTGACCGGGCCATTCTAAAGCCCCATAATCACATTTTCTGATGATTTTTGTCTTCAGATTTACCAAAACCATATAATATGAGGTCAAACCTTAGGATTAATACATGAATATGCTTTGATCTAAACCATTCCATTGTTGCACTGGCTGTATGTTTTGGGTCATTGACCTGCTGTAAGGTGAACCTCTGCCACAATCTCTAGACTTTTGCAGACTCTAACAGGTTTTTTTCTAAGATTGCCCTATTTTTGGCACCATACATCTTCCCATGAACTCTGATTAGCTTCTATGTCACTGCTAAAGAAAAGCACCCCATGACATGATGCTGCCACCACCATGTTTCACATGGGGATGGTGTGTTCAGGGTGATGTGCAGTTTTGGTTTTCCGCCATGCATAGCGTTTTGCTTTTAGGCCAAAAAGTTCAATTTTTGTCTCATCTGACCAGAGCACCTTCTTCCACATGTTTGCTGTGTTCCCCACATGGCTTCTTGCAAACTGCAAATGGGACTTCTTATGGCTTTCTTTCAACAAAGGATTTATTCTTGCCACTCTTCCATAAAGGCCAGATTTGTGAAGTGCATGACTAATAGTTGTCCTGTGAACAGATTCTCCTTCCTGAGCTGGGCATCTCGACACCTCCTCCAGAGTTACCATGGGCCTCTATGCTCCTATTCTGATTAATGCTTTCCTTGGCTGGCCTGTCAGTTTAGATAGATGGCCATGTCTTGGTAGGTTTTCAGTTGTGCCATACTCTTTCCATTTTCTGATGATGGATTGAACAGTGCTCTGTGAGATGTTCAAAGCTTGGAATATTTTTTTTTACAACCTAACCCTGCTTTAAACTTCTCCACAACTTTATCCCTGACCCGTATGGTGTTTTCCTTGGCCTTCATGATGCTGTTGTTCACTAATGTTCTCTAAAAACCTCTGAGGGTGTCACAGAACAGATGTATTTATACTGAGATTCAATTACATTTACTAATCAGGTGACTTCTGAAGGCCATTGGTTCCACTCGATTTTAGTTAGGGGTATCAGAATAAAGGGGGCTGAATACAAATTTTCCACACTTTTCAGGTATTTTTTTGTAAAACGTTTTAAAAACATTTATCATTTTTTTTTTACACTTCAAAATCTCAATAAAATACATTCATGTTTTTGTTTGTAACATGACAAAATGTGGAAAATTTAAAGGGGTATGAATAGTTTTTCAAGGCACTGTAAGGCATATAAGTAAATTAGCTTGAATGTTAGGTATGCTAAGGTATGCTCCCCATGTTTGCATTGTCTAAACACATGCTAGGGCATGTGAGTGCAAGAAGTCTACTTTTGTTCTACTTCTGTAAAAAAAATTTTGGATGCAAAAGCAACAGTTTTCTGTACCTGGTCTGCATGCCACTATGTAGAGACAGCACCGAGTCTTTAGTCTGTAGCATCTGTAATAAAAATAGTAAAGAACAATCAAACAATGCTAGTGCTGTAGTGCTCATGATGAGCTGTATAACTGTTTCAAAGCTGTGCAGGGTAGTCTCCTATCAGACCATTCTTCATTTCCACATAGTAAAGCTCTGTATGGTTCCACAATGGAGGCATACAGCATATTTGTAATACCATGAAGTAAGAAAGCATATATGTTTTAAAAGTCAGATAGAGCAGGTGGTTGTATCATGGCTTTCATATGATTGAAGTTAGGGGCTAGATCACCTGCTGGTGGCACTGTGGTCCATTGGCCCAGAGATACAATGTCTGCCAGCACATGTCTCCTTGCAGCCAGCAGGTCTCAAGATTCAGTCTGTGCCTGGTGCTGACTACTGGGTGGGTGTATGTTTTTTTCAGTTAGTTCTCAATGCCATAGCATGCTAAATATATGTGTAAGGTAAACCAGACCTTCACCACTAAAAGGCCAGTGCAGATACCTGTTCATGCTCGTACACATTGCACGTGCTAACATTCATAAGCAAAGGACCAACACAATGCAAGCAATGCCAGTTCATAGCGCACGGATATGTGCATGTGCGCACATTGCGTGTGCGCAAGTGCACGCGTGCACACAACAATTAGCACTTGGCGCCCAGTGGCCTATTTAAACTGGTCTGTCACTGCAAATAAGTGCTGGATGATCTTCAGCTCCTTCCTGACCCACCAAGTCCTGATCCGTTGCTCCTGTTTGTTGTTGTATCACCTGGCTCGCCTTTGGACTTCCCCTCTGCTTGCTCCTTTACTCTGTTACCTAGTATCCTGACTTCGGCCTGTTTATTGGACTTGATCTGCCCGCTGACTTGGTACCAAATTGCCCGGCTGTTACCCGACCTTGGCCTGCCCTCTGGACTTGTGTTTGCCTGATGATTCGGTACCCTGCTGCCCGGTTGTTGCTGCCTACTGCTCTTCTTCTGGTTTCGCTCCTGTCCACACTCTGGTGCCCAGCTGCTTCTACTTCCTGCTCCAAGGACTGTGGCTGCCAGCTCTACCCACCTTCAGAGGGGACATCACCAGCCAGCTACCCGGCACTCGTGCCACTCCTTGCCTTTACACTTTCTGTTCCCACCTTCAGGGGTGTAGGTGGGAGGAGCAAGGGAGGCCTCTATCACATTCCAGTCTCCACCAGGTACGTGATAATATGCCAATTTGCTCTGCTCTGCTGATCTGGGAACCTGTTATCCTAATCATGATCCTGTCAGCCTGTTCCTGTCTCCTGTATATCTGACCCCCAACTTTACCCTGTTCCTGACCTGTCTTACTCATTGACTCTTGCCATTTATCATGTCTTGCATATAGCTCAGTTAGTTGTTAGATAGAGAAGTTTACACTTTATATATTTTAATTTGTTCCTTGGTCAGTTAAGTTGATTTCATTGTATTCAGGTGTACCTCGCTCTTGTTTGTATTGGTTGTCATGTTTTATGCAGTTTGCAGTGTTTGTAGTCTTCTTAATAAATTGTATTGCTGCATTTAGTTTTGAGTCTGCTTGTCACTGTGTAGTCCTACATATATGGTTATGGATATCAGTATGTAGGGTCCTAATGCCCAGGATCTGGCAAAAATCCCACTTTTGTCATTGAAATTGACCCAGAAATTTCAGAGTTTGTCTAAAGCAGTATTTAGAAAGATTCAGCTTTAGTCCTTCAATGTGATATAGAACAATTTTAAGGTACCTTGTCTTGAAGACCCAAAGTTGGGCCGAATACAAAATGTAATTTAGATAACAATGTACACCAGGTATGATACTGAGTTAAGAAATCCTTAAAAACAACAAGTGCTGAAGCTCACCCATAAGGTATATGCTTAGCATGAAATAGGCCTTCATAGGTATAAAAAAAAAAACAGCAAGGTCACTACTGTACTTCTACAGAAAAACCTGATTATATTCACTTTGAAGATCCAGGGTAGAAAATAATTTGTTTCCTCTAATTTTTGAAAATACTTCCTCAGTATATAGCAAAGGATGACTATCAACAAGCATTATTTTGTGCACAAAGGTTGAAACACAAGCTAATACCTCCTGTTTTCTTCATTGTCACCACAATACGCAATATAATTTTTTCAATCATTTCTTGCTCTAGTAAGTTCCCTTACAGATAAGGGTATGCATCTTGATTGCTGACTCACTAGTTTCACATCTGGCTGCATACATTTGTGTATGAAGTTCTTTGCATAGCCAGGTGAGGTGTCCCTTAGTGGGGAAACTATGTGCACTGCTAGCATAGGGGCAACTGAAGCTGTTGTAATAAGACCGTAACAGCAATTGTAGATTTAGTATAGCAAAATGATCCCTGCCCAGCATAATGACGTTTTATATTCACTTGCAAGCAACCAAGCTTGGGATATGTTCTTTAAGATTATTATCCAGTTTTGGAGTAGAGGCAGTATGTGATTAATTTGCAAGTAGATTTTCAGATCAGAAACTCCTGTATTAAGCATGAGGATAGTGGATAGTAGTGTAGCAGTAGCCCCCGTAGGGGCTGCTAAATGATGTGGCCCACCCGTCACTCTGCCCGGCCTGGCATTAACTTCCTAGACACCCCAAGACAACTAACAGTCCGCTGGCTTTGTTTTTGTTGTTTTATTGGGGAAATTCAACTTGGATGGGTATGGGAATTATGGGATGCCCAGTGAATATTAGCAAAGTTGCTAGGGACAACTATGTACACTCTTTGTACACTTTTCCAGACTCCTCCAGCACAACTCTTCACTTCCTTTCTAGTGGTTGCAGGATCAGCTAACACATGGTGGTTAGGCCTGACACTGGCTCATCCAGGTCTAAGTAACTTGCACTTTGTAGGCAGGGACCTTGGCCCCCCCTATAGTGTAGCAGAAAACACGGAAAGTCTTTATAGTGCTAACTGTCCTTCTACCAGAAACCATGAATCAGACTGAGACCGAAGTACAGTTAAATCACACTTGTTTAATAATAATAAAAAAATTAACAGCGTAAACGTAGTCAAAACATAGCCAGAGTTCAAGAAGCAGAACGGATAGTCAGACAAGTCAAAATGTCAGGGAGCCAGAGAACAGCGTAGTAGAACAGCAAGCAGGATCTGGAGCCAAAAGGAATGTCAGTCAAGCAAGTCTTTAACAGGAACACAGTAGAGCATCTAGAGATATGACCAAGGCAAAGGCAGAGATCATCTGGACTGGATGGCTTAAGTAGGCAAGACTAACGGGCAGGATACCATCAACAGGAGAGTCACTATGGAGAGATAGGAGCTGGCAATTAGCTGACAGCTGAGCAGCCAGCTCAGAGAAGGAAGGGCTAAGCCCAGCCCTGACACCTCCTGGTGGACTACTGCTCACCAGTCAGTCCTCCTCAGGTCCTGTCAGCCCTCCTTGCTGCAGCTGCCTGACTTCATGGCCCATGACATCACAATCCTCACTGGCTCCACACCCAGCTCTGACTGCTTCCTTCCAGTTTACTCTGGCATACCGCCCCAGTACTCCCGATTCAACATGTAACTCACCAGCCCTCCTGGCTGCAACCTGGGGTTCCTTCCTGAAGACTTGCCTGGCAGTACCTGCTGTCCTCCTTGACTCTTCTCTGTGCTTCCTGTTCGACTCCCTCATGAGTTCCCCCCAGACTGGGGAGCTCCCCCAAAGGCCCCAACACCCCAGCACTCCAGCCTCAGTTCTTCTGCCCGACAACTCCTTCCCAGCTGGGCTGACCCTGGGTATTTCAAGGAGGCCTACCCCCTGTCAATCCTAGTTGGGGATTGGTCGGGGCTCCCTGAGACACCACAGACAGCTCCACCCCTCTTATCCTCCTCTTCTTCTAAAATCCTCCAAAAGAAAGAGGGAGGTGACAGTGGAGTGATGCTGTCTGTGAGTCACAGCTGCTACTCTGAGCCACTCCCAGTCCACACCGATCAAAACAATCTAGCTTCTAGCTCCCAATCTAGCTTCCAGCTAGGCCTGCTTAAATTTGCCTGTACTACAAAAATCCTAACTTCTAGCACCTACCTAAGTAGAGGTTGCTACAGTAGTAATAGTTACAAAGCACACATGTTTGTCTGGAATAGAGTCACATTTCTCCACACTCTTCAAACCTGTCTAGCAGTGAGTGCACCTTTTTGTTGCATTTATGGCACCATGCATCTTTTGCTGGCTACGCAACATAGTTTACAATGTGCTGTGTTGAACCAAAGTTAAAGCAATACTTATTATGAGCATGCTGTATCTTTGCCTTGGGCCTGAATATGTTGTCTTATGAGAGGCAAATTCTGAATTTACAGTTAATACAATGTGCTGCCAATAGTCTCCTGACTAATGGTTTTTGCCTTAGCCACTTCAGTTTCATTTTAACTTGAATTTGTTACAGTCTCTGCTAGAGTTAAATCATTTTCCAGGAGCAAACTTTCTCTAATGTGGGTTTTTTTTTTTGCTAATTGGTCTTTAATCATTTTATCCGTTAGTGCATCAACCTCACAAGTAACAATCAGCTCCCTCAAAGCTGCTATAAATCGCACCGTGAATTTGCAATTATGCTGACCATGTTGTCCAAATTTACACCGTTCTGCAACCACATTTACTTTTGGCACAAATAAGTTATTCAATGCAGTGATAGCTGTTTTATAAGTGTTGTCTGCTTCTGGTAGAGTATAGGAAATATACTAGCTTCTGCTCCTATTGCCTGGGAGCAGAAGGATAGCGTATTTCCTATACTCTACCAGCATATGCTCATATGTGGGTGCAGGCCCCTTTAATTTTAATTTTTTTTCTTGACATTCCTCCCTCAGCAACTCAGGGAGGCAATACCTGATGAGGCAAAGGTAGCTGGGCAAGTGATCTTCAGCGAGGTGAGGGGCCTTCCACTGTCAGAACCAGGGAACCATTTCTCTGGAAGATCTGGCTACTGTGGGGAGCACTATCCTCTATTGCTACTACAGTACTGTATTTCCATTAGGTTGGCAGTTTGTATTTGGGCCATACATCCCTCCAGGGTATCAACTGTGTTATCACAGCTACTTTGGACTTCACTGAGAGGGGCAATATTTATGATGATAATCACAAATTATTCTACTGTTTTACTGAAGTAATAATTCCGAACTCTTTGTTATTATAGAGTCTTATAATGACCATGCTATGTAACCACATAATAAAGTGACTGGGCCACAGAGACGTTGCTTTGAAGAGTCCATGTGTGTGCAACTTTCCTAATCTATTTTGTATTATTCTGCAATGTATGTTCTTTGCCATTCTGGCCCTGTTTTGCATTATTGCTTATAACTTTAAACCTGCTTAGTAAACTGCAAGCTACAGTTACTTCCTGTCTGATCACTCTGGTAATTACCTATTCTGTTAAACTAGTAAAGCACTTTCTAGCAGTAGGTAAGTCTTCCTGATTAGCAACAAGGATGTAATTCTTGAAAATATTAATTCTAAAACACATGAATTCAAGCCTTAAAAAGGCATTTCAGGCTCACATGCCGCTGTAGATTAATAGAAAGAGCTGACAGGCATTCACAGATCCTTCAGCAAATTTTTGTTGATACTCAGATAAAATACAGTCATAATAAAATTACTAAGGCGTTTCAGCCTGTGTTGCCTTAAAGTGATTGTAAATGTTTTATTTTTTAAAAACAAAAATACAAGGGTTTTGCACAGAGCATCCCTGATCCTCCTCTTCTGGGGTACCCTGACGGCACTACTGGCTCCTCCTTTTCATCGGGTTCACTGATGGAGAGCCTCTTTATATGGGGGCACCTGTGCAGGTGCGCTCATAAGTCCCGCTGCTGCATCCATTGACTCAGACAGCAGGACACGGCCCCTCCTCCTGCTCCCGTGTCACTGGATTTTATTGACAGAAGCTGGGGCCAAAGGCTCCTGCTGCTATAAATCTATCCAATAAGGACGGAGACAGCAGCCTGAGTCGCTGGGCTTGTGCACATCACTGGAACACACAGGCTCAGGTAAGAAAAAGGGGTGGGGGGGAGGCTCTGGGGACAGCTGCAGCACAGACTTTTTTTTACCTTAATGCATATTAGGTGAACAATCTGGAGACTTTACAACCCCTTTAATCATATAGGCTGCTGTAGAGCTAGACACCCTCTTTGCTAATCTTGTTGTGTCCTGTAGTCTGGGAGGCAGTGTAGTTAAGGTGTGATAAATAAAAAGTTTAGGCATCCATAAAACAGAAACAGGAACAGGAACAAACTTGAAAAATATAGAAAATACTAAACAGTATATGCAACAACTGTAAACACTGACATCTATAGGTCAGATGCATGAACACCACATGGTATACTTTTTCTTGTAGTTCTGTGAATGACATTGGGGAGTGTACCTATGACTGGAGACATCAGGATTTCAAAGATCTTATTATTATTATTATACAGGATGTATGTAGCGCCAACAGTTTGCACAGCACTTTACAACATAAGGGCAGACAGTACACTTACAATACAAATCAATACAGGAGGGACTAGAGGGCCCTGCTCGTTAGAGCTTACAATCTAGAAATCTTATATTTTGGTCCTCTGGAAACTATTCACTGGAAATAATAAAATGCATTTGACCTTTTAAAATATGAGGTCCAGCATTTCTGGTGAGTTTGCTTTATGGAAAGTGGTGACTTGTGAAACAGAGGGTACAGTACAAGAGAAGAAGCATTCAGACCACATTTAAGAATTCTGCTGTCACGCACACTGTGGCGGTGTGAACAGAGTTTGATATTGATATCACATAGGGAGTATAATATTTATTATGACTTTTTGTGTTGCACATTGTAATAAAGGTGCCTTTTGATATTTAGCACATTTAAGGTTCATGATATCATGTTTTGTTCATATAACGAATTATACAGAAGGTATCTTTGCTTTGGTTCTAGATGACTATATAAAAATAGTATAATAATAGCAGCTCCTGTCACTGGAAATATTTCAGTTTCTTTTTCTGATCAAGTTCACACACACACACACACACATATATATATATATATATATATATATATATATATACTTACCTTTAGAAGGAATTATTTATTTTAGAATGCAGTGATTTTTAATAATACATTTAAATTACTGCTCTTAGAAGCATGTGATTAAAAAGTGCAATGCCCAGTATTCATTTTTTTTGTTACATATTTCAGCAACATCTGAAATATGTGTCTTTCTGTATCACAGACAACAACAAGCTTTGCTGATTTTTCAAAAAAAAAGGAACTGAGGATTTGCTTTGTGTCTGACTGCCTGAGTTGCTGTCTACAGAATGCAATCGATTTGATCAGGTTGCACGTCAGTTACATCCAAAATGAGACGATGCATCTTTTCTACCTGAATGCTTGACAGTTTGGTCTGCAGCATTAAAGGTTACAAGCCATTTTTCAAAAGCGATGTTAATCTAACAACAGTTTGAACGCGCCAGCAGCATTAGAAAGTATTATTCCAGGCAATGTTTCTGTTCTGAATACAGCAAACATCCCAAGAATATCTAGCCTGCTCTTATTGATGATGTGTTAAAATAGGATTATATTGCATTGACTGCATTCTAAATGTACAGGCTGTCAATACAGTTTTCTGGGCGCTGTAATTGGATTCAAGGAAAAGAATAAAATAAGATCTATAAAAAAATGTTCATGTTTCTGGTATATGTAAATGCTGGCTTATGGGAAATTAATAGGCAACTTTCATTCCACTGCACCATTGATTCATAAGTGGCCATTACTCATTGTACTTTGCTAGAATATTATATAACTCAATATAAGTTTGCAAAGTATAAATGCCGTATAAACGGAATGCAAATATTTGTTGGTTCTGGTATCTAGGTGCTCTGCAGATTTCACCACCAATTGCACTTGTTGCATTTAGTGGGTCCCAATATGCAAATGCACCATTTACCTGTCATTGTACAACTGCTAACAGCAACTTAAAGCCCAACTCAAAGTTGGACACCAACTACAGCAATTGGCATTCCTGCTCCCCTTGGCCCTGTCTACCACAATTTTTATGTATACATAGTTCTGTGTACTATTTTTCCTGGCTGTCTTTTCCTCGATCATGTAATGTGTATTGTCCTTTCCTCCTCTTCTTCCCTCCAGTAGTAGGAAGTTTATTCTGCTACAGGCATATTAGGAGTCCAAGGCAGTAAGACGATGCACAACCAAGGGAGGGTTATCTATGCCCTGGTTTATGGCAAGTGGGTTGAATAACTCTGGGAGTCATTCAATCTGGAAGACAAGTGGTGGCATCAGAATAGAGTGAACTCATTTGAGGGACACTGCCAGACAGGAGGTGAATAGTGTAGTGACAGATGCTTTTTTTTCCATGAATAGTGCTGTAAAATGTGTTTGCACTTTGTTTATCTAAAGTGGAGGTTTCAAACCTGTTAGGCAGTAACTTGCAGCCAAGAGAATGAAGTCAAGTTTGAAAAACTTACATCAAACCCTTGCCTTTGTGAGTATAGTGGGTGGAATATGAGTAAGTTCACACCATTGGTCTTTTATGTATTTTAACACACAGTCAGTTGTATCTTCATCTTTTAGTAAGATACCTTTAGAGAAATGTTTACGAAGCTGGAGTATTTAATCCAAATATGTGATACATAGGTATCTATGCTGAAGCATAGAAAAACCAAGGAAAAAATGCATTTAGATTGTAAGCTCTAATGAATAGAGCCCTCTGATTCCTACTGTATTAAATGGTATATTACTGCCTGCCCTCATGTTGCAAAGCACTGTGCAAACTATTAGCACTATATAAATCCTGTATATTAATGATAATTGTAAACACGTGTAAAGCGGATTAAATATGTGTTATTGGAAATTCAAACACAAAATGTCGAGGAGAAATTATTTTGTAAAAGCAGGAATACATTTTCTTTTTTTTTTTAATGCAGTGCATTTAAAAGGGAATACAACACATGCAAGCAAGTATATGATAAAAACACACAAGGCAAAACAAAACAAACAAAAGAAAGAAAAAAAGCTTTAAAAAAGTTTAAAACATAAAAAACACATAAAATGGAAACAAACCCATTTAATCTGTACTTTTCTCATTGCAGTCATGCTTTTTCTCAACTAACAATCCTTTTATTTTGTGTATTTGGCAAAGCATAGCAAAGCCTAATAAAAGAATACAATTATACAAAGCAAATACATAAGAAAAACAGCAGGTCTTGGAACAGCACTCATACTGTAGTTTATAACTGTCCCTGATTTCCAAGGACATCTCCAGATACTGGATATTCTTTTTCCCCTGGAAATCTGTTTCATGTTTTACAGTAAAATCTCTTTTATCAAAATAAAGTTTACAAAGCATGGCAATGCTTTAATATTGCCAACAAATGACATGTGTTTCATAATAGGCATGTGATACACCGCAGTATTCTGAAATATTGTAATTAAGAAGTATATACAGCAAATATTCACTGATAACTCTGGTAACATTTTGTAAATTTTGGTAAAACAAATCACAGTTGTTTTAAGCAGCTGATAATAGTTTGCAGATGATAGTATAATAGTGCAAGGCACATTTTTATGTTTGTGTTTAGTGTAATCTGTTATTTAATTATGCAAAAATTTTTGCTCACAAGGAATGAAATATTTTATAATATATGCTTTAATCAAGCAAGCAGAGGTGAATAACTTGCTTCAGCGTGCGTGGTTGAAATTCAGAATTACCGCTGGAGATCATATTTGGACAGCAAAATGCAAGGTGGGTTTCATGGGCAGATCAGTGGGTGTAGTGTAGTGCTGTAGTTCATTTACCTTTATTTATAAATTTTCCAGATCGCATTTAAAATATAAATTTATTCTCATAACCAGAATGATGATGTCATCACTTTATTACCTATGGTGTCATCTTACCAAATTTCTTTCCATGGCCCTCATAAGCTATTCTGATGTAGTGGTGAGATTACAAATCCGCTGTTTAAAATGATTAACAAAATAACAAGATCTTTTTAAATGTCTTTGGAAAAGTGACTGATTTCCTTACTTTTTTTAAAAAAAGCATCTGTAAACAAGTCAAGCATAAACTTTTCAAGCAGAACTGCATCATAGCTTATATATGCTTCCAGGTGTCATTATCCCAATGGGACTCCATATACTAACTGTTCTCATGTCAGCAATATTATATATGCAGGCGCATTGTTGAGCAGCATCCACCATAAGAAATAGACTATTATCAAAATCTATAAATATAAAATGAATATTTAGCAGCATCCTTTTTTTTCCAGCAGGCAGGGGTGCTTAAAGGATCAGTTTTGTAAATTATACAATTGACTTTCTGCACATTTATATCTTGGACATCCAATGTTTATTAATGCAGTGATAATTTGCATCCTGTTAGCATAATATATGTAAAACAGGCAAAGTGAATACACAAAATGTATTAAAGATCTTTTTGTGACAATGTGTGAAGCACTAACTTGTCATAAACTATATTCCTTTGTAGATAATATTAAACTGTAGCTAAACTGTTAAAATTTTTTGGCTGTGTAGAATAAAATAAATAATATACTTTCATCAAAATAACAAAAAAGAAGTTCTTGTGTCTAAGTTGTTCCTCAACTGGAAAGTGTACACAGTCCTTCCTGAAGTAATGAGGCACCACAAGTCCACTCCTCCTGCTGGCGCTATGTAGTGTAACAAGTACATGAAAGTCTCCTTGTGTGGCTGATGTACTGGAACACATTTACAGTCAGATTTGTGCCAGATTTAAACATTAGCCTTGTAATACTCGGCGTAAAAAACAAAACAAAACTTGGCAATAATTGCGCAAAGTTGCTAATTTTTATTAATTGTAAAAAATCAGGCTAAATCTTGACTGGTTTGGCCATAAAATAAATAATGATTTAAAAATGCATTTCAAATTGTTAGATTTTTTAAATGCTTAGTAGGTTTTCAGTAGGAAATTTCTAAGTTTAAAGGATTTCACTTTAGCTATCGCAGGAATGATTTTTCTAAATGGTGGGTGGAGTGAGTGAGAGTGCTTTACATTGGCACCTTGGGTACCTTCTAATTCCAGCTTGCTTAATTAAAGTATAATTAAAGGCAAAACTTTTTTTTTTTTTTTTTTTAGTTTTGGATAGAGTGCAGAGGGATTAGAACGTTTGTCAGTTTTTATTGCTGTCTGAGATTCACCCTCTCTATTTACTCTCTATTTATCTGTTTACCATTATCATTGAAAGTGAAAATAAAATAAAATCCCAAATGTTGCATTGTCCCCAGAAAAGGAATATAGGGGAAATCTTCCAATGGGGACACTAGTTCTGGTGACCCGGGGGTCCCCAAAGAATTTCCGTAATTTGCAGGGATTTCCTCTGCCCTCCTGTTTGGCTATGGGACAGGAAGTGAATAGAAATCTCAGCAATGGCACACACATGGCAAAATAAAATCTGACAGGCCTTATAATCCTTCCTTACTTTATCCAAAATGAAAACGCTTTGACAATAAAACCTGGAAGCTGATTGGTTGTTATGCACAGCTGCACCAAATGTTGCACTCTACAGCTTTAGTAAATCAACCCCCTCCAGGCAAAAAAAGGCACAAAATTATCCACATAATGTGAGTGCAGGGAGTCATGGCCCTACCCCCTAAGTGAAGATCTACCAGGTATCCTTTATTCCCAGTGTACAGTGGCAGAGAGTCAGCAAAGGTCTCTAATTCAGGACCACACAGTCCGAAAAAGTGCGAAAGAGGAAGGTGACCCTGCAGCTTCACATGACTGGCCTGAAGGCTTTTGTGCATTAAAACACAAATTGCACAAACATACAGCCACTATGGGCAACAAACAGGTACATTTGATTTTGAGCTTTAAGTACTCGTATTAGCTTTGCACTTACACTTTCTGGTGTTGTTTTTGGCTGGGGGTGGAACAACTTTGGTCAGCTTGGTCATAACAATGGTAATGACAGATATCTTGTAGGCCTTCTTTTTAAAGTCAGAAGCAGTCTGTTGCATGCTAATTTAAAACTATATCCAAAATGTGCCCAAAAAGTTGTGTACACAGGACGAATCCATGAAAACATTCTAGTGGTTGGAAGCTTACACAGTTTTTTCTATAATAGACAAAAAACTCTTGTATAGCTAAGAGATAAGGATAGATCACATATCTAGTAGCCAATGTCCCTCCTGGCAGTATGAATGTTATCCCAATTTTTCTCATGAGAGCATAGCTGAAGCAAAAAAAAACTTTAAGGGAGAACCTGTCATGTATAACAAATATACAAATTGAGTCTCTAAAGTATAACTCTGATTGTGGCCCACTTGCTTGGGAGAGTTGGCCTCACTTCTTAAGTGACTTTGCTCTCAGAAGATTGTACATATCTTCTGTGGAGAAAATCACACTTACTAAGGAGGAAGGTGTGTTCCCCTTTGAAACTAGAGGATATGGTCAACTAGGCCACAATTCTACTCATCTTGGAATTAACCCCAGAAAGGTGTTTGAGCTGATGGGCAGCACTATCACACAGATTGCATGTGGAGGCAACACACATTAGCTTTTGTTCCTTCTTCACAACAAATCTAATCTTTTGGACTAGGTGGCAATGGGGAATCAGAAAATGGGTTTATATCCAATAGAATAAGTCCATCCACTGTAACAGGAAACTGGTTATCTCTTAGTACATTTTCTGTAGTACTCTCAGAATGTGGAAGGGTATTACTGCATGAAAAAGTTATACTCTGGTGGAGAGCAAAGTTTCGCACATTATCATATAATGAACATTTTCATATAAAGAACTATGTAGCAAACAGTTTAATTGTATCCACTCTGGAAGCATGTGGACACCAACTGTCTCTGGTAATCCAGCAGCATTAATACTGCAATACAATTTACCATGAACACATGCAATCACATAGTCACAACAAGGTAAATAACTTCAGAAGTCTGTTTCTGCAGATGAACAGCTGGCCCGTTACAGTGATCAATGATCTGCTACTTTCTTTTCAACTTGTTATAAAAACATTTGTGTCTGCAATCTAAAGTACCAGAGTTTTTTCAAAATCTAGTTTTACTATTACCATGTTGCTAGAGTTTACCAAATTACCAGAAGTTCTCATGTTACAGAGATATGTCTCATGTACCAAGACTTTTCTAAAGACAATATGTTAGAAAATGCTGTCATTTTAGACAGTTTCATGTTTTTTTCACTCCCTTGTCTTAGAAAGATGCACATTTAAGACACCATTAGAATTGTGACCCAGTTTATACACTCTTCAAAAAGAGAGGCTATATCAGGATCAGTGGTGGAATTACAAGGGTCGTAACAGTCCTCCCCCTCCTTCCTCTCTCTCGTATGAGATGGGAGAGGAGACAGCCGATCTGCTTTTTCTCCTACCACCGCTCTGCTGAGTGTGTGCTCTACTGCGGGAACTGTGAGCTTGTTAGCCTCACATTTTACATCCCACAGTACACACACAGGAAGGAGGTGGGGGGGGGGGGGGGAGCAGATTGGCTGTGGCCTATACCATTCCATGTGAGAGAGGAAGGAGGGGGGATTAATGAGCGCTGATAGGAGGCACTAATGGGCACTGATAGGTGGGATTGATGAGCATTAATGGCCACTGATACGCTTCACTAATGAGGAGGCACTGATAGGCAGCATTGATGAGCACTGATAGGCAGCACTGATAAGTAGTAATGGACGAACTTCCTACGGGATGTTTCGCGAAAGCGGACCGCGAACGCGGCCGATAGTTTGCGAACCGTAACGTTCGCGGTGGGCCCCATTGACTTCAATGGGAGGCAAACTTTGCAAACCTACAGGTCAAATTTGAAGCCACAAAATAATTACTAGCTGTGCAAATATAGTCCCACCACATGGCCAATGACATAACACATGTATGAGGTGAATCTGGGATCGACAACTACAAGCATTCTTTTTTTATATGTGAAATTGTTGTGACAATTCAGGACTGTGGAGCGCATGAAGGCATTGGAGGAGAGGGAAGGTCAGGGTAGGCAAAGAAGAGGGTGCAGGAGATGATCACCAGCAGCGTGACATACAACAATGACACCTGCACCGTGATAGAGTGATCTGACACCAGCACCGTGATAGAGAGCACTGACATCAGCAGCGTGACATAAAGCACTCACACCAGCACCGTGATATACAGCACTGACACCAGCACCGTGATATACAGCACTGACCCCTGCACCGTGATATACAGCACTGACCCCTGCACCGTAAGCAGCCCCAGGAGGAAGTCATCATAGCACAGGGATGGTGGGAGCCCCTCATAATGAGCATAGCACAGGGATGGTGGGAGCCCCTCATAATATGCACAGCAGAGGTACAGCCCCAGGAGGAAGTCAGCACAGCACAGGGATGGTGGGAGCCCCTCATAATAAGTAGCCCCAGGAGGATGTCAGCATAGCACAGGGATGGTGGGAGCCCTCATAATAAGCAGCCCCAGGAGGAAGTCAGCACAGCACAGGGATGGTGGGAGCCCCTCATAATAAGCAGGCGAGTACGCTTATCGGTCACGATCCCCCCTGCTGTGCTGAACGTCCTTTCTGACAGGACACTGGACGAGGGGCAAGCCAACAGTTCGATTGCAAATTGGGCAAGCTCTGCCCAGAGGTCAAGCCTGCCCACCCAGTAGTCCAGGGGTTCATCACTCCTCAGAGCATCCACATCAGCCGTTAACCCGATGTAGTCGGACACCTGACGGTTTAGGCATTCCCTGATGCTGGATCCGGATGACACCTGTTGATGGGTCGGCTGAAAGAATGACCTCATATCCGAAGTCACCGACACATCTTCAAACCGGCCTCTTCTTGCAGGCGCTGTTGGATTGGTACCCACAACTCCTTCTCTGGGAGTGGGAATTGCTCCTCTGCCAGCGCACACAAAAGCAGAATGCAGCATTTCTCCAAGCAAGGCCTGGAAGTGCTCCATTCTGACAGCCCTCTGTGACGGCGGTAACATTTCCGCCATTTTGTGTTTGTATCGGGGGTCTAAGTACGTTGCCACCCAGTACTGGTCCTTGACCCTTATGCTTTTTATACGGGGGTCCCTATTAAAACACTGGAGCATGAAGGCCCCCATTTGCATTAAACTGGAAGCGGTGTAGTGGCCTGGCTCCTGCTCATCATCCAGGATAATGTCGTCCTCTTTATTCTCCTCTCCCCATCCACGCACAACAGGGATCCCAGAAAGGTTTAAAGCATGCTCTTCTTGCTCCTCCTCATCCGCCCGGCACCATCCTCCTCTGACTCCTCTTCAGACTTCTGTTGTTCACTTGTCTCAGATAGAGTAGCCCCCACTGGGAATTCATCCAGCATTGCGACTTCTTCATCTTCCCACTCCTGCTCCTCCACAGCTTGATCAATGACACAACGCAATGCACGCTCCATAAAGAAGGCATAATGTTCTTGCTACCTCCTCTTCCTGATCCAATGCCAAGAGTGGCTGCACATCAGAAATGTCTTGATATGGATCGGGAAATAATTCCTGTGACTCAAGCGGAAGGTATGTGGTGGTGGTGGTGTTGTTGGTGGCAGTGTCTTTGGGGGTGCACATAGCAGAGAGTGAAGAAGAGGGTGCAGATCGAGAGGATGAGGAGGGTGCAGAAGAGTAAGGCTGAGTGAGACACTCAACCAAGTCTGGTGCGTCCTTTAAAGTAATTGAACGCACCTTCTGCAACTTCCCACTTTGGCTCAAGCCTGTTGCTCCTGCCCTACCCCTATCACCCCTGCGGAAGGGCCTGCCTCTTCCACTGCCTGTCATTTTTTAAATGACCCTGTGACAAAACTCTCAGTCCCTATACTGATAAAGGACTGCTGCAGAATAGGGCAGCAGTCAGCAGTAGTGCACCTCAACCCTATATATTGTGGACCTATACCAGTCCATAAGGATTAGCAGACTGTACCTCACTCAACCCTATGTAATGTAGTACCCTATACCTTACCAGTCCTTATAAGGACCTTTGTGGAACTAGTAGGTTGTGAATGATTAGCAGACTGTACCTCACTCAACCCTATGTACTGTAGTACCCTATACCTTACCAGTCCTTATAAGGACCTTTGTGGAACTAGTAGGTTGTGAATGATTAGCAGACTGTACCTCAGTCCCTATACTGATAAAGGACTACTGCAGCAGAAGGGCAACAGTCAGCAGTAGTGCACCTCAACCCTATATATTGTGGACCTATATCAGTCCTTAAGGAATAGCAGACTGTACCTCACTCAACCCTATGTACTGTAGTACCCTATACCTTACCAGTCCTTATAAGGACCTTTGTGGAACTAGTAGGTTGTGAATGATTAGCAGACTGTGCCTCAGTCCCTATACTGATAAAGGACTGCTGCAGTATAGGGCAGCAGTCAGCTGTAGTGCACCTCAACCCTATATATTGTGGACCTATACCAGTCCTTAGGGTTGAGTGAGGTACAGTCTGCTATTCCTTAAGGACTGGTATAGGTCCACAATATATAGGGTTGAGGTGCACTACTGCTGACTGCTGCCCTATACTGCAGCAGTCCTTTATCAGTATAGTATATGAGAATATTATACGTGTACAAGCCTATTACCATACCAGTCCTGAAAAGAACCTTTGTGGACATAATAGTAACAGCTACTGATTAAACTGACTGTCCCTCACTGCCACACACAGCTTCCTTCCTGTCCCTATTTAAACTGACAAAACACAGGCTGCTGGAACAATAACTTGAATAGCACTCAAAACTATATCCTGTACTACTTTATCCTTCCAAGCCTGAAAAGGACTTTTGTGGACCTAATAGTAACAGCTAATGATTAAACTGACTGTCCCTGCTGCACACAGCGTCCTGTCCCTTTCTCTACACTGACAAAAGACAGGCTGCTGCAACAATTACTAGCACAGCAGTGCCTCAAACCTATATTCTGAACTACACTTAACACTAATACCATGATACCAGTCCTTAAAAGAACTTTTGTGGACCTAATTGCTAGCGATTTGGGTCACTGAAGTCTCTCCCTGCTCCACACAGCAACCTCTCCCTATAGTGACATATGAAAGAATGTAAAATGGCCGCCGGATCGGGTCTATTTATAAGTTAGGGGGAATGTCCAAGTGTCCATGTACTGTAATGTCTCAATTGGCTGTCCTGTACCCCATTATGGATGTGTAATCATAGGTCAAAGTTGTTTTACACAGTAAACACGGAAGTCCGCCGGGCGAACGGCGGCAATAGTCCGCCGATTGGGCGGACGGTGAACAGCCGAAATTCGCCGCGAAACGACCGCCGGGCGAACCGTTCGGCCATCCCTACTGATAAGCTGCACTGGTAGGAAGCAATAAGAGGTGGCACTGTTAGGCTGCATTGATGAGCACTGATAGGCAGCACTGGTGGGCATTGAGCACTGATAGGCAGCACTGATAAGTGGCACTGAAGAGCACTGATGGGTGACACTGATGGGCACTGATAGGCAGCATTGTTGAGCAATAATAGGTGGCACTGATAGGCAGAATTGATGGGCACTGATGGGTGGCAATGATGAGCACTGATAGGCAGCATCGATGGGCACTAATAGGTGGCATTGATGAGCACTGATAGGTGGCACTGATAGGCTGCACTGATGATCAGGGCACCAATTATCAGTGTAAACAATTTACTGATATTGTTGCCTCTTTTCCTTTCTTCAAACAGACACAGCGTGGGAGGAAAGGGCTGTTTACATATGATCCACTGATCACATGATAAAGAGTCTCTGTGATTGCGCTGGATGCACATCCCAGGGGACACATGGGAGGCAGGATTTTGGGAGAATGTCCATGGAAGCCCTCCCAAAATTGGAAGCCTGGGGCTTGGATGGAAGGGCGGGGGGGCATCATGGTTTCTTGCACTGAGGCCCTGAGGGTTCTAGTTACGCCTCTGATCAGGATGATAGGTTTTGGACATTTGTGAGCACAGCCAAGAGCTGCACAGGCACCAGGATTTACATGATGGTGTCTGGGTCAGCAACTCAGTCCAGGAAGTAAATGATGACCCCAGACAGTACAATGCACTTGAGAAAAAGTGTTACCCCTCTGTCTAATGAGAAAAGCAGATGTCATTGTTAGGGTAAGTGTTTTGACCTCTGTGAGTACTAATACATATCTGTAAGTGTTGTACTTACACATTAGTTAACATGCTTACGCTGAAAAAAAATATGTAATGCTAAGTACACTTTTAAAAAAGAGACATTATGGGGAGGATTATTTTTGCTGCATGTATGCAGACTTATCATGCAATTCCAGATGGTTTCAAAGCTTATTAAGCCACATTTTCTCAGATGAGTGCCTCCAGATAGAGAGCAGGGCAGAGTAGAGTAAAGAAAATCAGTCTTAAACCTAGGGGTCAAGTGATAATGGGTTGTATCCATAAATCCCCAATAAAATCCTCTGTTATCAATTATCAAAAAAAAAGAAAAAAGAATCAGCCAAAATGAAATGTAGAAACCACCAGCAAAACCAAGTATACTTATAAATATAATGGGCAAAAAAGTTGCGCTAATCAATATGAGAAAACATAAAAAGGGGGAAGACCATAATGAGGTGACATAAATCAAAAACACATATATATCACAGTGCAAATAAATGTCAATGAACTCACACACCAAATTAAACCAAATATCCAATTAACATCTGCGTGAAAAAAGAAGAAGCAGTTCTGGTGGGTCATGATCAACCAGGACCAAATGGTGTGGATATATGTAAAACAGCAGAATTGAAGAGAAAGATATGTTTTTAGGCCTCCACAGATGATTTTGGTTTGTCTTTTAGAACCAATGTAGAAATATGGTCAGTAAAACGTTGTCACCTCCTTTCCTGGCTCTGAAATCCCAAATGTCACCAGTTTTACCTCAGTATGAGAATCTGGTGAGGATTTCCCTTTTCCTGCTGGGCACAATAAAATCCTTTGTTAAAACAGACTTTATGAACCACTACAGCAAGTTATAATAATAATGATTAAAAAACAAAACAAAAAAAAATTACTAGAAACTGAATGTAGAAACCACCAGCAAAACCAAGTATACTTATAAATACAAATACTCAAATACTTCTACAAAAATCCATGGCAACAAAACCCATTAAGGCCCTAGGCCCATCGGTGTGCTGCAAGAATATATTATAAAATGACTCTATGAGAGTATATGCATGTGATGTGACGCCACGCTATAACTGTATCACCACAACATATTCAAATCCATAATAATATGACTAAGAAAATATAAATATAAAAAATGTATGTTAAGTCTAGTCTGTACACAAAATCTCACAGATACACTTCACATAGAGTGTGAAAAACATGTTTCCAAGTTTGAATGAATGTATGGATACATTGTTAATGACAACATCGTATAGTTCCCTGGGAACTTTCAGAAAAAATTAATGCACACTGCGACACTTCATAACCACTGTACTTTGCAAAGTCTTCAATTCCACTTCTTCACCTACCTGTAGATCTTTCTTACCTTTATAATGTGCATGGAGGTTTTCAACTTGTATAAAATTATTCATCTTCTATCTACCTGGAACCCATTTCCAGTGCTAGGCATGTTAAGAGATGCTTTGAATTCTGGGAGCTATAGGGACACCTGTTCTGGTGGTAGCTGTCAGTATTGAGATTTCCCCTTATTTGGAGAAAGGGAGGGGCAGCATTATTAGCCATTCAGGCTTTTGCGCACTGCATAGTGCTACATTTAACAAGAGGTTCCTAAGAGGAGGGGGGAGCAGAATGATAATCTCATAAGCGTCCTGCTCCTCCTTTATTTTTCATTCAAAGACTGTGATAGCTAAGACACCCTATATTGTCCATCATGCTCCAATGGAAATGTTCTCTGCTTGTGCTGTGCGGTCAATCAGTATGGCATAGAGGAAATAGTAAGAACAGGCACAGTTTATGATGTTTTTGAGCCCTGGTTTTGCATGTTGGCTGCTCTTCCTTTACAAGGAAAATAGCATATTCATTTGTTATTCCTGAAGCCTAAATTCAGGCAAACAAAAAAAATATAGCCCAAGGAAAGTTACATAAACTTAATGTAAAGTGACCCTTGTGCTGGTTCTCAAAATGGAAATCTGAAGTCCTCTGACTCTCCCTCATACCCTGTCGCTGGGATCTTCTCACTATCTTCCAGTTCTGCAGAGGTTATTAGAGCCAAGGAACCTGTCACAGGCACTCATTAAGAGTGCCAACTATGTCTGCCCTCTCCACTCCCCATTCATAAACACTGTGCTTTAGCTTCCATTAATTATACGCACTTTATGAATGGAGGATGGATGGATGAATTAAAAGGTTCACCACCTTTATTCATAGATTGCTTTTCATTTTGGGAAGCTATAATATGGCTTCTATGAATGGAGGAGAAGGGTTGAAAGGGGGGGGGGGCATAGTTGGCACTCTTAATGAGTACATTTAACAGGTGTATTTACCCCTACAGAACCAGGAAATTACAGCTGCAGGGTTTGGGAAGAAGGCAGAAGAATTCAGATTTCCACTTCATATTAAATTAAAGTAATGTCCCTTGTGCTGATATTTAAATATATATATATTGTCTAAAATTAGGCTTTGATGATATAAACAACTTATTTTGAACAAAATTCAGCTTTTTTAATTACTGTAGAAAATTCCAAGCACCTACAGTAAAGGAATAAAATGAATTTGGGAAACAATCAGAATAAATTCCACAGAATTACATTGAGAAGGACCCTGCATTAAATTGTAGGAAGTGTGAAGCTGGGTTAACACTATTGCGAATTGGATGTGCGCAATAGCAGGAGATTTTGACTGGCTCTCTATGGTGCCGGTTCGCATATCTCCGCTGCGGCTCCGGTGCGAAATTGCAGATGAGCCCTGTGCATCTTTTGGTCCATTTCCGATCTGAATTCAGTCCAAAATTTGGGCTGAAATTGTCAATTAAACGGGGACGCACCGGACCCCTGCAGTGCGCCGCATGCAAATATAGTGTGAACCCAGCATTAGTGTTATTTAAAACGCACTGCAACTGAATGTCATGGGCTCCTAGGGTGCCCAGTGATAACAAATTTGGTGCTATATCCTAATTTGTAAAGATATTTCCAGCAGTAAGATGGAGTTACATGTTTGCTTTAAAGGATAATTTAACTAAATACCAGTTAAATCCAGCTAAATACAATCCAAGTGCATCAAAACAAAACTTTTGTGTTAAAGTGTTAAAGCAGAACTAAAGTCCCATAATGCTCACCTTCACCTTCCAGCGATGTGGTGGTTACATCTATCACCATTCACTGTCATCTTCTCCCTGGCTATTTTCAGGTACCAGGTTTTAGGCCTCTTGATTGGCTGGTGGAGGAATTACATAATCTTGCGGATGCACATAGGAGTCAGTTATTCTGGCACAGCCGGAGTGTGCCAGGAATGCACAATGAGCTGCTATGTGTATATACAATAGATGACTGTGAGAAGGCAGGTAAGTGTGTGCTATATAATAAAGAGTTGCCTGCACACAGATTTTTAAGAGTTAAGTCTAGTTCCAGTTGTTTTTTTTTTTATAAAGCAGCTACAGCCTGAGTGGAAGAAACTATCCCCAGCCAGCATGCTGTGTGTACTCCTGCTCTCTGTCTGGAAGTAGTGGCCTCTTTTCCAAGGTCTGACATACCCCTGCTGATTCAGAGCTGAAGTCTCCAGCCAGCAAAGCTGACTGCAAAGCAATCAGATCTGAATCAGAAGGGGATGTGCCAGACCTCTACAGAGAGCAACAATCTTTTTATACACTATGCTAGCAGTGGAGATACATTTCTGCTACGGTCACTGCCCCCCTGGAAAGTCTGACTGGAATGTACAGTATCTCACAAAAAGTGAGTACACCCCTTACATTTTTGTAAATATGTTATTATATCTTTTCATACATCTTATATATATATGATATGATCTTTCACAACACTGAAGAAATTACACTTTGCTACAATGTAAAGTAGCGAGTGTACAGCTTGTAAATTTGCTGTCCATCCAAAATAACTCAACATGGCACCATTAATGTCTAATCTGCTGGCAAAAAAAGTGAGTACATACCTAAGTGAAAATGTCCAAATTGGGCCCAATTAGCCATTCCCCCCCCCCCCCCCCCGGTGTCATGTGACTCATTCGTGTTACAAGGTCTCAGGTGTGAATGGGGAGCAGGTGTGTTAAATTTGGTGTTATTCCTCTCACTCTCTCATACTGGTCCCTGGAAGTTCAGGATGGCACCTCATGGAAAAGAACTCTCTGAGGACATGAAAAAAAGATTTGTTGCTCTACATAAAGATGGCCTAGGCTATAAGAAGATTGCCAAGACCCTGAAACTGAGCTGCAGCACGGTGGAAAAGACCATACAGCAGTTTAGCAGTACAGATTCCACTTTAAAGCAGGCCTCGCCACAGTCGACCAAAGAAGTTCAGTGCACGTTTTTAGCATCATATCCAGAGGTCATCTTTGGGAAATAGACCTCTGAGTGCTACCAGCATTGCTGCAGAAGTTGAAAGGGTGGGGGGTCACCCTATCAGTGCTCAGACCAAACGCAGCACAGTGCATCAAATTGGTCTGCATAGCTGTTGTCCCAGAAGGAAGCCTCTTCTAAAGATGCACAAGAAAGCACAAGAAAGCACAAGAAAGCACAAGAAAGGCCGTAGTTTGCTGAAGACAAGCAGACTAAGGATATGGTTTGCTGGAACCATGTCTTGTGGTCTGATGAGACCAAGATAAACGTATTTGGTTCAGATGGTGTCAATCGTGTGTGGCAGAAACCAGGTGAGGAGTACAAAGACAGGTGTGTCTTGCCTACAGTCAAGCACGGTGAGGGGAGTGTCATGGTCTGGGGCTGCATGAGTGCTGCGGGCACTGGGGAGCTACAGTTCATTGAGGGAACCATGAATGCCAACATGTAGTGTGACATACTGAAGACAAGAATGACCCCCACCTTCAGAGACTGGGCCGTAGGGCAATATCCCAACATGATAAGGACCCCAAACACATCTTCAAGACCACTACTGCGTTTCTAAAGAAGCTGAGGGTAAAGGTGATGGACTGGCCAGGCATATCTACAGACCTAAACCCTATTGATCATCTGTGGGGCATCCTCAAATGAAAAGTGGAGGAGCACAAGGTCTCTAACATCCACCAGCTCTGTGATGTCGTCATGGAGGAGTGGAAGAGAACTCCAGTGGCAACCTGTGAAGCTCTGGTGAACTCCATGCCAAAGAGGGTTAATACAGTGCTGTAAAATAATGGTAGCCACACAAAATATTGAGACTTTGGGCCCAATTTGGACATTTTAACTTAGGGGTGTGTTCACTTTTGTTGCCAGCGGTTAAGACATTAATGGCTGTATGCTGAGTTATTTTGAGGGGACAGCAAATTTACACTGTTATACAAGCTGTACACTCACTACTTTACATTGTAGCAAAGTGTCATTTCTTCAGTGTTGTAACATGAAAAGATATAATAAAATATTTACAAAAATGTGAGGGGTGTACTCACTTTTGAGAGATATTGTACATGCTTCCAGATGTATCCTTACCTGTCAAATGTCTCCCCTCTGTCTGTTATGAGACCTGAAAAACTGCAGATTCTGTGGGTGGGTCTGTTGCCTGAAGCTCAGTGGGTGGAGTCGTTATGTCAGTAGACTCCCTGCCCACATCTACACTCCCCTTATCAACATGCATTTTCTCCTGTGTATTTCTTACACTGAACTTCTGCTATGATCACTAACATCCAGTCAAAACCCATACAAGTCACCACATGACTTCAGCATGCCCAATCATGCTAAGGTGTGGAGCAGCCAATCCTGGGAGAGCTATAGAAGAAAGGAGGAGGGGATCTGAAGTACACAGAATTTCTCTCTTAGGCTCGTGCATGAGATATGTAAATAACCTGTCACTCACAGCAAGGGGGAGAAGCAGACTCCTATTTCTGTCTGTTTGTATCTCACTGAAAAAAAGAGAAGGACTGCTCAGAGCTTTGGTGAACTCCATGCCAAAGAGGGTTAAGACAGTGCTGTAAAATAATGGTAGCCACACAAAATATTGAGACTTTGGGCCCAATTTGGACATTTTCACTTGGACATTAATGGCTGTATGCTGAGTTATTTTGAGGGGACAGCAAATTTACACTGTTATACAAGCTGTACACTCACTACTTTACATTGTAGCAAAGTGTAATTTCTTCAGTGTTGTCATATAAAAAGATATAATAAAAGATTTACAAAAATGTGAAGGGTGTACTCACGTTTTCATGATACTGTATTTAGGTGATTTAAAGGGTGAATTTACCTTTTCAGAAAAAAAGGAGACGTGAACTAACACCTTACACTTCCCCCCTCACAAACACCTGGTTCCCACTGTACCTACCTCCATGGGTAATGAGCTGTCAGTGCATATGCAGCCGGTGTAGCAGTCTGGGGATTTGAAATGCTTCCGCTTCTTTCTTTAGGGCTTCAGTGATGTATCAGAGTGATTCTGACTGGTCACCGCTGGCATCTGACCTCTTTGACCAATCAGAATCACTCTGATCTATTTCAGAAGCCCTATGGAAATAAGGAGAAGAGTGGAGATTTCAAGCCCCTGTTCAGCTTCACCATCTGCAGGGGGGCTAACAGCTCAGCACCCATGGAGAAAAGTAAAGTAGGGTCCGTGGGAGGTTAGTCTACCTTTTCCTTTCTTCTAAAAAGGTGAACTTACACTTTCAACTAAAAGTTCAATTGGGCATTAAAGTGGTTATAAATCCTTACAGCACACTTTTTGCTACAGGTAAGCTTATAATAAGGCTTACCTGTAGCTACCCTGGTTATCTCTTAACCCTGAACGGTTTAGGAGATATCGGCTGTATTTGCATGTGCTGACGTAATCAGCACATGCACACTGAAGCAAACTGAAGCAACGTACGTGCCGTTGCTTCAGTGAGTGTGCCATTACCAGCAGCTCCCACGCACATGTACGGGAGTGACGTCATCACAGCTCCGGCTAATCACATCACCGAAGCCCGCAAAGTTACTCCAGGAGCAATGTCGGCCACTGGAGCGGTGTACAAGGATGGCTGCAGGGGCTTGGATCTCAGGTAAGTAATTCATAAAGAGTATGAGTATGCTATGCATACTAGCTCATTATGCCTTTGTCTTGCAGGGTTTTTTCTTCTTCTAGGGTTTACAACCACTTTAAAGAAAGAGTATAGTTTTATTATATATTAAAAAACAAAATAACACACTTATTGTCTTGGAGATTGATCACGTTTACTGTTTTATTGTTATCTGCTTTCAAAATGCATAAACGAATAATGCAAATGCTAGCCTTGCACCTACTCTACCCTATATAAACTTTCCTTTCCTGTGCCTGGTGCAGGACAACACAGCCCATTCCACGGCATTGCCTCTTTAAGCCTCAGAGCGTCTAATAAAGAGGACCCTTGAGAAAAGTTTTTATTTTTTTCCAGACAATAAAACTTACACATAAAACCTCCTTAACAGATTTCCCGAATATATGGTAGATATTTTTCTAACGAGTTGGTTCCTTGGTGTCTAATGGTATTTCATGTGAGAAAATCCCATATGGTGCTCTAAATCCTACTGTAAGTACCATTTTTATGATCTGCAGAAGAGCTTTTACAGATCAGGATGCAGTTTGTTATATTGATGCTTACGTGAGTGAGGGATATAACTCTATTTTACTTAATGCATTTAGTAAATACATCTGAAATTTTTATTCTACCCTTCATTTTTGTTAACCGTGTTTTTATTTTTATTTATTTAGAGAGATTTGTACAGGTAGTCCCAGTATCACACATAATACGTACAGTTTTAAGCTACAGCAGTTGTAAATGTTATTGTATAACCCACATTTTCTTTTTTTAACAATTCAGCTAATTGATAACTGCAGTTGTATGAATTGCATAAATCCAAGGGAATAAAGCAGTACTGCCAAGATTTATGACTCAACAGTCTGAAACAAGAACCGTGTTGTCCATAGGAACCAGATTATCTATAACGTTAATTCTGCTCATGAGACATGAAAGACAGAATCTGATTGCTGTAAGCTTGTTACTAAGCTGCTACTAAGTATACTACATCTGTTTTCAACCCTGGGAACCTGGTGCTGGTAGATTTTGCCACAAGGCTCCCGGGACCAAGAACCAGCATGAATGGTATTTGGACAGTCTTTTATTCTGTACCCTAAAGCAACCCCTCAAAAATACACTAAATTCTGGTTTTAATTCTGAATTTGTATTCTTATAGCAAACCTTCACCCTAAAAATTAGGTTTCCCTGCCTTCCCTCTCTCACATTTGTATATTTTTTTTTGTTTTTTAGATTTTCGTGATGCAATGATGCTATTCAGCCACTACGGCTCAGGACTGGTAGGCTGCAAGACCTTAAATATTGCTTTTGAGTTTAGACACGCTCTTAAAGTGGAGTTCCACCCAAAAGTGGAGCTTCTGATCATTGTACTCCTTCCCCCCTCCGGGGGGCACATTTGGCACCTTTCGGGGGGGGGGGGGGCAAATACCTGTCTTTCACAGGTATGCTGTCCCCACTTCCAGAAGCCTCAGCCGCGGGTATTGATGTCACCGCAAGGCTCCCTTCTCCTCCTTCCCTGGCCGCCAGGGCAGTAGCATAGAAGAGCAGAGCCTCATGCATGCGCAATAGGGTTCCCAACGTGAAGCCATAAGGCTACACTGCTGAATTCCCTTACAATGGAGGCAGCAGCACCCGACAGCTGATGGAAACATCAGCTGCGATGCCGACATCGCTGGACTCCAGGACAGGTAATTGTCTGATTATTAAAAGTCAGCAGCTGCTGGCTTTTCATTTTTGCAGCGGTGGGCGGACCTCTGCTTTAAGTAGTGCAGATCTCTCCCAAATAAGTACTGTAAGTAAAACAGGATAGTTGAATTTGTTTTGTAGATGTCTGTATTAGTGAACACCAGCAATAAAGGGTAGCTACAGGTGTATACTGTGCTGGAGGCACACAACACCCACTTTAACTCCTGCAGATGCCTGTATTAGAGAACACCAGCAATAAAGGGTAGATATATGTGTATATTGTGCTGGAGGCACACAACACCCACTTTAACTCCTGCAGATGCCTGTATTAGAGAAAACCAGCCATAAAGGGTAGATACAGGTGTATACTGTGCTGGAGACGCACAACACCCCCTTTTTGTGTTTTCTCCCTTCCTTGTGCACATGTCAAAAGCTCTTTGGATGAACTACCTTTGGATAGCACACATTTCACCAGCACCTGAAAAAGACAATGGCAATGGCAACCCACAGCAACTTGTGGGTTGGGTTGTTACCAGAAGAGAATTAGAGGATGAAATCTTCCAATGGGGACACTAGTTCTGGGGATCTTGTTGACAACAAGGGATTTCCTCACTTTGGAGTAGATTATCTAAACTTTATTTTTTAAAGCATAACTCCACTTTGGTTGCGGAAAAAACATTCCCCTCTGGGTGATCTATGTACATTGCAAGGATTATAACACATTTTGTTGCAGATTCCTACCTTTTGTTATTCTGAAGAAATCCCTCTGTGTTTGTCTGTGCCTCTGTTCTGAGTGGGTCTATTGGGAGTGGTTTCATAATTAATTGTCAGCTGTAGCAGCTGTAGCAGCTGCAGAGCTCAAATGAGGAAAGCTGCTGGGCCTGCATCCCTTTAGACATGTTCCTATTGAAAGTATCTCTCAAAAAATGATATTTTTGTTGCAAGGGATGCCTGAAATCTGACTTGTATCTTAGGCAGACTTCTGGGAAAATTGGTGAGCCAATCACACAAGCAGGAAATTATGATTTTGGGGAGTGGTCAGTACACACTCTGTGTACAGAACAACCACAGGTAGCCATATTGCAATGTATTAACCTAAATGTTAGTCTAACATTAGCCTAACATTAAACTAGCTTAAATATTTCATAGAATGCTCTACAATTGGTTCCATATGCTTCAATTATACTATATTGTAAGACTGTAATTCAATCTTGTAGTATGTTGCCCCATTGATCTGTTGATATGGAGGACAGTTTTATTTATTTATTTTTACCATGCAATATGTTATGGCATTGCTGACATGCAGTATGATTATCCACACGGTTTTGCTCTACTATGCTTTCCATGTTTCTATCCATGTATGATAATACAATTTCACCATTCATGGCTGTAGAGAAGTTAACCCCCCTAGCGGTAATCCCGAGTCTGGCTCGGGGTAGGAATATACTGATAGGAGCGGTAACCCCGAGCCAGACTCGAGATGGCTTCACTCGATGCAGGGGAGGACACAGGGAGAGTTACTTACCTTGTCCCCTGGATCCAGCGATGTCCGCCGCGCTGTGTGATCGAGCCGTCCTCCGCTCGATTCACAGTGCCGAATGCCGCCGAGCTCCGTTCCCTGCGGCGTTACGGTGCACGGGAGCGGAGAACGGCGGCAAATTTAAAAATGTAAAAAAACACAAAACACACACAGCACTGTAATCTTACAGATTACAGTGCTGTATTAAAAAATACACACCCCCTTTGTCCCTAGTGGTCTGTACAGTGCCCTGCATGCACTTTTATATTATAAATACTGTTTTTTACTGCCTGGAATTTGGAGATTGTCCATAGCAACCAAAAAGTGTAAATTTTTCAGTGTTTTTGGATTTAATTACATTATTGAATACTTTTTATTATTCTTTATTATATTATAAACTTTATCATACCCGGGATGTCTGCTAGACTCTGGTTTGAACAGATTTAAGAGCGTTATTCCTAAGAATTACAGGACTACAAAATAAAAGCCAGATTTCCGTGCAAAATAATTGTACCGCTTTCAGCACCTAATTCCAGACTGAATCATACCGCCAGGGAGGTTAAAGCGGAGGTCCACCCTAAAGTGGACCTTCCGCTCATCGGAACCCCCCCCCCTCCGGTGCCACAATCGGCACCTTTCAGGGGGGAGGGGGGTGCAGTTACCTGGATAATCCAGGTAACTGCACCCACTTCTGGGATAGCTCTCTGCGGAAAGGGGCGTAACTTACGCCCCTTTCCGCAAGTGCCCGCCCCTTCCCGCAAGTGCCCCGCTGCCTGCTGGGAAACACACAGATCCCAGAGGCAGCGGGGACCGTCCTCATTGCGCAGCGCGGCTCGCGCATGCGCAGTAGGGAACCGGGAAATGAAGCCGAAAGGCTCCATTTCCTGATTCCCATACCCAAGATGGAGGCGGCAGCACTCGAGTGTCGATCTAGAGATCGGCTTCGGGTGCCGACATCGCGGGAGCGCTGGACAGGTAAGTGTCACTATTTTAAAAGTCAGCAGCTGCAGTATTTGTAGCTGCTAGCTTTTAAAAAAAAAAAAAACGCGGAGTCCCGGTAGAATTTTTTCTACCTTGACTGCTTGCTGGTCCTGACTTTATGCCTCATTGAAAGCCCCAAACCTTCTTTTCTTCTTCAAATACTTTAGATTGTAAGCTCTCATGAGCAGAGTAATCCTCTTAAATTGTGTTGTAACCCTACTGTTGGCACTATGGGATAAATTTACTAAAACTGGAGAGCCCAAAATCTGGTGCAGCTCTGCATAGACACCAATCAGCTTCCAGGTTTTTTGTTAAAGCTTAATTGAACAAGCTGAATTAAGAAGCTGATTGGCTACCATGCACAGCTGCACCCGATTTTGCACTCTCCAGTTTTAGTAATGAATAAATTATGTATAACAATAACAATAATAATAATAATAATTGTAAACTCACTTTCAACACTATCTCCTGTTGGAAACCTCTGTGCTGACAGCAAACCATCCATCATCACAAATATGCATTTCCGAGATCATAGCACAAATTACATGCAAAAGAAAAATGCTAGACTTGGTAAATATGTTGAGTTTGCAAGCCTATTTTGCTATTGTGATATGCTTTTATATCTTGAATGTTTGTTTCTTGCTGTCTTTCATCAGTATTCACTATTTAGAAAAACCACTTTGCAGTGGCTTTAATGCATATAGAAGGAAACATATATCCCATTTACCCATACCTTAGTGTGGCATCCTGGCTATTTTTTCAGTGTCAGTCTTTGATGTACGTGTTGCATCCTGAGGCTTTGCAAAAAGTGCCACTTCTAAATGTTAAGCGTGTGCTTATATGAAGAGACACACTGGACAGGGAGCAGGTTCTATTGGGAATTTGCTCAAGCATGACATTTCAGCTAGAATTGTAAAGGGTCCAGGAATATGTTCACAGCCCTGTGAATGACACGCAGAAGCATTTTGCCTAGAATAAACTGTACATCTGTCATATTCTGGGGCTTAGCGGGAAATAGCAAGTGACCTTGTAGCCTGGAAATGGCAGTACCATTTAGTAGTAAATAGCTGAAAAGTATATGAAAATAATAAAATGTATATTTTGATCTGTGCTTCATAAAGTCAGGATTGTTGTATATCTATATATATATATATATATATATATATATAAATCCAAACAAAGCTTGCTGGACTTATATATCTATATATATAGATATATAAAATCTCACAAACGTGAGCTACAACGTAAAGAAATGAGTGTACAGCTTGTATAACAACAAAAGTTGTTATACAAGCTATATATATATATATATATATATATATATATATATATATATATATATATATATATATATATATATATATATATAGAAATTGCTACCAGCTACTACAAGCTACATTTTGCAAAGTGCTTTCTAGGCTAATTTGTGAGCTACCCAATATCAACTACGTCTTCAGAAAAAAAAATGTAGAGGAAAAAATGGATGGGATTAAAATCAATAGGTGATTTTACCTATGGCTAAATGCATGTACTGACTCAGTTATTCTAGAAAACATTTTCATAATGGCTGGAAGAGAGAACGTATAAGTAATTTAGATTTCTGTTTGTGATTTATTTTTATTTTTTTGCACAGTAAAAGCATAATACATTGCCAGGCTTTATTTAACCCCTTCCCGACCAGCCGCTTCAGTTGTACTGTGGCAGGTTGGCTCCCCAGGATGAACCGACGTAACTGTACGTCGGTTCACCTTTTGACCACTAGGGGCAAGTGCCCATAGCATGACGCCAGAGCAATGCGCGTGGCTGGCAGTCGCGATGACAGCTGGGCACCCGCAATCGTTCTGCACAAAGAGAGAAAGGAAATCTTTCAATGTAAACTGACAGATCTCCGTGCTATCAGGGGTGAGGAGAGCGATCTGTTGTTCTTACTAAGTAGGAATAACGATCGCTCTCCTCACTCAGTCAGTCCCCTCCCCTGCAGTTAGAATCACTCCCTAGGGAACCCAGTTAAACCCTTGATCAGCCCCTAGTAGTAATCCCTTCCCTGCCAGTGACAATTCCACAGTTTTTTTTTTCCATTTTTTTCTGTAGATCTCCTTCATCTATTAGTAGGCATTTCCTTTCTATGTGCACCTGCTCTCACATTGGCTACATGGCTGTGTTTCTTAGGGCAGGCTTCCTGATGGTGACAAGAGTGGACAATGGACATTGTGTATTGGAAGGGCCTCTTTAATTCACCATTTAAAACCTGTGTAACAGGGTGGCAATGCAGGAACCCAATTGAGAAATAGGGACAAAGCATTGCCACCCTAAAACAGGAAGTGCCAAACAAAAGCCTTCATGGCAGGATCACCAAGTAGTACGTTATTAAAAGCTGCAGATTTAAAAATAAAAAAATAATGGAAATAATGAAAACCGCTTTTCAATAACATGTTCAAGCTTGTGAGATGAAATGAAAGTGGTTTATATATACTTTGATGGTAATGAAATGACCTGTATGTGTCAATTGATAATGACTAAGATTTTCTAAGATTTTCTATTTTCTATTATCAAGACTCCTAACAGCTAAAAGGATGTAGATGATGCCTCTTTTGTAAGAAAGAAGAGGCTGATCTCCAAAGAGTTGAGAATGTTTGCACAAAAAAAGAAGGAAAGATTCACTTCAGTTATCTAACTCATGTGCAGAGGAAAATTATAAACATAAAATAGCTTTTCCCATAATTGGATAATTAAAGTATTTGCTCTTTTTTTGTGTGAAAGCTTCCCGTTAGTGGTGGTGACGGAGAGTGTCATACACTAAAAAGCTGGACTAGTTGTCAGTCTTGTAGGGTCCATTCAGGCTTTATGTTACATAAGCACGTGTGTACCATGTTATCATGCATTCAGCTGCTCTGTGTTAAAGTAAAACTAATGTTCCCAATACTTACCTCATTCAACGAACAACCCTAGCTGGCATCGGCTTCTTTTACCTGGATTCTCCCGGGTGTCGGGCAGCAGTCGCCTTCATTGACCGGTGCCATATGACGTCACTCATGCACCTGTGCAGGCGTTGAGTTATCTTAGCGCACAGGATCTGTGCTGGAATGTAATCTGAGCTGCATTTTGCGCAGCTCAGAGTATGCTTTCAAAATGACTGCAAGCAGGCAGGTAGGTTTTTTTTTTTTTTTACAGAGTAGACATTGTATGTCTCTTTTGCAATAAAGAGCCTGTATGGAAAGGAAGAAAGGGAACAGAGCTCTATACAGGGATAACTCTATCCATACACCAGGTCCACTCACAGGTGCCGAGGCTCGATGTGTCCCAACACACTCCAATGCAACAGTAGTAAGAAGAGCCGTCAAAACTGTAATCCTTGAAGTGTCATTTATTGGTACATCAGAGTGACAATAAAACAATAAAGCTCACAGTTTTTTTAACTTTAGTTCACCTTTAACCACCTCAATACAGTGCAGTTACACCCCCTTCCTGACCAGACCAATTTTCAGTTTTCAGCGCTCTCACAGTTTGAATGACAATTACTCAGTCATCCAACACTGTATCCATATGAAACTTGCATCCTTTTTTCCACACAAATAGAGCTTTCTTTTAGTGGTATTTAATCACTAGTGGATTTTTTATTTTTTGTGCTATAAATAAGATAAAACGTAAATTTTGTGAAAAAAATGCCTTTTTCTTTGTTTCTGTCATAATTTTTTGCTAATTAGTAATTTTTCTTCATAAATTTTGGCCAAAATTTATACTGCTACATATCTTTGGTAAAAATAACCCACATTAGTATATATTATTTGGTCTTTGTGAAAGTTATAGAGTCTACAAACTATGGTGCCAATCACTGAAAATTGATCACATCTGATCAGGCCTTCAGTACATCAGGTGTACCTCATTTCTTGAGACACTAACAAGTCAAGAAAGTACAAATACCCCCCAAATGACCCCTTTTTACAAAGTAGACATTCCAAGGTATTAAGTAAGTAGCATGGTGAGTTTTATTAAGTTGTCATTTTTTCCCACAATTCTTTGCAAAATTAAGATTTTTTTTTTATTATTATTATTTTTTACAAAATTGTCATTATCAGGTTATTTCTCACACACACAGCATATGCATACAACAAATTACACCACAAAATACATTCTGCTACTCTTCCCGAGTACGGTGATACGACATGTGTGAGACTTTTACACAGCCTGGCCACATACAGAGCACCGACATTGATGTAGTACCTTCAGACGTTCTACGAGCAAAAATGACGCATCTCATTTCTCAACCACCTATTACACTTTTGAAGGCCCTGGAGTACCAGGACAATGGAATTTCCAATAAAATGACCCCATTTTGGAAAGCAAACACCCCAATGTATAATCTGTGAGGCATAATGAGTCTTTTGAATGGTTAATTTTTTTCCAGAAGTTTTTGGAATATGTGGAAAAAAATTAAAACGCATTTTTTTTACACAAAATTGTCAATTTATAAGATATTTCTAACACATAGCATGTATATAGCAAAAATGACACCCCAAAATACATTCTGCTACTCCTCCTGAGTATGGCGATACCACATGTGTAGGACTTTTACACAGCCTGGCCACATAGAAAGGCCGAACATTGAAGTAGTACGTTCAGGCGTTCTAGGAGCATAAATGACACATCTCATTTCATTCCTACCTATCACACTTTTGAAGGTCCTGGACCACCAGGACAGTGAAATTACCCACAAAATGACCCCATTTTGGAAAGCAAACACCCCAACGTATATTCTATGAGACATGGGCTGCAAATAGGTACTCGGGTACTCTGATGGCCTGGTGACAGGTACTCGGGTACTCTGATGGCCTGGTGACAGGTACTCGGGTACTCTGATGGCCTGGTGACAGGTACTCGGGTACTCTATTGGCCTGGTGACAGGTACTCTGATGGCTTGGTGACTGGTATTTGGGTACTCTGAAGGGTGGTGACAGGTACTCATATGGATTGTGACAGGTACTCGGGTACTAAGATGAACTGTGACAGGTACTCGGGTACTCAGATGAACTGTGACAGGTACTCGGGTACTCAGATGGACTGGAACAGGTACTCGGGTACTCAGATGGGCTGTGACAGGTACTCGGGTACTCAGATGGGCTGTAACAGGTACTCGGGTACTCGGATGAACCGTGTCAGGTACTCGGGTACTCTGATGGGCTGTTACAGGTACTCGGGTACTCTGATTGACCGTGACAGGTACTCGGGTACTCTGATGGACCGTGACAGGTACTCGGGTACCCTGATGGACCGTGACAGGTACTCGGGTACCCTGATGGACCGTGACAGGTACTCGGGTACTCAGATGGGCCGTGACAGGTACTCAGGTACTCTGATGGGCTGGGACAGGTACTCGGGTACTCTGATGGGCTGGGACAGGTACTCGGGTATTCTGATGGGCTGTGACAGGTACTCGGGTACTCTGATGGGCTGTGACAGGTACTCGGGTACTCTGATGGGCTGTGACAGGTACACAAATACTCTGATGGACTGTGACAGGTACTCTGATGGACTGTGATTGACAGGTACTATGAGGGGTGGTGACAGGTCCTCTTTATTGGGGGGGCAATCAGTATGATTGGTGTACACTGTAGGCGGTAACGAGATGTTACCACAATCTCCTCCTCACACACGATCGGTGTGTGAGGAGGAGAACCCGGTAACATCTCGTTACCGCGGTTTGTTTACATTTTAGTGATCGGCTGTGAAAGGATCACAGCCGATCACGTGGGTAAACAGCCGGTCAATGGCTGTTTACCAGCGTCGGTGACGAGCAGTGTTCCCGGGGAACACGCCGCCACCGACCTGCATGCACAGCGCGCTCACGATCGTGCACATGTGCCGTGCACAGTCGGGGTGTGACCATCTGTGATCGGCCGTGACTTCAGCACGGCCAATCACGTGGTAAACAGCCATAACCAATGGCTGTTCACCCCCTTCGGTGGTGAGCGGTGTCTCCGTGACACGCCGCCACCGAAGAAACAGGGATGCGCGCGCATATGACGGCCTCCCGCCACAATAGGTGTGCCGCCTGGCCGTCGTTTGACAGCCGGCGGTCAGCATCTAGTTAAGGTAGCTAATTCTTTGTGAATGGGTTTGCACAACAGCTTAAAGTAAATGTAAAGTTTTGTTTTTTTTAAATGTAAAAATAACAAATATATTATACTTACCTGCTGTGTGTATTGGATTTGCACAGAGCAGCCCAGATCCTCCTCTTCTTGGGTCCCTCTTCAGTGCTCCTGGCCCCTCCCTCCTGTTGAGTGTCCCCACAGCAAGCAGACTGCTATGGGGGCAGCCAAGCCACAGCTCCCTGTGTCCATTCAGACACAGAGCTGTGGCCTCGCCCGCCCCCTTTCTTTCCTCATTGTCTCAGTGACTTTGATTGAAAGCAGTGGGAGCCAATGGCGATGCGATGGGAACTGCTGAATTTGTATCGCATTCTGACCAAACTCACACAGGACCCTTTTGTTGGTCCGCACCAGAGTCAGATTGCATGGGTGTTCAGACCCATGCGATCCAATTCCTGTCCAAATTGACAGCTTGCACTGCAATATGCAAACTGATTTGGGGGTATCAATAACTTTCTATTGACAGCATTACGCATATGGCAGTGTGAACTGCCTGTGAGTTGAATGCAATGCAGGAACCCTCAGTGGATTCACAGAGTTATCACATCGCACCAATCTGAACTAAGCCTGTGCTGGCAGTACATTGGAAGGTCAAACCACTGCTCTTACACCAAAGCAGATGGCAAGGTCTTCAGTGGTCCAGCAACCACTCCCCCCCATACCCTGTTCCAATTACAGTGCTGTTGAGAGAACTGTTGATTGGAGCGGTGTGCAGGGGGGCGTGTCTGACCACTGGAGACACATAATGCTGCTTGAGTGTTAGAGCAGCAGTCTGATTGTCCAAGGTGCTGCCAGCAGAGAATATTTTAACTGCCTCAGTGCCTGCCTGCATTACGGTAATACGTACAGAGAAGCAAACTTGACTTTAATGCAGAAAAAGTAGACCTGGCCCTTTTTTTGTGAGTGCACTGTCCTCTTCTGTTCAAATGCATAGAGGTGCCATTGAAAATGAATGTCACTATGTGTTTTACCTATCCTACAGGTTATAAATGGCAAAATAATCTCCCTGCACTTCTCTCTTTTTGCAGTTATGGCTCATGGTCATTTCACTGGGGAAACTTATTTCTATTCAAATTCCTCTTTTAACTGCCAGCCTGGGCTGGCAACTTGGTCATTTTCCAAATGAGCTGCTTTTTTAGGGTCTATGGTGTGATGTATGTAGATGGGAAACTGGGCGGTCAGCAGGTGGGTGAGTAGTACGCAGGAAACAGCAGTTTACTAACTAAAGACAAATGTGATCCAGCCAGTAACACACTTCATGTCTAAGCCCTTGTACACACGGTCGGAGAATCTGTCGGAATGGAAATATTTCCCGACCAACTGGGCCGGACGGACCTAATCCGATCATGTGTAGAGCATTTCGATCGGACCAAGTGCCACGCATGCTCAGATCAAATTTCTACATCAAAGCTATTGGCTACTAGCCTGAATGTAGTCCCATCGTAACGAAATTACGTCATCACGTTCTGAAAGATCGGATTTGGCCCGACCATGTGTATGCAACAGTTTCGGACACAATCCGTCGGACTAAATCTGATGGGCAAAATCCGACGGATTTGGTTAGCAAAATCTCCGACCGTGTGTACGTGGGCTTAGGGTGTCTCCACTCTGGATAGAGGAGCAAGGAAGACATCTTTGGACAGCAGCATTGTCAGACAGACAGTCAGCAATGTCAACAGAGTTGTTGGATGCACTAGAAGATTTAGATGGACTAACAAATTAAAGCCAAACTCCAGGTAACACTTTTTTAAACAGATACAGATTAAATAAATAGCAGCTGACCACTGTAAGCACCGCTGTCACTGCTAAATGGCTTGTCTCATCCCTCTAAATTACACTTTGCTGGACAGCTTGATTTGTTAAAGGAAGTTGAAAAATAACAGAATAAAGATGAGCATGCATGATTAGTTTCCAGTGGGCTAAACAAAAAAAACCAAAAAAAAAATGGGTTTGCCCAGCCACACCAGTGAGGTGGATGTGAATCCTCCATGCTGAGACATTGTGTGCTGACAGTTGGGTCTCACCGCTGTCAAAATACACTGATCAGCAACTGCTTGGTGAAAGTTTTTCAGCGTGGTCATTCAACAGAAGTCAATCTGACGATGAATCTCTATCAAACAGGAAGGGCCAAACACAGATTGAAATTTAGCTGGTTCTTGTTGAACTGATTCCATTTTGTCTGTACCCACCATTAATGTCTAGATCATCAGCGGAAAATATAGGGGAAAAAGACCAAAAAACAAATGCAGTCACCACATATAAGGACTGATAAACTGCAATATATTTGTTATTTAGATAATATTTAATTACCAAGTACATAAACCCAACACATTCAGGAGTAAAAAGCATCCACTTCCAGGCTTTAAATCGTATAAAGCATTAAAAATAAAAAATTAATCATATGAGGTTGTTTGGCCTTTCCTAGAATATGACTGACCATGTATTGCTCTACAGGACTCTTCATAGCTGACCATATAGGCGCAGTTCCTTGTATCCACTGATGGACTTTCCATGGGTTCCAGGCTGAGCCCCTCATCCTTTAAATATAAAGTGCAAACTGTGTGAGTAGTGGGGATGAGTGGGGATTAGGTGAAAAAGCAGAAGAACAGGATGACCTTACACAAATATGCTACCTTTGAAAGGAAGAGTGTGCATGGTATCAAATAGCCAGCAGTGGAGTGAATTTCAGTATATTAGAGTTTTGCCATTGGAGCATTGGGGTGAGTGGTGAGCATCCAAGGTTGTGTAGCAGTGAAGCAGTGGAGTAGTAGTGAAGGCGGTGGTCACTTAACTAAAGTGTAAATAGAATGTATGGGATGGGTAGGGATGACTCACACCAGTTAAAGTGACCGAATTAATGATTCTTTTGGGTGGCGTGCTATATATTGGGAGCATGTAAGTTATAGATGTTTGTGAAATAGATAGCTAGATGTGTACATACCTTTTTAGCATAGGGTGCTGGCATAGAATGTGCCATTGTATGCTCTTTCTGATGTATGAAGACTCAAGACTGCCATATTGATTCATAATACTGTATGGAAACTGGAATACTGTTTGGAAACCTCTGTGGATTTTCAAATGGTTGGAAAATATCGCTGTCAAAAATAAAAGCTTCTTCAGTTAAACTTGTGGGGGATTTCTTTGTTGCAAAAGTAGTTTTAAAGACTTCAGCTGGTTGATCAGAATCCACCATCTCTGGCACCTATTTGGAGGGTCTTGACTCTTGAACTGCAGGAAAAAAATATTTTCGAGGCAGAGCCTAAAATGACAGCTGCAGAAATCAAGGTATAATAGCTTTTTCTACAGCAACTACTAATTAAAAAAAATAAAAAATAAATAACTATCCCATATGATAAATTACTTAACATATGAATTAATGTCCAGATAAGCTATGCTATTTGATATACCGGTAATTTCAACATAATATCTTCTACATCACGGTGACCATACACTTATCAATATAATTTAGTCATTTTTCATATATAATGATTATTTATGACAACTATTGATAAGCAGGTGTGCAATCATTTGAGCGCATTTTTCAATAAAAAAATATAAGTGGTAATTTTCCTATATGTATGGTTTTAAATAATGCCGCGTACACACGAGTGGACTGTATGGCGTACTTAGTCCGTCGAAACACATTTCAGCGGACAGTCCGCTCGTGTGTGGGCTTCAGCTGACTTTTTCAGCGTGCAGTCTGGCGTACTAAGTATTTCAGATTTTTCGAAATTCTGTCCGTCGTACTTTGGTTTCAGCGGACAATCCGCTCGTCAGTAGGCTAGTTCGACGGACTAAGAATGGCGCATGCCCAGAAAGGATTTACACGGCGGAAGGGTGCTTTGCTGTGTATTGGACTTCCTCTTTCTAGTCCCGTCGTACGTGCTGTACACGTCATCGCGCAAGCTTTCGACGGACTGTTTGGGTATCCGTGTGTGGTCAAGTCCGTTCAGTCGAAAGTATGACGGACTGTCCGTCGGATTGTATGACGGACTAAGTACGCCATACAGTCCGCTCGTGTGTACGCGGCATAAGGGAAGATCTATAGTTATGATTAGAAAAAAGTATCAAAATATCTCTGATTTATGCAAAGCACATAGACCCATGCATTAACCACTTCAGCCCCGAAAGATTTGGCTGCTCAATTACCAGGCCATTTTTTCCTCAGTTTAGGCCGATATGTATTCTTTTACATATATTTGGTAAAAAAAATCACAATAAGCGCATATTGACTGCTATTGGGGTGATAGCATCTACAAAATAGGGGATAGATTTATGGCATTTTTTTTTCTTTTACTAGTAATGATCTCCGATTTTTATCGGGACTGCGATATTACAGTGGACAAATTGAACACTTTTGACACATTTTTGAGACCATTGACAATTATACAGCGATCAGTGCTATAAAAATGCACTAATTACTGTATACACTACTGTATACATGTCACTGGCAGGGAATGGGTTAACACTAGGGGATGATCAAGGGCTGTGTTCCCTAGGAAGTGATTCTAATTGTGGAGGGAGGGGACTGACTGGATGAGGAGACCGATCATTTTTCCTACTTAGTATGAACAACAGATCGCTCACCTCACCCCGACAGCACGAAGATCTATCTGTTTACATTCCCCTAACTGTAAAGGGATGAGACTGACTAGGGGAGGAGACCAATCTGTGTTCCTACTTAGTAGGAACACCGATCTCTCTCCTTTCCCCCAATGAGAACTGGGATTTGTGTGTTTACACACACAGATCCCGGTTCTCGCTCTGTCAAGAGCAATCGCAGGTGCCCGGTGGTCATCGGGCCAGCCGGGCACTCACATCGGCACTCTTACAGCACTCCTACAGCATCTTAAAGGGCCGATGTACAGTTACGGCGGTTCACACATGGGAGCCAACCTGCCACATTAAAACTGCAGCGGACGGTCGGGAACCAGTTAATGTGTGATGTGTTAATGGTAAAACAGTAACTCAAAGATGTAACTCCTCCATTATTGTTTAACCATATTTGTAACAGATGTATTCACTTGTGTATTTATGCATTCCTGTGCACATGTAGCTCTAGTGACATAATTGTGTTTATTCAACTTCATCTCCATGTTCTACCAAATAAGTGATTTTTAATAGAAATCTCAGTGTAATAAATAGTATACGATCATTTATGTTGATGAAATGTATAAATTAGTTGACATGTTAATAGAATGTGAGGAAAAAAAACAATTATTTTTTCATTATGCGAGATTTAAAAAAATATATAATGCAATTTTACGGGGTGCATGCAATCAAATGCAGATTAATTTATTTTGCATTTTTAATTTGTTTTGAGTAGAACATAAGATAACATATTAGATAGAAATTGCTATTAAAATTCATGCAATAAACTGCTGTTCTTGCTACATATTTTACATTCCTCGTTTTTGTAATTGCAGACATACAAATATACATGTACTGCCACCACAGAAAGCAGAAATTATTATTATTATTTTTTTTTTCTATTTTCTACTCCTTTCTTGACTTTCCTGGCCAGTTTGAGATTTCGATAGTGCTGCAGTTCTGTGCTGACATACCGTTGAAAAACCCATAAGACAATTATATAGATTCATCTTCTAAGCTGCAGATTGTGCTATTGATGCTGCTGCATTTTTTTTTTCTATACCCTGAATCCATAGAAGATTGTTATTTTTTTTTCATATGGCTTTATCATCTGCCTTACTTCATCAGAAAAACAGCTTTGTGGAGGTCTCATTGGAGATTAATCAATCTTTTTTATTTTTGCATGGACATGCTGATCACCTGACGTGCACCTATCGCATCAATTAGATCTTTTATTAGCATGCTATTAACCAATAATAATAACCTATCTCCCAAGAGCCAGCCCACTGTTCACACCAGGACCGAGGGTTTTGAGAAGAATACTAATATAGGGTGCTTTGATGTTTTTAAACACCCTGATGATCAATCACACAAGCCATGATCTGCTTAAAATACTTAAAAGAAGCATAGAAACCCATTGATGATATCACTAGCTCTAAAATAAAGTAAGCCTATATAAACAGTTTTTTATTAACAATAGTATGTCAGTTTGGGGGAGGAAATAAAGAACCAGAGAATGGAACTTCAGCTTTAAATTTTCTTTGTTTTCAATTTGAAATACTGTACACTTGAAGGCAAATACATAGTCTTTTCATTTATTTTCTAGAATAATGTTCAAAAGAAGTTCAGTTTGGTGTATTTATGTGTTATTGTTCAGTTTGTAGCATATATATATATATATATATATATATATATATGCTACAAACTATATATATATATACTGTATATATATACTGTATGTATATATATATATATATATGTCATACCTTCAACTTTTTGAGATGGGAATGAGGGACACCTATCAGCAAAAGTATGCAGGCATAGGACACACCCCTTGCCACGCCCCCTTAAAGGAGAATTGTACAAAAATACAAGATTTTTTAAACACCCAAATGTTTTTTTTTTTTTTTTTTTTTACCACTAATATTCCTTTATATTGGCAATTTAGAAATCAGATGAAAGGTTTAGCGCTGGGAACACTTTTTTATAGATAAAAAGTGCATTTTATATACAACTATATAGATCAAATCAAAATGAGAGACAAATGAGGAGGAATGAGGGACAGAGGGTTGCTCCAAATCAGGGACAGTCTATATATATATAGATAGATAGATAGATAGATATAGATATATACATGTCTATATATATCTAAATAGATAGATAGATATCTCTCTCTCTCTCTCTCTCTCTCTCTCTCTCTCTCTCTCTCTATATATATATATATATATATATATATATATATAGATAGATATATATCTATCTATATATATATATATATATATTTACTATAATATATTTACCATATTTGCTCATTATATATAAAAAAAAAAGTAGAGACTTTTCACTTTATATACTTGAGTGCAAAAAATGTAATATTGATTTTTTTAAGTCTTCTTTTAAATGTTTGAGTTATAAGAAGTGAACTCACACAGGTTTACATTAGTTACTGTATTCACTTTAAAGCAGAGTTCCACCCAAAAGTGGATTTTCCGCTTTAAGCACTCCTCGCCCCCTTACATGCCACATTTGGCATGCCATTTTTTTTGGGGGGGGGAGTGGGTGCTTAGTTTTGAGTGGGACTTCCTGTCCCACTTCCTGTTTCCGACTACGGGCCACCTAGGCAATTCCTCCTCTCCCCCAGGGGGCCCCACCCTCTCAGCAATCTTCTGGGACACGTCACAGGTCCCAGAACATTGCCTCTCCACTCGGAGAGTGCAGTATGACTCGCGCATGAGCAATCCGCTCCTGGCCGTGAAGCCGCAAGCTGTCACGGCCGCGTGCCAACAGTTTTAATGGAGGTGCCACGCAGAACAGGGGGTGGGGAGGAGGACTGTGGGATAGGTGAGTGGATGTTTATTAAAAGTCAGCAGCTAAACCTTTTGTAGCTGCTGACTTTTAATAAACAAAAAAAGCCTGGAACTCCGCTTTAAGATACAGCATTGCCTTCTTATGACAAAAAGTATCTGTTTAAGAAGGTAATGCTCTATCTCCCAGTGCTTTAAGGTTGGGTTTTTGACTTTTGGCTGTAACATTTACTTACATTCACTTTGCAAAGTTAAAACAGTTGTATACCTCTGGACACTTTTTTTTCCCTTTAAGGTAACGTCTTAATGTGCTAGTTTACATTGTATGCTAGCACATTATGTGAAACTTACCTTAAAACAAAGCTGTTCCAGTGCCGCAAAGTCAGCGCTGTAGCCGCTTCCATCTTAAACCATCCTGCTTCTGGGTTCGTAGGCTCTGGCTTTACAATTTGACGGAGCCGCGATGACGTCACTCCCACGAATGCGTGCAGGAACTGCAGTTCACGGGCCAGACCTCGGAAAGGAATGAAACGGGTGGCCGTTCTTTCAAAGTGCATGAGCCAGTAATGTCACTGGCTGCATGTAATCTAAATATCTCCTAAATGGTGCATGTTTAGGAGATATTTGCACTACCTATAGGTAAGTCTTATTATAGGCTTTTCCTATAGGTAAGCAGTTTACTTTCTCTTTAATAAACACTTTGGAAAGTGATCATGAACTTTGCTAGGTGAATAACCTCTTTAATACATCAACCTCTTGCATTTAGCCAGCTAATTGAACACAGTGCACTCCTTGTGAGCCTGTTATCTAATTGCATCAGTTGTTAATAAGTTTAGCCCATCTAGTGGCCAGTCAACAAATGTCTATTTAATCCAATAATAAAATACGAAAAAGCAAAAAATGTGATCCATCTCAAAAATGACTTTAATCACTTGAGTACCAGAGTGCAATACCCCTTCATTACTAGGTTATTTTTCAGTTTTCAGCACTGTTAGCCCTTGTACATACGGTCGGACATTCTGACGTAAAATGTCAGATCGGACCGTGTTGTCAGATAATCCGACCGTGTGTGGGCTACATCGGACTGTTTCTGTCGGAATATCCGACCGACAAAGTTTTAGAGCTAGGCTATAAAATTTTCCGACAACATGATCCGATCAGACTTTGTCCTATCATTTGTAGAGAATTCTGATCGGACAAAGTGCCACGCATGCTCAGATCAAATTCCTAGACCAAAGCTATTGGCTACTAGCCTGAACGTAGTCCCGTCGTAACGAAATAACGTCACCACGCTCTGAACAATCGGATTTTCCGTCAACTTTGTCCGACCATGTGTATGCAACACAAGTTTCGGACAAAATCCATTGGTCAAAATCCAACGGATTTTGTTGTCGGAATGTCCGACCGTGTGTACAAGGGCTTATAGTTTGACTGTCAATTACTCTATCATGCAACACAATTAATGTAAACATACATTAATTCTATATAATGTTTTGAGACAGATAGAGCTTTGTTTTGGTGGTATTTAATAACTGCTCTTAATCTGTTTACTATAAAAAGGAAAAAAAATCCAATTTCCCTTACTTTCTCTTAAAATAAAAATACCAGAATAGCACAGAACCCACCAAAATGACCTTTGTTTTTGGAACTGAAGAAACATGCTGGTAGTGAGGGAGTTAAAAACAAACTGAAGAATGGTGTACTAGACATATGTACAAGTCATGCATAGAGGAAAGAGAAAATGACAGGATAGTGGCAGGATGAAGGGGCAAGATGGAGGGCAAGGTGTTTATGTTCAGATAGGCAGGATGAGGAAGGTGAAGGTTTCGTTTACAGGTGTGTATAGCTATGTCCAACCCCCCCCCCACCCCCACAGACTTTGGTCTTGCCCCCTCAGGACCAGTGGCATGAACAGGGTGGATGTTATAATGAAGCACTGAATCTCCAACACAACTGAAGTACAGCAGTCACTGTCAATGCAGTGTTCACCTTGAAGCCAACTCCAGCTGGAAGACAGACTGTTTGGCCTGGCCATACCACCTAAGAGTGTGTGCATGCCTTAGGGTCCCTTCACACCTAGTCGTTCTGGATCGCAGTTGTGCCCGTGAATCCCGAATTGCCACAAAATGTTGGACCTGCTTGCAATTCCGTTACTCTCAATGGCATCCTAGTCGTGGTATGATTTTCCCACGCTTGTCGCCCGACAAATCGTGGCACAATCACCCAAACAAAATCACGTGATGCCTGTCACCCAAAAGAACTTCTATGGGGTGCCATTGAATGTATTGGGATCACAAGTGCATTCCGCATTTTGTGGCGATTCGGGAATTTAAGGCAGAATTGCGATAATTCCACCCACGATCAGGAACGCCTAGGTGTGAAAGGAGTCTTAGGGAATAGGTACAGATTCTGTTTAATTATCCTCTTTATGCTACCCCCACTGTTAAGCTGAGTCTTGAGTTTATTATTCATCATGATGCACGTAGCCACAAGGATACAATTAATGTGCGTTGATACTATGCACTCCCAGATCAGACTGGCTATATCCGGCCCTGGTGTAGGGACAGCATTGGATATGGTGGGTGTAGGAGAGGAGGGGGGCAGGAAAGGGTTAAAAAATGCCTCTGTCGCTGCAACAGAATGAATAGATCAGCAGCTGCAGCCACTGATTCATTCATTGTGTGCCCATTCATAAGTTCTGATCTCTTTTCTTCTTCTGTTGTAAGTGGAAAGGGAGGGATCAGCACTGTAAATAGTACCATGTGATCACTGTGATGACCAATCACAGTGATCACATGGTACCCAGCCCACTGGGTATAGTATCTCTTTGTTCAGCAGTGTCCAATGACATCTTGAAACAAAGCGATCAACCAATGGATCGACTGCCAACTGCTATTTAATAAATGACACTCATAAACGGCACTGGGTAAATAAAGGGCCAGTGAGCTGCTATTGAAAAATGTACATTGGCACGTAAACAGGTCAACTAAACCTTGCAGCAATAACTCAAAATATGCACTTAGATAAAATAAAGTAAACGTTTTTTTATTACTTGTCCTAGGGGAGTTATTTATGAAAGGCTACAAGTGCAAACTATAAGTGCAAAGTGCATTTGCAAGTGCACTGAAAGTGCACTTGGAAGTGCAGTTGCTGTAGATCTGAGAGGTAGATCTGAAATGAGGGGAAGCTCTGCTGATTTTTTTATCCAATCATATGCAAGCTAAAGTGTTGTTTTTTATTTTCCTTGCATTTCCCCTTTGGATCTACAGCGACTGCACTTCCAAGTGCACTTGCAGTGCAATTTCAAGTGCACTTTGCACTTGTAGTTTGCACTTGTAGTGCAAAGTGGATTCTCCTTTAGTAAATAACCCCTCCAGTATCATATTTCTTAGAAAAGGTAAAGAGTTTCCTTCATCGTCTGCAGTATGTTGCTAGTTGAATAGAGTTTTATCATGTCACGCAAGTAAATGTAACAGCAAAATTAAAATTAAACGTTCACCGGTTTAAAAAAACAAAAAAACAAAAACAAAAAAACTGATATGTTTTACTTCATCCAAAAGGAACATCAGGGCAGTCAATATCAGCAAACTGCTTCCACATGAAATGATCAAATATATACTCCCTGCCTGGTCTAAGCTGCTTTCCATTTTGAGACTGCTGTGCTGTGGTGTTCCTACACCCCAGATAAAAAAACTACAAGGCATTCTATATTTGTGCCTTTCTTCTTCATTGCTAGGCTCCCTGCCTGGTAAGTTCAGATGTTACTGTTAGAAGTCCAGGATGTTGTGCTGCATTGCTGCCAAATCCCAGAAAAGGGGTCATCATCGGCTGTTGCAATACCAGCCTCTGTGTGTAAATACGTATGGTGTTGATGCCATTAACTGACACAATAAAATAATTGAAGTTTTCCCCAGTGCTCTTAGCAAAACACTTCTGTTACCATACAATACGTATAGTGGGACATACTTCTTATAGTTGTGGAACAGAATGGGGTGAAATATGTGCTGAAGATCAATAGAAAGCATTTATTCTCTATGTTTCAATAGAAAAAAATAATTAATGTAAATAAAAAACAAAGTGGATGTTCAGGACAAGCATTGCTGGCATGTAAATGTAGAAAAAATAATCCGGACTCCGGTTGTTGCTCCTAAAATTTCTTTGAATAAGCCAGATCAAACAAAGGCAGATTAAGTCAGTTGACGCGTTTCAGCCTCTAAGGCCTTAATCATAACATGAATTGTAAACTATACAAACTAAAAATAGGTTTGCAAAATAGTAAAGCATAACTAAGCCTATGTTTACATTGGGGCGATTTGACAGGCAAAATACCAAACCAGAGCCTATTGCCGACAACGGCACCATCTGAATCAGTATGATGCCAAGTTTGCGGCATCGCACTGTTTCCCAAAAGTAGTTCCTGCACTATTTTTGGTGACTTCAAGGGTGATTTCAATAGACATCCGTGCATGAACCCACAGAGATGTCTTTCAAATCTCCCCTGAAGTCAGACTGAAATGCCTGTTTGAAGTCGTGCAATTCAGCTGAACTCACGCGATTTCAAACCGGCATTCAGTGTGAACCTAGGCTGAAGGCAATACTTTTTTTTTTCTTTTGGAGTGGTGAGGGGATGAAATAACAGTCAAGTTTTTATTGTTGTCTGTGTCCCGGTGTTCTGTCAGAATAGCAGATTAGGTAACAGATGTGACGTTCTATCAGCTGCGCATGCGTTCCACCGCTATACCAGATTTGTTAATCTGACAGAACACCTACAGTCAGAAGGTGGCAGTGGAGATCTTACTACACCCAGCTATGTCTTGAGTCATTTTAGCAATAAAGTGAGCGCAAATAAATAAATAAACATAGTATATTGACATTGACATCAGCAGTTTGTATGGCCTGATCTGCTATAGGCAGCCCCTCTATTCTTCTATATAGCCAGGCCCTGTCTCCACACTGCAGTGGAAGCATCTAGCTTTAGATTGGCTGTAAACAATGCCTGGCAAAGAGGAGGTTGGGAAAATAGAGAGGAAGTCTGTGCTGCAACATTTCAATTGTAATAACGCTAGTTATAATAATTTAACTTTTTGATTAATTGACCAATTGGTTGATTGATTGACTGATTGATCGGGGTCAGTAAATATCTTTACGACAGGACAATCACATCTATCTTTATTAGCAACATTTACAGTTTTGCTGTCGTAGGCATGCATTCCCTGTAACTTCTATAAATCTTTTACTACTTTGAAGACATCCGTCAGCAAGGAATTTCTCCCATGGTCCAGGCTGTTCCTTTCAACATACACTATATTGTCAAATGTATTGGGATGCCTGCCTTTACACACACATGCACTTTAATGGCATGCCAGTCTTAGTCCGTGAGGTTCAACATTGAGTTGGCCCACCCTCTGGTAGCTGAGCCTAATATGAGGAGGAAGGCCTCTCTTACACCTCTGACTTGAGGACCCTGATAGTGCTCATATGTATTAGCTAATGCCCATTTCTTGCAAGCATGAAAGGGAACCTGTTTTAGCATGTGCACAAAAGGCCTTTCCTTACAGCAACTATAACAGCTTCAACTCTTTTGGGAAGGCTGTCCACAAGGTTTAGGAGAGTGTGTTGGACCATTCTTCCAGAAGTGCATTTGTCAGGTCAGGCATTGATGTTGGACGAGAAGGCCTGACTCGCAGTCTCTTCTCTAATTCATCCCAAAGGTGTTCTATCAGGTTGAGGTCAGGACTCTGTGCTCCATAAATGTCCATAAAGACATGGATGAGCGAGTTTGGGGTTGAGGAACTTGACTGGCCTGCACAGAGTCCTGATCTCAACCCAATAGAATACCTTTGGGATGAACTATAGTGGAGACTGAGAGCCAGGCATTCATCCACCATCAGTGCCTGACCTGACAAATGCGCTTCTGGAAGAATGGTCAAACATTCCCATAGACACACTCCTAAACCTTGTGGACAGCTATCCCAGAAGAGTTAAAGCTGTTATGGCTGCAAAGGGTGGGCCAACTCAATATTGAACCCTACATGAAAAGACTGGGATGCTATTAAGTTTTACATGCATGTAAAGGCAGGTGTCCCAATACTTTTGACATCGTAGTGTATGGTGGCTTTAAAGCCACAACTGTTACTTATCTTTATTGGAAAACAATATGCCAAATTACAATTACAGAATATGGATTATTCTTTTGACATTGATGCCCTGACACCTGATGTTTATACCCTTTAAAGGACACCCACAGACCAGGTTTTTAATGATGCTATTAGGTGCAGTTATATATCCCACATGTATGGCTATGCAAGAGCACATGACAGATTAAAACTCCATTTAGCAGTAAGTGCTTGATCAACAGAGATCAAAAGAAATCCTCTGAAATATTTGAACCAATTTGACTAACATCCATCCAACAATGATAATCTCAAGGCACGGTTTTCTATCTATGCATCAGCTTTTGTATATTTGCCTTAGAATAATTCAGATTGTGTGATTAGATGAGTATAAGTCCCTATGCACACAGGTTATTATATAAAACAAACTGCAAAACCACTATCAACGACAGGAAAAAGCGTCTGTAAAAAAAGCGATTTTAGTAGCTTTTTTGCATTGGTGTTAATGCACGTTTGGCCACGTTGTCTTTTAACAGCGTTACTCTGCCTCTATTCAAAATCAATGGTTCCCTATGAGAGCCATGTTAACTGATCCAACTTTCAGCCCATTGATTTGAATAGACGTCACATCTCATTCAGATAATGATGATCCGAGTTGTGGTATGATTTGTGCTCTGAGAATCTTGAAGTGGAACCCCCTGCCAAATATTTTTTTTAAACGGCGTTGGGGTCCCCACCAAGATTCATAATGGGCCCTTTGAGTCTGTTATGGATCTTCAAAGGGAACCCCACGCCAAAATGAAAAAAGAAACGATGTGGGGTCCCCCCAAGACCATACCAAATGGTCTGGTATGGATTTTGAGGGCAACCTCAGGCCAAAAAAATGGTGTGGAGTCCTCCCAAAATCCACACCAGCCTGGCATGTCAGGCATATCATGCCACACGCCCTCAACATGGGAGGTGGGTGAGTGCTTTGAGGCAGGAAGGCTCCCCCCGCCTCAAATCTCCTTGTCTTGCCAACAACCATGCAAAGTGGTTGTAGGGGTTCTACAGGCAGGGGGGCGTTTTGAAATCTGGAAACCTTTAACCAGATCCCAGCCCACCCGTTCACCCCCAAAAAAGGCAATGAAGTGTAAATAAAAATGAGAGATGGTTTTGGCAAGTACTTTTTAAAAAAAATGTTCCTCCGGTCTTCTTTCTCTGGTCATCTCCTTCCGGTCTTCTCCACCGCTGCTGTCTTCTCCTCCGCCAAACCTGGTCCTCCTCTGATGCCGTCTCCCGTCATTGTGCCAGCTCACTCTCTCACTCTCTGCAGATTCTTACATAGCCATGGGGCGTGGCTATCCGGTGACGTCAACATTAGACTCCACCCTGGTTACATCGGGTGACGTCATAAGGGGCGAGGTCTAATGGTGATGTGAGAGAGAAGACCAGAGTAAGAATTTTAATAAACCACTTATCAAAACCATCTTCTATCTACACTTCACTGCCTTTATTTAGGGTGAATAGGTAGGGGTACAATGTACCCTATACTCATTCCCATAGGAGAGGCTGGGATCTAGGGGACCCCTTGTTAAAGGGAGCTTCCAGATTCCGATAAGCCTCCTGCCTGTAAACCCCCACAACCACCGCCCAGGGTTGCCCCCCTCCCCCAAAGCACCCATCCCCCATGTTAAGGGCGTGTGGCCTGGTATGGTTAATTAGGGGGCACCTGCTCACCCCCTCCTTTCCTGACCTGCCGGTCTGCATTCTCAGATAAGGGTCTGGTATAGATTTTGGGGGGGCCAAAAAAACTGTGTGGGATTCCCCTCAAAATCCATACCAGACCAAACAGCCTGGTATGGTCTTGGGGGGACCTCCCATGCCGTTTTTTGTTTTTTTTTGGCTGGGGGTCCCTTTCAAGAACCATACCAAACTCAAAGGGCCTGGTATGGATCTTGTGTGGAATTCCACCCCGTTTTTTTTTTATTTCGGCTTGGGGTTCCTCTTCAAGATCCTCAGAGCACAAGTCGCACCACAAGTTGGATCATCATGTTCCGACTTGGATGCAACCTCCTTTCAAATCAATGGGCTGAAAATCAGATTAGTAAAGATGACTCTCATAGGGAAGCACTAATTTTCACATGGCCTAACGCTATATCCAGCATTAAGCTTTGTTTATCAGCCTTTAATAGCATCAGATGTTTTTACAGCTGCAACACCAGTCCTCAGAACGCGCTAGCCCTGGAGTTCTTTTGCAGCTTGAAATGCCTTTGCCACTTACAGCTCCTAAAAGCCTGTTTGTGCATGAGACCATAGAATAACATGGAGAGGTGTTTTTAAGCTAAAAAGACAAAAAATTCTGATAAAAGCAGCTGTGAAAAAAAGTTTATTGCACAGCTCCGGGGGTCTTCCGTCTTCGGGGGTCTTCTCGCCGGACTCCTCCGCTATCTTCTGCTAGCTCTTTTGCTAGCGGAGGAGCCCGGCTTTCTTCGCCGCCACCCCTTTTTTTCCGACTTCGGGGGTCTTGTCCCCCTCTTCGGTTCTTCTTGCCAGGCCACCGCGCCTTCTTCTAGCTCTTTTACAGGCGGTGGCCCAGTCTTCTGCCGCCGTCTTCTGTGAGGGCATGTTGAGGGCACGTGGCCTGGTACGGCTCAGGAGGGGGGGCTGCTCGCTCGTCCCCCCCTTTCCTGGCCGGCCGGGTAGCGTGCTCGGACAAGGGTCTGATGTTGACCTGGGGGGGACCCCCACGCCGATTTTTTCGGTGTTGGGTTTCCCCTTTAAGTCCATACCAGGTAACGGGGTCAGCGACGCCTCCTTCGCTGGCCCCGGCTACCTGGACACGCGCTCAAAATGAGCGGATTTTACTCCGGGCGGGAAAAGTCTGTTCATTTCAAAAGTACGGCAGACTGGCACACACGGCTGGATTGTCCGCCGAAATGTGAGTCCGACGGAAAGATTGGAGTGCAAAACTACTTTCTAAGTCCGCCGTACTTTTGGATAAAAAAACGGGGGGATTGTCCGGCGGACTTTTCCACCGGATTGTTTGATCGTGTGTATGCGGCATTAGGCTTATAAAAGCATGCATGGCCAGACATCTACAGCACTGGTCTTATTTAGGGTAAAACATTATAGTTGGCTGAAATGAACATGGCAGATTGCTATTTGTTCTGATATTGGTAAGCCACTAGGTGCACTCAAGCGGGGCTCATAGGCATGTAAATGACCAATGGCAATCTCAATTCATGACCTTTCAGATTCACAGAAAAATGGACAACGGTTAACAATCGGGCGCCCTTTGTGCCACTGTTGGAAAAATTCAATATCCTCAAGAAAAATATTGATCAGAACCTAAAGGATCAGGAAAAATATACCACATCCCCATATGTAACACTTTTAATAATATCCACCATGTTACAGAAAGAATGCAAAACACTACCCAAGGTCATTTCTGAATACATTTAACAAGCAACTATATGTTTAGGAGATTTATAAAAGAACAGTAATAATTATTGTTTATTCTTGGCGGTGAATAGCATGACATTTAATAAGATTAAACAGCACAATGGTTCTATGCGAAAAGCTGTAATTCCTGAGATAGCTCATTTCCTCTTTTGTAGGAAACCTGGACAAGATCAAAAGAGGGTTTAATGATTTTTCTTCACAATTTTTTTTTTTAACCAAATTATGTTTGGCCAGAAAGTTCATTTAAAATACTAACGTGAAATGTTAATTAACCTGCGTTATTGTGATCGGACTAAATGGATTAAAACCATCACTGAAGTAAAAGACACATCCAAAATCATTTTCACATGGAAACAAAAGGACAGCACCTGCGCTTGCTGATACTTTATGAATACACAACACAAAGGAACTGTCTTCCCTTATTCTAGCAGATGACAGTGGATGCTATAAGAAAGGTCAGGATGTGATTATTTTATTTATTTTTTTGGGCTACAATATTAACCATCATAGTCACAGTTTTACTGTTTAAAGGCTGGCTATTATTGCTGAATTTTAAAATATCACTGTATGCACAAATAAAGATTGATTTAGTTTTGCTGCTTCTCTTGAAGCAAGCATGGAATCTCGTTTGTTACACTTTTCTAGTGTATTCTATGGGTCAAAGACAAAAAAAAAAATGAACCAACTGGAACCACACACACTGGGACTGATTTACTAAAAGAGTAAAGGCCACTTACCTCAAAGTAGTGAGTGCACAGCTTGTATAACATTGTAAATTTGCTGTCCCCACAAAATAACTCAACACACAGCCATTAATGTCTAAACCGCTGGCAAGAAAAGTGAGTACACCCCTAAGTGAAAATGTCCAAATTGGGCCCAAAGTGTCAATATTTTGTTTGGCCACCATTATTGTCCAGCACTGTCTTAATCCTCTTGGGCATGGAGCTCACCAGAGCTTCACAGGTTACCACTGGAGTCCTCTTCCACTCCTCCATTACGACATCACGGAGTGGTGTGGGCCCAATTTGTACATTTTCACTTAGGGGTGTACTCACTTTTGTTGCCAGTGGTTTAGACATGTTATATATATATAATATATTTTATATAATATATTCTTTTGCACAGTGTTTGCACATTTTATATTGACTTTATTTGCACAGATATGTCAATTTAGGATGACTTCACCATATATTTAATGCACTTTTATTGTGTCCCCTATGTGGTTTATTAACCGCTTCCCGACCGCCTCACGCAGATATACTGTGGCAGAAGGGCATGTACAGGCAGATTAACATACCTGTACGTTGCCCTTTAAGAGGTGGCTTGCGGGCGCGCAAGCTCGTCGGGAGCTCCGTGACTGTGGCTCCCACAGTCCCGGTGTCCAGGGAGATACCGGCGATCGTCTCACGGTGAGGAAGAACAGGGAGATGCTAATGTAAAAAAGCATCTCCCTGTTCTCCCTAGTGACAGTGTCACTGATCAGCTCTCCCTGTAATTGGGAGTGCTGATCGGTGACATATCACACACAGCCCCTCGCCCCCACAGTTAGAATCACTCCCTAGGACACACTTAACCTCTACAGCAACACCTGGTGGTTAACTCCTTCAGTGACATTTTTACAGTAATCGATGCAATTTTTTAGCATTGGTCGCTGTATTAATGCCAATGGTCCCAAAATATATCAAAATGTGTCCGCTATGATGTTGCAGTCACAATAAAAATTGCTGCCATTACTTGTAAAAAAAAAATCAATAAAAATGCCATAATACTTTCCCCTATTTTGTAGATGCTATAACTTTTGTGCAAACCAATCAATAAACACTTATTGCAATATTTTTTACCAAAAATATGTAGAAGAATACGTATCGGCCTAAACTGAACTGTTTTTTTAAATATTTTTGGGGGATATTTATTATAGCAAAAAATAAAAAATAATGCTTTTTTTTCAAAATTGACGTTATTTTTTTGTTTATAGCGCAAAAAATAAAAACCGCAGAGATGATCAAATACCACCAAAAGAAAGCTCTATTTGTGGGGAAAGAAAGGACATCAATTTTGTTTGGGAGCCACGTCGCACGATCACGCAATTGTCAGTTAAAGTGACACAGTGTGGAATCGCAAAAAGTGCTCTGGTCAGGAAGGGAGCAAATTCTTCCGGGGCTGAAGTGGTTAACTTATACCCAGCGCAAGGATACTGATACTATGTCAATGGTATATCTGGTTGATGTATGGGCTGCTTCCATACACTGAGGAAATCCTACGATGACCTCAGGATGTAAGAATAATAGTTAGACCTGAAGACTGGAGTGTTCCACCGAAATATTGAAATAAAAAATAGGTTTTATTTCATGTGATACTAGAGAGCAAAGAATTTTGTGGGCCATGTTTGGCCCCTTCACTGGATCTACATTACAATATGATGCAAAATACAAAAAATATATAAAAACATTAAAATAATAGTAACATTGCAAAAGATACACAATCGTGTATTTTATACAAATCTAAAATATGTCTCAATCATCATGATATCAGTTGAAATTGCGTAGAAAATTCTTATCAATACTGTATAGTTTTATATGACTTGTGAATATGAAAAGAAATACAAAACATATCCTATGCTTTTATTCCTAAGCTGTCAATTTTAACACATAAACATATTTGTCTTCAATAGATCGTTGGAGTCCTAGGGCCACACGTGAAATGCAGAGGTTAACATGTCTGACCTTTTTCTGAAAATGCTAATTTGCTGGCTGTTATGTTGACTTCAGTAGGTTCTAAGTCACAGAACTACAATAAACATGCACACCTGGAAAAGTCAGACAAAACTCAGAAGTCTTTATTTACATATTAATGTCACATGTCTTGGACAGTGACTCAAAGTAGTCAGTCCTGACAACCTGTATGTTTCACTTCCCATTGTAGCGCTATACCCTAGAGGCCTGCTGGATTTTTTGGTCCCCCTATTTCTGCACTGCCAGGCACATTTTACTACTTCCACACAGAGTCAGTAACCAGTCCATGGGATTTTTTTTTGTTTTATTGAGGGAAATTAACTTGGATAAGTATGAGGGATTATGGGATGCCCAACTTGAACTTGGTAGAACAACTTGAGGGAAAACTTCCTTCTCTATGTACACAATGATGGATCTTGGACTATTCTCCCTCCGGAATAGAGTCAGTCTCTAATGGATCAATATCAGAGTTCCTCTTTAAGGAGCTCTATGTCCCCTTTGTGAAAATCACAAAGTTCCAAACTCAAACCCTCTCCTCTGCGATAACGTACAGCTGCTTGGTCACGCTCATACCCGTTTCATCACTGTGGGCCCCCGGGCGCCAGATGAAGACGTAGTGACGAAACGCGTATGGGCGTGACCAAGCAGCTGTACGTCATCGCAGAGGAGAGGGTTTGAGTGTTTGCCCGAGACCCGCCGTGGACGCTGAGACCGTATATGATCTTTTGTTCTCAGGACTGCGGTGAGACAAACCTGAACGTACTGCGAGTGACACTAATGATGATAATGATTTTACAATTTTAAATTGTGTACGTATGTTTTTATTAGCGCATGAGAAGTTTATAAAATAAAAAATGGTTTGCACTATGGAATATGTTTTTCATCTTTTCCTACATGTGAATCCTTGCTGAGTGGAGTACTGTTAAACCAAAGATATAGTTTTAAGGAAATTAAGGAACCTTTAACTATTCATCCAACCGTATGGGTATTGGTTTAATTGAGAAGCATTGCTATAAGGAATCCGAGGAACCAATAATTTTTGTGATGTGCCTGTAACCCTTTGAACTCTGGTAAGTGTTTTACCATAAGGGGTGTCACCGATCGTGAAGCTGCTTTGCACTGGTGTCTCTGGCTTGGAGATGGACTTTCTTTTTTCTCACCTTGTGAACACTGAAGTGGATAGTTTATAATCACGTGTTTGGGCTTCAAAAAACTTTTTGGTGGATTCCTTGAAAATTACGAACTGTCGTCTCTTTTATATATATATTTTTTATATATATATTTTTTATATGTATTTGTTTTGAAATTTATTGAATATTTAGCGCTGTCAATATAGTATATTTTATATGATGAAGGGTTAACGAATGATTTATACTATATATTTATATGACTGCGTTGCTTAAACTGACAATTGCGCGGTCGTGCGACGTGGCTCCCCAAAAAAATTGACGTCCTTTTTTTCCCACAAATAGAGCTTTCTTTTGGTGGTATTTGATCGCCCCTGCGGTTTTTATTTTTTGCGCTATAAACAAAAAATAGAGCGACAATTTGGAAAAAAACGCATTATTTTTTACTTTTTGTTATAATAAATATCCCCCAAAAATATATAAAAAAACATTTTTTTCCCTCAGTTTAGGCCGATACGTATTCTTCTACATATTTTTGGTAAAAAATTTGCAATAAGAGATTATTGATTGGTTTGTGCAAAAGTTATAGTGTTTACAAAATAGGGGATAGTTTTATGGCATTTTTATTAATAATTTTTTTTTTACTAGTAATGGCGGCGATCAGCAATTTTTATTGTGACTGCGACATTATGGTGGACACATCGGACATTTTTGACACATTTTTGGGACCATTGTCATTTATACAGCAATCACTGCTATATAAATGCAGTGATTCCTGTGTAAATTACACTGGCAGTTAAGGGGTTAACCAGTGGGTGGCAGTGTAGGGGTTAAGTGTTCCTAGGGGTGTGTTACTAACTTTTGGGGGCTGGGCTTTCATTTAGTGAACACTGATCTCTGTTACAATCACATGGAGCAGAGATCGGCATCACTAGTTGCTAGGCAGAACGGTGAGAGGCTGTTTACAATGGCATCTCTCCGTTCAGCCGTCCAATGAGACGATCGCGGGTATGCCGACGGCGATCGAGTCCACGGGACCCGCGATCGGACTCACGGAGTGGCGCGCTCGCGATGGCAGGGCGGCATTAGAGATTGGACGTACCTGGTCGGGAACCGTTAAAGCAAATAACATGTATAACTGATATAACACAACAGCTACACCATCAACACTTGTTACAAACATCACATTTAGAATACTAGCAATTTTATAGATTGTGTGTGGTCTTACAATGTATTTGTTTTGCATTTTATTTAATTGGCTAAAATGTACTAGAGAAAAATCACAAGAAGGCGTTTTACTACAAGAATTAGAATACCACAGTTGTCACAGCAATTTAAAAGAAGCTAGCAGCAGGACAATTTTAAATAACAAGGCTATCCCTAAATTTACTAGAGGCAAAGCACATAGTCTGGGGCTTTAAGCCTCGTACACATGATCTGATTTTCTGCAGACAAAGCCTCGGACTTTTATCCGAAGGGCGTTGGCCAAAAACTTGTCTGGCATACAAACAGCACACAATTGTCTGCCAAAAAACACGAACGTAGTGACGTACTAGATGCACTATGAGCCAATGGCAGGGCGGCATTAGAGACTGGACGTACCTGTACGCCAATATGCCTGCCCGTGCCATTCTGCCGACGTACACCGGCGTGCGCTGGTCGGGAAACGGTTAAACCTTTCATAATTTTTGGTAAAACATCTGCTTGTATAAAGTGAATTTTTATTCAGGTTATTGAATGTAACTGAACTGTCTCCCTTTATATTGGAAAGTGATGTGCAAAGTATTACCAATATATACATTTCTGTATAATAATAATAATAATACTTTGATTAACCCCCCTAGCTGTAATCCCTTGTCTGGCTCGGGGTAGGAATATACTGATAGGAGCGGTAACCCCGAGCCAGACTCGGGATGGCTTCGCTGGATGCAGGGGAGGACACAGGGAGAGTTACTCACCTTGTCCCCTGGATCCAGCGATGTCCGCCGCGCTGTGTGATCGAGTCGTCCTGCGCTCAATTCACAGTGCCGAATGCCGCCGAGCTCTGTTCCCTGTGACGTTACGGCGTACGGGAGCGGAGAACGGCGGCAAATTCAAAAAAGTAAAAACACACACAGCACTGTAATCTTACAGATTACAGTGCTGTATTAAAAAATACACACTCCCTTTGTCCCTAGTGGTCTGTGCAGTGCCCTGCATGCACTTTTATATTATAAATACTGTTTTTTACTGCCTGGAATTTGGAGATTGTCCATAGCAACCAGAACGTGTCAATTTTTCTGTGTTTTTGGATTTGATTACATTATTGAATAATTTTTATTATTCTTTATTATATTATAAACTTTATCATACCCGGGATGTCTGCTAGACTCTGGTTTGAACAGATTTAAGAGCGTTATTCCTAAGAATTACAGGACTACAAAATAAAAGCCAGATTTCCGTGCAAAATAATTGTACTGCTTTCAGCACCTAATTCCAGACTGAATCATACCGCCAGGGAGGTTAAAGCTATGTCCTATCACCTTCAGGGAATTAACAAAAAAAGGATTTTGTCTTTCAAATGATTGGATGATTGAAGTGACCACAACTTCAAAACCTTTTATTCTTTGAATTTACAAAAGCACCTTGGATTACAAGCATAAATCATTCCAGAAGAATGCTTGTAATCCAAAACACTCGTATATCAAAGTGAGTTTCCCCATAGGAATCACTGGAAACTCAGATAATTTGTTCCAGTGTCACTGCTAGTGTATGCAGTACCACATGTGGCCAGAGGTGGGAATATCAAGGACACTCGGAAGCACTCATATATGCTCAGAGACACTCAGGGACACTTGGAGACGCTCAGAGACACTCGGGAGGGGAGTGTTTCTGAGTGTTTCCGAGTGTATCCGAGTGGCTCCGAGTTTCTCAGAGCATCACCAGCGCCCCCTCACCTCTGGCCACATGCGGTACTGCATACCTCAGAGGCTTGAATCCTGCTCATCTTGCGAGACAACGCTCGCAAATAAAGTCAGGATTTTTTTTTAAAACAGCTCGTATTGCAAAACGCTCGTAAACCGCATTACTCACAATCCAAGGTTTTATTGTATATAGAACAACCTTGAGATATCACTGTAATGTCTAAACTAGTACCCAGATCAAATGCATTATGTCTCGATACTAGTTTAGACATTTCAGAGGTGTCCCAAGGTCATCTGTTGCTGTCCTATGTACTCCATATGGCACTAAATACATGCAGTATGTCAAACTCTAAATCGTAGCTGGCCATAGGCGGTTCTAATCAACTTGGGTACAACCCACCTGTCTGATCAAATTCCTAGACCAAAGCTATTGGCTACTAGCCTGAATGTAGTCCCGTCGTAACGAAATAACATCATCACGTTCTGAACGATCGGATTTTCCGACAACTTTGTCCGACCGTGTGTATGTAACACCAGTTTCGGACACAATCCGTCGGACAAAATCCGACGGATTTTGTTGTCGGAATGTCCGACCATGTGTACAAGGGCTTAGTGGTATTTTGTTAGTGACAGATTCCCTTTAAATCAACTGGTAACCATTTAGAGCTTAGTCAATGGGACACCAAATTAAAAAAAAGTGCCGTATTGAATTGGCAATAACCAGAATCCATCTTCCATTAATGTGACTACAAGTAAACATTGCAGTTTCAGCTGGACCAAACAGTGATGTTTATGGGCACCAGCATTGATGTCTATGGGCACCTTCCGCTTTCCAATCTTGATTTAAATCGATGATCTGCCATTTACTATTATTTTCTTTTGAGACAAGCCGGTCCTGGAGCTACCTGGCAGTGTTTCTCTCATGCGTCCACTGGCATAGACATGTATATGCAGACATTCATAGTGTGCGTTTTTAAAATAAGATCTTCAGCACTTAGACTGTGCCCGAATACCTGATCATTGTATAATATATAGACAAAAATGGATGCAATCTATATCTTTGGCGTTGTTTTTTGCAGTCATTATTAAAAAAAACTTTACGTCTCCCCAAGCCAAGAGTTGAATGATATTTTATACCCTAAACATATGTAATCAAGGATGCAAGGATTTCAAACAAAGTGTTGCCTAATCTCTAATATGAGTTTATATCTATAGAATATACAATATATATAAAATGTGTCCATGTGTGCACACTGTGTGGCAGGTGCTGAAGCCCGGTTGTGGCACATTTACAGAGTGACTGAGTGGGCAATCACAAATATTGCTGCAGATTTGTATTGTGAAAGAATAATCATTTCAGCAATGTCTGTAAAAAGAATTGTATCTACAATAGGAAGAGAAACGGTTTGTGTAAAGCATTTTTATAATAACGCACTTGAGAAAAATATATACTTTTCCCAAGAAGTGCTCTTCTTTAAAAGACTTTCGGTTTACTATTAAATTATATTAAATAAGCTGTACGGAACTTCTCTTAAAGAGAATGTCATGATAAATGTAGTAGGCTATTTATAAAGACTTGAAGAGTTGTGTGCACCAATCTTTGCTGATCTTTTGATCTTTTAAAGCTTTTTTTCCATGTTATTTATAGAAGCATGCTCATTGTTTTTTTCTTTACTAGGGGGATTCATCAAGTTGCTCCTTTTCCAGACCACCATTTGATAACCATTGTTCAAACATTTTTATCCATTTTATTGAAATACACTTATTTATCATGAGACATATAGTATACTGATTTTGAGAACAAGTTAGCAGGGTTAGTACACCATGATTGTGCAAATATAATTACCTGTAATACATCCTTTTGTTTTTCTTCTACGTTTGACAGGATTGATCCTGTTGATCAAGGTTGCTTTTTCATTTCAAAATATGTGTCCTCCCAGTTATAGTTTGTGCGTTTAGAAGCTCTTTTTAAAATCAATTTACTGAGCTGCCCAGAGCTAGTTCTTGAGGTACTCTATTCCACATTTTCACAGCTCTTACTCTGAAGAAGGCTTTCTGTATGTGGATGTTAAACCTCATTTTCTCCACACATAAATAGTGCCCTCTTGTCATCTATATGGCCTGAAAGTGAACAACTTAACACTAAGTTCATATGGCCCACCTATGTATGAATACATGGCGTTCATATCCCTCCCTAATTGCCTCTTCTTAAAGTGGAAGTAAACCCATCGATTTAAACAGTTAAAGCGGAGGTCCACCCTAAAGTGGACCTCCGCTCATCGGAACCCTCCCCCCCTCCGACGCCACAATTGGCACCTTTCAGGGGGGAGGGGGGTGCAGATACCTGTACAGTACAGGTATTCTGCACCCACTTCCGGGATAGCTCTCTGCGGAAAGGGGCGTAGATCACGCCCCTTTCCGCAAGTGCCCGCCCCTTTCCGCAAGTGCCCCGCTGCCTGCTGGGAAACACACAGATCCCAGAGGCAGCGGGGACCGTCCTTATTGGGCAGTGCGATTCGCGCATGCGCAGTAGGGAACCGGGAAATGAAGCCGAAAGGCTCCATTTCCTGATTCCCATACCCAAGATGGCGGCGGCAGAACCTTACAGATGATCTAGAGATCGGCTTCGGGTGCCGACATCGCGGGCGCGCTGGACAGGTAAGTGTCACTATTTTAAAAGTCAGCAGCTGCAGTATTTGTAGCTGCTGGCTTTTAAAAAAAAAAAAAAAACGCGGAGTCCCGGTGGACTCCCGCTTTAAAAAAAAAAGGCATGCCGGGAATGCTAACTGCACATTGGCTGTGCTCTCAGCCAAACTATCAAACCATCGAATGGCTGGTGTCATAACGAATCACATGTGTAGCACCATAGCAGTTGAATATTAAACAGAGGCAAAGATGGCAGCTTCCTTGGCTGAAAACGATAGGGAAGTTTACTTCCACTTTAAGAGAGAATAAATTCAGTTCAGCTAATATTTCCCGATAGCTGAGCCCATTCATGCCTCTTATCAGTTTGTTTGCTTTTCTCTGCAATTACTCTAGTTCTCCTACAGTATATCCTTTTTGCAAACTAATGCCCAAAATGTAACTGCATATTCCAGATGAGGTCTTGCTAATGATTTGTACAGGGCGAAATTATATCTCTCTTTCTCTCAAGAGGCTATACCTCTTTTAATACAAAAAATAATTTTGCTAATTGTAGAAACTGCAACTTGACATTGCATGCAATTATTAACTACCACAAAATCCAGATTCCTCTCCACTATTGACTCCCCCAGCTGTTCCCTCCTAGAATGTATGAAGCATGTATGTTTTTAGCCCCCCAAGGGTATAAGTTTACATTTATCAGCATTAAACCTTGCTTGCTAACTAGTTGCCAAATTGAGGTCAGCTGGTAACTTGGAACTATCCTATAAGGTCATTATTCCACTATATAGATTGGTGCCATCTGCTAACACTGAAATTGTATGTTTAATAAGAGATTCATGAAACAATTAGCTGCCAGGATCACCTTGACTGAATTGTTTGTTGTGTCCCTGCTGTATGAGTTTCAGCATGTAATGGGCCAGGTATAAGGTTGTAATTAACCTGAGGGTATGTAGGGAGTTCAATGTTAGATTAAAGCTTAAAAAAGAGGGGCGCACCTCACTAGCCACCCAAATTTACTATATAAAGCAAATTACCCCCCAATGCTAGTTAATTTACCAAACTTAATATCTAAGTGGTCAACCCTGCCAATATCCTGGCTAACTAAATTGATGGCTATTAAGATTAGGCTATTATGACTCTGCTGCCAAAAATCCTCTACTTATGTCCGGTCTCCTCCTATTTCTGTATTCTACAGCATAAGGTTACCCAGGGGCGTACCAACAGTGGGGCGGGGGGTGCGGTCCGCCCCAGGTGACACACATTGGGGGGGTGTCAGTGGCGTATCTAATGGGGGTGCAGTCCACACCCGGGTTGGGTGACACTGACACCACTTACAGAGGGTGGGGAGAGCCCTGGCAGCTCTCTATGGCCGTTTTTTTTTCCAGCCAGATCACCCCCGTGCTTCGGCAGCAATGGTCTGGTCTTACTCTTTGCTTTCCTCCTTGCTCCTCCCACTACTGCTGCACTCCCGAACCAAGCCTGCACAGTTTTCCAGACCTTGCTAGCTGCTGCCCTGGTGTACTTGAAGCTGAGCCAGCTGCCCTCCCTGCCAGTGTCCTCCGAGGTGAGCTTGTGATAAGGGGGTGTGGGTTGGCATGGTGGTCGCTGCCCTCAGTTGCTGTGGGGTGTTTGTTTCTGCCTCCCTGACCTGGTCTAATAAGGGGGAAGGGGGGAGGCTGCTATGTCCACCACTGACTAATGTGCTAACTCACTGCTTTTAGTTTAAAGGGTGATTCAGTGATTGGAGTGCAATCATTTTCAATAAAATTTTACCTGAGTGTCATTTTTTGATTGGACTTTTTACTTGCATGCTGTTCCATATTTTGCTTGTTGTTTTTCCAATGCGGCTTTAGAAATGCCTTCTGGATTCCTGTGCAACTCCATGCGGTGCAATTTTCAACTCATTCATTTAACTGGGATGAAATCACATTGAATCGCACACACTAGTTTTTCAAAAGCGTACTGCACCAAATTGCATGATACTATGGTACCATGAAATCTGGAGCAGGCAAAAGCACTGCCATTGTGATCTGTGTTAAAGGTGTCCTTAGAAAAATATATGTACACCTGCAGGAGATCACGTATGCAGTGTGGGAAACGCATACAGAACATGGATTTCCTGCACCACCTTCTGGTATAAATGAGCTCTTAAAGTGGTACTAAAGGTTTGTTGTTCAGAGTGACCCTGAACCTCATCTTCTGGGGTCCCTCAGTGGCTCTCGTGGCTCCTCCCCGAATTAGATAACTCCCTAGGACAGTGATGGCGAACCTTGGCACCCCAGATGTTTTGGAACTACATTTCCCATGATGCTCAACTATATTGCAGAGTGCCAGAGCATCATGGGAAATGTAGTTCCAAAACATCTGGGGTGCCAAGGTTTGCCATCACTGCCCTAGGAGAAGCGCTCTCACGTGGGGGTTATTTTACTGACTCACTCTTGATTCATTCATTTGGTGTCCACATACGCCAAGTTTATGACTTGTCCCCACTCCCCAGCATCCACATCATTGGATTTGATTGACAGCAGCGGGAGACAATGGCTGTGCTGCTATCAATCTATCCAATCAAAGCCAGACTCCGTGGAGAGGAGGACAGCGCGTCCCCGCCGAGGAGATGAAGGGGCTCGGGTAAGTAAACGGGGGATTGGGGGTCCGGTGACTGACAGGTGTGTTGTTTTTTTTTTCACCTTAATGCATAGGATGCATTAAGGTGAAAAACCGCAAAGGTTTAAAACCCCTTTAAATATTTAAAATCAGATATCACTCATACATTTTAACAGTATTTATTTTAGTAGTTCCAATGCGCCCATAATTTTATTTTATTTCTGTTCTACAGATGCATAATAGGCTGTAAATGTAATTATTTTTTTTTTTTTTGCAGCAAGGCAGAGCAGGAGTAAAATAAGCCCATTTGTTAATAACCCCAAGCAATGATGTCAGTGGATGTTATAATTACCCCCACAGCATTGGTGTCAATGGGGGCTATGCAATGTAAGACCCCTTTCGCACTGAAAGAGCCACTTCTGCGTCTCCAATGTGAAAGTCCTGAGGGCTTTCACACTGGAACGGTGCGCTGGCAGGGCAGTCCTGCTAGCAGCATCTTTGGAGTGATGTATACACCACTCCTGCCCATTAAAATCAATGGGGAAGCGTTGTAGCAGCGTTTTGCAGTGGTTTTAACCCTTTCTCGGCTGCTAGTGGGGGGTAAAAGCACCCTGCTAGTGGCCGAAAAGCGCCGCTAAAAATAGCGGCATTTTACTGCCGACGCACCCTCCACCCCAGTGTGAAAGGGGCCTAAAGGGGTCCAGAGGTGTGGGGGCTGTGTAATGTATAGGGGGTCTTCCTACATTTTACCAGCAGTTATGGATGCAGTGCTGTAGATTTCTTAGGTTGCATATTTTTTTCTGCATTTTCTGAAAATGCACCAAAAGTTTGCATCTTTGGCGCATTTTCAGAAAACAGGAAAATATATATTTTTTGGGGGGATGACACCATGTTTTACTGCACCAGGTGACACCAGCCCTAGTAATGCCACTGGCAGCAGCACAGGCCACAGAGCGTGGAGGCGCTACACATGACGTAATTTTATGTCAATGTGCGGTGTGCCGACTGCCCACCTGGGGGGGGGGGGGGGTGCCAGATATAGGATCCGCCCCGGGTGCCAAATAGTCTAGGTACGCCCCTGAGGTTACCCAAGTTATTTGGGGATCCACTGAACCTAACATCTCAAGGCAGATTTTATTGCTTTCCAAACAGGCTGAAGGCCTAGGCATTCTGCACTTCTCCAAATATTGCAAGGCATCTCATTTGGCACTTCTGCTCAAGTTTCACGCCACCAAGGAAGTCCCACTTTGGGTTGGATTAGAAGCCTTGCATGCTGAACCATATTCTATAGATAACCTTTGGATCACCTCATGTGAGCAAAGCCTTTCTCTCAACCCCATTATCCAGCAATCCTTACATATCTGGGACAGAGTTAAACACAAGGCTAACCTTTTTCTACCTCACCAGCTCCTTCGCTCCTTTCTCAATAATCTGACTTTTTATGCAGCAGTAGCCTCTCCACCCATGTTCCATTACTGGATGCATCTGTAGCTGATTCGACTGCACTGTCTTGCGACATCTAAGGGTCTTAAGTTCTTTCCCTCTTTACAAGCCCAATATAAGCTCCTAAACTCCAAGATTTTTAGATATCTCCAATAAACGATTTCTACATGACTAAATATTTAAGCAATATGGAGCTGGGCATATTGTCCACATATGAACAACTATGTACACATGCAAAGGGAGTCATATCTACACTCTACACAACATTGTTAGCTACCCTACAACCACCCCTCCCACCTATGTGGACTATTGACTTGGACCTGGACCTCACAACCGAAAATTGTTTGGACATTTGGCAAACAACCCATGGGGTCTCTCCAAATATTGCAGCCCTGGAAACATCTTATAAGGTTTTATTGAGATGGTACTTAGTGTCATACAGGATAGTGAAGTGTGTCCCGGCTACTGGTTTGCCTATTTCTGGGGGTGTGAAGAGCACAGTACATATTTACACATATAACAAATATTTGAAAATCCCATATGAGTATAACGGTGGTGTCATATACATATGATTTTTTATATAAAATATACGTGAATATCCTAAATATCCTTATATCATAACTAAAAATAAAAGCAAACTGAAAAAATGATGAACTTGTTTCTGTTGTATCAGTATATGATACCTGAAAAAATTTCTTAATAAATCAAGTAATATAAAAAATACACAAATCAAAACCAATGTAAAAAAGCTAAACCAATATATAAGTCCAAATCTGTGATAAAGAACTATCCACAATAAATGTCCATAATTCAAAAAATCCCAATGTGACTTGTGCAGAATCCAGGTGATGACACTTTATCACAATTTCTGTGCAGAGAAATAAGGTGACTTTTCCGTGCTCCCCCTATGTCTTATGCATTCACCAGAAAATCCTACCTGTGCAGGCTTAAAGAGCATGTAGTCAGATATGCCTCTGGTCCTGGTGCACCAGACACAAGTTCATAATTTTGTCAGTTCGCTTTTACTTGTAGTTATGCTATAAGGAGATTTGGGATATTCATTTATATTTTATATAAAAAAATCATTTGTATATGACACCACAGATATAATAATACACGATTTTCGAATATTTGTTGTAAGCAGCGCCAAATTCCCTTCCTTTTATAATTAACTAATTGGACTTCACTTGTGATGTTTTTTTTCAGGGAGGCTGAATCTTAGCACACACCTAAGTGTGGAATTCTAGTTACGTATATTTACACATATGATGGACTTGTCCTGTAGCACAGTCTTATTGGATGGAAATCTTTGCTATACTATTTGATAAGTACATCCCACCTGATCCATGGATATCACTATTAAATTACCTAAAATTACCCCCTGAGTTGACCAGGAACCAGTGTTGCCTCCTCTTTTCCATCATGACCACTCTAAGGGAGACAATAACCAGAGTTTGGAAGATGCTGACTCTTTGTGTGACAACAACAAAATATCGAGTCACCCAGGTGATGATACATTTCAGGATAAGGTGCACAGGTACACCAACATTTGGCAATCCTGGGTCAACAAGTACTTACCTCCAGATTTTGACACTGCCCTTTTGGACACTAAAAAAATTCATTAATGTGTCACCAGTTTGAGCTCTTGGGACTGCTGCAGATGCAGACCCTGGAACCAATCCCCTCCTTCTTCTTCTCTTTTTTCTCTACCTTCTTTGATTACTGGATGTTTACTCTATACCTACTCAACACTGCCTGGTCCCTGGTCTATAGCTTGGGTGGACCATCTAAGTGTTCATTTTGCTTTCTCTAACAAAAAGTGAATACAATTATGTGAACAATCACTCTCTGTTGCACCAATGTTCCCCTCTTGGAGTAGGGCTAGTGCTCTGTTCTGTACCGTCAACAGTGTTTTCTTTTGTCTTTCTCACTGCATGGAGAATTTTACTATCTACACAACCTGTTTAATAGTTTGTGATGGCTTTTATATTGCCTAATACTTGAGGTAATTGTAGCCATATTAGTGCAATTGTGACAGAGAAAATTTAGTACTGTCCGTGATACTTTTTTTATTTGCACAAACATACAATTTTTCAGGACACGCTTTCGGGGTGTGTTCCCTGCTTCAAGGTCCAAGCAGTCCATACTGCTTGGACCTTGAAGAAGGGGACATACCCCAAAAGCTTGTCCTTAAAAATTGTATGTTAGTGCAAATAAAAAAGTATCACGGACAGTACTCCATTTTTTATATTGCCTAATAAAATTTTGAATTCGAAAACTTAAAAAAAAGGAAAGCATTTGGATTTTTGGGGTTTTGGGCTTATGGAGGTCTGCTATGCTAGGGGAGAGAATTCTAGGTTGATTGAAAAGGTATTTTTACTAAGCTAGAGAGAAAATGGCAGCTCAGAAAATAGCAGAGCAGAAAGATCCACTGATAAGGTGTTTTGCTGTGCTACATTTAACCAACTATAATATCTCACACATTTTAATGATGATAATAGGCCCAGTTATCCATCACATTTGTTCTAAATAATAATAATAAAAAAAAACCTAGTAAAAAAACTGAAATATTGTTGGCATGGCAACAGTTCCACTTTATTTTAATCACAGTGACAGTGGAATTAAAGAAAACAATAGTTATTACATCCTACAGTGAATCCTACAATTACACTGTGAATGCATTTTGCATACTGTATATGTAATTAACATACAACCCTATCTGTACACGGAACAAAAAATGAAGTGGCATGAAAAAAAACAAAAAACAGCAATGTTTTTCTCTTAAAACTGATATGTGCACAAACAGAAAAAAAAAATCTCTCTCGGGTGCCTTTACTCTTTGCTATTCCGTATTCTATAACAGCTCATTTATACTGTGCTCTACATTTATGTCAATAGGTGCTTTCTGTGGCCAGCCTGGTCAGTAACGCTTATTAAGCAACTTATAAAAGTACATTACATCTATTGTTTATAGGTTCAAATGAAGGAGAGGACTGCATTCAGTGTGGATAATGTTTAAATGCCATAGCTAACATTTTTACATTTCAGTTTATTTTTTGAGCTGCAGCTGCTTTAACCTAGTCAGCTGCCCCTTTACAACTTCTCAGCACTTATCCCTCCCTCCTAGCTTCCTTTGTAATGGAAATGCAACACAGAATAAGAGGATCCTGGTGTACAATCTTTCACCTCTCAGCATGTACGGTGTGCAGCCCACAGCTGTCATGGCAATGACAAGCTTGGTACAGCCAGATAATTGGGTACTTGAAGGAGATTCATAAGGCAATATGTTACTGAGGACAATGTTATAACCCGAGGCAGAGGGAAAAAAGTGTATCAGAATGGATTTGGAAATTTGTGGATGGTAAACTGTAATTCAGTTACATGTGCTATACCATGTGTGTTACATTTAAACATAATATCAAAATGAATATATATATCTAGAACATGGGGCTTTCACATTCATAATAGTAGCCAATTATTTTCTTTTTGTATAAGTATAGTCCTGCAAACTTTGGAGCTGTACACTCAGAGCAACAAGTAGTAGTTGATACAAACGTACAAGTGCATCATGTGTAAGTTGTCATCTTTTTTTCTTTAATTACCGTACTTATTTAGTGCACTAAGTGGGATATCATCCTTCTGCACAGTCTGTCACTACGAAATTTAACTGATTCCTTGGAGAGTTTTGTGTTTTCATTTTTCTAGTTTGGAAAGAAAAATAAGAGTAGAGAGATTTCTACTTTCTCTTCTTAGAGAGAAGTGACAATATGAAGGAAGACATTATGGAAAAAGACACATCAATCAATATATACTGTGTGCCAGAGTCCTTAATAAATTGGTTTTCAATGCAGCACCTTGTGATACATCAACTTCTGTCTTCTTGCTACTGCCATCTTTTCCTGATTTGCTGTAAATATTTAGCCATAGGGCATTCTGCAGGCTAGATAAAGCTGACATTGTGTTCAAGTAATGAATGAAAAATTGTAATTATCCTGTGCTATAGCTAATGTTCTCAGCTTAGGAAATGATAGTAAACTTTACCTAAAATATAGTGGTCCAGTGTTATAAATACCATTGTCGTGCAGATGCGGATGGCAAAGTCAAGTCTATGTCCAGGCGAAAATTTGGGCCAGTCTGCAACTCCATATGCAATGGTAATAATTGTGGTGGACTTTGGATAACTATATGTGCATGAGCATGCTGCTAATGGCTGTTAATGGCCACAGCTGTAAATAGACATCCATGAAATCCTCACATAGTTACAAAGTAGGGTTGATTTACTAAAACTGGAGTGATGTGAAATCTGGTGTAGCTGTGCATGGTAGCCAAGCAGCTTCTTACTTTGGCTTGTTCAATTAAGCTTTGACAAAAAAAAAACCTGGAAGCCAATTTGTTTCTATGCAGAGCTACATGAAATTTGTCACTCTCCAGTTTTAAGGTTGGATATATGTTTATTAACCATTTTTTAAAGAAAAGCAGTTGGGGGTACAGAATAAAGAAAAAACGGCAGTGTAAATGGTAGTGGTTGAAAGCCACCACCACACTTATGGGACATAGAATTGATTTATGGAATGCAGATATCATAGTGTAGTAGTTGCAGTCAATATCTCAAGCATTTAATTTTATCTAAGCAGTTGGGTATACAAAGTTAAACATAAACCTGAGGTGTGGTAGTAGGGGTTAAGGTAGGAAAGAGAAGGGGGGGAAAGTGAAGTGGGGGGTATAGACATACATTCAGTGCGACTGTAGCTGTTTTACACAACATGGATGGGCTTGGGTTATTAGGAGGCTGTTCACCAGTGTGAGGTCATCAAGATATCTGGACCATCTACACCGGTGTTGTTTCGGCCGTTAATTCTAGGGGGCTGTTCAGCTCATCCTCTAGTGATTCTATCCGATGTAGAATATTGCACCCAGACATACCATATTTTCTTGTGTTTATCCCAGTCGTCTCCCTCTCTGGCATGCATCTTCTCGATTAAAATAATCTCATTGAGAATGGCGATCCACCTATGGAGGGGGGTTACCTCAGATTTCCAGTATTTTGTGATCAGCTGTTGGGCTGCCGATAGAAAAAACCTAAGGAGATTGGTTTTCTGGGATTTGGTTGATCCTGGTAGTATCAACAGTAGGGCTATTTTAGAGGTGAGGGCCATGGAGACATCATACATTTCATTCTAAATCGCAAATATACCTTTCCAGAAGGGCTCAACTTGAGCGCATTCCCACCCGACAAGACAATATGTTCCTTGTTCTCTGTGACAGCGCCAACAGATATCAGAAGCACTGGGAAACATCCTGCGAACCGAGACTGGATCCCTGTACCACCTGGAGAGTAGCTTATAGTTTTTCTACTGCGTGAAGGTGGAGATTGAGGATTTGTGGGGGAATGTGAAAGAGGCCTGCCATTCCCCTAGAGAAATGTCCGTGTCCAAATCTCTGGACCATTTTTGTGTGAAGCTGGGGGGGGGGGGGGACGTTGTGCATGTGGGAGAGGATTTCCTTGTGAATTATAAAGAGGGTGTGTCTGGGAACCTGGGAGAGACCAAACACTTCCTCAAACGTTGTTAGGGTCCTATGTATGTGACCTGATAAATGCAAGTTCGAGCAGAAGGTTTTGAGGGTATTGAGGGATATAATGGATAGCCAATTGGTTGAGGAGGATTGATTTTCATGCTGTGGTGTGAATCAGCCTGTTGTCGTGTGGAAAAATGAGCGTGCTGTTGGCCAGTCTGTCCTATCGCAGCCTCCTATTCGGCCAGAGGCTTCATAGTCAGGGAGTGTCGGGTTATTGAAAAGTGATGTGAGAGGGCTGGGATTGGTGGACAAAGCATAGGCGGAATGTCGGCGGTACCACAGTGACAACACTGCTGTGATCAATGGGGAAAGCATGGGCATGGAGCGGTGTTTAAGGTGGTATCCTCAGACCAGAGCCTGTAAGTCTATGTTTTGTTCTATGATTGTTGTTGGTTTGGTAAATGGGAGTGGGAACCAGTCCAGAAGTCTGGAGATTACGGCAGAGTCATGATATATTTCAAAGTTAGGGAGGCCGTGACTACCTGTGTCTTTGTGGGAGCATAGGACTTTGTGTTTTAATCTGCGGGAGTAGTGGTGCCATATGAATTTAATTGCAAGGGACCGTAATGTGCGTCAGAAGGAAGTTGGAAGCGTAATAGGGAGGGCCTGGAACAGGTACAATAGTTTGGGGTGGATATCCATCTTAAGTACGTTTATACGTCCGAGCCATGGTAGTTTGAGGTGGTGCCACGAGTCTAGGGATTCTAGCCAGTAAAGGGCTGAAATTTGGGGGATAGATGTCTTTAAGTGAAAGAGCATGGGTGTATAGGGATACATTTAGGGCTTCTGTTTTAGTCATGTTCAAATTAAAATTACTGTGGGAGCCGAATCGAGCTAGTTCATGGAGAAAAGAGGGGATGTTGATGTGCGGCTCTGTTACGTAAAGTAATAGGTCATCGGCATAGAGGGAAAGCTTATAGTGGGCTGAAGGTGTGTGGATACCATGTATGGATTCGTTACTACGTATTGCCTGGGCTAAGTGTTCTATGGTGACGGCGAAGAGGAGGGGGGACAGTGGGCAGTCTTGTCTGGTTCCGCTTTTAATCGGGAATGGCGCTGAGTGTTCACCATTCACCGTAACTTTCGCTGATGGGTTGAAATAGAAGGACATTATTTACGCTGAGTCTGGGTCCTAATCCTATCTGCTGAAGTGTTAGTTTGAGAAAGGGCCAGCTGACCCTGTCAAATGCTTTTTCCGTGTCACATGCTAATAGGCATGCGGGGATGTGTTTACGTTGTGCGTAGGTGATCATATGGAGGGTCTTCGTGGTGTTATCTCTGGCCTCACGGCCCAGGACAAAGCCCACCTGGTAACTATGTATTAAGTTGGATAGTATGAAGCCAAGACGATTCGTGATTATTTTGGAGAACAGTTTGAGGTCAAACGTTAAGTAGGAAGATGGGTCTGTAATTACCACAATTAGCTTGGTGCTTTCCTGATTTGGGGAAGACCACTATTTGGACCTGTGATATATGGGAGGATATGGGGTGGGAGTTATCCACTTTCTCAAAGGCTTGTGCCATGAACGGGGCTAGTTGCTGGGCAAATGTCTTATAAAAGCGTGGTGTATAGCCATATGGTCCGGTCCATATGTCAACATGTCAGCGTCCTCTGCTCTGGGAGGTGTGTGCGGCGTCCAGGTGGAGGGTAGATTGTATAGTGAAAAGTAATAGCTCCGGAATTCAGAGACTATTTCCGAATTCTTATTTAATTTACATTTAGGGTGTGCATGTATGTGTGGGATGGCCTGTCTACATTGTCTGGTATGGAGGGTTTGTGCCAGATGTTTGCCACAGTTATTAGGCTGGGCATAATGTAAGTGTCTTCCCTTGTCACGGGCCACTAAAGAGCGTTCCGCTATGAGGCAAAGTAGGTCCCGCTACACATTAGATAGTTCTACCAGTGTTTTTGGGTCGAGAGTGCATTTGTGAGTTGCTTCAAGTGAGGAAATTAGGGAAAACAGACGCTTAATGTGTGCAGTGCGGACCTTTCTTTACCGAGAGCCATGCTGTATAAATATTCCTCTCAGAGCACACTTTAGTGTTTCCCACATGTTCATGTTTGAGGTCTCGTCTGTGGCATGGGTGTGTGTAAAGTCCTTAATCGCCTCATGGCACTCTCCAGTTTTAGTAAATCAACCCCAGTTAGACTGGAAGTTCAACAAATATGAAAAAAAAAAATAGAATAAATAGATAGAAAACAAAATAACACACCATATATACAATATATATATATATATATATATATACAGTATCTCACAAAAGTGAGTACACCCCTCACATTTTTGTAAGTATTTTATTATTTCTTTTCAAGTGACAACACTGAAGAAATTACACTTTTCTACAATGTAAAGTAATGTACAGCCATTAATGTCTAAACTGCTGGCAACAAAAGTGAGTACACACCTAAGTAAAATGTTCAAATTGGGCACAAAGTGTCAATATTTTGGGTGGCCACCAATATTTCACAACACTGCCTTAACACTCTTGGGCATGGAGTTCACCAGAGCTTCACAGGTTGCCACTGGAGTCCTCTTCCATTCCTCCAGGATGATATCACGGAGCTGGTGGATGTTAGAAACCTTGCGCTCCTCCACCTTCCATTTGAGGATGTCCCACAGATGCTCAATAGGGTTTAGGTCTGGGGACATGCTTGGCCAGTCCATCACCTTTACCCTCAGCTTCTTTAGCAAGGCATTGGTGGTCTTGGAGGTGTGTTTGGGGTCTTTATCTTATTGGAATACTGCCCTGCAGCCCAGTCTCCAAAGGGAGAGGATCATACTTGACTTTAGTATGTCACAGTACATGTTGGCATTCATGGTTCCATCAATGAACTGTAGCTCCCCAGTGCCGACAGCACTCATGCCGCCCCAGACCATGACACCATGCTTGACTGTAGGCAAGACACACTTGTCTTTGTTAAGAAGTGGAAAATTCGTGGCTATTTTGATACCAAACCAAGGTCAGGTAGACCAAGAAAGATTGCAGCCACAATTGGCAGAAGAATTGCCCAGGATACAAAGAAAAACCCACAGATAACCTCAGGAGAAATACTGGTTGCTCTCCAAAAAGGAGCACAATTAAATAAAACTTGAACAAAAAAAGCTGCATGGTTAAGCTGCCAGAAGGAAGCCTTTACTGCCACAAAAAAGCCCAATGAGACATGTCAGGGTGTTGTTGGACATATTGTAACCAGGCTTTTTTGAGGAACTTGTGCATTAAAGGCTTCTTTCTGGCAACTTGACCATGCAGCTCTTTTTTGTTCAAGTATCATCGTATTGTGTGCCTTAAAAACAACCACATTATCTTTTTCCAGAGCAGCCTGTATTTCTCCTGAGGTTACCTGTGGGTTTTTCTTTGTATCCCAAACAATTCCTGTGGCAGTTGTGGCTGAAATCTTTCTTGATCTACCGGACCTTGGCTTGGTATCAAGAGATCCCCAAATTTTCCACGTTTGTTAAATGATTGAACAGTACTGACTGGCATATTTAAGACTTTGGATATCTTTTTATGCTTTTCCATCTTTATAAAGTTTAATTACCTTGTTACACAGGTCTTTTGATTGTTATTTTCTGCTCCCCATGGTTTAGTATCTAGCCAGCTTAGTACATCCATGTGAGAGCTAACAAACTCATTGACTATTTATACATAGACACTAATTGCGATTTAAAAAGCCACAAATGTGGGAAAATAACTTTTAATAGGCATTTTATTCTGTGTGCCACCTTCTGTGTCTGTACCAAGGCCACACATTCCAGAGTATGTAAACTTTTCATCAGGGCTATTTGGGTGATTTCTGTTATCATTATGGTTTTAAAAGGAGCCAAAAATCTATGTAATAATAAATGGCTTCATGTGATCACTATCCTTGAATAAAAGACAGTTTTTTGGCATGATTAGTCATAATTTCAATATGAAATTTCTGCCAGGCTATGCTAACTTTTGAGCACAACTGTATGTTCAAACTGAGCATCAGAATGCTTAAGAAAGGGGATTTAAGTGACTTTGAACTTGCCATGGTTGTTGGTGCCAGACGGACTGATCTGAGTATTTCAAAAACTGCTGATCTCCTGGCATTTTCACACATAATCATCTCTAGGGTTTACAGAGAATAGCAGAAAAAGAGAAAAAATCCAGTGAGCGACAGTTGTGTGGATAAAAATGCCATGTTGATGTCAGAGGAGAATGGGCAGAGTGGTTTGAGATGATAGAAAGGCAACATTAACACAAATAACCACTCAACACAACCAAGGTATGCAGAATACCATCCCTGAGCGCACAACACATTGAACCTTGAAGCTGGTTGGCTCAAGCAGCAGAAGACCACACTGGGTGCCACTCCTGTCAGCTAAGAACAGAAAACCAAGTCTACAATTCGCACAGGTTTACCAAAACTGGAGATTAGAAGATTGGAAAAATGTTGCCTGGTCTGATGAGTCTCGATTTCAGCTGCGATATTCAGATAGTAGGGTCAAAATTTGGTGTAAAGAACATGAAAGCATTGATCCATCCTGCCTTGTATCAATGGTTCAGGCTGGTGGTGGTGGTGTAATGATGTGGGGGATATTTTCTTGGCACACTTTGGGCCCCTTAGTAACAATTTAGCATTGTTTAAATGCCACAGCCTACCTGAGTATTGTTGTTGACCATGTCTATCCCTTTATGACTACAGTGTGCCCATCTTCTGTTGGCTACTTCCATCAGGATAATGCACAATGTCACAAAGCTCAAATCATCTCAAACTGGTTTCTTGAACATGACAATGAGTTAACTGTCCAATGGCCTCCATAGGCACCAGATCTCAATCCAATAGAGCACCTTGGTGGAATGGGAGATTTGCATCATGGATGTGCAGTTATCATGTCAATGTGGACCAAAATCTCTGAGGAATGATTCCAAAACCTTGTTGAATCTATGCCAGGAAGAAATAAGGCAGCTTTGAAGGCAAAAGGAGGTCCCACCCTGTACTAGCAAGGTGTACCCAATAAAGTGGCTGATGAGTGTATAGTGCCACATCTATCTGTATCTGGGCCCCGCAGCTGCCACAGGATCCCCTATTGGTATATTTAAAACCTTGATTGGCTGAAAATGTCTTCTTTTTTAGCGCATTCATTCTTTCTCAGGCTAAATTTATGGCATAATATATAATCCAATTTTGTTCTAGAAATAGTAGTAAATGAAGAGAATGTAACTTTTAATTAAAATTCTAGATGACAAATAAAAGCAAAATAGATTGATAATTCTTCGGCTCATGGTTTATTCTGCTCAAGCGATAGGAGGTTAGTGATCTGACAACAATCCATTTGAGTATGTCTGTATAATCTCCCTGGTACGCATGGCAAGCTTTGAACTAATAGAAAATTGATTTTTGTTTGTATGTGTGGAATAGATGGCGTATTTTATAACACTCCAAGGCTCCATAAGCTTCCATATAGACAGGCTGGCACTTGCTGTAGCTATGCTTAAAAGAAGGAAAATTCTGAAGCCCCGCATCTGAATAAAAGTAAAAAAAAAAAAAATTACAGTTTAAATGTTGATGGTAAATTTGATTTGGTCACGGCAAATTGAAATCTCTGATTAAATTACATCTTTGGTTAATAAATTTTCTGAAATTTGCTGAAAGGAAATTTTGCTCAGCAAGTGCCAGTGCTGCACAGCTTGATGGCATAAATAACGGCTATCTGATTGATGAAGAAGATAACTTGGATCAGAGCGTATGGATGGTTAATGCATTTCTACAGAATTGTTTCCAGCTCGAGTGAAAGCCTTGAACTGCACAAGCTCAGCTGCATCAGACAGCCTTGGCTCAGATATCCTGGTTCTACCTCTGTGTTTTCATTTACAATTTCCACACATTGTCTTTTCTTTGCAGTTGATCTTTCACAATTTTAACAAGATTCTCAGGATTGTTCTTCTCTTCATTACTCTTGTATTATAGTCCTGATATGTCCTGTATGCCTCATTGGCCAGCTTTCTTTCCCATATGTTGGCTTTCTGTTATCAACAACCTCTGCTACATTATGCTTCTAGAGACAGTGTATGTCTCCTTTGTGTTTTATTGTTTAGCTATATAAAATTCTAACAAATAATAATAACGTATTATATTTAATGTGACACAAAAAATGTTCTCCAAAAATAATTCACACACACATATCCACTACTTAAAGGGGAGCTCTGCCCAGAAGGGGAAGCTCCGCTTGACTCCCAACAGCCTTTGCTGCCACATTTGGCATCTTTTGGGGGGGAGCGGGTACTTGGTTTTGGCAGGTGCTTAGAACTGAGCCGCAAGTTCAGCCCCCTTTTCTTCCCCACAGTTGGCCCATTCGCAAAGTGCAGCGCAGTAGGAAACCAGCTGTGAAACCACAAGGCTTCACTGCTGGTTATCCTCAGTCAAGATATCAGTGACAGCACTTGATTGAAAAACCATCTTGAATGAGGATTTCTGGTCAGGTAAGTGCCCTAATATTAAAAGTCAGCAGCTACAGTATTTATCATTTTTAATTTTAATTTTACAGTATTTTAAAAAAATGTGGGGGGGGGGGCTTTAGCTCCTCTTTATTGGCCCTGTAATGTCCACTGTAAGCTCTCGAACCTCTCATTTTCTCTCTTCCTTCTGTTTGTTTAGAATACACAGTACATGTTAGCTACACCAGTGTTTCTCAACCTTTTTTCAGGTAAGGCACCTTTTAAAATTATGGACAATCCCGAGGCACCCTCCAAAATGATGGACAGTCTCGAGGTACCCATTCTAAAATGTAAAAACTATTTGAATAGTGCAGCAACATTAATACACATAGGATACCGAACGTTAGAGGTGATTTATTCTTCCACAGCAAATACACTTTTGCAAACTGGTACTGACTAGTATTCCAGTGTTTCTCTTCTCCCTCAGTTTTTCTCCGTCACTTAGCTAATAAGACCCCAAAGCTGATGAAGAGAGGCAAGGGAGGGTCACACAAGGATGATACGCAGGCAACTTTCATCCTCCTTATCAACTGATTTGTCATTAGGAGGTTGGCAGCTAGAAGATTGTAATGGTGTACAATGAAAACCTGTGGCTTTGTGTAATTAAAAGGCAGGTTTCTCCCACCCACTGGCTTGTATACTATTTTGGGGAAATTTTTAGGCATTTGGCCAAGGCACCGCTGAAGAAACCTCAAAGCACCCCAGGGTGCCTGGGGTACCCTGGTTGAAAAAGGCTGATTTACACTCATGTGCACTGCTTCATGCACACCACAAATCCCATAGTCCTTCTCAGCAATGAGTAAGATAGAGTGGCTACTTTCCTATATATGGTGGGACCATGGAGAACAAACATAGCCACCCGCTAACAGGAAGTGGAAACACAGTAGCAAAAAAAATAACATTTGGAGGTGGCTGAGAGCAAAATTAGGTACTTTTTTGAGTTAGAAATATATACATGAATGGTATTTTTTTTAAACTAGAGTTTAGTGTTACGTAAAAGTCAATATCATGAAATCTGCATTTCACCACTTCTGGAAAAACAATCCCTCCATTGTCAAAGTGTCCTGGATCATGCATCTTCTCATTCAACTTTGCTTGCACAAAAACTAAAACTTTTAACCATTATTGTGAACTTTGTGTAGTGACTTCCAGGCACATGATTTGCTGTTTTATTATTTCTGTTAATGAACATTTGCCCAAAAAAGCCACTGTAAACCTTTCCTCAATAAGTCTACACAGTAATTAAATCAAAGATGTATGTTCTTACTGGAGGTAACATAACAGGTTCATTGGGTAGCACCATCATATTTTTACACTCCATCCAAAATCCCTGTGTAAGTATTTGATCAGCTATGTGTCTGAGCAAAGGACCCTACCCCATCCAGGTACTTAAAAATGCATTGATGGAGGAAGGTGATAGAGTCACATGCTCCCCATGCCTAAAATAATTGTGTATTTCATGGTGGGGCTCCAGGGTTGAATTATTCAGAGGAAAATCATGATTTTACTAAAGTTTAGCCGTTGAAACAGGGTCATCTGCAGTAGGTGGAAAGTAAGTATTATTCTATACATTGACTATGACTGTATAGTGTACAGTGCAGAAGCAGTGCATTGCTGAACTTTACATTAACAATCCTGGCCATGAGGATTATAAGCACTATACTTATTTTCTGTCCTGAAGATTCTATTTTTTTGACTGGGAGTGGTGGAGAATCACACCTGCCAGGCTGGGCATTTTCAAACATAAGCAAATAGTTCAAAGGTGCCCCCATGACTTCTCTGCACCACCAATCATCCTGGGTAGGATGATTAATATATTGACTATACTTCATATTGATAATTCGTTTTTCTAAAGCTTTACTGGACAGTGTGACTGATCCATAAGTATTTGCACTCTGATTCTATCAGTTTATAAGGGACAGCAGTTCTTCAATTCTGTATATTTGGATGGTAATGTTTACTAAAATTTACTTTAGCATCCTTTGAAAGTTAACTAAATGTTTAGGATCATGGTGGGGTTTATTTGCTAAAGCCGAACTGTCCAAAATCTGGTGCAGCTTTTCATAGCAACCAATCAGCGTCTAGGTTTTATTGTCAAAGCTTAGCTGAACAAGTTGAAGTTAGAAGCTGATTGGATACCATGCACAGCTGCACCAGATAACAGAGTGCTCCAGTTTTAGTAAATTTCCCCACAGTTTTGCTGATCAGAAGAACATTGAGACATATAATAAGCTGGCTATCCATTGTTTCACTAATTTACACTTTAAAGAGTCATTATGCTGTCCTAGCCTAACCAATAAAAGCTACTATAGAACTTATACAGCTATGATTTGGGTAGAACAGCTGTTAGTTACACCCTTGCTGCATTAATAAATCTTCATCTGATTGAAACTCTTTCAGGGTCTACTTTAACATTGCTGATACTAAGGGATTGTTAAGATTAAGTTACAATTTACTATATTCTTCTGTCAAATGTGATATTTTGCTGTTTTTAGGACAGAGTTGAGCAGCCTGAATGCGTGCTGGAGGCTGACTTGGCTAAGTATTCTCAATGGTGGTTGTTTCAGACTTTTAAAGATGACTCATTTCTAGTAAAGGAAAATAGTGAACAAATACTATTGTATCTTGGAACAATCATTTAATCAATTGTAAAGCTATAATAATACATTTACCAGATTAAAAAGGACAATACAAATGTAAATATACCCACTACATAATTGTCAGGAACCATGAAACAGACAGAGACAGAAGTACAATCAAATCAAACTTGTTTATTAATAAAAATAAAAAGGTAAATAGGGAAAAGCGTAGTCAAGCAAGCCAAAATCCAGTAGCCAGATCGGGTAGTCAACCAGTCCAAAGTTCATAAACCAGATTGGGTAATCAGCCAGTCCAGACGTCAAGGATCCAAGGTGAGCAACTGCAAGCAGGATAGAAGCCAGGAGGGATGTCAGCAAGCCAATCTTGAAACAACAGCAGGAGATGGTTCCTAGTGATGTGACCAAACGTGAAGGCAATGGAAAAATGAGCTGGAGACTTTAAATAGGCTCGCCAGACGAGCATCATCGGAAACAGCTGGTAACAGTGGAGAGAGAAGAGAGCTGGCAATTAGCCGACAGCTGAGCGGCCAGCCCAGAGGAGGAAGGGCTAAGCCAGCCCTGACAATAATATATTCAATTTCAGTTTATATTCTCTCTTATAGCTGAAAACAAGGTAATCAGCTATTACACAAATACATGCATATATATATATATATATATATATATATATATACAGACACAGAAGATGGCACACAAAGGTTAAAATAGCAATTAATAGTTAATTTCCCACATTTGTGGTTTTTAACTCACAATTGGTGCCTGTGTATATATAGTCAATGAGTTTGTTAGCTCTCACATGGATGCACTAAGCAGGCTAGATACTGAGCCATAAGGAGGTAGAAAAGAACAGTCAAAAGACCTGCGTAACAAGGTAATGAAACTTTACAAAGATGGAAAAGGATATAAAAAGATATCCAAAGCCTTGAATATGCCAGTCATTACTGTTCAATCACTTAATAAGAAGTGGTAAATTTGGGAATCTCTTGATACCAAGCCAAGACCAAGCTCAGGAGAAATATAGGCTGCTCTGGAAAAAGAGTGGTGCGGTTGTTTTTAAGGAGCACAATACGATGTTACTTGAACAAGAAAGAGTTGCATGGTCAAGTTGCCAGAAAGAAGTCTTTACTGCACAACCTCCACAAAAAAGTCTGGTTACAATATGGCCAACAACACCATGACATGCCTCATTGGCATTTTTGTGGCATTGGCCAGTAAAGGCTTTCTTCTGGCACCTCAGCCATGTAGCTCTTTTTTGTTCAAGTATCGTTGAATTGTGCTCCTTAAAAACAACCACACCTTCTTTCTTGAGAGCAGCCTTTATTTCTCCTGCGATTACCTGTGGGTTTTTCTTTGTAGCCTGAGCAATTTTTCCGCCAGTTGTGGCTGCAATCTTTCTTGGTCTGACCTTGGCTTGGTATCAAGAGACCCTAATTTTCCACGTCCTAATAAATGATTAAACAGTACCTTTTCCACTCCTCCATGACAACATCACGGAGCTGGAGGATGTTAGAGACCTTGTGATATCCCCCTTCCATTTGAGGGTGCCCAACAGATGTTCAGTAGGGCTTAGGTCTGGAGACATGCTTGGCAAGTCCATTACCTTTACCCTCAGCTTCTTTAGCAAGGCAGTGGTTGTCATGGAGGTATGTTTGGGGTTGTTATCCTGTTGGAATACTGCCCTGCAGCCCAGTCTTCAAAGGGAGGGGATCATGCTCTGCCACAGCACATGTTGGCATTCATGGTTCCCTCAATGAACTGTAGCTCCCCAGTGCCGGCAGCACTCATGCAGCCCCAGACCATGACAGTCCCACCACCATGTTTGACTGTAGGCAAGACACACTTGTCTTTGTACTCCTCACCTGGTTGCTGCCACACACACTTGGCATCATCTGAAGCAAATACGTTTATCTTGGTCTCATCAGACTACATGACATGGTTCCAGTAATCCATACCCTTGCTTGTCTTCAGCAAACTGTTTGCAGACTTTCTTATGCATCATCTTTAGAAGAGGCTTCCTTCTGGGATGACAGTGATGCAGACCAATTTGATGCAGTGTGTGGCATATGATCTGAGAACTGACAGGCTGACCCCCCACCCCTTCAACCTCTGCAACAATGCCAGCAGCACTCACTTTTGTTGCCAGTGGTATAGACATAAATGGCTGTGTGTTGAGTTATTTTGAGGGGACAGCACATTTACACTGTTATACAAGCTGTACACTCACTACTTTATATTGTAGCCAAGTGTAATTTCTTCAGTGTTGTCACATGAAAAGATATAATAAATATTTACAAAAATGTGAGGGGTGTACTCACTTTTGTGAGATACTGTATATATATATATACACACTATAATATCAACAGTATTGGGACGCCTACCTTTACACGCACATGAACTTTAATGCCCACCCTTTGCAGCTATTAAAGCTTCAACTCTTCTGGGAAGGCTGTCTACAAGGTTTAGGAGTGTGTCTATGGGAATGTTTAACCTCTCTTCCAAAAGCGCATTTGTGAAGTCAGGCACTAATATTGGACAAGAAGGCCTGGCTCGCAGTCTCTGCTCTAATTCATCTCAGGGGTCTTCTGTCAGGTTGAGGTCAGGATCTGTGTAGGCCAGTGAAGTTCCTCCAACCCAAACTCAATTATTCGTGTCTTTATATTTATATTACTTTGTGCACTGGTGCGTAGTCATGTTGGAACAGGAAGGTGCCACCCACAAACTATTCCCACAAAGTTGCATGAATTTTTCCAAAATGTCTTGATATGCTCACAGCTTAAAGCGAGAGTCCTGCAAAAAAAATTTTTTTTTTAAGTCAGTGAGTCACGCAGCACAATCCGAATGGTCCCTGCTGTCTCTGGGACCCGGTTGTGTCCCAGCAGACAGCGCTGCAGGATGGGAGAGGCATAGACTACTGTGGGAGTCTACGCCCAGAAGTGGGTGAAAATACCTGTCTTAGACACACCCCCCTCCCCCCTGAAAGGTGCCAAATATGACAACGGAAGGTTCAGAAAAGCGGAGGTTCAATTTTTGTGTGAACCTCCACTTTAACCACTTTCAGACCGGACCAATTTGCTGGTCAAAGACCAGACCACTTTTTGCGATTCGGCACTGCGTCGCTTTAACTGACAATTGCGCGGTCGTGCGACGTGGCTCCCAAACAAAATTGACGTCCTTTTTTTCCCACAAATAGAGCTTTCTTTTGGTGGTATTTGATCACCCCTGCGGTTTTTATTTTTTACGCTATAAACAAAAATAGAGCGACAATTTTGAAAAAAACGCATTATTTTTTACTTTTTGTTATAATAAATATCCCCCAAAAATATATAAAAAAAATTTTTTCCCTCAGTTTAGGCTGATACGTATTCTTCTACATATTTTTGGTAAAAAAAAATCGCAATAAGCGATTATTGATTGGTTTGCGCAAAAGTTATAGCGTTTACAAAATAGGGATAATTTTATAGCATTTTTATTAATAATTTTTTATTATTTATTTTTTTACTAGTAATGGCGGCGATCAGTGATTTTTATTGTGACTACGACATTGTGGGGGACCCATCGGACATTTTTGACACATTTTTGGGACCATTGCTATATAAATGCAGTGATTCCTGTGTAAATGACATTGGCAGTGAAGGGGTTAACCAGTGGGTGGCAGTGTAGGGGTTAAGTGTTCCTAGGGGTGTGTTACTAGCTGTGGGGGGGTTGGGCTTTCATTTAGTAAACACTGATCTCTGCTCCAATCACATGGAGCAGAGATCAGCGTCACTAGTTGCTAGGCAGAATGGAGAAATGCTGTTTACACGGCATTTCCTCCATTCGGCCGATCCGTGAGACGATTGCGGGGATACCCGCGGTGATCGAGTCCGCGGGTCCCGCGACCGGACTCACGGTGGCCCCGATCAGCGCGGGAGCGCTCCGCCGGCGGCGCGCTCCCGATGGCAGGGTGGCAAATTTAAAGGGACGTACATGTACGCCCATTTGCCTGCCCGTGCCATTCTGTCGACGTACATCGTCGTGCGCTGGTCGGCAAGTGGTTAAGATCTCTCTTCACTGGAACTAAGGGGCCAAGCCCAGCCCCTGAAAAACAACCCCACACCATAATCCCCCCTCCACCAAATAATTTGGACCAGTTCACAAAGCAAGGTCCATAAAGACATGAATGAGCAAGTTTTTTTTTTCTTTTAGTTAGGTTTTTTAGTCCGTGCCCACTTGCAAATCTTCTCAGCAGCAATAGAGCCTGATAAGGAATTACTCATTCACTACTCTAAAATAATATAAAAGATTAAATAGATTCTGATATAAAAGAGCTTTACGAATTAATTATTTGCATATATATATATATATTTATTTACATTTGTAATATGTAATACCTGTCGTGCGATATATAAGGTAATAGTAATGAAAAAAAAAATTGAGTTAAAAAAATGCAGACTATGATCATTTTCCAGATTCAGCATTTGAGTTATCTTGCAGGTTTGAAGTAAAATACGAAGGTCTTCGATGTGCAATTATGTCTCTCCACTGGGATCACATAGCCGATGACAAGGTTATAAAGTCACTTTGCTTTGCAGAGTTGGCACATTCATTAAAAGGAATGTGGACAGCTCTGGAGGCTTCTGAAGTGTGCAGCTGATTTTCATCATATGTTAACACAGATTTAAATGCTGACGAGTTTGACATGGCGTAATAATGAAATCAGGAAAAGATTATGCCTTAATGGCAGGTCACAGTAAATAATGCACTTGATGTGTTACTATACGTGAGGGTGTACTACTTGCAAAACACATCTAAATATCCAAAAACCTAATAAAAAAATTAAAACATATTTTAATAGAATGCTAATAGTTGTCATTAAATAGATTCATTGTGCAACCTTTTTTTTTGCCTCGTGTGCTGAAGTTGGTTATTAGCTTGCTTTTCTAATGTTTCCATATAAAACTACAACTACTATTGAACTATGAAAAAATATCTCACATCCCAGAAAAATCTATATTTTAATTTTTAATACAGTATATCTCATACACATTACAAACTGACAAAACAACACAATGCTGTGTGCAAACTGACATGATATAAACTAATATAAATTGAACCAACAAAAATAGATAGCATGTGGTGTAACTATTGATAATAAACATAGCTGCTGGCAACCAATAGTAAGACAAACTAAATAAGCATGTGTATCATATATGTTGCCGCACTAACATAGTGAAAACAAATTGCTAAAAACACAAGTCCATATCAAAATGAAATCTGGTAAAGGTAAATAAAATATCTGAAATAGTCCAAATCCAATATGTGTCTTGAGGAAAACACCACTGATATTGCTATTCCATAAATGTAGTTACCACGTGAGCCATCAGACTGAAATGACTCCCCTACAGAATCTGATTTGCGTGTATAAACCCTTCCACCAGGAACACTCAGTTCACACCCATTGGTTCCAGTGTGTCAGGCTGGCTTTCTCTCCAAAATTAGTAGAGACAATGGTGACCATAAATCCACATGTAATCAAAGGAAAGCCACATGTGAGTAAGTGTAAATCAGCTAAAAACTTTAATGTAAACACATGATACACATTCTACTCACATGATAAAAAATGGGTAAGCACATAAAAAGTCACAACGCAAGCTGTACAGCAAATGTTCCAATTCCAGAATCAGCGTCACGTGCATAGGCTCAATCCAACGTATTTCATCCCATAGGACATCATCTAGGACATCCACGCCACACGATCCACGCCCGTTTATTTCTAATGTATTCAGCAAAGGGGTGACCCCATGCTTAATTACCTCATTTTGTAATTAGGAATGGAGTCACCTCCCTTGTATATATTATATATATATATATATATATATATATATATATATATATATTCATTCTCACCATTGCCTCTACTAATCTTGGAGAGAAGGCCAGTGTGACATATTGGAATCTATGGGTGTAACTGTATGTTCCTTGTGGTAGTGTTTATTACAGGTGATTCAGACTCTGTATTGGGGTCAATTCAGTCTGGTAAGAGTGCATTTCTTACACATGGTGATGGCTCATGTGGTGACTACTTTTATGGAATAGCACGACCTCTACACAATATCAGTGGTGTTTTCCTTAAGACGCATATTGGATTTGGACTATTTCATATATTTAATTTACCTTTGCCAGATTTCATTTTGAAATGGGCGTGTGTTTTTAGCAATTTATTTTCACTATGTTGGTGTGGCAACATATATGATATATATGATATAAATTGAAAGGTAGAATAAATGACATATTCTATGCACTCACAGTATGTGCTATAATAAACAGAATCGAAATGAAGTCCACAATAAAGATGTTGACATGGCCACTAAAGGGATAGTGGAGATCCACTACTATAAAATGAAGCAAATAGAGCCTCAGTGCTCACAAACTATGCTCTGTAGATCGGAGTCCAGGTGAGTCCACAGGTAATGGGTGGAGGTGCTCAAAAGGAGTTAATAACAATCCACAACTCCTAGGCACATTAGGTGCCAAGGCGTAGGTATAGAAAACAGCAACTTTTATTGAAAACAATAATCCGCAATTACACCAGGGTCAGAGATGTGCAGCTCAGAACTCAGAGGGAGATGGTACATGCACAGTGAATGGAACACAGAGCCACTGGATCTGCATTCACTATGCCACAGAACAGAGAGCTGGACCCTCCAAAAGCAAACTACTGGTGCCATTTTACAGCAATCCTCTACACTCACAATGGCACAACAGCACTGCTATTGCAATGTGGCCAGTCACTATGCATTTCAGTGGCTCCGTCCCCTTTGTCAAATTGCCCAATAGTAAACAGAAATGGCAGAACTATAGACTGAAGAAAAATTGCACACTTGAGGCATATTATGTTTCATGGGGAGCAATACACAGAAATAAATTTCTTGACAAGGGGTATAATGCAGAACTTGTTGACAAGGCTCAACAAGAATGTGGTATAGTCTCAATTTCCACCAAACATAAGGATGCATCATCTCAGTCAGATGTCAAGTTTCTTTTACTAATTATCACAGCAGGTTTAAACATATGGGAAAAATTGTACAATGCTACTGGATCATATTGCTCCATAATCCCAAACTAAAGTCTGTGCAGGAAGTTTCAAAATCCTCTATGTATCCCCTGGCCATCTTTTGCAATATAGAGAGCATGTATCAATGTAAATAAGAGTATTCAAAATGTGTCCCTTTATCAACTATTGCAAAAAAATGTTCAACGACTCAAGCAAAAAGAAGCATTCGATTCACAAATTTCTTACATGCCTATCTTGCCCAGGTGGCCTCTTTTAGGTGGACCGAACCATCCATAAAGTGAAAACAAAATTTGGTAACATAGAATGTTGATTGAGGGTGGAAACATTGATCATAGCATTCCAAGACATTTTACCCTTAAACATAACAAATCTACCAAAGGTCTCAGGGTTTGGGTAATTTAATCTCTAATAGCGCCTCCTTTGCTTGGAGATTTCATAAACTCTGCAGGCATGAAACCTTTTGGATTTTCATACTGAACACCTTAGATTCCAAGGGGCTCACTTTGAAACTAGAGGTTCTCACCATTAAGTAACCAATTTTATGAATTATCCATCTGTACATGCTATACATCTGCAGTTTAGATGTATTTTACTATCTATTATACATGATATTTTAGGTAAGCATTTAGGTTATGCATATTTATATTAGTTGTATCATAAACATTTTATGAATCATTTAATCATTCATTTTTAATTATGTATTATAATCGCACACCCATGAGATTAGGATGCTTTTTAACATTTAACACAACTTATTGTTAATCAATTGGATATCAGTATTTAGAGTTCATTTTTTAACGTATTGTTAAAATAATATTAATGATAATGATAATAATAATGATTATTATTTTAAATACCATATTATTGTCACTTTTTAATTCTTGTATTGAGTTGTTGTTTGAGTGTGGCGCCTGCTTCCCCACAGCTCATGCTGTTCATCTGCATCTGACAGTTTAAAAGCTGGTTCTGTTTACTATTGGGCAACTTGACAAAGGGGAGGAGCCACTGAAATGCAAAGTGGTCGCACACATCCTGATACTGGTGCTGTTGGAAGCGTAGAGTATGGCTGAGAGACACTGCCATTAGTTTGCTTTTGTTTGGTCTGGCTTTGTTCCCTGGCATACTGACTGCTGATCCAGTGGCTCATTCACTGTGCATGTACCCTCTGTCCTCTGAGCTGGACATCTCTGATCCTGATGTAAGCGTGGATTATTGTTTTCAATAAAAGTTGCTACTGCTCATTAATCCTGTACCCTAGCAACTTTGTTTTATTTAATAAATTGAAAGCTGTTTAGGTAGGCCCCTCAATGCCAAGGCCTGTCCATCTGTTAAGATCATCATGAAGAAATCTTACCCTATTGGGTTTTCTTTTTTTTCTATTTTACAGGGAATGCAGCATGATGAGAAAGACTCTTCCTAGCTAAAAGAGAGAATTGTTGGTTGGGGAAACAGCTAAATCAATATTAGAGACCATCTTTCATATTTGATTTTTTTGTTTTTTTTACCCTCTTATACCGTCTGCCAGCAGCCCTATGTATTTTGTATCTCACATTTCCTTTGTGCCTCATTTTATATTGTGTCTGTATTTGCTCGTGATTCAGTGCCTTATATCTATATATCTACCGTTTGGTACTAAACTTGTGGTTCCTTGTGTTGTATATAATAGCATTCTGTAAATTTGACTCTTTGCAAGGGAATGGATATAAACCCATGGAAATGATCAGAACCGGATATTAGATGTATGGGGTCATGTCAGGTCAGTTCCTATTTCTACCTAACTACTCATTTCTGATTTATGACTTTTGCTATTTGGTCTCCATAAACAGGTACAATGGTTTAGCTTGACATACATTTGTCCCAGGTCCTATAACCCCCAGGTGATGAAGATAAAAATAATGTTTGGCTATGGCTATGCAGATCATATGGGCCCATGTTGGCCTCACACCTACCAAGATTTCTTCTCTCTTGTTGCTATACCCTTATGAAAGGTCGTCAGTAGCTGTTTAGACTATTTTAACTAAAAACTATCTTAAGAAAGCAATCAATGCTTTAAACAATTGTTAGCTTCCCTACATTTGCTGCACCCTTATCATCTACATTGTCATGAGAATGTTTGTATTTTATTCATGTTTTGGTGGCTTATTGGCAATAGTCTAGACATTCACAATTTGATAATACATAAGTAGTAAGTAGGTATGTGCTTGGACTGTTTACAGATTGATATTGTTGGGCTTCCCAGTTGCTAAGGGTGATACCTGAGCAGGATAATATTTTCTTTTATTATCTGAGAATATGGTAATTGTCCAAAGATGCAATGACATCTATCTTACCAACTACTGTTCCTGAGAGCAAATTTAAAATGCTGAATAAGGCAAACTTCCTTGATGAATTATACATTGTTTCTGATTTTTAGTAATGTGATCACTTATGTCTTTGTCATGAGGATACCAAAATGTAACCAAAAGCCACCGTTTTGCTGATGAGTGATATTTGCATAGATATGTTTCAGATTATGAAACTATCCCAGTGTGAAGAATTTATAACCTGATTTCTGCAAGTACGATTTCCTTGATTAGCTGCTCAATGGTCACTTGAATCCTAAACACATTCATTTAATGCATAAAGGAAAACTGTCACAATTTTTACTGTACATTTTATTTTTCTTTGATTAAAAAAGCTCTGTCGTCAATGAAATGGTTGGAGTTTTAAGAGTGAAATTAGTGATTGCAATCATGGGTGACTAATCAAGACTTATCCTGAAGGGAATTGAGTATCTGAACACTTCTTTCATCTTGTCACAAATATGTGATGATTTAAAGGATGAAAAAACTTAAAATGCAGTTGCTTTAAAATATTGAAAAACATTCTAGAAGCCAGTAGTGGAAAACCTACTGTTATCAGAATGGATATAGATCTTTAAAGCCGAGGTGAATTTAACCACTTGCCGCCCGCCCTATTACAAATTGACGGTGGCAAAGTGGTTGCATAATCCTGATCGGACGTCATATGACGTGATCAGGATTATGAGCGGCGATCATTGTTGCGGGGTGTCAGTCTGACACCCGGCAACTACGATCTCGGTAAAGAGTCTCCGTTGTGATCAGCCGCGTCCAATCACGGCTGATCACAGTGTAAATAGGAAGAGCCGTGATCGGCTTTTTCTCACTCGCGTCTGTCAGACGCGAGTAGAGGAGAGCCGATCGGCTGCTCCTCTGACAAGGGGGGTCTGTGCTGATCGATTATCAGCACAGCCCCCCCGAGGATGCCCACACTGGACCACCAGGGACGCCACCAGACCACCAGGGATGCTAAGCAAAAGGTAATCCTCCCTAGACCACCAGGGATGCCAGTCATCACAATGGATGCCAATCAGTGCCCATAATGGATGCCAATCAGTGCCCACAATGGGCATCACTGATTGGCATGCATTATTGTTTGGCACTGATTGGCATCCATTAGTACAGTATAACACCAATGCTGCCTATCAGTGCCCATCTGAGCTGCCTATCAGTGCCCACCTGTGCCGCCTATCAGTGCCCACCTGTGCCGCCTATCAGTGCCCACCCATGCCCATCTGTGCTGCCTATCCATGCCCATCTGTGCCGCCTATCCATGTCCATCTGTGCCGCCCATCCATGCCAATCCGTGCCAGCTATCAGTGCCAATTTGTGCCACCTATCAGTGTCCATCCGTGTCGCCCATCCGTGTCGCCCATCAGTGCCGCCTGTCAGTGCCGTCTATCAGTGTCCATCAATGCCACCTCATCAGTGCCACTTCACTGGTGCCACATCATTGGTGCCCATCAGTGCCGCCTTATCAGTGCCCATCAGTGTAGCCCCATCATTGCCCATCAGTGAAGGAGAAAACGTACTTATTTACAAAGTTTTGAAACTGAAACAAACAAAAAAATTTTTTTTCAACATTTTCTGTATTTTTTTATTTGTAGCGCAAAAAATAAAAACCGTAGAGGTGCTCAAATACCACCAAAAGAAAGCTCTATTTGTGGGAAAAAAATGATAAAAATTTCATTTGGGTACAGTGTAGCATGACCGCGCAATTGTCTTTCAAAGTGCGACAGCGCTGAAAGCTCAAAATTGGTCTGGGCAGGAAGGTGTTTAAGTGCCCGGTATTGAAGTGGTTAAGGTAAGGTGGGCTGCGTACATTGGAAGCTTCATAGGCACATAGTACAGTAGTTTGTATGAAACCTCCAAATGTGCCTGTGCGAAGATAATATTGAAGTCATGGTAATGATACAATGCAGAGAAGAATTGCTTATTTGAACTTCCCTACCTAAAGTGGAACTTCACCCTAAAGGGAAAGTTGAGTTTTATAATCTTCCACCCATGCCCCCATCATATTTGGCACATTAAAATTTTCTTGGGAAGCAGGTACCTTGTTTTCATAGGTACCCAGTCACCTAGGCTAATGGTTCTCAACCATGTCCTCAAGTACCCCCAACAGGCCATGTTTTGGGAATTTCTCTTAGATAAAATAGCTGTTCAAAATACCAATCTATTGACTCTGATTTAAAGCACCTGTGCAAGGTAACGGAAAGCCTGCAAACATGGCCTGTTGGGGGTAGGCGCCTCTGGGTGTAGACATAACAAAAATGTATTTATACATCACGTATACAGGTAACTCAAATTTACAGAAAGTCGTCAATGGGCATGTCATTTAACCACTTGCAGACTGGACCATTTTGCTGGTCAAAGACCAGACCACTCTTTGCGATTCGGCACTGCGTCGCTTTAACTGACAATTACGCGGTCGTGCGACGTGGCTCCCAAACAAAATTGACGTCCTTTTTTTCCCACAAATAGAGCTTTCTTTTGGTGGTATTTGATCACCCCTGCGGCTTTTATTTTTTGCGCTATAAACAAAAATAGAGCGACAATTTTGAAAAAAAAACGCATTATTTTTTTACTTTTTGTTATAATAAATATCCCCCAAAAATATATAAAAAAACATTTTTTTCCCTCAGTTTAGACCGATAATAACCGTAAAAGAAAATCGCAATAAGTGATTATTGATTGGTTTGCGCAAAAGTTATAGCGTTTACAAAATAGGGATAGTTTTATAGCATTTTTATTAATAATTTTTTATTATTTTATTTTTTTACTAGTAATGGCGGCGATCAGTGATTTTTATTGTGACTGCGACATTGTGGGGGACCCATCGGACATTTTTGACACATTTTTGGGACCATTGTCATTTATACAGTAATCACTGCTATATAAATGCAGTGATTCCTGTGTAAATGACATTGACAGTGAAGGGGTTAACCAGTGGGTGGCAGTGTAGGGGTTAAGTGTTCCTAGGGGTGTGTTACTAACTGTGGGGGGGTTGGGCTTTCATTTAGTGAACACTGATCTCTGCTCCAATCACATGGAGCAGAGATCAGCGTCACTAGTTGCTAGGCAGAATGGAGAAATGCTGTTTACACGGCATTTCCTCCATTCGGCCGATCCGTGAGACGATCGCGGGGATGCCCGCGGCGATCGAGTCCACGGGTCCCGCGACCGGACTCACGGGGGTCCCGACCAGCGCGGGAGCGCACTCCCGATGGCAGGGCGGCATTGAATATTGGACGTACCTATACGCCAATATGCCTGCCCGTGCCATTCTGTCGATGTACATCGTCATGCGCTGGTCGGGAAGTGGTTAAAAACATCCATCATAGGGGTCATCAGGTCCATCAGAAACTCTTCCTGTTCACTAGGCTCTCTATTGCGCTCCGGGCCTTGTTTTGAGATTCTCTCCACCATCTAGTAGTGTCTACAATATACGGCCAAGTGCCTAGCGAACAGGAAGAGTTTCTGACTGACCTGATGATATCCTATGATGGATGTTTTTAAATTACATGCCATTGACGACTTTCAGTAAATGTGAGTTGCCTGTATACGCGATGTATAAATAAACTGTTCATTTTACGTCTACACCCAGAGGCGCCTCTCTCTTTGTGTTTTTCTTAGAATCTTTTGAAACCTGGTTTCAGTTCCCTCCTGGAGGCAGCCCTGCATGTGGACTCCTGTTCATTGCTCCCTATCCCTGTTTTTAACTTTGGACCTTACAAATTTCTTATTATGGACTCTATCTTGGCTTTTTACATAATATTTTTTTATGTATACACACTGTTTGCTTTAGGTGGTTTTTCTTTTATATTCTCCAGATTTTTGTGCCTTTACTTGTATATTAAGAACTACTTTCCTAGGCGATCCAAGCAGAAATTCAGCCCCCCCCCCCTTTGCTTGCAGCCTTCTGGGACATGTCACAGGTCCCAGAAGGCTGTGGGACTATTCACAAAGCACAGAGCATGTGCAATGGGAATCCGCAAGGAGTCACAACCAGCTTCCCACAGTAAACATGTCACTGCTGGGGACCAGAAGACTGGCAGACCAGTCTGGATGAGGACAGCACTGGACCCCCAATCAAGTAAGTGTCCTTTTATTAAAAGTCACAGCTACAGTATTTTTCTTTCTAGAGTGAATATTCTCTTTAAGGCCCTTGTGTGGCTATGTGGCACAATAAATAAAAGGTAAATTATGCAAAACAATATATATAGTAGCAACATTATAACAATTAATATACTGTTATTTTTATGAATTAGAAAATTCTGAAAAAAACATATTCCATGTTTATTATATATTAATTAGACTTTCATTGCTAAAAGCCATTTATCAAGTTAAATTTAATTGCCTGTTCTTTTTGTTTACTGAAATTCTTGACTACCTTGGAATTATCCTTACAACCTTTTAGAAGTGCAGCCATAATATTTCTAAACTGTCTAGAGGTAATCTGGTTTAAATATAATAATGCACAGTAAGGCTGAGAATGTCAAGGGGTGAGGGGTGGATTAGTGATTTGGTGCTCCCATTTTGGAGGATCTAAACCAAGACCAGTGCTAATTTCACTCTGGTACTTTCCCGCCTGACTGATCAGAATGATTTTCAGTTACTCAAGTCTGGGCTGTTATCCAGCTCTAGTCTCAAAGGTGAAAAGTCAGAGATTAATCCATTTAGCCACACATTTCTCCAGTTGGAATTTTGATAACTATCATAGCTTTGGCATTTTACTTTCACTTAGAAATATAAAAACCTTATATAGGTCAACAATACAGCTTTTTGCCTGCTCAGAAGGGCATAGCACCATCTCTTAAATGAAAAAATAAATAGTTGTTAATTGTCTTCTTATTTAACTATCTCAAAGGTTCTTTTAATAGATGATTTAATCACAACAGTGGAAACTCTGAATACTGATTTAAATAAAATACCAGCAGAAGTGTGCCCTTTGTTGCATGGCAAAAAGACAGAGACATTAAATTGTGCTTGTGTGTTACAAAACACATCTATGGCATATGGAACCACAACCAACATCCTTTGTTGATGTGGATACGGATAATTGTGGAAAATTGTAACTTTGTACAGATTTGATAAACAACATGCTGACACCTAGATTGGCTAAGGTTTAGCTATAAAAGCACAAGTGTCTTGTACAAAAATCAACCTTACTTTAAGAGAAACCCCTAATTAGTGTATTACACATATTTAGGAATAAACTTGTTTAAAAAAGCCCAAGCTCATAGCACCCAAAAAAATCATTAAACTTCATCATAGTTTTGTTTTCTTTCTTCAGATATATTTTATTATATTTTCACACATAAAATAAAAATGTGTGCACTCCAATGACCTAGCCCATGCAGGGGGGTCACCAGTAATACCACACACAAAAAAACAGAAACAAACCCCTAACGTGATGAGCTTGGGCTTTTTTTTCACAAACCAATCCACAAAATCACCATTGCGTTTATCAAAGAATATATACAGTATATGTAAATAAAAGTAAATTAGTAGAGTTATACTAATTTGGGCTCAAAACCGTCCCCCAGCACCATTTCCAAGTCTTATGACTGCCGATGCTATGCCAAAGTTTCGATGGTGCAGTCCGCTCAGTGTCACACAGACTCTTCTTCAAAATTTTCTCAGCCATGCTCTTCTCCTGGTGTGCATGGGCACTACATGCAAGCACGTGCGTGCATGTGTACTGAATGTGAAATAGCTGTGAAAAAGCTTATCTGTTCATCATCTCAGGAACTCTTTAGTGACACCAAACTTTTTCTCAATTTAACTACCTTACAGAGAGCATAAAAAATGGCATGTGCTCCTCAATGTTACCAAGATCCTGGGAGAAAATTCAGTAAGGTCACCTTTAGCTAGGCAAATTCTTTGCAAGCTAAGATATAAGGTGAGTATGTTTAATTTTTCTTCAAAGAAAAAGCAAGGGCCTAAAAAGTAGTGGGCCCCTGGTTTTCATTCATGGTCCAGTCTAAAGTTTGCCTGTACCCAGACTATGGACAAAACAAAATGTTCATGTTCTTAAAGGACAGTGATAAAGGAGTTTTAAAATAAGCCTTTATTGCCTGACTTTGTAGCTGCATGTACTATGAAGTAATTCATATTCAAGGATCCTAACAGGTGCTCTGAAGTGTGGTTTCCGACACCTTAAAAAAACCTGAAGTTTATTTACATTGCCTATTTATTTTCTCCAAAATAAGGGGCGAGGGGCTGTGATTTTAGTGCCTCTGTTGTAAAATCTGAAGATGAATTTATCCATAATGTCTACAATTACAGAGGTGCTTTTATAGAAATAACCCCCATATGTCCTTCTTGTAAAAATAATATAACTAAAGATTGCATGTTAATATTTGTCCCAGTTGCTGTGGTTTCAAACTATCTACAGTTTAATTCCACCTTTTCGAAGCACTTACCTTTCCCAATTATCCAAATTTCACCATATTATTTTCTCAATGACAGTTGCTAGGTGTCAAAAATACATACATTCCCACAAATCGTTTAGCTATTACATTTGGTATCCATCTTGAATAATTGGTTCATTTTACTTTTTTCTAAGTTGAAACCACTCTTAAGAAATGAAAATGGTCAATTAGTTTTTATGTAGGAAAACACATAGACAGCAATAAGTTGTTGACAGGACTTATGACAAACAATCCAATACCTATTCATTTTCCCAGCAGTTGGCAACTTGTTTGATTTTAACACAATGCTGTATATGCAACAAAACTACTGTTATTGATCAGGCATTTCACCTGATTTCATATGAAATCTTTGAATACCTGCACACAGGTTTTTCACTAAGCTGATTATTGCTGCTCACCTTAGTTTGGTATGGTTGGGAAACATCTAATCTGGTCGAAATATATATTTAACTGATAAAAACAGATATGACTCTGCATGACAGCTAATTTCACAACTGAGAAACCAGTGACTGTGCCCCATTAGTGAATTTAGGGGACTGGTTCAGTTTGAGTGAACTTGTCTTTTAATAAATTACACCACCCTCCAAGTGCAGAGTGCCATTTTAAAAGTTTACCTTCATCCCTATACCGGTCTTTACAATGTGGTCCTGCCTGGTTGCACTTACTAATTGGATTTGAAATACTGAAGTCAAATAACAGAGGTACTTCAACATTGAAGGGATAGTTCCGGCCATATAACCATCACTATTGCTGAGTCTTTTCCAACCTATAAAACTTGGTGTCATTAGTATTTCTTCTGAAAACATCCCCACCGGATCCTCCTTTTACTGCCCATGTATGCTGTGGCCCTATTTTTTCCCATACGTGAGATGGATTTCCAGCCTTCCTGCTGAATATGGCATAGGAATAATAGGGGTAAACTATGAGAAGAGGCCAGTGTGTGGACATTTCTGAGAGAAAGGCTGTGCATAGCCAGGCAGGAATGCACAGTAAAGATTGTAAGATAACTAACATGGCACTCTGAGGGTGGGGATTTGTTAAAAGACAAGTGCATTTGTCATTTAAACTGCTACATGGGTACAACAGTATTGTGAAAGCTTTGAAAAAAACACAGTACTGCAACAGTTTGTAATTATAATAAATAGTGCAATCATAAATAAATAAGAAGAATTACTTTCTGCAATTTGCAAAAGTGATAAGTGAGGGCTCTGTAGCAGTAATTTTCATTGTTTTGTAAAGAAACTCAGAAGCAGCACTGTGCAAGTTCTCTGCAAAACACACCTATGCTCCATTGCCATTGGGGGCCAAAAATAATGTGCCATTAATTTACTGGTGGTGCCAGCAATACATCAGTACAGTGATGGGTCTCGTTTAATAAAGTTTCTTGGGGTAGAATTGTCTCATGCAGTCTGTCTTGCACCACAGCAACCAGTCATATGTTTCCTTTGCACTATGGACGAATGAAAAGAATAAATGATTGGTTACAATGTAGCAGCTTAGTCTCTTTGATAAATTATGCCAAATAATCCTACTTTCGTTAAACTTAAAGTTAGAACAGATGTATTACAGGAGACTTCCTGAATGCCAGCTAAGGAGGGATACAAAGGAGGAAAAATGTACTAAAATCCCAAGTCTGTTAGGATGGTTTCTGAAATGATGTCAGATCTAGTTTCCTTTTTTAATATTAAATATCTTACAGATTGTCCTTTATACAACAGTTAACTGACCTCATGCTTCTTAAAAATGGCCTATTTCCTGTGTGACGGAAGACCTTTTAGATTAATCATGTTCATTCCTCAGAAATGCGTACTGTATTATAATTGTTTATCAATACGTGTAATTAGTATTGAGAGGGTCATTTGAATCTTTGCTGTATAGGCTGAAATGTTTCCCTTTGCTCTTTTCCAAAAATACTGTGGTTATTCTAAGTAGAAAGTCCCCCAAAAAAAGTAAGAATTAGAGTTGTATTTTATTATTTTAGGCACTGTGTGTTTATATTTTTTAAGGATGACTTGAGATGAAATTTATTGCTGAGAGTGGACATTGCATGGTATCTCAATTAAAAAGCATTCATATTGGTATGAGTAAGCCTGTCAGTGTGTGTTATACATTTTCAAATAAGCAGCATATTTTGGCACTTTCCGGATAACTGCTTTTCAAAAAATAGGCTTCACACATGTGTATATTATGAGTGATGGTTCTTTCTCTACAAAGAATTGCTGGTACTCCTTTTTCATAAACAAAGAACAAACACAAAAAAAAAGGTTTAGGAATTCTAAGCAGAGGGAACCATACAGCATATTCAAACACTAATTGTCGCAAGAGTTTTTATGGCTGTTGCAGGTAACAAAAAGGACTATTTAAATATCAGCACAATAGTGACAATGGAAGCAGAGTCCTGCCTTTCTATAGCAGTGCAGTAATTGCTGGCAACATTTTTATACATCCCCACATCATTACCTAATGTCAAAACCAAATATGCACAGATTGTGAAGGACATCTAAAAGAGCATTCTTTATATGTGGACAATTTAATCAGTATATGCATTGGCAGATGGCTGAAAAGTCTATATGCCAATGGCCACTGTTTTCAGTAAATACATAAATGACCATAAATGATATAATTAGAAAATGATGCTGAAATTGCATATAAGCTTTTATTGCAGTTTACTTAGTATGGCAATTTATATCTACAACATGAAGCCTTTGTTGTTTGCCACAGGCAAATATGAATAATTCATACATATGCCCACGTTATATTTGTATGATGAGACAAGGTGCGTGCATACAATTAAAACATTATCATTATACATTTTTATTGGGCCAGCTACTTCTGTAATGGTAAGCAAAGTGAAGGCATAGAAGGCTTTCTTCATTAAGATCAATACATTAAACACTACATTGCAAAAACACATTTTTTTCCTAATGTTCACATTACTCATCATAGCCATGTGAAATATTTATGTATTTCATGAGTAAGTAATAATAGTGCCTGAAAAGTTTTTATTTAAATTGAATACTGTCTTAAAGGGTCAGGCCACCCAAAAGCATTATTTTAGCTATAGATGGTCTAGTGGGCTGGATGAGTCCTTGGCTTCTTACAAGTTGTAGATGCTCGAGCAACAAGATTTCCTTGCCACACTTGCTCAAACAATTTGCCATTTTTTGTGTTCGAGTAACATATGTTGTAGTCTATATATTATAAAATAAAGTAAAAAAAAACTATTAGGGAGAGTGGATTTCCATGGCCAGGGAAGATGTACAGCTTGAGAAACAGTCCCCTTAAGATTTAAGATATGATTTTAGTCTTAACATCTAACAAAGGACAAAAAAATCAGTTCTGGGTGTACTGACCCTTTAATGATAAGGTAAAGCAAATTGCGTGCCCTGTCTGCAGTGTTAATGGCTTTGAACGGGTTTGCAAAAAATACCCCTGCAGTGGGCTGAGTAGAGGTATAAACTGTAATACCTTATTCCTCGCTACTTGGCAGTTAGCTTTCTCCTTCTCTGATTCCCAGGTTTGTTGGTAGGCCCTCAGCATCCTCACATACAAAGCAGGACTATTGTACATAATGCCAAAGTGTGATTTCTGGATGGAATGCCAAAGAGAAGCAGCTTCGAAGGACTGGTCACACAACATGTAGAGTAGTGGAATAAGGTACCTTATTCCTCTACCCCTAGACTAATGCCACCTACACTCGCTCAGAATTTCAACAAATGTTCGATGTGAGCTTTCAGAATTTCTGAGTACAAAAATTTGATCGCAAATCCCGAGCATGTGTAGACAATTCCGATGCACATAACTCCACGCATGCTCGGAATCAAGCAAAAGAGCCACACTGGCTATTGAACTTAATTTTTCTTGGCTCTTCGTACGTTTTGTACGTCACTGTTTTCTTGATGTTCGGAATTCCCAACAACATTTGTGCGACCGTGTGTATGCAAGACAAGTTCGAGCCAAAAGCCATTGGAAATAAATCCAGGATTTTGTTGTCGGAATGTCCAGTCGTGTGTCATATGGCATATGGCTGTACATCATAAAATATGTGTATGTTTACAGCTCCTGGGGGCCCCATTTGAACAGTCTGCTTTACTATATTACAAAATACACTGCATGCCTATATTTTCGTGTAAATGCTCATGCTTGTGATTAAATGCACACCAACATGGATGGATTTTGCTATTGAACCAGGGTACGGTTCAAACCTGGCATGGCAAAATGCATACTTTTTATTGCTAATATTGATTTTTTAACTGCTTCAGCCCCGGAAGATTTTACCCCCTTCCTGACCAGAGCACTTTTTGTGATTCGGCACTGCAGTGCTAAATTGCAGCTGACAATTGTGCGGTTGTGCGACGTTGCACCCAAACAGAATTTACATCTTTTTTTATTTTTGCGCTATAAACAAAAAAAAGCATCAATTTAGAAAAAAACTGAATATTTTTTACTTCTTGCTAAATATCCCCCAAAAATATATAAAAAAACTAATTTTTTCCTCAGTTTAGGATGATATATATTCTTCTACATATTTTTAGTAAAAAAAAATGATTGGTTTGTGCAAAAGTTATAGTGTCTACAAAATAGGGGATAGTTTTATGCCATTTTTATTATTTTTTATTTGTAATGGCGGCAGTCTGAAATTTTTATCGTGACTGCGACACATCAGAAACTTTTGACACTATTTTGGGACATTTGTCATTTATACAGTGATCAGTGCTATACAAATGCACTGATTACTGTGTAAATGACATTGTCAGGGAAGGGGTTAAACACTAGGGGCGATGAAGGGGCTAAGTGTGTCCTAGGGGGTGATTCTAACTGTTGCGGGGATGGGCTTCTACTCACATGACAGCGATCAATGCTCCTGATGACAGGGAGCAGTGATCTCTGTCATGTCATAAGGAGAACGGGGAAATGCTTTATTTACTTCCCCATTCTGCGGCCCCATGACACAATTGTCCGGACACTGGCGGACGTCGAGTCCACGGGTCCTGCGGGCACGGTCATGCTGTACATGGCGGCATATGTGCGCCAGCTAGCCCTGCCAATTAAAGGGAGCGTACAGGTACGTCCATTTGCCCACCGCTGCCATGGTGCCGACATATATCTAGGTGCAGCGATTGGCATGTGGTTAAATTAGCAGTAGCAAATTGCCCTTATAATGTGCTCTTTGCACCTCTGCATGTATGCGTGACAATCTATAAAATGTAGTGTTTTTAACAGTGCTGGTGTACTGCCTGTTATATTTTCTGGCTGGAACTCCACTCTGCATGTATAAATTGGAAGAAGAGATGACTTGCAACAGTGCGCAATAATCCCCTGAATAAAGCCTTGAAAGTGTTTTAGAGGACGTCATTACTTCTGCCATTCCCCAGAGTCTGCCACAATGTTTCCTTTTTGCTGCATTTCATGAATAACATCTACTTTATATTTGTTACATGTTTCCATTAACATAGCATAATTTAGAAAAAAAACATAAAAAAATTGCTGCTTACCTTTTTAGGTTATTTTTACTTGTTTCATAATCCTTACATGCTCTCCCTTCTTTCTAATGTTTAAGAGGGGGCTGCAGAGTAATATTTAACATAATTAACCCTGTCTGTAATGTGTTCACAGTCCTTTATTATCAGCTGTAAACTAGATTCTGTCTTAACAATGGATTAAACATTTAGAAACCCCCTTCTGCATTGTTGTTTAGCCATTCATTTAAGATGGCAATACATGGTTCCATTTTTTGTTCAGCCAGCATACTAAACGCAAAAAAAAAGGCTGTACCAATTCCCACATTCACAGATTCAAGATGGATAGGGGAATCCTCCTTGCTACGCTATTGTATTTTTATAGCGGGAAGATTGCCCTGTAGAATACACAGTTCAGCATTGCTGCCAATGTTGGTAGATCGACTTCTGTTCAACTGCAGTGACCACACAAGGATTGAAATTTGGCTGGTCCTTGCTGAACAGGCCAAATTTGAGCCATCTATGGCCATCCTAAGGCAAGCAGTATTTAAAACTCTTTTGCAGATATGCTGTGTGAATGTTACCACATAACAAACATACACTGGGGTTTTCTCAAACTTTTTCTCAAACTTGACTGCAAAAGTGGAAATGCCCTTTATTATTGAAGGTTTGGCGGCAGAGATACTTCTGAGGGGTTACCATTTAACCTCTACAGAGGGCATATGATGTTCATTTGCATATAAGACCAATGATGTTCACACCTGTGTGAACATTACTATTGTTGAGCTCCAGCAATACTTTACTTACTTTTCTGATTGTTTTCAATAGGCTTTGCTGAAAAAAGACAATGGAATGTAGTTACTAAAGAACTAGAGGCTGTTCACTTAGCAAAGTGAATGTTTACTTTGAAAAGTGAATGTCATTGAATAATTCGTACCTGTGTTAACTTTAACCACTTCCGGCCAGGCCTACTATAAAATGACAGTCAAGCGGGAGCACTGCTATGGTAGGTGCACATCATTTAAAGTCCTCCAGGTGTGTGCCTCCTGCGCACCCTAGGTACCACTCAGCAACATAATCTGTCACACACTCTATCCACCGGACATAGTGGAAGACTGATGAACTGATGTACCTGAATGTACTGGGTACCTAAAATCTTTCATTCATAGTCATTAGGGATGAGCCGAACACCCCCCGGTTCGGTTCGCACCAGAACTTGCGAACGACCCCCGCGTTCGGCACGAACGTTAGAACCCCATTGAAGTCTATGGGACTCGAACGTTCGAATTGGAAAGTGCTAATTTTAACGGCTAATATGCAAGATAGTGTGCTAAAAAGGGTTTGGCGATCTGCCTCCTGCCTCAGGGGACATGGGTCACTGCAAAAAAAAGTTTTAAAAACTACCGTTTTGGCGGGAGCACTGATTTTAATGACGATTAAAGTGAAAAAAAAAAGTGAAATATTCCTTTAAATATGGTGCCTGGGGGGTGTCTATAGTTTGCCTGTGAAGTGCCACGTGTTTCCCGTGTTTAGAACAGTCCCTGCACAAAATGACATTAAACGGAAATAACACCATTTAAAACTGCTTGCGGTTTTAATGTTATATCTGGTTCCTGTAATATGGTTGAAAATCATTCAGAAAAATGGCATGGGTAGCCCTCCCTGCCCATTACCAGCCTATTTGGGTCTTGTACGCATATTAAGGGGAACCCCGTACCCATATTAAAAAAAGGAAATGCGTGTGGCCCCCAGGCCCTATATACTCAGAACAGCAGTATACAGGCGGTGCAAACAAGACAGGGACTGTGTAGGTTTGTTGTGTTAAGTTGAATCTGTTTGTCATTTTCAAGCGGTACATTTTTAAAGTGTAGCTCCAGTCAAAAAAAATATCTTTAAGCTTTTTGGAAAACATAGGGAAGGGTTATCACCCCTGTATAATTTGTTTTGTCGTCCATCTTTTTTCATCTCACTTGCTGTTGTCTCCTTCCGTTTGCAAGTAGGAGATGTTTGTAAATTGGATGTTTGAAAGTAGGGGCCTGCCCTATATGCTCTGCAGAAATGGCGGAACAAGGTGTTGGTTTTGCAACAACATTGTAAGCCCTCAAAGTGACTCTTGGTGGCCGCTGGAGCGCCCTGCTGTGAACGATTATATCAAGAATTGTAATTACATGCCATTGTTGAACAGTGGTAGAAAAATTGACCTTTGGTGGTTGTGGTGCTGGTGTCACAACACTATAAGTCCTCACAGTTACTCTGGGTGGGCACAGGAAGGGGCCCTCCTGTGAAATATTATATCAAGAATTGTAATTACATGTCCCTGTTAAACAGGGGCAGAAAAATTGGGCCTTAGGCACTGGTGCCATCACACTGCAACCTCTGCCATACACTCTAGTTTTATTGCAGGAATTAGCCCTGCTGCAAAGCATTGCATCAAAAATTGTACTTAAACGCCCCTGTTAAACAGGGGCAGAAAAATTGGGCCTTAGGCACTGGTGCCATCACACTGCAACCTCTGCCATACACTCTAGTTTTATTGCAGGAATTAGCCCTGCTGCAAAGCATTGCATCAAAAATTGTACTTAAACGCCCCTGTTAAACAGGGGCAGAAAAATTGGGCCTTAGGCACTGGTGCCATCACACTGCAACCTCTGCCATACACTCTAGTTTTATTGCAGGAATTAGCCCTGCTGCAAAGCATTGCATCAAAAATTGTACTTAAACGCCCCTGTTAAACAGGGGCAGAAAAATTGGGCCTTAGGCACTGGTGCCATCACACTGCAACCTCTGCCATACACTCTAGTTTTTTTGCAGGAATTAGCCCTGCTGCAAAGCATTGCATCAAAAATTGTACTTAAACACCCCTGTTAAACAGGGGCAGAAAAATTGGGCTGCTGGCATCACCCAGAACCAAAAATGTTCTTCCAACATATCAGCGGAGGAGGAAGAGGATAGACAATCAACATAACAGGACAGTCACTCAGCATCAGCATAGGCAGTCTTGAAGGGATGTGGTATTTCAAAAAAAATTATTCGGTTACATCAGCTTCAGGTGCTTGGTAGCTGTGGGTGATCCAAGACTGATTCATCTTGATGAAGGTCAGTCGATCAACTGATTCGGTGGACAGGCGCACCCTGTGATCGGTAACGAAGCCACCAGCAGCACTGAAGGTGCGTTCTGAAAGAACGCTGGATGCAGGACAGGCCAGGAGCTCAATTGCATACTGTGCAAGCTCTGGCCAGTGATCCATCCTCAAGACCCAGTAAGCCAGAGGATTTTCAGTGGGAAAGGTGTCCAAGTCTGACCTTGCCCCTAGGTATTCCTGCACCATGTAAATTAGACGCTGGCGATGGGTGCTGGAACCAATCATACCTTGGGGCTGCGGACTAAAAAATTGTCTGAACGCATCAGTCAGACGGCCACCTTCTCCACCGCTCCTTCTGACTGATGCCTCAGCAACACGTTGTCCAGGACCAGGAGTTTGTGACCTCCCAGTCTCTGGGAACGCGTTGCACAGAGCTTTCTGCAAGGCCTCCCGGAGATGTCTCATCCTCTGCTCCCTCTGCGATGGCAAGATAAGGTCGGCAACCTTACCCTTGTACCGTGGATCAAGGAGAGTGGCCAGCCAGTAATGGTCCCTCTCCTTGATCCGAAGAATACGAGGATCCTTCCGCAGGCTTTGCAGGATCAGGGAGGCCATGCAGCGTAGGTTAGCTGAGGCATTCGGTCCGGAGTCCTCTGGGTCACTAAGGACAACATGATCCGCAGCTACCTCCTCCCAGCCACGTACAAGTCCACGTGTTTCTTGGGACTGTAAATCATCCCTATAAGACTGCTGCTGCTGATGCTGAGTGCCAGCCTCCACCTCCATGCTGACACAATCATCCTCCTCCTCCTCTTCCTCCTCCTCACCCTCTTCCTGTGTGATGGGTGGCACAGCAGGAACACTGTCTGGATAAAGGGGGCCTTGAGAGGCAAGGAAGTCCTCCTCTTCCTGCCTCTGTTCTGCCTCAAGTGCCCTGTCCATTATTCCACGCAGCGTATGCTCCAAGAGGTGGACAAGAGGTATAGTGTCACTGATGCATGCACTGTCACTGCTCACCATCCTTGTGGCCTCCTCAAACGGTGACAGGACAGTGCATGCATCCCTGATCATGCCCCACTGGCGGGGTGAGAAAAAACCAAGCTCTCCTGACCCTGTCCTGGTGCCGTAGTCGCACAGGTACTCATTGATGGCCCTCTGCTGCGTGTGCAGCCGCTGCAGCATGGCCAATGTTGAGTTCCATCTGGTGGGCATGTCACATATAAGGCGGTTCTTGGGCAGGTTCAACTCCTTTTGGAGCTCAGCCAGCCGAGCACAGGCATTAAATGATCGGCGGAAATGCACACAGACTCTCCTGGCCTGTTTCAGGACATCCTGTAAGCCGGGGTACCTGCCCAAGAACCGCTGCACCACCAGGTTAAGGACGTGAGCTACACAGGGCACATGGGTCAGTTGTCCCTGTCGGAGGGCGGAGAGGAGGTTGGTGCCATTGTCGCAAACCACCATTCCTGGCTTAAGCTGGCGTGGCGTCAACCACCTCTCGGCCTGCCCCTGCAGAGCTGACAAAACATCCGCCCCAGTGTGGCTCCTGTCCCCCAAACAAACCAGCGCAAGCACGGCATGGCATCGTTTTGCCTGCGTACTTGCGTAGCCCCTGCAACGCCTACGGAGCACCGCTGGTTCTGAGGACAGAGCACTGGAAGAGGCCGTGGAGGAAGAAAAAGAGGAGGGGGTGGAGGAGAGAGGTGTGTCACAACCAATAGTAGCATTTTGGAGGCGTGGTGGCGGAACAACCTCCAATACTACTGCACCTTGTCCTGCATCCTTCCCAGCAGCCAGAAGAGTGACCCAATGGGCCGTGAAAGACAGGTAACGTCCCTGTCCATGCCTGCTGGACCATGAGTCAGCGGTAATATGCACCTTACCGCTGACCGCCCTGTCCAGCGAGGCAAGGACATTGCCTTCCACATGCCGGTAGAGAGCCGGAATTGCCTTCCGTGAGAAAAAGTGGCGTTTGGGGACCTGCCACTGAGGAACCGCACATTGTACAAACTCACGGAAGGGGGCCGAATCTACCAACTGAAAAGGCAGCAGTTGAAGTGCTAGCAATTTAGCCAAGCTAGCATTCAACCGCTGGGCATGTGGATGGCTGGGAGTAAATTTCTTCCGCCGGTCCAGCAGCTGGGGCAGGGACATTTGTCTGCTATAATCGGACGTGGATGTACCACTAGCAGAGTTCCCGGAAGCACTTGGCTGTGACACACCTAATTCTACACCTTCATTCCTCTCAGAGCAGGTTTCAGAGAGGACTGAAGGTCTAGTGGGGTTGGAGATGCCAGCTGATGAGGAGCAAGGAGAGGTCCGCTTTGTTCTTTGGTGTGGGTCTTTGAGGTATGCTTGCCAACGAGCTGCATGGCAGGTCAACATATGTCTGGTCAAGCATGTGGTGCCCAAGCGGCTGATGTTTTGGCCACGTGAGATACGCTTGAGACATATGTTGCAAATAGCAGCGGTGCGATCTGATGCACTCGTCTCAAAAAAGGCCCACACCAAAGAACTTTTAGAATAACGCGCAGAGGAAGCGCTCTGCGCAGAGGAAGCGCTCTGCGCAGGCGGAGCTCTGCGGTGTGATTCAGTCGGTGTGCTGCCCCTAAGCTGGCCCCCGGAGGGCATCCTGCCTCGTTGGACATGTGCCTCCTCCTCCTCCTCCTCCTCCCTCCTTCCAGGCACCCATGTGGAGTCAGTGCCCTCATCATCCCCTCCCTCTTCATCGCTGTAGCAAACCTGGCAGTATGCTGCAGCTTGTGGAACATTACTGCCAGATTGCTGTCCTTCTTGAGCATCCCCTCTCTCTGTGCTCACGCTACTGCCTTCCTCTAGCTGAGTGTCATCATCAGAGCCCACCAAACACTGGGCATCCTCCTGGAGCATGTACCCAACACTGTGCTCAAAGAGTTCAGGAGACTCCTCAGGAGGACGTGGTGGGTCTAGGGAAGGAGTCACTGATGATGACATTGAGAGGAGGGACGACGATGTGTTGGCAGCTGCTTTTCTACTACCCTGAGACTGGGTGAGAGAGGATGAGGAGGATGAAGAGGGCTTGGTCATCCACTCTACCAAGTCGTTGGCATGTTGCGGTTCAACATGTCCAGCTGCAGAAAAGAAGGACAAGCATGTCCCATGGCCACGTGCTGATGACAATGCACCGCGTCCCCGACCAGCACTGTTGTCTCTAGACACAGAGCCTGCTTGCCCTCTTTTATCGGCTCGCGCCTGTCTGCCTCTCCTTGCTGGCCTTCCAGACATGGTAATGGCCTGAAGGGAGTTGGGTAAAACAGTAGTTGGGTAGTTTATATTGTGCTGGAGGCACACAACACCCACTAACTCCTGCAGATGCCTTTTTTATAGAACAGCAGAGTTAAAGGGGTATATACAGATGTATACTGTGCTGTGCTGGAAGCACACACAACTTCCAATAACTCCAGCAGATGCCAATCGGGCCCAAATACAGAACAGCTATGTAGGTGGATAATAGCGGTATGTACTGGGTACAGAGCAGGCACACAGCACGCACTATCTCCTGAGTGACACTGCTGACTGCAAGCTCTATTGTTAAAGATGGACCACTAGCTATATAGGTGAGGTGAATATCACGGTGTATACTGCGGTCAGGGCACGCAGACAATAACAAGAAAACAGCAGAGTTAAAGGGGTATATACAGCTGTATACTGTGCTGTGCTGGAGGCACACACAACTTCCAATAACTCCAGCAGATGTCAATCGGGCCCAAATAGAGAACAGCTATGTAGGTGGATAATAGCGGTATGTACTGGGTACAGAGCAGGCACACAGCACGCACTATCTCCTGAGTGACACTGCTGACTGCAAGCTCTATTGTTAAAGATGGACCACTAGCTATATAGGTGAGGTGAATATCACGGTGTATACTGCGGTCAGGGCACGCAGACAATAACAAGAAAACAGCAGAGTTAAAGGGGTATATACAGCTGTATACTGTGCTGTGCTGGAGGCACACACAACTTCCAATAACTCCAGCAGATGTCAATCGGGCCCAAATAGAGAACAGCTATGTAGGTGGATAATAGCGGTATGTACTGGGTACAGAGCAGGCACACAGCACGCACTATCTCCTGAGTGACACTGCTGACTGCAAGCTCTATTGTTAAAGATGGACCACTAGCTATATAGGTGAGGTGAATATCACGGTGTATACTGCGGTCAGGGCACGCAGACAATAACAAGAAAACAGCAGAGTTAAAGGGGCATATACAGCTGTATACTGTGCTGTGCTGGAGGCACACACAACTTCCAATAACTCCAGCAAATGACAATCGGGCTCAAATAGAGAACAGCTATGTAGGTGTATATAGTGGTATGTACTGGGTACAGAGCACGCAGACAGCACGCACTAACACTACTGACTGCAAGCTCTATTATTAAAGCTAGATCACTAGCTATATAGGTGAGGTGAATATAGTGGTGTATACTGCGGTCAGGGCACAGACAGTAACCACTACACAAGAGCAAAATAGTAAATCAGCCAAAAATGATTGGTGTGTAACTGTGTTGAAGGTACACAGAACACCCACTGCTTCAGATGCTAACAAACACTACACGAGGCCGCCTGAAAGGCAGCTTTATATAGTGTGGGGCGTGCACTACACTGTCTGAGCTATGATTGGCCACAGGCAGGATGCCTGTGACCAACCATTGCTCTTCCCGCTACTGGCGCTGCGATTGGCCAAGCATGCGGGGTCACAGTGCATGCTTGGCCAATCGTGAGACAGCAATGCATTGCGCCATCGCAGTGCATTGTGGGCCACACGAATTTTGCCGCGAACGGCCCAAACGTTCGGAATTCGGCGAACGCACGAACGACCGATGTTCGAGTCGAACATGCGTTCGACTCGAACACGAAGCTCATCCCTAATAGTCATTCATTGTGTGCTATTGTGATCTCTGTGATTGGTCATATTTCATATGGTACAGACAGGGCCAGTGACAGTGCCCCTGTACTATATGATAGCTGTGGCCAATCACAGCTACCCCAGTTGTACACAATGGCACATACACTTATGGCATTCATAAAAAAAGATTGCTTACAACAGTGTTCATCACTGTAATAAGCAACCATAGTATAAAGAAAATCCTGATCAGCTCCTTGGAGTAGTACAGTGTCACTGTGGTGATATTTTACTGCTCTGGTCACAGTATGTAAAAGAAAAAAAAATTTAAAAGAAGAAAAAGTAAATTTTTTTCACCTTTTTGTTTGTTCATACTGTCACCAGTCAGTGTCCCAGATCACCGCCACACCAGCCATATGGCAACACTGTACTGCTTCGGTGAAAGTATGTAAAAAAATAAAATTGTGAAAAGAGTCTTATTTAATTTCTTTTGTTTTCCAAAACATTGTGATAAAATACAACTTCAAAAAAACTCATTGTCAGGACATCAGGAGTGACCAATCTACAAATATATATATATGTATACACTGTAAACTGTATAACTTTCACATAAACTAAATAAAATACATTGATTTTATGTTATTTTTACCAAAGAAATGTAGCAGAATACATGTTGCCCTAAATTCACAAAAACATATTATTTATTTGCCAAATTGTATAAAAGAAAAATGCTTTTTTTCAATTTTTTTGTCCCTTTTTGCATTTTTATAGTAAAATTTAAAAAACCCAGTGATGATTACCGTGGATGTAAATCCTCACACATACCCAGTGAAGTAAACAGCCTCAGATGATACACAGATGAAAAAAATCTCCCTACATAAGTTTTACATGTATATCTTCTGTCTTCAGCTTTATATACTGTTTAGAAAGTGCACATCCTGTTAGAATTTTCTCTTCTTGGTTCCCTTGTAGGAGTGGATTATTGCTAGACACTGTGAGACAGCTGATTGGAGGAACGGAACACACCCCCTCCCCACACACACAGAGGTTGCCTGTGAATAGTTTAGCTGTGTGCTAATCCATTTATATCAACCTCCCCAACACACACTTCAGGCTGCTGTCTCAGAGAGCTAGTCAAAAGTTATCATGCTGATAACAGAAGAACGGAGCAGGACAAAGCTATGGCTAGGGCTTTGAAGAGAGATAGGAAAACACTGCAGCTAAAATTTCATGAATCAGATTTACACTTTAAATACCACCAAAAGAGAGCTCCATCTGTTTAAAAATATGATAAAAATGTAATTTGGGTACAGTTTTACATGAGTGAGTAATCGGCATCCGAAATGTGACAGCGATAAAGTTTGAAAATTGGCCTGAACAGAACGGGGGTGAAAGTGTCCAGTATTGAAGTAGATAAATACCCAATCATGTATTTCTACTATTAAAAATTAGTTTGATTGTTTTTTTTTTTATTTCCCCTTATGATGTTATTTACAGTGAACCTAGCCTAACTTTATTTACTAAGATTCACTTTGCAAAGTGAAAATATATTTTGCTAACTGAACTGTTAGCTCTCCTTTAGTAAATCAATTCCATTTCACTATATAGGTATAACCATAAAAAAAGCTAAATCCTTTTTAGGTCTTGTCTTGTGTACACAAGCCTGATTTATGAAGTACATGCAGTAATGGTGTGACTTTTAGGTTTAACAGGTGTGCTACATTTTTCTTTTGGAAGGGAGCCCTATTGGAAAAACATGTTAGTGAATGTCTATACAGAATTGGACACACCCTGAACATGGGATTGACATGTTACATAATGAAGACAATGCTTTGCTTACCTACTTGTCAGTTGTTCCAATGCACTATTTCTAGCGTTGTGCTTGGTAGGGGGGGAAGGTTGCTCTTTGCACATTCTGTTACTGCCTTATCATGTTATTGGAAATAACTGTTTATAATTATATTTATCTCCTTTTGCAAACATAACCAAGCCTGCTTTGTATTCACTGCACTCTGCTGCACTTTTTTCAGTATGATTTAGCAAGGCAACACTTAATTAAACTCCATTTCCTCTCTTTATGCTTCAGGTATTATTCTGCATCTCCTGTCACAAAGTCATTTGCGTGCTGTTTATTGAAGCTGTGAATTTAATTTCGGCCCCTGCAAAGTCAACATGGGTGCTCTAAAATGGACTGCTGTTTGTCACAAGCAGACATGCTTTCTGAATTTGGACTCTTCTGTAATAAAAACAAAACTTAATACTTAATAATAATTTTACATGTCATCATATCTTAGTTTGTACATATATTTGCATATATACAGTAGTATTATAGTTTTATAGTGATTATATTTAATTGTGAACAACATTGAATTGAAAAAAAATTAACAAATGAAAAATTCGCAATTTTCAGGATTTTTTTTTTAATTGTAAAATGTATTTGCATTGTCGTATATGCCTTACTGAATGTGATTAGTTGCATTGGCTATAAGAAACATCCACTTTTCTTTGCTGTAGTACAGGCATACCCCACTTTTAAGTACACAATGAGGTTTATTTACTAAAGCTGGAGAGTGCAAAATCAGGCTCACTTCTGCATAGAAACCAATGAGCTTCCAGGTTTTATTACCAAAGATTAATTGAACAAACTGGGGTTAGAAGCTCATTGGTTTCTATGCAGAAGTGAGCCTGATTTTGAACTTTCCAGCTTTAGTAAATAAACCCCATTGTGTATTTAAAAGTGGGGTATGCCTGTACGCAAGAATCAGCCTTGTGTATGAAGGAGGCATGAATGAATAAATTGTCAGATTGTATTATATCTCATGTGTAAGATCCATTTTTCATATTGTTTGGAAGCTTGCATACTGGCTTCAACTGTATTTCTTTTGGATAGAGCGAGGGAGTTTTCAAACTTCCCAAAGAAGACCATTGTCACAGAAAGTGATGAGAAATGCAAAATGTCAGAGTTGTCAAATGAACTGAAGATGAAGGGAAATATTCTATTAGTGACACTTGTTATGGTGATACATTTCTAGGAGGTGACACCCCCTCATTCTAGAGAGATTTCCTCTTACTTCTTGTTATACCTATGGATTAAGAAGAGAAAGGAAATCCCCCTTAAAAAGGAACACAAACAAATTGCTTCAGGTTCCAAAGACTGTGCCTACAGGCTCCAAAGAGAGGAAAATTTGGTCCTGAGTATCAAGACGCTTAAAGTGACCCTGTCACCATTCCCAATATTTAAATAAGGCAGCGCCCAGTAAAGAGGAAAGCTTTCCTGCTGTCTATGCTGCTGAATACAACTCCTTTGAAAAGAACCTCCAAAGTCTACTGCCAACCTGCATTTGTCTACACGGCACAGTGCTGTGGAGGTGAGCTGGAGGAACCAGTGACAGCAGTAAGGGTAATAGGAGAGCAACACTTCCAGAAATGTTGGTTTTCCAGTAGACTCTGGCAGACAGTTCAAACAGTTCTTTTAGCAGAGAGGAGAGGTAAGCATTATTATTTTGCCAGGGGTTTAGTGAATCTGGTTTAAAATCACTTGAACCTGAACATACAGGCAAATCCGAATAAAGTCTACAATGGGTGTAGCTTGTAAAATTATGGTCCTTTTTTAGGGTTTATACTGTCAAGATAAGGTACAGGAAGCGGGGCACTGAAATGGAGGACATATAGAGTTCCAATGCAAAAAAAATGCCTACAAGCTGTATGTGTGTTATTTAACAGGAGCATTTTCAAGAAAATGGCGTACACTGGCAGCCCATATTTGACTGTAAAACTGATGTTTGTTTTTTCTTTTACAATTCTCTTGGTTTACATACAGCAGCACAACTCCAATCTGATTTAGCAAAAAAGTTGTTTTTTTCAGGTAGCTTTAACAGCAGCACATGCTTTTTTCATCAAACAACAATAGGCATCCTTTAACTGCCAGGCAAAAATAGTAAATCAGTTTGCTGTGGCTGTCCTTGGTCTCATATATTTAAAATGACCTGCTTCTAGACAGTTTCTCTCAAGCTCTCATTAAGAATTAAAAGGCTGCAATCATGTACCGGGTTCTGGAGGCCAATGGAGAGAGGGCTTACCTTTTGACTGGGTTCTGGACTCCTCTGGAGGTGTGGCAGGAGGAGTTGGGCATAAAATAGCACAGATCACCTGCAGAGCTGCTTGCAGGACTCAGGGATACTGCTTATGTATTGATCAGCGGCTGTAGATGGCGCCTGTGAGGTGTGACAGGTCTATAGAATCACTGTGACAGAAGTATAGTCGGTACAAGCTAGGATCAGGAGCTAGGTGGGTAACAGAGCAGACAAAGTCAGATGGGAAGCCAAGGTCAAACCAGAAGCAGGCAAAGGTTATCTGTAAAACAAGTCAGGGACGAGGACTGGAGCAGGCAGGAGATAGGCCAGGAACAAACTGGATCGGTAACTAAGGATCACAAATGCAAGGAATCACAGGAACATAGGTAACAAGCTGAAGATCAATCAGCAACTTCCACCACTGACAGGCTTCCTTATAAATGCCCATGTGAAGTGCTGGTGGAGATGCTAGGTCCTAGAGTCCTTCTCCTGCTGTCGGTAACCTGACTGATGCTGGGTCCTAGAGTCCTTCCCCTGCCGTTGGTGCCCTGACAGCTGCAGATCACACCATAGTATAACATTGGCCAACAGCAGGAACATTTCAATAACAGGCCTAGGCCAAAATTCACTAGAGACAAAAAGCATAGTCTGGGGGTTTACTATTAGAATTAAGATACTGTAGAGCAGGGATAAGCATTTAGCGGACCTCCAGTTGCAGAACTACAAGTCCCATGAGGCATAGCAAGACTCTGACAGCCGCAAACATGACACCCAGAGGCATGATGGGACTTGTAGTTTTGCAGTTTTGCAACAGCTGGAGGTCCACTAATTGCAAATTCCTGCTGAAGAGGATACAGCAATGTAAAACTGGACAGCAGCGGTAAAATTTTAATCAGAGATAATAGGCCTAATTGGAGTATTTCTAGCTTTTATTATATCTATGTGGATAGATTGTTGTGCTCAATTTAAATTATATATTGGAGATGGTTTAGGTGCATACCTGTTTTTTCTTCTTTCAGACTGTGTACAACAGCAGCTTATAGAACATTGGTCAGTAACAAGTAAATGCTCGGCTTTGAAAAAAGTTGCCTTAATTTTTTTTTTAACAAAACATTGAAAACCTCAAAATACAACTCCTGAAACCCTTTGTTTTTAAACAGCAAAAACTTTCTATCAGTGGGGCAGTAGTTAAATGTGACTGCTGTCAAATTAACCACACGATAAAATGATAAAAGCATGAGCTGATAATGATCTCTCCCTATGCCGTTTTGTTAGTTTTCACTATGTTTTCCCTATTAGAGCTTTTTTTTTACTGACATTATAGCTGCTTTGGCCTTACCTTTTTCTAGTGATTGAAGTAACTTGTTCACAAACCCATATATTGGCTATTTTAAGCCTGTTAGCCATAGTTCAAAGGCCATGCCATCCCTGCCAAACAGATGAAGGGACTCAGGTAAGTAAAATGGGGTGGGGCTGAGGGCCGGTGACCGCCAGGTGGTTTTTTGCTTTTTCACCTTAATGCATAGGTTTACAACCCCTTTAAGGTCTGGAGACTGGCTAGGCCACTTCAGGACCTTAATGTGCTTTTTCTTGAGACATTTCTTTGTTGCCTTGGCTGTGTGTTTTGGGTCATTGTCATGCTGGAATATCCATCCACTATCCATTTTCAATGCCCTGGCTGAGGGAAGGAGGTTCTCACTCAAGATTTGACAGGACAAGGCCCCTCTATCATCCCTTTGATGCAGTGAAGTTTTCATATCCCCTTAGCAGAAAAAACACCCCAAAAGCATAATGTTTCCTCTTCCACGTTTGATGGTGGGGATGGTGTTCTTGGGGTCATAGGCAGCATTCCTCCTCCTCCAAACACGGCGAGTTGAGTTGATGTCAAAGAGCTAGATTTTGGTCTCATCTGATCACAATATTTTCACCCAGTTCTCTTCTGAATCATTCAGATGTTCATTAGCATACTTCAGATGGGCCTGTACATGTGCTTTCTTGAGCAGGGGGACCTTGTGGGTGCTGCAGGATTTAAGTCCTTCACAGAGTAGTGTGTTACCAATTGTTTTCTTGGTGACTATGGTCCCAGGTGCCTTGAGATCATTGATAACATTCTCCCGCGTAGTTCTGGACTGAATCCTCATCGGTCTCATGATCATTGAAACTCCACAAGGTGAGATCTTGCATGAAACCCCAGACTGAGGGAGATTGACAGTTAATTTGTGTTTCTTCCATTTACGAATAATCGCACCAACTATTATCACCCTCTCCCCAAGTTGCTTGCCGATGGCCTTGTAGCCAATTCCAGCCTTGTGTAGGTCTACTATCTTGTCCTGACATCCTTGGACAGCTCCTTGGTCTTGGCCATGGTGGAGAAATTGAAATCTGTTTGGTTGCTTCTGTGGACATGTGTCTTTTATAGAGGTAACAGAGATTAGGAGCACTCCTTTTGAGAGATTACTCTGAATCTCAGCTCATTACCTGTATAGAAGGCACCTGGGAGCCCGGAAATCTTGCTGATTGATAAGGGATAAAATACTTATTTCACTCATTAAAATGCAAATCAATTTATGACTTTTTTTAAATGTGTTTTTCTGGATATGTTTGTTGTTATTCTGTCTCTAACTGTTAAAATAAACCCACCATTACAATCAGTTAAAGAAAAGGGGGTTTGGAACTTTGAATGAGGCAAGTTTTAACGAAAGAGTAAAAAAGTATAAGTGCATTTATTGCGTACAATTATATCATATGATATATGTACATAGAACACATCATGTTGGGTATGTCCTTTATAGGCCGAAAGGTACATACTTTGAGCTGAGGTATAGGGAATGGCATCAACATCGGCCACACACAGGACTGTCCCCAGAAGAGTAGAGGTCACCATACAGATAATGGGTACTGTGCCAATAAATGGCTAAGGAAGGTCTATAAAGTAAATATAATGTGTATAAAAAAAGATACAAGAGAGCACAAGAGAGCTCAAAGGAAACCGAAAAACAGGAGTGCATGGAGCGTGTCACTGCTGTGAACTGAGAGTAAAACAATTAGTGAGATAGAATAAGTGGAGAAATGTAAAAAACAAAAAAGGGTGTGATAGATGAAAATATAAATATACCTTGTGATAAATTGGTACAGAAATGTAGTGCAATAGAACTGAGCAGTACACTGATAAACCTGGCTGCTCTAAATGAGGATGTCTGGATGCAGGCGATATATACTCTGGCTAAAATGCTCACATTATCTCACAGTCAAAAGAGTATGTATTATGTTACAAAGTTCTGTTTATGATAAACCTAATATTTAACTTGCTGAAGGCTAAAATGGAAAAGTATTAAGATAAGTGCGTTTTATTTTATTTTTTACTGCATAGTGCAATCAGGTACTGATTAATTTTATGTTTGCCATAAAACAAGTCTGCAGATGTGTATATTTTAATTGAGCGGTATATAAATGGTACCACAAAACTAGGGAAAAGTGAAATAATAGCATTTTGATTTATTTTTTAGAGTTATGAAAAAATAATTATAAATCTGCCTGAAATGTCCTCAAAGCAATCTTATTAAAAAAAAGTTTTTATGGGGACAAGTAGAAAGTTTCCTAGTAGATAGTGGAGAAAATGAATGCCAACAAATGTTAATGTAATTTTTATGATAAATTCTTATTTCATAGTTTCATAGTAAGGTTGAATAAAGACACCAATCCATCCAGTTCAACCTGAGTTAGTGTCTACAATTGTCCCTATCCCTGTACATTGGACACTCACATTGGTCCCTACCCTCAAGGAGCCCACAATCCAAGGTCCCCATTCAGATACTAGGGCCAATTTTGGACAGAAGCCAATTAACCTACCTGCATGTCTTTGGATTGTGGGAGGAAACCAGAGTACCCAGAGTAAACCCATGCAGGCACAGGGAGAACATGCAAACTCCAGGCAGGTAGTGTCATGGTTGGGATTTGAACCAGCGACCCTTCTTACTGCTAGGTGAGAGTGCTAAACACTACACCACTGTGCTGCCCATACCCCTGCCCCTGATCTACACATTTGCAGTGTGTAGATCAGGGGTAGGCAACCTCTGCCCTCCAGCTATGGTGAAACTACAAATCCCATCATGCCTCTGTCTCTAGGAGTCATGCCAGTGATTGTTAGGCTACTTTCACACTGAGGAGCTTTACAGATGCTATAGTGCTAAAAATGTAAAGCACCTCTCCTATCACTCCAGTGTCACTGCAGCGGTGCGCTGGCAGGACATTTAAAAAAGTCCTGCAAACTGAATCTTTGTGGTGCTTTAGGAGTGGTGTACCTAAAGTGCCCCTGCCTATTGAAATCAATGGTGCTTTTAACCCTATTTTGGCCCTTAGCGGGGGTTAAAAGCACCCCGCTAGTGGCCAAAAAGCACAGCAAAAATTATTTTTAGTGTAATGTAGCACGGGACTTGTAGTTTTAAAACAGCTGGAGGGCTGTAGATCATCTAACAAAGAGGTGAGCAAGTGAACTTGCTAATTTGTAATAGTAACAGCTTCAAAGTAAATATTCATAATCTTATCAATGCACATTCCTGATTAGTTCTTTTAAAGACATCTTTTAGATCCAGTCAGGGAGAGCTAAACACTGATTTTAAAGTGGTTCTAAAGTCAAGATATTTTCTACCTTCTCTGCATTCTCTGCGTTAAGGTAATTGGTATTAGTTGTATCGCCCCTCACCGCCAGGAGTCCCTGCTTGTTCCAGCTCTGAGTCTGCATGCAGTGGCGCTCTTCCCTTTCCCTGAATTCACAGAATGCAGATGCAGTAGCCATAGCCATTTGCTCCTCCCACTGTTATTGAAATTCTATGAGGAGGGCTGAACCACACTGTGTGCGTCTATGGATGCACACAGCCTACTTGTTATGGGGGCACTCGCAGAAGTGGAACAGTAGAGTACACCAGCAGGGAACCCCATAAGAGTAGATAGGGGGCCTCTCTGTGCAATACCATTGCACAGAGCAGGTATGTATAATATGTTTATTATTTTAGAGAAAAAAAAATACTTTTAGAAGCACTTTAATGAGCATGTTGCCGGTAGCTATAAAAAAGCATTTAGCATGTTTTAGCAGAAATCTAGCGAGCTTCAACATTAAATTCTATACTTGAATTCCTATTTACGTAATATATTCAGATGAGTTTCATGTATATCTTCATTGTAAATTTTGAAGCTTTGTACAACACGAAGAGTCATAAGGGGTTATTTACTAAAGGCAAACCCAATTTGCACTTCAAGTGCACTTTGAAGCTGTTACTATTAAAAATTAGCGATTTCACTTGCTCACCTCTTGAAAGTGCACTTGGAAGTGCAGTCGATTTAGAAAATTTAAAAAAAAATTGCGTGGGGGTCCCCCCAAATTCCATACCAGGCCCTTCAGGTCTGGTATGGATATTAAGGGGAACCTTGCGCCTTTCCCCTCATTTCAGATCTACCCCTCAGATTTACAGTGACTGTACTCCCAAGTGCACTTGCCTTTTGTAAATACAGAGTACTAAAGAAAAACCAGTGAGGCATAATAACTTAAATAGCAGATGAATGCAAGAAATACATTTTTTTATAGCAGCATTACAAGGTATTCCTTTGCAAATTTAGTAGCTGCACAGGCTACAAACAAAACATTAGGATTGTCACCAAAGAGATGACCACCCAGCAGTAATCAGAGAAAACATTTCATAAAGTCAATGACAATTTCCCTGAGCTTGGAAAATGACTGTCTGTACTGGCAGCTTAAAAAGGAACAAATACAGGAATGCTACCATTGTTACAACACAAAAGGGCTCTTTATTTGGCAAAGTAACAGTCTGTACGTAGTCAGCTAATTGTAAAACTGCTTAAAATTATCTTTTCATTTGTGTCAGAATGAATGTGTGCATTGTATAACTTAGGTTATTTCTTTTCCATAAGAAGAAATACACTCTGTTGAAGAATACCTTTGTTTATGTAATTATAAAAAATCCATCCTAATTCCTTTCAGTAAAACAATAATTGCTCTAATGTATTCTGAATGGTACTTTAGCTCTTCCCTGGTAACTTTCCTGTTTCATGAAAATAGTAACTAGATGACCTTGTGAAAAGACTTTTGAAAGTGCCTATATAAAGCCAAATAACTGTCACAACATGGTGATTTTGGTACTAATGTACGACAATTCGTCAGAATATGGAATACAATTAATTTAAAAATGTTTTATGGTTTGACTGTTTTCGTGAGAATATATATATTAGGGCTGTGGAAATGAAAGATTAATTCCTTGATTATTCGATTCATTTTTACGAACGATCAAAATTCTTTTGATCGGTACTAACCTCTCCGCCGGCTTCCGGGTCTTCAGGGAGTTCCGTCGGAGATCCGGTGATGTCACGGACATCGACGTCAGCTAACGAAGGGTAGGGGGGAGGAGTCCGGAGACGTTGAAATTCTGATTTAACGTAACGCGTAGGGTGCAGGAGCTATGCATGACGTCACCCGCTGCTGCCCTACAGAACTAACGCGATTGTTAGGTTTACATGTTTGTGTTTTTATTATCTTTATGTGAGTAGTTTGTGTTTGAACACAAAAATGTAATCTTATACTTAAGCGGTGAGCACTTAGATCTTTTCTTTCTACCCATGACCTGGCATCCTTGCTGACATCTATGGAGATGTGAGAGAAGTTTATGGTCTGTGTTAACCCTTTTGATACCCACTTGCATGACCATCTGTTTGCACAGGGGTCCATGCCATAAGGTGAGAGTGATTAGTTAGACCGGAGGTGCAGGGATTGTCATGCTATTGTGGAAAAAAAAATTACTTACGTCAGTGCTACAGTTTGAATTAAAAACGTATTTGTGTGAACTGTGAAGTTAAGTCATGGATTGTGGAAACTAACTAGTGTCGGGTGATTGTATATTGTGTATACCCCATATACTACTGACTAATGCAGAGTTAGCCCTTGTACACACGGTCGGAGAATCTGTCGGAATGAGTCTTATCGGACCGTGTCGTCAGATAATCCGACTGTGTGTGGTATGCATCCGACTGATTCCGTCCGAATCTCCGTCCGACCCAATTTTCCAACATGTTGGAAATATTTCCCGACCAACTGGGCCGGACGGACCTAATCCGATCATGTGTAGAGCATTTTCATCGGACCAAGTGCCATGCATGCTCAGATCAAATTCCTACATCAAAGCTATTGGCTACTAGCCTGAATGTAGTCCCATCGTAACGAAATTACGTCATCACGTTCTGAAAGATCGGATTTTTCGCCAACTTGGCCCGACCATGTGTATGCAACAGTTTCGGACACAATCCGTCGGACTAAATCCGACGGGCAAAATCCGACGGATTTGGTTGGCAAAATCTCCGACCTTGTGTACGTGGGCTTACAATGCAAGGAGATCAGCTAAAAGTAGTTGGATCTCTATGTGCGTTATAATTAATCAAAATTGATCGATTAATTTTTTAAAAAATCGATTAATCGAACATGAAAATTTTAATCAGTAACAGCCCTAATATATGTGTGTGTATATATATATATATATATATATATATATATATATATATATATATATACATATATATATATGCTGTGTGCATAAATATGTGTTCAGAAAGGTGGGCTGTATCTCTGTGTAGTAGAACTAACTTATATTCACTCATTTTTTCCTTGATTTCATCTACTCCTGGCAGTGGGTGGACCTCTTTGTTTTGTTACACTGTGATTGTAGGGCACAATGGTGATACCCTGAGTCCAATATGCCTTGCAGTCACAGTATGTCTCAATTTACTAATTATCCTCTTGTTTACCAAGATAAATTTATAAACAACTTGATATCCAAGGGGTTAAAGCAAGCTAACAGCTGCTGCTGTGAGGTTGGTATGGATTTTTACACCTGGTGATGAGTTTCCAGGTAAAAGTGATTCAGGTGGCTCTAAAGCTGCCAGATCACTTTTATAGGGCTCTGAAAGTGTGTCCCCCTCTGTAGATGGTTGATATGGTTCCTGGGTTCTCCTGTTCTTCTGTTCTTCCAGGGATCACAGGACTGAAGTAAACTTTTATAATATTGACAGCATGAGGGGGTTGGGGTATATCAATTCACGCTTTCAACCTGCGACTAATGAACCCTGATGCAACATTTCTTAGACCACTGCCAGAATCAGAGCTGTCATTCCCCAGCTAATGTAGATAAAACAGCAGCTAATCAAGCACAGTCTACTTTCCAAAATGTGGTCATTTGGGGGGGGGGGGGGGGGTTTGTGCTATTTTGGCATTTTATGGCCTTCGAAACTGTGATAGGTAGTGAGGAGTGAAATTAAAAATTTGCACCCTTAGAAATCATGAAGGCAGTGATTGGTTTTCGGGGTGCCGTACGCGGTTAGACTCCCAAAAAGTCCCACATATGTCGTATCCCCGTACTCAGGAGAAGCAGCAGAATATATTTTGGGGTGCAATTCCACATATAACTATGGCATGTGTGAGCAATATATCATTTAGTGACAACTTTTTGTAAACTTTTTTTTTTTTTGTTTCATTATTCAATCACTTGGGACAAAAAAAAAATATTCAATGGGCTCAACATGCCCCTCAGCAATTTCCTTGGGGTGTCTACTTTCCAAAATGGGATCATTTGGGGGAATTTTGTGTTATTTTGGCATTTTAAGGCCTTTCGAAACTGTGATAGGTAGTGAGGAGTGAAATCAAAAATTTGCACCCTTAGAAATCCTGAAGGCAGTGATTGGTTTTCGGGGTGCCGTACGCGGCTAGACTCCCAAAAAATCCCACATATGTGGTATCCCCGTACTCAGGAGAAGCAGCAGAATATATTTTGGGGTGCAATTCCCCATATAACTATGGCACGTGTGAGCAATATATCATTTAGTGACAACTTTTTGTAAACTTTTTTTTTTTGTGTCATTATTCAATCACTTGGGACAAAAAAAAATATTCAATGGGCTCAACATGCCCCTCAGCAATTTCCTTGGGGTGTCTACTTTCCAAAATAGGGTCATTTGGGGGGGGGGTTGTACTGCCCTGCCATTTTAGCACCTCAAGAAATGAGATAGGCAGTCATAAATTAAAAGCTGTGTAAATTCCAGAAAATGTACTCTAGTTTGTAGACGCTATAACTTTTGCACAAACCAATAAATATACGCTTATTGACATTTTTTTTACTAAAGACATGTGGCTGAATAAATTTTGCCCTAAATGTATGACTAAAATTGAGTTTATTCGATTTTTCTTATAACAAAAAGTAGAAAATTTATTTTTTTCTCGAAATTTTCGGTCTTTTTCCATTTATATCGCAAAAAGTAAAAATCGCAGAGGCAATCAAATACCATCAAAAGGAAGCTCTATTTGTGGGAAGAAAAGGACGGAAATTTCGTTTGGATACAACATTGCATGACCGCGCAATTACCAGTTAAAGCAGTGCAGTGCGAAATTGTAAAAAGACCTCTGGTCCTTAGGCTGTTAATTGGTCCGGGGCTGAAGTGGTTAACCTTCTTGGACATGGAGTTCACCAGAGCAAATTGGGCCCAATTAGCCAGTTTCCCTCCCCAGTGTCACGTGACTCGTTAGGTCTCAGGTGTGAATGGGGAGCAGGTGTGTTAAATTTGGTGTTATTGCTCTCACTCTCTCATACCCCTCCCTGCCTGTCGGATCCTGTGACAGTGCCCACTCCCGCAGATCCTGCTGCTCTCATAACACTTAAAATCGAACACAATTCTCATTCTTACCTAATTCTAGCTGCTCCTGTCCGTGTGTTTTATTCAACAAATGCCTCCTTTACCGAATTTCAGAGTGGCACCCCACAATCACGTGACTGGCCTGCTCTCATCCTCCTTGGGTCCTGGCTGACATCAGCAGGGGAATCTCAGCCCTGCCCACTGCATCTGTCAGCTGCAGAGGAGAGAGCCAGGAGGTCACGTGATCATGGGAAACGGCTGTGAAATATGGTAAATAAGGCTTTTTTTTATAAAACACGCAGACAAGAGCAGATGTCTTTAGGAAAGAAGAAGGATTGTGCAAAAATGGGTTAACAACCACGTTAAAGCTGAACTCTAGGCAGAAATATAAAAAGACACAAAATGAATGCAGTTCTGAAATCATTAATACTTTATCAAATTTATTTGTTAATGTAATCAGTGTAAGTACCTGAATTTGAGCTGGCATCAATATCTTGCAGTCCCTGTATAACAGAGATTGAGTGCGAAAGAAGAAGTACAAGGAAGAAGTACAAGGAGACAGTCAGTTCATGTGCTGACAATAAGCGTGCTGATAGGGAGAGAAAGCAAGATTACCCTTGGATGAACTCATCACTGTTTTGCTTCCCCCATTTACTGTCACAGCCTGGGGTGGGTCAATGATGACCTGGGCTCAGAGAAAGTGATTTGAAAGATGCTGGAAATCAGATGTAGGACATCTAGTAGCAGAAAAAGTCCTGCGGGGCAAATCTCTTGATTGAAGGTGAATATTGCAGCGAATAGCTGATTTTGGTATTTTATCTTTTAATGGACTTATACTTTTATCTCTATATATTTTTATGCTTTAAAGTTCTGGGGTATAGTATCAGGGCTATTCAATCATAAGACGTTGATCATCTTATTATTACACCTATTTTCAAAAGCCAAATGCAGTATATGGGTTTCCCAAGACCCTAGTTTTCCATAATACTTAAATAAGGGAAGAACTTCACTTCTGCATTTATTGTGTTTCCTGACAAACTAGCTTACAAAAAAGTATACCTAAAAACTTTCTAGTAGCTATAGAAATTATGTTGGTTTAGGTACAACAGTGACCTGCAATGCTGCAATTCATTTTGCAGTCAGTTACATTATTGCCCAATGATAAACAGTTAGATTTGGGTGTTTCCCTTTAGTGAAACCATATCCATTAAAGTTTGGCTTGTGTGCTATATTACATTTTTCAAATGGCGAGACAATTGTTAATTCTGACAAGACTTTGGTATAGATTGTTCATGACCATTGTCTTGTGTAAATATGTTTCTGTTAATCAAATATGTTTGATTTTATTAAAATAATGCTGATTACATTAAAATAAACATTTTAGGCAAAACATTTCCTTCCTTATAATTGTTAGTCTGTAATTACTTCAGTAAAGTAAGATTGAATAGTTACAAATAAATGTTTCTTCTGGAAGCAGTCTGACCTCAGTTAAATCCTAGAATGTTATGTGTAAAATGTTTTCAATGAGGTGTATTTCTCAAAACAACCACTGCTTCTTGAAGTTCTTAAAAGTAAACTAGGCAAAACAACTAAATGTGTTTCACAAATTTTTTTTATTAATTGTCTTAACATCCAAACAAATGAAAACACAACAGAACAACATACATATTGAGCCAGGAATATGAATAAGAACAAGTTCAAAATCCAATATAGCAATTATTTATCTACAGGAGGAAAAATAAAATAAAAAAAGAACGGAAGGCAAGCATTTGTTCCCTCTCTCCCCAGTGGCTCCAAACCTATACTCATATGGAAACACTCATATTAAGGATAGTGGCCCCCCATGGGCATTCAATGCTGTAAACGGTTTATCCAGCCACTTAGCCCACACCTTATGAAACTTACTAGGGCATCTCCTGTTCATATAGGCTTCTCTATATAATGGAAAGTTATTATTTACCAATTGTTTACAATACAAGAGCGTAGGAGACCAAGGTTTCTTCCAATGCAATGCAATGGCTTTGCTTGCATAAAATAGTGTTGTAGTAGCAAACACTCACTCAGACACGTTGGGAAGAATAGTCTCCACCAAACCCAATAAAAAAACGGACATTGAAATTGGTAAGGGAGCAGAAGTTGTAGAATTCAATAAATTCACCACTTCCACCCAAAAAAATACAGTGGTGTGAAAAAGTGTTTGCCCCCTTCCTCATTTCCTGTTCCTTTGCATGTTTGTCACACTTAAGTGTTTCGGAACATCAAACCAATTTAAACAATAGTCAAGGACAACACAAGTAAACACAAAATGCAATTTGTAAATGAAGGTGTTTATTATTAAAGGTGAAAAAAAATCCAAACCATCATGGCCCTGTGTGAAAAAGTGATTGCCCCCTAAACCTAATAACTTGTTGGGCTACCCTTAGCAGCAACAACTGCAACCAAGCGTTTGCGATAATGTGCAATGAGGCTTTTACAGCGTCCTGGAGGAATTTTGGCCCACTCATCTTTGCAGAATTGTCCTAATTCAGTTACATTAGAGGGTTTTCGAGCATGAACGGCCTTTTTAAGGTCATACCACAACATCTCAATAGGATTCAGGTCAGGACTTTGGCTAGGCCACTCCAAAGTCTTCATTTTATTTTTCTTCAGCCATTCGGTGGTGGACTTGCTGGTGTGTTTAGGATCATTGTCCTGCTGCAGAACCCAAGTTCGTTTCAGCTTGAGTACACGAACAGATGGTCGGACATTCTCCTTCAGGATCTCTTGGTAGACAGCAGAATTCATAGTTCCTTTTATCACGGCAAGTCTTCCAGGTCCTGAAGCAGCAAAACAGCCCCAGACCATCACACTACCACCACCATATTTTACTGTTGGTATAATGTTCTTTTTATGAAATGCAGTGTTCCTTCTACGCCAGATATACTTGGACACACACCTTCCAAAGAGTTCCACTTTTGTCTCATCGGTCCACAGAATGTTGTCCCAAAAGTCTTGGGGATCATCAAGATGTGTTGTGGAGAAATTGAGACGAGCTTTGATGTTCTTTTTGCTCAGCAGTGGTTTTCTCCTTGGAACTCTGCCATGCAGGCCATTTTTGCCCAGTCTTTTCCTGATGGTGGAGGCATGAACGCTGATCTTAACTGAGGCAAGTGAGGCATGCAGTTCCTTGGACGTTGTTGTGGGGTCTTTTGTGACCTCTTGGATGAGTCGTCGCTGCGCTCTTGGGGTAATTTTGGGCGGCCGGCCACTCCTGGGAAGGTTCACCACTGTTCCATGTCTTCGCCATTTGTGGATAATGGCTCTCACTGTGGTTCGCTGGATTCCCAATGCTTTGGAAATGGCTTTATAACCCTTTCCAGACTGATAGATCTCAATTACTTTCTTTCTCAATTGTTCCTGAATTTCTTTGGGTCTCGGCATGATGTGTAGCTTTTAAGGATCTTCTGGTGGACCTTACTGTGTCAAGCAGCTCCTATTTAAGTGATGCCTTGATTGTGAACAGGTGTGGCAATAATCAGGCCTGGGTGTGGCTAGAGAAATTGAACTCAGGTGTGGACAACCACAGTTATAGTATGTTTTAACAAGGGGGGCAATCACTTTTTCACACAGGGCCATGATGGTTTGGATTTTTTTTCACCTTTAATAATAAACACCTTCATTTACAAATTGCATTTTGTGTTTACTTGTGTTGTCCTTGACTATTGTTTAAATTGGTTTGATGTTCCGAAACACTTAAGTGTGACAAACATGCAAAGGAACAGGAAATGAGGAAGGGGGCAAACACTTTTTCACACCACTGTAGCTAAAAATTGATAAGTCCAGAAGATATGTGTAAATTCCCCCTGAGTCTCTCTACATCGCCAACATTCTGAAGAGCACATAGGATTTATCTTTTTAAGTCTATGTGGTGTAATACATGCTCTATGCATCAATTTATATTGGATCATACGATATTTCAAAGATATCAAAGATTGCAAAGAGAAATCCCACACACCTCTCCAATCCTCCATATCTAAATCTGGTATATCTAGGATCCACCTTGCTATAAGAACCTCTAATGGCAAGACAGAAATTAATATAAGATGGGAGTACAATTTCGAGGAAGGCCTATCCAAACACTCAGACCTGAACACTAGTTCTAAAGTAGATTGTGTAATGGATAAGCTGTCCTGTGGAAATTGTGTATGGAAAGTGTTTTAAAGCTAAATGTGTATATAATATACAACAACAAGAGCCTGTTTACCTGCCGAAGTATACAACAACAAGAGCCTGTTTACCTGCCGAAGGATTTATATATCTGTGCAATCTTTAGTGAGATTTACACAGTCCTACCACATGGCACAGCCATTCAGGAGACCTTTTTTCTACTGCAGTTAAGTAATACAACTAGGCCTTGTCATAGACCCCAACCTTTGATTGGACAGCAAAGGAGAAGCAGCAGACTGATGAGCGCACCTCCCGGTTACTTTGCTCCCTTCTCATGTTAGTGTGTTCCAAATGAGTACTGTAGAGCTGATTGACTTATTGCCCTGACTCTCTCCGTCAGTCTGAGATATGTACGAAAACTGAAAAAGTTTTAATTATATGAAGTCAAGTTTGGGCAATTATACTAGTTGCTTTTTAAAAATAAATTTTTCAGAGAAGCCAATATGGTTCTGTTTACGGATCTGCCAGAGTAGATCCCCAGACATCTACGAACCCTCATATTTTTTATTCTTTTAGCGGCTAAAATAACTATATTACGTGCATGGAAATCACTTTTAATGATCAATAATAATCAATGTTACGTTGGTGAAACACAAAATATCCTGGATTATGATCAATGAAAAACTGGCCAGTATTCAACGAGATAAGACAGCTAGGTTTGAAAAAGTGTGGAATCCCTGGATCGCTTATCTCCAGGATCCCTGAATGCTGTGCTCTTTTGTGAGAGGAGGCCCGGGTTCAGAGGACATATCCTACTCTACTCTACTTTACTCTTTTCTGACTCCTTGTTTTTTCTTTCTTTTTCATTTTTCACTTTTCTTGTGATTGGTTCTGTTATACCTTAAAGTGGTTGTAAACCTTTACAAACCACTTTGACCTACAGGTAAGCCTAGATTAAGGCTTACCTGTAGGTCCAAGAAATATCTCTTAAACCTATACGGTTTAGGAGATATTTGCCCGAAGACAGGCACCGCTGTCTACGGCGCATGCACTGTAGACAGCGGCACGCAGGCGCACTGAGCGCGGCATTTCCAACAATGGAGCTGCCGCGCGTGTCGGCTCCCGTGCGCATGCGTGGGAGTGACGTCATTGCGGCTTCACCAAATGACAGCGGCGGAGCTGTGAGACCCCACCGAGAAGATGGATGCGCTGGACTACAGGGGACAGCGGTGACTTCGCTCACTCCTGTGTCAGGTAAGTGACACATAATGGGCTACTATGCGATGCATAGTAGTCCATTATGCTTTGCCTTTGCAGGGAATGAAAGAGGAAGTAAACTCATCAGGGTTTACTTCCTCTTTAATAATAATTCTTGGCAGGATGCTGCCAGGGGGACAGTAAAGTCTACCCAACCATGCTATTTTTTTTTTTTTAATATTATGTTTTGTTCATGTTTAATTGGTAAGGGTCACTGATCATTGGATAATGTATTCTGGTTTTACAAAATATTCTGACAAATATTTGAGCATACACTTTTGTATGATGTTTAAAAAATTGTAATAAAAATTATTGGAACAAAAAATAAATTTTTCAAAAATACAGGTAGACTTCTCACAGTGATCTGAAAAAAATAATTGTTGCTCTAAATAAAGAAGGCCTAGGCTATAAGAAGATTGCCAAGAACCTAAAACTGAGTTACAGCACACTGGCCAAGACCATACAGAGGTTTAACAGGACAGGTTCCACTCAGTACAGGCCCCGCCATTGGTCGACCAAAGAAGTTGGGTGCACGTGCTCAGTGTCATATCCGGAGGTTGTCTTTGGGAAATAGATGTATGAGTGTTGCTACCACTGCTGCAGAAGTTGAAGGGGTGGGGGGGTTAGCCTGGCAGTGCGCAGATCATGCGCCGCACAATGCATCAAATTGGTCTGCATGGCTTTTATCCCAGAAGGAAGCCACCTCTAAGGATGATGCACAAGAAAGCCCGCAAATAGTTTTCTGAAGACAAGCAGACTAAGAACATGGATTACTGGAACCATGTCCTGTGGTTTGTTTAGACCAAGATAAACGTATTTGGTTCAGATGGTGTCAAGCCCTACAGTCAAGCATGTGGTGGGAGTGCCATGGTCTGGGGCTGCATGAGTGCTGCTGGCACTGGGTGGCTAGAGTTCATTAAGGGAACCATGAATGCCAACATGTACTGTGACATACTGAAGCAGAGCATAATCCCCTCCCTTCAGAGACTGAGCCGCAGGGCAGTATTCCAACATGATAATGACCCAAACACACCTCCAAGACGACAATTGCCTTGCTAAAAAAGCTGAGGGTAAAGGTGATGGACTGGCCAAGCATGTCTCCAGACCTAAACCCTATTGAGCATCTGTGGGTCATTCTCAAATGGAAGGTGGGAGAGCACAAGGTCTCTAATATCCACCAGCTCAGTGATGTCATCATGGAGGATTGGAAGAGGACTCCAGTGGCAACCTGTGAAGCTCTGGTGAACTCCATGCCCAAGAGGGTTAAGGCAGTGCTGGAAAATAATGGTGGCCACACAAAATATTGACACTTTGGACCCAATTTGGACAATTTCACTTATGGGTGTACTCACTTTTGTTGCCAGCGGTTTAGACATTAATGGCTGTTTGTTAAGTTATTTTGAGGGGACAGCAAATTTACACTGTTATACAAGCTGTACACTCACTACATTGTAGCAAGGTGTAATTTCTTCAGTGTTGTAACATGAAAAGATATAATAAAATATTTACAAAAATGTGAGGGGTGTACTCACTTTTGAGAGATACTGTATATGTCTCCTGCATGTATACTTACCTGTCAAATGTCTCCCCTCTGTCTGTTATGAGACCTGAAAAACTGCAGATTCTGTGGGTGGGTCTGTTGCCTGAAGCTCGTGGATGGAGTCGTTATGTCAGTAGACTCCCCGCCCACCTCTACACTCCCCTTATCAACATGCATTTTCTTCTGTGTATTTATTACACTGAACTTCTGCTATGATCACTAACATACAGTCAAAACCCATAAAAGTCACCACATGACTTCAGCATGCCCAATCATGCTAAGGTTTTCAGCAGCCAATCCTGGGAGAGCTATAGAAGAAAGGAGGAGGGGATCTGAAGTACACAAAATTTCTCTCTCAGGCTCGTGCATGAGATATGTAAATAACCTGTCACTCACAGCAAGGGGGAGAAGAAGACTCCTATTTCTCTGTCTGTTTTTATTTCACTGAAAAAAGAAAAGGACTGCTCAGAGCTGGATTAACTCTTTGGGGCAAGACTGGGCACAGATGACATGAAATCCTATACTGTACAAGGTGCAAGCCTTAATAAAAAAAAATGTTTTCAGGTTTACATCCACTTTAACACTGAAAAGTATCATGATGTGCATCAGGTGACTGTTGAAGTACTAAGTTATGTGTATCTGAGTATGTCAATAATTTTTTTCTACTAAGCATGAGCATGGGATTTCCCCCAAAATCCATACCAGACCCTTATCTGAGCATGCAGCCTGGCAGGTCAGGATGGGGTGGACGAGCGAGCGCCCCCCCAACAATACTAGGCCCACATGCCATTAACATGGGGAGTGGGTTCTTTGGGGAAGGGGGGCACTGCGCCCCCATCCCAAAGCACCTTGTCCCCATGTTGATGGGGAATCTGGAAGCCCCCAGATTCCAGCCCGCCTATGTGACTGGGTACATTGTACCCCTGCCTATTCACCAAAAAATTGTCAAAAAGTAAAAACCCCACAGACAATTTTTGACAATTCCTTTATTAAAAAAGATAAAAGTGTCCCACGATGTAAATACATCATCAATCACGCCGCCTGGTGGACACAAAAATAGAAAAAACTTAAAAAACTGGGAGGTCTCCTGGCAATTGCTCTCTCTTGGCTTTGACAGCTCTTATATAGGTAAGGACGGGGCCACCCGCTGACATAACCGGATGGCAATGGCACATCTGACATCACATGACGTCACATTACATCAGAAGGGGGGGTCACTCGGTTATGTCACCTGTGGCCCCGCCCTTGCCTATTTAATTGCTGTCAAAGCAAAGAGACAGCAGTCACTGGGAGGCCTCCCATTGAGGCAGAGTTTTTTGAGGTTTTTCTATTTTTTCTATTTTTCGAGTCCGCCGAGCAGCGTGAATGAAGATGGACTTACTTTGTGGCACACTTTTTTTTTTAATAACAAGGAATTGTCAAAAACTATCTATGGTATACTTTTTTTGGTGAATGGGTAGGGGTACAGTGTACCCGATACCCATTCACATAGGGTTGGCTGGGATCTGGGGCACCCGTGTTAAAGGGGGCTTCCAGATAAGCCCCTGCTTGCAGAACCCAACAACCACTGGCCAGGGTTGTCAGGAAGAGGCCCATGTCCCCAACAACATGGGAACAAGGTGCCTTGTGGGGCACCTCAAAGCACCCTCCCCATGTTCAGGGCAAGTCGCCTGTTATGGTTCAGGCACTCACTCGTCCCCTCCATTTCCTGGCCTGCCAGGCTGCATGCTCAGATAAGGGTCTGGGATGGATTTTGGGGGGATCCCATGCCATTGTTTCCCCTTAAAATCTATGCCAGACCCAAAGGGCCTGGTATGGATTTTGGGGGACCCCACGCCTTTTAAGAAAAAAAATGGTGTGGAGTTCCCTTTAAAATCTTAAAATCTATACCAGATCCAAAGGACCTGGTTTGGGGGTGGACCCCACGCAGTTTTTTTCTTAATTCTGTCATAGGGCTCCCCTTAACCCCTTCATTACACTGTATTATATACTCAACACTGTATTATATATACTATACTGACTGCACTATATATTCTCCACTGTATTATATATATATTACACTGACTGCACTATATATACTCTGCAATGTATTATATATGCTACACTGACTGTACTATATATTCTCCACTGTATTATATATACTACATTGATGGCATTATATACTCTCCACTGTATTATATATACTACACTGACTGCACTATAGACTCTGAACTGTATTATATATAGTTGCATAGTTAGTAAGGTTGAATAAAGACACCAGTCCATCCAGTTCAACCTGAGTGAGTGTCTACAATTGTGCCTATCCCTGTACATTGCACACTCACATCAGTCCCTACCCTCAAGGAGCCCACAATCAAGGTCCCCATTCATATACTAGGGCCAATTGTTTGGACAGAAGCCAATTAACCTACCTGCATGTCTTTGGAGTGTGGGAGGAAACTGGAGTACCCAGAGGAAACCCACGCAGGCACAGGGAGAACATGCAAACTGCAGGCAGGTAGTGTCATGGTTGAGATACGAACCAGCGACCCTTTTTACTGCTAGGCGAGAGTGCTAACCACTACACCACTGTGCCGCCCTTATACTACACTGCCTGCACTATATACTCTTAACTGAATGATATATTCTACACTGACTACACTACATTAACTACCTATAATAATCTCAGTGTATTTAGGCCTACTCACACCACTCAGCACTAAGTAGCTAGTAAATTTTGTTAAACATATATACAATACACATATAAATAATTTATTTCAATGCATATAAATATAAAAGCACCCACTACAACAAATACATGTAACGTGTAAACACAAAGTAGAGAGTCTTAATCCAAAAGCAAAGTCTTGTAAAGAATCCAATACTTTAGCAGCGCTCCTGTTAATCATTTGGAACAGATAGCATGATATTCACGATGAAAAAGTTCTGTGGGGGGGTGAAGATCCTAGTTGATAATTAGTAAGTGTGTACCATACATCAGAATACACACCGTGTGAGTCACACACCCCTAGAGGTTTAAACTTACCATCAAGAGGTTAATCACACACCATGATGGTCATCTTTCAAATACAAAATACAGGGATATGGGAAATGGTAGGAACATAAACATATACACACCCACACAGGTTGAACTGAATGGACTGGTATCTTTATTCAACCTTAACAACTTCGTAACTATGTAATTATGAGTATGCACTCAACCTCAGTTACTGAAATGTCACAGCAATAGAGCAATGGGTTCCAATAATTGTAGATAACCTTTAAACTTGGTTTAAAATGGAGAAAAGCTAATCATGCTATTATTATGCCACAGCTTTTGGGACAAGTAGGCCCTTATGTAACCATTTGACTGATGCTCCAATTAAATTGCATAGCCATAACTGAGTAGCAATTTAAGACCATTTCCAATACTTTTTAAACTTTGATTGAAGCAATATGATGTTCATTAACATTATTAATTATGTGATTTGAGTGTAGGCATCAAAAATTTGAAGATTCCCCACGGCTGTGGAGGACTTTTGCTGAAAAAAGAAAATACAGAGGGGTAAAGGGGCTTCTCACTTGGCTTTAAGAGTGATATGGGAAACAAATCTTTTAAATTACAGTTTTATAATATTTCTTAAAGATGTGCAGTATGTGTTGTTATGGCACCACAATGGCATTTAGGGACAGAACAGCATTCCTTCACAGCGCACATTTGCCTGTGGAAATTATTATTTTTGCATTTTTTTTTTTTTTTTTAATTTAGCTCAGTTTACAGACTAGCTCGTCTAGCTGCCTTCCAAATAGGTCAAATTGGACCAATTCAAATTTGAATGTCAAGGCCATCAAACTTTTTTAAATTCTAAAAACACAACTGACAGCAAAATTTTGCTCATCACTTATCTTTATGGATATTTCTTCTTTAACATATAATAGCTATACAACATATTTATCACAAAGGCATAATTGTCCTTATAGAGTACCTGTCCTTGAAATTGCTGTGTTTTGCCCTTGCGCAGTTATGGATAAATATAATGTTCAATAAACTATACACTATACTTCGTTAACAGCTGTCACCCATCACTTGACCATGACTGTAAGCAACCCTTATTAGTCTGCTGCAGAGTTGAATGATTATTACTGGATAATTGCCCTTGTAGAATAGTTGAGGGACAAATTGTTTCACATATGGAATGGTGAGAAATTAATAAAGGCCATTAAAATCCAAATGTACTCAAATGAACCTCATTAATAGATATACATTTAACAGACAGGAATTATTAGTAAAATGTATTAGGTAAAATAGTTTTCTGTAAGTTTACTATACAGCAAAATTACCTTTCCCTCAGCATTTTTTTAATGTTTTCATTATCTTGATCCACTGATATCAGGCAGATTCTTAAAGCAGAACCCTACTTCTAAACTTTTTTATACAAATGAGCAGTTCAGGAAAATTGTAAAAAAGGCAATGTTTGCTGCAATTCAGATTCAGAGCTGTACCTGCCAGTAATTCCTTTCTATCACTACAGTGTAATTTCTTTACGCCCATACTGTCATAGACCCACACTGTGAAGGGACTTTATTATGCCAGCCTTGTTTTAGTGTAATAATGAACTGGACAGTGTTCACTTCCAGTGCCAGAGGAGAAGCAAAATGACCTGTGAAGTCACCTAAAATGCCAGAAGTCCCTTCCAAAAAGGTATGAAGGTTATGGTGTAGGGCTGAAAAACAGGGGGTCATTTAAAACTGGTAGAAAGCATGCAAGGCAAAAGCAGGCTACCAAGCGAGGAGTACAAAGACAAGTGTGTGTTGCCTACAGTCAAGCATGGTGGTGGGAGTGTCATGGTCTGGGGCTGCATGAGTGCTGCCGACACTGGGAAGCTACAGTTCATTGAGGGAACCATGAATGCCAATGTGTACTGTGACATACTAAAGCAGAGCATGGTCCCCTCCCTTCAGAAACTGGGCCACAGGGCAGTATTCCAACATGATAACGACCACAAACACACCTCCAAGATGATCACTGCCTTGTTAAAGAAAATGAGGGTAAAGTTAATGGACTGGCCAAGCATGTCTCCAGACCTAAACCCTATTAAGCATCAGTGGGGCACCCTCAAACATAAGGTGGAGGAGCGCAAGGTCTCTAACATCCACCAGCTCCGTGATGTCGTCATGGAGGAGTGGAAGAGGACTCCAATGGCAACCTTTGAAGCTCTGGTGAACTCCATGCCCAAGAGGGTTAAGGCAGTGCTGGAAAATAATGGTGGCCACACAAAATATTGACAATTTGGGCCCAATTTGGACATTTTTACTTAGGGGTGTACTCACTTTTGTGGCCCGCAGTTTAAACATTAATGGTTGAGTTTTGAGGGGACAGAAAATGTACACTGTTATACAAGCTGTACATTCACTACTTTACATTGTAGTAAAGTTTAATTTCTTCAGTGCTGTCACATGAAAAGGTATAATACAATATTTATGAAAATGTGAGGGGTGTACTCACTTTTGTAAGATCCTTTACGTAGTTACATAGTTAGCCAGGTCGAAAAAAGACACAAGTCCATCAAGTTAAACAAAAAATAAATAAAAAAATAGAATCCCATATACACAAATCTACACCCACAGTTGATCCAGAGGAAGGCAAAAACCCCAGCAAAGCATGATCCAATATGTTACAGCAGGGGAAAAAATTCCTTCCTGATCCCCCGAGAGGCAGTCGGATTTTCCCTGGATCAACTTTACCTATAAATGTTAGTTTTTAAGGCCTATTTCGTTTGCTTTAGCTCAGCAAGTCTTACTCAGGGTGAAAATTCAGTCAGTCATGATATTAAACATAAAGATACAGAATGTATGTTTTATGACGTTAGGTAATTAAGATATTAGCAGCTTCATGAACAGGTAAGTTTTTTCAGGTTCAGTATATTTATTGATCGATCTGGAGATCATCATCATGAAGAACAAAATGAAAACAGCATAACATTTTACATAAAGAAAATGTTTAGGCTCTTACAAGACAAAAAAAGTACTTCAGTTTGCATCTAACTAAACATATTGGGATTGAAATACCAAAGACAAATAGACTGTTCACTTTGCAAGGGAAGTTGCAATTGTCAAGTTAATTTACCCCACAATTTAGTAAACAAAGTAAAGCTCTGCTAACTTCCATCATCCAATCATATGCAAGCAAAAATGCATTTTTTTTTTCTTGCACAGGACTGGGGATTTTATGCAAAGTGAAACATCACCACATCCATTAAGCTCTGGGTAAATTTCCTTGTATAGTGAACAGGCTATTTGCCTTTAATAACCACACTGGCTTCAGTGAAATTAAACTTTGTGGCTGCACTATGACTTAATAATCATGAACAGACAAGTTAACATGTGCATATACTGTAGGTCAAACAGTAAAACATTATGAGTGGGAAGAAGGAATAAAAGAAAGGGAGGAACGATAGAAATAATTGTTTGAATTCTTATTGATCATCTATTTTGCACTGAGGTGAAGTTTACAGATAGAGATCTTAAGGAAAATTTCAGGCATGTTATAGGCATTGCACAAGTTCACAATGTATCATGTTGTACTTGGCTTTAAAGCCCCTAAAGTTCTTGTTTGAATACTTTGTATTTATAAAGCAATGTGTGAAAGAGGAGCAACCCATGAGTATTTTGTATAGAGACTTGAGTGCTGTGATACTGAATTTTTAGAAACTGAAGGCCAGAAGAGGTGATGCAATGGGGGTTATTTACGAAAGGCAAATCCACTTTGCATTAAGTGCAAACTACAAGTGCAAAGTACACTTGAAATTGCACTGAAAGTGCATTTGGAAGTGCACTCGCTGTAAATCTGAGGGGTAGATCTGAAATGAGGGGAAGCTCTGCTGATTTTATCATCCAATAATGTGCAAGCTAAAATGCTCTTTTTTATTCTCCTTGTATGTCCCCCTCGGATCTACAGTGACTGCACGTCCAAGTGCAATTTCAAGTGCACTGGATTTACCTTTCGTAAATAACCCCCAATGTTGGACTTAAATAGAATTAAAAAAACTAAAGGGGGATAAAACCCAAAAGCAAACATTTATAATACTGCAGGTAGCCAGTTCTTGGATGTAGTGGATGCATTCATTTTTTCATCAAATATATAGTAACAATAATCATAAGACCACTAAAATAGTAGGATAAAAAAGGATTGGAACACCATCACAATCTACATTCAATAATTGGAAATAAAACCATTTAAATCAATATCAATATTCATACCTAGTGGTCTTATGATTATTGTTAGTATATATTTGATTTACATTAATTATATATTTTCTATAAATATTGGTTTGTAATATATTATTTTTTTACTAGCTGGCATGTGGCGGCTAGTTTTTTAATGGCAATGTAATTATTGGCCACCAGAGGGAGTTATTTCATAACACCCATTGGAATTATTATTTTATTTTTATTTATATATATTTTTAGAAAAACATTTTTCAACTAATAATAAATATATTTGTTAGTTTAGCGAGTCTTCTTATAAAGGTAAATAACTCAGAGTCCAGAATGTTGACCAACCGTGAGGATTACAATGGATTGGTTATACTTTTTAATGGCGATGTATATAAGGAGGAGGTGACGGGCTCTATCACATGATCCCTGATCAGGTTAAGCTCTGCGGATGAAACGCGTAGTATCCAGTGATACGTACCACATCACTTCCGCAACTGTTTGGAAACGCAGGTGGAGCACAGCTGGTGTCCCTGCTTTTTTCATGAGTGCAATCTTATCTTCTGTCTTGGAAGTGCAATTCTGTAGTTTTTAACGTTACATTTTTTAACAATACTACACCATGAGGAGCTTTATTCTTTCTTCCTGATATATACATACCACTCATCTGTCGGTCGTGATATTCCTGAGCTGCTGCTATCTGTTTGCTGGTATTGACTACCTGCAATGGCTGTCAATCCTGTCTGGTGAGTAGGACACACTTACCTAAAAGTTGGTGGAAGGATTTGAACACTTTGAAGAGATCACAATCAAATTTGTTTGATGATCAGCAGACTGCCCTAGCACTTTGTGGGAACAATTTGTTTTTTGGTGACGGTTATTGGACTTTCAATATTGTATAATAATTTCACATTTATTATATTTATGTGTTAGTGCGGTATGGAATCACTATTGTTTTCTTTACACATTTGAGGCTTTGAACTTTACTACCTGCTGCTTGTAATATATATAATTCATTTATTTCACGTTATATATTTTTGTGCACTGCATATATATCTCCAGGGTGCGCAGGTGAGAGGGGTTTGTAGATCCCTTCACATTTTTTTCATTAAAATGGGAAAAGATTTTTCATAGTTAAATAAAGCATTCTTATGCTAAAGTGATGTCAGCTCTTAGAAGAGAGCTTTAGCTAAGCAAGTTTGCAAGGCAAAACTTACAATTAAAAACACAGCACGTAGAAGTCCCCATCTGACACCTCCTTTAAATACTAATTTATCATAGTTAGGAAATGATTTTGCTGCCCCAGCAGCAACAGAAAAATTAGAAATAGCCACTCTTCAACTTTCAATCTTCAATCAAAAAGATAACGTCTTTATAGTTGGAGAAAATATATTTTTCTCTATAGCAGAAAGGATGTATTTACTGGGAACATTATAATAAAAAATGTGTCTCACCAGCAACATATAAAGTTTATCCTAAATGTTAGCAGTACAGTAATTTACAACATTGTCAGCAACATTTCTGCCAGCTAGTTAAATTGGAAACATAAGACACCAAAAATTATATGCCAGCGAAATGTAAAACTGCCATTAGTTGACAGTCATTTATGTAAACTTTGTTTGTAATATTCTCTCCATGTTGCCTTTTATAAACGGTTCTGTGGTTATTATTGCTATAAATAAACATAGGTCCTGCAGATGACATGAAAGCATTTTATAAGCAAATTTTATTTTTTCTCAGGCATGGTTAATTATAGTTTGAAAGCCAGATAATGGATCCTAATTTCTTGTTCAATGTGTTTATTGAAATGTTAACAGGTATTTATACAAACATTTGAGTCTGCATATAGTAAGGAGTTATACATCAGTTTACAGAGCATGTAAGTCGTGGTATAGACATGTACAAACAAAATACCTCATAAGCAATATAAATCAATAAGCTATACATAAACAGAAGATTCTCCATAAGAGCTGTAGGGAGGGTAAATGTCCAAGGAAAGAAGGGTCAGGAAAATCAGATATGGGGAGGAAAGAATCGAGTGGGATAGGAGGGTCATGTGAGAAAGTAAGGTCATCTGAGGGGGGACTGCAGGAAATGACTGCATCACAGTGGAGCAGTTGCATGTCAAAACCAAGGGGCAGTAATTGTTCAGTTCAAGATTGCCAGATTGTCAAAAACTTGGTCATGGCTTCAGAAAGTCTGGTCTCTATTTTTTTTATATAACATTACTTGAGTAATACTGGTTTCCATAAAACTAAGGATGGGGCACCTCCAGGCCTTAACTAATGTCTGCTTTACAGCTGTAAGAATAAAGACCATCAGGTTAAATTGTAGATTAGTAAGACCAAGGGGTTTTAGATCAAGAAATCCATACTTAGCCTGTGGAGTTATAGGATCAACTACTAGTTTTGTAAGCAAGTTGAGACCAGAATTGTGCTACCACTGGGCAAGACCACCATGTTTGAAAAAATTATCCAGTCTGCCCACATCCACAAGACCATTAAGGGAAATAACCTGCAAAATAGGTTGCAATGCTATAAGGCACAAAATATCATCTGGATATGACTTTATAGGTTGATTCTACTACTAGAACACTGTGTCAGCAAGATTTAGCAGTTGCCCATATTCGGGCCTAGTCTTCTTCTTTCAGGGTCCCACCCAAGTCCATTTCTGAGGAAGGAGGCAGACTTTCTGCCAAAGCTGAAAGTGTATCACACAAGAGAAAAATCATACCCAGGGAGTGTGGTTCATACATACATTTCTGTTAAAACGATGATAAATGTGGGTTGTCGTCTGGTAAGTGAATGCTTCAAGTGATGAATTGTTTTTTTGAAGATATCAAAAAAATCTCAGCATTTGTGTTGTGGCAATACCATTCCTCTATAACACCAACCTAAAAGGGCATTTCATTGTATTACAATATATTTACAGTACAATACTGTTTTTTATAAATTTGCACCCTTCCTACATTGGAAAGAGAAACAGCCCTTACCACCATTTATAAGGCTTTGAGTTGTGTAGATCACTGGGAGCTAATGTAAAAACGCACTTTGCACTGGTACCTTATTCCTTACAAATTGGATAGGTTTTACCCCTCACAATCATATTTATATTGGTGAAACCGTGGTTCTACAGGCACTTTATTGCATGTACTTTGGCATTACAAACATCTCACTAGCTCTGGGGAAAAATGTTTCAATTAGTGTATGCAATACTGTTTTTTGGACTCTCCCATCCCCAGCATTAGCTATCCTAAATTTGGGCACAAATGACTTACCAGTGCATTCCTGCATATTACTGTAATTACTCACCTTCTCACGGCTTGAATTGTCATTGCACGTTACTGGAAGTTACATTCTGATCCCAATCCCTCAGAGTTGCCCTAATGAACTACTGTATACCCGTGAAAAATGATTAGCATTGAGACGCAATAAATACTTTGGGGAAAAAAAACTAGCGTTTGTTGCTCTTGTGGTGGGATGTATCTAATTGATTTTTGCATGTTATCTCAACATTGCTTATTGGATAAACTTTTATGTGTTCCTGAAAATGATCTCACTTTTATGATTTCCTTTTTTTGTTGTTGTTTTATCTACGCCCTAACCAGTTATTTTGTTTTCTATTATGGACATTGTTTTATCTTTCATACCTTTAAAGCGGAGGTCCACCCTAAAGTGGACCTTCCGCTCATTGGAATCCTCCCCCCCTCCGGCGCCACAATTGGCACCTTTCAGGGGGGAGGGGGGTTCAGGTACCTGTACAGTACAGGTATCTGCACCCACTTCCGGCGTAGATTCTGCAGAAGGTACGCCCCTTTCCGCAGAATCTACGCCCCTTTCCGAAAGTCCCCCGTTGCCTGCTGGGAAACACATGGATCCCAGAGACAGCGGGGACCATCCTTATTGCGCAGCGCGACTCCTTATTGCGCAGCGCATGCGCAGTAGGGAACCGGGAAATGAAGCCGAAAGGCTCCACTTCCTGATTCCCATACCCAAGATTGTGGCGGCAGCACCCGAGAGACGATCGAGAGATCGGCTTCGGGTACCGACATCCCGGGCGCGCTGGGCGGGTAAGTGTCACTATTTTAAAAGTCAGCAGCTACAGTATTTGTAGCTGCTGGCTTTAAAAAAAAAAACGGCGGACTCCTGGCGGACTCCCACTTTAAAAATGAATAAAAATTAGGTTTGGATAACTCAAATTTAGATTGGCGTGATCAGATATATGAGTAGCATCACATTAGGATCATTCCTAAAAGCAGCACGGGTATCCATTCCAATACAGAATACACGTTTGACAAAAAGGAATTATGGGGGGGGGGAGAAGACCTACAGAATACTTAATGTTGTCTGATACTTTAAGGTAGTGTTTCAGAATTGGGTTGAGGATCAGGACATTTGTTCTATCCAGGGCAGGACTTAGGGTGGTGGGGGCCCCTGGGCTTGAGTCATTTTCGGGCCCTACCTTCTATACATTACAGGGTTTATCAGCGTATAACATGCACCCCAAGTTTAGGGGGGAATTTTAAGGAAAAAAACTTTTAGGAGGGAAGTTTACGGAAAAAAACTTAAATTCCCATCAATGCAGCCTTATCAGTGTCCATCTGCAGCCTTGTTCAGTGTAATTGCAGCCTTGTCAGTGTCATTTGCAGACTTGTCAGTGTAGCCTTGTCATTTGCAGCCTTGCCCTAGTGTCAATGGCAGCTTTGAAAGTTTGCAGCCTTGCAGCCTTGTCATTGCAGTCTTGAAGTTTAAAAATGGCACCACCGAGATACAGTGTCCTGTGTATCTTGGCGGCTTTCGGTTCCTCTCGCAGTCCCGAGCGGAGCCGAGAGTAGCCGAGTGTACTCGGCTCGGCTCACAGTCACGCCCAGTCCCTGTGTTATTTCCATCATAGGGCGGGACTGGGCGTGACTGTGAGCAGAGCTCGGCTATGTATCTCGGCGGGGACCATGGGGCCCCCTATTGGGCGGGACCCATGGGCTTGAGCCCAGTCAAGCCCAATGGTAAGTCCAGCCCTGGTTCTATCCTTGGAGTGGAGCCAGAGGAGATTATTAATGTAGATCAGATCACAGTCTACTTCTTCTAAAGCAACCTAGACTGAGACTTCCTTACAGGAATAGTATTTATTTAGCAATGCTAATCCGGTGGCCTAATAATACTTGGTAAGATTAGGAAGTCCTAAATCTCACTGGATTTTTTCTGCATGTCAGGATAGTTCTGTTTAGCTTGGGTTGTCCAAATAAATTGGAAGATGTCTCACTGTAGAAATTCACATGGGCCAGTATCACTATGAAGAGAAGTTCAAAGTAATGATGAAGTTTAGAGAGTTAGGAATTTTTAATGAGTGATATTCTCCCCAGCAAGGAAATCAGATATTATTTCCAAGTTGCAAGCAGAGATTTCTGTGTATGTAAAGTGGAGGATGGTTGGTAGTGTATAAGCTGTCATATGAGTTTGTCAGTTGTATAGCCAGGCAAGTAAGAGAATGAGAAAACCAGTGGAAATCGTATGTTTGCTTTATGCCGCAGATATGTCAGGTTCAGGTTTTTGGATTTCTGGCTATTCATAAAGTGGCTGGAAAGAGAGGCAAAACAAGAAAGAATGTCCAGCAGATTGGGAAGAGTAGTGGTTGGTTGGATTATGTACAAAATAACATAGTCAGCAAGAAGACATATCAGCACAAACCCTCAGTCCCAGAATTGTTCCTTGTCCTTATTGCTCAATGATTATTGCAAACAGGAGAGGGTACCCTACCGGGTACCATGCTTGATAGGAAAAATAAAAGTTTTGAAGCCCACATATTTTAGATGCACTTGCAGAAGCATATAAAGGGCTGAAATTCAAGCTTGGGTTGTGAGGGCCGAAACTCACCTGGATAAAATGTAAGAAAGGGTTGGCTTTCAGGGATAACGGGATTAAAATATCAGCAATTTTTTTTAAATAATAGGAAGCCATAAGACCATCTGATCCTGGATGCTGATTGTTCTTTAGTGGCAAGGATTGCCTTGGTAGGTAATGGATATTCCAGTTTAGCCTTAGCTGAATCATAAAGAGTGTGAAGGGAGAGGACTGCAAATTATTTAGCAGCTTGTGATCGACAGAAATGGCTAGTGCTAGAATACATTTTGGATAGAAATTAAGAATTTTGCTTGGGTCACTGGTGTGACCCATCTGATTGGTTATTTTAAGCTTAATAGGTTTACAGTTGAAATCTGGCATCCAAATCTGTTTGGTTAAAAGGGAGTCTTGTTTGTTACTTTTAAGGTAGAAAGTATGTTTGGGTCTCTGGCTGAAGCCTTGTCTTTTATAAGTTTGTTTTGGGTGGTTAAGTGGGACTGAAAACCCCACTCAGTGAAAAGTATCCAATAGCATTTTTTGTTATGCTTGGGGGGCACCTGTTTGCAGGTACCATGAGTTGTGGGTTAATGGGCTTCCCATAGTGTAATTGGTATAACATCTTTAGTGTTGTTATTAAAGAGGAAGTAAACCCTGATGGGTGTTACTTCTTCTTTCATTCCCTGCAATGGCAAAGCATAATGGACTACTATGCATCGCATAGTAGCCCATCATGTGTCACTTACCTGACACAGGAGCCGGCGATGTCACCGCTGTCCCCTGTAGTCCGGCGCATCCATCTTTTCGGTGGGGTCTCGCAGCTCCTCCGCTGTCGTTCGGCAGAGCCGCGATGACGTCACTCCCGCGCATGCGCACGGGAGCCGACACGCGCGGCAGCTCCGTTGTTGGAAATGCCGCGCTCAGTGCGCCTGCGCGCCGCTGTCTACGGCGCATGCGCCGTAGACAGCGGTGCCTGTCTTCAGGCAAATATCTCCTAAACCGTATAGGTTTAGGAGATATTTCTTGGACCTACAGGTAAGCCTTAATCTAGGCTTACCTGTAGGTCAAAGTGGTTTGTAAGGGTTTACAACCACTTTAAGGATATATTCATTCAATGCCTGTTGGATTGTGGAACAAATTGCTAAATCCCTGAGAAAAGATTAATTGAGAGTCCACGTGAGGTCTTTATTTTTGGTGAGAATATGATCCGACCATGAAATAATTTTGAATATAGCGTTAGAAACCAATAGTATGTTGGAAAACGTCATGAAAATGTGACTGACTCTGGAGAAAGAATTGAGATTGTGTGAATAGAAGGTATAGTCACACCTGCATGAGTTTTATGCCCTGTACACACAGTCGGACATTCCGACGACAACATTTTGACCCAAACTTGTCTTGCATACACACGGTCGCACAAAGTTGTCGGAAAATCTGATCGTTCAGAATGAGGTGACGTACAACCTATACGATGGGACTATAAAGAGGCCAGTAGCCAGTAGTCTCAAGATTTTTTTTGAGCATACATGGCACTCTGTGTGTCTGAATTGTCTACACAAGATTGGAATTTAAATGATCGGATTTTGTTGTCGGAAAATTTTAGATCCAGATCTCAAACTTTGTGGCGGAAATTCTGACGGAAAAAGTCAGATGGAGCCCACACACGATCGGAATTTCCGACAACACAGTCTGATCGCACATTTTCCGTCGGAAAGTCCGACCGTGTACAGGGCATAACTCTTTTTACTCCTTCCAGGAAGTAAACCCACGTAGAGTATGTTGCTCAAGCAGTACATGGAATTTAGCAGCACAGCAAAGATTTTGAGAAAGACACGGAGGGGGATTGATTTACTAAAACTGTAGAGTGCAAAATTTTTAGGGTGGACCTCCGCTTTTAGGGTGGACCTCCGCTTTAAGCATTGACAAGACAACCTGGAAGTTGATTGGTTTCGGTGCAGAGCTGCACTAGATTTTGCACTCTCTGGTTTTAATAAATCAACCCCAGTTTGTCTAGTGTTGATTGTAGCATCAGGCTGAATTGCTGTATACAATAAACATACCCTTCTTATGAGCATTATGAGCATCTATAACTTTTAGGAGATGGGATAAAAAAAGAATCTGGTCTTAATAAGGGGAAATATAGGAAAAGATTGCCATAGCATGATCTTGAAGCTGGCCCTGTAACAAAATGAATCTCCCTTTTGAATCTTCAATCATATGCTAATTCACAAAGTGGGCAGTACAATGAAAGCCTGTCTGGATCCCTCTGTGTTGTCTTTAGCAAGAAAAATTTGTGGAAAAATATTACTACAATATTTGGACTCTCACTAAGTCGAAAATTGATCTCCTGAAGGCAAATGGATCATAATGTCTGTTCTTTACCTCTGATTGTAGTCCTGTCTCATTCAAAGTGCTATCTTTTATAGCAGATTTAGTCTTTTGAGAAACTAAAACCCTTCATTTGTGACAACCTTAAAAAAACAAATATTTAAAGCAGAACACTATTTGCCATGAATATACAATACATTATAGCACGTTTAACTTTGGGTGTGCTCTTCTCCAGCAATGCAAGATCTGAGTTTCTTACCTCCATTCTGTTGCCTCCATTGCCATATTCTTTTGGGTCTGGCATCTCCTCTCTTTGGCCATTGGGTGGCCACTGGTGATGCACACATGTGCACTGGATTTATTTTATCTCAGAACCCAGTTCCATTCTTGGTATACTACAGATGCCATTGGCCATTGTCTCCATAATATAGCAATGAAAAAACTCTTTCATTAATATCAATAAATGATATATGACATACAATTCACTTTTACTTAAAGCTTTAGACAGGTTTTTATTAAATTAATCTAGTGGACCATACAGTATGTAAGAACCGCAGTAATTTACAACAAGCAGTAACAATAGTTATTTAGTAGCAAACACACTGGGGTTGATTTAGGCTACATTCACAACGGCAATTTATGACGGTGGAAATTGTAGCGACAGAAATCTTCTGATTCCTGCTGCAGTTGTGAGCTGCTAGGTGCAGCCACCGGCCCTGTTCCCTAGAATGACAGGTTGTCAGTGTCCACAGGTATTCGCAGCTTTCTGCGCAGCCAGATATTCCCGGCAGTGATGGCTGCTGGATGCAATTTGTGTGCATCCAGCAACAATCAGTTTAGATAATCGCTGGCTGTCCAGAGAGCTCTGAATACCTGTGGCAGCTGGTGACCTGTCATTACAGTGAACAGCGCTGGTGGCTGCACCTAGCCACTGACAGCTGCAGCAGGAATCAGAAGATTCCTGCTGCAACAATTTGCTTCAGCGTAAATGGCTGATATGAATGTAGCCTTACTAAATAAGCTGTTCACAAGTTTATGTGGCATTTTCAAAGTGAATAAATTGAAACTATGTTCATTTTGAATACCCAATCATGTGTGAACAAATTAATTGCAGCTTGCATATGCTTGGATGATTAACACAGCTTAACAGCCTAACAACATGTTATTTACTGTTATTCACTTTACAGAGAGAGAGCATGCATTTTGCAAAGTGATCATGCACTACTGCTTTTGAAAATCAACCTCATAAAATCCTAAAAGTGGTGTTTGAATCCACGTGTTTCCCTCTCTCCTTCCATTTGTTTGAAAGAAGGAGAGATGGAAAAGAAAGTTGGCAATATTACCTTTTGCTCTGGCAATAAGGAAGTACATGTCCCTCAATATGGGAAGGATGTCTACAAATACGAAAAGATTAATCCTAATTCCCTCCTGCTCCATCAAGTATCTCAGTCTTCACAGTATGCCAGATTTTCTCTATCAATATCCTCTAACTTTCTTTGTCCAAAAGCTCTGGGATTGACATACTTATTAAATATGTTTTAATGGCGCATGTGCGGCAGCTCCCAAGATGGCTGAGACCCTCTAGAGCTCCGCTCCACCATGGTCCCTTAACAACCGGGGGATAAATCAACAGGGGAGCACTTCAGGAACATTTGGATGACCTCAGCATCAGCCCAGGAGAAACCTCTCATGCCAGATGAAAACCGCTGCATGCCCGCTCAGCTACGCCAAAATGGCGGCCTCTCTACAAGGAAGAAACACGGATACTGAGGTGGAAGACTCCATAGCAGACCAGGACACAGCTCCTCCCTTCTCATGGGGTGCAGCAAACTCCCCACTGATGATGGCACCTTCCCCCACATTTACTGAATCCCTGTTAGGGAGATCGATGGTGGGGCTCCCTACCACCCCTATGCACGATCCTATTATAGGCCTACTTATCTGTGAGGGAGAAGCCTGTGACACAGCCCCAGCACCCACTAACTTTCCATCTATGATGAATGCTTTTTCACAGATGCTGTCCAGAAGCCTTGCACTGAATGCTGGCCAAATTACAGAAAAAAAACAAAATTCTGCCAGAATCCAACACATGCAGGACTAACTAGAAACTGCACTATCAAAGATCGATGACCTGGAGAACAGGTCCAGGCAATACAATTTCAGGCTAAGGGGGCTAAGATGTCCAGCCAACAGTTAAGCCTCTTATTAAAGAGCTCATAGAGCTTTACAGCCCCCCCCCCGTTCAGACGGCTTCCTGGAGATATTATGGTTAAACCTCATTTTCATTCAGTGAAGGAGGAGGGGATGAGGAAATCGAGAGGGGCTGATGCCCTCACTATACTGGGTCACACAGTTCAGGTATTTGCCAACCTCTCACCCTACATGGTTTAAAAGCTAAGATCACTTAAACCACTACTTCAAATCCTACTACTGAAAGAGATATTGTACAGATGGTCTTTCCCGCTCCGCCTGAACTTTTCGTATCGTAATAAGGGATACGGCTTCTCATCTTTTGTGAAGGGTGAGTGCCTACTTCTCCACCTAGGCCTACTCTCCCAGAGGCTTCATCCCTCACCCAAAAATGGACCCTCCTACTCATCAAAATGACCCCCTCCTGCAAGTCCCTTGCAATCCACCTGACGCAGCACTTCAAGAGGTCCAAGGATACACTACCGACATGATTGGACTGCCCATCCCATTAAACCAGGGCCCTGCCCTGTGTCATCTCATGCCCACTTGATTTGGGCCTTTCACTCAGTCTCCCCTACTGGGGCTCTTCCCCAGTACATACCTCCCCAGAACCTTAGCCTTAGCAATGTTCAATCCCCCCTCCCATAGGCAGGATGAGAAAGTTGGGCCCTCTACATCTGGGAGAGGATCGGGGAAGGGGAGACAAGTTACTTAGCCCAAAAGTGAGACTCTGTTGGTCACAAGTTATTGAATTCATTAATAGTTTATCTGATTCTCCTGTAATGTAAGCTTTTCTCCCCCCATACTGTTTTTAATGTATTATATAGATCTAGCTAAGAAACTGTACACTTCACAGCCCAAAGTTATTTTACAGCTCCTCATGTAACTCGAGCGTCCTCGACCTCGGCCACACACGTCTGGAAACAGGCTTAGAGGTAACTTACTTCCCCTATTTGGGACCGGTCTCACCCTGGTCTTCTGTGTAAACTTAGAGGACACTCTGGAGAGAGGCAGACCCAGAGGGGGGATTCCTGGGGTGTGGGACTAAGATCCCAAATTTACTATTACAAGGGTGTTCTGTTCATATTTTACTGTTATTGTTTATTTCTAGCGGTAGGACCATGGTGGACCCAGTGCATCTCCACTAGTCTCAGAGTGCAACAAGTTTTGCCTCTCAGAGACGATTCGGAGACTCTGACTCAGGGTTCTCCAGATCTCTCAAGTTATGGGGTGGGCCTTGGCAGATCCCCGGGGGATCAAGGGGCCCCTTATTTCTCTATTTTTCTAGGCGATATCACATGTTTTTCAATCTTATCGGCTTAACCTTCTTTTCTCTTTCTGCTTCCCTCTTTTCCTACCTTTCTGTTTTCGCTCTCAATTAAGCCAGGTTCTCCAGGAATTTCCATACCCTCCAATCCAGGGCCTGGGCATTGATTCAACTAATGAAATGGTCACTCCCTTCGGACTCATCACCAAGAGGTGGAAGGATATGCACTATTCCGGAGATATTATACCCTCTGATCCATGGCTGACATAAACTCCCCAACCCTCACTTTCAAAATTATCACACACAACACACAGGGACTCAACTCCCCAATCAAACTCCGAAAACTATTCCAACTGTACCATGTCATGAACTCTGACATCCTGTTTTACAAGAAACACACTTTCCCACCATCTATAGACCCTCCTTTTTACATCAGCGCTACCCACAATTTTTTCTCACATCCGCAGATAAAACAAAAGGAGTGGCCATATGCATCTCTAAACACATTAACTTTTCCCAGTTCGAGCTAGTCTTGGACCCACTAAGTCACTACATCTTAGTATCAGGCACCATTGATGGGGAAACCTATACATTCATCTTGTATAACGCCCCCAACAAGGGCCAAGGGAAATTTTTTGACTCACTACTGCACACACTACAAAGACATTTCAAGGGCATCAGAGGAGACTTCAATGGTGTGTTTGACTTCTCCTTGGAGGAAAACCCAAACCCAAACGCTCCTCAAAACAGAGCGCAAAAAATGCCCACCTATTACATGCAGCAGGGCTGGTGGACATTTGGAGAGAGCTCAACCCCCGTGCAAAAGATTATACACATTTTTCAGAGCCCCATAATTCCTATGCCAGGATAGACCAAGTTTTCGCACAATCTATAACGGTTCCATTGACCCTAATGTATAAAATTATAGACACCCCCTCTCAATTCACTCTATTCTAGACATACACAGGTCTTCTGGCTCCTCAGGCCCTTTCAGATGGCGCCTCAATGAGGCCCTACTCAGCGGCCCAATACAGTTTACGTTACTAGAACAAACCATAAAAGAGTACTTCCTTGAAAACAACAATAACAAAGTGTCCCCAGCGATTCTGTGGGCTGCCCACAAAACAGTTCTCAGAGGCAAGCTCATCCAGCTCTCCTCTATAATTAAGAAGGAGCACAGAGCAGACTTACAGAAATTAATAGAGAAAAAAAATCACTAGCTAAAGCCCACAAACGAAACCCTACACCTGGAATATTAGCACAGCTAGATATCGCCTGAACGCACCTCAACCTATCCCTCACAACGGCGGCCGAGAAACTCCTCAGATGGACCGGGGCTAAATTTTATTCCCAAAAAGACAGAATTGGCTCCAGACTAGCCACAAAACTGAGCCCCAAACAGTGCACTTTAGCCTTTCTTAAAATTCTAACCTCAATCCCCAGCCGGAGACCTGATTCAGAACCCCACCAAAATAATGGATACTTTCTTGCAGTTTTACTCAGACCTATACAGACTCCAGAGTACCTTCATCAATGACTTCCCTATTCCCTCAATAGCCCGAGGCCAAAGGGAGCTTCTAGAGGACCCCTTTACCTCCAAGGAGGTTTTAGACACCATCAAATCCCTTAAACTGGGCTCCTCTATTGGACCAGACGGCCTCTCTACAGGGTATTACAAAAAGTTTGGCACCTGTCTGGCACCTTGCCTGACGTGGTTCTTCAACTCTCTCAGGGATGGAGCCCCCTTAGGCAGAGACCTCAATTCTGCATATATCTCTGTCATCCCTAAACCAGGGAAAGACGTGAGCGAGCTCAGTAACTATCGTCCGATCTGACTACAAGCAAGCAAGCTTCATAGCTATGTACCTGCACAGAGATTAAGTGGGCTTCATCCCTGGGAGACAGGGCTCAGACCAAATTAGGAGAGCAGTAGATGATATATCATTGCTCAACTTCCAATGGGATGGTGGTCCTCCTCAGAGGGGCTTCCTCCTCTCGATAGACCTTCATAAGGCCTTTGATTCAGTAGCCTGGCCCTACATTTATGAGATTCTGGAGAGATGGGGTTTCGAGCCAAACTTCCTGGGTATAATTCACTCACTTTACTTGTCACCTAATGCACAAGTATGCTTACTGGGTAGATACTCGCAAACCTTCACCATTGGCAGGGGAACCGGACAGGGATGCCCGCTCTCCCCCCTCCTCTGTGCGATGGCCATAGAAAATCTGGCCATCGCTATCCGGACCAATGCTGACATCAAGGGGGTTATTTGCAGAGACCAGGAACACAAGTGCACATTGTTTGTGGAGGATATACTCCTATTTATTACCTCATCCCTAATGTCCATTCCTACTATATACAAAATCCTCAGAGAATTTGATGGGGTTTCAGGTCTGAAGGTCAACTTATCTAAATCCATGGCCCTGAAAGTCTCCATCCCCTCAGATATAATTGCACAGCTAAAACACAACTTTACACTTGGGCAACAGATGCGATTCCATATTTTGGCATCAGACTCACTAATGATACAAGCAAGCTCTTTCAAGTCAACTACCCCCTATGGTGCGTAAGTGTGGTGAGGATTTAGAGAGGTGGTCAAAGTGTGGTCTATCCTGGCTGGGCAGGGTTAACGCAGTAAAAATGACCCTTCTCCCACGCATGCTATTCTTGTTCCACTCTCTCGTTTTAAAATTGCAATCCCAAATAGTATGCTTCATTTGGGGAAATAAAGCCTAAAGATGCACCAAAAAAGTTCTATGCAGGGGGGAGTAGGTCTTCCAAACCTGTGGTGGTATTATCAAGCCACTCAACTTACCCAAATTTCTATAGCCTACTCCAGAGGACCACAATCTGACTGGTTCTTCATAGAAAGACAAGCAGTCCCCTTAAATGCAATAGACTATTTCCTGTGGAGTGAAACTGAATCCAGACCGTTTATTATGTCCCCCACTCTCGCCCACTCAGTGGCACTGTGCAACACACTCCATAAACAATGTTCACTGATCTCTCCCTTATGGCCCCTGTCACATATTTTTCACAACCCAAAGTTTCCCCCAGACCTGAACATCCAAGCTTTCCGCTGGTGGACTAACAAAGGTCTGTTTCGCATTGCCCATTTTATCACCCCAGTGGGACCGTTCAGTCTGAAACATTGTAAAACCACATTAGAAATGCCCAACTCAGAGATATTCCAATTCTCCCAAATTGTCCACTACCATAACTCCATTTGGATGGATAGGAACAAACCACCCAAAATTACTCCATATGAACGATGGTGCTCTGACATTATGGATCAGAGGGGAGGAATCTATCCCTTCCTGGCAAGTAAGGAAGTCATTCCACCATATGCCTGGGAGATGGGACACTCATGGGAACCATCAGGTTGGTTTTAAGAATTTCAATGCTCCTATAGAGGTATTCTTAATGTTTCTCTGATTGAAGTAAACATCAAGGTCCTAACTAGGTGGTACTATGTCCCCTCTAGGCTGGCGATGAACTACCCAGAGATATCCCCCCTGTGTTTCAGAGGGTGCGATCTGGAGGGCACAATGTTCCACATTTGGTGGTCATGCCCCCCCACATTAGGTCCTACTGGAAATGGGTTTTCCTCACTATGAGGAAGATAACAGGCATTACAATCTCTCCAGACCCCACCATTGCCCTCTTAAACCACAAAATTCCCATGACCCCTAGACACCTGCAAGCCCTAACATTTTACAACCTCCTGGGAGCTAAAATAATGCTTGCTAGGGCATGGCGAACTCCCACTGTGCCTTTCAGGGGGCAAAGAGCAAAATATCCTGGTTAACGGCACAAGAACACATAGTAGCAAAACTACAAGACAAAATGGATAGATTTGATGCTATTTAGGAACCCTGAGCTTCTTAGTGTAATATTTCTCTCTGCCCGGGCATACAGAGCTGATAACTGGATTCTCCTGGAATGTTACCCTTTCCTCTCTCTCTCCCTTTACTTTTACTCTCTGGGACGCTCTGCCCCACTATCTTCTTTGTATTAAAAGGGGAAGTTACATCCCTGATTGGTGTAGTGATATATGCTGTAAGCAGGCTATCTTGCTAAGATTATACCAACAACTGTGTTTCCGAACCATCTTCTCGGATCATACCCTTTAAAAACATGATACTGTGACAGACCGGCCTTGAAATACAGTTGGCAGGCCACAGTGATGGGGATGGGGGGACGGGCATGGTGTCTTGGAGGGGTCAGGCACTACCACAGTGAGTTCCCAAAAGGGGTGGGGTGCTGGGCAGCTCCCAGATTGGGTGGCTGCCCCCTCTCTTCATCCCAAGGAAATTCCTCTGCTGGGTACACAGATATCTAGAAGTAGGAAACCACAGGATGACCCCCTAGAAATGAGGGTCTTATCCTCACAGTCCCTATGGAACTGATACCACAGTCCTATACACACTCCTAGCCTAAAGCCGATGACTAATGATAGATAATATACATTTTAAGTAAGTAACTGTTACTCTTTTGCTTACTATGCTTTTGTATTGTATATTTGAACACAGACTTTGTGGGCTGATGACAAAAATGTTATCTTTATATTTACATTCCTGTTAAACTCAATAAACATATTGAAAATAAATATGTTTTAGTTATATCACTAGTCGATAAACCAGTTCACGAGACGTGAAATGATAGGAAATGTAATAGATTATTGTCATATGGGTTTATATGATATATTTTTGGCAGAAACGTATCAACTCAACATCAACATGTCCCTGAAAATTTGCTGAAAATATTAGCAGTTAACCTTGTTGTCTTCAGATAAACAATTGCCATGTATATAATCTATGAGATAATAGCCTTGAGCATTAACACATTTTGAACATAAAATTGCTATAGTACTTGTTTGTGTGAATGCATGGTAACCTTCAGGAGCTAATCGACAACAATCTAGATGGGAAAAGCAAATAAATAATGGACTGTTACAGTTACAAGCTACCTTACCTCACAATGAATCACAATGACATCCTAAAGCTAATCTAACTCTTCTAATTTAGACCAAGTATCTGGTTCTGTTTTGGTCTTATCAAATTGCAAAAAAGAGAATTGTAATAGATATAGATAATTGTTCATCATCAATATTTCATAAAATGTAATTTCACAGAAGTGTTTAGCTCTACAAATAGTGACTATTAAATGGTGACTAAAGCAATTCTAAAGTTGGTCCAAAGACATGATCTGTAGGCTGGACATTTGTTTTTCTCTCTGACCTCATCATCTGGAAAAATAACAAAGCAAAGATATTGGTCAGTACACGTTATACAGCTAATTACATTATTTCTTCTTGATGATGTTTAAAACACATTCTAAGTCAAGGGTCACATCAGGAAAAAAATACAGATTTCCAGTGATTATATGTAGTTCAGCTTTCCTTGGAGACAAGATGACTTTCTTCATGATCACTATATAGAAAAAAAAAACCTCTTTGGTTATTGAGACGTTTAGTGTGCTAACTCAAATGCCTAGAACAAAATTCTCTAAAATGTCAGTTTATTCACATGTTTTTATTTATTTTTACTTTTTTTTGAACTTCATAAAATACAAATACATCTTTAGCCTCCTCAAGGCTATTTTGGTACTTCATGAAAATACAAAGCCACTGGCATCACCATTAAATACACATTTGCCTACACAGAGCCTAGATTAACCATACCCCTAAAACATAATTCCTTGTCAATACAAATCTTAATTATTTTCCACTGATGTCATTTTTGTCCTGTATGCTTATTATGTGGTGTGGCCCCAGTGGCTATACTACACTGAAACTATATGAGTGGTCCCTACTCTACACTAATGTATGTATGAATGACACAGTCTCACTACACTACACTGAAACTATCTAAGCTGTCCCTACTCCACACTAATGTATGTATGAATGACACGGTCTCACTACACTACACTGAAACTATCTAAGCTGTCCCTACTCCACACTAATGTATGTATGAATGACACAGTCTCACTACACTACACTGAAACTATCTAAGCTGTCCCTACTCCACACTAATGTATGTATGAATGACACAGTCTCACTACACTACACTGAAACTATCTAAGCTGTACCTACTCCACACTAATGTATGTATGAATGACACGGTCTCACTACACTACAGTGAAACTATCTGAGCTGTCCCTAATTTAGTTTGCACACTATGCAAAGCTAAATGATGGTCCTCCTCACTACACCCACACTATCCCTAGACTGACACTAAACTAATATTCTACACTGACAATTGAAGCAAAATAGCACACTAACTAATAGCACTGAACAGAGCCCTGTTTTATCTCTCTCCACCCAGAAATCACACTGATAATGCCTGCCTTTGAAAGAATACTTTTATACTGTGGGGTGGGAATGAGCTGTGATTGGATAAATTCATGATGACAGTGTCCAATCATGACTCTGACAGTGCTCTGTGCCCTGGTTGGCTGAAGCTTTCACTGCTTCAGCCAAGCGGGGCCAGCACCGCAATGCATTGGGGTCGATTCGGGGGGGGGGGGGGGGGGCGAACAAACGATTGAGTGTCCGAACAGCAAAAGTTCGGCCTGAACTTATGCTCAGGTCGAACCGTTCGCCCATCCCTACCTACTAATAAAAGTTGTTGAAATGTATAATGCAATCCTTGTCACCAGTACTCATGCTCTGCTTCTCCCACCATATCTCTATTCCAGACTTGTGTACAGCAGTTTGCATTTTCATGCTCTACTGAACAGCAGCAGTCTGTGTTCTACAGCTGACAAGCTGAGATGACAGATTCATAAAACATAGCTATAATTTACCGTCATTAACAAGAAGATGTTATATCAATTAGAGGGAAAACAAAAACACACCAAGTTGAATTCATATCCTCTGGTTATTAAAAAGTGGCAGCTATGTTAAATTAGTTATTGGATGTAAAATATTCACGACTGAGAATCAATCATAGGTATGCAGCATGCACATGCTCTCATCTTCCATGTTATAGTGTATTTGTTGGAGAAAAGTGAAAACTCCATTACAGGTTTCTTAATAGAAGAAGACAATCAAACAAATCTTAATTTAAAATGGTCCTTTTGGTCATAAATCATAATGGCACCTGGCTCTGATGGAAAATATGTCCATCATATGGCAAAATGATATAAATAGCATAGTTCTTAAATGGGAAATTTTTCGTTTGAACAATGAGTAAAAAAAATAAAAGTTTTAAGGACGGACATTTAACCCATTTTGGTTTAAGGATGGTTAAAATGTATGCAAACAATAAATATATCTTATTTTTTTCTCTTTTGATCTCTTAAATATACCACCAATGGCGGCTGGTGCTCAAAATTGTTGGGGGGGCACAAACAAACTGAAAAATATTTGGAAAAAAAACAATCAATTGCAGCCACTGTGCCTTCAAACACAGCCACTGTACCATCAAACGCAGCCACTGTGCCCATCAAACGCAGCCACTGTGCCCATCAAATGCAGCCACTGTACCCATCAAACGCAGCCACTGTGCCATCAATAGCAGCCACTGTGCCATCAAACACAGCCACTGAGCCATCAAACGCAGCTACTGTGCCATCAAATGCAGCTACTAGGCCCATAAAACGCTGCCAATGTGCCATCAAATTTAGCCACTGTGCCATCAAATGCTGCCAGTATGCCCATCATATGCTGCCAGTGTGCCCATAAAATGCTGCCAATGTGCCCAACTGCCCATCATATGCTGCCAGTGGGCCCATCAAATGCTGGCAGTGTGCCCAACTGCCCATCAGATGCTGCCAGTGTGCCCAACTGGCCATCATATGCTGCCAGTGTGTCCATCAAAAGCTTCCAGTGTGCCCATTAAATGCTGCCAGTGTGCTCCCCACCCGCTCGCCATCTGCCCGGCACTTACCCTGTGTCTGTGGGGCAGCGAGTGACATGACGAGCAGGGTTCTTTGTGCGTCTCCTGCCTCCTGATAGGTGTCCAATAACAGCGCCTGTCATTTCAGCCAATCAGGTGACAGGTAACAGACCCAAGCACCTGATTGGCGGAGAGGCAGTTCAATGTTAGGAAAGTGAATAGCCATTTGCTTTCTTAACACAGCTGAGTGGACTGTGAGCGCCAAGCATGGCGCTTGCAGTTCACCTATTTTGCAGCCTTACTTACCAGCTCCACTCAGGCCGTGCGTTCCACGGATCTTCTGACGTCACTTCCGGTTTCCCTCTGGCACAGGGAAACTGGAAGTAAGGTCTTAACCTGAGGAACAAAGCACGCTACGGGCGGAAGTTGTTTGGCGAGATGGAATGCGCCACAAAGCAGGCAAAAATCCTGCAAATGAGGCGTTTGTCTGCAATCTCATGATTGCATTGACGTGGCACTTCCCATAGTGCCCTGTGTCCAGCGCCTGAACACAGTGCACTTAACCGGTTCCCGACCAGCGCACATCGACAGAATGGCACGGGCAGGCATATTGGCGTACAGGTACGTCCAATCTTCAATGCCGCCCTGCCATCGGGAGTGCGCCGGCGGCAGCGCGCTCCCGCACTGGTCGGGACCCCCGTGAGTCCGGTCACGGGACCCGCGGACTCGATCGCCGCGGATATACCCGCGATCGTCTCACGGGACGGCTGAATGGAGGAAATGCCGTGTAAACAGCATTTCTCCATTCTGCCTAGCAACTAGTGACGCTGATCTCTGCTCCATGTGATTGGAGCAGAGATCAGTGTTCACTTAATGAAAGCCCAACCCCCCCACAGTTAGTAACACACCCCTAGGAACACTTAACCCCTACACTGCCACCCACTGGTTAACCCCTTCACTGCCAGTGTCATTTACACAGGAATCACTGCATTTATATAGCAGTGATTACTGTATAACTGACAATGGTCCCAAAAATGTGTCAAAAATGTCCGATGGGTCCCCCACAATGTCGCAGTCACAATAAAAATCGCTGATCGCCGCCATTACTAGTAAAAAAAAATAATAAAAAATTATTAATAAAAATGCTATAAAACTATCCCTATTTTGTAAACGCTATAACTTTTGCGCAAACCAATCAATAATCGCTTATTGCGATTTTTTTTTTACCAAAAATATGTATAAGAATACGTATCGGCCTAAACTGAGGGAAAAAAATGTTTTTTTATATATTTTTGGGGGATATTTATTATAACAAAAAGTAAAAAATAATGTGTTTTTTTTAAAATTGTCGCTCTATTTTTGTTTATAGCGCAAAAAATAAAAACCGCAGGGGTGATCAAATACCACCAAAAAAAAAACTCTATTTGTGGGAAAAAAAGGACGTCAATTTTGTTTGGGAGCCACGTCACACGACCGCGCAATTGTCAGTTAAAGCGACGCAGTGCCGAATCGCAAAAAGTGGTCTGGTCTTTGACCAGCAAAATGGTCCGGTCTGTAAGTGGTTAAAGGACATTTTTTTCTATTTTTTTTAAAGGGCCTTTTTTCATTTTTTTCTATTTATTTATTTTTCCTGCTGGGGGGGCGGCGCCCTATGGACGGGCCACCACTGTATACCACTTAGAGTGTTTTGCTATATATGTTGATTCTGATAAGTTGCTTGTGACCGAAATCCAGCGAGTTTCAAAATGTCTTTTACACTGACATTTTTGCACTAAAACCTCCTTGTTCAAATATTTTATTAAAGTGTCAAAAGATCGCACTGAAATCTCAAACACCATTACAGTAAGGCTTACCAGTTTGCGTCTTGCTCGGAAAAAATAGTAAGATTTACATATAGCAGATGCCCTCAGAACTCGAGAAGCAGTGCTATATTTTAAGGACTAGGATGCAGCCCAGCAAATCTAAGCCCTTGTACACACAGTAGGAGATTCCGAATACCAAATCCGTTGGAGTAATTCTGACGGATTAATTCCGGAAGAGGTCTGGAAGTGATGTTGCATACACACGGTCGGACTAAGTTGTCGGAAAATCTGATTGTACATAACATGATGGCGTTATTTCGTTAGACGGGACTACGTTCAGGCTAGTAGCCAATAGCTTTGGTCTAGGAATTTGATCTGAGCATGCGTGGCACTTTGTCCGTTGGAATAGGCTACACATGATCGGAGTATGTCCAATAGGAGCATTTTGTCGGAAACTTTTACCGGCAAGTTGGAAAACTTGGTCCGTCGGAATATCCGACAAAACGGTCCGATAGGGCTTAGAGGAAGAAAGAGAGATTTCCTGCACTACTTCAGGTGGTGCAGTAAGTATGCGGGTATGGTCAAGATGAATCCAAGTGTACAAGAAAGTGGCAACCACCCCAAACTGGCCTTTGCAGTTAGGTCAATATTAATGACCAGCAGAACATCAAGCATCCAGTGGTCAGGACTGGCTAGAAGTGAGCAGAGACTGTTGTTCAGCAAGGGTCAGGCAGGCAGCAATCATTAGCATATCTGTTATCCAGGCAAGTGTCAGAGTAGGTGGCGTTCAGCAGCATATCCATCATTCAGGCATTGTCAGGGCAAGCAGCAGTCAGTAATTCTTAAATTTAGGCCAAGGTCAGGAGAATCTAAAGATAACAAGGCAAGACAGACAGGTACAATCATGGGACAGCAGGCCGGAATTTTTTTTCCAATAACTTTTGAAATAAGACAAGAAGACAAGTGTTTGGATAATAATGGCCGCAGGTTGTTTATTATTGGTTTCAAAATGTTGTACATAACTCATCAAAACTCATCCAATAAACTTAAAGCTAGCCCAGTCACTACGGCTCAGGCAGCAACACAAAATCCCCAAAAGGGGCATGTAGTACATATCACAACAAAACTCATCCAATAAACTTAAAGCTAACCTAGTCACTACGGCTCAGGTAGCACATATTTGAACACTATAATTAAAAGTCTTAATAACTTGTCCCCCTTTGCTGTTATAATTCAGTATTATTATTATTAAATATTTTTTATTTTATTATTATTATTTTTATTATTTTTTTTTTTTTTTTTTTTTGCAAAGGTGACTTACCACATAACAACAACCGCGACAGAATAAATTAACATAACCATACAGAATTAAAATACAATTAAATACAAATTTATTTTATAGGGAGGGCCGAAATTTTTTTTCCAATAACTTTTGAAATAAGACAAGAAGACAAGTGTTTGGATAATAATGGCCGCGGTTGTTTATTATTGGTTTCAAAATGTTGTACATAACTCATCAAAACTCATCCAATAAACTTAAAGCTAGCCCAGTCACTACGGCTCAGGCAGCAACACAAAATCCCCAAAAGGGCAGGAGGACCTAAGGCCAACTGCCCACAGAACCCCAACCCGCGGCCATCTCAACACAGTAACTTAAATTTACATTGAAAATATCCAAGCCAATATCAGACAGATGGATGCCATCCTGCCTGAAAAGGCCAGGGATACCCCCTTCCAGCTCAGTGTGCCTAAAGGATAGCATTCCCAAACTTGATAGCAACTTGGATACTGCCCTATTCACTCTCTTCCTGATTTTTCCAAAAGGACGTACAGAAGGATGAGAAAGCCAACTTATCCTCTGCACAATTTCTGAAAAACCACTACTGAATTGGGAAATGACAACTGTATCCTCTGTAAATCATCCCTAATCTGAAAAATAAGGTCTAAAGTTTTAAAGTAACCAATATCATTACCACCTAGATGAATAATTAAGATATCCGGAGAGGGAAAATGAAGAAGAAGCTGAGAAATAAAAGAATTTAGGTCTGGCCATAACATTCCCTTCTTTCCACACCAAAAAATCTTAAATTTAGAAGCATCCAATCCTAAATTGCAAGTATAAACTCGCTGCTGAGCTCTCAAATTCGCCCAATAAATGAAGGAGTGTCCAATCATCCACTCAATGCGAGTGTTACCTGAAATAAATCATAGCATTGCGTTAGGACGAATATAAAGCAAGTACCTATCTGACTTCCATCTACCAATTTGCTTAATAGATCTAACATCAAAACCCAGTCTAGCGGCCTCTGTTGCTGCTCCAATCCGAAAAGAATGCGACGTCAAATGTTCTTGATCTAAATTTAAGGCCTGTAAACAGCTCCTAAAAACGCATAAGAACTGATATTTAGTAAGGGGTAACCCTGATTCATGAATAAAAAACTTGGAAAACCCCAAAGGCCTAATTGAATAATATTGACGTATTAGAGCCACCGGGCAAATGCTAGTACTCATACACATATCTAAAGTTAACCAATTACCTTTACCTACCTGATCCGTTTTGGATCTGCTAATTAAAAGTTTTAATTAACTTTCAAAAATAACAACTTCAGACATGTGTATGTGAACCAGCTCCGATACCCTAAGCGCCGCAAAAAACATGACCGAAAAGGCTGCCCGAAAAAGAACCGATTCAAACTGAGAAAAACAAATTTTATCCGTCACGGAGCAAAGCTGACCCAGCACTAGAGGAGTGCTGGGCTTCCTTGTATCAGGCCTAAAATTATTCCTTTTGTAACCTTTTAAAGCTTGTTTTACAGAGAAATACTGCATGCAAGACGGCATGTTATTTAGTTTCAAGAAAAAAGAAATTTCTGACAAAGTTTTATGTATGTATGACCAAGAATAAGTTTGTTCAAACCCAACGGTTCACCTAACTTGTTTAAAAATTCTTGATACATAAACCAAGCAGACTGATATCCTGCCCAAGTAGAAGGTGCCAAAGAATTGATAATAGAGACAAAAATGGGCCTTAGACCAGGTCCCATAAATTGATTGGACAGGAGTGTCCCACTTGATCCGCCTCCGGAAATAGCTTGAAAAAAAAACGCTTCATCTGTGAACGAGACAACGCATCCGCCAAATCATTGTCCTTACCTGGTACATGTACAGCCCTCAACCATATATTCAAACTTAAGCATTTAAATATCAGGTATCTCAAAAGGACAATGACTGGCGGAGACTTAGATGTTAAACAATTAATAGCATACATCACTCCTTTATTATCTGTTCGTATCAAAATTATTTTATTTTGGAAGAAAGCACCCCAAATTTCAAGTGCAACAATGATAGGAAATAGTTCCAAAACGACTATATTTTTAGTATAACCCTTCATTACCCAAGAGACATGCCAGCGTTCAGCGCACCAATGCTTCTGCCAAATTGCGGCAAAGCCATGTGACCCTGCGGCATCAGTAAAGAGAAGGAAATCAGAATCAAAAATGAAATCCTTCTGCCACAAAGCCCTGCCATTGAAATGAGAAAGAAACTGCCACCAAACTAGCAAGTCCTCTTTCATATCACTGGATAAACGCACATGAGAAAAGGGGGACCTTAAACCTGGAAAATACCCTACCCACTGGCATGACCCTTGAAGCAAATGCCAGAAGGCCCAAAAGAGACTGTATCTCTTTCAAGCAGGCTTTTTTCTTCCTTACCAGTTTTAACAATAAAGAGCAAATTTTTTCAATTTTTTCTTCAGGTAACCTAAACTCCATTAATTCAGTATCAACAATAATACCTAGAAATTCCAGACAAGTGGAAGGCCATATAGTCTTCTCATGAGCCAATGGGATACCAAAATGGTTGCAAACCTCAAAAAATGTCTGTAATAAGTTAGTACAAATAAAAGAATCCTGAGGGCCTTAAAATAAAAAATCGTCTAGATAATGAATTAAAAATTGAAACCCGGAAATGGCAGAAACTACCCACTCTAAAAATGAAGAGAAAGACTCAAAATAAAAACAAGACAAGGAACATAGGTAAACATTTATCAAAATAAAAGTTACCATTAAAGAAAAACCAAGGGAATTAAAAGAAAAAGGATTAATGGGAAGTAAGCGAAAAGCTTACTTGACATCCGCCTTAGCTAAAATAGCTCCCTTCCCCAATATTCTCAATTTAACTAAAGCATCTTCAAAAGAAGCATATGAAACAGATGACATGCTCTCATCAATTTGGTCATTAAGGGAATCTCCTTTAGGAAAAGATAAGTGATGAATTAGTCTAAAAGAATTCTTTTCCTTTTTGGGCACTACACCCAAAGGGGAAATCCTGAAATTTTTAAACGGAGGGAAAGAAAAGGGGCCCGCCACCCTTCCTTCTGAGATTTCAAAATTAACCTTATCTAATACTACCTGGGGAAATTCAGATACCGATTTCAAATTCTTAACTAAAGTACAACCTTGACCCTGAAAGGAAGGCAATAAAAAAACCATCCCTAAAACCTTCAATGAGAAGATGCGCTTTCAACTTGTCTGGATACACCTGAAGCCACGGGAGCATTTTTGCTATACTCACTGGTGTGTGTGCTTTTTGAAAAAATTCCAGCTTGCAAATTTGCTGCTGACATTTTTTTGAAACATTTTGAAACTGAGTGCGCTCCAGCACAAAAGGCGCATTCATGCTTGTTTTACATGAATTGGGCCATTTACACTGACTATCATTGAAGTTGAAACAAATTCCTCTTTTGTAACCGGACATGTGTTGAACTGTTGGTGCTGAAACCGGCCTAGCCACTGTTGGCCTCTGTGGCAGAAAAAGATTCAGCCAAAGGCCCACATCCTTAGCTCCCCAGTGCAATCTGGCATGAACTGATAATTTCTGACGAAAAGCTTCATCATAATTAAACCACGTCACTCCACCAAAATTTTTATATGCCTCAATTATAATATCTAAATGCTGAAATAAACCCGTACTTTTCTCAGGTGATTTTTCACAAAGCACACTTGCAAAAATACAAAATGCTTGCAACCAATTATTGAGGTTTTTTGCTATAGGTCTGCGTCTATCATCATCCTCTTTCTTCTCTGACTTATTAATGAAATCTTTAGCGGAAGGGAGAAGAGACAAAATATCCAAAAATTCCCCTCGCCAAATTTTTTCTTTAACAACTGGAGATAAATGATAACCTAACGGAGAAATATCACAGGGCATGGATCCTTTAAACAAATTTCTGTCAAGTTCTGTGAACTAGCATTGCTATAAGAAATATTACTAAATTGTTCTAAATGAATTGGTAAATCCTGGGCGCCATTAGCATTAACGCCACTAGGTGGCGACCAAACTCCCATAGCTGAAACATCAGAAGCTAAAACATTATTAATAGCTGGCTGACAAATCGACTTTTGACTGGCTAATTCCTTAGACACCTTTGTTAATAAATCCACAACCCTATTCAATAAAACATTAACAGAAGGATCAGTCATACCTGTATTACCTTGTTGTAAAGCAGGCTCACTATCAGGCCCTGCTTCACTGATATTCAGCATTGACGGTTGCCTAGGAGATGCTTGACGCTGAGGAGAGGGAGACCACTCCCTCAGAGAGGTTGCTCCGCCTCCCGTACCGCCTTCGACCCTGCCCACCGCTTCAGCCAATGGAGCTCTTCTGCTCAGCTGGCCGCTCCGCCTACCCGCTCCAAGCCTTCCCCTGCCCGCCTGCCCTCTGCTATGGTCCTGAGAAGGACCAGCTCTTTTGTGTACAGCAGGGCGCGTCGGGGTAGGAGAATAGCTCCGGCGGGGGTTGCGCTTTCATTTCGCCGCCCCATTCGACCGACCTGGGGCGGCGCTTCCTTGTTGACGCGACGTCTCCTCCTCCACACCTTCGGCATCCTCTTCACCCCGCAGCGACATCTCCCTGGCTTCCACCGCTGGCCGCTCTCTTCCTCTCTCCTCCGGACCCGGATAGCTGACAGGCGGTGTAGCTCCCACCGGAGCCTCTTGACACGCTGCGCGGGGTAATTCTGAGCACTGGCGAATCCAGGCTTCTCCGCCGTCCTCTCCCGCCCGCTCTATCAGTCGCCAAAGAAGGCTCATCTTCTGGCCACAGAAGAGGCTGTTTGTTCAGGGAATATTCCCAGAGAGAACACCACAGCTTTTCTTCTGAGGCGAATGAGCCCCCTCAGCGGAACCCCCTTTTTATAACCCCAAGAAAACTGGTTTAAACCAGTTCTTCCCGGGTTTTTCACATGTCATGAAGAGAGGTCACCTGTACCCCTCCTCAAAACATGTGACTAACAGCTGTTTCCCCGCTGGCCACAGGCTCTGCGGGGGAACTTGAAACTGCTGATCCAGCCGCTCTCCCATGAGGAAAAGGGGGGGCAAGAAACTGCCCTCTCCCTTTTCCTGTCATTCCAGGTAAGGGTACAGGTGGTAGGTAGAAAATGCTATTACCAGCTCAGAGCCCTGGGCATGTGATGCTGAAAGAGGCTGATGTAGCCGACCCTGCTGCCTAGCAATGGGGATGCAGGCTATGCAAATCCCATCTGGGTTGTCTCTGTCAACAGCAAAACACCTTTCTTTTATGTTATGGAGATGAGGAAAGGGGGATTTGGTCTGTAGTCCTAGCACACCAAGGGTGACAACACTGCTTCAACATACCTCCATAGATACTCTACAGTGATTGAATGTTAACAATGTGTTATTTGCAAGAGAGACAGATATAAATAAAGGGAAAAAAACTGCAGCTACCTCATCTATGGATCTGTAAGCTGCAATTTATTATATTTATTATATTTTGTTCATGGCTTTAAATTACTTAAAGTGGAACGTCAACTTCACATCATTCCCTCCCCCTCGCTCTTCTACACCAGCATATGTCAAGGTCTGGCACGTGTGCAGATGTGCCACAAGTTTTTGCCAGGTATTTGGGTCATGGCAGAGATCTGTGGCTCCTCCACACATGCACGGGGGTCTTCTGCGCATACACACAAAAATGTGAGTTTCTGGTGTATTATATAAACTAGTTGCTATGACACAGCAGTCCTAGGAGGCAGCAGGGCCCAGTCTAGGCCAAAAAGCATGAAGTGTTGCCTTGCAGCACAAAAAAAGACACAAAGGTACAATTTATAATTATTATTTTTTTCTCACAATTTTGTAAGTAGGAGGACTAAAAAAAAAGAAAATATTGGTATCTAGAGCGTGACCCTTCCTCCTTTATACCTCCTGGCAGCATTGGAAAATTGAAAAAAATAAGTAATTGAAAATGTAACCTGAATTGCTGTAAAGAATTTTCCTTTGTTGCTGCTGCATTATCCTTCTGCAGTGTGTGCAGCTTTAAACTGAATATTTATTATTGTAGAAGTACAGAAGCCATCTTTAAGTAGATCAACTGCTTTTTTTTGTGGATGGGGGTGGGTATACACTCTCACTTCCATCTCAGATCACAGCAGCAAACTAAGTCTGACATTCTGGCCCCTCTTCCTTCCCCCCACAGTCTTCTGGGACACATCACTGGTCCCAGAACACTACAGGACCATTCACAAGGTGCAGTATGACTTGCGCAGTAGGAAACAGACTGTGAAGCCACAAGGCTTCACTTTACATCCCCCTTACAAGAGATGCCAGAACCTGCACCCAAAATTGGTTGAAGAATCGGCTCAGGTGAGGACATCGCAGGATCCTTGGACAGGTAAGTGTCCTTATATTAAAAGTCAGTAGCTACAGTATTTGCAGCTGCTATCTTATTTTTTTTCTGAACGAGCAGGGAGCTCCTATTAATGAGGTCAATCTGCACAACAGAGCACTCCACTCATTGTCAGGAAGAAAAAGAGGGACTGTCTTGCAGGACTGAAAGTGAGAAATCACAACATTCTTATTTCTGTCTAAAGCCTTGAACTAAATCAGAGCACTTGTCCGAAGACCCAGAAGGAGGAGCCCTGGGCCTGGTAAGAGACTAACATTGCACAAGTTACCGTATTTATCGTCGTATAACACACACTTTTTTCCCCTGAAAATAGGGGGAAAATTACGAGTGTGTGTTATACGTCGACAGCGTACCTTGGAGGGCGAGGAAGGGAGACAGGCACCTTTGGAATTCACAAGCTGTCATCTCCTGTTTTCTCAGCTCTCGCTCAGCTCCCACGTCGCAAACACAATCCGTCACTGGCATTGGACCAGTGTTCTGTCTTTCACAGGAGCTGGTCCAATGCTGATGGCGGAGGCAGGAGTGCGTGTGTGAGAGCCGACTGAGAGCTGAGTGAGAGCCGAGTAAACGGGAGATGAACTCAATGATTTCCTGCACTGTCCAGGCAGCACTTGTGAGGCTGCAGATGAGCATTGAGGCTAAAAAGGGGCATTGTTCAGGCTGCATTGATGCGATGTGCTGCAGATGGGCATGGATCAGGCTGCATTAATGAGATGGGCTGCAGATGGGCATTGAACAGGCTGCATTGATGTGATGTGCTGCAGATGGGCATTGATCAGGCTGCATTGATGCGATGTGCTGCAGATGGGCATTGATCAGGCTGCATTGATGAGATGTGCTGCAGGTGGATGGGTATTGGTCAGGCTGCATTGATGAGATGTGCTGCAGATGGATGGGCATTGATCAGGCTGCATTGATGAGATGTGCTGCAGTTGGATGGGTATTAAGCAGGCTGCATTGATGAGATGTGCTGCAGATGGATGGGCATTGATCAGGCTGTGTTGAGGCTGCAGATGGACATTGTTCGGGCTGCATTGATGGGAGATGAGGAGGCTGCAGATGGGCACTTAACAGGCTGCATTGATGGGCACTGACCCTTATTTTAATTCAAAGTTGTTTATTTAGGAAATATTTTTTTTTCTTGAAACTCCCTCTTAAAATTAGGGTGCATGTTATACGCATGTGCGTGTTATACGCCCCTAAATATGGTAATCTTCTGTTTGATGGGAACTGTTGTGCTTTTTTCAACTTTGCCAGCCAACTTTTTTTTCATTATTCACTGCCCAGCAGGGGCGTTGCTAGGTCTACAAAAGATCTGGGGCTAGGGCCCATAGCAGCATAGTAAAGAAAGTCATACGCTTGGGCAATCACATACACATGTATATACAGTGTGTGTGTGTGTGTGTGTGTATATATCCCCAGAAAGCCCCCCCCACTTACATTAGGGGCCCCAGAATCCCCCCTTACATCAGGGTCCCCAGAGAGCCTCCCCTTGTATCAGGGTCCCCAGAGAGCCTCCCCCTTGCATCAGGGTCCCCAGAGAGCCTCCCCCTTGCATCAGGGTCTCCAGAGAGACCCCTCCTTACATCAGAGTCTCCAGAGAGACCCCTCCTTACATCAGAGTCTCCAGAGAGCAACCCCCTTGCATCAGGGTCCCCAGAGAGCCCCCCACTTGCATCAGGGTTCCCAGAGAGCCCCCCACTTACAGTAGGGTCCTCAGAGAGCCCCCCTTACATCAGAGTCCCCAGAGAGCCTCCCCCTTGCATCAGGGTCTCCAGAGAGCCCCCCTTACATCAGGGTCCCTAGAGAGCCCCCCCACATACATCAGGGTCCCCAGAAAGCCTCCCCTCCCCTTGGGGACCCCTGCAGAGACTCAGGCTATGGGCCTCAGATTCGGGGCTGTAGCCCAAAAAGTCACCCCCTAGAGACGCCACTGCTGCCCAGTGTCACTAAATGGGAAACTTCCATAGCAAGTTAGGACTATTTTATACACCGTTGCTAGGTAAAGCAATTACGTTCTGTTAATTACTGATAGTAGGAATAATACAGGTATTTAACAATATCTAAGGGAGTAACCTTATTATCTTATTGATTGCTTCCATAAGTACACTTGCCAATCCTTGCTTCTTTTAGGCTAGGCTTGGCCTAAAAAAATATCTGAAACACCTCAAGGTGTGTAGGTAAGTGTTGGGTGAGCGATGTGTACAGAGAAATCACAAAACAGTTTAGCGGATCCTCTTGGGGTAGTGCTACATAAATATCTGAAACCAACTCTGACACAGCTTACATAATGTGTCCTGATATTTGTCCAGTTACAGTATATCCCTCATCAGTGCTGCTTCCAGAGAAATATGTCATTTAAAAATGAATTAAAATGAATGTAAAATGTTGCATTTGCAAATTTTTACACGTATTAAATAACAATGTGTATTTACATTAAAAGAATGTTATGTGAGGTTAGAACATCTCTATATAATGTCTAAATATACATGAAGAAAACTGCAGCATTGTGTTACATGGCTGAGTGCTCATAATTTATTGTACTTTTTATGGCTAGTGGCAAATGTCTTAGAAGACAGTTCATCTAAAAGTCTCAGCATGCTTCCTGACAGATCAGTTATGAACGGCTGGTGACGGGCACATTTCTCTAGAGAACTAAGCTGTCAAATAACCATTTGATAGTAAACAAAAGATACTCTTCCTTGATGGTGTTCAATATTCAAAAATCAACTTGAGTAACCAGGGTGTGCAATATTTAAAATACTAAATGAATACTTAATTTAAGAATATAACATAACTAAATAATGGCGGAATATAAATGTTAAAAATCAGTAATAACAGAAAGCTGTATGAAATGCGAAATTGTCACAGAAAAATAAACAAGATTGTTCATCTGATCTGAAAGCAAAAGATTTATTTATCGGTCACTCCTGCTCAATTCACCCCAACACACAGTATCTCACAAAAGTGAGTACACCCCTCACGTTTGTAAATATTTTATTATATCTTTTCATGTGACAACACTGAAGAAATGACACTTTGCTACAATGTAAAGTAGTGAGTATACAGCTTGTATAACAGTGTACATTTGCTGTCCCCTCAAAATAAGTCAACACACAGCCATTCATTTCTAAACCGCTGGCAACAAAGTGAGTACACCCCTAAGTGAAAATGTTCAAATTGGGCCCAATTAGCCATTTTCCCTCCCTGGTGTCATGTGACTCGTTAGTGTTACAAGGTCTCAGGTGTGAATGGGGAACATGTGTGTTAAATTTGGTGTTATCGCTCTCACTCTCTCATACTGGTCACTGGAAGTTCAACATGACACCTCATGGCAAAGAACTCTCTGATCATCTGAAAAAAAGAATTGTTGCTCTACATAAAGATGGCCTAGGCTATAAGAAGATTTCCAAGACCCTGAAACTGCACTGCAGCACGGTGGCCAAGACCAACCAGCGGTTTAACAGGACAGGTTCCACTCAGAACAGACCTAGCCAAGGTTGACCAAAGAAGTTGAGTGCATGTGCTCAGCCTCATATCCAGAGTTTGTCTCTGCGAAATAGACGTATGAGTGCTGCCAGCATTGTTGCTGAGGTTGAAGGGGTGGGACTGTCAGCCTGTCAGTGCTCAGACCATATGCCGCACACTGCATCAAATTGGTCTGCATGGTTGTTGTCCCAGCCAGGCCTTTTCCTGTAGGGATAGCCACCGAATGGCACAACCAACCACAGCAGACTGAACATTACTAAGGGGCGGATGGACTTGGATGGTCACAGGGACTTGGAGAGATACAAGGTCCTCACTCAACAATCATATAGACCCAGATGCAGAGTGCCGAGCTCACATGGTGCAAGGCAGAGAATGGAAGAGCTGCCAAACACCACTTTTATAATATATAATTTTTGGTAGGCTAAAATTATCTAGATAATTAAAAAAAAAAACTTTCTACTCAAAACTAAAAGTTCTTTGACATAGCTCCCATGATTACATTCGGCCCTCAATTATGCTACTTAGAATCGTTTACCCATTAGTTAATGTTAACAAGAGAATAAGTGAATCCCTCTGAGATCTAGAGAAACTTTTGTTTGATTAGACCAGCATGAATCAGAGCTGGGACTGATGAAGCAGGCTGTACATTATGCAGGGCTTTTATGTAATCAATGCAGTAGGTCTTTCAAAATACACACGTACATTTTTACATGAATTAAAGGGCATATTTATAAAGTGAATCTGGCATTTACCAAATACTTTTTTTGTAGATGAATCTTCCTGGTACATCTGTTTGAATTGACTGATTCTCCATCAGTGAATGTTTGATGAAATTGAAATTTGCTGCTTTATAAATACGCCCCTAAGTCTGCATTTTGTGCAATAAATAAAATAACATCATGCGATTTATTCCTTACTCCTTAATAAAGGTGTGATCTAAAATGAGTTTAATTTCACATGTTTGTAGGAAAAGTACTATTACTAAGGCCCCTTTCACACATGCGGACATTATGTCCCTATTTCATCCATCCGTTTGTGGATGAAATACGGACATACATGCATTCCTATGGGATAGCGGGTGTCTGCGGATGATACACCCGATATCGTCCGCCTCCGCTATTGTCCGATTCTGCAGACGGAGGAAAATCCTATTTTTCTATCCGTCTGCAGAGCGAATCAGATGAACACGGACAGACGGTCCGTGCTCATCCGATACCCATAGAGGAGAGCGGAGAGCTGACAGGGCAGTCCCTGCACAGTGTGCAGGGACCGCCCTGTTATCCGCCGGCTCACCGGGGACAACGAAGCGATCCCCGCTGAGCAAGCGGATCATCACGGGGCGGATCATTACTGATCTGTCCCGTGTGAAAGGGGCCTTATAGAAAATTATTTTCTAATCAGTGTTCATTAAATCTGAAACAAATAATTCAGTGGTCTGTTCAGAGATCAGGCTAAAGGAAGATTAAAAATGCAGTAATTTCCCCTTCATTTCCTGTTCTGTAGACTCAACAATGTAAGGAAAAATCCCTTCTTGGACAGCTTTAAAAGGTACAAGTGACCCCATCAGAAGATTTACTCTCTATTCATTTTCTGGTGGCAACCTAGAACTTTGAATTTACCTTTACTTTCATTTCCAATCATATTGGTTCTCAAGTGATTCTGTCCCAGCCATATATGGGACCAGTAGGAGGACAATAAAATACAAACCCTGTATCCTACGCTGCATAATTTGCTCTTAGATTTCATTCTAATTTAGCTCCTAAGTATGAAACACAAAACACAACTTCAATGCTAACATGATTCAATTGGTGTCTTTGGATGGAAAAAATGTATGTGGACATTAAGGTCCTATATGGATGGGGCTTTTGTTCAAATCAGACAAAGTCAGACCAGATCAGACCGTACAAGTCTATGGGAATTTAAAACTTGCTTGAAGCAGGTCAAATGCAGGTAAGAAAGACGCCTACTACAGGTCAAATGCAACTGTCAATAAATTCTGAATGATCTCCGAAGCATGTCAAACTGATGCTATTGTCCCTCCACACAGGCAACTAAAGGTTGTAAGTTTCAACATTACTAGTTGGGTCAACCACACATTAATTAGTGAAGTCAGAAGATCAGCATGGCAGCGGTGCAACAAGCATTTTCCAAAGCACATTTACTATGTAACTATTATTACCCAGTATCATTTCTCCTGTAAAAAATTATCTCATGACAGGTTCCATTTACATGATGAGTAGTGCAGATTTTCATGAAAGCAGTGCTAGGTTACCAGACAGCCTCTCCCTATTGTTTGTAACCCTGGAACACAGCTGTTTGTGATGCTGGGGGCACACACTTCAAGCTCATTGCTAAACATGTTGCATTAAATATTTTTGTTTAGTGATTTGAATACTACATTCTCAGATGACCAATGGCTATCAGCCTTCGAAGCGATTCATACTTTAACGCATTGTACCCAACATTGGGAGATGTCAATTAAAATTGTCAACAGGTGGCAATACACGCCATATAGATTGTCAAAATATTTTTTGAACTCATTGCCACAATGTTGGAGACAATGTGGTCACATAGGTAACCTACTACACATGTTTTGGGATTGTCCGAATGTACGCAGCATATGGAATCAAGTGTTCTGTTTGATATCTTCTATCACTGGAATATTAACTCCCCCTATACCAGCTTTGGCATTGTTACATATAGGCATCGATAAATTCCCGTTCGAGCACAAGGCAGTAGTCAGTCACATCCTCCTAGAGACCCGAGCGTATATTCTACACACATGGAAAACGAATGTTACCATTAACCTCTCTGATATTTCTAAAGCAGTACACAGAAACTATACATTTGAACGCCTTCTCGCACTCAATTCCCTACAAATAAAGAAATTTGATAAAAAATGGTCCATTTGGCCTAAAAATGGTACAGACTAAGAACTAAACAGCACACTTGATCCAGTATAGTGATTCTCAATGCCACCTCCATTGATATCTAAATAAATAAATGCATGCTTGTACGGTTAGGATTGTTTGCTCCTGATGGTCTATACTGCAATTCCGCTTTGTCTCTCATGTGTATATTACATGACATCGCACTGTGTATATCGCACCCATTTCTTTTTGATCCTGTATTTGCTTATGTAATCCCTCGCTTTGTTTTGTTCCCCCCCCCTTTTTTTTTGTTTCCCCATTCACCTTCCCCCCTTTTTTTATGTACCCTGCATACATTTCAATAAAAATCTATTGATGAAAAAAAATATATATATTTTTGTTTAGGTAAGTGAAAAGATAATAAGTGAAAATAGGAAGGTAACAGAATTCCAATAGAGAAGATGCTGATTTATTTAATTGTCCCTGGAAAGTAAAGACATTTCTATTTACCGTGCAGAACAGTGCATTTACCTTTGCCTCTTGACTATGAATTATTTTTTGTTTTTTATAATTAAAGTTTGTTACCTCATAAGGCTCTCAGATGAGAATTTACACCATACTTGTATGTAATTTCACTCAATTGTATCTAGGATCCATAGAGAGATAATATTTTCTCACTACATGACTTCATAACTAAAATTATTGGTAAAATTACGATGAGATGGGCTCAGTGTTAATGAATTGCACTCCTGACAGCATCCTTTGCATGAACTTTATTACAATGTCAACAATCTGATTGCATGCATACAGTAATTCCAGAAACTCAGTGGCCCATTCAATAATGTAAATGGCACTTGGAGCAAGTAATTTTTTAAAACCTCCCCTTGGGAGGTTTTATGGGAAAATTGTAGTGCCTCCTTATATTGGTGATCATCAAAGAAGTGCCCTATTTAAGAAGTAATCAGCAGAGATGTGTCCCTTTACATTGGTGGTCAGTGTAGACATGGCCCCTTACATTGGAGAGCTGGAAAAAAAATGATTGTTTATATTGGTTACCTAATATATCAATCCATCTAAACAGCCTACACTGAGGACACATAGCTGCCAACTCCCTGCCTTGTTATGCCACGGGGTCAATATGTAACCATTTAAAGGCATAAAGGATAAGCCCTAAATCTCTTAATCTAAATTCCCTGGACCTCTGTTCCAACTGTTGCCGCTCTGCCACTTTAATTGGCAAGCCCTGGCTGTCATTTTGACAGTTTGGTCCTACTCTGCACTCCTGGATCTCAGACAGTGTCTATTGTATTAACAATGCCTATGTTTGCAGGCACCGCTAATAAATATGTTGTAACATTATACGCATTACTTTAGTAACTAATGAGAGCTCACATTTGAGGGGTAATGTGGATTATGGCAGCCGTTGCTCATCACAATCCTACAATAAAATAAGCCTAATAATCTATTTAATCTTTATGTGGGTTATATAAAATTTTCCTTGTTTGGCTGGGATTAAAATTAAAATACACATATAAATCTTCACATAAAATAGTTAATGACACCAATATGAAAAATAAAATGTGAAAAAACAAGATACTTGTCTCTATGCACTATAAGTAATCAGTGTGCTAAGGCCACATAGCTGTGATATTTGCTTCCAAATGACCTCATATTGTTCAGCATTTCATTAACCTTCAGCAGGCAGTGTTGTCTAATGAAAACTATTTTGACAGTATATTTTTTTCAAATGCCAAAATGTCACCACTGAACACAGTTTTTTTTTTAAGCGTATGTTTATAGCTGGCCAGTAGGCATTTGGTGATAGTGATTGCTCCTGTAAATGATAAATCTTTCTTTCTGTGCTTATACAGAAATTCATTGCAAATCTGAAATAAGTGGTTAGATGCAGCAATTTAATGGGGCCCCCAGGTGGTCTGCTTTTCCCTAGACTGTTTAGTTTTGTGCGCCTGAAAATCTTCAAATGGTATGTTTATCTTCCCTGAATTTAGATTTTGAATTACCATGCTGAAAAAAGATTAGAAAGGTAACAGTAAAACAGTAATACAAGAAAAGTATATATATATATATACTGTATATATATATATATATATACTGTATATATATATATATATATATATATATATATATATATATATATATATATATATATATATATATATATATATATATAGCTAGATAGATATAAAACTTTTTGTATTTAATGAACCATAGACCTCAATAATATAATAATTATTATTAGTGGTTCGTCTTTCTTCTTGAGCTGTGAATCTGTAAAACTAGAGACACTCATAGCACTGCTACCAGCAATGTGTATAACTAACATCTCTAAATGTATCTGTGAAATTAGGCAGGCACTGATGGATGCAAGAATAAGATGTATAAAGTTTCTTGATGGTGGTGAACTTATTCCTGCCATGAAGAGAAGAACATATATGTTCAAATAGTTTACAATTAACCATAGACGACTTCATTTAAGGAAGGGATTTACATTTTGACTGTAATGCCGCATACGCACGACCAGACTTTTCGACTGACTAGGTCATACGGAATGAATCCGTCGGATATTACGATCGTGTATGGGCTCCAGCTGACTTTTTTCCCCAAAAGTCCAATGGACCTAGAAATAAAAGACGTTTCAAATCTTTCCGAGGGTCCGGTCGAAAAATCAGTTCGTCTGTATGCTAGTCCGACGGACGAAAAACGACAATAGGGCAGCTATTGGCTACTGGTTATGAACTTCCTTATTCTAGTCTTGCATGTGACCAAGTCCATTCGTTCGGAAAGTCCGTCAGAAGTCCCCGAAAGTCCATCAGGAAAACCGTCCAATGGGCACCCGCGATTGCCCATTAACCGTGCAGGACCGTGGATCTGTGTGTTTACAGTGACGGTGAGGTGGTGAGGAGACCAATCCTTGTGTTCCCATTACAGAGGAACACCGATCGGTCTCCTCCTCTTGTGTGTCCCCTCCCCCTACAGTTAGAATCACTCTAACCCTGTGATCACCCCCTAGTGGTTAACCGCTAACCTTGCCAGTGACATTTATACAGTAATCAATGCATTTTATAGCACTGATCACTATATAAATGTCACTGGTACCAAAATAGTGTCAAAAGTGTCCAATATGTCCGCCACAATATCGTAGTCACAATAAAATTCACAGATCTCCACTAGTAAAAAGAAAATAATAATAAAAATGCCATAATTCTATCCTCTATATTTTAGATGCTATAACTTTTGCGCAATTCAATCAATATACGCTTATTGCGATTTTTTTTACCAGAAATATGTGTCAAAATGTGACAGCGCTGAAAGCTGAAAATTGGCCTGGGTGGGAAAGGGGTCAGAATGCCCTGTATGGAAGAAGTGGTTAAACATTTATCTTAACGTACACTACAAAGGAGTCTGTAAACTAAGGCCGCGTACACACGGGCGGATTGTCTGCCCAACTAAGTTCGTCAGACAATCCGACAGACAGTCCGTCCAAACTTTTGAATGAACGGACTTGCCCACACACGGCACTTTTTGAGCGGACTAATACGGCGGACTAAGTCCGCCATACAATCCGCTCTACTTTTGAAATGAACGGACTCGCCCACACACGCGGAGGAAAGTCCGCTCATTTCGAGCGCGTCTCCAGGTAGGCGGGGCCCGCGAAGGAGACGTCACTGGCCCCGCCGCCTGGAATGGACTTAAAGGGGAACCCCCAACGCCGAAAAAAATCGGCGTGGGGGTGCCCCCTAAGTCCACAACAGACCCTTGTCCGAGCACGCTACCCGGCCGGCCAGGAAAGGGGGGCGAGCGGGCGCCCCCCCTCCTGAGCCGTACCAGGCCGCGTGCCCTCAACATGGGGGGTGCCTTGGGGAAGGGGGGGCCGCGTGGCCCCCCCACCCCAAAGCACCTTGTCCCCATGTTGATGAGGACAAGGGCCTCTTCCCGACAACCCTGGCCGTTGGTTGTCGGGGTCTGCGGGCGGGGGGGCTTATCGGAATCCGGGAGCCCCCTTTAATAAGGGGGCCCCCGGATACCGGCCCCCCACCCTATGTGAATGAGTATGGGGTACAATGTACCCCTACCCATTCACCTGTAAAATAAAAGTACCAAAAAAAAACACAACACACGAGATAAAATACTTTATTACACAGCTCCGGGGGTCTTCCGTCTTCGGGGGTCTTCTCGCCGGACTCCTCCGCTATCTTCTTGTAGCTCTTTTGCTAGCGGAGGAGTCCGGCTTTCTTCCTCCCCGCCGCCGGCCTCTTCTCCCGACTTCGGGGGTCTTGTCCCCCTCTTCGGTTCTTCTGCCGGGCCACCGCGCCTTCTTATAGCTCTTTTACAGGCGGTGGCCCGGTCTTCTGTCGCCGCTGTCGCCGCCGCCTTCCGTTCTTCTTCTTCTTCTTCTTCTTCTTCTCCAGGAGATGTTGCCTCGACGATCTCTCCGGCCAGAATGCCAGAGCCGCGCTGCGCGGCCACTTATATAGTGACAATGGGGCGGTGTCACATGGTATATGTCACATGGGTTGGTCACATGGGTTGATGTCACATGGGGACTATGACATCGTAAGGGGGCGGGGTCACCATGTGACACCAACCCATGTGACATATACCATGTGACACCGCCCCATTGTCCCTATATAAGTGGCCGCGCAGCGCGGCTCTGGCATTCCGGCCGGAGAGATCGTTGAGGCAACATCTCCTGGAGAAGAAGAAGAAGAAGAACGGAAGGCGGCGGCGACAGCGGCGACAGAAGACCGGGCCACCGCCTGTAAAAGAGCTATAAGAAGGCGCGGTGGCCCGGCAGAAGAACCGAAGAGGGGGACAAGACCCCCGAAGTCGGGAGAAGAGGCCGGCGGCGGGGAGGAAGAAAGCCGGACTCCTCCACTAGCAAAAGAGCTACAAGAAGATAGCGGAGGAGTCCAGCGAGAAGACCCCCGAAGACGGAAGACCCCCGGAGCTGTGCAATAAAGTATTTTATCTCGTGTGTTGTGTTTTTTTTTGGTACTTTTATTTTACAGATGAATGGGTAGGGGTACATTGTACCCCATACTCATTCACATAGGGTGGGGGGCCGGTATCCGGGGGCCCCCTTATTAAAGGGGGCTCCCAGATTCCGATAAGCCCCCCGCCCGCAGACCCCGACAACCAACGGCCAGGGTTGTCGGGAAGAGGCCCTTGTCCTCATCAACATGGGGACAAGGTGCTTTGGGGTGGGGGGGCCGCACGGCCCCCCCTTCCCCAAGGCACCCCCCCATGTTGAGGGCACGCGGCCTGGTACGGCTCAGGAGGGGGGGCGCTCGCTCGCCCCCCTTTCCTGGCCGGCCGGGTAGCGTGCTCGGACAAGGGTCTGTTATGGACTTTGGGGGCACCCCCACGCCGATTTTTTTCGGCGTTGGGGTTCCCCTTTAAGTCCATACCAGGCGGCGGGGCCAGCGACGTCTCCGTCGCGGGCCCCGCCTACCTGGTTACCGCTCGAAATGAGCGGACTTTTCTCCGGGCGGGAAAAGTCCGCTCATTTCAAAAGTTGGGCGGACTGGCACACACACGGCCGGATTGTCCGCCCAAATGCGAGTCCAGCGGACAGTCTTTCCAACATTCCGAAAGACTTAGTCCGCCAGACTGTCCGCTGAAAAAGTCCGCTGAAGCCCGCACACGAGCGGACTGTCCGCTGAAATGTGTTTCGGCGGACTAAGTTGGGCAGACAGTCCGCCCGTGTGTACGCGGCCTTAGTCTTTTGGTGTCTTTGGACATCTCCAAGTTGAATGTCTATGAACAGTACTGAGCAAAATGGGTTTTAAATCTACATTTGTTAACTGCATAAAACGATTGTACAATCAGGAATATGGCTGCCAAAGTTAAAATATGGCAAACCATTCCACTAAGCCTACTATGTGTATTGGTCTAGAAAAATTATCCATTTTCTATGCATCTGGCATTAGCCCCGTGTATATCCCAAGTAAACAGTTTCTCTCCTTCACTCAATACTTTTCTCTGGAATCTGGAATCGGAAGATGTCACATATCAACAAAGTTTTCATGGCCATAAGAACATGGAAGGCCTCTCAGTAACACATTTTCTGTATTACTTTTGTCTGACAGCTGATGTACTGTATGTTGGTAACATCTTTATAAGGCTGGGTCCACCAACTATAGACACAAGTTTACACTGCGAGTTAGTTAAACAATGAGTTACACTGTGCCTGAAAATTTGACAATTAATTGATTCATATTTTAAAAAGGGTACATTTTAGGATTGGTAGAGATTATCAGACCTAAATATTCAAAAAAGTTAACCACCTATCCTGAAAAGTGATCAAATATAAAAAGATAGCATTCGTAGTCATAACTTTTCCAAAAAGCAGCTTGTATTACTATAAACAGAAGGACATTATTTGTTTATAGTGCTATTTTTTCTAAAGGACCTTGTTTACAGTCATTGATAGACGCTAAATGTCTGATCTTCACTGTCGATGGTTTAGTAGCTATTGCAGAATGCTGAGTGCTATGTTGTAATTTAAATTGAGGAGCCAAACAATAATTATTCTGATTCTTATGCCACGTACACACGTAGCCGACTATCCGGCGGACTTAGTCCGGCGGACTTCCTGCCGGACTGTCCGCCGGACTTTCCGAACGGGCTACTTGCCCACACACAGCACTTTTTCAGCGGACTAATACGGCGTACTAAGTCCGCCGGACTATCCGCCATACTTTTGAAATGAACGGACTCGCCCACACACGCGGAGGCAAGTCCGCTCATATTGCACAGCTCCGGGGGTCTTCCGTCTTCGGGGGTCTTCTTAACGGACTCCTCCGCTATCTTCTTCTAGCTCTTTTCCAAGTGGAGGAGCCCGGCTTTCTTCCTCGCCGCCGCCCTCTTCTTCCGACTTCGGGGGTCTTGTCCCCCTCTTCGGGGGTTTTGTCCCCCTCTTCGGTTGTCCTTGCCGGGCCACCGCAACTTCTTCTAGCTCTTTTACAGGTGGTGGACCAGTCTTCTGTCACCGCTGTCGCCACCTTCTGTTCTTCTGTTCTTCTCTTTTTCTCTTCAGATGTTGCCTCGTCGCATCCTCCGCTCACAGTGGCACGGACGCGACGCGCGGCAACTTATATAGGGACATCACTGGATGCTGTCCCCGCCCATTATGGTGTCACAGTCCCAGAGGATGCTGGGACTCCAAGGCACCCCCCCCCATGTTGAGGGCACGCGGCCTGGTACGGCTCAGGAGGGGGCGTGCTCGGACAAGGGTCTGATGTGGACCTGGGGGGGACCCCCACGACGATTTTTTTCGGCGTTGGGGTTCCCCTTTAAGTCCATACCAGGTGGCGGGGCCAGTGATGTCTCCTTCGCGGGCCCCGCCTACCTGGAGACGTGCTCAAAATGAGCGGATTTTTATCCGCGCGGGAAAAGTCCGCTCATTTCAAAAGTACGGCGGACTGGAATACCAACGGCCGGATTGTCCGCCGAAATGCAAGTCCGGCGGGAAGATTGGAGTGCAAAAATACTTTCTAAGTCTGCCGTACTTTCGGTTAAAAAAAGTCCGCCGGAGGCTACACACGGGGGGATTGTCCGGCTTGAGTTTGTCGGACTTTTCCACCCTATTGTTTGATTGTGTGTATGCGGCATTATACAAAGATAAAATATAAAACATGCTAACATATTTAATAAATATGGGTCTGCGATGACATTTTTCCACCACTGCCCTAAAAAAAAAAAAGATTCTGTATTACAATGTTATAATAAAGACTTTAGTTACATCTAGTAATACTATTGTTTTAACTCCCTTTTGATCTGGAGATACAGTATTGGTACTTTTAAAAAAGTGCTTTGGATATTAAGATATATGGTTGGCATTTATAATTTTATGTATTGCCACACCCAAGCTAATTACTACCATTTTAGCTATTCATTTTACTTCTACTTGTAAGCAGGCTAATCAGACTGCACAAACATGGATGCATAGTTTTTATATAGACATGAGTATCACCTAATGCATAGATGCTAATAGTAAATTGATCTCAAAGTTGCAATAGGAGTTTCTAATAGTGATGGCAAAAAGTCTTATACACCCCCACTGGAAGACCATTCCTCCATGGCCTTATTATAGGGAAGCACCTATGCTCTTTATAGTCTATTAAAAAGTAAAAAGAGAATCGAATTAACTTGTATACCCCAACTCCAAAAACTGGTAGTGGTATCTGTTCAAAATAATTGCCTAATGCCTTGTACACACGATCAAACAATCCGGTGGAAAAGTCCGGCAATCCCCCTGTGTGTGGGCTCCGGCTGACTTTTTTTACCCAAAAGTCCGGCGGACTAAGAAAGTATTTTCCAATCAGCATCCTCTGGGACTGTGACATCATAATAGGCGGGGACTAGGGATGAGCTTCGTGTTCGAGTCGAACGTACGTTCGACTCGAACATTGGCTGTTCGTGCGTTCGGCGAATTCCGAACGTTTTGGCCGTTCGCGTCAAAATTCGAGTGACGCGCGCGCGGACCATAATGCACTGCGTTGGCGCAGTGCATTGCTGCCCGATGATTGGCCAAGCATGCACTGTGACCCCGCATGCTTGGCCAATCGCAGCGCCGGCAGCGAGGAGAGCCATGATTGGCCACAGGCATCCTGCCTGTGGCCAATCATAGCTCAGGCTGTGTAGTGCACGCCCCACACTATATAAGGCCGCCTTTGAGGCGGCCTCGTGTAGTGTGTTACTTAGCATCTGAAGCAGTGGGTGTTCTGTGTACCTTCAACACAGTACACACCAATCGTTTTTGGCTGATTTCCTATCTTGCTGCTGTGTAGTGGTTGTTGTCTGTGCCCTGACTGCAGTATACACCACTATATTCACCTCACCTATATAGCTAGTGATCTAGCTTTAACCACTTAACAACTGCCGGCTTCAGGGGGGTTGTTTAACTCTGAGAGGCCGTTAATTAACGGCCTCCCAGAATTCTGCTCTCGCGTGCCCCGAGGTGTGCGCACTCGAGAGCATCCGTGACCGCCGGGTCGCATCACGGATCACGGTAAACGGCCGCTCATAGCGGCCGTTTACCACGTGATTGCTCCGTTAAATGACGGAGTGATCACTTGGAAACAAACCGGCGTCATGTTATGACGCCTGTTCCTCCCTCCCCTCTCTGTACCGATCGGTACAGCGGAGGGGAAAGAGATCGGTGTCAGCAGCGATGTGGGCTGCATCTGCAGTGCCCACATCGCTGCTCACCGAATTTAACCCCTCAATTCCCTGCCAATACTCTGCAGTACCCTGCCATTACTCTGCAGTACCCCCCATTACTCTGCAGTAACCCCCATTACACTGCAGTACCCCCCAATACTCTGCAGTACCCGCCATTACTCTGCAGTACCCGCCATTACTCTGCAGTACCCCCAATACTCTGCAGTACCCTGCCATTACTCTGCAGTACCCTGCCATTACTCTGCAGTGCAGTACCCTGCCATTACTCTGCAGTACCCCCCATTACTCTGCAGTAACCCCCATTACTCTGCAGTACCCCCAATACTCTGCAGTACCCTGCCATTACTCTGTAGTACCCCCCTATACTCTGCAGTACCCTGCTATTACTCTGTAGTACCCCGCCAATACCCCGCCAATACTCTGTAATACCCTGCCATAAATTGCCATACCCAGCCATACTCAGAGATACCCAGCCATACTCGGTGATACCCTGAAATACCCAGCCATAGACGCCCCCCACCCCTCACCGCCCTCCGGTGCTTCTACCAACTCGCCAGTACGATCAAAGCCAGAATCTTTTTTTTATTTTTTATTTCAGGCTTCCCAGCCTAGAGGTGAGATGTGGGGTCATATTGACCCCCCAGATTTCACTGTAAAGAGGACCTGTCACCCCATATTCCTATTACAAGGGATGTTTACATTTCTTGTAATAGGAATAAAAGTGATCAAAAATATATTTTTGGGGGAAAAAATGTCAAACTAAAATAAATAAAGTAAAATGAACAATAAAAAAATAAAATAAAAATTAAAGCGCCCATGTCCCCATGTGCTCGCATGTGCCACACATGTGAGGTATCGCCAGGAATGTTAGAGCGAGAGCAATAATTCTAGTCCTAGACCTCCTCTGCAACTCAATACATGTAACCAGTAAAAAAAAAAAATTAAAGTGTCGCCTATGGGGATTTTTTAAGTAGCGACGTTTGGCGCCATTCCACGGGCATGTGCAATTATGAAGAGTGACATGTTTGATATCTATTTACTCAGCATAACTTCATCTTTCACTTTATGCAAACATTGGGCTAACAAGTGGTTAATAATAGAGCTTGCAGTCAGTAGTGTTAGGAGATAGTGCGTGCTGTCTGCGTGCTCTGTACCCAGTACATACCGCTATAAGCTGAACCAATCAAAGACAGAGCTTCTTATCTTACACCCAAATCATAAGCCCGCAACCAAAACCTCCTGGTCTCCACCAACCGTCTTTGGGCAGACTATCTCCCCAAAGACCAAAGCGAAGAGTCTCGGGGTTATTTTAGACGCACAAATGTCAATGGATGCGCAAATAGGATCTGTAGTCAGTCGATCTCACCATCTACTGCGCATGCTTCGCAGACTCATCCCTTTTATCCCAAAGAATGACAAAGCAGTGGTAGTTGGAACAATCATTAATTCAGGACTGGACTACGCAAACTCGCTTTACATAGGATTACCACAATATCAACTTGCGCGATTACAACTGATCCAAAACACGGCGGCAAGGCTGATAACAGGGAAAAAACCCTGGGAATCCATTTCTCCTTCACTGAGGAGCTTACATTGGCTAACCGTAAAAATTCGGATCACGTTCAAGACCCTTTGCCTCACCCACAAATGCGTGCATAGAGAAGCTCCGCAATACCTAATGGAGAAAATAAATCATTACACACCAAACCGCAGTCTTCGATCAGCCAACAAAAACCTCCTCCTCGTGCCCAAAGCCCGGTATAAATCCAAGGGGGATCGGAGATTCGCTGTCCAAGGGCCTCTGCTATGGAATGCTCTACCAATCAACATCCGCCTGGAAGAAAATCACCTGGCTTTTAGGAAAAAACTCAAGACCTTCCTCTTTTAGCAGATGATCAAGGCTCGCCACAGCGCCTAGAGGCGATTCAGTTCGCATTGTGCGCTATATAAGTATTTCATTCATTCATTCATAATATAGGGCAGGCCCCTACTTTCAAACATCCAACTTACAAACATCTCCTACTTGCAAACGCAAGGAGACAGCAGCAAGTGAGATGAAAAAAGATGGACGACAAAACAAATTATACAGGGGTGATAACCCTTCCCTATGTTTTCCAAAAAGCTTAAAGATAGTTTTTTTGACTGGAGCTACACTTTAAAAATGTACCGGTTGAAAATGACAAACAGATTCAACTTAACACAACAAACCTACACAGTCCCTGTCTTGTTTGCACCGCCTGTATACTGCTGTTCTGAGTATATAGGGCCTGGGGGCCACATGCATTTCCTTTTTTTAATATGGGTACGGGGTTCCCCTTAATATGCGTACAAGACCCAAATAGGCTGGTAATGGGCAGGGAGGGCTACCCATGCCATGTTTCTGAATGATTTTCAACCATATTGCAGGAACCAGATATAACATTAAAACCGCAAGCAGTTTTAAATGGTGTTATTTCCGTTTAATGTCATTTTGTGCAGGGACTGTTCTAAACACGGGAAACACGTGGCACTTCACAGGCATACTACAGACACCCCCCAGGCACCATATTCAAAGGAATATTTCACTTTTTTTTTTCACTGTAATCGTCATTAAAATCAGTGCTCCCGCCAAAACGACCGTTTTTAAAACTTTTTTTTGCAGTGACCCATGTCCCCTGAGACAGGAGGCAGGTCCCCAAACCCTTTTTAGGACACTATCTTGCATATTAGCCGTTAAAATTAGCACTTTCCAATTCGAACGTTCGAGTCCCATAGACTTCAATGGGGTTCTAACGTTCGTACCGAACGCGGGGGTCGTTCGCAAGTTCTGGTGCGAACCGAACCGGGGGGTGTTCGGCTCATCCCTAGCAGGGACATCATCCGGTGATGTCCCTATATAAGTCGCCGCGCGCCGTATCCCTGCCATTGTGACCGGAGGCAGCGACGAGGCAACATCTCCAGAAGAGAAGAAGAGAAGAACAGAAGATGGCGACAGCGGCAGTGGCGACAGAAGACCGGGCCACCACTTGTAAAAGAGCTAGAAGAAGGCGTGGTGGCCCGGCAAGAAGAACCGAAGAGGGGGACAAGACCCCCGAAGTCGGAAGAAGAGGGCGGCGGCGAAGAAGAAAGCCAGGCTCCTCCGCTAGTAAAAGAGCTAGCAGAAGATAGTGGAGGAGTCCAGCGAGAAGACCGCAAAGATGGAAGAAGACCCCCGGAGCTGTGCAATAAACTATTTTAACCCTTGTGTGTTGTGTTTTTTTTGTACATTGTACCCCATACTAATTCACATAGGGTGGGGGCCGGGATCCGGGTGCCCCCTTATTAAAGAGGGCTCACAGATTCCGATAAGCCCCCCGCCCGCAGACCCCGACAACCAACGGCCAGGGTTGTCGGGAAGAGGCCCTTGTCCTCCTCAACATGGGGAAAAGGTGCTTTGGGGTGGGGGGGCCGCGCAGTCCCCCCCTTCCCCAAGGCACCCCCCATGTTGAGGGCACGTGGCCTCGTACGGCTCAGGAGGGGGGGTGCTCGCTCGTCCCCACCCCCTTTCCTGGCCGGCCGGGTAGCGTGCTTGGATAAGGGTCTGATATGAACCTGGGGGGGACCCCCATGCCAATTTTTCAGTGTAGGGATTCCCCTTAAGTCCATACCAGGTGATGGGGCCAGCGACGCCTCCTTCGCTGGCCCTGGCTACCTGGAGATGTGCTCAAAATGAGCGGACTTTCCTCCGCGTGTGTGGGCGTGTCCGTTCATTACAAAAGTACAGCGGATAGTCCGGCGGACTTAGTACGCCATATTAGTCTGCTGAAAAAGTGCCGTGTGTGGGCAAGTAGCTCGTTCGGAAAGTCCAGTGGAAAGTCCGCCAGACTAATAACACCGGATAGTCTGCTACGTGTTTACGCGGCATTAGTGTTCATCTGAATGCCCTTTTGAAGACATATAAATTACTCTAAAAGTGATAGAATGTATCTACTTCATCAGAGGTAGACTACTATACCCATTTAATTTTTCTCTTGCCCTTTTGTACGCAAATGGCCCTGGAGCCTATGTCATAGTTGCTAATAAATGCCCAACACTATGTTCATCTTCAAATTAAAGTTGGATTGAAAAAAAAAAAATCTATGTTACACATTCTTCAAAGCTATTTTTTTCACTTTGCCACTTCTAAATTCTTTAAACAAATATTAAAAAGAATGCATTATCCTTAATATTTTTCCAGTGCAATGTTTATGTAATTTGTGCACCCCCATATCGCCACCTCAAAATATAGTCATCAAAGTCTTCTGATTAAAATTATATCACATTAGTGTGAATACTACGTAATGCAGTGAAAGCTCAAGCTGAATGTAAGAAGTGTACTTTAGGAGAGCCTAATTACCTTTTTACGCTACACCGATGGGAAAAATGGCTTGTGTAAATTGTTAGCAGAACATTTAAGAGTTTGTTCACAAAAAATAATAATCCCCTCTTGGGTGAGCACTGTATATTGCAAGGATTTTAACAAACTGTGTTGCAGAATCCTACCTGCTTCTGCTGCAAAGGATTTGCTGTTTGTTATTTGCAGAGTGAATCTGAATGGGAGTATCTTTTTCATTATTAATCAGCTGATGCACTTGCAGGGTTCTAATGAGGAAAGTTGCAGGGCCTGCATCCCTTTGGAAGTGATTAGTCCTTTGGCAATATCTCACTAAAAATTAATTAATTTTAGGCAGAGGATGCCTAAAATCTTACTTAGTGTTGACTTTTTCGAAAGTCAATGAGCCAATCACACAAGCAGTAAATTACTTTTCTGGGAAAGTTCTGTGCATAAACTATGTACAGTAGACCTCCAGGTTGCCGTATTGCATTACATTTTACAAAAAATACAGGTTTGAGTAAGCCCTTGTACACACGGTCGGACATTTCGACAACCAAATTCGTTGGATTTTGTCCGACGGATTTTGTCCGAAGGATTTTGTCCGAAACTGTTGCATATACACAGTCGGACAAAGTTGTCAGAAAATCCGATCGTACTTAATGTGATGATGTTATTTCGTTACGACGGGACTACGTTCAGGCTAGTAGCCAATAGCTTTGGTCTAGGAATTTGATCTGAGCATGCGTGGCACTTTGTCCCATCGGAATTCTCTATACATGATTGGACAAAGTCCGATCGGATCATGTTGTCAGAAAATTTTATAGACAAGTTGGAAAACTTGGTCCGTCGGATACTCCGATGGAAACAGTCCAATGGAGCCCACACACTGTCGGATTATCCGACAACGCGGTCCTATCGGACATTGTCCATCGGAATATCCGACCGTGTGTACAAGGGCTAACAATAAGGTTTGTGTAGCAATTATATATGCTATATTTTTCCCACTAAAGTGTAATTACCTTTTAAGATAAGATTAAGTCATGTAATGAGGACACAAATTCAGCAGCATAATTAGTGAATGCATATTGGTTTGGTTTATTCCCTCATTTTAACTCTTCAAATGCCTGCCAGGTTGCGTGCTCAGAAAAAGGTCTGGTATGGATTTTGGGGGGACCCCCACACCATTTTTTATCAAATTTTGGTGCAAAATCTGGTATGGATTTTGGAGGGACCCCTACCCCATTAAAAAAAAAAAAATTGGCGTGGAGTTCCCCTTAATATCCACACCAGACTTGAAGGGCCTGGTATGGACTGGAGGGGGAACCTGAACCATTTTCTTCTTTGATTTTAACTCTATATTGCTTGGAACCAGCAGTTCATTGCAGCCGCAAGCTATTTTAGATTAAATGTTTTCCTTTAGAAATGTCATTTTGCTGCGGTAAGTAATAAACATGGGAAAGGTGTGCTGATTTACATGCATAGTATAGTAGTATAGACACCCCCCCGGCACGATATTTAAAGGACTTTTTTATTTTTATTCTTTCACTTTATAAGCATTGTTATAAAATGTCAGTTTAAAAAAAAAATTCCAATTGATACAGGTCCCCTGGGTCAGGACCCAGGTCCCCATATACTTTTTATGGCAAATAACTTGCATATAAGCCTTCAGTGAGATGTTTGGATTTGGCCCCATTGACTTCCACTATTCCCACATATTTGATCTCACAGGCGTTTTTGCCGGCAATAGTGCTGCTTTCCATTTGCATTAGCACCCAGTTTCTGAGGCCGTGTACACACGGGCGGACTGTTCGCCCAACTTTGTCCGCTGAACAGTGTTTCAGCGGACAATCCGCTCGTGTGTGGGCTTCAGCGGACAGTTTCAGCGGACAGTCTGACGAACAAAGTTTTTCGGAATTCGAACTTGGTTTCGGCGGACAGTCCGCTCGTGTGTAGGCTTGTTCGACAAACTAAGTTTCGTGCATGCTCAGAAAGGATTTACACGGCGAAGGTTGCATTGCAGTGTATTGGACGTCGAATTTCTCGTCCCGTCGTACGTGCCGTTCACGTCATCGCGCACGCTTTCAGCGGACTGTTCGTTCATCGTGTGTGGTCAAGTCCGTCCATGCAAATTTTGAGCGGACTGTTTGTCGTATTGTTTGACGAACAAAGTTGGGCGGCCTGAGAGTTGAAGTCTTAATTGGATGCTGTTTTCTGGGACTGCAGGATCATTTTTCAGCGCTATAGTAAATGACCCCCATCATCATGTCATTATTTATTGGTTACTTACTCAAGTGATTAACAAATAATATTTTAGTCACCAAGGACGTGAAGCATTCGTATTCTAAGTGTTAATTGTAACACCATTGATCATTGATCAAAAATGTTTCTATTTATTCAGCCTTATGGATTATTGATATAATATTAAGAGAACTAGCTGCTAAAAATACTGTAGACAAAGTTGTAGGTGTTTTAAAACAACAATAATATGTTTTCTCTCTATGGTGTATCGGTGGGGAAACAATAAAATCCTCCTTTAGGAGCATAAGTGGGAAAAAGCCCTGAATAAGCGATTTAGTCCCTTTAAATGGCATCCTATCTCTACTTTACACATCCCATACTCTCAAAATCCACAGAATAGAAATTTTACCCTAGTAACAATCCTTAGAAACAAACACTTTCAGCTCATGCAAACCCTTTTAAATTTCCTGGAACTAAGCTATCTTTATTTGTGCCTCAGCAGATAAATCTCTAGATAGTGATATTTTTACACCATTTATAGTATTACCCCCAAGATAGTGTGTTCTTCGCAGAATGGTATCAGTATCATGTCAATGAATTAGTCTGTACACGATTGATCTTTGCATTCTCCCAGGTGGAGGGTGGTGGGCCAGAACTTGATAATGATGAGCCCTCTCTACTCCAAACAGAAGAAGATGCATCCTTGCCAAACAAAAAGATAAGCCATTTCTCAATGTACTATATTATATAATCCTCTTACATTTTTTTGGTGAACTCCAACAATTCTAATGTTTTTCTGACACTGTCTATTTTTAAAGCCTCCATTTTATCAGAATAAGCATCTGCTTTTTGCTTGAGACAATGGATATTTTGTTTTAAACAATCAATAAACCACATCCTCCTTGTCACATATTCTCACTTTCAAATGTAAGATTATTATTATTTATTTATTATTATACACAATTTATATAGCACCAACAGTTTACGCAGAGCTTTACAATGTATAGGGGGGGGGGGGGGGCAACACAATTACAGTACAGTTCAATACAAAAGGTACAGGAGGGCCCTGCTCATAGAGCTTACATTCTAAAGGGAGGGGGTGGTGGTACAAAAGGTAATAGCTGCAGAGAATGATTTGATGGGTGTGGCTCAGGGACAGTTAGGTGGATGTGGTATAGGCTTCTCTGAATAAATGAGTTTTCAGGGATCTCCTAAAGGTGGACAGAGTAGGGGCTGATCGGACTGGGAGGAGCGGAGGGGACGATTTGGCATTCTTTCACTTTTTTTTTTCTAAATCATTTTAATAAAATTAACAAAAAGTTTAGAAAGTTCTTGTTATATATATTCTTTAATTATATTGTAGGTCTTAAGACAGTAAAATAAGTTTTGCTCTATGTAAAGGCTTGACCCACAAGTTGTGCTTCTTTGCATTTGGGGAGATAAATCACAGCCTATAAAGATGGAAAAAAAATAGCTACTCCTCTACCTTCCTTACACAGCTCAGTTTGTTCAATAACCCTCTGTTTTCTTATGTTTGTAAGTACTGTTACTTTTTTCTTGTTGATATAGAAATATTACCATCTTAAGTGACCTTATCTGGGTTTTACTCTGCATTCTCATATATAGTAACTTCAGACCCTAGGCTCAATATGGGTAATCCCAGTCAGCAAACCAATGTTTTTCGTGCATTATTTGATGATTTTCTATCTTAGATGGCTCTACTGAAAAAAATTATAAAAAAATTAAATGTAAAACCATAGTTACAATATATGTAGTCCAAAACAATGAAAATAATACTGCTCTAATGCCCCCAAACCTGTATCAGTCAGATCGGCATGTGAATAGACTGGTGCAGGACAGACAGGTTTGGCTTGTCAGGCTTTAGTAGACTTCAACAAAATGGTGGCCACCTGCACACAGTCTCTGACTCCCTGTTGCATCATGAATGTGAATAAAATGAGTAAAAGATGGCTTCAACACCTGTTCTCCAAGTATGGAGAACTCTTCATTTCATCGTGTTCATAGTTACAATATCTTTCAATGTTCTGAAATTTTCTGAAAGATCAGGTGTGCTTTTTTTTTTGTTATAAAAAAAATCTCAGACTAAGCCCCCTACCCTACCCTCACCCCCACTCTCAGATAATATACCCAAAGATAGACCTCAGATGCTGCCAGGTTCCCTGCTACAGCTACATTGTCTGGCTTGGTGCTGCACCATGAAGTATTTACTTTCAATTGGCCTCTGTATGCCTGTGCTCCATTCTGTTGCTATGATTGCATGCTCCATGGAGATGAATGGGAGGGTCCAACTTAGATCAGCCAGTCATTCCTATTTCCAGCGAAGACAGGGATGGCAAAAAACTGATAAACATTCATAATTTTCCCTATTCACTTAAAAATGTATTTATTTGGAGAAATTTTAGAAAAACTGTGTCTCACTTTCTCTTCTGGAAACCACAATCATTGGGGGCGAAAGTCTACCCAACAGAGGTAAATAAAATAATAAAATCTAGCAACAAACAAAAACTGTTTCACCTATAGATAGCACTTCTGAATATAATTCAATTTTTAACCAAAACAGCATTAACTGTAGATTGCAGATATAGATCTGCAATTATAATTTTGTCCACTGTCCCCATGCATGCAGGTTTAGACTTATTGCACAGCCTGATATGCACTTACAATTCTTATTCATTTCTGAGATTTTCTATCATTAGTTTCAAAGGAAACAGTAGATTCAGTCTATGAAAGCTGAGCCAATTATGTATGTATAACCCATAATGGTCGCTTCTGCTATCTATGCAAATAACTCTCATAATAAAAGTACATTTGGCAAATGCAAAACTATTTTCATGAACAAAGTCAGGGACATTTTACTTGCAGTAAGTGTTTTTTACATTCCAAATATATTATGCACTGACCTTCTTCCTAAAACCTTGTTGGATAATGTATCTGTTTAACAAACCTACAAAGTAAATGACATCCAGAAGTAATATTTCTGTTACAGCATGTCCAAAGTATCCAGAGAGCCTCTGCATGCTGCAGCTAAACAATGTCTCGTAAATGTGACATTTATGCCATGTCGGCTGCCCCTGTGGAGCAGAAATCATTTCAGAGCTAAGAAAACCCAATTACTCTTTTAGACCCATGACCTACATGCAGGAGATCACTGTGACAGGTTTAATCACATTTAGGGATATATATCAGTTTTGAAATAAAATGAAAGCGCTTAGCCATTTAACACACCTTGAATGATTTTTTCCTTATCTCGTTTTATTGTATAATATTTTTTACTGCTTTCTAGAGGTGAGCATAAAAGCAATTGCAAAATGTAATTACTTAGGGCTTCACTAAATAAGAATAGATAGCTAAACAGCAGAATGTTATAAATTGCATAATTTAATCATAATTGTAATTACGAGGAAGATTATTACAAACACCACGGCTTGGGTTGCATGCAAATACTATAAGAATTTCAAAGAAATTTGATGCAAGGTTAGTGCAATGAAATTGCAAAGCTCCAGAAAAAAAATATATAAGTTTACTTTTGGGTGGAGGGTGATTAATGCAACAGATTAAAGCAAACTTTATAACTGCAGGCACTATAAAAAAAAGGACTTCAGTGATCAAAAGTTAAAGAAGACTTCTAAGCAACAAGTAAAACAACTCCATAAGCTACTAATGCTCTACGGCAGGGGTGTCCAACCTGCAGGCCGCATGTGGATCCAGAGAGTTTGGCATGTGGCCGAGGAACGTCTGGAGGGACACCTGGAATGTCATGCAAGCACTGACAAGCCCAGCAAATTCACTTATGTAGGGATGCTGTGCAAGCGTAGCAGCTACAGCAGCCTGCATTGACAAGCCAGGCAAATGCAATCTTGAGGGCTGCTGGTGCTGCAATGTTTGAAATAGCACCAGCAGCAGGGAATGCAGGGGCGCCAGGTGAGTAAATGCTGTATGGGCGGATCTAGGGTGGTGCTGGGGTGGGCTGTGCCCCCCAGATTTCAATTGCCCCCCCCAAAGCCCGCCCCACCCACAACCTTCCCTCTACTTCCCCACACAGCACACACATAGGCTACATTCACACCGGTGATTAGGGCCAGTACGAATTGTAGTGGCAGTTCCTCCCATTCTATAATGACAGGTCGATGGCGGACACACCTATTTGCGACTCTCCTGCAGTGATCACCGCAAGTAATCGTTGGCTGTGCAGAGAGCCGCATATAGGTGTGGCCCCAAGGGACCTGTGATCTTATTGAATGGGACCAAGGGCCACACCTACTCACTAAAAGGAGGAGCTGATGAGCATCTGCTCATCAGATATCCTTATTATTGTTTATCAAAACAGTGTCAAATATTGCATTCCTTTTATGTTGCCTTCTTTTACTTTTATAATAAAAAAAATATTTAAAAAACAAAGTAGAGGTATATTATCTATATCAGCGATCGTTAACTTGTAACGTGGCTGACTTTTTCTGCTCATCAGCTATCCTCATCGTTAGTGTATTTTATATGGAGCCCAAGACAATTCCTCTTCTTCCAATGTGGCCCAGGAAGGTCAAAAGTTTGGAGAGCCCTACTCTAATGTAAACATAGCAATTGACCATAATCTGGCATAATAAAAAACAGTAGTTCCATACAGAATCAGTAGGAGGGCAGAAGGAGCAAGCTTTCTATAGCCTGCAATTAAGCCCTAGAATTATACCTCTCTCTCTGCCTTCCCCAATCAATATTTCTGTGAGGGTGCAGAGTGAGTGACTTTCTGTCTTCAGTGTATCAGGTGGAAGGTTGCAACAGCAGCACCAGGAGCACTTACCACATATGACAAGAACTACTATGCTGAATCAGAGTTTCCTTAGCAGCCACCTAGATGTGATTTTTACATATTTAAATTTAACCAAGCTGGTTCAATTTTAGTTTTTGAACTCGATTTTTCCTTGAGATTAGCTTAAAATTTTAAAATCTGATTGAGGGGGGTAAATACTTTCTGGGATATCGGAAGAGATTGTTTGACATAAAAAACACATACTAAATGGTAAATATGAGCTGCACTCCATGATCCTAGGGCTGTTAATATGAATTTTGGATTTTAGTAAGCATGTTTTTTAAGCCCACGCTGTAGCTATCTTTCAGCTATAGGATGGGCAGGAAGTAGTTAAACCTCTGACAATGTTTTACACTCATACGCTTAGTCAGAGAGTTACTGAGGTCAGTGGCCTCTGTTTTCTGGCATCCAATTAAAAATAATCAAGGAACAGCATCAGCTCATGAGCCATGTCTTCACTATATAAAAATATATAAAAAAAAAAATATATATATATATATATATATATATATATATATATATATATATATATATATATATATATATAAAATATATATATATATACATACATATACAGTATGTATAATTTTCACGTGAGGAAATTTAAAGCGGGCCTGCTCTTTGCCCATGTAGGGCCAAGCAAAAGATTCACTGCAATGCCCCTTTCTCCAGTTTCACTTTCCTTCCATCTTTGCTTCCAAATACAGCTCTAAGTTGCTCTATTCAAAACTCATGCGCATTAGTTGTCAATGAAGGAACATTGAGCATGTGCTGCTGGAGAGGAGGGCAGTAAGGCAAAGCTAATGTTTTGCTGTAAAGGATTAAAAAAACTCCTGGAACTCAATTTCTTGGATGTGTTTGAATCACTTACCTGGCCAATATATTTGGTTGGTTATTTTCATCATGACAATGCAATCAAATACAAAGGTTTTTGATCTAGGTATCCCCCATTTTCAGTTTAATTATTTTCTCCCTTTGATTCATTAACGCACATTTACAGACAACTGGACTGTGTAGACTGTTGTGATTAAAATGGTATTTCTATATACCTGACAAAGATCAGCTAGGTATACTTATGGCAATTACCACACTTACGAAACCCGCTCAGCACTGCAGCACTGATGATACAGCTTATTACTGAACACAAGAAAAGATCAGTCAAATTTGGTGTTCAGAGCTTATCTGGTTTAATTCTGGGTCGGTCTACAACTTATATGCGCTATTATTAGCCAATCATTGCATAGAACATGGGTGTGGTTAATACAGAGGTGTACATTACATATCATTACATATTATTAATTATGTCATCTGCTTTCATGAGTCACAGTCATGAGTCCTGTGGCCCAGACATATTGAGACACAATTTCTTTATTTAGACAATACAGAATAAAACTGCTTATGCACGCTATATTTTCTTGTATGTATATTTTATAGGAAAACCGCTACAATATGTAAATACAGAGTTTAAACTAACTAACAAGTTAACCCAAGTTAATCTTATATGAACTTATAAAGATGGAGTCACTCCGGTTCAGCCATATCACAACATAGACGAGGTCCTGATCAGTTTTTGATTAACTTTCAGAGCCCCCTTCTGAACTTTGCAGCCCATTGCATTACTGCATGTTCATTACTGTGTGCTATGTTAAGCTATTTCATTTATTTAAAATGTGCTGCGAACACACCACAATAAACCAAGAAGCATCCCTGTAGCACTTTTTTCATGTAGCACACCACCACGCATGCTATGTGCATTTGGATGTGCTGTACAGCAGGTATGTTGCCACCTCCTGCTTTTGTGTATTGAGGTTCCATTCTAAATGAAGTGTGTAAATGTACGTTGCGGAAAAGTATGTTGACACAGTACAATAGCGTGAGGCCAGCAAAATGCAATGCCACTACCACAAACATACACATAAATTCACAGTATTGCCAATTTTAGGTGAAATCTTAATTTAATATCAGTATGTCTTTTGGATTGTCTGACGCAAGATCACAAATGACAAGAACAATATAATAAAATCTGTGCAGGGTCCCAGATCGGTACTAAGTCAGTGGTTTCACCACATCTTTCTAAAATAATATTTGCTTTATACAGATATCACAAGAAAGCAAACATTAAATATCTATTTTAGGTACACATATGCCATTGGAGGTGCGTTTGCCCTTCTGGGGGCCCTGGAATAGCAGTAAAACAAAATGTTATTTAAAAAAAAAAGTGATTCCTGTGGCATTTGCCGCTGATTATCTTGTGCTGTTTATTTTCTTTATATATTAGCATGATGTAAATAAAATGTGAATGCTATTTAGCATTGGTTGGTAATGCAGTAGGCATGATGAAAGTGAAAATGAAAGAGTCTTAGTAAAGCACATTTGAGCACTTGGGAGCCATGGTTAGATTTAGCTTTGAATTGTTACTGATGGGTTTCACAATCGTTGTCAGTAATTATGGTCTCCTATAGAGCCAGAAAGCTGCAAGCAATTTTCCACTGCAGTTCCTCTGTTCAGATTGTTTTATGATGAAAAGTTGTCAAGAGACACATATACAGAAGGTACAGCTTTATATTTTCCAATGCAAGTGCGAAAATGGCATATATCTGTCTGCCCACTGAAGCAGAACATCCTATTTTTACAAATGTTACATGAAATAGGTAATTTTCTTTCGACAGCTTCATGTTGTTTGTTTTAGGCACAATGGAGGTTATTTACAAAATGGAGTGCATACATATCCTGGCACAAATCTATTTGTACACTAATGCAAACCTGAGGTTCCATTTGCATTATCTGAGAATAAACCAAACAGGCAATATATGGAGCAGTGTACAATCTTTAACCTGAAGTGCATGACAGATGACTATCTCAGTTATAAGTTAATTGTACATTCAATGCATCTAATACTGATTGCACCTTTAGCTTATACTAGCTGTCAATAAAAGAATGAATGAATGGATGAGTGTAGCCTTGTAATACGATGTGGCCTGGTACCACCAAAAATTACATATGGCTTTTTGTTGTGATCTAGGACTTGTCATGCTTATTATCTCCATAAACAACCATATATACTTAGTCATGTAAAAGTACTATATGTAGACCCAGAAATTAAAACATGTGTGGTCTGGTGCCACCCGTGATACACCTCCATCCCTATTGTCTATCCATAGAACCACAAGTATGCCCTGGGACTTCATATGAGGTATAGCACGGACAACCAGTAGGCACATGGTTAAGAAGATTCAAAGTTTTTTCATAAATAGATAAAAAATCTTACCACACAAAGTGAAAATAGTTGAATATAACATTGATTGTATTAATTCCATAACAACACACACACACACATATATATATATATATATATATATATATATATATATATATATATATATATATAAAAGTACAGTATATCAAAACATATGTAGACGAAAGATTGCATCTTGAAAACGTTACGTGAGTCAGCGCTCACTTTGCCAGGAGTAAATGCAAATAACGCATGTCTGTAAAATAAAATATCAGTGTAAGATATATACCACAATTAAAAAGGGATATTATAGTTCAAGCCTCTGAGGCCATCATCAGAGATCAGCAAAAATTTAATGTACAAGATTTCAATGGGGGACTGTCGGGAGTATCTTTATCATGTGCATAATAGTTGTGCATGCTACACCTCCTATAAAGTCCCAGGGCATATTTGTGGTTCTGTATAAATGTAACCCCAATCATTAACATTTTCTATAAGTTTTAACATGTTATTGTAATTTTTAAATCTGAAGCTGAAATTTAACCACTTGCCGACCAGCTGTTGTACTTATACGGAAGCAGGTCGGCTCTCCTGCACGAACCAACGTACCTGCACATCGGTCCTTGCATGTGAGATTGTGTCTGGCAGACCCATTCTAAACAAGGTGGATCACCGTTCTGACAGGGGACATCTCAGAGATCTGCTATTCCCAGTGATCGGGAACAGCAATCTCTGTCATGTTACAGGCAGCTTATCCGTCCTGCAGTTAGAACACGCAGAGGGAACACATTTAACCCCCTTGATTACCCCCTGGTAACTCCTTCCCTGCCAGTGTCATTTATATGTTGATCAGTGCATTTGTATAGCACTGATCAATGTTATAATGTCACTGGTCTGTAAAAAGTGTCATTTGGGGTCAGGTTTGTCGCAGATTTGCAATGTTGCAGTGCCGCTAAAAATTGCAGAATGCCGTTATTACCAATAAAAACAATAAAAGTCCCTAAATATATCCCATAGTTTGTAGACACAATAACTTTTGTGCAAACCAATCAACATATGCCTATTGTGATTTTTTTTTAACCAAAAATACATAGAAGAATACATTTTGGCCTAAATTGATGAATAATTTATATATTTATATATTTTTTTGGATATGTATTATAGTAGAAAGTAAAAAAAAAAATATATATATATTTTTACACTTTCACAATTGTTTTGTTTATAGTGCAGGTGATCAAAAGCCACCAAAAGAAAGCTCTATTTGTGGGAAAAAAAGAACATCAATTTTGTTGGGGTACAAAGTTGCACAACCGCGCAATTGTCAGTTAAAGTGACACAGTGTCGTAAAAGATGACCTGGTCATTAAGGGGCCAAATCCTACGGGGCTGAAGTGGTTAAATAATACCTGGTGGCCCTTGTTCGGGCACCTCCTGTTATAGGATGGCAAAAATCCTGTCCCTGTCTCCCAGTTGTGCACTTGTGTTGTTACCCTGTCACACAGGCTTCTGATTCAGCCTACAAGTAGCAGTTTTCTAACACATTACAAAGACATTGCTCCCTATATTAGCCTGTGCACTGCAAGCTAGCGGTGCTGATCAACAACTATCTATTGTGTGTTTGGCTTCCTGTTTCCTGATTGCCGTGTGCTGTAACCAACAGGAAACTGGCATTGAAAAATGCCATACAGCCATTACTGGAGCAAATGTATTTAGTCAGGAAGTGTCTGTAAAGAGTTTGTCTCAGCAGCACAGAGATGTGAAAGCATAAAAAAAAAAAAAAAAAAGGTCAAGACAAGAATTTGGTTTAAAAATTGGCAATCGTATAACAATCTAAATGTCATTCAGTTACGGTTACATATACGTTAAGTCATGGCTGACTTGGCTGACCGCAATAGACCGCTTTCTATTATGGTTTTTGCATGTATAATTTTTCAGTCTGCAATTCTACATAGACTCATCCACATTTTGCATTCCTGACACAACTGTTGTCCATTTTCTTGAATAGAATGCAGCATCGGAGACAGCACTAGAAATTTCCACTGACACTTATAAAAATGAAAAAAAAAATGTATGTCTGTGTTTGCATAATAATGCTTTTTTCTAAAGCCTCTTTATCATTCTCTTGTGTAAACACTTTAAATTACATTCAAAATTTAAAAAAAAGTATGCCACTTAATTGCAAAAAGTGGTTAGTCTATGGGCTTGATGTATGTAATTCTCAAATGAATTATAGTTTCTGTGATTCCTTCTATCACATTTTTACAATTCTGCTATTAATAACCTCCAGTTATAGAACAAGTGACTGTAACACAGTTAATAGGGATTACAGATTAATTAGTTTTGTTCTTCTTCTGCCCAGTCATTTAGCATGCAATTGTATGTTTAACTGTATATCATAAAGCTTTTATACTGAAAGTATATTCCACTGCAATGGCTTTAATCAGAGTGTGGTGATATTTCAAATCTCAATAATACATAAAAAATAAAATGTTATTTAATTAAGCAAGAACAGTAATGGTGACATGACTTTCATCAGGAGGCGCATGGAGGTACATACCGATCACATTACATATAGACAAATCAAAATGCACTGTCTTTTGCTGGAATATTATTTATTTATGTGATGCAAGGGTACCAAAGAGTCCAAAATGAGAATAGCGACATAATCCTGTATAATGATAATAATATTATTAACTATTTATACTTTATAAAAAAAACACAACGTTTCTACAACCACCAAGATTTACTCTGGTCCCAATCACCATTGACACCACCAAAACCATCATCAGAAACTGGCGAGACAGCACATTGCCAAACGACATCATTCCCACAAGACTTCTGAAAGAATGTACCGACATCCTGGCACTTATCATAACATACCTCATAAACCAGTCATTTAAAGAAGGAATCGTCGCGACCTCCCTCAAGCAAGGCACAATCAAATCCCTCCTAAAGAAGCCTAACCTCGATCCCAAAGACCCAAACGACCACAGACCTGTCACAAGCCTCAACACCTTCTCCAAAATTATCGAGAAAGCAGTAGTACAACACCTACAACTCCATCTGGACACCCATAAACTCTTGTGCCCACTACAATTGGGTTTCTGCCCTGGCCAGACAGGGACAGAAACTGCACACCTCAAAATCTGGGATGACATCCTCGAAGCAGCAGATGATGGAGAATCGTGTCTCCTGGTGCTGCTGGACCTCACTGCATCGTTTGACACAGTAGACCACAAAACCCTGCTCACTTGTCTCAGAGAAGTAGCTGGAGTTGCAGACTCAGGCTTACCCTGGTTCGCATCCTTTCTAGAAAACCGATCTCAGAAAGTGAAACTAGGAACGTTCACTTCGGAAGTGCGAAAAATTTCATGTCCTTCAAGGATCACCCCTGTCACCCATGCTCTTTAACATCTATCTCCACCCACTCCTCAAAATCATCAGCAACCAGGATCTACTTTATCACTCCTACATGGATGACATCCAACTCTACCTATGCATCACCAACAAAAAGACCAATACCAGGCACTGAAAAACTGTCTCTCATTGATCGACGATTGGATGATGGAGAGCTCCCTTCAACTCAATGGTTCCAAAACAGAACTCCTCTTCCTTCACGCAAACCGAAACATAAAACATTGGCACGATGTCCGCACCACTCACCATCCTCAGACAACCCATCACCCCCAGCACTAAAGCCAAAAGCCTCTGAGTCATCTTTGACTCAAACATGAAGATGGATGCACAAATAGGATCAGTAGTCAGCAGATCCCACTACCTTCTTCACCTACTGCGTAGACTCATCCCCTTCATCCTGGAAGGAGATACAGCAGCAGTAGTTGGAACAATCATCAATTCCTGACTCGACTATGCAAATTCCCTCTACCTATGACTTCCAAAATACCAAATTTCACATCTACAAACCGTCCAGAACACAGCAGCCAGGCTAGTAACTGAAAAAAAAAACATGGGAATCAATCACCCCATCCCTGAAGACCCTCCATTGGCTAGCCGTGAAGTTACATTCAAGACCCTCTGCCTCATTCACATATGTGCACAAGGAAAAGCCCCGCAATACCTCTGCGACAAAATAAAGCACTACACCCCAGGTCGCACTCTCCATTCAACTAACCAGAACCTCCTCCACATCCCCAAGACCCGTTACAAATTAAAAGGTGAACGAAGGTTTGCAGTACAAGGACCACGGCTATGGAATGCTCTACCTACTGACATCCACTCAGAGGAAAACTATCTGGCCTTCAGGAAGAAGCTCAAGACCCATCTCTTCTGAAAACCCAGACGGACACTGGCAGCAAAAGCGCCCCAAGGCGATTTAGTTTGCATATGTAGCGCTATACAAGTTATTCATTCATACAAGTTAGTCCTTCATTCACTTTGCTAATTGGGAACTTTCCATGAAAGTTTAGTGTGTGTATGGATGGTACTATTACCCAACTCGGTGCTCCCATTCACACTTCCATATCCACACCTGCCACTTCTTCTCCTCCTTGAGTTTCAAAACATGTAGATGTACAAGTTGTAGGATTTTAAAGCATCAGACTGAGCAAATGGAAGTGACAGTACCAGAAAAGCAAGGCCCCTTCAATTAGAACAGGTGGAGGAAAATCACACATTTTCCAAAATAGCAAACTGCATTTTAGAATTTTTATAGTAAATGGGCAAAGTGACAGTTTTTTTTTTTAAAACCACAAACACCTTCCATGTCACTGGTTTAACCTGTCAAGAAATCCCAGGAAGATGAATATAAACTCATACATAGCTAGTAAAATAAATAAAACTCTATACCATCAATTATTTCATTTTGCATTGTTGTCTCTCAGTCAAATTGTTTAATTCATCCAAAAATTGCAAAATAACTCTTGGAAGTCACTAAGTTAAATGCAAACAGCAGTAGGACAATCTACTTACCAAACACATCATTGACAATAGCAAAATCCAGAACTGCTGAGGAGAAAATACATTTTAATTATTTTATAGAGGACAGAGAGCATTAAACAATCAATGAAACATAGCGGAAAGCAGGCTTTTAGCAGAAAAATTACAATATAAAATGAACCAATAGCTAATTTAAAGATGAAATATAAAAAAAAACAGCTTTTGCTGCTAATCCCCTTTCAGTCCAAACATTTTCCTCTACATTTTTTCCCATTGTGATTGCCAGCCTCAACACACTTCATTAGAGCCCAGCTCATCCTAGACCCACCCCAGTCATTGCATGGACAGTGAAAAGAGAAGCAGCATAGCGATTAGCTTATGGTCTTTTGGTCATATTTATGCAGTGATGTCACCTCCCCCATCCCTGCTCTGGTGCTTTAGTGGCCAGGGATTCCTGGCCATGTGAGCAAATGGGCCTGTGTGACAATAGTGGTTGCTGAGGATGCACCAGGTGCATGCACCGACCATGCTTTTAGCAACCACTGATGTCAGCTGGCTTATTCACTAGAAATTTCAACCAAGCAGAAAGCTGTGCATCTAGTTCAACCAATAAAAGGGGAAAAAATCATACAATCCTATATACACAATCCTATACCCACTGTTTATCCAGAGATAGACAAAAAGAAATCCAGCAAAGCATGATCCAACTTGTTTCAGCAGGGGAAAAATATCCCTTCCTGATCCCCCAAAAGGCAACTGGATATTCCCTGGATCAACTTTACCTTTAAATATTAGTGTCCAGTTATACTATGTGCATTTTGGAAAGTTAGACAGAACCATCTCTTGAGGGAGTCTTTTCCACATTTTCACAGCTCTCACTGTGAAGAAACCTTTCCATATTTGGAGATTAAATGTCTTTCTCCTAGATGTAAAGAGTCCCCCTTGTCTTCTGTGATGACCTTAAAGTGAATAACTCATCACCAAGTTCACTATATGGACCACTTATGTATTTATACATGTTGATCATATCTCCCACTAATCTTCCCTTCTCAAGAGAGAATAAATTCAATTCCTCTAATCTTGATGAGCTCCTCCATGCCTATTATCAGTTTGGTTACTCTTCTCTGCCCCTTCTCCAGTTCCCCAATATGTTTTTTTTGTGAACTGGTTCCCAAAACTGAACTGCATATTCCAGATAAGGTATTATTAATAATTTGTACAGGGGTAGAACTATCTCTCTCTCTCTCTCTCTCTCTCTGCTGTCCATACCTCTCCTAATATAAGAAAGGATTTTGCTTTCTTTGGAAACTACAGCTTGGCATTGCATGCTATTATTAAGCTTATGATCTACAATAACACCCAGATCCTTATCCATCATTAATTCCCCCAGTTGCACGCCCCCAAGTGCATAACTCTACATCTATCAACAATACCATGCTGAATGCCCTAAACGGTCGGACAAGCATCTGAACAGTGAATGCTTAGTCTGAAGTTATATATGTACAGAACACTCAGCTTATTCCTACTGTTACCAGATCACAGCTGCAGCAGCAGCTATGATCTTGGGACTGCTGTTTTCAGCTAGCAGTGGGGCTTTCACGTACAAGTGATCCAGATGGCTTTAGTGCCACCTGATCACTAAGAAGGTGCTGGCCATTGTCACTGTATGTGTCCCAGCCTCTGCTGTTCCTTCTGCAGGCCAAGAATTAGAATGCCACTTGTCAGTTGTGAGTTTAGAGGGAGAGCAGTACATATATACAGTATATCGTAAATGTTAGTACACCGCTCACATTTTTGAAAATATTTTATTATATCTTTTCATGTGACAATTTGCTACAATGTAAAATAGTGAGTGTACAGCTTGTATAACAGTGCACATTTCCTGTCCCCTCAAAATAACTCAACACACAGCCATTAATGTCTAAACTGCTGGAAACAAAGGTGAGTATACCCCTAAGTGAAAATGTTCAAATTGGGCCCAATTATCCATTTTCCCTTCCCGGTTTTGTGTGACTAATTAGTGTTACAATGTCTCAGGTGTGAATGGGGTGCTGGTGTGTTAAATTTGGTTTTATCGCTCTCACTCTTTCATACTGGTCAGTTCAGCATGGCACCTCATGGCAAAGAACTCTCTGAGGATCTGAAAACAAGAATTCTAGCTCTATATAAAGATGACCTAGGCTATAAAAAGATTGCCAAGACCCTGAAACTGAGCTGAAGCACGGTGGTTAAGACCATACAGAGGTTTACCAGGACAGGTTCCATTCAGAACAGGCCTCACCGTGGTCAACCAAAGAAGTTGAGTGCATGTGCTCAGTGTCATATCCGGAGGTTTTCTTTGGGAAATAGATGTATGAGTGCTGCCAGGATTGTGGCAGAGGTCGAAGGGACTTCAAATTGGTCTGCATGGCTGTCCTCCCAGAAGAAAGCCTCTTCTAAAGATGATGCACAAGAAAGCCCGCAAACAGTTTGCTGAAGATAAGCAGACTAAGGATATGGATTACTGGAACCATGTCCTGTGGTCTGATGAGACCAAGATAAATTTATTTGGATCAGATGGTGGTGTAAACCAGATGAGGAGCACAAAGACAAGTGTGTCTTGCCTACAGTCAACCATGGTGATAGGAGTATCATGGTCATGGTCTTGGGCTGCATAAGTACTGCTGGCACTGGGGAGCTACAGTTTATTGAGGGAACCATGAATGTCAACATGTACTGTGACATACTGAAGCAGAGCATGATCCCCTCCCTTTGGAGACTGGGCCACAGGGCAGTATTCCAACATGATAACGACCCCAAACACACCTCCAAGATGGTCACTGCCTTGCTAAAGAAGCTGAGGGTAAAGGTGATGGACTGGCCAAGCATGTCTCCAGACCTAAACCCTATTGAGCATCTGTGTAACATCCACCAGCTCCGCAATGTCGTCATGGAGGAGTTTAAGAGGACTCCAGTGGCAAACCTGTGAAGCTCTGGTAAACTCCATGCCCAAGAGGGCTAAGGCAGTCCTGGAAAAAAATAGTGGCCACACAAAATATTGACACTTGTGACCAATTTGGACATTTACACTCAGGGGTGTACTCACTTTTGTTGCCAGTAGTTTAGACATTTTTGAGGGGACAACAAATTTACACTGTTATACAAGCTGTACACTCACTACTTTACATTGTAGCAAAGTGTCATTTCTTCAGTGTTGTCACATGGAAATATATAATAAAATATTTACAAAAATGTGAGGGATGTACTCACTTTTGTGAGATACCGTACTGTCTTAATTCTACAGGGCCTTTGCTTTCAGAAAATATCAAATTGTTTGGGGTGTTTGGTAATTTTCTAGCCAAAAATTCAGATGTGCAAAAAAAAAATGCTCTGGTCTCAAAGTGGTTGAAGAAATAACTAACAGATGAAAAACCCTCATTGTAGTGCATGGATGTGGGTAAGCAACATTTCAGTATTTACTGCAAGGTAAAAACATGTTGGTCTATATGTAAGTGTCAAATAGCTCGTTCTTAGCTTATAAATGCTAGATTCAACATATACAAAGAAAAATATTTCACAGAAACTTTTAGCAGGCTTCAGTGGCTATTTAAGAAATGTCAAGAAGTTCTCAAGCCTCTTAAAATCCCGATAAAGGCTTGTTTAAAGCTACAGCCATAACTTTGATTTACTTCAGTCTGGTTTCAGTACTCCTAGATTGGCATTTAATAGCACCCGAAGAGTTTTAAGAAAACTTTTTATTATATACTTTAAAATCCTTTATAAACTGATGTTCTTCTGAATAGTATTTATAAGGAAAAATTTTGCAATGCTTGAGTGTGTTAGATTTCATAAAATGCAGTACAAATATATCACTCCTGCAGCTGCAGTAATACTCTCTGTAAAGTAATATAACAAATATGTGAACCCCTAGGAATTTAGGGCATCATACATATTTTCTCACAACTTTATGCTACATTGGATAATCGTAATGCTGCATAAATGTGCCCTCTATATTCACCCCCCCCCCTCCGCAGGGATGCAGCCCACCTGGATAAACACTTACCTTCAGCCCTGATCCTGTAATGTTCACTGTGGAGCCCTGCTCTCTAATACAACATCAAAAGAGACATTTACAACAATAAACCTTCTTTTCCAAGATGGCACCACATCGACACACCTGAGAATCATAACTGTGTTGTCAACCATCACTATTTTTACTGGCAGCCAGCAAAAAATTAACACTTTTCTCCTGCCAGTAAATGCCAGTGACAGGAAAATGTTGCCAATAAAAAATATAGTTGTGATGCTTGTGTCAGAACTGTGCATGCGCAGTTTGGGTCCGGAGCCGTCTGAGACCATCCGAGTGCTAAGAGCTGAGCGGAGTGGCCAGAGACTCGTCTGTGGAATGGGAGCAAGGAAAGTCAGGAGAGGGACTGTCAGTGCTATTTGGATTGCAGGGACCACCTGTCGTGGACTGTCACTGTGACTTAGGAGGTGACATGTCATGTCATTGTCACTGTGAGTCAATTTCATGTGTGTGTGCCTTCTAATTTCTTGCCCTCCTGAGTCCTGTCCCTATGCTACTTACTTACAAAATCAAAAATAAAATAAGAAATCTTTTTTGCCTTAATATCTACCTTAAATCACATTTCTAATTGCATATTGTACTTGCTTGTAGCCTTAATACTGAAATTTGCACTTAAAACTGTGCCAGTAAATTATGGGTGTCATGTCAGTAAATTTCAATCTGGTAGGTTGGCAACACAGCTCCCCATGGCAATCTCTGAGGAATAATATGTATAAAGTGATTTCGCACATGTGAGAAAAATCACCTGATTTTTATGCTCATCTCCATCTTTACTTTTGATTTATTATTTATTTTTTATCTGTTGCTCTTTATGCTATTAGATTTTTAATTAATTATTTTATATATTTTGTTTTGACACTTTTATGATATATTTTTATATCACTATTTATATTTAATACTTTAGATATTTTTATCACTGTATGCATTTGTCACTTTATATAGTGCCATTTATTTGCACTGTGACACTTTATTCACTTGATTATTATTGCACTTTATTATCTACGTTTAAGATATTATTGCACTATTATTCAGTTATAGAGGATCCATTTCTCTTATTTAAGTGATTTTTCTCACATTGCGCGAAATCACTTTATACATATTTTTACCATTTGTTTTGTGTTATTGTGAACACTTATGGATTTTGCAGCAATTATTTGGATATACCACTTTACATTATTTTGTAGATAGGCATTATCACTTATTACTCCTAGTAGCACGAAGGACACATATATTCAAATCTCTGAGGAATATAAGAATCTCTTTGCATATCTGGGAACTTCTCAAAAATGATATTGCAATGCTGGAATTTAAGTATACAGTATATGAAGAACAGGAGGGCGCATCGACCTTGTGCATTACCAAATATACAGTTTATTAAAAGATGTAACAGTAAAAGTAATACTCACAAACAAACGTTAAAAAAAAAGGCTTGTCAGTACTCCAGCAATTGGAACCGTGTCTCTAGACACCTACAACCTGGACCAGGTGTTAGGGGGCACCAGATGGCATTGTAAATGGCTTACGTGTTACGAGGGAGGACCACCCACCATGTCAATGCCCACTCTGATGTGTGTGGTAAGTTCTGGTGGACGTTAACTTGGACATGTGCATGTGGATAATACAGAGGAAACTGGAGGAGGCCAGTCTACTACTGCTGTGGCTCTGAGAAAGAGGGTCCTCCCTCGTAACACGTAAGCCGTTTGTGATGCCATCTGGTCCCCCCTAACACCTGGTCCAGGTTGCAGGTGTCTAGAGACACGGTTCCAATTGCTGGAGTATTGACAAGCCTTTTTTTTAACATTTGTTTGTGAGTATTACTTTTACTGTTACATTTCTTGAATACATTTTATCCTTGGTAATGCACAAGGTCGGTGCACCCTCCTGTTCTTTCTTTTCAGCTCTAAAGATATCCATTGTTCTGAGGAGGGCAGCAAGACTATTGACATTCCATACTCTATACCAGGGGTAGGGAACCTCGGCTCTACAGCTGTTTTGAAACTACAAATCCCATCATGCCTCTGCCTCTAGGAGTCATGCCTGTGATTGTTACGGTCTTGCAATGTCTCATGGGAATTGTAGTTTCAAAACAGCTGGAGAGCCGAGGTTCCCTACCCCTGCTCTATACAAAGGGTTGGCTACACCACCCACCTATAGACTAAGCCCCGGAGCACAGAAGATGTAATGCTGATGATGTGTGTAATGCTGGAATCAGTAAAATCTCTAGAATGACCCCAAATGTTTGCAAATATGCTGTCGTGGAAAGCATCTCAGAGAATATACTAATTTATAATTTAATGTGTAACCAGATACTCCATAAATGCAGCCAATTGGAAAGTTCTGATACTGTCATGTGACAGTTTCAGACCTTCCCTGATTGAAAATGTTACAACTTCCATGTTGTGAGTGCACCATGTTGTTAGACATAAAGGCCATCTATCTGCTAAAGAGCACTTGCAATCTATTTAAAGCACAGCATTTATATTACTAAAGCACACTTTTAATGTATTGCCGGCAGTGATAATGCATTTCTCAACAGTAATTGCATGAAATTTAAATAATCTAATGGGTATCTTCATAATATACAATGCATCAGAAGTCATTACATCAGAACATGGGTCAGACATTTTCCAAACCTGAACAAACATTACTCACAGGAACTTGTTCTGCTTCTTGGATGTTGGCTACATTGAAATTGATTCTGCACAATAGAAGCAGCATTATTTAAAGGTTGAACATGCTCCTGCTGGGCATCTTTCTTTTGAGAAATAATAGATCACAGCTGAAAATTCAGCCACACAACAATACAACTTATTACTATCTACATCCATAGAGAGACACAGAAGAAAGAGCATAAAGATAACAGAAATCATTACTGGGTCTAACTAAAAGGCATTTATGTTAGATATGGTTCAAAATCTATTAAATGTGGATTAAAGATAATTAGGTCTGGGATTATTACAAAAAGACAGACATATTTTACTTTAATTTCTCTTGTTATTTATTAGTCCATTCATAGCAAAAAAACAAGGAAAAACATTTAAAATGTTTTACAAATAGAATTATTATTAATTAGAATTCATTAATGTACATTATAATTTATGGTGATTTCATATCAGCCTGCCACTCTTCTTGAGATTTGAAGGTTTATAGGATGATGGAATAAAGTGATGGGAAACATGCATAATAAATCCTGTCAAGGGCAGGCAATATTGCAGAGAAATGCAAAGAGCCTTTTTTCCAGTTTTCTAGGACATCATTAGCCATCAGAAGAAATTAAACGGCAAACTAATAGTAGTATACGAATAAAGGAAGAATTGGGAATGTTCTGTTGTTAAACTGAAATTTTGCTATTCCCTCCGTAAAAATAATTGCATTTTTTTTGTGCGTTAGGGTAGCAGTATGGTTTCAGGTTGTCAGTCTGTGAATCTTATTGTATTAAAGTCATCACAGTAAAGTAGATGAAGAAAACTTAAAAGGGAAAGGCAGCAAGACTTCTGAATGTAATTTGTTTTCTGTTTCAATAAATTGTTATTGAAAGTATGCAACATGTGTGCCAGGAGCCTGGCGGACAAGATGGGTGAACTAGCAATACTGTTGTACGAGGAATATTTGGATTTTGTGGGAATTTCAGAGACCTGGTTCAACAGCTCTCATGATTGGCTGGCAACCATTCAAGGGTATTCCCTTTATCGCAGGGACAGAGAGGATGAAAAAGGGGGAGGGGTATGCCTACACATCAAGTAAATGTGAGAGATGACCTCACTAATGCCTTGTACACACGGTCGGTCATTCCGGCAACAAAATCCATTGGATTTTTTCCACCGAATGTTGTCTCAAACTTGTCTTGCATACACACGGTCGCACAACGTTGTCGGAAAATCTGATCGCTCAGAACGCGGTGACGTATAACATGTATGACTGGACTATAAAGAAGCCAATAGCTTTCGTTTCTTAGTCTATTCTGAGCATGCGGGGCACTTTGTCCATCAGAATTGTCTACACACAATCGGAATTTAAACAATTGGATTTTGATGTGGGAAAATTTTAGATCCTGCTCTCAAACTTTGTGCCCCCTAACCTAGGGTGACTATACATACCCGGTTTTTGGGGACAGTCCCCGGACTGAGGACACTGTCCATGGACCAAGTCTGTCCCCAGTTTCGATCCTGGATTCCGGGCCGGATTAATGTAGACAGGGTATCCCATGCTGGCTGAGAAACTGCCTGGTCACTTGGATGCCGACAGCCCCTTCTGGACGATCACACTGCCACTCCTGCTGCTGTTCAGTGGAGGAGTGGCAGAACCAAAAATGTACTATATGGAGGGCTGAGACCGGGAGGTGAGCAGATGGGGCAATGTTTGTACACAGGTGAGGACAATGGGGGAGCAGGGGTCAGAGCTGATGCAGCTGAATGGATAGATGGACAATTTAGCTGTTGTGGGGGAAGGGCTAATGACGCGTACACACGATCAAATAATCCGGTGGAAAAGTCCGGCGAACTCAAGTCCGACGGACAATCCCCCCATGTGTAGCCTCCGGCGGACTTTTTTTACCCAAAAGTACGGCGGACTTAGAAAGTAGTTTTGCACTCCAATCTTCCCGTCGGACTCGCATTTCGGCGGACAATCCGGCCGTTGGTATGCCAGTCCGCCGTACTTTTGAAATGAGCGGACTTTTCCCGCGTGGAGAAAAGTCTGCTCATTTTGAGCGTGTCTCCAGGTAGACGGGGCCAGCGAAGGAGGCGTTGGTGGCCCCATCACCTGTTATGGAACCCCAACACTGAAAAAATCATCGTGGGGGTCCCCCCCAGGTCCACATCAGACCCTTGTCCAAGCACGCTACCCGGCTGGCCAGGAAAGGGGGGGTCGAGCGAGCGCCCCCCCTCCTGAGTCGTACCAGGCCGCGTGCCCTCAACATGGGGGGGTGCCTTGGGGAGGGGGGGCGCGTGGCCCCCCCACCCCAAAGCACCTTGTCCCCATGTTGATGAGGACAAGGGCCTCTTCCCGACAACCCTGGCCGTTGGTTGTCGTGGTCTGCGGGTGGGGGCTTATTGGAATCCGGAAGCCCCCTTTAATAAGGGGGCCCCCGGATACCGGCCCCCACCCTATGTGAATGAGTATGGGGTACAATGTACCCCTACCCATTCACCTGTAAAAAAAAGTTTAAAAAAACACACACGGGTTAACCACTTAACAACCGCCCATTGCCGATTAACGGCATCAGGGCGGTTGTTTAACTCTAAGAGGCCGTTAATTAACGGCCTCCTAGAATTCTGCTCTCGCGCGCCCCCTGGGGCGCGCACACGAGAGCATCCGTGACCGCTGGGTCCAGTGGACCCGGCGCATCACGAATCACGGTAAACGGCCGCTCATCGCGGCCGTTTACCACGTGATCGCTCCGTCAAATGACGGAGTGATCACTTGTAAACAAGCCGGCGTCATGTTATGACGCCGGTTCCTCCCTCCCCCTCTCTGTACCGATCGGTACAGCGGAGGGGGAAGAGATCGGTGTCAGCAGCGATGTGGGCTGCATCTGCAGTGCCCACATCGCTGCTCACCGAAAATTAACCCCTCAAATCCCTGCAAATACTCTGCATTACTCTGCAATTCCCTGCAAATACTCTGCATTACTCTGCAATTCCCTGCAAATACTCTGCATTACTCTGCAATTCCCTGCAAATACTCTGCATTACTCTGCAATTCCCTGCAAATACTCTGCATTACTCTGCAATTCCCTGCAAATACTCTGCATTACTCTGCAATTCCCTGCAAATACTCTGCATTACTCTGCAATTCCCTGCAATTCCCTGCAAATACTCTGCATTACTCTGCAATTCCCTGCAAATACTCTGCATTACTCTGCAATTCCCTGCAAATACTCTGCATTACTCTGCAATTCCCTGCAAATACTCTGCAATTCCCTGCAAATACCCTGCATTGCCCTGCAACACTCTGCAATGCCCTGCAACACTCCGCAATGCCCTGCAACACTCCGCAATGCCCTGCAACACTCCGCAATGCCCTGCAACACTCCGCAATGCCCTGCAACACTCTGCAATGCCCTGCAACACTCCGCAATGCCCTGCAACACTCCGCAATGCCCTGCAACACTCCGCAACGCTCTGCAATACCCTGCAACACTCTGCAACACCCGCCAATACCCTGCAACACTCTGCAATGCTCTGCAACCCCCGCCGATACCCTGCAACACTCTGCAATGCTCTGCAACCCCCGCCGATACCCTGCAACACTCTGCAATGCTCTGCAACCCCCGCCGATACCCTGCAACACTCTGCAATGCTCTGCAACACCCGCCAATACCCTGCAACACTCTGCAATGCTCTGCAACACCCGCCAATACCCTGCAATGCTCTGCAACGCAGTACTCTGCAACACCATGCTCTGAGATACCCAGCCATAGTCGGTGATACCCTGCAATACCCAGCCATAGACATCTCCCGCCGCCCTCCGCCCTCCGGTGCTTCTACCGAATCGCTAATACGATCAAAGCCAGAATCTTTTTTTTTTTCAGGCTTCCCAGCTTAGAGGTGAGATGTGGGTCTTATTGACCCCACATCTCACTGTAAAGAGGACCTGTCATGCCATATTCCTATTACAAGGGATGTTTACATTCCTTGTAATAGGAATAAAAGTGATCAAAAAAATTATTTTTGGGGAAAAAAATGTCAAACTAAAATAAGTAAAATGAACAATAAAAAAAAAATGTTTTTTTTAAAGCGCCCCTGTCCCCATGTGCTCGCATGCAGAAGCGAACGCATGCGTAAGTCCCGCCCACATATGAAAACGGTGTTCAAACCACACATGTGAGGTATCGCTGCGAACGTTAGAGCGAGAGAAATAATTCTAGCCCTAGACCTCCTCTGTAACTCAAAACATATAACCAGTAAAAAAAATGTAAATCGTCGCCTATGGGGATTTTTAAGTAGCGACGTTTGCCGCCATTCCACGAGCGTGTGCAATTTTGAAGAGTGACATATTAGGTATCTATTTACTCAGCGTAACTTCATCTTTCACATTATGCAAAAATTGGGCTAACTTTACTGTGTTTTTTTTTTTTTAAGCACAAAACAGTTTTTTTTCCAAAAAAAAGCATTCGAAAAATTACTGCGCAAATACCGTGCGAGATAAAAAGTTGCAAAGACCACCATTGTATTCTCCAGGGTGTTTGCTAAAAAAACATATATAATGTTTTGGAGTTCTATGTAATTTTCTAGCAAATAAATGATGATTTTTACATGTAGGAGAGAAATGTCAGAATTGTCCTGGGTGCTCCAGAACGCCTGATGGCGCTCCCTGCATGTTGGGCCTCTGTATGTGGCCACGCTGTGTAAAAGTCTCACACATGTGGTATCACCATACTCGGGAGTAATAGCAGAATGTGTTTTGGGGTGTAATTTGTGGTATGCATATGCTGTGTGTGAGAAATAACCTGATAATATGACAATTTTGTGAAAAAAAAAAAAAAAGTAAAAAGAATCTTGATTTTGCAAAGAATTGTGGGAAAAAATGACAACTTCAAAAAACTCATCATGCCTCTTACTAAATACCTTGGAATGTCTTCTTTCCAAAAAGGGGTCATTTGGGGGGTATTTGTACTTTTCTGGCATGTTAGGGTCTCAAGAATTGAAATAGGCCGTCAGTCCTTCAGGTGTGATCAATTTTCAGATATTGGCACCATAGCTTGTGGACTCTATAACTTTCACAAAGACCAAATAATATCCACCAATTTGTACTTATTTTTACCAAAGATATGTAGTAGTATAAATTTTGGCCAAAATTTATGAAGAAAAAATTTCTAATCTGCTAAATTTTCTAACAGAAACAAAGAAAAATTCGTTTTTTTACAGAATTTTCGGTATTTTTTCTTTTATAGCACAAAAAAAAAAAAACCCAGCGGTGATTAAATACCACCAAAAGAAAGCTCTATTTGTGTGAAAAAAAGGACAAAAATTTCATATAGGTCCAGTGTTGCATGACTGAGTAATTGTCATTCAAAATGCGAGAGCACCGAAAGCTGAAAATTGGTCTGGTTATTAAGGGTGTTTAAGTGCCCAGTGGTCAAGTGGTTAAAATAGTTTATTGCACAGCTCCGGGGGTCTTCCATCTTCGGGGGTCTTCTTGCCGGACTCCTCCGCTATCTTCTGCTAGCTCTTTTGCTAGCGGAGGAGCCCGGCTTTCTTCTTCTTCGCCGCCCTCTTCTCCCAACTTCGGGGGTCTTGTCCCCCTCTTCGCTTCTTCTTGCCGGGCCACCGCGCCTTCTTCTAGCTCTTTTACAGGTGGTGGCCCGGTCTTCTGTCGCCGCTGTCGCCGCTGTAAACGTCTTCTGTTCTTCACTTCTTCTCTTCAGATGTTGCCTCGTCGCTCTCTCTGCTCACAATGACCGGGACACAGCACGCGGCGACTTATATAGGGACATCACCGGATGATGTCCCCGCCCAGTATGATGTCACAGTCCCAGCATCCTCTGGGACTGTGACATCGTAAGGGGGCGGGGTCACCATGTGACATCAACCGGTGACCCCGTCCCTTGTCCCTATATAAGTCGCCGCGCACCGCGTTCCTGGCATTGCGGCCGGAGAGAGCGTTGAGTCAACATCTCCAGAAGAAGAAGAACGGAAGGCGGTGGCGACAGAAGACCGGGCCACCGCTAGTAAAAGAGCTGGAAGAAGAAGCGGTGGCCCGGCAAGAAGAACCGAAGAGGGGGACAAGACCCCCGAAGTTGGAGGAAGAGGGCGACGGTGAAGAAGAAAGCCGGGCTCCTCCGCTAGCAAAAGAGCTAGCAGAAGATAGCGGAGGAGTCCGGCCAGAAGACCCCCTGAAGACGGAAGACCCCCGGAGCTGTGTTGTGTTTTTTTTTACTTTTTTTTTACAGGTGAATGGGTAGGGTTACATTGTACCCCCTACTCATTCACATAGGGTGGGGGGCCAGTATCCAGGGGCCCCCTTATTAAAGGGAGCTCCCAGATTCCGATAAGCCTCCCGCCCGCAGACCCCAACAACCAACGGCCAGGGTTGTCTGGAAGAGGCCCTTATCCTCATCAACATGGGGACAAGGTGCTTTGGGGTGGGGGGGCCGTGCGGCCCCCCCTTCCCCAAGGCACCCCCCATGTTGAGGGCACACGGCCTGGTACGGCTCAGGAGGGGGGGGAGCTCATCCCCCCTTTCCTGGCCAGCCGGGTAGTGTGCTCGGACAAGGGTCTGATGTGGACCTGGGGGGGACGCCCACGCCGATTTTTTCGGCGTTGGGGTTCCCCTTTAAGTCCATACCAGGTGACGGGGCCAGCGACGCCTCCTTCACTGGCCCCGTCTACCTCGAGACGCGCTCAAAATGAGCGGACTTTCCTCCGCGTGTGTGGGCGAGTCCGTTCATTTCAAAAGTACGGCAGATAGTCCGGCGGACTTAGTACGCCGTATTAGTCCGCTGAAAAAGTGCCATGTGTGGGCAAGTAGCCCGTTCGGAAAGTCCGGCATTAGAGGTGGCTGCAGAGATAATCTGTGAGAGAAGGGGGCAGAGGTGAGCTCTATGCATAGAAAACTTCTGAACCCTGTACTCTATGCCCAACACCTGTGTATTATCCAGTCCTGTGCCCAGCGCTCTGTGTATTATGTAGCCCTGTGCCCAGCACTCTGTGTATTATATAGTCCCGCGCCCAGCACTCTGTGTAACATGCAATCCTGTGCCCAGCGCTCTGTGCATTATACAGTCCTGTGCCCAGCTCTCTGTGTATTATGCAGTCCTGTGCCCAGAGCTCAGTGTATTATGCAGTCCTGTGCCCAGCGCTCTGTGTATTATGCAGTCCTGTGCCCAGCACTCTGTATTATGCAGTCATGTGTCCAGTGATCTGTGTATTATGCAGTCCTGTGGCAAGCGCTCTGTGTAATATTCAGTCCTGTGCCCAGCGCTCTGTGTATTATGTAGTCTTGTACCCGGTGCACTGTGTATTATGCAGTCCTGTAACCAGCGCCTTGTGTATTATGCAGTTCTGTAACCAGCCCAATGTGTATTATACAGCCCCGTGCCATTTGCCAATAAAAAAAAATATGTCCTTGGATTTCATTTTAAAAATATGGTCACCTTACCCTAACCTGAGGGAGAAGGTGGAGGTGGAGGTGGACCTCCTATCATAATTTGGATTAGCAGCAAGGATGGGAAGTGTCATCATAATGGAGGATTTTAATTATCCAGACATAGACTGCGCATTTATCTAAGGCTCGCCAGTTCCTAAATGTCTTGCAGGACAATTTCAGGGGTCAGATGGTAGACGCAACAACTAGAAATAAAGCATTACTGGTTCTGCTGATTACCAACAATGCAGACCTGTTCACGGATGTGGAAATAAGGGGCAATTTAGGAAACAGCGATCACAGATCAATTGGCTTCAGTATAAATCACACAGATAGGAAACATAAGCAGAATACAAAGACACTGAATTTCAAAAGAGCAAACTTCCCTAAACTAACCTTGCTAAAAGGCATAAATTGGGATAAAATCTTAGGAACAAAGAACACAGAGGAGAGATGGGTTCACTTTACCAGCATATTAAATACAGTAAGGGCATTAGCCAGTGCATCCCATTGGGTATTAGATTTAAAAGTGCGAACAAAATTTGGCCCCATAAAGAATGAGGAAGGACATCTGGTTACAAAGGATGGAGAGATGGTGAGGTATTGAATTTATTCTTCTCCTTAGTCTTCACGAGGGAATCAGGCAGCTTTAGTAACCAAAACTGCAGTGCTTATCCTCATGACACATCACAGGAAGCACCTCATGGCTAACAGAGGACAGAATTAAAATTAGATTTGGGAAACTTAACATTAATAAATCACCGGGACCGAATGGCCTGCACCTGAGGGTATTTAGGGAACTCAGTCAAGTAACTGCCAGACCATTGTTCCTCATGTATGTAAGCTCTTGGAGAGGATGATAAGGGACTATATACAATATTTTAGTAATGAAAATGGTATCATTAGCAGTAATCAGCATGGATTCATGAAGAATCGCTCTTGCCAAACCAATCCATTAACCTTTTTTAAAGGAAGTGAGTTGCCATCTAGATAAAGGAAGGCCCAATTTATTCATAAACGACCTGGAGGATGGGGTAAACAGTTAAATCTCTGTATTTGCGGACAATACTAAGCTAAGGAGGGCAATAACTTCTTCTCAGGATGTGGAAACCTTGCAAGAAGATCTGAACAAATTAATGGGGTGGGCAACTACTGTACATGGCAAATGAGGTTTAATAAAGGTGATGAGGTAGAAAAATGTAAAAGAATGCATTAGGGTGGCAAAAATATGAATGCAATCTATGCACTAGGGGGAGAATCTAGGATGGAAAAGGACCTGGGGTTCCTAGTAGATGAAAGGCTCAGCAATGGCATGCAATGCCAAGCTGCTGCTAACATAACAAACAGAATATTGGCATGCATTAAAAAAGGGATTAACTCCAGGGATAAAGTGATAATTCTCTCAATCTACAAGACTCTGGTCCGGGCTTACCTAGAGTATGCTGTCCAGTTCTGGGCACACGTCCTCGGGAAGAATGTACTGGAAATGGAGAGAGTACAAAGAAGGACAACAAAGCTAATAAAGGGTCTGGAGGATATTCGTTATGGAGAAAGGTTGCAAACACTGAACTTATTCTCTCTGAAGAAGAGACGCTTGAGAGGATATATGATTTAAATTTACAAATACCGTACTGGTGACCCCATAATAGGGATACAACTTTTTCGCAGACACAAGTTTAACAAGACACATGGCCACCCATTAAAATTAGAAGTAAAGAGGTTTAACCATAAACTATGTAGAGGGTTCTTTACTGTAAGAGTGGCCAGGATGTGGAATTCCCTTTCACAGGTCTCAGCGGGGGCATTGATAGTTTCAAAAAACTATTAGATAAGCACCTGAACGACCACAACATACAGGGATATATACGGTAATACTGACTTATAATCACACACAGGTTGGATTTGATGGACTTGTGTCTTTTTTCAACCTCACTTACTATGTAACTATGTGTACACAAGTGAAAACATTGGTCAAAACACATTTCATATACAATGCTGTGAAAAAGTATTCGCCCCCTTTCAGATTTTTTTTTTTGCTTATTTGTCCCACTTAAATGGCTCACATCATCAAACAAATGTTATTCCTACACAAAGATAGCCCAAGTAAATACAAAATTCAGTTTTTAAATGATGGTTTAATTTATTAACCACTTAAGCCCCAGACCAATTTGCAGCCAAATGACCAGGCCCCTTTTTGCGATTCAGCACTGCGTCGCTTTAACTGACGATTGCGCGGTCATGCGACATGGCTCCCAAACAAAATTGGCATACTTTTTTTCCCACAAATAGAGCTTTCTTTTGGTGGTATTTGATCACCTCTGCGGTTTGAATTTTTTTGCGCTATAAACAAAAATAGAGTGCCAATTTTGAAAAAAAATGCAATATTTTTTACTTTTTGCTATAATAAATATCCCCAAAAAATATATAAAAAACATTTTTTTTCTCAGCTGAGGCCGATACATATTCTTCTACATATTTCTGGTAAAAAAATCGCAATTAGCGATTATTGATTGGTTTGTTTAAAAGTTATAGTGTTTACAAAATAGGGGATAGTTTTATAGCATTTTTATACATTTTTTTTTACTAGTAATGGCGGCGATCAGCGATTTTTATTGTGACTGCGACATTATGGCGGACACATTGGACATTTTTGACACATTTTTGGGACCACTGTTATTTATACAGCAATTAGTGCTATTTAAATGCCTGTGTAAATGACACTGGGAGTGAAGCAGTTAACCATTAGGGGGCGGGGAGGGGTTAAGTGTGTGTTTTTTTAACTGTAGGGGGCGTGGCTTGGCGTCTGATGTTACTGATCGTCTTTCCCTATAACAGGTAACAGACAATCAGTAACAGGCTCAGTAGGAAGCACGAGGAGAGGTTTGTTTACACAGAACTCTCCTCGTTCTTCAGCTCTGTGGCCCGATCTCAGGACACCAGTGGCGATCGGGTCTGCTGGTCCCGCAGTCACGGTCACAGAGCTCAGGACTGGGTTGGGAACGTGCCGCCGACGGCACGCTCCCGACCCACGGCTGGGCACTTAAAGAGCAACGTACAGGTACGTGCTTGTGCTCAGCTGTGCCATTCTGCCGACATATATGTGCAGGAGGTGTTCCCTAAGCGGTTAAGGCAAAAAAGCTGCCCAACCCTGCCTGGCTTTATGTGAAAAAGTAATTGCCCCCTAAACCTACTAACTCGTTGTGCCACCCTTGGTGGCAATAACAGCAATCAAGCGTTTGAGATAACTGGCAATGAGTCTTTCACATTGCTGTGGAGCAATTTTGGCCTTAATTCAGTCACATTGAAGGGTTTGACAACATGAATGGCCTGTGTAAGGTCATGATACAGCATCTCAATTAGATATAAGTCTGGGCTTTGACTAGGCCACTCCAAAACTTACATTTTGCTTTGTTTGAACCATTTGGAGGTGGACGTTGTGTTTTGGATCACTGTCCTGCTGAATAACCCAAGTGCACTTGAGCTTGAGGTCACAAACTGATGGCCGGACATTCTCCTTTAGGATTTTCTGGTAGAGCTCACAATTCATGGTTCCATCAATTATAGTAAGTTGTCCAGGTCCTGAAGCTGCAAAGCAGCCCCAGACCATCACGCTACCACCACCATGTGTGACTGTTGGTATGATGTTCTTGTTATGAAATGCTGTATTAGTTTTATGCCAGATGTAATGGGAGGCACACCTTCCAAAAAGTAAAATTTTTGTCTCATCAGCCCACAGAATATTTGCCTAAAAGTCTTGGGGATAATTAAGATGTTTTTTGATAAATGTGAGAAGAGTCTTTGTGTTCTTTTTGGTCAGCAGTGGCTTTGACCTTGGAACTCACCCATGGGTGCCATTTTTGCCCAGTCTCTTTCTTAATGTTGAATCATGAACACTGATCTTACCTGAGGCGAGTGAGGTCTGCAGTTCTTTAGATGTTGTTCTTTTATGACCTCCTGGATGAGTTGTCATTGTGCTCTTGGAATAATTTTGGTTGGCCAGAAACTCCTCGTAAGGTTCATCACTGTTCCAAGTTTTTTCCATTTGTGGATAGTGGCTCTCACTGTTGGTTCGCTGGTGTCCCAAAGCCTTAGAAATGGCTTGGTAATCCTTTCCAGACAGATACATTTCAATTACTTTGTTTCTCATCTGTTCTTGAATTTCTTTTGATCATGGCATGATGTGTTGCTTTTTGAGATCTTTTAGCATACTTCACTTTGTCAGACAGCTTTGATTTAAGTGATTTTTTGATTCAACAGGTCTGGCAGTAATCAGGGCTGGGTGTGGCAAGTGACATATAACTCAACTTTTCAGAAAATTGTGGTTTATCACAGTTCATTCATGATTCAGCATGGGAGGGAGCAATTACCTTTTCACATGGGCCAGGCAGGTTTGAACAGCTTTTTTCCCTTAATAAGAATGAAATAATAATGTAAAAACTGCATCTTGGATTTACACGTGTTATCTTTGTGCAATATTAAAATTGGATCACTTAAGTGTGAGAAATATGCAAAAAAAATAAAAAATCAGAAGGGGGCAAATACATTTTCACAGCACTGTGTGTGTATATATATATCAAAAGACAGAAGATGTCAAGACCATAATAGTTGAGGGTTTGTTAGTCAAAGTTTTTCACTTAAAGATACCAATATTAGGCTGTAGGCAGGTGCAGTTAATCCTCCCCGCTGTCAATGGCACAATTCAGTTGGCCAGGGTCCAGGAGGAAATGGTGGCTGAGAGGACCTTTGTTCCTCTGAAGCCTCCATAGGTGTCATCAGAGGAGCAGCCATCCAATTGGTACACATTTTCAAAATGGATAGTATAGGAACAGGATCTCTGCTAGCTATAGACTAGGAAGAGGTTCTGGTTGAGGAGGGATCATACAGAAATATGACACCTGGCTGTGCTATCTGGGAACTCTAGAAAGTTGGGACAAGGATCTTCCTATCAGTCTACCAAAGGCACCTGCCGCTGGTCTGGTAACTTAAGCCTATCAAAATGTCCTCCCAAGTGCAAAGACTGTGTTAAAGTACTGTCAACCCAAGAGCTATTGTACCCGGTTTGTCTGAGATGTAAGGGCTGCATTGCCATATTATTTAGATGTATGAGTGTGCCCTGGCCTTGCCATTGTCTACTTACTTCTACTTACCCAAATAATAATTGTGCCACATTCCTTGGTCTCTGTGGGCCCTTACTCTATCTTGGGTACAGTCATCTGGCCCCACCCACAAGGCTGTGTCCGATCTTGGATACATCGTGAAGTTGACCCTAGAGGTCATATTCACAATGCATATGGGTTTAGGGATTACTGTTACTAGGGAATGTTTTTATATTGTTCAATAACAAAAGAAAATAAAGTAATGAGAAGAAAGAGAAGAGAAAGTGAGGAGAGGGATGAGTGAGAGCAGGAAGTGCAAGGGAAGATCTCCATCTAGTCAGATGTCAGTATATTGATGGGTGGATAGAATGCAAAGTTTTATTTTCAGTTTGGATAAAAGCACTGTTTTTCTCTCTATTTACATCTACTCTTTCTCTAACTGTATCTAGTGATTGTACCTTTACCTGCCTCAGTTCTATAGTTAGTGTTTCCTATACCTATAAAGTTTGGTTGTTGCAAAAAAAATGGCATTGCAATTTTATAGTAACGTGCTATAAGAAGGAAATGTCACTTTACTGTATGTATTATAATGTTTCTATATAGTCCCTATACCCCTGAAATAAGCATGAACGGCTGGGCCCAACAAAAAACTGGTGTGCCACTGACTGGCAACTCCTTTAAAAGCACATGGATACAGACAACACTTTATTAAAGCTGCAAATACAATTCTTCCAACTGCTGGTGTAACCACTCATTTGCAGCATTAGTTACCTCTGGAACACTCCCAAATCGTTGTCCCTTTAGGTGTCTTTTTGAGATTGTGGAAGAGATGATAGTCAGAAGGAGCAAAGTTGGGTGAATAGGGTGGATGCGGCATCACTTGAAAGCCTAAAGACGTTAGCGTTGCCATTGTTTCACCTGCGGGGCAAGGAGAAGAAGGTTGGGACTTTAAATGAGGCATACATATTTTATTATGTGCCTCCATCCCTAAATCAATAGAATCTAAATAGGAAATTGGGACTTTTTTTGAGGCAAATGGCAATTGAACAAAGACATACATATATATTGGGTTAATGAGTTTAATAAAGGTGGTATACAATCGCACTCAATATGAATAACATTGAAAGCCAGTGCATATAAGTGATTGTTGAATAAAGTAAAGTTCATAAACACATAACATTAGAAGATACAGCTACATAATCCAGTTAATTCATGTGTATACAACCTTTAAAGCAAAATAGCAGCACGTTCCAGTTACCAATGTAAGGAGTGAATACTCCTTATCAGAAAACAGTTACCGTAATAAAGGGGATGATAAAAAGTTGCAATAATGACTGACTAAAACAAGGTTGCATCCTGGCAAAACTCAATGCATTTCGTGTGAAGACACTTCATCTTGAGTGGACGCATCTGTTAGTCTGTAAAAAAAAAAAAAAATAAAAAATATATATATATATATATATATATATATATATATATATCGATAAGTTCTGGTAAGAACTCCAGCATCAAGGGAGAGGAAATGAAAATGAATGTGGTCTGGTTGCTTACAGGGGCCTCGAAAACAGATATATGATACTGTGCTGGAAAGGAACCGCTAGGATAGGTCATCTATCAGGGGAGCTGGGGAAGCTAAACCACATATGGGGCAAAGGCCCAAACACAAGTCCCCAAGGAATTGAATTCTCCATATAGTGTATGTGGTAGCACAAGATGGGGCTCCAAAAGCAGTCTGTAGAAAAAGAGTATACTATGAAGAAGCTATACCTACCCTTTTGGGGAAAGCGCTTGTGACTCTTCCGTTCATTCGGGGGTCTACTCATTGAGGTGAGCTGCTAGTGCATTAAGTGGTGGCAGCTCTGCATGGATTCATCTGCATGACCATACATAGAAGCACTTTTTGGACACTCATTCTTGGTGCTCGTATATTCTGCTGCATATGAACTTTATTAGTTTGCTATATGTATTACAGTGGTGTGAAAAAGTGTTTGCCCCCTTCCTCATTTCCTGTTCCTTTGCATGCTTGTCACACTTAAGTGTTTCGGAACATCAAACCAATTTAAACAATAGTCAAGGACAACACATGTAAACACAAAATGCAATTTGTAAATGAAGGTGTTTATTATTAAAGGTGAAAAAAAATCCAAACCATCATGGCCCTGTGTGAAAAAGTGATTGCCCCCCTTGTTAAAACATACTATAACTGTGGTTGTCCACACCTGAGTTCAATTTCTCTAGCCACACCCAGGCCTGATTATTGCCACACCTGTTCACAATCAAGGCATCACTTAAATAGGAGCTGCTTGACACAGTAAGGTCCACCAGAAGATCCTTAAAAGCTACACATCATGCCGAGACCCAAAGAAATTCAGGAACAATTGAGAAAGAAAGTAATTGAGATCTATCAGTCTGGAAAGGGTTATAAAGCCATTTCCAAAGCTTTGGGAATCCAGCAAACCACAGTGAGAGCCATTATCCACAAATGGCGAAGACATGGAACAGTGGTGAACCTTCCCAGGAGTGGCTGGCCGCCCAAAATTACCCCAAGAGCGCAGCGACGACTCATCCAAGAGGTCACAAAAGACCCCACAACAACGTCCAAGGAACTGCAGGCCTCACTTGCCTCAGTTAAGGTCAGCGTTCATGCCTCCACCATCAGGAAAAGACTGGGCAAAAATGGCCTGCATGGCAGAGTTCCAAGGAGAAAACCACTGCTGAGCAAAAAGAACATCAAAGCTCCTCTCAATTTCTCCACAACACATCTTGATGATCCCCAAGACTTTTGGGACAACATTCTGTGGACGGATGAGACAAAAGTGGAACTCTTTGGAAGGTGTGTGTCCAAGTATATCTGGCGTAGAAGGAACACTGCATTTCATAAAAAGAACATTATACCAACAGTAAAATATGGTGGTGGTAGTGTGATGGTCTGGGGCTGTTTTGCTGCTTCAGGACCTGGAAGACTTGCCGTGATAAAAGGAACTATGAATTCTGCTGTCTACCAAGAGATCCTGAAGGAGAATGTCCGACCATCTGTTCGTGTACTCAAGCTGAAACGAACTTGGGTTCTGCAGCAGGACAATGATCCTAAACACACCAGCAAGTCCACCACCGAATGGCTGAAGAAAAACAAAATGAAGACTTTGGAGTGGCCTAGCCAAAGTCCTGACCTGAATCCTATTGAGATGTTGTGGTATGACCTTAAAAAGGCCGTTCATGCTCGAAAACCCTCTAATGTAACTGAATTAGGACAATTCTGCAAAGATGAGTGGGCCAAAATTCCTCCAGGACGCTGTAAAAGCCCCATTGCACGTTATCGCAAATGCTTGGTTGCAGTTGTTGCTGCTAAGGGTGGCCCAACCAGTTATTAGGTTTAGGGGGCAATCACTTTTTCACACAGGGCCATGATGGTTTGGATTTTTTTTCACCTTTAATAATAAACACCTTCATTTACAAATTGCATTTTGTGTTTACTTGTGTTGTCCTTGACTATTGTTTAAATTGGTTTGATGTTCCGAAACACTTAAGTGTGACAAACATGCAAAGGAACAGGAAATGAGGAAGGGGGCAAACACTTTTTCACACCACTGTATGTTCTCAGTGCTGCACTGTTTTATATTATGCTTTTTAATGGGATTTGATCATTTGACCCTGAGTGTTCAGCTGCTTAATGTGTTTATAGGGTTTAATTGCATTGATTGAAATGTATCATAATATATATATATATATACATATATACATATACATATATATATATATATATATATATATATATATATATATATATATATATATATATATATATATATATTATATTTATATATATATTTATATATTATACATATTAATATATACAGTAGATCAACAGTCTTAACATTACATGTTTAGTGAGAAATTGCTGCAATTTGTGCAAAAAGTTCAGGTACCAGCTTTCCCTGCACAGGTATGTGTCTAGTAAATATATGTCCTTTATGTACAGAGATTTTCTTACCACACCATGTGTTAATTTAAAATAAAACAATAGCTCATGCAAAACGCTATCACATTATTAAAATACTTGTCTTTTCTGAAACCATCTTTAATACGCACATAATATTGAATGTCCAGGATCTACAGAGATGTCAGCTACTGAAAAACATAATTATGCAAATCAATAATGGCTACCTTAGTAAGCAGGACGTGGATATGCACTCAAAATGAGTTTCAGTAATCCTCGCCATGTGAAAATTGAATGATAACACTCATTGCAGGGGGTGTCTTAGGAAAATAAATGACAACTGTGTACGTGGACATGGGCATTCACTAACCAAGCTTCTAGCTGTAGAATGAATGTGCTAGTGTTTACAGTGAGATATTGTTTGATTCTTGCATTTGCAGGGCCATAAAAGCCTGCATATGTAAAAAAGATGTTACAGATTTTACACTTTGAGAAAGTCTTTAACCAGAATAATACAGGTGATCATCACATTATTTTCTCTATGTGCTCTCATTTCCAGTTTCCACTGACACCTTGTTAAACATTTTATCGAATGTCAAATTGCTCTTTTGATCCACAAGTCATAATTGGCTAGTGTGCTTCATACCTCAGCAATTTTGTTTGCTGATTTGTACAAATTTCATTTTTAAGAAGTGGCTGAGTCTGGTTTTTCACCACCATGCCTGACTGCAAGTTTATTGCAAGTCAGATATATGTGAGCATTACCAGGGCGAACTGGCCATGTAGAATTTAATAGACTGTATGCAATCCACTGGACTAAAATATACCTAAATAATACTATAGGCTGCAGGAAGATGAATTATTTAATGGCAGCATTTTAATTTTATAACAAGCTAGAATTCTGTACTTAATAAACTCATGAAGTGCTTAGTAAATTTCCATGTTCCTACATTTACTCCAGCACAAGTACAGTATTTTCCCATAGGAATATTTAAAATATTTATACATGCAAGAGACCTAAGTGCATTGATGTCTTGTGAGTTTTGACCATTTATTTAAAATGTTAATATGGATTTTAAAATATTATGCATTACTGATGACCCTGAAAATTTGACTTTAAAACAAAATGCAGCAATAGTGGTGCTATAGACAGGGCTTCTTTGATTACTATTAGTCAGGTAGATAAGGGCTACAGACACAGCTGATTAAGTTTTCTATTATCACATTAAACAGCAAGTTAGCATCAAACTACCATCTAAGAAAGCAGTGTGGGTTTCTGAAAAAATAAACATTCATAATTATCTATGTAGATGCATTTTCAATCCAATGCTGCATCTGTCCCCCGCCATCTCTACATCAAAAACTAAGCAATCAAACATCGAAGACTCAGTTCTCAGTATTCACTAAGAAGAGATCTGATGAGTTTCAGTCACTGACTCTCTGCTTTGCTCCTCCAGCGCTCACGGGAGTGCTGGGCTGTGGATGGGGGTGGCTGACTCAGTCTCTCGGTGGTGGATTGAGAGGCTGAGCTACCTGCCAGTCAGGCATCTGGGAGGACACCAACATTATTGTAAGGATCCATGCCTAGCCTGGACTGGCTATATGATGTCAGTCAAAAACAGGCTTCAGCTGAATTTGGGTCACAGTAGTGCAGAAATAAATGCACTCCTGTGACCCACAGGAGAAGTATGGCCAAAAGAACTTTGGCTACACTTCTCCTTTAAAGCTTTATAGAAAAACACTAACTGAACACTCCCACCTAAAAATTATTCACACCCAATAACTCTTTCTCATGTAGGTCCCATATTTGTTCTGAGCTCCTCAAGTTTGATCACTCGGTGATAGTATTGATTATTATGTTATCTGTTTCATAATATAGATGCACAATCACATTTTGTACCTTGAAGTTATGGAGGAGGTGTAGTGGTGAAAAAAACACAAAAGTACCCAGTACATTTGTGTTGTCCTTTGTATGATAGCCTGGAGATAACTTAGTAGGTTTCCAAGCCTGTAGCTGGTTGAAAGGTGTCATCTGTTTATTATCAGCTTTAATCCCCCTTTCTTGGACAAATGTGTGGCAGGGATGTCCTGACAGAAGTTGTACATGATTCAACCTTCTTTACAAAATGAGATACTTATGTCAGTTTTAGATTTCAGTGTCACTTTCCAGTAGTATTACTTGTGTTCTTGCTCAGGCTGCATTCCCCGTGGCATTTTTTGAGCCTTTAGAAACACACTTCTACTGACTGCTATTTAGCTAATGTCATTGTTCACATTTCTCTAAAGCTACATCTTCTCCGGAACTTTAGCTTAGCAGGGAAAGAATGATGCACCTTAAAGAAAATGCCTTTTCTTTTCAGGAGTTTGTGTTTTTTATCAGATCACATAAACCTTCTGAAATAGGTTCATCTGAGCTTTGCTGTTGCTTTGTTTGCAGAATACATTTCCTAGTCATCATATTTTCTTTTATACAGTTACAACATTATTTGACTGAATGGATCAATTTTTATGCTACTGACATGTGATCCTGAGCTTCATTATTTCTTCAGGATTCGTGTACCCAAGACAACAGTGTCAGGTCTGAAATCAACTAACTATCTTTCCTGTTTGGCAGAGATGACCATTTTACTCAATTAGATGTGTATAGTTTCCTATTATGATGATGCAGCTACCATATTTGAATATTACCACATTGCTTTTTGACTACCAAAAGGTAACTTTCAAGAGTAGGTACACGCAGTACATTTTTGACAGTTACCTTTCTGTTTGTGTGTTGAGAAGCAGCTAAATGGAATAGGTCACCAACAAACCAGCTGGATTATAGTGAGGGGTCAAAAGAATGAAGGCCCTCCATTGAAATACTAGACATGTGCATTTCGTTTTTGTCCGAATGCATTTTCATCCGAATTTCAGATATTTTTGTTTTTGTTTTGACAAACGATAATGGAAGCACAGAATCCGAAAAATGAAAGATCAAACATAAATAAATGCTTTAATTTTGTTTTCGTTGTTACAACAGTTCGATATAGAATAGGAGATTCAACGTGACTCTGACAATAACCATCTCTGTCTATTGAACCTGTGGTCGAATGTGCTTAACCTTACCTCTATTAGTCCAAGATTATATAGAGAAAAGATTTGACAGAGAGAAAATATTCGACATAGAGAGAAAAGATTCTCGAATAGGGTGGGGGAATAAAAATAAAAATAATGATGATGATGAATGTTATTGGCTGATTGTAACCAAAGAGGAGGAGCAGTAAAATATCTAGAACTAAGTACACACGTACAGTCAACTTACTTTCACTTACGATTGCTAGCAGAGAGACACACACACTGAATCATTTCAGAAGACAGTCAATGTTAGCTGGTCCGTTTGAATTGTCACTTGTCAGAGAACCCGAATTATTAATAAAGCGGGAGTCCACCGGGACTCCGCGTTTTTTTTTTTTTTTTTAAAGCCAGCAGCTACAAATACTGCAGCTGCTGACTTTTAAATAGTGACACTTACCTGTCCAGCGCGCCCGCGATGTCGGCACCCGAAGCCGATCGCTCGCTCGTGCCGCCGCCATCTTGGGTATGGGAATCAGGAAATGGAGCCTTTCGGCTTCATTTCCCGGTTCCCTACTGCGCATGCGCGAGACGCGCGGCGCAATCCGGACGGTCCCCGCTGCCTCTGGGAGCTGTGTGTTTCCCAGCAGGCAGCGGGGCACTTGCTGAAGGGGGCGGGCGCTTGCGGAAAGGGGCGTAACGTACGCCCCTTTCCGCAGAGAGCTAGCCCGGAAGTGGGTGCAGTTACCTGGATTACCTGGGGGATTCCGATGAGCGGAGGTCCATTTTAGGGTGGACCTCCGCTTTAAGCATAAGCACAGCAGCAGAACAATAGTGAAGCAAGCTACAGTTCAACTAATAATCTGCTGCTATTGTGTTAGTGTGAGAACCTTATAGTGATACTAGTGTTGCTGCTAGTGTTGCTGTGATAGCCTCAGAGGCTGCCTGTGTTGTGGGGGGGATTTATTATGATAGAATCTTGTTACCTGTCTGATCAGTGATCGCTATCACCAGTCCACCAGTTTCTGTTTGAACGAGTATATAATATATATACAGAAACACTTGTAGATGGCCCAGGAACGTCCTCAAATGCCTCCATTTCGCTCTCACAATGGGTTGCCGCCATATTCGTTATTATCAATCACTCACTATCTGACACCTGACACTGTGAGACTTAGACCATTCATTCAACATGAACAACGGAGATTCGACAAAGCAACGAAAAACACACATGTTTATAATAATATTCGACGGAGCATCAAAACTGTACGACGCTGCAATCGTACATTTCCGGAGTCAAATGCTCCGCCAATAGGCTGTATAGAGTTTATCAGCTCCATCAAATCTTCTTTATACATTCAACAGACACCATAAGCCTTCAAAGACAGATTCAACCGTAATTCATGTGGATTTTCGGATGAATGCAATTTTTTAACGAAAAACTAAATAAATAAAAACGAATTTCGGGAGTAACTAAATAAAATTATTTTTGGACGAAAACGAAATTCTGAAACAAAATATTTCACTCTGCACATGTCTATGAAATAATACTTTCACATTTTTTAGCAAAGTATAGCATAAACAGAGTTTTTTTCCCCCATTATTTAAAATAGGAATGTCTTTGCAAATCATTCATATACTTTCTTCTTTGTTTTATGGTCTCTTGTATAATCAGGGAAAGACATTGGAATTACCTGCCTGTTAGAGAAAAAAAAGCTTTACAAAAGGAATGTGGTATTTCATTTTTTTTTCATGCATGTCAAAATATATTTTCATATTACTACTTCAAAATTTAATACCTTGGTCTGAAATATAAAATTTTCACAGCATTTAATTTGGCTTCATTAAGGTAAATCCCCTTGTGCATTTTCTTTTAGGCCAAAAGTTAAAGGAATCAATTATACAGAAAGGATAAAATAAAATGATATGATAATGAGATGATCTTCATTAGAAGATGTTATATTTTGACAGCTTTCTAAGAAACTGTGAAAGTCTGCAAAGTATGTGTACCAAAATCTGACACATCTTGGTATTATAAGAGAATTCAAAGCTCAAACGTTTCAAATAACATGTGTGCGTATTGCAATATTGTTAAAAACAGCAGCCTGATGTAAAATTTCATTCAAATCAGCAAAAGTGTTTTTCAAAAGAATGCATTAAACAGGTGCTGTTCTTTTGTACCTTTACTAGCCTTATTAGCATTGTACAGCTCTCTGGATACATATAATGCTGTGACTGTATTTTATTATGGACCTCTAGTGGTTGTGGGGGGTAACCAGAGTATCCACATGCAGCCATTTAATCAGAGGTAGACTACATAAGCTCTAAGCAGACAGTGACCCTAATGGGAATCTAGTGTAGGATCACAAAGCTACAATGCTCCTGATAAGCTTCACTAAGTGAGTTCAAATCATCCTCAACTGACCATGCTGGATGAATATTACAAAATATATTGGGCTAATGCTGAGTTAGAGACCGGTAAAGGGATGCCACATCCCTATAGGAACCTCAGTGGGAATAAATGTGAAAAAACATGGACTTTATCAGTATCCCATGAACTTCAAACATCAAAATACATAAAAAATCTTTATTACATAAACAATTTTGTATCTAAAACATGATTTCAAAAGATGTGCCCAACCATCATGGTAGGAGGCCTTCAATAGCATAAACAAATATTTATATAGTGTACACCATAATCCCAAAAGAATATGTAGGTGATAATGGGGGGGCTCTGGCTGCCTAGTGAGTCTTCGACATATTTTGTTCCGGGGGGAGAGAAAGCATCGATAGTGATTCTAATTGACAAAAAACATATAGGTAAACAAATTCACAAACATGTTGTCCATAAAGGTTGTATGCATATACACAATATCCAAACATATACCAGTATTGTGAAAATGGACTGAAAAGAAATAGGAAGGTGAATGCACGTCCAAGTCACAACATGATTCCCTGAACGAGCGTTGGAGAATGTGTTTACTGAGGAACAGCTAGGCCCCAAACTACCAATAAATCACAAATCCTTATAAATTTTTGCTGGATGGCCTCTTGGAAAACAAATGGAAAATGTGTAGAATATATGAGAATACGATGCTTTATAGATAAGATTTTTAAATAGAATTCTTGATGCATGCATTTAAAGTGAAGGAGTGTTATTACAAATGAAACATCCAAATACCTAGAATATGGTAACATAGATGAATAATTTCAGTGGAGATTGCTTAATGAGTAGAGTAGATAAGTAAAATGTATCATAAGGCATACAAGGCTCCTGCCTATAGGCACCACCCTGTAAAGGGAGCCTGAAATTGCTAGGTATTTAAATGGCGGCTAAGTTATGTTATAGAAGAGCTTCTGTGTAAACATGCATTCCAAATTGTTTATTCTTAGGAGTCTGTATTGCGGGTTTAGTTTATATAGAAGCCACTGTCTGAACTTTTGTTTCAGTGTAAATAAAACAGCGGGCTTGCTTATACAGGAATGCTATAGGCTCTTCTGCAACAGACCAGGACTTAAGCTGGATGTACATGTAACGAAAGTTGGACAGTTCAGTAGCAATCGTTTGATTTTGCATGGCCACTTCTGTTGCATGGTCATGCTGGAAAGGCCGCGAAGGCTGACTTATAAATTCTGATGGGGCAGTGGTTGAATGGAAAAAAATCTCAGCTTGTACACCCTGCTTTAGCTGTCATTTTTAGCTTGTTTTAGTCTGTGTTGTAAGAGCGCTAAAAGTGGCTCCTTTATAAACAGATCCTAAAACAAAACTTTGTTTGCAGGGTTTACTTTACATTGTATTTTTAACTAGTTGTTCAGATAAAACTAGTTTTCATTGATTTGCACATAATTTCATTAATAGTAAGCCTCATAACTAACAAAAAAAGTTGTATTTTTTGTAAAGGAATTGCACTTAAAGCAAAAAAAAAAACAAAAAAAACTTTATTTCATTGGTAAATAACCACATCATGTTCTGTACCAGAAGATTCATTTTAGAGTCTTTATAAAGAAGACAAATTATAGAATAAAATATTTTTTGTGTGTCACTGAAAAACAAGTGTATGTTTTGTGTATAACTTGCCATGAAAATAAAATAATTTAAAAAGAAAATTAAAAATATATGTCTTACTCCTTTAACTTAAGCAATTCAGTGGAGGGATTGACAGAGAGGAGTAGCAGACACAGAGCGATTGGTAAGGTGGATGAGTCTGGCAGCAGCATTCATGATGGATTGAAGAGGTGATAGACTATGTAAAGGAAAGATAACACAAATAACAAAATATGCATAACTTGCGTAAAGTTAGTTAGAGGACAATTTAGTAAAGTTTACATAATAAATATCAAAACCAGTATTGTTAGTCACTTACAATTTGTCGGGGTCCAAAAGCTCCAAGCGCAAAAACATCTGCTTGCTGTGGCCTTTGGTGCTGAAAGGAATACAACACAGCGTGGAAGATGTGTTGGTGTCAGAATAGAGGTCTTTACAGGTTGTGGGGTGGCGTGGAGGGTTGCTAGGCAATGCATTTCGGAGTGTGACTCTTTTGTTGAGTCACTTGAGGAAAGAGCTTTTAAAGAGGATATAAACTCAATAATTCAGACTTTTAATACCAATAGTAAATTTTAACATTCATTGTTTTTTCCTTTTATTTATTTTTTCTTAATTTTAAAACATGTTACAAAATTATTCAGCCATACTATTATGCACTACATGAGACATATAGAACTAAATGTTATACTTTATGTAGACTATATTGCCATTTCGAAATTATGTTTTGCTTAGAATGACTCTATGGCATATAGCAGTGTTTATTATTAATAATTCTAATAAATGTAACTTGCAGTTGTCATTCTGAGAATATGTCCATAAATGATTTATGCCTTTGATGTATGAGAAGCTTTCAAGTATATTATCCAGTATGAGCATTTTTTTTAAGTCGTTTGATGCTATTGTCTCCTAGAAATGACTTGTGGTAACCACAAGAACGAAGTGATTTACATAAAATACCAGGTTCTTCTTTCTAAATATTATCCCAAAAAAATGGTGAAATATATATCATTTCATGTACAAAGTATAAAACAGCAGAGGAAATATAACATTTAGGAAACCAACTGCCTTCACATTCTTGTTATGCTCTTATTGTAATCAATATACTGTCGATAGGATATCTTCTGCTTACTGTTCAAAAAAGTTGAATTATCAGTTTAGGTTAGTCCTGGATATGATTCTGTCAATGAGAGCTGCCAATATGGGTGGGTCCATAAAATACAAACCCTGGCAAAGCAAAGTTATGGAATCTTAAAGTAGCCTGTCTCAACCCTTTCACTATGGAGAAATCCTTAAAATAGTTCTTAGGTTTCAGGAGAACCCTACTAAGGTTGAAGATATAACAAAAAATCAAAGAATAAGATCTATGTCGTATCTAGAACTTTGATTCCCAGCAATTGTCTTGCAGGCCACATGCAGCCCACTAGCACTCAGAAAACAGTCCACTGTGTCCCGATCTAATCAGGTCTGGAGCACAGCAGGCTGCATGCTAAGTGAAAGCAGCTCCAACAAGCTTTAATACAAAGCCTATGAGCTGAAATGATTATCTCCTGGGCTTCTGTTCCTGCTTCTGATCAGTAATGCTGGCAGTAGACAATTTGTAGAACATCTCTCAACTTTGGGCAAGCCCCTGCAAGCCCTAACTCTCCAGGCAAGCCCATCCCATGCCGGCTCTATGGACAAGCTATTCCCACTTCCAGTTTCAGAAAGTCATGGTGGGTAGACAGATTTTGCTGTGTAGATGCCAGGCTGCTTCTAAATGTGGTCCACAGAATGTCAGGGCAAGCGGACTCCCTGATTCTTGATGCTGTGAGTCATTTTCAGAGGTCTGTGTAGAAATACTTATGAAATAGTTGACTTTGTTAGTTAAATTAGCACTAATGCATTCACTTGTATGTATATGTTATTATTTGGGTATATAAAAAGTGTACAATAGCCAGTTAAAAAATATCTATATCAAAACATGCTTATAGCCCATATGCAAGTAGTCTCTTGGTGCAAAAGTGACCTGCCATCGCTTAGTGTTTATCCCACTGTGCTCCAGACCTCTAATCAGCTCTGGAGCAAAGCAGACTACATGCTGAGTGACAGCAGCTCTGGCAGGCTTTGAGACTGGAACTAATGGCTGTCAATGACACCTGCAGTCCAGCACTAAGCCTAAGAGCTGAATCAATCAGCTCCTGGGCATCTGTTCCTGCAACCAAACACTCCATAAGAGCACAGTGTAGGTGCTTTGTCATCTACTATGCCAGTCAGTTAGGGTGTCATTTAAAGTGAATGGCATCACAATGCACACACAGAAGTGCACAAATTACTATGCATTACCCTAACACACAGTTAGATATACACTATCTTGTCAAAAGTATTGGAGCGCCTGCCTTTACACGCACATGAATTTAAATGGCATTCCAGTCTTAGTCCATAGGGTTCATTATTGAGTTGGCCCAGCCTTTGCAGCTATAACAGCTTCAACTTTTCTGGGAAGGCTGTTTACAAAGTTTAGGAGTGTGTCTATGGGAATGTTTGACCATTTTTCCAGACGCTCATTTGTGAGGTCAGGCACTGATATGGATGAGAAAGTCTGGCTCTCAGTCTCCGTTCTAATTTATCCCAAAGGAGTTTTATTGCATTGTGCAGGCCAGTCAAGTTCCTCCACCCCAAACTCATCCATGTCTTTATGGACCTTGCTTTGGGCACAGCTTCCTTGCTGTTTATAACACAATGATATTCAGTCATGAAATAAAGCAATAATAATAATGGGGAGAAAATAGATTCAGACAGAGAAAATTATTGTGTGCCATTACATTGGAGGTCAGCTAAGACTTTATACCTTTATACTGGAGGTCTTTGGAAAAGTGCCCCCTTACATTTATAGTGAGCAGGTAGAATGCCTATTACTTTAGAGATCAGTGGAGCAGTGTCAACTTGCATTGCAGGTTTGTGAAGAAAATTCCCCCTAAATTAGTGGTTAGTGTAGTCCCTCTTTGCATGGTGGTTGGAGAGAAAAATGTCTGAAATTTGGGGTCAGTATAATAACAATAACACCCTCTCACAGACAGCTATAACCATCTTTGGATCAATGAATACTTAGCTGAGATGTTAGAGACTCAACTGGTCCCATGGTACTGATCTTGCAGTGTGACGTTGGTGATGAAAGTATGCAAAGTACGCAAAGTATGCGATCAGTTCTCAATGATCATGTAACCTATAAAACAAAAAAGAATCCTGCTCAAATTTAGAGATAATTTTTGTTTACAGTCAGAGAATTCTCTGTATTCCTTTAAACAGTTTTATGAATGGTGATGCTGAGCAAATGAGTGATCCCTTGTGGTGAAAGGTAGGCAGTATGCACACAACCTAGCAGAACCGAGTGATCACTGTAGTAGCGCCGACTACTACAGTGATTGTCCCTCACATATGAGATATGCATACTTACTTCTCAAAGCTAGAAAAATGTAACTATGCAATTAAGATCATATGTTAGCTTTAACATGCAGCCAACTTAATAAATATATTGCAATGGTTGCAGACAGGCATTAAAAGAGGAAACATTGACTGGCAAAAATATAGATATGTCCTTATTAATTTTACAGCTTCTGTCTACCATTCTAGTGAATATAAATAGATCCAAGTTTTGTAAAACCAGCGAGTTGAATCGTATATTTTCCTTTATCCTTCAGATTAAAAAGAAAAAAAGCACAGTCCAGTGCAAAGTCCACATATTCCACCTTTTGTACATCGGAGACTTCCCATAAATTCGGTAGCCATTTCCTTTTACTGCACACGCTTAAACTTCTTCCCAGCGCTAGTAAGTTTTTATTTGTATTGAATAAGAGGATCACATGCTAGGGCAGAGTGAAAACCCCTCGGAAAAACTGTGTGTGGTTCAATATTTTCTTTTGGCATGGCCTGCATTTGCCACACAGCATCGCTACATGTAAGATAAGGCTGAAGAAACTGCTGTTAGACCGTTGCAAGCTAAAAATGTGACTTAATTTATTAGCTCCATTTAGGAGATTGTCTGGAGGCTGCCAGACCATTCTTCTAAATTGTTAGAGATAGAAAAGAGAAAAGCAATTACTCCCTAACAGCATATAACCAGTATAAAAACTGCATGCTTTCCTAACCTGGCTGTGATTGATTTCATATGTCTCTCTAACAAACTAAATAAATACACACACAGCATATGTCTGAGATGGCAGCTCTGCATAATAAAATATATTGTGTAGGATATAAAATTTAATCTCTGATTGCTTTGCTGAGAAAGAAATGGGGAAAAGGGGATGGGAAATAAAATGCCACCTGTATGATATTTTTTTTACTTGAGCAGAGAATTTTTAGATGGTAAGCAATGCAAAAGCATATACAAAGTATCTCAGTTTTCTCTCGACTTTTTTTGCTGGTCTATTGTATTTCAATGGGATTCTGTCATACTGAATGCTGCACATAATGAACAGTAAACAGGTAAGGTATTGTACTGTACCTATGCGTTGCAGCAGTTAAATATATGTAGTTGCCATTTGGATTTGTTGGGTTTCTCTTAAGCCCAGGGCATTGAGAACACTGTCTGCTTTTGGGTAGTTTTCTCCAGTACTTAAAATGATAAAATACATTTTTAAGGATTATGAATATTTATTCTTTCTTTGCCAGTCACTGGGAGATTTACCTGGGGAAAGGAATACATATTTGAGGAAACCTAGAATGGTCCTTTTCTTCCAAGCCTGAAGAGGGAGTGTTTGTGTGTTCCAGTCTTTGCCTTCTAGGCTTAGATATGATATGAGTCTAGTCTTGGCCTCTCAGACCGGTTGTCTGGGAAGGGTACAGCTCCAGAAAGTTCCCGTTCATGCTTCTCAGGCTTGCTACCTGGGGCAGGGAGCTAAAGAAGAACCCTGCTTAGTTAATTGCTGGTCTCCGCGTGAAGGTCCAGAACTACAAATTGGCAGTCAGAACTTGAAGGTCTACAACTAGCCTGTGAGTGGAGTTAAAGCTTCTTAAAGTGGTGCTAAAGCCAAAACCTTTACTTTAATGTGTTCCCTGCCTTAAAGTGGAGGGCCACCCTGAAAAAAAAAAAATATTAAAAATGACAAAAAAATCTAAACAAAAAAAGGAAAAAAAAATTTTTTTTTTACTTACCAGAAGTGCCTGTTCCTAGGCACATAATCCTAATCTTCCTCTTCCTCCTCCGCGGAGATCTTCTTTCTTCTCTCCTCCGTGCGGTGTCTTCTGGGTAATGGGTCGCGCTGGGTTCTGGGAACTGTGTGTTCCAGAACGCAGCGCGTCCCATTCACAAAGCGCTGCGTGACTCGCGCATGCGCAGTGGGAAACGGGGAGTGAAGCCGTAAGGCTCCACTGCCTGTTTCCCTTACAAGGAATGGCGGCGCTGGGACCCAAGAGCCGAGGGACGGGTCGGCTTCGGGCGGCCGACATCGCGGGTGCCCTGGACAGGTAAGTGGGCTGATTAAGTCAGCAGCTGCAGTGTTTGCAGCTGCTGACTTTTTTTTTTTTTTAAACGGCCCTCCGCTTTAAGGTAAAAAATGTTTTATAGCTTTCTGTCCATCCCCTTCCCTGTGTGAATGGGGAGAGAGAAGGTCCAGGGCTGTGCATGATTGCATCTCTTCACCCCTCTCTTCCCCTTCACACAGGGACTTGGGAAGCAGCAGGAGCCATTGGTTCTGGCTGCTGTCAATCAAATTAAGTGAGAAGGAAGCGGGGGGGGCAGAGATACGCCCTGCTGTGTTTATCTATGGACCATGGCTCCACAGATACAAACTGCTGGGGAGTAGGCATGCAGTATGTGCCCCCATAGCAAGTGGCTATGGGGGCACACAAAGAAGAGGAGGAGCCAAGATCGCTGGCAGAGAACCAGAGAAGATTACATTCAGGGCCACTGCGTGGTTTTGCACAGAGCAGGTGAGTAAATCATGTTTATTATTTTAATAAAAAAATACATTTGGCAACACTTTAAAGGTAGCTGTTTGAAGAGCCAAGGTCTGTCTGTCTTTTGCCATTGGTGGGCTGGTTAGTATATGTGTGCAGCTACAGGCAAATCACCAGTAAAAATTAAAAATTGTTTGTCATAGGAACAAATCATTAGGTAAAAATCTTCCAATGGACACATCTGTTCTGATGACAGCTGTCTAAGAGGGCAAAACATGGTAACCACTTATGAAAAGTTCTATACTTTCTACTGTGTCTTTAGAAAAGGAAAGGAATAGAAGGGTAAAGAAAACCTGACAGGACAAATCCCACTCTGTCCAAAACAAAAACAAAAAAGGTATCAGTTTTAAATATTCAATAAAGTGGGAATAAACTCCCTGGTATGATTTTTACTAGGATTGCACCGATACCACTTTTTCAGCAATGAGTACGAGTACCAATACTTTCGGTCAAGCACTCGCCGATACAGAGTACTGATACTTTGCAGTGCGACTTGCTTCAATACAAAAAAATGGAAAGACTTGGGGGGCACATCCTAACTATGCATCACATTAAAGATGTGCTGCTATAAGAAAACAAAATAACGGAATATGGCGCACACATACAAAAATGTAATTTAAAATCCTAGGATTTAAATGGCATTTTTATATGTGTGCACTATAATCTTTTGTTCAATACAAAAAATTGGCGCAAATTGCACTGCAAAGAATCACATGTGATTTGAATAGGAATGACGTACTATTCGTACTATAGTAATAGGTACTGACGTACTATGACCCCCTTCTCCTGTAAAGACAGAATACTCCCCCTCTTGGCAATGGCACATGCCCTCCCACCAGGTAATGGCAGATAACCCCCATTCCCCCACCAGACAATGAAAGATGACCCCCCACTAGTTAACGACAGATTGACCCCTCCCCCCACCAGGTAAGGACAGATGACCCCCTTTCCCCACCAGGCAATGACAGATGACCCCCCCACCAGGTATTGGCAGATGACCTTCCCCCACCCCCCCACCAGGCAATGACAGATGACCGCCCCACCTCCAGTTAATGACAGATACCCCCCCACCAGGTAATGACAGATGACCTCCCCCCTCCCCCCACCAAATAATGACAGATGACCTTCACCCCTCCCCCCACCAGGTAATTAATGACAGATTCCCCACCCAGCTCCCCTCTGCTCATCCTGCTCACACTAAAGGCTCATACACAGGATACGAAAATCAGAAGGGAAAAGTATGAAGATGAGCTGTCTGCAGATTTTTGAATTGTTAGTACGGTGCATTCGAAAGACGATTTGACTTTTACATCAGACAAAAGCTGGATTTGCAGGCTATAAAGCCTCATACACACGGTCTGATTGTTGGACAACCGAGCGTCTGATTTTTGTCAAAAGGGCGTGTGCAGGATTTTGTCCAGCATACTAACCATCCACAAATTGTCATTTGACAAACACAAACATAGTGACGTAGTATGAGAGTATAAAGAGGAAGTTAATTTCTCAAGCGCCACCCTTTGAGCCCCTTCTGCTAATTTAATGTTGGTAGAAGTTTGGTGAGCGTTGATTTGCAATTTTTAGATCGTAAAAAACAAATGCATTTTAAAATCATGTCTAAGCCCTTGTACACACGGTCAGACATTCCGACAACAAAATCCGTCGGATTTTGACCAATGGATTTTGTCCAAAATCCGATTGTACATAATGTGATGACGTTATTTCATTACGACGGGACTACGTTCAGGCTAGTAGCCAATAGCTTTGGTCTAGGAATTTGATCTGAGCATACGTGGCACTTTGTCCGATCGGAATTCTCTACACACAATCGGACAAAGTCTGATCGGATCATGTTGTCGGAAGATTTTATAGCCCAGCTCTAAAACTTTGTCCATCAGATATTCCGACGGAAACAGTCTGATGGAGCCCACACACAGTTGGATTATCCGACAACACGGTCTGATCGGACATTTTCCGTCGGAATGTCCGACCGCGTGTACAAGGGCTAATTCTTAGAAGTGTTATCTGAATTTGTTTTCTGTTAGCCCTTGTACACACGGTCGGACATTCTGCCAACCAAATCCGTTGGACTTTTTCCAACGGATTTTGTCCGACGGATTGTGTACGAAACTGTTGCATACACACGGTCAGACAAAGTAGTCGGAAAATCCGATCGTTCAGAACGTGATGACGTTATTTCGTTACGACGGGACTACGTTCACGCTAGTAGCCATTAGCTTTGGTGTAGGAATTTGATCTGATTATGCGTGGCACTTTGTCCGATCAAAATTCTCTACACATGATCGGAGTATGTCCGATCGGACCAGTTTGTCGGAAAATATTTCCAACAAGTTGGAAAATTGGGTCCGACGGAAACAGTCCAATGCAGACCACACACAGTCGGATTATCCGTCAGAACGGTCCGATTGGACACATTCCGTCGGAATCTCCGATTGTGTGTACAAGGGCTTAGTCTATCTTATGTCTACTTTTACCTGGTGATTGAGTCAGTAAGTCTAATGTTTTAAAAAAAACACTCTCTTCCAGATGCATCCGTTTTGCAGGGATGAGACAAACCATTTAACACTGACAGGGGGGCTTACAATGATCAACTCTTATTTATTCATGTAAAACCTTTATCCCAAAAACGAAAAAAAAAACTGTTTGCTGTAACTGATTATAAAGTGTGAGCTGGAGTTTGACTTCAATTTGTGCATTTTAAATCTGCTAGTACTTCCAACACTCCCCTCTCCCTAGATTGACAACCACATGTACAGAGGTGTGATGTATAGGGTACATAGGTGTGCTGTGTGGTGTACAGAGGTGTGCTGTATTGGGTACATAGGTGTGCTGTGTGGTGTACAGAGTGTGCTGTATAGGGTACATAGGTGTGCTGTGTGATGTACAGAGGTATGCTGTATAGGGTACAGAGGTGTGCTGTGTGAGGTGTGCTGTGTGGGATACAGAGGTATGCTGTGTGGGGTACAGAGGTCTGCTGTATAGAGTACAGAGGTGTGCTGTGTGGGGTACAGAGGTGTGCTGTATAGGGTACAGAGGTGTGCTGTGTGAGGTGTGCTGTGTGGGATACAGAGGTATGCTGTGTGGGGTACAGAGGTCTGCTGTATAGAGTACAGAGGTGCGCTGTGTGGGGTACAGAGGTGTGCTGTATAGGGTACAGAGGAGTGCTGTGTGAGGTGTGCTGTGTGGGATACAGAGGTATGCTGTGTGGGGTACAGAGGTCTGCTGTATAGAGTACAGAGGTGTGCTGTGTGGGGTACAGAGGTGACGCCACTGTAATTATGTGCCACTTTGTGTTGGTCTATAACATAAAATTCCAATAAAATACATTTATGTTTTTAGTAGTAACATGACAAAATGTGGAAAATTTCAAGGGGTGTGAATACTTTTTCAAGGCACTGTATATAACGATTTTGGCTAGGGTTTAGTACCGCTTTAACTCTGCTTTCTCTTATCATCCACATGCTCCTTGTCAGTACAGCAACTGATTGGCAAATTATGTTGCTTTTGACTTGTAAACTTAAGTCTTGCTTAACATAAACTGCAATAGGCTGATACCAGGTCAAATTTAGCTACTTAAACTGCTTGTATTAATAAATAAATAAATAAATAATTGATTTAATCATGTATTCATGAATACAGAACTGTATTCATTTGTGTAAATTATGTCTACCTAGAAGTCAGGTTTAAAGCAGAAAAACATATATATGAGAACTTTTTATTAATTACAGTCAAATGTGTTTGAGTCATAGATTTTGCCCTTCCCCGCCTTGCCCCCCCCCCCCCCCCGCCCCCAGGGGGGTTTGCAGCCTTAGATTTCCTGACCATCCAGGCTGCATGCCTGGATAAAAGTCTGGTTGGAATCCCCCCCCCCCCTTTTTTATTTATTTATTTTTTCTCTTTATCCCTTTCATGACTAAGCCTATTTTTGGAATTTGGTGTTTACAAGTTAAAATCCATATTTTTTGCTAGAAAATTACTTGGAATCCCCAAACATTATATATATATTTTTAGCAGAGACTCTAGAGAATAAAACGCAAAGGGACACTTTCATGAATAATAAAAAAAAAAAAAAGTAAAATTAGCCCAATTTTTTTGCGTAATGTGAAAGATAATGTTACGCCGAGTAAATAGATACCAAACATGTCACACTTTATAATTGCGCGCACTTGTAGATTGACGACAAAGTACGGTACCTAAAAATCTCAATAGGCGACGCTTTAAAAAATTTTTACGGTTACCAGGTTAGCGTTACAGAGGAGGTCTAGTGCTAGAATTATTGCTCTCGCTCTGACGATCACGGCGATACCTCACATGTGTGATTTGAACACCGTTTACATACGCGGGCGCGACTTCCGTGACGTCATGACGTCGCTTCCGTGTTTACGATGAGGAGACTGGAACGAAGCCGATTACGGCTTCATTCCAGTTCCTCCGCAGCAGCCGGAGGCATCGGACACGGAATCGGTGCTCCCGATCGAGCGGGAGCACTGGTAGCAGCGGCGAGAGGCGGCGGGAGGGGGGGATGTCCCCTCCCGCTCCTTCGGCATAACAGCCGAGCAGCTTTTAGCCGCATCGGTTGTTATACCTGGATAGCCAATCGCCTGCTGCAAAAAACGGTACAGGGATGAAGCCTGCAGGTGCGGGCATCATCCCGGTATAACCCCCGGAAGCCGAGTACGCAGATGTGCGTACGCTCGGCGGGAAAGGGTTAAATATGTATTTATTTATAGCAAAGAAAATACAGAAGCATACAAAATTAAGCATCTGCCCTTTTTTTATTGTCACTTTTAAATGACTACATTTATAAAAGCACATGCAGCATTACGACATCTCCCAAGCATGACATTTAAAGAATTTGTAAATTTTCAATGATGCCACTTAAGTTCCCATGGCAATGCCCAGCTAACCATGCTCCTTTTAACACTTATTATTTTTTTTACCATTATTTGGGATTTATATTGTGCCAACAGTTTTTACAACAGATTACAAAATAAAGGAATACAGAACAGTTACGATACAATTCAAAGGCTTAGGAGGGCCCTGATTGTCAGCACTTATAATAAAAAAGCACATGACTTTTATTAACATACCAGGCTTAGTCTGTAGGGTTCAACATTGAGTTGGCCCACCCTTTGCAGCTATAACAGCTTCAATTCTTCTGGGAAGGCTGTCCACAGGGTTTAGGAGTGTGTCTGCGGGAATGTTTGACCATTCTTCCAGAAGCGCATATGTGAGTAAGGATGAACCGAACACCCTCCGGTTCAGCTCTTTCCTGTGACATCAGAGGGGGGTGGGGATCATTCGTTTACGTCACTGGGTGGCCCTGCCCTCAGCTATATAACAGCTGTCACCAATGGGAAGCGTCCCTTGGTGGGAGCCTCCCATTGAGGTGGAGGTGTTGCTTTTTTTTTTCTTTTTCAGCTCATAGGCAACGTGATAGAAGATGAATGGACATCGCTGGACATTTTTATTTTTTTATCTTTTAATAAAAGGCTTGTCCCAAGCTGTCTCTTCTCTTTTTTTACCATTTTTTAAATTTTTTGGGGGGAAATGTTAGGGGTACAATGTACTCTGTTACCAATTCACATAAGGGGGGAAGGATCTGGGTGTCACCTTGTTAAAGGGGGCTTCCAGATTCAGATAAGCCCCCTGCCCGCATACCCCCACAACCACCGGGAAGGGTTGTGGGGATGAAGCCCTTGTCCCCATCAACATGGGGACAAGGTTGCTTTGGGGTCAGACCCCAAAGCAACCTCCCCATGTTAAACGCATGTGGCCTGGTATAGTTCAGGAGGGGGGGCGCATTCTTGATCCCCCTTCTTTTCCTGTGGCCTGCCAGGTTGCGTGCTTGAATAATGGTCTGGTATGGATTTTGGGGGTTACCCCTACACCATTTTTTTTACATTTGGCACAGGGTTCCCCTTAATTTCCATACAAGACCTAAAGGGCCTGGTATGCATTTTGGGGGGACCCCCACGCAATTTTCTATTTATTTAATTTTTGGTTCGGGGTTCCCCTTAATATTGATATCAGACCCAAAGGCCTGGTAATGGACTGGGGGGACCTCATGCTGTTTTTTCAGTGAGTTTTATCTATATTGCCGAGACTCGACAAATCATTACAGCCACAATCAGTTTTAAATTACAAATTTCCCTTTAGAAATGTAATTTTGCTGCAGTACTGTGCTAAACACGGGAAAAATGTGCCACATTACAGGCATACTATAGACACCCCCAGGCACAATATTTAAAGGCATATTTCATTTTTATTGTTTAATTTTAAGCATTAAAATCACTGCTCCCTAAAAAACTGCCATTTTTGAAAAAAAAAATTGCATTGATACATTTCCCCTGGGGCAGTACTCGGTCCCCAAAAACTTTTTATGACAATAACTTGCATATAAGCCTTTAAAATTAGCACTTTTGATTATTCATGTTAGTGTCCCATAGACTTTAACGGTGTTCCTGCGGCTTTCCAATTTGCCCTGAATACAGCATATTGTTCGGTGTTTGCCCGAACAAACCCGAACAACCAAATTTTGGTCTGAACTAATGCTCGGGCCGCACCGTTCGCCCATCCCTATTTGTGAGGTCAGGCACTGATGTGGATGAGAAGGTCTGGCTCCCAGTCTCCGCTCTAATTCATCTGGTGTTCTATCAGGTTGGGGTCAGGACCTTGCTTTATGCACTGATTCAAATCATTTGGTGGAGTGGGGATTATGGTGAGGGGTTTGTTTTTAAGGGGTTGGGCTTGGCCCCTTAGTTCCAGTGAAGGGAACTCTTAAGTCATCAGCATACTGAGACATTTTTGACAATTTCATGCTCCCAACTTTGTGGGAACAGTTTGGGGATGGCCCCTTCCTGTTTCAACATGAATGTGCACCAATGCACAAAGCAAGGTCCATAAAGACATGGATGAGTGAGTTTGGGGTGAAGGAACTTATCTGGCCTGCACAGAGTCTTGACTTCAATCAGATAGAACACCTTTGATGATGAATTAGAGTGGAGGCTGCGAGCCAGGCCTTCTCGTCAACATCAGTGCCTGACCTCACAATGGTGGTCAAACATTTCCATAGACACTCCTAAACCTTGTGGACAGCCTTCCCAGAAGAGTTGAAGCTGTTATATCTGCAAAAGGTGGGCCAACTCAATATTGAACCCTATGGACTAAGACTGGGATGTCATTAAAGTACGTGTAAAGGCAGGTGCCCCAATATTTTTGGTAATATAGTGTATATTGCAATGTATGCAAACCAAAAATCCCTGTTTTTATGCAAAGGTTTGCATATGTAAAGTGTGTAGTAGTGTAAAGAGGGATAATTAAGAAATGTGAGCATGAATGTGATCACATTCTTCTACCACTGCTTATGTTATATACAGTATGCAGAGTATTTGGATTTGAGCACTGACATTGTTTCATTTTTTCTTTCATTGATCTTTTTATTGCCAGCTAGCTATTAACATCAGTACAACCTATAATTTGAAAAAGGCAGGAAATCCAAGGTTGATGATGAAAAGGAAGAATTAAAAAATACAAAATATACAACAAAGCATTAAAGCATTGCACTAGTGGAAAACTATTAATAAAAACAGAGATGGGTCCTTAAAGTTCTTTTTGATAAAAAGAGGCAGACACACCAATAATTAGCTTCAACTTTGGAAACAAATCTTAAAAAAAAACGTCATTTATTTTCTTTATACTTACATTTACTTGTATCTATGAAATCAGCAATGTTCAATTGTTTCTACTCTGCCAGTGACCAAAAGTGAATATATGATTCCATTTCACAATGACACATCCCTCCTTCCTTTCAGTTTGCTGTAACAGTAATCACAAGTGACCACTGGTACATGACAGACATCATTACATTTCATTATTCTGCCACATGCTGCAAAAAAAGGTTTGATACAACAGTGAGAATGTTTTCATGCACATTTTTTTTTTTTTACAACCATTTACAATTTTTTTTATTTTACAACCAAAATTAGTGTCCACTCAAAATCAAGCAGTTTATATTCATAAATACATTTCTATGTATTGTGGTATCATTATTTTCCACCCGTAGTTTAGGGCTAGAGAAAAGAGTTGCCTTGGGAAAGAAAAAGGTGTGTCATAATAAAGCAATTTCTTTTCTACAACCATGATCACCATTCTTACCAATAATCACTACCCCTGGTGTTACAAATGGATGAATGTGCTTGTTTTACACCCGTTGGACACCGACATACTGACATCTGGTGATCATTCAATGGCTAATAATTACTGACATAAATAAAACAGCTTTTTGTATGTTGATCAGGGTGTGATAAAACTGAATATGCATTATATACTACACAAAAAGGTGCAGAAGGTGTTTCCTTTAAAAAAAAAAAAAAAAATGGGGGTTATTTACTGAAGGCAAATCCATTTTGCACTACAAGTGCACTTGGAAGTGCAGTCGCTGTAGATCCAAGGGGGACATGCAAGGAAAATAAAAAACAGTATTTTAGCTTGCACATGATTGGATGATAAAATCAGCAGAGCTTCCCTCATTTCAGATCTTCCCCTCAGGTCTACAGCGACTGCACTTCCAAGTGCACTTGTAGTGCAAAGTAGATTTGCTTTTCGTAAATAACCCCCAATGTTTTGTTTGCTGCATGCTGCCCTAACTGTAATCCTAATTATGTTGTTTTCACTGCTTAATAAACCACTATTTAGACCAAAACGAAAAAAAAAAAACACAATGGACCTAGAATAGGCCTTATTTTCTTTGTAGAAGAGGATGTCATGTATATGGTACAGCTGTAATCACTGTTATTGCTGATGATGCGTTGCAGCCAAGAGATTAGTGCACCAGCCCATTCACTTTCCAGCAGGGCTAAACTATGCAGCTAGTGAATTAGGCTGTATGCATATTTTAAAAGCAATCATATAATTATCAGTAAGATTTTTTTATTAATGCTACATGGTTATACTGATAAAGCAACGTATCCTAACCTCAAGAATCTTAAGACTGTCAGCTATCTTTAATATTGTTTGTTGCAGCCTCTCATTAGTAATTTGTGATTAGTACGTGTCTGATAACCTCCTGCCATGCTACAGTATACACTTTTCATATGCTTAAAGCAAAACAATTGTTGCATGATATAGATTATTTCATTAAAATGTTTAGCTTGATGATTCTCAAATATCTCTTGATTAGAAGTAGCCAGGAAGTTCTTCAATATTAGCCATAAAAGATGAACAGAAAATGCCACTTGTAGCAAGCACCACCCGTGCTTCCCTTTAACCACCCCCCAGCCTTTCAAGTACTTCCAATCCTGTCCACATGTCAGTCCATAGTAGTTGCTTTACCAGACACAGTTCCACTTCTGTCAAAAGTAGGTTACTGCGCTGTCTGTCAATCACTCTAAATCCGTTAAGCAAGTGATATAAATGAACGGTAAACTGCTGCAACTTTATGTGAGATACACACTATAAATCAACTAAAATAAAAAAATAAGCTGCGCTATGTTAAGTGAAAAACCATTATATACGGTGACATATAAATCTTAAGGCATACACCAAAGTCAATGAGGGCTACAAATCCTCCAAATAACTGGTGATATAGCAATATTAAATAAATGAAACGCGTGAGTATACAGATATACAGGAAAATGTTTCACAACATACAAAAAGCTTCAGAACTACAGTTCGTACAGAAGTTCCTCAACCGACGAATCCACAGTGATTTATAACAGAAAACACCCAAGAAGATGTGACAGGGTATGATAGACAGGGTCCTCCAACTTTAAAAACACTGCTGCTCACCAGCTGGACAGATCTCTTTTTAAGGAGATCACAATCGCCTGTGGCTTTTAGCCCAGGCCTGGGTCTCTGCTTAGCAGCAAGGTATCCCAAATCCTCTACTCCAGATATCCTTGGTATTCCCAACAGTCAATAATTCCCCCTTCATATCCTCTAATGTCTATTTCTTGTCTAGACATTATAGGATATGAAGGGGGAATTATTGGTTGAGGAACTTCTGCACAAACTGTAGCTCTGAAGCTTTTTGTATGTTGTGGAACATTTTCCTTGCTAGCAGAATGAAAAGGACACTCAGAGAACACTCCAGTTTCCTTGATTTGTGGCCTATCTGTATACCCACGAGTTTCATTTATTTAATATTGCTAAAGGCATACCCCACTTTTAAGTACACAATGGGGTTTATTTACTAAAGCTGGAAAGTGCAAAATCAGGCTTGTGTCTGCGTAGAAACCAATGAGCTTCCAGGTTTTATTACCAAAGCTTAATTGAACAATCTGGGGTTAGAAGCTCATTGGTTTCTATGCAGAAGGGAGCCTTATTTTGCACTTTGCAGCTTTAGTAAATAAACCCCATTGTGTACTTAAAGTGGGGTATGCCTGTATATCACTATTTATTTGGAGGGTTTGTAGCCCTCATTGAATTTGGTATATGCCTTAAGATTTATATGTCACCGTATATAATGGTTTTTCACTATTAACAGTTCCACTTCCTGGGACCCATTTGATGGCTACATAAAGCTGAATATATCTATGTGCTGTTCAGTATTTGCTAGTAGCCAACTCGCTTCTCCTCTTAATCTGCAGTACATAGATAGAGTATTGCAGATTATTATTACAGCAGCATGTAATATTTTCCCCCTTTATACAGTAGCTTTTTTTGTTTCCATATTATCACTAACAGGTAACTGCCAATCCAATGGAAATCATAGCTGCCACTAATTTAGGCATTCCAAGGTTACTTGCCCAATGTCATATAGAGACCCCTCGTGTACCCTGTTGAGTCTATTGCACATATTTGTACATTATATTTTATACTTATATCCTACTGACCTTTTTGTGTGTATAAAATTGTGTAAGATGTTTTCACAATTTAAAGGAAACCTCTACAAAAAAAGAAAAGCAGGCATCTTTTAAAAACCTTCTCTTTCTCTTCTTTCTGAAATACAAATAGCAACTCTTCCCACTAAAGCCAAAAGCTGATCTGTCCTTTCTTCTCCTTTACCAACTATTGGCTCAAGGATCAGGCTTAATAACCAATAACTATGTCATTGGGGGGGCAGGCTAGACCTTGACTTTAGAAACAAAAAAACAAGGAGGAGAGGGGCCTCTAAGTGTAGAGATTAAAACGCTTTAATAGTAACACAAAAATGGCAACTCGCATGAATGTAGATAAAAAGAGCACATCTGTTGGCTAAAAGCTTTCCAGGAGCAAGATGGATGACCAGGTCACAGTTCTTTCACTTTTCTACTGGTCTTATGGGAGATATGGCAGTCACATCAGATATTCCAGGAAGGTAGGGGCGATGAACTTGATAAAGGAGTCTGGCTGCCACAACACATGCATGCTCAGAAAGGCATCGAACTTTTGTGACGTCATTGCCACTCTGTTCCATGCACTCCAAGCCTTGTTTTGGATAATTCACCGCATGGCCATTTCACCATCATCAGCGGTTCTCAGCGAGGACTCCATGCTAGGGAGTGATACGAGCGAAGGCCTTGACAGCTCCCCGCCCCTACCTTCCTGGGATATCTGATGTGCCTGCCATATCTCCCACAAGACCAGTGGGGAAGTGGAAGAACCGTGACCTGGCCAACCATCTTGCTCCCGGGATGCTTTTAAACAACAGATGCGCTCTTTTTATCTACACTCATGTAAGTTGCCATTTGTCTGTTACTATTAAAGTGTTTTAATCTCTAAAATTAGTAGCACCTCTCCTCCTTGTTTTTCTCAGCTTTTCTGGACTTGTGGCTTCTATTGCTAATTGGTGGCAGCCCTAAATATATGGACTATATTACTTAGCCTATGTACTTAAGGACTATTTTATGGACTTTTCAGGGTTACTTTAGAGGAATTAGTGCTTGTCGCTTTTTACTTGTTATTGCATTTGTATAAAATGGCAACCTAGGATTTAGGGTCTTAGTGGTCTTGATAAGATCTTTTAACCCTTTCATGACTAAGCCTATTTTTGGAATTTGGTGTTTACAAGTTAAAATCCATATTTTCTACTAGAAAATTACTTGGAACCCCCAAACATTATATATATTTTTTTAACAGAGACTCTAGAGAATAAAACGGCGATTGTTGCATTATTTTATGTCACACGGTATTTGCGCAGCGGTGTTTTAAATGCAACTTTTTTGGGAAAAGGGACACTTTCATGAATAAAAAAAAAAAAAACAGTAAAATTAGCCCAATTTTTTTGCATAATGTGAAAGATAATGTTACGCCGAGTAAATAGATACCAAACATGTCACACTTTATAATCGCACGCACTTGTGGATTGACGACAAAGTACGGTACCTAAAAATCTCAATAGGCGACGCTTTAAACATTTTTTACGGTTACCAGGTTAGCGTTACAGAGGAGGTCTAGTGCTAGAATTATTGCTCTCGCTCGGACGATCGCGGCGATACCTCACATGTGTGATTTGAACACCGTTTACATACGCGGGCGCGACTTCCGTATGCGTTTTCTTTGCTTCGCGAGCTCGCGGGGACGGCGAGCGCTTTAAAAATTTTTTTTTAATTTTTTAATTTATTTTAAAATGACTAAATTGTTTAAAAAAAAAAAAATTGATCACTTTTATTGCTGTCACAAGGAATGTAAACATCCCTTGTGACAGTAATAGGCGGTGACAGGTACTCTTTATGGAGGGATCGGGGGTCTAAAAGACCCCCCACCCCTCCTTTAGACTTCAGTGTATTCAGATCACCGAAAACGGCGATTCTGAATACCGGATATTTTTTTTAAACCGGCGCCATTGGCAGCCGAGTAAACGGGAAGTGACGTCATGACGTCGCTTCCGTGTTTACTATGAGGAGACTGGAACGAAGCCGATTACGGCTTCGTTCCAGTTCCTCCCCAGCGGCCGGAGGCACCGAATGGCGAATCGGTGCTCCCGATCGAGCGGGAGCACCGGTAACAGCGGCGGGAGGGGGGGACGTCCCCTCCCGCTCCTCCGGCATAACAGCCGAGTGGCTTTTAGCCGCATCGGTTGTTATGCCTGGATAGCCAATCGCCCGCTGAACAAAACGGTACCAGGATGATGCCTGCAGGTGCGGGCATCATCCCGGTATACCCCCCGGAAGCCGAGTACGCACATCTGCGTACGCTCGGCAGGAAAGGGTTAAGGTATGTGCAGACATCTGAGGATGCCCACTTTACATGATATTGCCGTTTAAGAACATTTTTTTATGTGGAAACGTTTGCTTTAAGAATTCATTATGAATCTCCACACTCAGCTATATTGGATTTTGATGGCCCTTGAAACATTTGCATACAACATTTTAAATGCTAGTATCTTTTCAATGCCAAACAAAGTAGTGGAGCTTCTGTGAAAAGAAAAATGTTTTCTTCCTATACAATCAGAATTGCTGACATCAGTTTTCCTGTGAGCAAAGTCATTTCCAGTAAGACATAGCCCAAAAGTACGTGAATAGATGCTCTCTCTATTATTATAATCAAGAAGTTCATCAGATGATATTGTGTAAATCAGACTATGAGTGCTGTTTTATTACCATTCAGTTTGCTTGACCTTTCCCATCCCCGGTACATGACATATTGGTCCCCTGTCTCAGCTGCTGTGGCAGTGTAATAGTAAGATAGAATGGGTCAGATAATGAAAGTCCCTGGTACATTAACTTTCAATTTCATGAATGTCTAAATACTGCAGGAAAGATGATGGATAACAACCATTGCAGTGTAGTACTTATTTTTATATTCATAGGCAATCTATGTATTATCTATTTCATGTGCAAACATAGCAACTTTGCGGCATGACGCCAATGTTTAAGAAGTATTTTATATAGTGTTGTATTGTTTAGTTTTGTGTGTCTAAGCAGTTTGATCGTGCATACATATGCAGTATTCCTCTAATCACAATTTCATCAATCCCATATAGTTAACAATGTAGTAAACTGGGGTTTTGTCACTAAGGTGTTTATTTACTAAATCTGGAGAGTGTAGAATCAGGCTCACTTCTGCATAGAAACCAATCCGCTTTCAGGTTTTATTGCCAAAGCTTAATTGAACAAGCTGAGGTTAGAAGCTGATTGGTTTCTATGCAGAATTGAGCCAGATTTTGCACTCTCCAGCTTTAGCAAATAAATACTTAAGGGACATAAATAGAAATGCTTTTACTATGGATTACCTTGGAACAATTTGCTATCATTTCGGATGATTTAGAAGCTGCTTTGCAGCTTAGTCTATTAGAGACATAGGGGTTGATTTACTAAAACTGGAGTGTGCAAAATCCAGTGCAGCTCTGCACAGAAACCAGTCAGCTTCCAGGTTTTATTGTAAAAGCTTGAATGAACAAGCTGGAGTTTGAAGTTGATTGGCTACCATGCACAACTGCACCAGATTCTGAGTGCTCCAATTTTAGGAAATCCACCCCGATCTGCAATAAGACAGGAACAACCAATAAGTATTAACTTTTCAATCTTCTGACTGCCTTATACAGAAAACTTAAAAACTTCACAGCCATTGTGTTAAAGTACATTTGTGCCCAGATTTGGACATTAACTGACTTACATATTCTCAACAAGCAGTACAAAAGCTTTAAGCATGCTATTCCTGGTCTTTCTAACTGCTTGTAATATGAAATAATGAATTCTCAAATATCCCAACAAAGACTCTAAACTTAGGTTTAACTCAGTATCTAACAGCTTAGAATGGTTATAAGCACAGGACATTATGCAAAAGACAGATGATCTTGTTGTGCCCCACATATTATATGCTTTATTGTTGATGCAACACAATTGCATTATTACTATAGTGGTATCTATTGATACTAAGTTGGAAGTGTAGTGTTAAAGCAGCCTATATTTTTGGTGCCCTTTGTATGTTCCTCTATTCCCCCTCCTGTTTAGTGCTTGTTCGTACAGCCCCTATCTAGACTCTCCCTGCTCCTTTGTACTGCTCAGTAAAGTTTCACGTTCTACTACAGAGACAGGGCTTAGGTAAGGCATTGTCTTCTTACACTTTAAAGGACCTGAAAAAACATAATTTGTAGTGCACTAATCTGAAGTAAAAGTACATTGAATTCAACCTCGGTGTCTTATTAAAAAGTTAAGCTGCCTGTGGATTCGGAAAATTCAGCAAGTGACCATACAGCCTGCACAGGCAGGGTCTAAGGAGGTGTTCCATTGCATACTTTATATCAGAATTTAAAACAGAACAGATCTGATCTACCCTAGTATAGAATAGATAGGCATGTAAAAATGTAGACAAGATATTTATAATTTGGACTATTCCATACAACTGGCAGTATCTGCTTAAGATAAATTAACATGGATGATGGTGTACAATAATGCATGTTGTTTTTAGGCTGCTTCCACATCTAGCGATGCAAACGCATTGCGATTTTGGATCTTTTTGTGCATTTTTTTATGTGGCACATAGGGCATCCAGTTCACTTTAATGGACTGACATACACTCCAAAAATGAGCCAAGTTAGCTTCTGTACCTTTTTTGGAGGCTACTTTGGCACATTTTTGAATTGCTCATTTTAATACATTTTTTGGGTGTTTTGGTCATCTTCTTTGCGCATTTAGGGTTCCATTAAAATGAATGGCACCCAAACAAGCTTCACACATTTTACTGCAATTTGGTAACATGGGCAGAATTGCACCGATTTCAAATTGCTCAGATCTTAATGGGGCCTAAATCTAACCAAATATCTTCTTCATCTGATAGACAAATGAAAAAAAAAATAGATAACTAAAAAGAAGCAAACACTTCATTATAAACTGTACATCTTTTCTTCAAAAGCATGTTGACTTGCCATGTGTCTGTAAATCATATTTTCCCAAGATGCAAATCAAAGACAACGGAAGCCAAGATGCATATTGTACTATCAACTGCTTTAGCGAGACAATAAATTTAATGTAATGCAGTCAACATCTTGTCCCACTGGCATCTTTAGCAAGGCAAACAAATAGAACTTGTTCGTTTTACATTGACAGCTCATTAACATTGACTCATTTGCGAGGCAGTGGGCTAATAGCAATAAGTGTAGACGGACATTTTCCAACATGTTTTTTGTGATTATTTGTGCTGCTGCACGTAAAAACTGGAAAGTGATCTCATATATCATCTTATAATTGCACTGAAATGCCTGTGATAACATTTCTTAAATCACATTTTAATTAATTCTGACAGTCTTTACATAACTGGAGTCTTCCTGACTACTTCTTCTTGTCTACTTTGTAATTGTGTATTCACAACTTCACCTGGACGGTTTTGAGTTTACAATTCTATTGCCTGACTGAAATTACTAAGGTAAAATGGAGCAGGACAAGTTGATTTCTACTCCGATCTTCCTTCCCCAAGGCTAACTAATAACACTTATTGTACTCTGGTGTCTGTCCATGGGCCTGTGTCACCGTGTTTTTGTGACACTGGGGAATAAATGATCCTCTGGGTGCATATTTTCCAAAAGGTTTACTTTCTAATGTGCAAGCACTAATTCTATGGTGAAGCATACACTTTTCTTCTTCTTTTGGTGTTTTTATCTAAAATATTGATTTACTAGATATGTTGATAAAAATGAAGCATAGATCAAATGGATTTATATAACCTAAAAGATAAAACATCTCCATAGACACTGAAATATTTTGTTTCGGGATTTTGTTTTCGTCCAAAAAATACATTTATTTAGTTACTCCCGAAATTCGTTTTTATAAAATTTTTGGTTAAAAATTGCATTCGTCCGAAAATGCAAATTAATTAAGGTTGAATCTGTCATTGAAGGCTTATGGTGCCTGTGGAATGTTCAAAGAAGATTTGATGGAGCAGCTAAACTGTATGACTCCGTATAGTTTAGCTGCTCCGTCAAATCTTCTTAGAACTTTCGACAGACACCATAAGCCAAAGATTCGACGTGTGTATGTTTTTCGCTGCTTTGTCGAATCTTTGTCGTTCATGTTGAATGTATATAGTTCAAACAGAAAATGGACTGGTGATAATGATCAGTCACTGATCAGACAGGTAACAAGATAGGGTATATAGAATCTATATAGAATCTCAATCTATAATATAGAATGTATAATAATAAATCCCCCCCCACAACACGGACAGCCTCTGAGGCTATCACAACACTAGCAACATTAATATCACTATCAAGTTCACAACACTAACACAATAGCAGCAGCTTATTATGAAAAAGTTAAGTTGAACTGTAGCTTGCTACACTATTTTTCTGCTGCTGTGCTTATGCTTAATTGCTAAATAATTTAGGTTCTCTGACAAACGGACCAGCTAAGATTGACTGTCTTCTGAAATGATTCAGTGTATGTGTCTCTCTGCTAGCAATCGTAAGTGAAAGTAAGTTGGCTGTACGTGTGTACTTAGTTCTAGCTATTTTACTGCCCCTCCTCTTTGGTTACAATCAGCCAATAACATACATCATATATATATATATATATATCTTTTCATATGACAATGCTGATGAAATGATACTTTGCTACAATGTAAAGTAGAGAGTGTACAGCTTGTATAATAGTGTAAATTTGCTGTCCCCTCAAATTAACTCAACACACAGCCATTAATGTCTATACCATTGGCAACAAAAGTGAGTACACCCCTAAGTGAAAATGTCCAGATTGGGCCCAATTAGCCATTTTCCCTCCCCGGTGTGAAGTGACTCGTTAGTGTTACAAGGTCTCAGGTGTGAATAAGGAGCAGGTGTGTTAAATTTGTTATTATCGCTCTCACTCTCATACTGGTCACTTGAAGTTCAACATGACACCTCATGGCAAAGAACTTTGAGGATCTGAAAAAAAGAATTGTTGCTCTACATAAAGATGGCCTATGCTGTAAAAAGATTGTCAAGACCCTGCAACTGAGCTGACCAAGACCATACAGCGGCTTAACAGGACAGGGTCCACTCAGAACGGGCCTGCCATGGTCAACCAAATAAGTTGAGTGCACATGCTCAGCGTCCTATCTAGAGGTTGCCTTTGGGAAATAGACACATGGGTACTGCCAGCATTGCTGCAGAGGTTGAAGGGGTGGGGGGGTCAGCCTGTCAGTGCTCAGACCATACACTGCACACTGCATCAAATTGGTCTGCATGGCTGTCGTCCCAGAAGAAAGCCTCTTCTAAAGATGATACACAAGAAAGCCTGCAGTTTGCTGAAGACAGGCAGATTAAGGACATGGATTACTGGAACCATGTTCTGTGGTCTAATGAGTCCAAGATAAACTTTTTTGGTTCAGATGGTGTCAAGCGTGTGTGGCGGCAACCAGGTGAGGCATACAAAGACAAGTGTGCCTTGCCTACAGTCAAGCATGGTGGTGGGAGTGTCATGGTCTGGGGCTGAATGAGTGCTGTCGGCACTGGGGAGTTACAGTTCATTGATGGAACCATGAATGCCAACATGTACTGTGACATACTGAGCAGAAAATGATGCCCTCCCTTTGGAGACTGGGCCGCGGGGCAGTTTTCCAATATGATAACGACCCCAAACACACCTCCAAGATGACCACTACTAGCTACAACTAGCTACAGCTAAAGAAGCTGAGGGTAAAGGTGATGGACTGGCCACGCATGTCTCCAGACCTAAACCTTGATGAGAACCTGTGGGGAATCCTTAAACAAAAGATGGAGGAGCACGAGGCCTCTAACATCCACCAGCTCAATGATGTAGTCATGAAGAAGTGGAAGAGGACTCCAGCGGCAACCTATGAAGTTCTGGTGAACTCCATGCCCAAGAGGGTTAAGGGAGTTCTGGAAAATAATGGTGGCCACACAAAATGTTGGCACTTTTGGCCCAATTTGGACATTTTCACTTAGGGGTATGCTCACTTTTCTACTGCCATCTTAGAATTGGTAAGCTGCAATAAAACAAAGTTTCCTTTTGCGTCTAATACTGCTTTGAACTTATCCATGGCTGTGATAATTTCAGGGAGCTACCTACAGCAGCCTTCTGGCTCCTTCTACCTGCTATGATTTGCCTGCATTGTATAGAGAAGCACAGAGACCCAGTGATGACATCACTGAGTCTAAAATAAGATATACTATATATTGAAAAACAAAAAGGCTCTGTTTAAAAATGTCATTAACATGTTAATGAGAGGGAAAAAAGGGAACTAGGGAAAGCAAAATATTAGCAGCTAAAATTTTAGCTTCAGCTTAGATTGTTATCTATAGGTCCTCTTTAAGGTTGGCTGTACAATCCAAACACAGTTCCCCAGACTTATTAAATATTTACTTTAAATTTTATTTTCGAACACTGTCTGCATGTTTAGAGGAATCTAATTTTCATCTCTGTTTAATCACAGTGCACAGGCAGCTCTACAGACTTTTAATTAAAGTCAAAGACAGTAATTAAAATCTTTATTAGCTTTCTTAAGTGAGAAGATAGCCCCAAGGGAAACAACCCTTCACATAGGTCAGTACTCAGTTTAGCAGAGGTAAGGAAATATTCAGACAACATTTCTGCTATCTGTATATTATATCTGACAATTTGAACATCACCTATTTTACAAATCTAACAAGTGATCTATTATTGAGATGGCTGAAGTTGTATTCAATTTTGTGTTCACCGTGTTATAACTCCATGCATAGGAAAATCTAGATATTTCAAGAATTATCATTTACAATGTACATTCATGTATTCATATTTCTTGTTTAATAAAGGATATCTAAACGCAAGAATAATAATGTAACCTTTTTCAGATCACCAGTCCTGAGATGTGGCGGTTGCGTTAATTTTTAATTTTCAGGCAAAGTACATTTTGTGTGAGTACAGAAAATATTTGTTGATCTTGCCTTCATCCTAGTGTCCTTGTAACTTCCTGTACATTGAACTTATATCCCAAACAATGTTATCAGCTATCTTCTGTGAAACACGTAACCCCCACTCCCTATGTAATGGAGATGAGGTGCAGTAGAGGTATGTGTAGCCCAAATACGTTGAAACACTGCTACTCCACTGATCCAAGGCAGTGAGTAAGCATTGTTTCCCTAAGGCAATAAAAGTGGTACTGGCATTATCATTAGGTGAAAATAACAGAAAACTAATACAGCTACCACACATCTAAGGCCTGATAAGCTGCCATATATTACATTTCTGTTTTTGGATTTAAATGTGTTTTAACATTTTCAAATGTTAAGCGATATAGCTAGGTAGTATACAAGACAATAGAAAGGGAAGGAAAATGTAGTTATGAAGTAAAGCGTTAAAAATATCTTACCATTGATACCATTCAGAAAGAAACTAGCGGTTTTCAGTATAGACTTGCCTCCAATTTACTGAAGTGTGGAGAGAGGTTAGAGAGAGGTGGAGAGATAATTAATAAAGTGCTCCTGTGGATCCATTCGCGTGATGGAGAAGTGCTATTTCCTAAGAGGAAAAGTCCTCTAATTTTGTGGAGAGAGGTGGAGAGAAAGTTAATAAAGTGCTCCTGTGGATCCATTGGTGTGATGGAGAAGTGCTATTTCCTAAGAGGAAATTTCCTCTAATTTTGGAGGGATTTTGTTCTTACTTCCTGTTTTATCTCCAGGACAGGAAGTTAATGGATGTATTCCCAAAGGGACAAAGGCAAAAGAAAGAAAAGCAAAAACTTCTCCTGTGCTCTGGTGTCAAGGTCCTCAATATGTGGTGTAGCCAGCTTCACATAATAATGTCTATCGTCTTGCAGCCCTCCTCAGAATAATGGGTATTGAGTAATGGGTATTATTAAACGGGCTCCGAGGAAAGGGGTTCTCCCCTGAAACGCATCAGCCATTTTTTGGGGTATCGCTTGATCTACTTGACATCAGGTCCAGGCTTCTCGATGTTCGGAAAAGTTTACCCTGCTTTATTGATTATGCCTTCTATCAATACTCGTTTGTGAGTATATATTTTGCTGTGTGTTCTATTGAATAAAGCTCTATTAGTGGGAATGCAAGTCGGTGCGCCCTCCTTTTCTTTTTTGTTTCCCACAGGGACAGACAGCAAAAAAAAGATTCTGACAGAGGTTCTTTCCATCCCTACTCCATTTTGGATTTAAGTTCATTTATCATTTATTCATGTATTTAGTCCTTTATCCTTGTAAACTATTATTACCTTTAATACTGCTACCACTTCCCTTGTCAAATGTATTTCTGACAGCCTGACAACCTGTTTTATGTTTTCTATTTTTACTATATTATGACTGACAGTTTAGCACTAAAGCTGACTATACACTAGTAGATGTTCAAACAAATGCTCTTACAGAAAATCATGCAAAAATTCTCAGTGCATTTGATGACTTGCTGAATGTCATTTGAAAGTACTTTTTGCTTTTAACATTTAATTGAATTGGAACTTCTTGAATGAAAGCCACACACACTGTTAAAAATTAGTTCCTTCAAGAAAAAATGTCCATCCTGCTCCTGCAAATTTTCTCATCACTTCAGTGGAAAACTAACATTAATTTGACCCAACAAGCAATTAGAAATAAACTAACTTTCCTAAAATGAAAATAAATTGAATGAAATTTTACTAATGTATAGCCAGCCTAAAATGGAACTTTCATTGGAAAGTTAAAGTGATTGTAAAGTCTTGTTTTAAAAAAATAATACTTACCTCATCTGTGCAGTTGGTTTTACATAGAGCAGCCTGAATCCTCCTCTTCTCAGGTCACTCTTTGCAGACCCCTCCCTCCTATTGAGTGCCCCCACAGCAGCTTCCTATGGGGGCAATGGAGCTGATTCCGATAAGGATCCCTACCCAGCTCCGCCCCCTCTCTCACCTAATTGGCTGACTTTGATTGACAGCTGCAGGAGCCAATGGCTCCGCTGCTGTGTCTCAGCCAATCAGAAGAAGTGTCCCAGATGGCTTAGACATTCGTGGACATTGCTGGAGAGAGATGGGGCTCAGGTAAGTAATTAGGTGGGTTGGCTGCTACACACAAAAGTTTTTTTTTTTTTTATCTTAATGCATAAATACATTAAGATAAAAAAATATTCTGCCTTTACAACTCCTTTAAGTCCTGCTAGATTTCTTCATACTGGCCCATGCTGGCAGCCTAAAGATTTACTGTTGGTCAGGGGCTCGGGGCTATAGCAAAATGGCAAGAAGAAACATGAGCACTGGTGGTTACAGCCTACTGAATTTGGTAACATATTTATGAATGTGGAATGTAGGTTCCTTGCTAAAGAACATTATTTTTTATCACATTGTTATGGGTAAGGTTCCACTTTAAGGAAGCTTGGTTAAATGATAGAAGATAAATATTTGCTGATTCAGACTAGCTATACTTTGAAGGAGGAGAAAATCTCTGCATGTGTGGGTATCAGACATATTGGCATAGCTACCAGCACTTTGCCTAAAAATATGGGTGCCAAAAAGTGCCCCACATTCCTATTTCAGAAAGTTGGTAAGTGTGGCACTGGTATGTTAAAAAAGATTGCTTTCTTAGGGTTAGGAGTTTGAGGTTTTGCTAAAATCATATTAGAGTGCTTTTATATGCCTATTTTGGCTAGAAACAAAGCTTAGTGATGTTATTTAAAATCAAAATTTTTATTTTAAGTAAAGTTAGCTCACGCTATCCCTGTAGAATCTTAAATTGTCAGCCTGTAAGTGAAACACATAAAATCTGGTGTCCCTGTATAATGACATTTAGATTAACATTTACAATGCCTATTATGCGTTTGAGCAAATAACACAAAAACTTAGCTGATCAAAACGCATGGCACTTTTATGCACTATGTTTTGCTATTTATTTTTTTTATCACCCACTACGCGGTACTGAATATGCAAATTTTGTATTAAGAATGCACATGTACCTGTGCTGGATCATCAGAGCAATAATGTATTTCATAAATAAAGTAAATAAAGGTTTTAGTGGTGTTTCTTGGGTACAATACCTTTTAAATTCATATTTCCACTGGGCATTGGAGGTAACATGAAGATTAGTGGCAATTATGATAGATGGTGTCCATAGAATGCACTGATAATAGTAACATAAGTTATGATCTGTATATGTGCTTGTGTGACAAATCATTACAGCAAGGGCATTATTCAACTTTAGTCAGAGCTGCGCAGTTTGGATATATATTAAAACATCCCCTACCTGCATAAGAGTTTTTTATTTTGTACCCTTTAAAGTGGGAGTCACTCCCATGCATAATTTTTACCTACATGAAAGCCTATAATAAGGCTTACCTATAGGTAATGCAAATATCTCCTAAATGTGCACTGTTTAGGAGATATTTACTGTACATGCACCCAGTGATGTCACTGGCGCATGCGCTCTGAAAGAATGGCCAACCGCCCGTTACCTCAGAGCCCTGTGCCTAAAATGAGTGACGTCATCGCGGCTTTGGCCACTCACACAACCGGAGTCCACAAATCCGGAAGGAAGACTGAGTGAAGATGGAAGTGCCTTCAGCAGTGACAGACCGTAGCTGGAGGGGCTTAGTTCTAAGGTAAATTTCACATAATGTGCCAGTATGCGATACATACTAGCACATTATGACATTGCCTTGCAGGTTGCATAAAAAAAACCACACCAGTTTACTACCACTTTAAAAAATGAGCTTAGAATTACACCCATGTTGGAAAACACCATAGCTCCTAGTGATTTTCATGAGAGCACATTTGTGTTTGGAGGCGGCTGATGAAATGTAGCAGGGTAAATAGGTATTCTTGCAGACCAAATATATTGTTGGTGACTCATGAGTTCCTTTGATGTTGCCTAGGCCAACCCTAGAATTACAATCCTGAAGTAATACATTAAGTAATCACATAATAGCATTGGTGGAAGGCAGGGCAAGTAATCGTTTTATGACTTTTGTGTTTCCCAGCATACTTCTGCAAGGAAAGTCTTATGATATTAATATTAAAACTGTCAAAAAGTATAAACAATTTAAACAAGAGAGTAGCAACAATATGATAAAAAAGTCTAAGCCCCCGTACACACGGTCGGACATTCCAACCACAAAATCCATCGGATTTTTTCAGACGGATTTTGTCCTAAACTGGTGTTGCATACTCATGGTTGGAGAAATTTGTCAGAAAATCCGATTGTTCTGAAACGTGATGACATTCATTCGCTTTACAACGGGACTACGTTTAGGCTAGTAGCCAATAGCTTTGGTCTCGTAATTTGATCTGAGCATGCTTGTCACTTTGTCTGATCTGAATTCTCTACAAATGATCGGAAAAAGTCCGATCTGATTTTTTTGTCGGAAAATTTGAGATCCTGCTCTCAAATTTTTTCTGTCAGAATTTCAGACGGAAAAAGTCCAATAGAGCCCATACACGATCGGATTTTCTGACACTATAATCATTGGAATTTCCAACCACATGTACAGGGCATTATAGGTGTAATAAAATGTATTTAGGTGTTTTCAGATAGATTGGGGGGCATAGATTGCCATCTATGCCCCCCCAAGACCACCAGCTCTTTTTTCTTAGCAGCAAAGCATGTTTCAATGTCTACTATTTCTTTTGTTTCAGTATAAACTCATACAGTTCAACATTTTATATAGCTTAATATTTCTAAGACTCTAAGGAACATTCATAATAGATGTATGATTATATTGCAATGCATACCTGATTATTTTCTTTTAATTGGTATATTTCTAGTTTTTAACCAAACATTCCCAAAGGTAACTTGAGAAAATGCTAATGATGTAACAATTACTTATCTAGCCTTTAATATATTTATAATTTAAATAATTTAGTTATTTTTTAATGTAATACAAACATGCATTTTATTATTTTAAACGTGCAACACTGTCTGGCTTTCCACTACATTCTGACATCTTGGTAAAGGATACGTAATTTTAGCACTCTATCCATAATATATTAAGACTTCAGCTCTTTAAAATGTACAATTGTAAGACAAATGAGAGCTTTAGATCTGTCTGAGATAATGCTTTAAGGGTCATTAATCGCCGTCTTTGATGAATCGTAAAAAATTTGCCCATATTTTGCAAAGGGTCTTGGTTGATGTTCTCATCAGCTGTGGATAGTGGTGTGGATCACTGCAGTGAAATACAGTCGAGAAAAGATGCTAATAGTTTTGTTTATGACTGCTGCTGCTTTTTTCGCAATGAGAGAAGAATTCCACCAAGCCAGAGGTACATATACCATGCCTGCAGATATTCAGCCTCATGGTAACAGTGCTTGGGAGGGAATCAGGAACCTGCCAGAAAATGCATTAGAACAATGAAACATAAACAGACACATGAAGCATGATTTAAGAGCAATAAAGCCCAGCTGTAAGTCCGAGGTCACTATTGGTATAACTCTTTGACCCACTTTGTCAGCCATTGTAGACAGGTTGATAAGTAGGGCCTAGGGAACATTATAGTTATTCTTAGTTCCTAACAATCTAGTGTGTGTTTCTTCAGGAAAACTGAAGATAATATGATTTTTACAGTCTAACTGAACTTTCAGTTTAAATCAACTAAATACATTACAGTTTCTTTAAAATCAAAAGTGTGCACAGTTTTTCAGCCGGATTTCTTGAAAAAAAACAAAAAAACAAAAAAAAACGACCTAGTAGTGGGTGGAAAAGCTTGATTCCTGCCATCCTGCTACAAAGTGGGAATCAGTGATCTCTTTACAGAGGTCCATGAGATGTCCAACATGCTCCCTGCTGAGTCAGAGAGAGTTTTCCAATCAAATGATTGGTGATCTGATGACTGAAAGTGGGTGGAATGGTAATGAAGCCTGAGCACCCAAAAATTGTGTGGGTAAACACACGGAAGCCATGCTATTTTAACTGCTTCTAGGAAATACACAGAGCAGGCTTACATCCCAGCAGTGATCTCCTCCCAGAACATATAACCCAGAAATGCATCTTCACATCCATTAATGAACACATACTCTGGTGGTAATAAGCTGATGTTATCAGCATTAAGTCAGAGTACAATTAACCACTTAAGGACTGGAAGGATTTACCCCCTTAAAGAACAGGCCATTTTTTTGCGTTGTGGCACTGCATCGCTTTAACTGAAAATTGCATGGTCATGCGATGTTGTACCAAAACAAGATTGATGTCCTTTTTTTACCGCAAATAGAGCTTTCTTTTGGTGGCATTTTATCGCCTCATGTGGTTTTTATTTGTTGCGCTATAAACAAAAAAAGACAGACACTTTTGAAAAAAAAAACTATATTTTTAACTTTTTGCTTTCATAAATATGACTCCAAAAAATTAAAAAAAACTAATTTCTTCATCAGTTTAGGCCAATATGTATTCGTCTACATATTTTTTGTGTTTCTAACTGTGGGGGGGAGTGGACTGACAGTGAGTACAGAAAGACAGCTGTTCCTAATCACTCTGTATTCCCCTGACCTAACGGGGATCTGTTTGTGTACATTGTCAGTTCCCTGTTCTGGCTCTGGCACTGCGCCCACTGTATCTATTGCACAAAATGACATACAGCTACAGTGATTCAGCCAACCTGACGCAGTACTGCGATGGCTGGTCAGCAAGTGGTTAAAGGAGGTAAACAGCTCATGTAGAATAAACATCTTAAAAACAGCCTTAACCACTTCAATACTGGACACTTTTACCTCTTTCCTGCCCAGGCTAATTTTCAAATTTCAGCGCTGTCACATTTTGAATGACAATTGTGTGGTCATGCTACACTGTACCCATATTAACCCTTTCATGACTAAGCCTATTTTTGGAATTTGGTATTTACAAGTTAAAATCCATATTTTTTGCAAGAAAAGTACTTGGAACCCCCAAACATCATATATATTTTTTTAGGAGAGACTCTAGAGAATAAAACGGCGATTGTTGCAATATTTTATGTCACACGGTATTTGCACTTTCATGAATTAAAAAAAACGAAACAGTAAAATTAGCCCATTTTTTTGCATAATGTGAAAGATAATGTTACGCCGAGTAAATAGATACCAAACATGTCACACTTTATAATTGCACGCACTCGTGGATTGACGCCAAAGTACGGTACCTAAAAATCTCAATAGGCGACGCCTTAATTCTTTTTTTACGGTTACCAGGTTAGCGTTGCAGAGGAGGTCTAGTGCTAGAATTATTGCTCTCAGTCTGATGAACGTGGCGATACCTCACATGTGTGATTTGAACACTGTTTACATATGCGGGCGCGACTTCCGTATGCGTTTTCTTTGCTTTGCGAGAAAATGAATAAATTGTTTTTAAAAAACATCCCTTGTGACAGTAATAGGTGGTGACAAGTACTCTTTATGGAGCGATCAGGGGTCTAAAAGACCCCCCACCCCTCCTTTACACTTCAATGTATTCAGATCGCCGAAAACTGCGATTCTGACTACCGTATATATTTTTAAAACCGGCACCATCGCCATTACGATTAGGATACTGGAACGAAGCCGATTACGGCTTCGTTCCAGTTCTTCCCTGGCAGCCAGAGGCGCCGGATCTTGAATCAGTGCTCCTGGTCGAGCGGGAGCACCGGTAACAGCAGCGGGAGGCGGCGGGAGGGGGGACGTCCCCTCCTGCTCCTCCAGCATAACAGCCAAGCGGCTTTTAGCCACTTCGGTTTGTTATGGTTGGATAGCCAATCGCCCGCTGAAAAAGACGGTACCGGGATGATGCCTGCAGGTGCGGGCATCATCCCGGTATACTCCCCGGAAGCCGAGTACGCACATTTGCGTACGCTCGGTGGGAAGGGGTTAAACTGTTTATTTTATTTTTTTCACACACATAGAGCTTTCTGTCAGTGGTATTTAATCACTGATGTTTTTTAAATTTTTTTGCAAAATACATTTAAAAAGACCAAAAATGTTAAAACAAAAATGTGTTTTCTTTGTTTCTGTTATAAAATTTTCCAAATAAATAATCTTTTTTTCATAAATTTAGGCTGAGATGTACACTGCTACATTTCTTTAGTGAAAATTACCCAAATTAGTATATATTATTTAGTCTGTAGGAAAGATCACAAACTATGGTGTATATAGATTTGAAAATTTATCAATCCTGATGTACTGACGGCCTATCTCAATTCTTAAGACCTGAAAATGTCAGGACAGTACAAACACCCCCCAAATTACCCCTTTTTTAAAGTAGACAGCCCAATGTATTTACAAGTCACAATTTTTTGAAAGATGAAGAAATTAAAACATGTTTTTTTTTATGTCTTACATACTGTCACCAGTGCAGCACAGTATCATTATATAACTGGTGTGGCGGTGATGCAGGGACACTGACTGGTTGACTGGTGACAGTATGTAAAAAAATAAATCAATATCAATTTTTAAATATTTTTTATTTTTTATCACATTTTTTTATTTTTTTTTGCTATTTTTTTTGCATACAGTGACCAGAACATTACAGTGTACCACAGTCACACTGTACTGCTCTGGGGAGGTGATCAGAATATTTTATGGTTGCTTATAACTCCATTTTACAGTTATAAGCAACCATTTGTTTTCTGAATGAAAACTACTCATTCAATGTTTACTATTGTGATTAGCCGTGATTGGCCACAGCTAATAACATGTTACAGATGGGTTCTGATTGGCCCTGTCTGTATCATGTAATGACTGTGGCCATTCACAGAGTTCATCACAATAGTAGACATGTGCAGAGTAAAATTTTTCGTTTCAGAATTTCGTTTTCGTCCGAAAAAATGTATTTATTTACTTACTCCCGAAATTCGTTTTTATTTATTTCGTTTTTCGTTCAAAAATTGCATTTGTCCAAAAATCCACATGAATTACGGTCAAACCTGTCTTTAAAGGCTTATGGTGTCTGTCAAATGTATAAAGAAGATTCGACCAAGCTAGTATATAGCATACTTCGTGTGAACTTTAGAACCCTATTAAAGTCTATGGGACTCCAATGTTCAAAATCTAAAGTGCTAATTTTAAAGGCTAATTTGCAAGTTACTGTCCTAAAAAGTGTTTGGGGACCCGAGTCCTGCCCCAGGAGACATGTATCAATGCAAAAAAAAGTTTTAAAAAAGGCAGTTTTTTCGGGAGCAGTGATTTTAATAATGATTAAAGTGAAACAATAAAAGTGTAATATTCCTTTAAATTTCGTAGGGGGTGGTGTCTATAGTATGCTTGTGAAGGGGCGCATGTTTCTGGTGCTTAGAACTGTCCCTGTACAAAGTGTCATTTATGCAGGAAAAAAAGTCCTTTAAAGTCACTCGTAGCTATTATGAACTGTCGGCTCCTTAATACAGAGAACACTCATTGAAAGTCATTGATAAAATAAATAAATAAAGAGTGGGGGTCCCCCAAATTCAATTACCAGGCCCTTCAGGTCTGGTATGGATATTAAGGGGAACCCTGCGTCAAATTTAAAAAAAAATTGACGTGGGGCTCCCCCTAAATATCCATACCAGACCCTTCAGGTCTGGTATGGATATTAAGGGGAACCCCGCGTCAAATAAAAAAAAATTGACGTGGGGTCCCCCTAAAAATCCATACCAGACCCTTTATCCGAGCACACATCCTGGCAGGCCGCAGGAAAAGAGGGGGAGCGAGAGAGCGCCCCCCCTCCTGTACCGTACCAGGCCACATGCCCTCAACATTGGGAGGATGCTTTGGGGATCTGTGACCCCTCAAAGCACCTTGTCCCCATGTTGATGCAGAGAAGGGCCTCATCCCCACAACCCTGGCCGGTGGTTGTGGGGGTCTGCGGGCGGGGGGCTTATCAGAATCTGGAAGCCCCCTTTAACAAGGGGACCCCCAGATCCTGCCCCCGTTTGAAATGGTAAGGGGGTACAAAAGTACCCCTACCATTTCACAAAGAAAGTGTAAAAAATAGTTAAATAAGACAAACACACTTTTGAAAAATTCCTTTATTAAAAATAAAAATAAATTTAAAAAAGATTCCAGCGGTGGTAATCAACTCTTGCTATCCAGCGACGGACGATCATCTCTCCGGGGTCCAGCGATGGCTCATCTGAATCAGCGCAGCGAATCCATCCATCTTCTGTCTCCATGGAGGAGAAACTGCGGGGATTTCGGCGGCCTGACATTTGTTATATGCGGAGGGCGGGGCCACCCGTCACCTGACCCCGCCCCCTCTGACGCAAGGGGAAACCCGGGGTTCCCCGTGACATATGGGTGACCCAGCACCCCTCTGATGTAACACAGGCAGGTTACCGTTACATCAGAGGGGGCGGGGTCACCCATACGTCACGGGGAAGCCCGGGTTTCCCCTTGCATCAGAGGGGGCGGGGTCAGGTGAAGGGTGGCCCCGCCCTCCGCATATAACAAACCCCAGGCCACGGGAATCCCTGCAGTGTCTTCTCCATGGAGACAGAAGATGGATGGATTCGCTGCGCTGATTCAGATGAGCCATCGCTGGACCCCGGAGAGATGATCGTCCGTCGCTGGATAGCAAGAGTGGATTACCACCGCTGGAATCTTTTTTAATTTTTTTTATTTTTAATAAAGGAATTTTTTAAAAGTGTGTTTGTCTTATTTAACTATTTTTTAATCACCGCATAGAGATTACATGTGGGTCTTGGCAATTAGGTGCAGATATCGGCAGCCTTCCATTGCTTTCAATGAGGCTGCCTCCCGCAGCTAATCACCGCAACCCCCCACTGATTTTCTCGCATGTAATAGGTGTCGGGCAAAAATGCAGGCATGAAAGCAGCTGCACTTGCAGGGTGAATTCACACTCTCTCCAGCTCTTTGTGTCTTTGATTTTGGGGGATTGCAGTCACAAATGTGTTTGGAAATATGACATGGTGTTCCAATATAGTTTTGCAGTGAGCACTATGGTATTTATTCTTTTTCTTCTTGCTCTTACTGCACATTAGGAGGAGTTGGAAATTTTAACCCTTTGAAGTTGAACATAAGGAGGAGGGGGGAGACTATAACCTCTTCACATTCAATAAGCGCTTATAGACCTCTTTTAATCTAAGAGGTGTATAACTGAATATGAGCACTACATGAGAAACGTGTATTTTTATATTTGTTTTCGTGTGAGAAGAGCATCATAAAGATTACTGGGGAACATTACACTTTAATGCATGGTAAATTTGAATGTTGTTCTCACATTTTCACAGTTTTTTGTTTGGAAATCTTTTTGAACTTCAATTGGACACTTTATAATACTTAATGATTTTAGTTATTGTTACATAGTTTGTTGTGGTTACTTCAGACATATTGGGATTGGTGGTATGTGTATAAAAAGAATCACATAATTTTAATATTATTATATTATTATAATTATTATATTATAATATTATTTCGAACTATAGATGAGCAATGCTGCACTATATTTGAGTTACTTTTGTGCAGTAATATGTTGGTTGCCTGAATGTAAAATATGGTAATCCCAAAATATGGATATAATTTGGAAATTGAGTAGGTATAGGAGGTATAAATGGGTGTAAGATTATAAAACATTTTAGCACTCCTGTCTCCCAACTCTTAAATCTTTTGATTTAGGTGTTTACCCAGCTCATCACAAAAACCATAATGATAATTAAACTCGCTGAAGAACAATTAATCAAATTAGAGATTTTCACAGATGTTACAACAATGGCCATGCCACCAATTAGGTCAATGTAGACTGTCTTTTCAAGGAGCACTCACTGAGTCACGCTGTTGAGCAGCACTGAGGCCATGGTGTCCATACCAAACACTGTGTCCTCAGCACAGCTCAGAATTGCTGAGCCTTAATAAAACACAGGCTTAGTGTTACTGATCATCCTGCCCAGCCATTGTGCCTGTCAGACAGGCAGGCTCAGAAGCCAAGAATTTTCAATGAAATGTAGTCATTATTATTATTAAACAGAATTTATATAGCACCAAGAGTTTGCACAGCACTTTACAACATGAGGTCAGACAGTACAGTTGCAATACAATTCAATCCAGGTGGAATCAGAGGGCCCTGCTCGTTAGAGCTTAATCTAGGAGGGAGGGTCAAGTGATACCAAAGGTAATAACTGTACATACCTATTATGCATATATATTATGCATTCCAGCATCAAAATAATACCTACTATCTCTCCAAACCAATTAACCCCCTACCAATTTTAGATAGTACCCTAGTACTACCTTGGGACTAGAGAAAAAAAAAAAACTTTTGTTACAATATATTGTGTAATTGATTCTCTAGAGACCCTAATACATAGTTATAGTCAAATTCCACTATTAGACTAATAATAAAACCCATTAAGAGTGAAGACTAAAATGATCATGCCAGCAATAATTAATAACTTCAACAAAAACCCTGCTGAAACCTTAGTGATTGTTATTTACCTAAACCCAACAATTTATCTAACTTACTAGCATATGCATATAAATGCACCTTAGTGATTGTTATTTACCTAAACCCAACAATTTATCTAATTTACTAGCATATGCATATAAATGCACCACAAAAAATACCACTTAAGTTTGCTATAAGGATACTACTTTCTATTTTTCATCATAGACATTTCCCTGTCATTTTGATACTATTGAAGAATTGAGATAGACCTGACAATTTTTGCTGTTTCACCAGAGTCACAACCTTCGAAAGGTGTCATTTAAGACTGATCACCTCTTCTACAAGGCTCCCTCCCTTTTAAAACTGGTTATATCTTGACAAGCAATATGTAACCTGCAGTAGGAGGCCAAATACCTATCATCTGTGACTGATAACCAGGATAATATGCATTGCACTCACAGGATAACCTTTGCCATTTTCTACTTGGCAAAATGGCTGACTTTTATTATTAGTCATTTATGAATCTCAGGAAGCTATCTCCCAATGTCATACTCAATATTGTTATTTAAGCATCTCATATTCTGGTTGCTTATATGTTTCAATGTGAGGAGTGACCAGGCTTTGTAGATTGCATTTCAGCTGTGGAAATTGCCCATGGAACAGTAAATGATAAGCTGCTTTATTCACCTTCACAGCTCTCATTTCACCATTCATGTTTCATTATTATTGTCTCGCAGGTTAATTTTTGGTCATTTCACTAGCTTTTCAATTCACAGGGAATGTCTGAGGCCATAAAGGTAATTACTCTGACCTATATTTTCCTAACAGACTACACCAAGGTAAGAAGAAAACATGTCTTTTTGTTTTCTGCACATATTCGTTTTGCTTATTTTAAAATCAAAGATCAAACCTCAGGCTATTTTTTATAATACCTGTGTTATTACAATTAACTTTAAAAAGGTCCAAACATAAGATCAAAGATCAAGCTCAAGATATTTTAAATCATACATATTGCCTTAATCCAAATGAAGTATGCATATCATTCTGAATTTTTATTCTGTCGTACGAGAATTTTTGTAGCTTTAGTAACCTCTTTTATTTTTGATATGAAACTATGCAAAAAAAAAAAATGGACAATAATTTTTCATTTTTTGTTTTTTTACAAACAGCGCTGCACCCAAATTGTTTTCCTCTAGTTAATTTCAGTCCTATCAAATGATGCTTCACTCACTTTGACCTGCAGAAGTAGTAGCCCAAGAAGTAGTAGTCAAAATAAAATAAAAAAAACTCTTGTCATTTTGACTGACCCTATCAGTCTGTGGGTGCTCCTTAACTGGCTAAATGAAAAAAATACTGTTTTGTAAGTGCTTAAAAATGTGTTACCTGGAGTCACACTTTAATTTGTTAATCACTTATGTAAAGGCAATCTGAATCTACTAGTTCATTTCACACTCCCTTCTTCACAGGTTGGCAGGGCTATTATCTAGAGGTGGCTATGTTGCACCCCTATAGATACTGTGAAGGAGTTAAAAAAGAAATGTATTTCATCTAACACATCTAGGAATTTGCAAATGATTCCATGATTCCTTACTTTACAGGGGGTTATCCTATTAAGGGGTAACTCAACTTTCATGTGGAAAAAAAAGCAAATAAAAATAGCATATACAACAGACACAAGTCGTATTGTAATTGAATGTTATTAAAAATTGCCTTTCTTTTTCAATCTGCAGCTCTGTAATTTTCTGTAAAGTGCAATGCAATATGGTTATCTGGAGGCATTCTGTAAACAGAAGGTGTACAGAACAACCCCCCCCCCCCCCCCCAAAACATAATTTCCTGCTTGTGCTTGGCTTACTGATTTTTCCAGAAGTCTACACTTATGCCACGTACACACGACTGGACTTTCCGGCAGACTACGTCCGACTGAGTCAGTCCGTCGGATAATCCGATCGTATGTGGGCTAATCCGATCATTTTTCATAAAAAAAAATCAGACAGACCTAGAAATAGAACATGTTTCAAATCTGTCCGACGGACTCAATTCCTATTGGGAAAACCGTTTGTCTGTATGCTGGTTCGACGGATCAAATACAACGCAAGGGAAGCTATTGGCTACTGGCCCGTCTTACGTCATCACATTCAAAATGAACGTATATTCGAACGGACTTAGTCCGTTCGTGTGTGGGCAAGTCTGTTCGTTTGGAAGGACCGTCGGAACTCTGCCGAAAGTCAGTTGGGAAGACTGTCGGACCTAGTCTGCTGGAGAGTCCGGTCGTGTGTACACGGCATTAGATAAAAGTCAGATATCAGGCATCCCCTACAACAAGAATGTAATTTTTGGTGAGATACTCCTAATATCCTAAATAACATCTAAAGGGATGAAGACCCTGAAATTTTCCTCATTAGAGCCCTGATTCTGCATCAGCTGGTTGATAATTATGAAACCACTCCCATTAGACTCGCTATGCATGCGGTCACAGAGGAACAAACAGTGATTTCTTCAGAATAACAAAAGGTAGGAATCTGCAATAAGGTCTGTTAAAATTCCTGCAATGTACATAGATCACCTAGAAGGGAATTTTTTTTTTTCTCAACAAAACTGGAGTTATGCTTTAAGTTATATTAGTTGTACTATTTAATATTTGGTGTTATGTACAGTATTCAAGGATTGAAGGAGGCAAACTGATTTGAAAAATCAACTGGTTATTGCAATATCAGTCTGTTAAATTTCAGATTTTCTTAATTCTCCTACTTCCTGATATCCATGTTAACAGTGAGATCAGAGTCAATCTAGTACATAAAGCTATCATTCTTAAGTCCTGTACTGTAAAGAAAAAAAAAAAGAGAACTGGAGGCTTCATACACCCATTCAGATTTACACCTTTAGTAAGTATTTTCCCCTTTACCTCTCTGCTCTTCTTCCCTTCCTTGTCCACAGAGTAAGCACAGAGTTATGGTCTGATTTTGAGCATCTGTCCTACGGCCCTTTACTCTCATCATGGGGCCCTTTATTACGGTAAACAACAGAAGAGAAGAAAATGCTGCCAAGGAGACACCAATTCAGGCTACCCTGTATTAGAAATATTAAAAATGTCATCAAATAACCATAAATATACCCAACAAAATAGAAAACCACAAGGAAAAAATGGAAAATAAATTAAATACTACCCCTGGTCAGCTCCCTCTCAACACCCCCCCCCCCCCAAAGAGACACCCAGTGACCCACCATCACAGTCCCTGCTAAACCAGGCTTCACCCCAGATGATGTCTGCTTAAGACGAAACGCGTCGGGACTTCACTGCAGCCTGAGATTTTATTGAAAAAGCGCTTATGTTCTTTGTACACGTGAGTTTGATAATTTTTTATTAAATTGCTTGAAACGAAAAACGGAGTTACACTATTGTGGTCCCTGCTTTCTTCCTTTATATCTATCCCATTACCTATGATGATTTATGTGGATGGAGACATACCGCAGAGGAAGTAGCCACACTTGAAAGTTTTCCAGAAAAGGACAACACCTCAAAAACAGCCTTTGTATACCTACAAGCATATATGATCCTCCAAATATAATTTTGAGCAGGATCTATTAAATCTGGTAAGCCCCCATTTTATGTGGTGGAGGGTTCACGCGGTGATTGTGTAACTATTCCTTGGAGGAGGTGTAGGACTGTCTTCACTTCATCGTATCACATACAGATATTTTGGAAAATTCGGAGAATTCCTCACTGGTTTTCATGCTGTTTTTCCATTTCCATTTTTTTGGACACATCTTTTCATATATTTATCTGGACATTCCAGCTTTGCATATACAGCAATGAATGTTTAAATGTTTTTTATTTTCTTTGCACAGTTTAATATATGTACTAACTACATTGGTCACATTGTAATGTGGTAAAAACAAATAAGCGCTACACTGTTTTTCACAAAATTTATTACGTCACATTTGTACACCTAGATGTTGTGTTAGCTGCTGTTTGTATATTGGTTACACTTTTGAATAGCGCAGTGTTTTTGGATTGTTTTGAAATAAACCAGGCTGCATGAAAATGCCCAATAAAACAATACATAAAGGCAATGCACTAATACCGCTGTCAGAAAAGCAACTGAAGCAACTTTATATAAGTTCCAATTGAGGCTGGGTTCACACATGCTTATAGCAGAGGGTCCAGTTGTGTCCCTTTTCACTGATTCAGGTGTGAATTAGGGAATTTTTGCCTGAATTCACACCCGATTCAGAGCCAAAAAAGTACAGAACCCTTTGCAAATGTGGACCGCGGCCTCCTGGAGGTGTGTGAACCCAGTCTAAAAATATAGGTGGATTAAAGGTCCGGTGGTGTAAAAATGGCATACCAAAGAGTTATCCTTTGGTGGATGAACCGCTATCCACTTCACTATGGCCAATCTGTAATCTATTGCAAATGACGATTGTGATAAACCACCAAAAAAGGGGTGTTAGGCTACAAATAGCTGGTGCAGTCCAACAGGAACTTTGATTGTGGCTATGAACCTCTTGTAAAACCCAGGGAGCCAATGTAGGTTATTGGGGGATCGAGATGGATGGATGGCTCAGCTGCACTCTGAGTGCATGATATGCAGCAGGTAAACTCACAGTGTGTAGTTAGACAATGCTAAGAAAATGTCTCAAATGCCCTCCTATAGGTGTATGGCTGAAAGGCTAATGCCGCGTACACACGACCGGACTTTCAGGCAAACTAGGTCCGACGGTCTTCCAGACGGACTTTCGGCTGAGTTCTGATTAGGGATGAGCCGAACACCCCCCGGTTTGGTTCGCACCAGAACTTGCGAACGACCCCCGCGTTTGGTACGAACGTTAGAACCCCATTGAAGTCTATGGGACTCGAACGTTTGAATTGGAAAGTGCTAATTTTAACGGCTAATATGCAAGATAGTGTCCTAAAAAGGGTTTGGGGACCTGCCTCCTGCCTCAGGGGACATGGGTCACTGCAAAAAAAAGTTTTAAAAACTGCCGTTTTGGCGGGAGCACTGATTTTAATGACGATTAAAGTGAAAAAAAAAAAGTGAAATATTCCTTTAAATATGGTGCCTGGGGGGTGTCTGTAGTATGCCTGTGAAGTGCCACGTGTTTCCCGTGTTTAGAACAGTCCCTGCACCAAATGACATTAAACGGAAATAACACCATTTAAAACTGCTTGCGGTTTTAATGTTATATCTGGTTCCTGCAATATGGTTGAAAATCATTGAGAAACATGGCATGGGTAGCCCTCCCTGCCCATTACCAGCCTATTTGGGTCTTGTACGCATATTAAGGGGAACCCCGTACCCATATTAAAAAAAGGAAATGCGTGTGGCCCCCAGGCCCTATATACTCAGAACAGCAGTATACAGGCGGTGCAAACAAGACAGGGACTGTGTAGGTTTGTTGTGTTAAGTTGAATCTGTTTGTCATTTTCAACCGGTACATTTTTAAAGTGTAGCTCCAGTCAAAAAAACTATCTTTAAGCTTTTTGGAAAACATAGGGAAGGGTTATCACCCCTGTATAATTTGTTTTGTCGTCCATCTTTTTTCATCTCACTTGCTGCTGTCTCCTTGCATTTGCAAATAGGAGATGTTTGTAAGTTGGATGTTTGAAAGTAGGGGCCTGCCCTATATTATAGCGGTATGTACTGGGTACAGAGCACGCAGACAGCACGCACTATCTCCTAACACTACTGACTGCAAGCTCTATTATTAACCACTTGTTAGCCCAATGTTTGCATAAAGTGAAAGATGAAGTTATGCTGAGTAAATAGATATCAAACATGTCACTCTTCAAAATTGCACATGCCCGTGGAATGGCGCCAAACGTCGCTACTTAAAAAATCCCCATAGGCGACACTTTAATTTTTTTTTTACTGGTTACATGTTTTGAGTTGCAGAGGAGGTCTAGGACTAGAATTATTGCTCTCGCTCTAACATTCTCGGCGATACCTCACATGTGTGGCACATGCGAGCACATGGGGACATGGGCGCTTTAATTTTTATTTTATTTTTTTATTGTTCATTTTACTTTATTTATTTTAGTTTGACATTTTTTCCCCCAAAAATATATTTTTGATCACTTTTATTCCTATTACAAGAAATGTAAACATCCCTTGTAATAGGAATATGGGGTGACAGGTCCTCTTTACAGTGAAATCTGGGGGGTCAATATGACCCCACATCTCACCTCTAGGCTGGGAAGCCTGAAATAAAAAATAAAAAAAAAGATTCTGGCTTTGATCGTACTGGCGAGTTGGTAGAAGCACCGGAGGGCGGTGAGGGGTGGGGGGCGTCTATGGCTGGGTATTTCAGGGTATCACCGAGTATGGCTGGGTATCTCTGAGTATGGCTGGGTATGGCAATTTATGGCAGGGTATTACAGAGTATTGGCGGGGTATTGGCGGGGTACTACAGAGTAATAGCAGGGTACTGCAGAGTATTGGGGGGTACTACAGAGTAATGGCAGGGTACTGCAGAGTATTGGGGGTACTGCAGAGTAATGGGGGTTACTGCAGAGTAATGGGGGGTACTGCAGAGTAATAGCAGGGTACTGCACTGCAGAGTAATGGCAGGGTACTGCAGATTATTGGGGGTACTGCAGAGTATTGGGGGTACTGCAGAGTAATGGCGGGTACTGCAGAGTAATGGCGGGTACTGCAGAGTATTGGGGGGTACTGCAGAGTAATGGGGGTTACTGCAGAGTAATGGGGGGTACTGCAGAGTAATGGCAGGGTACTGCAGAGTATGCACTGGTATTGCAGAGTATTGGCAGGGAATTGAGGGGTTAAATTCGGTGAGCAGCGATGTGGGCACTGCAGATGCAGCCCACATCGCTGCTGACACCGATCTCTTTCCCCTCCGCTGTACCGATCGGTACAGAGAGGGGAGGGAGGAACAGGCGTCATAACATGACGCCGGTTTGTTTCCAAGTGATCACTCCGTCATTTGACGGAGCAATCACGTGGTAAACGGCCGCTATGAGCGGCCGTTTACCGTGATCCGTGATGCGACCCGGCGGTCACGGATGCTCTCGAGTGCGCACACCTCGGGGCACGCGAGAGCAGAATTCTGGGAGGCCGTTAATTAACGGCCTCTCAGAGTTAAACAACCCCCCTGAAGCCGTTAATCGACAATGGGCAGTTGTTAAGTGGTTAAAGCTAGATAACTAGCTATATAGGTGAGGTGAATATAGTGGTGTATACTGCAGTCAGGGCACAGACAACAACCACTACACAGCAGCAAGATAGGAAATCAGCCAAAAACGATTGGTGTGTACTGTGTTGAAGGTACACAGAACACCCACTGCTTCAGATGCTAAGTAACACACTACACGAGGCCGCCTCAAAGGCGGCCTTATATAGTGTGGGGCGTGCACTACACAGCCTGAGCTATGATTGGCCACAGGCAGGATGCCTGTGGCCAATCATGGCTCTCCTCGCTGCCGGCGCTGCGATTGGCCAAGCATGCGGGGTCACAGTGCATGCTTGGCCAATCATCGGGCAGCAATGCACTGCGCCAACGCAGTGCATATTATGGTCCGCGCGCGCGTCACTCGAATTTTGACGCGAACGGCCAAAACGTTCGGAATTCGCCGAACGCACGAACAGCCAATGTTCGAGTCGAACGTACGTTCGACTCGAACACGAAGCTCATCCCTAGTTCTGATGGACTTTCCAAATGAACGGACTTGGCCACACACGAACGGACTAAGTCTGTTCATTTTGAATGTGAGAACGTAAACGGGACTAAAAAAGGAAGTTCAATAGCCAGTAGCCAATAGCTTCCCTTGTGTCGTATTGGGTCCATCAGACCAGCACACAGATAAACGGTTTTCCCCAATTTTAGTCCGTCGAAATTGAGTCTGTCAGATAGATTTAAAACATGTTCTATTTCTAGGTCCGTCTGATTTTTTTTTTGAAAAACGATCGGACTAGCCCACACGCGATCAGATTGTCCGACGGACTAATCCTTTTGGACCTAGTCTGCCGGAAAGTCTGGTCGCGTGTACACGGCATTAGTGCCCTAAGCTGGATGGATGGCTGCAATTCTTCTGTAAACAATGACCAGACTTCACCCTGCCCGGAGACTTGCTGTCTGCATCGAGTTGTAACCTGATACAGCTGATTCTACTGATAGAACTGGGAGCTGACACACCATGTATGCATCTAGGGTGCGATGAGCTCACTGAAGATCAGTTTGTGCTGCTAGACAGGGAGCCAACACATGAGCGGAGTGAGCTCTGCAGATGCCAACCTGTGCGGAGCCCTCCATGTCTTCACCTCACCATGGATATTACTGGATGATCCAAAGTGGCGCATGAGATTATCTCAAAGGCCAGTTTGCCTGTGTGAAGCAAGCTGTCAGAACTCTAAAAACTCTGCTGCAATCAGTTCCAGTAGCTCTGTAGAGTGCTGGGCCGCCTGTCAGTAGTCTTCCTGCGGTCTTAGGCCTCCCCAATGATGGAACACCAGGGTCCAAGCATAAGTGCAACTGCTGCGATCCTGATAGATCCACCACTGCATCAGCATACTGGTCTTATTTAGGGATGAGCTGAGTGTATCTGGGACTGATATGAAACAGGTTTACAGAAAATAGCTGTGCCAAAACTGAACCCCACTGTGAAGTCAATTGAAAAATGAATGTTAAAAAACATTAATAACTATTTTCTAGGCTTATGGGCAAAGGAATGTAAAACAAATCACAAGAGGTGGGCAGCTTTGCATTACATTTTAATGGGGAAACCCATGCCTGGAAAGCCAGGAAATAAGAGGCAGGATGTGTTTGGATTGAACCTTAAGCTCATCTCTAGGAACTGGTGGTAGTTATTTTTTAATTCATAACAGCACTAACAACCCATTCTGAAAGTGGATACCTGAATATGTTGAATGCATCTGGACTCTTAAAGCGGTAGTAAACCCGCAAATTTTTTTTTTTTTTTTTAAACCTGCAAAGCAAAAGGCATAATGAGCTAGTATGCACCGCATACTAGCTCATTATGAAATAATTACCTTAGAACGAGGCCCCGACATCTGGCCCGATCCACGCCGAGGGAGCTGACATGCTCCCTCTGCGTTTCTTCCGGGTATCGCGGCTCCGGCGCTGTGAGTGGCCGGAGCCGCGATATCGTCACTCCCGCGCATGCGCGCGGGAGATTTAATTTCAGGCCGAGAATCCCCTGACTGCAGCGGAGCATACCGAGGGGAATATCTCCTAAACCGTACAGGCTTTCCTGTATTATAGGCTTTCCTGTAGGTAAAAGTTAAAAATTTGAGTATACAACCACTTTAAGAAAACTGTCACAAGGCTGGATTTCATTAATTAGGCACAGGAATTTTTGTAAGGGAACATCGCACCAAAAAAGTGTTCCAAAAGCTTTATTGAAATCCTCCACTGTCTTCTGTCATATACTTGGCATTCCTCTTCTACACAAAGTGCATGTGGTCATACCCTCCACACTGCTCCCCTGCATATACCACTCACTGTCAAACTCCCAGCACTCCTCCCCTGCACACACTTATGCCGCATACACACGATCAGACTATCCGGCAGACTTGGCGGCGACAGAAGACCGGGCCACTGCTACCAAAAGAGCTGGAAGAAGGAGCAGAGGCCCAGCAAGAAGAACCGAAGAGGGGGACAAGACCCCCGAAGTCGGAAGAAGAGGCAGCGGCAACAGAAGACCGGGCCACCACTAGTAAAAGAGCTAAAGGAAGAAAGCGGAGGCCCGGGAGGAAGAACCGAAGAGGGGGACAAGACCCCCGAAGTCAGAAGAAGACCCCCAGGCAGCGACGAAGAAGAAAGCCGGGCTCCTCCACTAGTAAAAGAGCTAGCAGAATATAGCAGAGGAGTCCGGCGAGAAGACCCCCAAGACGGAAGAAGGAACTCTGCAATAAATTATTTTAAACCTTGTGTGGTGTTTTTATGTTACATTTTTATCACCAGGTGAATGGGTAGGGGTACATTGTACCCCATACTCATTCACATAGGGTGGGGGGGTGGTATCTGAGGGCCCCCTTATTAAAGGGGGCTCCCGGATTTCGATAAGCCCCCCACCTGCAAACCCCGACAATCAGCGTCCAGGGTTGTCAGGAAGAGGCCCTTGTCCTCATCAACATGGGGACAAGGTGCTTTGGGGTGGGGGGGCCGAAAGGCCCCCCTTTCCCCAAAGCACCCTCATGTATGTGGAGGGCATGCGGCCTGGTACAGCTCAGGAGTGGGGGGGCGCTCGCTCGTCCCAACCCCCTTTCCTGACCGGCTGTGTTGCGTGCTCGGATAAGGGAGCTATTTTTAGCACTAAAACACCTGAAAAGCACCCCAGTGTGAAAGGGATCTTACAGCTCATATACTTTCTGCACTCCTTCCTCATACACTCTGCACTCCTCCCCTTCATATACTGCCTATTGTCATACCCTCCACACAACTTGTTTTTCACATACTGCCTTCTAAGACACTTCTTTAGGGTTATTTGCAATATCCTTAACACGGACACATTTAATAGTATATACAGTACAAAAATATAAATATATCATATTGTGTTTAGAAACTGGGAAATACTATAACTTATGGGAGTTATAGAATAGCATGGGAAGTAAACAGTACCATATTTTATTTATGGTTTGTTGGTTGTCTCGTGCTTTCATGCAATTTAATTTATTATATCTTTAGGAATATTTTCTTCTTGTCCTTTATTGATTCATTATGTGTTTGTGTCTCAAGGGTAAATTCGGATACCTGCCCAAGCCTTTCATTTGTTAATTTCTGTTATCGCATGAATGTGGTGTGTTTATAATGACCTCTCTTTGTATTTATGGATAGCTTTGCTTTACAGCAGACATTCAGCTCCATCTAGTATTTGTTGACAGGAGAGCAGGTCATTCTGCAGAGAGTAATAATCTTCGTTTCCTTTTGCCAGCCTATTGATCATGAAATACAATACATATCATGTAGGCGGACACTTTGCTCTCAACAGTTTCTCCATTGATATTGTCATTGGCACAAATCCTCTTTTTGTATATTTGTAAAAGCATAATATAGAAAAGAATGCACAGAATAGATAAATAAATATGTAGAAAAAGAATTGTCCCAAGAGAACCTGTGATGGGGTCCTGTCACAAATCATAACGGCATGTATTTTTCAGTTTCTAAAAACAAGCAAAAATAAGCATTATCATGCTTTCAAAGCATATTATACTGAGATGTTTCAGTTCCTTTGTGGCTGGGCAGCTTCTCTTACTTTATATTTTTACGATTTAACATGAAAATAAAGGACACTCTTTATTTCCATAAATCAGAATTGTCAGTGCTTTACATAAATTCTTTCCCAGTGGAAGGTCTTGTCTGGGCCTTTACATTCCATATAAAGAAAAGAACATTCTCTTCAATGCTTCACAAGAAAGCTTTCTAGGGCTTTGAAAGAACCAAATATATGTAAATGATCTGTCTTTTAGAAAAATTGTGGACGTTATACTTCGACACTCTTACACTCAGCTAGTCAAAAACTTAAGAATTTAATTGGTTACTTCATTAAAATTTTGTATCTAAATTTGTATGTCAGAGATGGGCCTCACCAGTTACTTTAGTTGATTTTATCACATGGTATGTTGTGTTTGGTAAAATGGAGGAAACAACCAATCAAATTTTTTTGTTTGGTCAGCTTTGTTTTTAGAAGCATATACTATTTGATTATCATGGATTATCATGGTATAGTCTGAACTTAACATTTTATTAGGGAAAGGATATGTGATACTTGAAATGTAGATGATCAAGGTGTTATTGGTGTTTTTCTAAAATTATATAAATTCTCCATTAATTAATGTACAAATATTTCTATGTTTAAACTGCACCAGTAGCACTGCTCCATAATGCCATGTACAGTTAAAGCAACCCCAAACTTCAAATTTTCCCATGTCACTCTTGAACCAGCACAAAAAAACCTCTCTCCTCACTTTAGGGAAGCCCCCTCTCTGGGGGGGGGACAGAACAGCCATCGTAATGGAGTATTGAAGTTGCTGCAGGGTCAGGGTAGACAACTCTGGCAAACTGCAAGGGAGAAATTATGGTCAGTTGGGTTTCTGGGGGATTAAAGTCTTTATTGTCTTAGTCAATTTACATAATGTATTTTCCTTGCTGTAATGAGGGGACCTGCCTTGAGTACTGTGCTAGGGGGGCACAACTGATGTTGGAGCCTTTCCTGCTTTTGCATCAACAGGCCATCTCCTGTACTGTGCAAGACTTAGGTGTCAGAATGACAATTTAGTCCTGCAAATTATCCTTGTGTAATTGAGTTCCACTTTCTGTGTCACAGCCTCCTGTTATCAGCAGTGCTAACAGCTCCTAGTTCTGGATATCTTTTTAGCCTTCACATGTACATGAAATATAAATTCACCAATGTTAGAACACTATTTATTTATTTCAGTATTTTCATTATATCATGATTACAGTGATCACTGTAACCACAGATTTTGGGTCTATGAAATAGACACACAAAAATAGACTGGCTCGCAGTGTCTGCTCTAATTTATCCCAAAGGTGTTCTATCAGGTTGAGGCAGGCCAGACAAGTTCCTCCACACCAAAATCGCTCATCCATGTCATGTCATTTTATGTTGATTTCAGTCATGTTGGAACAGGAAGGGGCCACCCCCAAACTGTTCCCACAAAGTTGGGAGCATGAAATTGTCCAAAATGTCTTAGTATGCTGACACCTTAAGAGTTCCCTTCACTGGAACTAAGGGGCCAAGCCCAATCCCTGAAAAACAATCCCACACCATTATACCCACTCCACCAAACGATTTGGAGTGGTCACCCAATACTTTTGGCAATATAGTGTGGATGAACAATTTTGGGGTGGGAGAACTTGACTGTCCTGCAACCCGGTAGAACATGTTTGGCATGAATTAGAGATGAGACTGCCAGCTAGGTCTTCTAGTCCACCATCAGTGCCTGAACCTCACAAATGTACTTCTGAAAGAATGGCCAAACATTCCCATAGGCACACTCCAAAACCTTGTGGACAGCATTCTGAAGAGCTGAAGGTGTTATAGCTGCAAAGGATGGGCCAGCTCAATATTGAACCCTACACGGACTAAGACTGGGGTGCCATTAAATATAATGTAAAGGCAGGTGTCCTAATACTTTTGACAATATAGTGTATAAATGTATATATACATGGCTTTCGAATTTGCCCTGAAAAACGCATATTGTTTTTTCCTCTGCAGAACATCGGAACAACCAAAGTTCAGCCCAAACTTATGCTCGGGCCAAACCGTTCACCTATTCCTAGTGCACAGTAGAGTTTAGGTCTGGAGACATGCTTGGCCAGTTCATCACCTTTTTCTCAGATTCTTTAGCAAGGCAGTGGTTGTCTTGGAGGTGTGTTTGGTGTTGTTATGTTGGAATACTGCCCTGCGGCCCAGTCTCTGAAGGGAGAGGATCATGTTCTGCTTCGGTATGTCACAGTACGTGTTGGCATTCATGGTTCCCTCAGTGCACTGTAGCTCCCCAGCACTCATGCAGCCCCAGACCATGATACTCCCACCACCATTCTTGACTGTAGGCAAGACACACTTGTCTTTGTACTCCTCACCTGGTTGCCACCACACATGCTTGACACCATCTGAACCAAATAAGTTTATCTTGGTCTCATCAGACTAAAGGACATAGTTCCAGTAATCCATGTCCTTAGTCTGCTTGTCTTCAGCAAACTGTTTGTGGGCTTTCTCGTGCATCATCTTTAGAAGAGGCTTCCTTCTGTGACGACAGCCTAATTTGATGCAGTGTGAGGCTTATGGTCTGAACACTGACAAGCTGACCCCCCCCCCCCCCACCTCTTCAACCTCTGCAGCAATGTTGGTAGCACTCATACGTCTTTTTCCCAAAGACAACCTCTGGATATGACATTGAGCACATGTACTCAACTTCTTTGGTCAACCATGGCTAGGTCTGCTCTGAGTGGAACCTGTCCTGTTAAACTGCTGTATGGTCTTGGCCACTGTGCTGCAGCTCAGTTTCAGGGTCTTGGCAATCTTCTTATAGCCTAGGCCATCTTTATGTAGAGTGACACTTCTTTATTTTCAGATCCTCAAAGAGTTCTTTGCCATGGGTGCCATATTGAACTTTCAGTGACGAGTATAAAATAGTGAGAGCAATAACACCAAATTTAAAACACTGCTCCCCAGTCTCACCTGAGACCTTGTAACACCAATGGGTCACATGACATTGTGGAGGGAAAATGGCTAATCGGGCCCGATTTGGACATTTTCACTTAGGGATGTACTTTTGTTGAATTTCAACCATTCCCTACTCTATCTAAAGCTTTTAAATTGTATGTGCCAGACCGAAATATAATAAAACAGTCCAAGATAATTTTAATTGTTGGTAAAACTCATATAAAAACAATAGGGAGGATTTACTAAAACTGGGCCATCATAATCTGGTGGAGCTTGCATGGTAGCCAATCAGCTTCTACCCTCAGCTTGTTCAATTAAGCTTTGCCAAAAAAATCTGAAAGCTGATTGGTTACTTTCTATGCAGAGCTGCACCAAAATTTGCACCCAGTTTTAGTACATTTCCTCCACTCCATTTCAGTGGACAACACTGCTCACCCTTCATCAGGACTCCACACAGGACAAAACATGGATGGACCAGGATTTTGGATTAAATTACTTTATCTACACTTTCTTTTTTCTGATATATATATATATAGAAACAGCTGATGTCTTTGCCATTGCTCAAGTTATGTTATGCTACCGATACAGGCATGCATGTTAGCTTTGTTTAATACTTGTAAAAATGAAGAAGATTAGTATAATAAGTGGTCCTAACATGTTAATGAGAATTATTTCTACCTTCAAAATGGTGACACATAACTCAGTCAAGTGGTCCTGGATTTCATTTTAAGAATGGACCTATAAAGATTTTTCACACTTTACAGATCCTAATGAAATTCTTGGCAGCAATTTATGTGACTTTCATGTTTGGCTCGGAAGATGATCAAATCTCACACTATAATTTTCAACAATTTCAAATGCAGAAAAGCAATTTCATGTAAGAGTTTATGGTCTGCAAAGAAATTGCTATTTTCTTTTAATGACACAGAAAATACTTGTTAATATGCGGAAGGGCTCCTTGATTAATTCTACCAAGTGTAATTCTTTTACTTGAATATATAAAGCAAATATAGTGTTCCATGTTTGTGAATTTGTGTGCCCTTTTTGAATAATTTATTGCCACCCTGGAAAGTGCATAGGTTTTATAAAACTACTTATCAATGCTGTCATGTCTAATAATATGGTAGACCATACATGGAACAAGAATTCATGATAAACTATTACACAGTATACGTCTAGATTGGCTGTGAAGATTAGGTTTTTCTTATGATCCACTTTTAGTCAGAAGATGGAATAAACACAAAAGCCAGGTCTCTCTTAATCAGACATCTTTTGTTGATTAGGAATTGTTCTCTTTTACAGCAGCCAAAGCTATTTATTGGGTTGAAGTTTTCCATAAAATGCCCCAACTATAGAAGTAATGTACAGTATATCCTTACAATTTTTTAGGATGACAGTTTTTGGCTTTAGTCTTTTTTGTGCAGCAGAATATTAACAGAAATCTGACCTCTTATTGTTTTTATTAATCTATTGTTAAAAGAGTAAGAATGATGTTAGCTTTTGCAACAAATGTAAGCCAGAACTATAGTTTAATAATTAGCTTTGTACTATGAGAGAGTCATAGAATCCCCAGTCACAGTGACAGGTCCAAAGCTTGTTCACGTTTTAGGATTTTGGCAAAAGAGGCTCAACAATATCTTATACTTATGAACTATAACCGGAGAGATCCAACATTTCTAGTTCAGTCGTGGTGTCCTTTTTCTAATTTCTTAGCAGACTTCAATTTACCTACTCAATTTGGTGTTAACATAAGTATGCTTTTTTATGTGACCTTCAATTTTTATTATTACAGATTGAAGAGTTTTACTAAGAAAGACCACTAAGTACACTTCTCATGATTTTGAGAAAAAAAAACAAGGTCTACAAAGGGCTATAAATGAATGCATGCTAAACATTTCAGTTGTAAACATATTTTAATCAGTACTAGATACAAAAATGTGAGATAAATTGATCCTAGACCTGACTTACTTAGACCCTGTACACACGGTCGGAGATTTCGACAACCAAATCCGTCGGATTTTGTCCGTCGGATCTTGTCCGAAATTGTTGCATACACACGGTCGGACTAAGTTGTCGAAAAATCTGATCATTCAGAACGCGATGACATAATTTCGTTACGATGGGACTACGTTCAGGCTAGTAGCCAATAGCTTTGATATACAGTGGTGTGAAAAAGTGTTTGCCCCCTTCCTCATTTCCTGTTCCTTTGCATGTTTGTCACACTTAAGTGTTTCGGAACATCAAACCAATTTAAACAATAGTCAAGGACAACACAAGTAAACACAAAATGCAATTTGTAAATGAAGGTGTTTATTATTAAAGGTGAAAAAAAATCCAAACCATCATGGCCCTGTGTGAAAAAGTGATTGCCCCCTAAACCTAATAACTAGTTGGGCCACCCTTAGCAGCAACAACTGCAACCAAGTGTTTGCGATAACGTGCAATGAGGCTTTTACAGCGTCCTGGAGGAATTTTGGCCCACTCATCTTTGCAGAATTGTCCTAATTCAGTTACATTAGAGGGTTTTCGAGCATGAACGGCCTTTTTAAGGTCATACCACAACATCTCAATAGGATTCAGGTCAGGACTTTGGCTAGGCCACTCCAAAGTCTTCATTTTGTTTTTCTTCAGCCATTCGGTGGTGGACTTGCTGGTGTGTTTAGGATCATTGTCCTGCTGCAGAACCCAAGTTCGTTTCAGCTTGAGTACACGAACAGATGGTCGGACATTCTCCTTCAGGATCTCTTGGTAGACAGCAGAATTCATAGTTCCTTTTATCACGGCAAGTCTTCCAGGTCCTGAAGCAGCAAAACAGCCCCAGACCATCACACTACCACCACCATATTTTACTGTTGGTATAATGTTCTTTTTATGAAATGCAGTGTTCCTTCTACGCCAGATATACTTGGACACACACCTTCCAAAGAGTTCCACTTTTGTCTCATCGGTCCACAGAATGTTGTCCCAAAAGTCTTGGGGATCATCAAGATGTGTTGTGGAGAAATTGAGACGAGCTTTGATGTTCTTTTTGCTCAGCAGTGGTTTTCTCCTTGGAACTCTGCCATGCAGGCCATTTTTGCCCAGTCTTTTCCTGATGGTGGAGGCATGAACACTGACCTTAACTGAGGCAAGTGAGGCCTGCAGTTCCTTGGAAGTTGTTGTGGGGTCTTTTGTGACCTCTTGGATGAGTCGTCGCTGCGCTCTTGGGGTAATTTTGGGCAGCCGGCCACTCCTGGGAAGGTTCACCACTGTTCCATGTCTTCGCCATTTGTGGATAATGGCTCTCACTGTGGTTCGCTGGATTCCCAAAGCTTTGGAAATGGCTTTATAACCCTTTCCAGACTGATAGATCTCAATTACTTTCTTTCTCAATTGTTCCTGAATTTCTTTGGGTCTCGGCATGATGTGTAGCTTTTAAGGATCTTCTGGTGGACCTTACTGTGTCAAGCAGCTCCTATTTAAGTGATGCCTTGATTGTGAACAGGTGTGGCAATAATCAGGCCTGGGTGTGGCCAGAGAAATTGAACTCAGGTGTGGACAACCACAGTTATAGTATGTTTTAACAAGGGGGGCAATCACTTTTTCACACAGGGCCATGATGGTTTGGATTTTTTTTCACCTTTAATAATAAACACCTTCATTTACAAATTGCATTTTGTGTTTACTTGTGTTGTCCTTGACTATTGTTTAAATTGGTTTGATGTTCCGAAACACTTAAGTGTGACAAACATGCAAAGGAACAGGAAATGAGGAAGGGGGCAAACACTTTTTCACACCACTGTAGGAATTTGATCTGAGCATGCGTGGCACTTGGTCCGATCAAAATTCTCTACACATGATCGGAGTATGTCCGATTGAACCAGTTGGTCGGGAAATATTTCCAACAAGTTGGAAAATTGGGTCCGACGGATATTCCGTCGGAATCAGTCCGATGCTTACCACACACAGTCAGATTATCCGACAACACGGTCCGATAGGACACATTCCGACGGATTCTCCGACCATGTGTACAAGGGCTAAGACTTGAATATTTCACCTTGCCTAACCTCAACTCACACTTGGTAAATCACAGCCAATCACTCTACTTTCATTTTTTTTAAACTATAGAACATAAACGCGGTGTTTTATGATTCCTACAAAGGCTTCAGCATTTGGTTTGATTGCTTTTTTTCAAGTCAATATTAGGACAGATGAATTGTTAAACTTTAAAATGTGTAGATGTAAGCAGATGTGACAGATATCCTTGCAGTTCAAATTTAATTAACCCACAAAGCTGAATGTACAAGACACAGATGTGATGAAATCTTGTCACTTTTTATCTTTCTACAACTAACAAACAATAGCCTTATAACCCATTTCTTGTTAACAAAAATGAAAATATTGCATTTTCATTTACAAAGCTTTTAACATGAAAAAGATATGGAAATAAAAACATGCCTGCTGCTCAATCTCATCATGAAATACATTCCCCTCATCTTTCAGCACCATGGTCAAAATAGATACAGTTATATGTCATTCTAAACACAAATAGGCTCAAAAAAGTATAAAGAATAAAAATTGTTAGATTTAAATAGTCTGATCCCCTCAAAACGTATATGGTTCGTTCCCCTCATACCTCACTTTGCCTGGAGGATTAGATAACCCAAAGTGTTTTTACAACACACCAATGCTCTTTGGTTTTGATCCCTACCTGTATCAATTACAAAGGCATCTCATGCTAGAGTTTTTTAAAGTACCGATACTTTTTTTCAAGTTCTCGCCGATACCGATTACCAATACTTTTTTATGTCATGTGACAGTTTTCAAAGCGCAATACAGACCATCACTGATGGCTGGCACTGATAGAGGGAACTGACTGATGGCTGGCATGGATAGATGGCACTGACTGATGAGCACTGATAGATGGCACTGACAGGTGGCTGGCACTGATGGCTGGCACTGATAGATGGCACTGACAGGCAGCACTTCTGAGCACTGATAGGTGGCATGTATGGACATTGATGGGCAGGCACTGAAATGCATCAATAAATTACATGAGACAAGAGGAAAGAATTCACTTTGCAATGCTATGCTGCCTGTGACGCCCATCTTGGTACACTTTGCCCTTGGCCGCAGTAAGCAGCAGCGAACATCTTGTTACACCCAGCCTGAATTATGTGGGCTGGGTGTAACAAGATGTCCACTGCTGGCTTACTGCAGCCAATTGCAGGGTGTACCAAGATAGACGTTGGGATGTTCAAACCCTGACGTTGACACAGAACGTCATTTTCGAATGTGGTGGCTCCGGTCACCGATCCTGATGGAAAATGTGGCTACACCCTGTATCCCTGCCAGCTTACCTCATTCCACTGCTTGAGAACTCACTCTCCGCTCCGCCTGATGACTCTGCCTTCTGACTTCTGGTTGCGTGCAGCAACACCGCCTCTCCCAGGTATCGGATTAGGCACTGGGAGCATTTTTGCGAGTACAAATGCTCGGTATCAGGGCAACCCTAGTTAGTAGAGTACTAAGGATCAATGCCATAGATAGAAGTTATATATGCAGAAGCAAAAATAATATTAACAACAATGATATTTTATATTATGTTATTAATGTTCTTGAACTCAGTTACTCAATAACCCTAATAGAAACTTCTTTAAACTTTGTATAGACACATTGTATAGAATCATGTCCAGGTACAAATTCAAGCACATGTTATCCATAGACCATCAGGAATGAAATGCATGTTACTGTACAGAGACCGATCTATGACTATCTACGATCCTGAGATCTGACTTTGGCCAAGATCAAAATGGATTTGTATGATAAAGTCTGTCAATAGCATTGACAAAGCAGTGTTTCTTTTTATAAGTCTTCCCTGTAACATAGTTTACAGAAGCACATCCTGCCTTTAGATCTATTTTAATACTGAAAGGGGTGCTTACAATGGTCAGATATTATTTGTTTACGTAAAACTTTTATCCCAAAAGGACAACAAAATATTGCTGTAACTGCTTAAAATGTGTTAGCTAGAGTTGGGCTTTACATTCTTAGTCACTAATGTAAGGTCCATCTTAATCTACTAGTCCATCCAACATTACTCTGTCCACATTGCTTCTCCATGGATGTAGTGGAGGGGTGAATGTAGCCACATTAAGACAGGAGCTGTGTTACTGGCTGAGCACTAGGTCAAAAAAACCTGAAACCAAAAAAAATTTATGCAGCCACCACATCCAGTGATTGATAAGATAAAAAATATAGCTTTTGGGGGTTGAGTTATGCTTCAAGAGTTTAGCTTTCTTTAAAAAGCCTCCCTAATTTGACCCCCTCCTACCCCAGACCTCAAAGCAGCTGCATAGGTTGCTATGGCTAACATTACGCTACTGTGAAAATGGGCAATTTTCATGACAAAGCCAATCTTACTGATGCACTGGGCCAAGAGTTAGAAGCAACTAGTGTAATATATTCACTGGTATAAATTGTAAGGTTGCTTCTGCTTTTAAATTTGTCTTTTTGCATAACTATTACACCTTCATCTAAAATGACTTTTAGATAGTACCAAGCTGAAAACATATAGATTCTGCCATTGCTGATCTTGTGCTTTGAAAATGCTAAGTAAATTGTTGTCATGCTAATCTGATAACTTCAATGTTTCCTATTAAAAAGAGAGAGAAGCAGAACAGGGTTTCTAAATGTGTCTCTCTATTTTCTGTGCCGGAGATTCAAAAAACTCAGATGTCATTGGATCAGTACAATAATCAGTAACTAACATTTCCAAAAGAAGGTCAACATCTTCCATGCTTTGTCCAACACAGGTTCCCTTTAGACCCCCTTTACACTTGAGCGTTATTTTAGCTTGTTTCACTGTCTTAAAATCCGATGACACATTAAATAGGCAGAATCAAAGTTGAGCTCTCCATTAGTGCAGGCTTTTTGCTTCTAGTAGTGCTTTTTATAAATTGGCATACAAACAACTGAACCTTTAAAATAAGCTCACTGAAAAAAATAAAAATTTAAATGAAAGAAGGCTGAAAAACACAACAGCATTTCTACACACGTTAATATGACATTAGTTTGTATTAGATAAATGTTGGAGACAAAGATGGATTAACCAAACACTATTATGTAAAGGGAATATGCTCTTCCAACGGAAACCTGGCATTTCATTTGCATGTGTTTATAGTTAATCAACAACAGGGTGCTATGTGTTGCCAGGAAACATTATTTAAGCATTCAGACAGCGGAATGCCCCTGGGAGCAGTATAGTACATAAATTGAATAGTAAAATGATGTTGGGAGATACCTGAACATATAATTCACCAGTAAATCTCTTAGCTACTTTTACAATGAGTGTAACTCTTTGTATACATAATCAGAATGGTTTATAACTTTGCCATGAAAGGTAGTTGTGCAAAAAGTGTACATGTTCTTCCCATTTCTTGGTGTGCAAAATATAGGATGACAGGTAATTTTAAGATTTATTATTCAGTTACTATTGTTGAAAAATGGTGTTAATTTGGGAATACTGTAAATCTGCCTGTCATCTTTCTTCTTTCTCCTTATAACATGACCTTGGGTTACTGATCCATATTTCCTACTTAGCATGATCTAATGTTGATCCAACGTCTCAGCCAACAAAAGTTCAATAGTTTCAAATCTATTTTTGCATATATATTCAATGAATGATTATAGCATTAGTATGTGAGAGATAGCTTTTCAGTAACAATATATAAAGGAAACTAGAAACTTCATATTGACTGAAATGCCAGAAAATCAATCCATGTAAATGGCAATCTATGAAGTTGCTGAAAATGACTTTTAAAGTATATGTAAGGACAAAATAGTACACATAATACAAGGTAATATACTGAAGCTACACCAAGTTCAGTTAAAAGTGGAGTCAAGTCCCAATTCTGGCAAGAAGGCTCCAAAGAGCAGGGAGGAACCAAAGTGTAGACAGGATTAGAGTCAGAGCCAGACAAAAGGTTGGCAACGAGTGGGCAATGAGGTATGCATTCTCTTTGAAGTAGCATAGTCAGTAATCCAAGGCGAGGTCAGTAGTGAAGATAGCCAGTGAACAAACAGACAAAGGTAATCCAGAAGAGAGGTCAGATGGAAGCTAAGTCAATCACAGAGTTAGAACGCATATCAGGATCACAAAACTGAGCAAAACTGAACACCATTCAGCAAAGAGGTTGTGCAGCTTTCAGGTTTAAGTAGCCCGCTTGGAGGCAATGAAAGTGCACAGATGCGTGTGCTCATACACATAAACACTTATAAGGATGCATACATACTTAGACTTCTATGGCCGAAAAAATTGTGCATGCTTATGCACACCCGAGAGTTGGTACAATGTTCCTGATATAAAAAGGAAGTGACATCATCCTGGGACACAAACAGGAAAAATAAAAAAAAGTAACATTTTGTCTAATAGCGTTTGGAGAAAAATTATACATACCTCCACTCCAGAGACATCTGTGAGCTTTCTTACAGTCTCTGACATCTTCGAGGTTGTTTCTTGTGGGTTTGGGAACTTCAGCCATCTTGATTGGCTAGGCTGGGATGATGCAACTACCATGCATGCACAAGGGAGTTAATTCATCCCAGCACATGGCAGATGCCAGGATTGTACACTGATAAACTATATACTGTCGTAATTAAATTTGTATACTGATATATTATATATACGCATTAAGAGAATTATGTTTTCATATTTAATGTTCAGGCATGCTGTTGCATTCAACTGATGCTCAGATGTTATTATGGGATCTGATGTTTACCATGAAAAAAATCCCCCTCACCATCTTAGCACCATCACAGCCTGTACCATTGAACATGGCAGGGAAGATTCACAGATGCATAATGTTTACAACAAATTCTGTCACAGAAGTTGAAAAAAGATTTCAACTCTTCTATTTTATGAGTTTCTGGACTTATTTGTCTGTGGCTGTTAGGCACAAATGAAACCAGGTCTGATCTTTTGCACCTGTAGCCTGTCTTCTTGAAAGTTCAATATGTTGGGAATTGATTTTGAGCATTTGTGGCTGTCATGATAGCTTGAACAAGACTTGAGCCCTCTGATCTCTCTTATAACGTATTAAAAGGATGTTGTCTACCAGAAAATGTCAGTTCTCTAAATTTAACAGAGACCGAATTTGAAAAAAAAAAAAGGTGGTCAACATTTACTAAAATATGCTGCTACCACCACATCTGGCACTAACAATAATCCCACTGTCCAAATTATTGCTACATCAGCTATCCTCCCTGTGTTTGAACAAACAACGGAACTTAACCATGTCTGACTATCGTTGCAAGCTTTGTGTCCTGAATTACAGCCAAATTTGTTGTTTGGCTATTTGTGACATGAGCCAGGTATACCTACTGGAGTGATGACTGGGTATAACTCTTAATTTAAAAGCCATCGTTGAATCATTTGTCAGAAAATAACTGTTTTTATTTTAAAATGCTAATTTCAGAATTTATTTTTAACTTTTCAGTTGGCACTAGTGAGCTGAAACAATTGTCAGATTTTTATATCATTCATTGTTTAAATTTATTTACAGTAGTTTGTATATTCAGCCCCACAATGATCACACTCTCTAATAATTTTATTCCTCAAATATTTGTCAATCTACATAACAGGGAATCTTTTAGGGTATAACAGAAGATATTGTGATGCCACTTCAAAATACTTTAAAAAGTCTATACATTCTGTAAAATGTTGCCATGCTATTTTGCTGAAGCCTGCCGGAGGCTTCACTTAAGGTTGATTTAATAAAGGGGTCAATAAATTAAGTGAAGTGTTATTTAATTGTCCTTTCAAAGCAACCTGGTAACAAGACCTTAATATTAGTCTTAGCTGTGTACAGGGGAGCTGACTGCTATTCAGGGCTATCTGCTTTGAGAGCCTGCTGCTGAGGAAAAAGACTTACTAATGACAGAACACTAAGAAGCTGCAAAGGCTACCTGTTTATTTTGGGGAACCCACTGTGGGCATCTTGCTGGTCAGGAACGGACATGAGACAAGAGCTGTGTAGGGAAAATGCATACTGTAAGCGAGTAAGAATAACCCACTAGATACCTGTGAGAAGTAATAAAGAAACCCACATAAGGAAATCTGAAGAAGACAGTGCAGCCTACTTCCAGTCTGCCACCATCCAGCCAAGACAGTGTGGTCAGAGCACAGATTGATCTTGTGAGAACATCCGCTAGAATCCAAGCGTGCTGAGTAGTTTTGCTGTGTTAAACTTTCCTTACACCTGTCGGGGCATCATGGCCTATGGCAGAGTTTTCTTAAAGGAGACCTCTGCATCTTTTTCACTGTCCGCTGTTGGGACAATTTGCATAGATATCTTTTACTCCTGTAAATTACAAATACCTTATTTTGAAAGGTAAGCTCTCCACAATAAAGTTTAAAGACCCCATTGCCAGCTAACTATGTAGATTTACTCCTTGACCAGTAGTTTGATAGGGGCTGTAAAATTTCTCAGTCTTATCTCTCTCATTTTAAATTGGGAGTTGTTTGCTGTGTTGACTGTTCTATTGAAATTGGAAGTGTAATTTTCCATTCAGCCAGTGCGTTCCAGGTAAGGCCTAGTGGTGGTAAAGAGAAAGATGACCTCTAAAAGGCTCCATTAACAACCACGCGTTCACCCTAGCTGACATATACAGTCCAAATACGGCTCAGGTCAGCTTCTTCCGATCAATAGCCACCACATTGGTGGGCTTCCAATCAGGGGTCACCATTTTGGGAGGAGATTTTAATATAACATATAACCATCATTTAAGTGATATTAAAGGATTTTTTTTGCCCTTTAAATAAAAGAACAGTTTGACTGACAGCAGCAGGAGCCTGTGGTTCATGCTGCTCATGTCTCCTGTGAGACCAGGAAGTGGGATGAGCAGTCCTGGAGCCAGCACAGCATTGAAGCTGTGAGAGGAGACAGTGTTTAGGGCTGAGGGTAGAACAGGTAGTGGGTATTTTTTTAGGGAATGTATATGAGAACCCAGTCCCTTCCAATCCAGTACATTCCTTGCTTGGTTTAAGAATGAAGAAAGGTGGATAGTATAGTGTCATCAGTGAACTCAAGGGCCAAGGCCAAAAATTTTCCAGTTCTAACACTACAAGGTTTTGGCATTCTGTGAATTACTCTGTAAAACTTGCACAATTTATTAATTTAGCTCACCAATATCTATTCTGTTATTAAACAGTTCGGCAGCAGGTGTGATATGTGAACCATGGGAAATTATAGAAATTGCATGCTCAATTTGTCTTTTAACTAGATGCTGACCGCCGACCGTCAATTGACGGCCAGGCGGCGCGCCTATTGTGGCGGGAGGCCGTCATATGACGGCCTCCCGTTTAAACAGGGAATGCGCGCGATCGTGCGCGCGCATCCCTGTTTCTTCGGTGGCGGCGTGTCACGGAGACACCGCTCGCCACCGAAGGGGGTGAACAGCCATTCGTTATGGCTGTTTACCACGTGATCGGCCGTGATGAAGTCACGGCTGATCACAGATGGTCACACCCCGAACGTGCACAGCGCATGCGCGCGATCGCGAGCGCGCTGCGCGTGCACGTCGGTGGCGGCGTGTTCCCCGGGAACACTGCTCGTCACCGACACTGGTAAACAGCCATTGGCCGGCTGTTTACCCACGTGATCGGCTGTGATCCTTTCACAGCCGATCACTAAAATGTAAACAAACCGCGGTAACGGGATGTTACCGGGTTCTCCTCCTCACACACCGATCGTGTGTGAGGAGGAGATTGCGGTAACATCTCGTTACCGCCTACAGTGTACACCAATCACACTGATTGCCCCCCCCCAATAAAGAGGACCTGTCACCACCCCTCATAGTACCTGTCAATCACAGTCCATCAGAGTACCTGTCACAGTCCATCAGAGTATTTGAGTACCTGTCCCAGCCCATCAGAGTACCCGAGTACCTGTCCCAGCCCATCAGAGTACCCGAGTACCTGTCCCAGCCCATCAGAGTACCCGAGTACCTGTCCCGGCCCATCAGAGTACCCGAGTACCTGTCCCAGCCCATCAGAGTACCCGAGTACCTGTCCCGGCCCATCAGAGTACCCGAGTACCTGTCCCAGCCCATCAGAGTACCCGAGTACCTGTCCCGGCCCATCAGAGTACCCGAGTACCTGTCCCGGCCCATCAGGTTACCCGAGTACCTGTCCTAGCCCATCAGAGTACCCGAGTACCTGTCCCAGCCCATCAGAGTACCCGAGTACCTGTCCCGGCCCATCAGAGTACCCGAGTACCTGTCCCAGCCCATCAGAGTACCCGAGTACCTGTCCCGGCCCATCAGAGTACCCGAGTACCTGTCCCGGCCCATCAGGTTACCCGAGTACCTGTCCTAGCCCATCAGAGTACCCGAGTACCTGTCCCAGCCCATCAGAGTACCCGAGTACCTGTCCCAGCCCATCAGAGTACCCGAGTACCTGTCCCAGCCCATCTCAGTACCCGAGTACCTGTCCCAGCCCATCAGAGTACCCGAGTACCTGTCCCAGCCCATCAGAGTACCCGAGTACCTGTCCCAGCCCATCAGAGTACCCGAGTACCTGTCCCAGCCCATCAGAGTACCCGAGTACCTGTCCCAGCCCATCTCAGTACCCGAGTACCTGTCCCAGCCCATCAGAGTACCCGAGTATCTGTCCCAGCCCATCAGAGTACCCGAGTACCTGTCCCGGCCCATCAGAGTACCCGAGTACCTGTCCAGGCCCATCAGGTTACCCGAGTACCTGTCCTAGCCCATCAGAGTACCCGAGTACCTGTCCCAGCCCATCAGAGTACCCGAGTACCTGTCCCAGCCCATCAGAGTACCCGAGTACCTGTCCCAGCCCATCTCAGTACCCGAGTACCTGTCCCAGCCTATCTCAGTACCCGAGTACCCGTCCCAGCCCATCTCAGTACCCGAGTACCTGTCCCAGCCCATCAGAGTACCCGAGTACCTGTCCCAGCCCATCAGAGTACCCGAGTACCTGTTCCAGCCCATCAGAGTACCCGAGTACCTGTCCCGGCCCATCAGAGTACCCGAGTACCTGTCCCAGCCCATTAGAGTACCCGAGTACCTGTCACGGCCCATCAGAGTACCCGAGTACCCTTCCCGGCCCATCAGAGTACCTGTCCCGGCCCATCAGAGTACCCAAGTACCTGTCACGGCACATCAGAGTACCCGAGTACCTGTCACGGCACATCAGAGTACCCGAGTACCTGTCACGGCCCATCAGAGTACCCGAGTACCTGTCACGGCCCATCAGGGTACCCGAGTACCTGTCAAGGCCCATCAGGGTACCCGAGTACCTGTCATGGCCCATCAGGTTACCCGAGTACCTGTCACGGCCCATCAGGGTACCCGAGTACCTGTCACAGTCCATTAGAGTACCGAGTACCTGTCACAGTCCATTAGAGTACCGAGTACCTGTCACAGTCCATTAGAGTACCGAGTACCTGTCACAGTCCATTAGAGTACCGAGTACCTGTCACAGTCCATTAGAGTACCGAGTACCTGTCACAGTCCATTAGAGTACAGAGTACCTGTCACAGTCCATCAGAGTACCCGAGTACCTATCACCAGGCCATCAGAGTACCCGAGTACCTGTCACCAGGCCATCAGTGTACCCGAGTACCTGTCACCAGGCCATCAGTGTGCCCAAGTACCTGTCACCAGGCCATCAGTGTACCCGAGTACCTGTCACCAGGCCATCAGTGTACCCGAGTACTTGTCACCAGGCCATCAGAGTACCCGAGTACCTGTCACCAGGCCATCAAAGTACCCGAGTACCTGTCACCAGGCCATCAGAGTACCCAAGTACCTGTCACCAGGCCATCAGAGTACCTGAGTACCTGTCACCAGGCCATCAGAGTACCCGAGTACCTGTCACCAGGCCATCAGAGTACCCGAGTACCTATCTCCAGCCCATCAGAGTACCCGAGTACCTATTTGCAGCCCATGTCTCATAGAATATACGTTGGGGTGTTTGCTTTCCAAAATGGGGTCATTTTGTGGGTAATTTCACTGTCCTGGTGGTCCAGGACCTTCAAAAGTGTGATGGGTAGGAATGAAATGAGATGTGTCATTTATGCTCCTAGAACGCCTGAACGTACTACTTCAATGTTCGGCCTCTCTATGTGGCCAGGCTGTGTAAAAGTCCTACACATGTGGTATCGCCGTACTCGGGAAGAGTAGCAGAATGTATTTTGGGGTGTAATTTTTGCTATATACATGCTATGTGTTAGAAATATCTTATAAATTGTCAATTTTGTGTAAAAAAAAATGTTTTAATTTTTTTCCACATATTCCAAAAACTTCTGGAAAAAAATGAACCGTTCAAAAGACTCATTATGCCTCACAGATTATACGTTGGGGTGTTTGCTTTCCAAAATGGGGTCATTTTATGGGAAATTCCATTGTCCTGGTACTCCAGGGCCTTCAAAATTGTAATAGGTGGTTGAGAAACGAGATGCGTAATTTTTGCTCGTAGAACGTCTGAAGGTACTACATCAATGTTGGTGCTCTGTATGTGGCCAGGCTGTGTAAAAGTCTCACACATGTGGTATCGCCGTACTCGGGAAGAGTAGCAGAATGTATTTTGGGGTGTCATTTTTGCTATATACATGCTATGTGTTAGAAATATCTTATAAATTGACAATTTTGTGTAAAAAAAAAATGCGTTTTAATTTTTTTCCACATATTCCAAAAACTTCTGGAAAAAAATGAACCATTCAAAAGACTCATTATGCCTCACAGATTATACGTTGGGGTGTTTGCTTTCCAAAATGGGGTCATTTTATGGGAAATTCCATTGTCCTGGTACTCCAGGGCCTTCAAAAGTGTAATAGGTGGTTGAGAAACGAGATGCGTAATTTTTGCTCGTAGAACGTCTGAAGGTACTACATCAATGTTGGTGCTCTGTATGTGGCCAGGCTGTGTAAAAGTCTCACACATGTGGTATCGCCGTACTCGGGAAGAGTAGCAGAATGTATTTTGGGGTGTAATTTGTTGTATACATATGCTGTGTGTGAGAAATAACCTGATAATATGACAATTTAGTAAAAAAAAATAAAAAAAAATAAAAAATCTTCATTTTGCAAAGAATTGTGGGAAAAAATGACAACTTAAAAAAACTCACCATGCTACTTACTTAATACCTTGGGATGTCTACTTTGTAAAAAGGGGTCATTTGGGGGGTATTTGTACTTTCCTGACTTGTTAGTGTCTCAAGAAATGAGATACACCTGATGTACTGAAGGCCTGATCAGAAGTGATAAATTTTCAGTGATTGGCACCATAGTTTGTAGACTCTATAACTTTCACAAAGACCAAATAATATATACTAATGTGGGTTATTTTTACCAAAGATATGTAGCAGTATAAATTTTGGCCAAAATTTATGAAGAAAAATTACTAATTAGCAAAAATTTATGACAGAAACGAAGAAAAAGGCATTTTTTTCACAAAATTTACGTATTTTTTTATTTATAGCACAAAAAATAAAAAACCCACTAGTGATTAAATACCACTAAAAGAAAGCTCTATTTGTGTGGAAAAAAGGACGCAAGTTTCATATGGATACAGTGTTGGATGACTGAGTAATTGTCATTCAAACTGTGAGAGCGCTGAAAGCTGAAAATTGGTCTGGTCAGGAAGGGGGTGTAACTGCACTGTACTGAGGTGGTTAAAAACCATAAATGGAAATGTAAGGGGAATGAGCTATAGTCTACTTGTAAATATTCAAATCAACATGATTGCAAGTGAAATTTAGATCAAGATTTTAAAGATCACCTTGAGGTTTAATCAACCAAATCTCCAGCATGGGCCCAATTGGAAACTTCTTCACTATATATATATATATATATATATATATATATATATATATATATATATATATATATATATATATATAAAAGATGTGGTGCAGCACAGGTTTGCTTAAAGTGGAACTTTAGTCACAAAATTAAGTACTGTTAGAGCACTTCAGGCTGGTCCTTTTTGTAGGTATATATGTAAAACATTAAAAAAGTGTCTATACTGTTTACAATTCAGGATTACACTGTCTCACCCTGCTCTGCACATGCTCAGTTGCTCTTTATTTTTAGACACTGTGTGAATTTTTAGAGGCTGATCTCCTGACAGCCTATTACCAGATTTTTTTGCTGTTCGGGGGCTCTGGCCTTCAGCAAAATGGCAGCCTCGAGCAAGAAGAAACAGGAACAATACTGGAAGTAGTTTAAAGCACACACTAATTCTGGTAGCATAATTATAAATTTGGAATGTATGTTCCTTGCTAAAGAACATTATTTTTATAAAGTTGTTATGAGTAAAGTTTCAACTGAAAACGGAACTAAGCCCTCCTATCCTTTTCAACCAATGAAGCTGCCATCGTCATTTGATGATTTGACATTTTGGTTGAGAGCACAAGCAAATGTGACTGTTAGCATTTACGGCATGCCTAGAATATAACTGTTTTTTAAAACAATAAAATCGATGGGTTTAGTTCTGCTTTAAAGTCTCTTATACTTCTCTTATTTTGCATATGAGAAACAGCAAGTTAAATCCACGCACCAGTAAATCTGTGTATACAAAGGCAAAAAACAAAATACAATATAAATATGTTCTTGTTTTGGTTACTAATTTTAATAATTTTCTTTCTCATTATACTTTTTTATTGTGGCTATAATAGGAAAATACAGGTTCACTTTAGCTCAATTTATGGTAAATGTTTCCCACCATAATTTCACCTCATGCCATATTTGTAAATCAAAATCAGAGCTTGAGAAAAGGTCTCCTGTACTGTCACTGAATATGAAAGTAACACAAAACATAACATTTAAAAAATTGATTTAAAAAATGTGTTTCACAAGGAGATAGTGACACAGAAGGATTACTATTTTTTTATATATATGCTGGTAGCTTTGCTGCTCATTTATATTTAATGTGCTTTAGGAGTGATTGTGCAAGTGCAATGCTTGACTGCTCTCCTTGATTACATATTCTTGTTTACAAAAGCAACAAAATGTGATTATGTACAAATATTTCTCAAATTCAGTTTTAACAAATGTCTGTCTATTAACATCACCAAAAGGGAAGGAAAGATTTAAGAGTGTTTTAAAACACAGAATGCCCAAAGCAAACACATCAACCTAACGACATACTGTCAGAGGAGATGCCTAGTAATTAGGCAGACCTGTTCTTCTGACAGATGCCGAACAAGCTTTTGTGTAAGCGGCTTATTTATGGCATGAGTTACTTATGAAATTTGTATTCTACTGTCTTTTTTATGCCCTTGCTAAATACAAATGGAGGTTATCAAGTGTGTGGATTTGATCATAGCTGGGCTGCATTAGGGATGAGTTGCAGGTTTGTTCTTACCTTGGGTTTGAGGGTGATCCTGCCTGTTTGTAGTTTGCAGTCTTGGCAAATGAATACGTAATTTTGCTGGTCCCAATGCTTTTTAAACATAATGCACTGGAAGGACATTTAAATTCAGGTCAGCTGTCTTAGAAGGACCAATAATGAAGGCCTTGATATGTGCCAGCCCAATCATGATAAAATTATATTTTATAACATATATTTTATATATTATATAAAATTATATTGCAGATCAGCCATAATGTCAGCGTACTGGAAGCTACTGTAGGGAAAAGATGGCAAAAGCTGACACGCAGCAGAGGGAGAGATTGTGGTCAGTTAGAAAACTGAACCTTAAAGTGGCTGTAAAGATAAAAAAAAAATCACTACCAGCCCCTCTGTTTTATGAAGCCATCCTACACTGGGTAAGTGTTAGTGTAAAACAATGCCTCTAAATACCTTATCTCTGATTGGCCGGTCATGTGACCTTCAGCCGCTCTCCTCTTCTAATCTAAGGGCTACAGCGGTAGGGGCCAAGATCCCCTTTGAAGTCAGCTGGGGAGGTCACGTGGCCGCTGTGCTGTCCATTCAGCCCCTCCCATTGTAGCCTTTAGATCAGAGGAGGAGAGCCGTCGGAGGCCATGTGACCGGCCAGAACAGATCAGAGATAAGGTATTTAGAGGCATCGTTTTATACTAACATATACACAGTGTAGAATGGCTTAATAAAAGAGAGGATCTGGCAGTGATATTTATTTAACGTTACTTTACTATTAATAGCGGCAGGAGGAGGGGAGAGGGGCGGCTCACACACACTTAGGATCTGACAGACACGGAGGGAAGGGAAGAGAGGGAGGGGGAGAAAGGAAAGGGGAGAGGGGGAGAGCAGCCTGATGATGGAGGCACGTAAACTGTTCACGGTAATCAGGAATCAGCAGTTATGATTATTGTGGTTGGTTTACATAGGGGGGGCACAGGAATAGACAGGATTCACCAGGGTTTTTTTTTTTACAGCTAAGAGAGGGACAGGTTGTGCTGTTTAACCTAGCTCTAATGAATCAGGATCTCTTTTTTTTTTAAGGTTCCAACCACTTTAATTCTGATTGCTAGCTCTTTAGTTAATCAACCCCTTTGTTGTTGTTTTTTTTTTTATTCCTGCTATTGTTTTTTTTGTCTTTTATTTTTATAGATGATATTAGGTCAGCTTTAACTTTTAGCTCCTGTCATGTCCTATCCATAGCAAACCTTTTTGGGGCTTTTGCTTCAAGATCTGGACTTTAGCAGCCATCATAGTTTCCCTTTGAAAAAGTTGTCCAAAAAAACAATTAAAGCGGGAGTCCACCGGGACTCCGCGTTTTTTTTTTTTTTTTTAAAAGCCAGCAGCTACAAATACTGCAGCTGCTGACTTTTAAATAGTGACACTTACCTGTCCAGCGCGCCCTCGATGTCGGCACCCGAAGTCGATCGCTCGCTCGTCTGGCGGGTCCTGCCGCCGCCATCTTGGGTATGGGAATCAGGAAATGGAGCCTTTCGGCTTCATTCCCGGTTCCCTACTGCGCATGCGCGAGCCGCGCGGCGCAATCCGGACGGTCCCCGCTGCCTCTGGGAGCTGTGTGTTTCCCAGCAGGCAGCGGGGCACTTGCTGAAGGGGGCGGGCGCTTGCGGAAAGGGGCGTAACGTACGCCCCTTTCCGCAGAGAGCTAGCCCGGAAGTGGGTGCAGTTACCTGGATGGGGGGGGGATTCCGATGAGCGGAGGTCCATTTTAGGGTGGACCTCCGCTTTAAAAAAAGAAAACAGACCAGTAAAAGATGTGTGTTAAATTAGTTGCTATGGGTACTACACACTATAGGAGGGTATTGATTTACTAAAGGCAAATAGTCTATGTGCTTTGCAAATGCAGTTGTATGCATTTTCCCAGAGCTTAGTGAATGTGATGAAGCCTCACTTTGTAAAGAATACCCAATCAAGTGCAAGGAAAAAAAAAACATTTTGCTTGAACATGAGAGGATGATAGACATCAGCAGAGCTTCACCACATTCACTAAGGGCTAGGGAAAATACGTGCAACTGCACTTGCAAAGTGCACAGTCTATTTGAATTTTGTAAATCTGTGTTTTTGCACTTCATATTTGCATAGAAGTGTCATGATTTTGACTGGTATCACTTTTACTTTTTGTTTTTTTCTTTATCATCTGCATATTCATATGTGTAGTGGTTAGCATTCAACCTTCACTATCTTCTGGTCCTTACTCCGCACTGCAGTTTTTCTCTGTAGGGGACATCAGTACCCTCCTAATCAAGAATGAAAGACAGGAATTCAGCCTTTGGTCGATCGACTGACTTATCCCTATGGTCATGCCCAGGATAGGGGTCTGCTGCCTTTGACTTCTGTTTAAATCTGGCCATAGACAGTTTGAATCTCGGTCGGTTCAACAGGGACCAGCCGAGATTCAAACCATCTATGGGCAGGCTGTACCCAAGTCGATCAATCCATCAACCCATCGACTTGGGCACAACCAGCATGTTGGGTTTTTACATGTGATTATTGCCAGTGACTATAGACGCTGGCAATATTCATTGTGGTCTCCTGGCAGGGATGGCTCATGCGTGGTTGCACGAAAGAAACTTACATCATCTATGACCTGCCAAACTGTTCTTACGTTAGACTATTCCTGTGTATTGTATGAACTGTGTTTGTCTGTGCTTATCTTGATCATTGGCATGTTAGTCTGCTAGCATTGCTCCATTTACCTCGACTCTGTGCTTCATCTGGCCACTAGCCTGTTGATTCAGCTATTGTCTGCTCTTTGCCATGACCAATGTTGTACAGACTTACACCACCCTGTACCTATCCTACCTGTTGTAGTCAGTTCCTCCTGGTAACAGGGTGTTCCAAACCCTTTCAGGGATCTCTTTTTAACCTCTAGAGATCCACGCTATAGCCGAATAACGGCTACAGCGCGGACCTGCTTTGCCGGGACTACGTCTATTGACGTTGTCCCGTGCACGAGCGGCCTGCGCGCCCCCTGGGGGGCACGAGCGGCGCGCTCTGTGATCAGCGAGTCTATGGATCAGAGCAAGGGGTCAATCCCGACCCCTTACCACGTGATCAGCTGTCAGCCAATGACAGCTGATCATGTGACACAACAGATCCGTAATCGGCTATTTTTCCTCCTCGCGTTGTCAGCGCAAGGAGAAAAAAAAAGTCGATCACCGGCGGCCGTGATCGGGACATCAGTCCCGATCACGGCCAGCGTATCAGTGCCCACCTGCCCCCTGACAATGCCACCTATGTGATAAAATAAATGCCCCCATCAGTGCCACCCATCAGTGCCCACAGTGCCACCCATCAGTACCCACAGTGCCACCCATCAGTACCCACAGTGCCACCTATCAGTGCCCACAATCTGCCTCAACAGTGCTGCACCTCAGTGCCACATATCCATGCCCATCAGTGGCATCTACCAGTGCCCATTAGTGCCCATAAGTGCTGCCCATCAGTGCCCAGCAGTGCCACCTATCAGTGCCACCTATCAGTGCCCATCAGTCCCATCTATCAGTGGTACCTATCAGTGCCCCTTAGTGCCACCCATCCATGCCACCCATCTGTGCCACCCATCAGTGCCATCTTATCTGTACCCATCTTTGCCCATCAGTGCCGCCTTATCTGTGCCCATCAGTACTGCCTTATCTGTGCCTATCGGTGCCACCTTATCTGTGCCTATTAGTGCCACCTTAACTGTGCCTATCAGTGCCCACCAGTGCCGCCTCATCAGCGCATTTCAATGAAGGAGAAAAATGACCTGTTTTTATAACAAACTATGAAACATGATTTTTTTATTTTTTTTTATTTTGCTCTATTTGTGGGAAAGCTCTATTTGTGGGAAAAAAATGATAAAAATTTCATTTGGGTACAGTGTTGTATGGCCGCGCAATTGTCATTCAAAGTGCATCAGCGCTGAAAGCTGAAAATTGGTCTGCCTTAGTGCCCAGTAAGCAAGTGGTTAAATAACTAAAGTTTTTTTTTCTTACCTTAGTGCATTCTCTAAGCCCGGTCATGGTCCAGTGCTGGCCCGAGAGCAGTGGTACTGCTCACTCTCTCCATCCTCACTAGACTCAGTGAGAGCAGTGGAAGCCATTGGCTCCTGCTGCTGTCAATCAAATTCAGTGATGGGGGAATGGGATGCAGGGGCGAGCCACACTGTGTGTGTCAATAGACAGACACAGTGAGGCTCAGGAGTGAGCCCTCACGAGTACCCCCCCCCCCCCAACAAGCAGCTTGCTAGGGGGGTACTCAAAGGTAGGATTAACCAGGAGTTCAGGTGGGGGACCTCAGAAGAGGAGGATTGGGGACCACTGGAGAGCAGGTAAGCTTAACATGTTTTTTATAAAAAATAAAAAAAGCAAATAAAAATAGATCCTTTAATATTGATTCAATCCCAGCAACAGTACAGGGACATGTATACTTCTCTCTTAGCTGGTCCTTTTAATAGTCACCATTTGTGCTCCTGAGCCTGTGCCTATGCAGTTTTAGATAAATGAATCATACCATGCAAATGCATGAATATGTAAACTAACTAAAGTCACTAACTAAAGTAATTATTTGAAGCCATTCAAATGCAGATATTTAAAAAAATGTAGGGGAAGTACCCAATAATTTTGTGAAGCAGATTGTAAAGGAAAGAAAGATGTAGGCAGTAGGTAATCTATAAAAGTGCTACTTATCTCTTCAGGAAAGCAAGATGGATTGTTTAGTGCTTAGCATGTTATCACAGAAAATACTATTCAGCCAAAGAAAATCAATAAAACTAATTGTAAATTAATAGATTTCTAAGCGTAGAGAAGCATGTGATAATATAGATGAGATCTCCGAGGATTGTGTTTGTTCTAGTTTAAGGGTAAGGACCCCATGCTGTTTAATGTGACATTTTCAAGTGTAAACACATTTCTGCTTCTTCTCCCTGTAGAATAAAACTGTGACTGTAGCATATAACAGGCCCATTAGCCACCCACAGTTAAATGGGGAAATAAGTACACCCATGAAAAAACATATAAATAGCCAGATAATTCAACATGTGGGTCAAAATATCTGCAAGCATGACAATCCTTTTATTGCTACACCATTGTATGTATCACGTTTATTCCCAGAGCATTGTAACCACTAAGGAAAAAAAAAACATGTTTTAATTGTTCTTTTAATATAAAAACAATGAGATTTAGTATTTCTATAGGCAGTTAGTCAGTCCATTCAAAACTGATATTTTATCTTTACATTAATCAAAATGGTTTGAATTACATAGCAGCTTGTTTTAGGAAATTACCTGCCAGAGCTATTGTAAGGTGATCTTTATTTACCTATTGACTTTTATTTTACATTAGCAGAAAAAGTGAGGGTGATCTGAGAAGTCCAGACAGATATCTCATTAATGGAGACACTGAAAGATATAATAACCCGGGGGAAGAAGTCACCCTTTAGTGTCCACCCATAACTGAAATATTTGTTTTGGGTGAATTGATTCTTTGTATTTAATATATAATAATTTTAATTAATTCAATATAAAATTTGCTTCTTACCTAAAGAACGTGTAATACTCATCCAACTGTATATTTCTAAATAAACATTTTTAGATGATATTTTTAAGTAGATTGCACTTGAAATGGTCACAATAAAATAATATTTTCCACACAAAATGGCATTTGTCCGTATTTGGGTTCAGGTACAGAAAAAGCACAGAAAATAGTAATGCACAACTGTAGTAGTGAATACATATGCATGCTGCTAACACTTTTGAATAGTTAGAGATGCAACCTCTCTGGCGGTATGATTATTTCAGATTTTAGGTGTTGAAAGCGGTACCATTATTTTTGCATGGAAATTTGGCATTTTATATTGTAGGCCTGTAATTCTTAGAAATAATTTGCTTAAATCCGTCCAAACAAGAGTCTAATAGACATCCTGGGTATGATAAAATTTGAAATATGAAATTATAAATTAATATATATATATATATATATATATATATATATATATATATATAAAATAAATAACTATAAATAATTATAACAAATAATAATATAATAATAATACAAATTATTCAATAATGTAATCAAATCAAAAACACTGAAATCTGCTGAGCTGCAGAATTGTCACTGTCATTACTTTTAGCATTTGATGATGAATTTCCCCACAAATTACTATCGCTCAATTGTGCGAGTGATTCTAATTTATTATCGCTGTTTTCTAGCTGGTCTATAACCACTTTTGATGTAAACTGACATTTTTTGGTTGCTAAGGACAATCTCCAGATTCCTGGCATAAAGAACAGTATTTATAATATAAAACTGCATGCAGGACACTGGACAAACCACTAGGGACAAAAGGGATGTGTAATTATTTGATACAGCAATGTAATCTGTAAGATTACAGTATACTGCATCTATACTGTGTTTTTTACTTTTTGAATTCAGCGCCGACCTCCGTCCCCATGCATTACAACGCTCACAGGGAACGCTTTGTGCTGTCGCAGATTGAGTGAGACACGGCGGCTCGCTGATCACAGCGGGGAGACATTGCTGGATCCAGAGGACAAGGTAAGTAACCCCCTACATGGATCCAGCGATGCGATCCAGAGTCTGGCTCGGGAATACCGCTTATGGTAATTAAATCTCACCCCGAGCCAGACTCGGGAATACCACCAGGGAGGCTACAGTGGTTCTAAAGCTTTTTTTTATTTTATTAAAATAATAAACATGTTATACTTACCTGCTCTGTGCAATGCTTTTGCACAGAGCAGCCCTGATCCTCTTCTTCTGGGGTCTCCCACTCCTGTTCGTGGGGTGCCCCCACGGAAAGCCGCTTTCCATGGAGAGACCCGTGTGTACTCACTCCCAAGACCAGCTGCTGCGTCCTTTGACACAGACAGACTCAGCCCCGACTATCATGTCAGGATTTGATTTCTGCTATCAATCTGTCCAATAAGGAGAGAGACAGCAGCTTGAGCCGATGCACTCCTGCACATCCCTGGATTGGATTGGGCTCAGGTAAGAAAAGGGGGGTTGGGGGGAGCTGAAGCACAGAAGGTATTTCACCTTAATGCATAGAATGCATTAAGGTGAAAAACCTTAACACTTTAGAGCCACTTTAAGGCACCATGCACATGTCACGTGGTGAGAACATGCATTCTCGCTTGCAGGTTTTTTGCGAATTTTTACCGCATTTTGCACGTACCGTGAGTAGGACAGACCATTTGAATGGGCTACCCTATGCACGACTAAAGTGCCAAAAAAGCTACAGCACTTTTTTGGGCATGGAGCATTGTGTATTTTTCAAGGCAACTTTTGTCATAAGTATAAACAGAAAAGTCAGTGCTACTACCCATAGGTAGCAGAGCTCCCCGGTGTTTGATCCACAGTCGCTGGCAGAGTAGAATAATGTAGAAAAAATTATTTGCACTCCAGTTGTTGCTCTTAAAATTTCTTCATTTTATTGAATAGCCACAGTGAATAAACTCAGATTAAGTCATTTGACACATTTTAGCCTATAAGGCATTAGTCATAACTCACTAACTTTTGTCATACTTTGGGGTGATGTTAAGAATGAATGGCACCCAAATGAGTGTCGCACATTTTGCCGCAATATTAACACGATCTGCGATTTAGTGGATTTGGATTCTGCCAGTGATTTTAGAAGTGTAAATGGGGCCTTGGTAAGTTGACCTAGAGGGAATGTGTTATCCCTGGTGACTTAATATTTAAAAAGTGTAATATTTGTTTTAGGGATCATTCAAGCATGCAATAAGCTGCACTTTGCAGAAGAAGATCATTGGTGTGAGTTCCAATAACACTGAATAAGGGTTCTGTGCGCACATGTCATTGGATGAATATAGTTGTTTTGCAGATGCAGTGTGAATAAAAACATAAGAATGTAATTTCTGACCACTAATACCCAAGTCTACAATTTTTCATACTTTACAGTTAATATATTTTTGGTAAATTGGGTGTACCTGTGTCTATTGGTTAATTGAAATGAACAAAACATAACCTTGTTTACTCAGCTCAAACTGAACATTTTGCTAAATGAACAACCTTTATTCCTTTAGTAAACCAACACTGTTTTCAGCATTCAGCTTCCATTCCAGTAACGAAAGTCCCCCCCTAGCATTACCCCCATTATGTTTCTCAGGCTTGGTGCACCCATCCACACTGGCATGGTGGGTGCTGCCAGGTAAAGGGGAATTAGTCCAGTGATCTCCCTTCCTATCACTGACTGAAAGCAACATGTAAAACATCACTTCTGGGTCCCCATGGTTCCCCAGGAAGTATGCACTGAATTCGTTTTTTCTTTACAGGCCAGAAGGAACAAGTGGTGGCATTTTCATTAAAGAGAACATGCCACCAAAAACATATCACATAGGAGGCATTTTGTCTTCTATGTGATGAAAAAAAATAAAAAATACATTTAAAAAACGAAAGTTACCCCCAAGCAGTTAAAATGTCCCACACATTCACATGCGTACAAATGTAAATGAAAGTACCAGGGGCACCTATGCACAAAAATGTCAAATGTGCTACATATGCTATATATTGCCACACATGCCAGAGTGAACTAATAAGCAATGATCAATAATTCTAGGTCCATTATTCAAGGTTAACTCTAAACTGAAAAAATAGGGTACCGAAATATATTGTAATTGTTTCATGGGTGCACACAATTTTAAAGCTTGACATGTTGGGTATTTTCTAAAAATAACATCATCTTTTATATTTTTATAGATATTTAAGGGTAATATATTGTGTTTGTGTGTCCTGAAATTCATTTTAGTGTATTTTTTGCTGAAATTTTGTATTTCATAAACTGTTGCGCTAATATTGTATAACATAAAAAAAGTAAAACTACAACTATTTTGTTCTCTAGGGAGTCAGCTTTTAGAAAACAAATACTGTTTTGGGGTTTTATGTAATCGTCAGGCGTAAAAAATTTTTTTTACCTGGTGAAGAAAATGCAAAAACAGCTCTGGCAGCAAAAGGGTTAAATAGGACAAATTATAGAATACATGTATATATATATATATTTTTATCTAGAGTACCATTATTTTTTTCAACTAACAATAATTAATGAGATAATAATTAATGTGTGTTTTGTTTCAACTGTTTTCTATGGATCTCATAAAAATTAAAGTAATTTTGGCATTTTGTTTCCCAAAACAATGCCATTAAAAGAAAGGCTTAGTTGTCAAAAAAATAAAAATAAAAAACATATTATGTGTTATTTTGTTAAAAAAAGGATAGGTTCACTTTAAAAAAGTAATGCATGCACATTTTTTGCAGGTAAAAAAAGTGTATTTAATATTTTTTTTTTAGGAGCCTGAAGAGCATTTCACCAGCTATCCACGGATTGCAGGTGCAATGTCAGGCTTCTGCTGACACTCAGTACAACTGTCTGTTTGTACCTTCTGTATGAGCAGGCAGTTACTGAAGTCCAAGAAGATCAATGAACTACAAGAGCACTCATCAGCACCCCCTCAGGTCATTGAAAACTACAAGCCATCTGCTGCAGTGATAGACATTACTTGTAGTTCATTCATACAACTCTGTGAATGATGTGGCTATGTGGGTGGAATCTCACATGGCTGCACTGCTTTTAAATTCTGACAGCGGGTGCGCAAAGAGGATTCCCCACCCGCTGTCACAATAGGAGATCAGGTCAGGGTGTGTGCAGGTGTTTTAGTAACATATTACATGTTACACTCTGAATATGGGTGTAATATATAATATGTTACTAAAGGTGAACTTATCCTTTAAACAGACCCTGTCCCTGTTTTCATCAAACATCTTCCCTTAAGGTTATATGTCCATTTAACATGCTCTGTTTGTGTGTTATTTACTGTAAAAAACTATTCTTGTATAGACATTTACAAGCCCTAACACTGTTGCTAAGAGACACCATTTTGGATGTGATGTCAGCAAGTTGGTGACAGGGAATTTTTCAGTGTATTATTTTATAATAAAGCAGATTTAAATATATTTATAAAACTGGACTTTTTTTTATAAATTGGAATATTTAGTGTCCACTAGAGTAATAATGTTTGAGGGTCAATGTTGTACTTACTGCTAGGTGCTCAATGACCAAGGGTATTGTGTTTCTTTCCATTATAATATTTGCAAAGCAAAGAAGTATAGCTACTTTTTTAAGGGAATTATTATTATTATTTATATATGCCTGGTGCATGTTTATTTGAAACAGCCCAAATGGGATACTGTATTTATGCACTTTACCCTTTCTGGCTTTTCCTGAAACACTTTAAAATAAAGTAGTTAATTTTAAATCCATTCTATGTAGAAAAAAAAAGTCTGGCTTTCATGTAGCTATTGACCTCCGAACATATAATTTGCAATGTATGAGTGTGTATTGACGCTCCAAAGCTGAAATATAGATGACATTCTAATGAAGATACATCGGAGACACAAACATAATTTTTTTTAAATAATCTGTCTATGGTATGCTATAGACTTTGTCAGGTTGAGTTGATAAGTACAGAAAGTGCTTTAGAAGCATCTGGATGAAAAAAAGAAACTGATATAGCTTTATCATTCTAATAATAGGGAGAGCTCTTTGGCTGCCTATTTCAAAATGCATTTAACCATACATTGAAGTAACTTTCTAGGATAAGCTGGTTGTCCAGTAGGCTCTCATGATTGCTTGAAAAAGTCCCTGTCAAATACATACAGCATACATGCCATACAGCAAATTTAATAGTGTGGTACAAGATGCTTAATTAAAAAAAAGAATTATGTATAATTGTAAGGTAATGCCTGAGGAACGTTTTTGCACTACTTAAATGGATATGTAGAACATTACTAGAGGTCATATTAAGCAACATATTAAACATAAAACCCCACTCCTTATGACCAAGTCCATCAACCAATGCTAAGCTACAAGATAGATAGGGACCATATCAATACATAAGTAGGTATGCCTTTTCTTTTTTTTCCCTTCAAAACAGGTAGCAGTTAGTCAGTTCCCCTCAACATCAGGTAGTAGTATAATATATATATATATATATATATATATATATATATATATATATATATATATATATATATATATATATATACTGTATATGCCATAGTTTGTAGATGCTATAACTTTCACTTAAATCAATCAATAAACACTTATTGTAGAAGTGTGTTAACAGCAATATCCCCATGTGAAATAAAAGGGAAACAAAGCTTAAAGAAAAAAATTGCAGCCACCACATCTAAGGATTTGTGCTATATCCAGTAGTACCGCTATTCGAAATATAGGGGGCACCAAATAAAGTGTGCACTTCTTCTATAACAAGGAAACATGATGATTCTATCAGACTCTATCATAAGGCACAAAGCTCCCACAGCACCACAGATTTAGTGACGAAGAATAACTAAGCTTGACCTTTCTTAATCTATGCGATTGATTGATTGTTTGATTGGAGATTTGCAGCCCAATATATAGTGTAACATTTCTTACTACACATTTCTACATTTCCATTAACTTAATTAGAAATTATTTTTAGCTTTAATTACCCATTACATTTTTGATTCTTACAACATTAAATGATTGTTTTATATCTATTTTATTAAATGTATGTAATATTTGTTTTACAAATAAATATTTATTACTCATTGCTCATTGGTTTCTATACAGAAATGAGCCTGATTTTGCACTTTCCAGCTTTAGTAAATAAACCTCATTGTATTTAAAAATGGGGTATGCCTGTATTGTGCACAATTTTATTGGACTGATATATATTTGTATTCATATTTTTATAGTCCTGAGCATTATAAAAAATAGAAAAAGTATACAAATGATATTATCCCTCAGGCCTTTTCTTAGAAATACATGGAATGTGCTCCATGAACGGGTGAATAAATTGTAAATTTTACATTTCCAGAACTCCTTTTAATCCTACAAGCACAATTTTCTTTTCTTTACTATCTGGCAATGACCCTGCTATTTCTTCTGTCTTTTTTACTGAAAGTTCTTTAATGTTTGATAGTACATCGAGTACAGTTTTAAAAGGATGGCATTTAAGAACTAGCAGGTCTATTAAACATACTAATTTGTGTGTCTTAAAGTACAAATTTTCCTAGTACAAAAATTAGATGTGTCTATGTCTATGGCAGATGCCTCTGGGTGTCATGCTTGTGGCTGTCAGAGTCTTGCTATGCATCATGGGACTTGTAGTTCTGCAACAGCTGGAGGTTCGTTAATTGCATATCCCTGTTCTATATTAACACGTTATATATTTTATAGTGTTTTAATAATAATTTATATATATATATATATATATATATATATATATATATTATACTGTACAGTGCATATATAAAAGCATCACCCCCGTTAAAATAATCACATATTGTTGCCTTCCAGCCTAAAATGAAGACAGACACAGTTTTGTTTTATTCATCTTTATTTACTCTTATAATATACAAGTGAAAGATATAAAAAAAATGTCTGAAAAAAAAATCAAAAACAGAATCACTGAGTTTTGAAAAAGGATCACCCCTCCCCTTCCTAGAAATGATTTGTAAATTCAATCATGTGTAGCTAATCACTGTCTCGTGGGCACACAAAGCCATTTGACTTTCAACTAGGGATGCAGAAACTGAAATGTGCCTCATTGGAAGGCAAGTGCATCAGCTGATTAGATTAAACACAGACACCCCCAATCAAGAATCAGCATTTCAAGGACACAATTGAACATACTGCTTTTTCTTAAGATCAGAAACAGGTAGGACTATGCTACAAAAATTGTAGATGATTGGCTTTTCCCTTAACACATTTGTAGTTATCTTTTAAGGTTGACAGAACATTGCTGTATCTGAAGGAGCTTGCTTTGAGCAATTTACCATTAAAAAGGGGTAAATGACATTACTTTTAAGACATATAATATGCCCACTTCGACTGGAAATGCCTGCTTATCACTCTGAAAGGAATAAACTAAAGGCTTGAAATGGACATTACAGCAATAAACAGGAGAAAAAATATGTTGCTTGCTATGAGCCTGAAGACATCAGCACAAATGTAAATTGTCCCTGGATTTTTTATGTTGTCAAATATGCAAAAGAATAACAAAAATGGCTAAAAATGTGTATTTTTTGTTTATCTTGTCTTACATGTTAATACTCAGCTTTGGTGATGAAGGATGTCTATCATGGTGGTTATACTTGAAGCAACATGGTTGTACATACTCTGCAACTAGTCACAGATTTCAACAGTCATTTTTGCTATTCTATTTAAGGCTATTGGAATTAGTAAATAACCACATGCTGCCACAATCATTCTTATATAAAAGTTAAAAATCCTTTAAGCTATGTAGTAGGTTATGAGTATCCTTTTAAACTTTATAGCAGCATGCAGTGTAGAGTGAACGAGATAGTCTTACAGTAAAAGAGGCATAGACTTGAGCTAAAGAAACATGATGTTACCTCAAAAAAAAAAAAAATAGTATGGCCTTTTCTTGAATAGGCAGTTCAGTTCTGAATACCAGTTCACCTAATCGGAATTAAAAAAAGGAGTAGGGAAGAGCAACAGAATTAATAAAGGGCATAAATGACTTTAGTTATGAGAAATATTAACTGTATACGTTCACTCTCCAGATGTGGTGTTTGCAGTCACATACAGTATTATCATCTTTTCCAAGCATATTAATGGCTTACACAAAATAGAACACAGATATAGCTGTACACTGTTAGGTCACTACAAATGACACAGAGGCCATTTGGCAAAAGAAGAGAACAGTGTGAGTAGAGCGATGACCTTATAAGCCTTCTGCTGCTCCATCACTGCCCAATCAATAAGCAGGCCCCAGGGAGCATCACTGTATCCCTTAACTGTGACAATATTGTAATCCTTCTGGCTTTGCTGTGGGCAGCACCACAAATCTTTTGGTTAGCAAACAGCTTCCGGATATGAATTACATGTATATATGTCGATGTTTGTCTGGAATCTCAGCTTTAACCTTTGTATACGGCAAGGTTTTTCACTGTAACAATAGTGAAACTGTTCAAAAGTCTTCCACATAAACAGGTCTTAGCAGATCGGCTAGGATTGTTTTAAAGAGTTGGATCCTTACTTATGGTACATGTAAAAGGGGTTAATCTTTGATTGAGGTGGGTTTTAGTAAAACTGAGCTGATCCGAGATGACATGCTGGACCTCATGTACTTAGGTTTGACAAGAGGTGAACTGCATTAAAAGTGAATATACAGCATGTTCCTATTCAGAAAGAAGACAACTTGCCATTTTCTAGACTAGATGTTTGGCATGATCATTTTTGTACTTCATTACATCCCACACTTTAAATAATATAATCCTTAGTAATATGCAATTCCTGTTAAATTGAACTAAAACATATCTTTAAAAAAAGTTATAGCCTTTTGCAACCTAATTTTTCAAGTACAGAAGAATTCCAGATGCTAGTCCCAAGATGGTTACCTTTATATCACATCCTCAGCAGGATTTTCAATCCATTTTCCATCTACTTTAACAGTTTTCACATGAGCATGTCTAAATGTTAGGTCCTGCCTAAAAACATAAGGTGTTCAAAGAGCTAAAGTTTTTTTTTAGAATTAAGCCACACTAGAAAAGTCTATCCCCTGCCAGTATGCTGCAGAAAAAGATACATGCTCTTTGGAAACATCAGTCTTTCTGCAGGGGTCCAACATGCTCCCCAGTTAGAGTTCGCCAACCAGTAGGGAGACAAATCTTTGCTGATTGCACATCTAAAGGGTTGGATCATCAGGGTAAATATCATGCCTTGCAATTATATTAAATCTTTCATGAGAAAAACACCTTGGGCATTAGGTTTTTATGAAAAGGCTATATGCAAATATATGTTCCATATATAATTTCTGGGGCAAAGAACATAACCTATTTCTGTATCTAGTATTTTATATTTATCCAGGCGTCAGAAATGGCTACTTCCATTGGAACTCAAACACGCAGGTGTTGCGTCCCTTTAGAGTAATAGCATGGATCTCCACACGAACAGTAATGTACATTAAAAGAAATTAAAAAATTCTACTTGACAGGATTTTAAAATCCTATTCACTTCCTACGTAAACAATTCCTATCTAATTGTTTGTCACAAAAAAAAAACAAGCTATTAAAGCACTCTATGGAGTGAAACTGTAATCCAAAGTCTAAAATACATAGAAAAAGCACATAATTTTTACAAAGCGGCAAAGTGACTTTTATCGTAGTCATTCAGTTGTATGGCAGCTGGCAATTGCAGTTACAAATAACTTCAAGGTTAAACTCTACATTCCTTATTCTCCATACTCATCTCGCAGCAGACTGTGTATTCGGACATCTGGAAAGTAAAAGCATCATGGTATAGCTTCGGGTGTTTTACAGAACATTAACTATAATGCGGAACTACACCACCTGTATATTTACCCATAGTTAAATTAAAAGAAAAAAAAATACTCTTTTTTGATCAAGCACACTCATTCATTATAAGTTGTATAAGCCATCTAAAAATTATTGATTGTATACTACACTAATATTTAATAGAGATACTACATTAATAAATTCTTTCAAGTGAAATGTTAAATATTAAAAAAAAAATATGGGATGCCTTTTCTCTTATGTACTTCTGTTCTTGAGACATCCTCCAAATTAAGAGGTCTTGCAGGAGGATGGTCAAGGTACAAAAAAAAACTGCAAATGTCTTTATTGATAATGAATAACTAACCAGCACAGGCAGAGAAAGAGGATATCCCTATTGAGAATTTAGATTATGTTAAAAGAAACATTTATAAAGTGCATTACTGTTAAACTTTAAAGAGATGAAAGTAGAAATGTGAAAACTCTTTGTTCTAAGTAAGCCGTTCTATAGATAAATATTTATACTCTATTCACCCATGTAATAAAATAATACAAGGCACTTTTTTTGTATTTATTTAAAGTCTAGTTTGCAAGCCCCATAAATATAACAGTTTAAAAATGAGGATACATTTAAAAAGCATTCTCATTTTTTTTCTTTCTGGCACCACCTGGCTCAACAGGTCACAGGCACTGGCTCTCAGACTAGAATAGCCGGAAGTAGAGGATTCATCCATCCATGCTGTTTAGCATGAACAGGGGAAACAACTGATTTTTTCATTCAGCCCACTAGGCTGAATAAAAGAAAACTAAGAGCATATAACCAGCCTTAGTTAGACCAATGGTTTCTTCTCAATCTTCTGCATAACAATGATTAAAAATGTACAAATGATACATTCTGCTCATCATAATCTACAATGAAGAGGATTTTCAGTTAGTTTACTGAAAGTAGCACTCCCTTTAGCTCAATAGGCATGCAAGGAAAATGTCTACGCTATTTATCATATCCGTTATTATTGTATTTATTGGCGTATGACATTCACCCCAAGTTTAGGGAATTTTAAGGAAAAAAAACGTAACATTTAAATGCCTATCAATGCAGTGTCCATCTGCAGCCTTGTCCATCATTTGCAGCCTTGTCAGTGTCATATGCAACCTTGTCCATCATTTGCAGCCTTGTCAGTGTCATATGCAGCTTTGTCATGCAGCCTTCTCCATCGTTGCACCCTTGTCCATCATTTGCAGCCTTGTCAGTTTTATTTGCAGCTTTGTCTTTTAAAAATGGTACAGAGCCAGATGTCCTGTGTATCTCGGCGGCGCTCGGTAGCACTCAGCAGCTTTCAGCCGCCTTCGGCCATTCTCGGCAGCTTTCGCCCGCTCTCGGCGGCTTTTGGCTGCCCAGAATGGCTGAAGGCGGCCGAAAGCTGCTTAGAATGGGTGAAAGCTGGCAAAAACAGCCAAAGGTGGCCGGCAGCTGCCGAGAATGGCCGAAGGTGGCGAAAGCAGCTGAGAAGGGCTGAAGGCGGGTGAAAGCCTCCCAGAGGCTCACGACGGCGAAGGATCAGCGTATAACACGCACCCACGATTTTCCCCTGACTTTAAGGTGAAAAAAGTGCATGTTATATGCTGATAAATATGGTAATTTTAATGCTATTATAAGCAAGGCTGGTTTACTATTAGAAGTGGGTGTATGGTGTCCAATGCTAAACTCACATATGACAGAGTGTATATAGAATATTAGACATCCCGAAAAAAAAAGTCACTGACACTGTGCTCTACTAATCAGATGTGTTGTTATATAAGGCTGAATACAATATGAAGTTCTGGAAAAAAATATTCACTGTTTTTTCTGTTTTCTTACAGGTAAGTGGTGCATCCTTCCTTTTTGAATCTGAACTGTGGTTACATTGGTAAGTGTTCCTTAAAGCATTTCACGCAAATCTATTAGGATTTCTTGAAGAGACTCCATGCCTGCTGTTTGCTACTTATTTAAAATGTGTTTCATTTTATTTTATAATTTTGTTTTAAAATTAGTATTGGTCTTTTGACCTACTATGTTCAATGTGCTAATGGAGGCAGTGTTTTTGTCTGGTCCATTTGTGTTATTACAAAACACTTTTTATTGCCCTTTTTTTCATTTTTTTTACTAATGCTGTGATTTGCATTCAGAGAATATGCTGTGTTTGTGGTTTGCCAGTCTGAAATAAAAGCAATAGAAAGATTTTAGATTTGCATTTCATAGAGGTTTACTCGGTAAATTGGATCATGTACAAAGCAGTTGATTTGTTTTTGATAGGAATGTCTTAGCGTCTGCCATACTAAATGCTACCCATTGTTGATGGTAGGTTTGAGCATGATCTGCCATGTTTATGTGACCTTGTGAGAAATGATTTGCATGAAACCTTCAAGAACATAAGAACCATTTATAGTTAAAAAAGATTTGGTGTGAATTACCATCTACTTCAATATCTGTATTAGATTACTGGTACTCGAATGAAGAAATCTTTTGCCTGAAAGTCATTTATTTGAACCAAAACATATATCCTGAAATAGATTTTTCTCAAGGTTTAAGGGCCTATTTACACCTGTCAGTGTTCCAGCAGGAAAATGTTTGCATACATTTTAAGTAAAAATCCAATTTTTTCCTGTGTCGCTAATTCATATGCCTGTGCTGCATTGTGTATTTAAAGGAGACTATAAGTGCCTGTTTACACTTACTTGTGTGGGTTATCACACATACTACACACTATATATATATTAGCTTGGTGCTGTTTTCTGTTATTTTTGTCAAAATAATTTTCAAATGGTATTAACATACCTGCCTTCTTTCCATGTGAGTTATATCAGATTTCATAAACATTGAAATGACTGGTTAGGTAGGTCCTGAGTTTACATGGCAATGCTAAATCTAAAGGATTGCAAACAGACTGAAATGTTTTGTGTGGCCAGCATTAAACTGAAGTTTAGTTAAAATGACATGACTTGGATGGATGAATTACAAGATCCTCCCACTCATCACATAATGTGTTGAATTCTGTAAAAACAACACAAGGACTTTTCCAAATGGAGGACAGTACATAAAGGTGAGGGTGGCAGTCAGGACCTCTTAAATTTACTGTGACGTTAGCCAAGGAAGATAAGCTCTGTGAAGAAGACTAGACTTAATTAACTGCAGGGAACATTCTTACACTAGGGAGCAATCTGCAGGATGCGGAATAAATTTTTTATTGCATTAAGTAATGTTACTGAAGGTATATACCAGAAAGAACATTTTAACTAAACTGAAACTTTAAGGCAACATTTTATTTATCCAGTTGCAGACTCTGGGTGTGCTAGACACACCCAAAAAAAGTCATCATTGCACACAGGGTGTGTCTAGTATGTCCAGTCCTTCTGCCCTGTTGGCAGGATCCTCTGTCCCAATACATGGCAATTCAGCTCTGATGAATCATAGCTGCATTGCCGAGTGCACAAAGAAAGTCCTGGCAGCAAGAGCTGTCAACAAAAAGCAATTTGCTGATATTTATCAACAACATTGCTCAGCCGCTAATATGGAAAGATACAAAGAAAAATAAACATTGTTTGTTTATCTATAGATCAAAGGGATGAACTTTTTATTTTTTTCAATTTAATGTTCCAGTGTTGAACCCCTTATTAATCAGCCCTAATTAACTCCTTATTCTCCTTCGCTCCTGATTTTTTTCTACTTTATTAACTAATAATATTTAAACATTATTATTATTATTATTGTTATTATACAGGTTTTATATAGCGCCAACAGTTTGTGCGGCACTTTACAACATGAGGGCAGACATTACAGTTACTTTAAAATTTGGTACAAGAGGAATCAGAGGACCCTGCTTGTTAGAGCTTACAATCTAAAAAGGAAGGGTCAATTGATACAAAAGGTAACAGCTGTGGGGGGATGAGCTGATGCAGGAAGTAAAACAGTGTTAGTTAGAAGCAGAATAGGCTTCTTTGAAGAGAAGGGTTTTCAGGGATCGCCTAAAGATGGATAGATTAGGGGATGTCGGACAGATTGGGGTAGGAAGTTCCAAAGGATGGGAGAAGCTCTGGAGAAATCCTGGAGGCCACCATGGGAGGAGGTGACAAGGGGGCTACAGAGAAGGAGGTCTTTGGATGACCAAAGAGAGCGGCTTGGTTGGTAGGTTAGTGATGTAGCTGGGGCCGGGGCAGAGTTATGGATGGCTTTGTAAATTATTGTTAGTACTTTGAATTTTATTTGTTGGGTGAGTGGAAGCCAGCGGAGGGATTGGCAGAGAGGAGTAGAGGACGGTGAATGGTTGGTAAGGTGGAAGAGTCTTGCAGCAGCATTCCTTATGGACTGAAGGGGGGATAGTCTATGTAAAGGTTTCCAATGAGGAGGGAGTTTCAGTAGTCAAGGTGAGAGATGACCATGGAGTGACTTAGAAGCTTGGTGGTGTCATTAGTTAAAAAGGGGCATATTCTGGAAATGTTGCGGAGGCTAAGGCGACATGATTTGGACATGGATTGTATGTGGGCCTGAAAGGACATTTCAGAGTCAGAGTCATGTGGGGACGGACTGATAGATGTGCCATTGATCTTGACAGGTAAGGCAGGGGAAGGGGCACATGGGGGAGGAAATATTAAGAGCTTGATTAAGTTTGAGGAAGTGGTTTGACATCCAGGCTGATATGTTTATGTTTGCTTTGTTCATTAATATTTTTTACACCTTTCATATATATATTTATTTTTTTATGTGCAGTAACATTATCTATTTTTAAACTAACACTGCTAAAAAAAAGTGCCTTTTGTTTAGTTTTATAACGATTAATTGTCTAAGGATTGCGAAAAAAAAATTATTGTTGCAGGACAATATTCACAAAAAGAAAGCCTTGTTTGTCCTTAAACAAATAATATATGTATTACATTGTTATCTTAAGTAATGACAAAAAGCGACAAATAAACAGGCTCATAGCAGACATTTGAAAATTGCTCTGGTCCATAAGGGGTGAACAGATGTAAGAGGCGAAGTGGTTAAATCAAGACAAAAAGACAAATGCCACAGCTCAAAGTTCTGAGGGGAGAAAAGCTGGCAAGAAGAATTATTTGCCTTTGCAATGGTTGTTTACATTTTAAGTGTCTAGAAGAAAAAGCTCATAACATATTTCAAGTGATATGGAACGGTCAGTTTTAAAGATATGTATAACCATCTTCCTAAGTTATCAGTTCTAAAATCCTGAAGCTTTTTGAAGTTTTTGTAATGTTTGTTTAAGCCATAGGTGTTACATTTGAAATATCACACTTGAAAAATGTTTAATTATGCCTGACACTAAACAGATGACAAAACAACAAAAAAAAAAAAAACATTGCATAGTCCCTATATACAATACCATTTCAACTAACTTAATTGTGACACTTTGCAGTTTACATTTGTGCTTGTTTACATTGTGACATTTTAGTTAACAGTAGGTGATGGGTGGGCATATTTGTTTTTAATCAGTCCAAAAATGAATGTCGGTATTCTTTTATTTAAAGGAATACTCCTTCACATAAGTAGTGCAATCCTAACTCAAATATTTTTTTTTTTTTAAGAAAATGTTTATATGGGCACCAGCATTGTGCAGTTATACTTAACTCCTCAACTCGATTATGAAAACCTGTCCTTTTCTCATATCAGTCTTTTCAAGCATGGTTCTTGTTTTCTGTGCTTCCCAGAAGTAGTAGTTTTAATTATAGCAGATCCTCATAATGGGATTTTTACATTATAAGATTTTTAAACCTGTCCTGTTCTCATATTAGTCTTTCAAGCCTTGTTCTCTTGTGCTGTGCTTCTCAGAGTAGTCATGAACAGAGACTGAAAGACATTTGGCATAGAGTTGTAAGTATGACAGATCCTCACAATGGGATTTTTACATTATAAGATTTTTATTACCCTTCACACAAAGCAAAATTACTCGTTTTCTGGGATTTGTTCTTCAAAACCAAGTGCAAATGGAAAGATACTTTGCTGTAAAACCAGTGTTCAAGCTTGGAAAAAGGACAGTGCAACCTGCACTTGGAGCCTCAGATGTAGCCAAGCTTATTCACAGGAGAGCTTACAAAGATAAATTGCTGGTCTCTAAGCCATTCCAAGCACATTGTAGGGCTATTTCTTTATACACTGACTATTAACTGGGGCCAGACAATATCTATTTCTCTGCTTTGATTATGTGGGCATTTCGCACTGACTGCAGCTCAATAACAGCAGGACATTAAGACGAGATTATGAGAATTTCTGCATGGTTTCACTGAAATGCATAAAACGTTAAAGCTTTGTTTGTAATTAAAGATGTGAAATATAGCGGCAAAGTTAGTTCCTGTTGGGAGTAAGTCATAATATTACTGAAATACTTTCAGGCAAACAGCATTGCATGTGCTTTAATTAATGCAATCTGCCTGCGAACCCACCATGTTGATTGTACATCAGCTACAAATGCCTCAATTAAAACACAAATTATGCAATCACATGTACTATAGTAATTTGGCACTAAATAAATGAGACTTTGGTCTATTAGACATGTTTTAATGCTCAATGCTATATCCTATAATCCAAACATTGTAAATTATTTTTACGTGCCTTGTACTGACGATGTGAAGCAACCAGCAGTTAGATTAAACATCACTTTTATGGGTTGTAAACATTAAAAGTAAAATGAATAATAGCATAATATTGTTAGCATGGTTTGTTAAAGTATGAGTATTGCTTACTATTATATCACCACTAGAGTCATAACCTTATGACTTTTCCCTTTGACAGTGTTTTCAATATCTCTTCTTGGAAATATAGGATTAGGCATTGCCTCAGGGTGACAGTCTATACTTAGGTTAAAAGATGAGCCTGTCAACTAACAGATCCCTCCAGGTGATTGATGGAAAAGCCAGTTTAGCTGTTGTTTACATGGATGAGAGGAGACAACTGAAGCTGAAGGTGCTGTTCCAGATAGTTATCCTGAGAGTAGGACAAGCAATACACAGCATGATACTCGCCAACAATGCCACCAATCTGAGGATCACTTGGGCAGTGTAGGGGACAAGTCTTGGCCAGATATATCTTGGTATAGACCATTTCATTTTGGTGCACAGCATTAGCAGCAGGTTTTCTAGCACCAATAATTAGCCACAGTGTAAATTGCCAGCCAAACCTTTATAGAATGCATTTTAAATGGAACAGCATTTTTACCACCAATGTTGTTGTAACTTGTTTTTTTAACTTAACCACTTCAGCTCTGGAAGATTTACCTCCCTTCATGACCAGGCCATTTTTTGTAATACGGCACTGTGTTTTATAGTTTCATAGTTAGAGCCGGTTCACACAGCGGGCGATGCGAGGCGACACGACTCGCCTCACCTCGCTCTCGCAAGTCGCCCCCGTTCTGTACAATGGAACCGTTCTGAGAGGAGCGACTCGAGTCGCACCGACTCAGAAAAAAGGTTCCTGTACTACTTTTGGGCGATCTCGGGGCGACTTGCATTGACTTCTATACAGAAGTCATCTGCAAGTTGCCGCTGAGGTCGCGGCAGGTCGCCGCGAGGCAAGTCGGAGTCGCCTCGCCTCGCCTGCAGTGTGAACCGGCCCTTAGTAAGGTTGAATAAAGACAGCAGTCCATCCAGTTCAACCTGAGTGAGTGTCTACACCTTTCCCTGTACATTGCACACTCACATTGGTCCCTACCCTCAAGGAGCTCACAATCTAAGGTCCTCACCTTAGATTGTTACTTTAACTGACACTTGCGCGGTCTTGTGACACTGTACCCAAGTAAAATGTTTCCTTTTTTCCCACATGTAGAGCTTTATTTTGGTGGTATTTGATCACATCTGTGTTTTTTATTTTTGCGCTATGAACAAAAGAAGACCAACAATTTTGAAAAATAAAAACAATATTTTTTCCTTTCGGCTATAAAACATATCCAATAAAAAAATGTCAAAAGTAAATTTTTTTCAGTTTAGGCCAATATGTATTCTGCTACATGTTTTTGGTAAACAAAAATCCCAATAAGCGTATATTGATTAGTTTACACAAAAGTTAGAACATCTACAAACTATGGGATATATTTATGGATTTTTTTTTTATTAGTAATGGCAGCAATCAGCGACTTATAGCGGGACTGCGATATTGCAGCAGACAAATCAGACACTAACTGACACTTCTGACACTTTTTTGGGGAACCATTGACACTAATACAGTGACTAGTGCTTAAAATATGCACTATCACTGTACTAATTAATGACACTGGGAAGGGGTTAACATCAGGGCCAATTAAATGGTTAAACAAAAAAAATGGGCTGCGCTAAAAATTTAACAAATACTCAATCATTGAAAATTAAAGTGACAATGTGCAGTTCACAAAATAGAGTGAACACTAATTGTTTCCCCAATATTCAGTAAAGATATGTGCAATGAACAATTCATATATATAAATACAATATATGAAAATAAATTATATAAACAATTCTGACCATAAAAATATTATCATCTCATGTGTATCATAAATGTGAAAAATGAATTATTCAAATCAAACCACAGTAAATCAATAAAAAAGGTAGAAATATTAACTCTACTAAAAGTTCATAGGAAAAGTCCCAGAGAAGAGTAAATTCTTCCACGGTGAGGAAAAAGTGAAGTAAATCCAAAAACGTGTGTCACATGTGGAAAACAGCACCTCTACCACAGTAAAAGCTGCCGCTTACCAGATGGTAGTACTTCCTTATTACAGGGAACCACAAAACACAGTTGGCTTATTCCCCCAGCCAGGGTTCTTGGATGGATATGATGATATGACTCCCCCAATCACCACCGATATTCCAATCTGACCCAGCAAATATCCACAGCGTCAGCTGTAGTGTAGTGTAGTGTAGTGTAAAACCATAGCGTTTATTAAAGAAGATAAAACAAATTGCGCACTTACATTCAAACGTTGTACACAAAGCATGTAACAATCGAGCCGGCCGGTCTTGATCAACGCCCGATACTTCCGGGACTCAGTGTGTTGCGGTGATGTCAGTCCAATTAAATGGTTAACTATAAGTGTGGCGCTGTTTATTTAAATGAAATCTAATGGGTTAAAAGGGATTAGTGTTTTGAGTGTAACTAATACAAATAAACCTTATGAAAATAGATCAATAGAACTCATAAAATGTAAAAAATAGAACATATTAATATATATATATATATATATATATATATATATATATATATATATATATATATATATATAAATATGTGAAAATGCACAAGAATAGTTCATAGAAAAATATCATTTCTGAACATGTGTAAGTTTTTCTATGAAATATTTTTCTATGAACTATTTGTGCGCATTTTCACGTATTTTAATATATATATATATATTTATTTTATTTTATTTTTTATATATATATTTAGCATTTTGTGAGTTCTATTGCACTATTTTCATAAGGTTTAGTTATATTAATTACACTAAACACACTAATCACTTTTAACACATTAGGTTTAATTTAAATGAACAGCGCCACACCTACTTTTATTTTCTATTATCCATTTACCCCACTTAGGTGGGAGTAACCAGTAGGGGCAGCAGTTCTTTTTGATCTTTATAATTTTTTACACATTTATTTTTTACACGCATATTTTTTCCTGCTGGTACCTAAAATCTCCATTGCGTGGAATCAAACACCTTCTCCTCTTTAAGGGTTAACTGTGTTCCTAGCTAGTGTTTTTGTACAGTGCGGGAGGTGCTTTTACTAGGGGAAGACATGGATCCTTGTCCCTGCTTTGCAGGAACACAGGATTCACGCCTTCTCTACTGACAGAATGGCAATTTGCCTTTTTTACACCTCTGTCACCTCTGTACCGAATGATCGGGTGTCGGCAGACATCAAGTCCGCAGTATCCACTGATCAGTTCCTGCTGTGTATAATCACAGCACAAGCAGGGCGCCAGTAACGTGCATTCACGCCCGCTACACGGAACTGCAGGATCACGTATATAAGATGTGGCTGCCTTGTAGCAGTATATCTGCTATAGGGCAGTCGGCAAGTGGTTTTAATATAAATTCCACCTGAGGTTAAGGTTAGTGTTTATAATTAAAGCTACTCTGCTATCATTTTAAAATGCTGAACACTGCCACTCCCTCTAAAGCAAACATTTAAAAACTCACCTCTCCCTCTGACCATGCTGCCATACACTTTATTGTGGTGAAGAGATATTGTTGCTGAAAGGTATTCTACATTCAAAATGTCTGGGATTGTTGGATGCTGACATCTCTCACTGTGTTCCATGGTTTTACAGAGAGCAGGGGGTGGCCAGATAAATGACATACCCCAATTGTGTCAGATGCTGGAGATCTTTCAGTAACACTATTGTCCCATACACAGAGTCCTATTTTCCAAAGCTCCACATTTCCATTGGATTTTTTTATTGCACGAAGTTTGAGATCTGGTTCTCAAATTTTCCCACAACAAAATCCGTTGTTGCAAATTCCAATCGTGTGTACACAATTCCGACGCACAAAGTTCCACGCATGCTCAGAATTAACCAGAAGAGCCACACTGCCTATTGAACTTCTCGGCTCGTCGTACATGTTTTATGTCACCGCATTCTTGACGTTCGCATTTTCCAACCAACTTTGTGTGACCATGTGTATGCAAGACAAGTTTGAACCAACATTCAGCGGAAAAAAGCCATGGATTTTGTTGTCGGAATGTCCGATGGCTGAAAAACTGGCTTTTCAGTTTCCTCGTTGTTTTCAAAAATCCAGTTTGTGACCTGGAGCCCGGAGATTCCATAGTGTTATGGGTGGGACGGAATCTCCAATCCTGAAACTGGGTTTTGGGAACGGCCAGAAGTCTGGCTGGTTGATTGCACAGGTGGGTCCTGGGCTTATAACAGAGTCAAGACAAAGGGTTCTGGGCTCCACCCTCCCGAGGAGTCCAGGCAAGCAAGGGAGAAGCATGCGTGTCTGCATGGTATAATCAGAGGGCCCAAAGCTGTGGGCTGAGCAGCAAAGAACAGAAACAGAGGTACAGTAGTTGTACGACATCCCTGTTATAGAGATAAGAGGGCTGTGTAAGAGATGGCATCTTCAAAAATAATTTAGCAATAGCTACCATTTCTCTAACCATGAATGATTCACTTTAAATTTGTGTGTAGAATAGTATTTACCTTTAAATATGTTTACCTTAACATTCAAAAATATGCAGTAACTAACTGGTAACTGTGTTAATGTGTTCTAAGCTGCTAATTGTGAGATCATAGTAATGCAGTGGATATGCAAAATTTTGAACATATGCCTCTGTTCTTCATTAAAGATTTGTAGTAGGCACAAAGATATTTATCAAATTTAAAACTTAAGACTGCACCAAAGTTGTTACTGGAGAGCCCAATGTATCCGTCTGCTTTGTTTCTGTGTTTCCATGAATAATGTAGTACATTGACTGGAGCACAATGTTTCCATAAACTAACCTCTGAAAAGTAGTTAATGCAGGGTAGGATATTATTTTTCTCCAGAAAGAATTGGATTTAATGTTACGTTGGGCTGAGACATGTCTGACATGTTTCAGTTTAAAGAATGTATGTTAAAAGTTGTGTTTCACATACAAAAGTAACTCTACTTTTGTTATAAAGAAACAATCCCTGCTTGGTGATTAGTATACATTGTGCGGATTTTACCAAACTTTGTAGCAAATTCCTACCTTTTGGTGATCAGAAGAAATAGCTGTTTATTTGACCGTGTCCTTTGCAGACTGATTCTGAATAGAAGGGAATGGTACATTATATTCACTGGTGAATTCTCAATGTTCTCATGAGAAAAGCTGCAGTGTCTGTATTGCTTTAAATACGTTTACCCTTGGGGAGTATTTCAATATGAAATAGACATGTGCACGATGAAAAACTGTTTTGTTTCGAATCGTTACTTACATGAATTCATTGAATTAAATTTGTTTAATCCGTTTAATTTCTTTTTGGAATTTGTTTCATTTATTCATATTCAAATTGATTAGAATTTTCCAAATTCAAATAGTTTTCAAAATCAATTTTGAATAGTTTTCAAATTTGAATTCGAAAACTTTTTGAATTCCAAAAGTATTCGAATTTGAAAACTTTTCAAATTGGAACTCGAAAAGTTTTTAAAATTCGAAAACTTTTCAAATTTGAATTAGAAAAGTTTTTGATTTTGATTTGTTTTTCAAGAGAATAACATAGAGTAGAAAATAAAGGAATAGAATAGAAAAAATATAATGGAATAAAAAAGAATATAACAGAAAATAAAAGAATATAATATAATAGAGTAAACAGAACAAAATAGAACAGAAAATAAAAGAACAAAATAGAATAGAAATGAATAGAATAGATTAGAATAATTTTTTTATTCTATTCTTTTCTTTTTATAGTCTATTCTATTCTTTTTTTCTATTCTATTCTTTTCTTATGTATTCAAATTCATTGGATGGTTATATTTCTATTCTATTTCATTCAATTTTTTTTATTATATTCTATTCTTTTCTATTCCATTATATTTTTTCTATTATATTCCTTTATTTTCTATTCTATTTTATGCTCTTTGGAAATTGGAAAACAAATTGAAAACCATTCGATTTTGAAAATGATTCGAAAACTTTTACAATTCAAATTCGAAAACTATTTGAAATTAATACGAAAACTTTTAGAATCAATTTGAGTTTGAATCTCATCGAAAAATGTTTTTGTTATTTTTGATTCGTTAAAATTCGGTACTATTGTAACTTGAAAATTCCGATACATCCGAATTTCTGAAAAAAATAAAATGTGTCCGAATTTAAATTCGCAACTAAACAAACTGCACAGGTCTACTCTGAAATTCCTATTGCAGGGGGTGCCTAAAATGTAACTTGTATCTTATTGCAAACTTCTGGGCAAATTTCAATCACACAAGCAGGAAATTACATTTTGTGGGGTGTTGTGTATGCCAATAGTGTACTGTACAGAATGCTTCCAGGCTGTCATGTTAAGTTGAATTTTACAGAAAGTTACAGAACTGAAGATTGAAAAGGAAAGGTATTTAAACAAAAAAAAAACTTTACATTATAGCATGACTTGTGTAGGAATTGTATTTGGGGCATCATTTTTCTTTATTTGTTATATTATTTTCGACGGGGCTACACATATGAAATAATCTAGATGATTGGCGAGGTAAACAATTTCAAGCAGATGCAGCAAAAAGTAATGAATTCAAGACTACAGGAAATTACATTAAATGTGTACTATAGCCTAAGGAGGTGACATATACACAGACACATGCTTTGGATTTTCATATTGTAGGCCTGGAATTCTTATGCCGCGTACACACAGTCGGAATTTCTGACAACAAGTTTGATGGGAGCTTGTTGTCGGAAATTCTGACCGTGTGTAGGCTCCATAAGACATTTTCCATCGGAATTATCGACAAATAAAATTAGAGATCTGGATCTCAAATTTTCTGACAACAAAATCTGTTGTCGGAGATTCTGATCGTGTGTACACAATTCCGACACACAAAATTCCATGCATGTTTGCAACCAAGCAGAAGAGCCGCACTGGCTATTGAACTTCAATTTTCTTGGCTCGTCGCACACCACCGCATTCTTAAAGTTCTGAATTTCCGACAACATTTGTGTGACTGTGTGTATGCAAGACAAGTTTGAGCCAACATCCGTATGAAAAAAAACATGGATTTTGTCATTGGAATGTGCGATCGTGTGTACTCGGCATTAGGAATAACACACTTAAATCTGTCCAAACAAGAGCCTTATCCATGCATCCGGCCCCCTAATCTACATGTAGGGAGCCGGGCGCATGGATTCCAATAGGAGGATATTTTTTTAAGCACGTGATTAGAGCCAGGGGCTCTAATATAGGCTTCAAAAAGGGGTGGGCTTAGGGCGCAGAGCACTGCACTCTGAGCTCTCCCAGTTGTCTGACAATAGCAAGCCTCTGTATATTTTACACACTATCATGCTGTAATAAAGTTTTCTTAAGGATTATCTGGAGTTGCCGGTGTTTCATCAGATTAGGTGACCCGTCAGAATTGTCAATGGAAGTGACGTTCCACCATCTTGCTACACCCCACACTCCTCCACAGTAAGGATATACTGAGAAGGGGGCAAATGGACATCTTATTACACCTATTATAAGGTGAAATACAGTATTTTTAAATCCAACGGAATGTTTATATGTTCAATTTTAAAAGCAGAGGCAAACCTGTTGATTTCACAGGTTTGCTAATCTGACAGAACTCCGCTGCTTTTATAGTTCAACATGTAAACAGCCCGACAGATGTCTAAATACTGTATTTCACCATATACAGTATGCTCAGTTTCCTGTTAAAAATAAGTGTGAAATGCAAAACTCTGGTGAGTGTAACAAGATGTCCGCTTTCCGCCTTCTCAGTGTATTCTTACTGTAGAGAAGTGCGGGGTGTTGCAAGATGGCGGCGAAGGAACATCACTACCGTTACAAATTCTGACAGGTCACCAAATCTGATGAAACACCGGCTATACTTTCTGTTCCAATATTCATATTCTGATGTTCGAGAGGACATCTGAGCCTGAGAAGCCATCAGTGGATTCCACCACAAATCTGCACTGTGGGTCCACTGCTCTGAGTGCTGCACTTGTTTTCTTCTGTAGGAATTTAAACATTGGGAGTATTACAGCCAGGCTTCATGCATAACAGAAAAGGCCCACGGGCATGACATTAGCTTTAAACAGTATTTTTTTTACAAATGGGAAGTATTTTTAAAGCTACTGGAGCCTCTTGCCTCTTGTCTGCATAGGCCAATTTCTGTAAAAGGGGAACTTAGCCTTTAAGTCAGGGTGTCAGATGCCACCTGAAGTCTGAGTTGGTTAAAGTGGAGATGCAAATGTACAAAATATATATTTGTGAAATGTGGTGTAAATTGATGGCACTATATAAGTACCCGTAATAAAAAAAATAAACAAAATAACGCAAAAAAGAAAATCGGTTGTTCCTGCCGGTAGAATTGTTATTTTACCACAGGCCAAGCAGTCTTGCAAAAATGTCATTCAGAATTTTTCCAGAACCATCTTCGAGAGAATTTTGGAGTTAAAAAGGAACTGCAGTCTGCTCACATAAATTGTAATAAAAACATATTTGCCATTCTTAAGCTTCCCTCCTACCACTTTGCATATTATTTTATATATACTGTGATTCTGTACTTGCCAAGTATGCTGCAGAAATCTCCCTCCACTGAGTCTGGCTGCAACCATTTTAATTGTGGGCAGCTGAAACTGCTGACTGTTCACTTTCTGGATTTACAGAGACACACAGAGGCACACCTCCAGCTCTGCAGCTCTCATTGGCCCTTTTATGACTCATCGTCCCTCACTTACTGGCAAACTCTCACAAGAGTGAGAGAGAGAGCTGTGTATGATATCCTACACCTAGGCTTTTTTAACGGACAAGAAACAGGAATTGGGCTATATAAGATATTTACTGGCAGAAAAAAACGTTTTACTGTCCAAAGTTAAAACAACATGCAGAAGAATTAATAGATGGACATAGGAAAAAAATTACCGAAGTTCCGCTTTAAGGAGCCCAAAGACTCGGTAAAAAGCATAATCTTTAGAGGGGTGTTGCTGTTGTGGAGGACCTTACTAGTGCATCCCCTAATACTGAAAAGTATACAGGCCCAAAATAGCATGGCAGTAGAGAGGAGGGGGTAGAGGTTAAGATAATGGCTTTAGCCATAAGGATATCAACTCATATGCCTGGTATGCTGGGTTGTTGGTCATGGCAAGATGTATGATGTGTCATTTATTTTAATATTTTTAGAATCATTTATAATTATTGGAGAATAAAGCATTTCTCATAATAACTGTGAAAGGTGTTACATTTTACCCTAACCCAATAGCTATGTCCCTTGTTCAATTGTATTATGTGTTTTTTGTAGCCAAAAAGAATTACTCACAATTTCTTTAATTTCTACTGCACTAAATGAGGTCTGTGGCTTGCTGGTGGTGTATATGAAATATTACTTATTAAGTTATACATTAATGAGTCCTGTTTGTATGTTTGGGGAAAGAGGAGCGAGAGTATTTGTAAGACTATAGCTGGCGCATTGCTGGAGGTTAATGTCCATAACCTTCAAATTCATGCTTTATGGCGTTATGCTACAATGATCAGATGTGATGTAGGCAGTAATAATGGCAAAACACACAGTAATATGCTTCTAGATGCCCATGTAGCGTGGCTGTTCAGTCTTCCTTATACAAAATCAATACAACTTTGGGATGACACTCTGTCCTCTTGTATTAACAACGCTACTATCTAATTGACATTCAGTGCAGATTCTTTGTCAGTGCTTGCTTTCTCTCGTTTATATGTATCAATCTGCTCTGCACATTTAAATCAAGCATTTGCAATTGAAGTTTGACATTTCCATTGTTAAACACAATAATGTTGGAGTCTGGCACATGTACAATATTAGCACAAACATAAAAACATGACTGAATTAGGAAAAGCACTGAAAATAGTAATAGTTACATAGTTACGTAGTAGATGAGGTTGAAAAAAGACACAAGTCCATCAAGTCCAACCTATGCGTGTGATTATATGTCAGTATTACATTGTACATCCCTGTATGTTGTGGCCGTTTAGGTGCTTATCTAATAGTTCCTTGAAACTATTGATGCCCCCCGCTAAGACCACCGCCTGTGAAAGGGAATTTCACATCCTTGCCGCTCTTAGCCCTTGTACACACGGTCGGACATTCCGGCCACAAAATCCGTCTGATTTTGTCCGACGGATTTTGTCCGAAACTTGTGTTGCGTACATATGGTCGGACAAAGTTGTCAGAAAATCCGATCGTTCAGAGCGTGGTGACATTATTTCATTACGACGGGACTACGTTCAGGCTAGTAGCCAATAGCTTTGGTCTAGGAATTTGATCTGAGCATGCGGGGCACTTTGTCCGATCGGAATTCTCTACAAACGATAGGACAAAGTCCCATCGGACCATGTTGTCGGAAAATTTTATAGCCCAGCTCTAAAACTTTGTCGGTCGGATATTCCGACCGTGTGTACAAGGGTTTACAGTAAAGAACCTTCTACGTAGTTTACGGTTAAACCTCTTTTCTTCTAATTTTAATGAGTGGCCATGAGTCTTGTTAAACTCCCTTCCACGAAAAAACTGTTATCCCTTTTGTGGGGTCACCAGTATGGTATTTGTAAATTGAAATCATAGCCCCTCTCAAGCATCTCCTCTCCAGAGAGAATAAGTTCAGTGCTTGCAACCTTCCCTCATAACTAATATCCTCCAGACCCTTTGTTGCCCTTCTTTGGACTTGCTCCATTTCCATTGCATCCTTCCTGAGGACTGGTGCCCAGAACTGGACAGCATACTCTAGGTATGGCTGGACCAGAGTCTTGTATAGTGGAAGAATTGTCATTTTATTTCTGGAATTAATCCCCTTTTTAATGCATGCCAATATTCTGTTTGCTTTGTTAGCAGCAGCTTGGCATTACATGGAGTGGGACAAGTACCTTTATCAATTTCTGTCTGTATGAGATGTAATCAAATGTGTAAAAAGGACATCATAGAGATTTTAGTCACTAGGGGGGTTCACACCAAATAATCCACAGTTATAGAAATATAGATGACACTGAACTATTTATCTAGGTATTTGTTTGTGTTTATAGGTAGGTAAAATGGCTCACAAAACTTAGAACTCCCATTGAGCCTGGACAGTTTGATCCAGCTTGGAATTCACTAGGAAGCAGTGATCCACTTCAGCAATGAACCCTATAAGCTTTGTAAACTTGTAAAGTTGTCCACTGGCCAGTTAATGAAGTGATAAGTGGTTCTACTGGTTCAAAATAGAGGTGATGCACTAAATCATCATGCGTCCGATCCATCTCGAACTAAAACATACCTTTTAATATAACATTACTGGAGAACTATATTCATGGTCCATATGGCATTTTTGATGTTTTTGATTTATTTACACTTTACCCCTGATAAAGCCTCCTATTTAGAAGTGACAGCATGTTGGGTTTTAGGGTCTCTTTGGGGATTTGTTTGATCACATATACTGTATGTTATTTATTGGTGGTGGTGGGGGGGGAAACACTGAAGGTTGATATGTTTTTTGAAAGTGATCAAACTTAGAGCAGAATTTGTATTTGCTTCTTGAGAAAGATTTCTCCCCCTTTTAGATGTGTCCACATTACTATATTTATTCTCTAGATAATATAAGATAATATTTTTAGTGGAATGTTATAGTAAAAGTTATGTTTTGGGTTGAGGTGTGTTAGATGTGTGGGGACTTGGCATACCCCCTCTGTATTTATACATAGTTATCACATAGTGACCATTGGCATATTGCTTTTGGATAATCAGGCTTTTGTGTCTGTATATTATTCACTTTTTACTGGTTCACTAAGATCACCAAGTGGATTACAAATTTGCAGGTCAAAAAAAATAAAAAATTAAAATTAGAGATCACTATGTTACACCACTGGTGGAGTAGATTTCCATTATTTGCACATCTTTGTTAAAAAATAAACAAAAATAAGATCTAGCTATCAAAATCATACCAAATCAAGCCTTTTATCTGGCTTGCTCCAATAATAGTCAGCACACTGAACACAGTTCACAAATCAAACGAACACCCCATTATTTAAAATGTTTATGCAGTTAAAGGAGAAGTCCAGCCTAAGCTCGTTTGGCTGGGCTTCTCCTATGGGTCACAGAAGTGCAATTCGTTTTGCACTCCTGTGACCCATTTTCAGCAGAAAGCGGACTGAAATTGGCGGTCTGCTGACGTCACTGGACCGACACCCTGATCTGCCTCTCAGCAAGCCACTGAGAGGGCCGTTCCCTGCCCCTCCCCAGCCCAGCGCTCCAGTGAGTGCGGAGGAGCAAAACGAAGAGCTGCTGATTAACATTCAGCAGCTCTCTGCTCAGAGAGAATCAAGCCATTGGCGATGTTTGACTGTTCGGTTCTCAGTGTAGAGGGGCCGGCGGACCGATGCTGCATCTATCTAGGTAAGCATGATGGGGAAAAACCCACAAAACCCATACTTGTCTTTTAAACACTTTGCTTTAACCACTTCAGCCACAGAAGATTTGGCTGCTCAATGACCAGGCCATTTTTTGTGATTCGGCACTGTGCTATTTTAACTGATAATTACGCGGTCCTGCAAAGCTGTACCCAAACAAAATTGATGCCCTTTTTTTCTCATAAATAGAGCCATGGTCATCTCTGCGGTTTTTATTTTTTGTGCTATAAACAAAAAAAAGAAAATTTTGAAAAAAAACACAATATTTTGTACTTTTTGCTATAATAAATATCCCCAATTTAAAAAAAAATGATTTCATCAGTTTATTCTGCTATGTATTCATCTATATATTTTTGGTAATAAAAATCACAATAAGCGTATATTGATTGCGCAAACGTTATAGAGTCTGCAAAAAAGGGGACAGATTTATGGCATTTTTATTATTATTTTTTTTTTACTAGTAATGGCAGCGACCTGCGATTTTTATCAGGACTGCGACATTATGGCGGACACATTGGACACTTTTGACACATTTTTTTAAGCCATTGATAATTATACAGCAATCAGTGCTTAAAAAAGCACTAGGGGGCGATCAAGGGGTTAACTGTGTTCTCTGACTGTGTGTCCTAACTGTGAGGGGAGGGGACTGACTATAGGAGATGACAGATCATGGTTCTTAGCTATTAGGGACTCACGATCTGCCTCTCCTCACAGAACATGTATTTGCATGTCATACGAACATCGACACTCCCTCAATGCAGCCTGCTATCCCACTTAAAGGAGCCGATGTACAGCTACGACAGTTCGTGGGATCGTGCCGACCTGCCAAAGTATAATAACTTGCTAAAAATAATGTCCTAGCATAGAATATACATTTCACTTTAATAGATTTGCTACCAAAATTAGTGTGTGCTATAAATTGCCTCCAGCATGGCTCCTGTTTTTTCTTGCTGAAAGCTGTAATTTTGCTGAAGCTCAGAGCCCCTGAACAGCAGTAAATTATAAAGTGGAACTAAACCCATCAATTTAACGGTTTCAAAAAACAGTTACATTCCTGGAATGCTGGGTTTTCTAACTATCACACGTGCTCGTGTCTTCAATCAAAACATCAAACCATCAAGTGGCTGGTGTCATAACTGATCACATGTGCAGCACCATGGCAGTTGCAGGTCAAACAGAAGCAGCTCCCTTGACTGTAAAGGATAGGAGGGTTTATGTGTAGAGCAGGGTTAACAGTGTTTTCCTGTATTTTAAACAGTATAGAGACTTTTAATGTTTTACATAGTTGTACCTGCAAAAGGGGCCAGCCTGAAGTGATCTAGCAGGACTTCATTTTCTATCCATGTCTGACCATTTTTGCTGCCTGTCTTCCATTGGAAAGTTTGATTCCCCTCTTAGTCCTTATTGGAAGATTTTCTCACACTTCTTGTTCTGGTGACAACTATAAAACTTGGGATTTACATCACTTTTGGTGTCATTCACAATGGTCACAAAGACAAAGAAAAAAGAGTGACTTATCCAGGGACACTGACAGAAATACAATGCTGACAGGGGTTCTTATTCTTAGTACTCCATTAAAAAAAGGAAATACAATGTTTGGGCTATACTTACACTTTAAGGCCGCGTACACACGGGCGGACTGTTCGCCCAACCTTGTTCGGCAAACAGTTTCATCAAACAGTCCGCTCAAAATTTGCATGAGCGGACTTGCCCACACACGAGCGGACTGTTTGACGAACAAGGTTGGGCAAACAGTTCGCTCAACTTTTGAAATGAACGGACTCGCCCACGTAAGGCGGAGGCAAATCCGCCCATTTCGAGCGCGTGTACAGGTAGGCGGGGCCCGCGAAGGAGACGTCGTGGGCTCCGCCGCCTGGAATGGGCTTAAAGGGGAACCCCAACGCCGAAAAAAATCGGCGTGGGGGTTCCCCCCAAGTCCACACCAGACCCTTGTCCGAGCACGCTACCCGGCCGGCCAGGAAAGGGGGGCGAGCGAGCGCGCCCCCCCTCCTGAGCCGTACCAGGCCGCGTGCCCTCAACATGGGGGGTGCCTTGGGGAAGGGGGGGCCGCGCGGCCCCCCCACCCCAAAGCACCTTGTCCCCATGTTGATGAGGACAAGGGCCTCTTCCCGACAACCCTGGCCGTTGGTTGTCGGGGTCTGCGGGCGGGGGGCTTATCGGAATCCGGGAGCCCCCTTTAAGAAGGGGGCCCCGGATACCGGCCTCCCACCCTATGTGAATGAGTATGGGGTACAATGTACCCCTACCCATTCACCTGTGAACTAAAGTACAATAAAAAACACAACACAGAGAAAAATATTTTATTGCACAGCTCCGGGGGTCTTCGGGGGTCTTCTCGCCGGACTCCTCCGCTATGTGTGTGTAGCTCTTTTGCTAGCGGAGGAGTCCGGCTTTCTTCCTCCCCGCCGCCGGCCTCTTCTCCCGACTTCGGGGGTCTTGTCCCCCTCTTCGGTTCTTCTGCCGGGCCACCGCGCCTGGTCCGGTGGCCCGGTCTTCTGTCGCCGTCTTCCGTTCTTCTGTCGCCGCCTTCGGTTCTTCTGCCGGGCCACCGCGCCTTCTTGTAGCTCTTTTACAGGCGGTGGCCCGGTCTTCTGTCGCCGCTGTCGTCGCCGCCGCCGCCGCCTTCCGTTCTTGTTCTTCTTCTTGTTCTTCTTCTTCTCCTGGAGATGTTGACTCGACGAGCTCTCCGGCCGGAATGCCAGGGACACGCTCCGCTGCCACTTATATAGTGACAATGGGGCGGTGTCACATGGTATATGTCACATGGGTTGGTCACATGGTGACCCCGCCCCCTTACGATGTCATAGTCCCCATGTGACATCAACCCATGTGACCAACCCATGTGACATATACCATGTGACACCGCCCCATTGTCACTATATAAGTGGCAGCGGAGCGTGTCCCTGGCATTCCGGCCGGAGAGCTCGTCGAGTCAACATCTCCAGGAGAAGAAGAAGAACAAGAAGAAGAACAAGAACGGAAGGCGGCGGCGGCGACGACAGCGGCGACAGAAGACCGGGCCACCGCCTGTAAAAGAGCTACAAGAAGGCGCGGTGGCCCGGCAGAAGAACCGAAGGCGGCGACAGAAGAACGGAAGACGGCGACAGAAGACCGGGCCACCGGACCAGGCGCGGTGGCCCGGCAGAAGAACCGAAGAGGGGGACAAGACCCCCGAAGTCGGGAGAAGAGGCCGGCGGCGGGGAGGAAGAAAGCCGGACTCCTCCGCTAGCAAAAGAGCTACACACACATAGCGGAGGAGTCCGGCGAGAAGACCCCCGAAGACCCCCGGAGCTGTGCAATAAAATATTTTTTCTCTGTGTTGTGTTTTTTATTGTACTTTAGTTCACAGGTGAATGGGTAGGGGTACATTGTACCCCATACTCATTCACATAGGGTGGGAGGCCGGTATCCGGGGCCCCCTTCTTAAAGGGGGCTCCCGGATTCCGATAAGCCCCCCGCCCGCAGACCCCGACAACCAACGGCCAGGGTTGTCGGGAAGAGGCCCTTGTCCTCATCAACATGGGGACAAGGTGCTTTGGGGTGGGGGGGCCGCGCGGCCCCCCCTTCCCCAAGGCACCCCCCATGTTGAGGGCACGCGGCCTGGTACGGCTCAGGAGGGGGGGCGCGCTCGCTCGCCCCCCTTTCCTGGCCGGCCGGGTAGCGTGCTCGGACAAGGGTCTGGTGTGGACTTGGGGGGAACCCCCACGCCGATTTTTTTCGGCGTTGGGGTTCCCCTTTAAGCCCATTCCAGGCGGCGGAGCCCGCGACGTCTCCTTCGCGGGCCCCGCCTACCTGTACACGCGCTCGAAATGGGCGGACTTTCCGAGCGGGAACAGTCCGCTCATTTCGAAAGTACAGCGGACAAGCCCACACACGGGCGGACTGTTCGCTCAAACACAGTTTCAGCGGACAGTTTTTCGGAATTTCCGAAAGACTTTGTCCGTCCAACTGTCCGCTGAAACTGTCCGCTGAAAGCCCACACACGAGCGGACTGTCCGCCCAAACACTGTTCAGCGGACAAGGTTGGGCGAACAGTCCGCCCGTGTGTACGCGGCCTAAGCATTAGCAGGTACATACGTCATACATAAACCATAGGAATTGGAAAAATGCTTCAAAATACTGCATAGTCCAATACTGATTGGACTATCTGGTATACAAGAAGCAGTGGCGGGCCATGCATTTCACGCTTAGGCCTTCAGTGATGACGTTTTTATTGCCTACCTATTGGCTATTGGGTGCTGATTTTGTTATGGCTATACTGTGTCACAGTCTCTAAGGCCGCGTACACACGCGCGGACTGTTCGCCCAACTTTGTCCGTCCAACAGTTTCGGCAAACAGTCCGCTCAAACTTAGCATGGACGGACATGGCCACACACGACGGACGAACAGTTTGCTGAAACTGTGCGCGATGACGTGAACGGCACGTACGACGGGACGAAAAATACGACGTCCTATACACTGCATTATAGCTTTCGGCGTGAAAATCCTTTCTGAGCATGCGCGCAACTTTGTTTGACGAACAAGCCTACACACGAGCGGACTGTTCGCTGAAACCTTGTTTCAGCGGACAGTTTTACGGAATTTCCGAAAAACCTTGTCCGTCCAACTGTCCGCTGAAACTGTCCGCTGAAAGCCCACACACGAGCGGACTGTCCGCCCAAACACTGTTCAGCGGACAAAGTTGGACGAACAGTCCGCCCGTGTGTACGCGGCCTTACACACAGTACAACCATGAGTTAACAAAGTCAGCAGCCAACAGCCATGTGACACTGGGGGCTAGGGGGCTATGAGCATTCTAGCCTGATTAGTGTGTTAGTCTAGTCAGTGTCACTCACTTAGTGTGTGCAGTTCAGCTGCTTGTTTGTTCACTGCCACCGGCCACCAGGATTAGTCTTGCTGCACCATCTCAGCCTCCTGACATCAGTCTCTAACTCACACTGCAATGCCAGGAACTTACTGAGGGAGCAGAGCATATCTACTTCAGAATCCATCCACTAGGAAAGGCATACAGTAGGTGGATGAGCAGAACTTTAATTTGTGCAGGTGCACTGGTGCAGAGCAACATGCAAAAAATAATTATCTGCTAGTGCCTAAAAATGGTAAAAAGTCTCTCCTCTGCTCTCACCTCCTGAGCCCCTCTGTTTACCTGATGGGACCCAGGAAATTGTAATTATACAGTACACCCTGGTAAGCAAGTGAGTTTGGAGATGTGCTTTAGTAAAGTCCTTTGTTTTATTTAGCTAGAAATTACCTATAATATAGCTGTCCTGGCCCTCATGTTCTCCTCCCATTTATGCTGTGGCTCCTCCCTACTGGGGAAAGGGGGGCTTGTACACCTGCTAGATGTCCCTGATGTCCCCAACTCAAAATCTGATTGGTTAAAACTACAGTTCATTGCAATTAACTGTAAATCTGCACACACCTGTACTGTTGATTTTGAAGGCCTCACGGCAGATTTCTTTAGCCCTGGCAACACATGATGGCTGAAATAGTATTGTATAAAAGCTCTAACATAAACATATACTACTGGAAGCAGTGAAACCAAGAGAAAAACTATGAAATGAAGAGAATAGACTATTGGGAATGATACATTAATGGAAGAACTATAGTAAAATGTAAGTCAGTAATTTTGATAGTGTTTCTGCCGAGAAGGTTCAGCAGAGAAGGCCTTTCTGGCCCTTATGGCCCACCACTGATCAGAAGTGTGTGGGTGTAGCACCCAGTACAGTTGTGCTCAAAGTTTGCATACCCTGGCAGAAATGTTGACATTGATATTGAAAATATGACTAATCATGCCAGAAAACGTTTTTTAATGTAAGGGTAGCGATCATAATGATAACAGAGATCACCAAAATAGCCCTGACCAAGTGTTTTTTTACCCTTGAATGTTTGGTCTTGGTACAGACACATAAGGTGACGCACGCAAGTTGAAATGGTTATTAAACGGGTATTTTCCCACATCTGTGGCTTTTTAAATTGCAGTTAGTGTCAGTCTATAAATAGTCAATGAGTTTGTTAGATCTCAGGTGGATTTACTGAGCAGGCTAGATATTGAGCCATAGGGAGCAGAAAAGAACTATCTAACTATGTAACTATGATACCAAGCCAAGGTCAGGTAGAGCAAGAAAGATTGCAGTCACAACTGCCAGAAGAATTGTTCAGCATGCAAAGAAAAACCCACAGGTAACTTCTGGAGAAATGCTCTGGAAAAAAAGAGTGTGGGTGTTTCAAGGAGCACAATACAATGGGACTGTGACATCATAAGGGGTGGGCACATCACCTGGTGACCCCGCCCATTGTCCCTATATAAGTCGCCGCGCAACACATCCCTGTCAATGCAGCCAGAGACAGCGTCGAGTCAACATCTCAAGGAAGAAGAAGAGAAGAAGAGAAGGTGGCGACAGCGGCCACAGCGGCAACAGAAGATCGGGCCACCACTAGTAAAAGAGCTGGAAGAAGAAAGCGGAGGCCCGGCAAGAAGAACCGAAGAGGGGAACAAGACCCCCGAAGTCGGAAGAAGAGGCAGGGCAACAGAAGACCGAGCCACCGCTAGTAAAAGAGCTATAGGAAGAAAGCGGAGGCCCGGCAAGAAGAACCGAAGAGGGGGACAAGACCCCCGAAGTCAGAAGAAGACTCCCGGGCGGCGACGAAGAAGAAAGCGGGGCTCCTCCGCTAGTAAAAGAGCTAGCAAAAGAGCAGAAGATAGCGGAGAAGTCTGGCGAGAAGACCCACAAGACGGAAGAAAACCCCCGGAGTTGTGCAATAAATTATTTTAAAACCTTGTGTTGTGTTTTATTTACATTTTTTTCACCAGGTGAATGGGTATGGGTTCATGGGGGCCCCCTTATTAAATGGGGCTCCCGGATTCCGATAAGCCCCCCGCCCGCAGACCCTGACAACCAAGGACCAGGGTTGTCGGGAAGAGGCCCTTGTCCTCATCAACATGGGGATAAGGTGCTTTGGGGTGGGGGGGCGCAGGGCCCCCCTTCCCCAAAGCACCCCCCCATGTTGAGGGCACGCGGACTAATACGGCTGAGGAGGGGGGGTTTGCTAGTCCCCACCCCCTTTCCTGACCGGCCGGGTTGCGTGCTCGGATAAGGGACCTTGGGGGGGGGGGCCGCCACACCATTTTTTGGTGTAGGGCTTCCCCTTTAAGTCTACACCAGGTGACGGGTCCAGCGACGTGTCAATCTCGCCGCTAAAGGCGGCGACATTGACTTCCTTCACTAGTCTCGGCCACCTGGAGCCACGTTCAAAATGAAAGGACTTTCCTCCGTGTGTGGGCGACTCCCACCAAAAGTCCGATTGTGTGTGGGCAGGTCCACTCATTCGGAAAGTCCGGCAGACTTTCAGGTGGTTTGTCTGCCAGACTAAGTCCGCCGGATAGTCTGATCATGTGTACGCGGCATTACAATTCTCCTTCCTATAGACCAGTGATGGCGAACCTTGGCACCCCAGATGTTTTGGAACTACATTTCCCATGATGCTCCACTACGCTGCAGTGTAGTGGAGCATCATGGGAAATGTAGTTCCAAAACATCTGGGGTGCCAAGGTTTGCCATCACTGCTATAGACTATCCTCTATTCAGTCAATCATGAATACTGCTCAGTGCTTGTTTTTTTATCTATCTCAAAAAGTTGTGTTACAAAATTACTTTGCATTTGGTATTTAAATAATGCTTTTTCTTTTCAGCTCCTGGTAAATGTAAGCACTTTGTTTAAGCAATTATTTAAATCATGTGATTTGTCTTTAATGCAGACATTTAGATGCTTTTAACAGGTAATTTGCAGGATTGGTGCTCTGAGGCTGGTACTAAACATAAGAGATCTTACATGCTTTTAAACATATTCATCTTCCATAGTGAGCAATCTTTAACAAGTTAAATGTTAAGTACCTAGACTTCAAAATTGTAGCATTATTCATTACGTTTGCAGCTAAATTTCAAAGTGGAACTCCCCTACATATTTTGTGAATCCCACACACTTTTGTCCTAGTATCTTAAACTACTGCGACAAATGGTGACTGATCGCCAAGATGTGGAACTCTACCTACAACTTTTATAAAGCTTTTGTCCCGTTTGGGAAGATGTCCCTTTATGGTGTTAGAAAAAAATAAGAAAAATGCTTTATAGGGAAAGAGAAATAAACAATTATTCCCATTGGGGAAATTCCCCTCTCTTACTATGCCAATCTCATCTGCCATTAGGCAAGGAAGTGTCAAGATTTTAACCCGGCAATAAAAGTAGTCAGAAGTTCCAACCCCGACACCCTCTACCCAAAACAAAAGAAAAACATTTTGGCTGGATTACATCCTGAACCAAGACAAGCTGGGATCTTCAAAGCACCTACCTAAGCATTTTCATAAATGCATCGTCAATGAGCACAAAAAAGGGCCAATGAACATTTCAGACAATATTGTGTATAATGTTAAACATTATGTTTTGTAGGCAAATATTTATAGGAAGAAAAACCTAGAGCAGAAATCAATATACTGCTTACAAGCTTACTTTTGATTATTTATGACCTTTATTCCAAGTCAGGTTTGCCAAGTAAAATGTGTACAATAAAACTTCTAGAACAAATTGCTTTCAATGTAAACATACAAGAAGGCAATATGTATTATATTTATGTATTTTGGCTCTAATGTTAAAATTATTCCTTTTTCATTTATCCATTTTGATTTGAAAATGGTGACACACATCAAAGGCGGCTTTCAGTTTTTTTGCTTTTATTTATAGCCCCTCATCATCTAGATTTGTAAAATAAAATGACTGCGCTTATATTACAGTGAGATGACAGGTAGAAAGAATAAGTTTGCATATATTTGTGTTAATTCAATTGAGGTGATACCAAATAATAATTTCTAAATTTGGACATAATAGCGAAATGTATTCGATTTGCTATACACTGGGAGAGATTTACAAATTCTGATGCACACAGAATAGGTTTTACTGTCAAAGTTTAATTGAAGAAGATAAAGTTAGAAGCTGATTGGCTATTATTCACAGCTGCACCAGATTCTGTGACTAGATTCTGTGTGCACTATTTTCAGTAAATCCCCCCACTCATAGTGTTTAATAAATACATTTTGTTGGCCCAATCTTGTAAGATACCTCTTAATAAATGTGCAAATTTAGAGGACTTTAACTTAAGTTTAAAATGATTGTAAAGTCTATTTTTTTTGTTTTATTTTTAATAACAAACATGTTATACTTACTCTGTGCAGTGGTTTTGTACAGGGCAGCCTGGATCCTCCTCTTCTTGGGTGCCTCTTCGCTGCTCCTGACCCCTCCTTCCTGTCGAGTGCCCCCACAGCAATCAGCTTGCTATGGGGGCACGCAAGCTGAGCTGCAGCTATGTGCATCCACTTAGACACGAAGCTGCCATTCAGCCCTGGCCCTCTCTCTCCTGATTGGCAAACTGACTTTGATTGACAGCCATGGGAGCCAATGACACCCGCTGCTGTGTCTCAGCCAATCAGGAGGAGAGTCCCAGATGGCCGAGGGACTTGTGGACATCGCTGGACAGACAGGTGGCTCAGGTATGTAGTAGGGGGGCTGAGGGGGGCTGTTATACACAGAAGGCTTTTTATCTTAATGCATGGAATGCATTAAGATAAAAAACTTTCTGCCTTTACAGCTCCTGTAAGCCTCCTTATCTTAAATGGTGAATTGCAATAGCTTGAAGACTAATATTTGTGGGAGCATAGGCAGTTGGGCTTAATCTTTTGTGTTTTTGTTTGAGAATGTAGCTGAGCTCAATCCACACAGTTACATGCACAGTAAAAATAATCAGTCCTTAGGACTGGTGGCTGCATACTTATTTCAGGTTGTTTTCCCTTTATTTTCACCTGGTGGTATTTCAAAAAACACACTTTATGACCTTTATGACTACACAAATTTTCCATTGTTACTTTGGAGGGAGCCATAGCTGCCACACACGCTGGAACATGTCTGTCTTTGTTTATCTCTGTTATATGGTGGATTGGTGGGACTAGTAGTCAGGAGGAGGATATTTTTGCTTTCTTTTAAGTTCACAAAGAACACTGAGGTTTACGTACTAAAACCGGAGTGTGCAAAATCTGGTGCAACCGTGCATGGTAGCCAATCAGCTTCTAACTTCAGCTGATTGGTTTCTGTGCAGAGCTGCAACAGATTTTTCACTCCAGATTTAGTAAATCAGCCCCTGTGCTCAGCTCTGCTGAGCGGTAGAGCGGGAGACACTGAACACACACTGTGCTGAGCTCCTATGAATGGGAGTGTGGGAGATGACGGACATGATGCGATGAGCTATACTGAGTGGGAGACCCAGACACGCTCCACTGAGCTCTGCTGAGCAGGAGAGTGTGAAACACCAGACACATTTTGCTGAACTGTGGCTTAAGAACAGCTGAGCAGGAGTATGAAGAGCTGAGTGACAGGAGTGGGGGACCCTAGCGGTGATGTTTGCAAAGAGTGCTACTGAGACACTGTCATTTGCTGGGACATTGTGAGTGACTGAGATGCTGTGAGTACTGGGTATTGGGATTGGGGTGCTGTGTGCTGTGAGTACTGATATATTGTGACTGGGGTGCTTTGAGTACTGTGGTATTGTGACCGTAAGTGCTGTGAGTGCTGAGGTATTATGATTAGGGCACTGTGAGTACTGAAGTATTGTGAATGGGTTGCTGTGAGTGCTGAGATTTTTTCAACTGGGGTGCTGGGAGTACTGAGGCCTTGTGACTGGGCACTGTTTGTACTAAGGACTCTAAGGTCTGATGAGAGAATGTCAGGGGCTATGTGTTTAGCGGGTAGGAGCAGGAGCAGAGAATGCCATGGGCTATGTGACCAGGGAGCAGGAGGACAGGACATCAGGGGCCGTGTGATGAGTGAGAAGGAGCAGGAAGGAGGTCACAAGGGGGCTGAGCAACTTGTGCACAGGAGCAAAAATAGAAGACACAGATGGACTGGTATCTTTATTTAACCTTACCAACTATGTAACTAAGTAACTGTGCTTCTGACAAGATCAGCCCCAAGGGCTTTCACACTGGATCGGTGCGTTTGCAGGGTGGTCAAAAAAGTCCTGCAAGCCGCATCTTTGGAGCGCTGTAGGAGCGGTGTATTTACTGCTCCTAAAGTACCCCTTCCCATTGAAAACAATGGGGCAGCGCTGTAGCAGTGCTTTGCAGACGGTTTTAACCCTTTTTCGGCCACTAGCGGGGGTTGAAACTGCCCTGCTAGTAGCCGAATAGTGCCGCTAAAACAACAGTAAAGGGCCGCTAAATATAGCGCCACTTTACCGCCAGCACACGCAATGCCTCAGTGTGAAAGTAGCCTTAGATGGATGATTGTTCAGATTTAGTAATGAGATAACAGGCTATGCTGATAATACTAAATTAGAGCATAGCGAAACATGTAAGAGCTGATATCTCAAATCACAGGCTAATACAAGATCTATGCCTGTGGGATTCTTTTTGGTTGCTTAATAGCTGAATAATCAATTACTTAGTACCCATTGTATCAACTTTTGTCTATGTCATATTATCTGTATTTATTCAGTGTTTTTGTATTTTTGGCATTAAAATAAAATGATATTGTTAAATATTTTTAAGACATCTATAGTGTCCCTGTAGTTTTTGGCACCGCGATAATCCCTTTCCTCCTTTTTCTCTTCCCCTTTACACAATAAATCCAGTAACAGGGATGAGGTGCCGTATTCATTGAGGTTCTTCCAGCCATACCCCCCTTTATCCATTGGCAAGATGCTTAATAGGGGAAATGTTTACAATATACTAATATCTAAATGGAGATTCTAGCATAGGAAGAAAATTATTCAGTTTCAGATCACTTAACAAGACAAATGAACGCTCAATGAAGTTGGACAAGAAGCGGTTTATCTTAAACTGAGTAATGGGTTATTTATTGTCCGAAGGCGTTTGCCTGGATTTTGTCTTGCATACAAACGGCAAGGAATTGTCGGACAACGAACACAAACATACTGATGTGCTATGTGGTTTTTCAGCTCTTTAGTGCCACCCCTTGGGCCCTTCTGCTAATTTTGTGTTAGTAGAAGTTTGGTGAGTGTTGATTTGCGCCTTTCATTTCATGCTTTTCATTTAGAGCTTTTCAGTTCATGCTTTTCATTTTGTGCTTTTCAGTTTGTTTCTTAACGACTGTTCGTCAACCAGACATGTTGCGGAATCGGAGGAGATAATGTGTTATTTATTATTGACCTTGGAGTTATTGCTTTGACCTACGTCCAGTCCAGAAACAGGAGGAGGAGTTCTTGGACCAAAAATTGGTTGCTTTATTAATCTTGTCCAATTATGTAATATGTCTTTTTTGTGGGAAACCCAGGAGAATAATTCAGATGTTTTTCAGCGTTATCTCCGGATGACGGACCCCTGCTTTCACCAACTCTTGGCATTGTGGATCCCCTATATTAAGAAGCAGGACACATGCATTAGGCTTTTATTACATTTTCTGGTTGAATAATAATGATTTGATTTGTTATATTTTCTGTATTGTTGGATGCATAGAATGCACTTTTTGGTTAATTTCTATTGGCAGATAGCATGTCTAATTTTATTTGTTTTCTTTTTTTTAAACAAAATTGTGGAGACCAATACTTGGCTATGTGTTTTACTTCAAATGACAGTTTGGGAGTAGGCAGTTACATAAAAAAAAAATACATTGTAAAATTCACAAGGGACATCAGCATAGTTGTAGCTTTAATCTTAAAAACTATGGGATAATGGTGTTGTGGTAACTTGCCCAAAAAAAGCAAAAAAAAAAAAAAAGCCTAATAATATTATTCTTTATAACATTAGAAAAAAAAGCCTTTGAAAATTTGTTTGCAATAACCCCATCAGTATTACCAGCAAAACAGCTTCATTATTATCACATTAAAGAACAAGAGAATTGTGCACTGTATTTCGAGATTTCATAATTTCCACGTCACGAATGTTAATTCTCCATTACGAACGCTAGCTTACCGACCATTTCTGGCTCCTCCTTGCTTCCGAGCCTGCATGTTTGTACTTTGGATTTTTGGCATTTGACCATGGAAAATTTATAAACCGGGCCATCCAACATTTGTCCATGGAAAGTTGGCCAACAATTGTCTGATGGAGAGTACAAACCGTTGGATTTGCCTCCAGCAGCCTGTCATTACACATTTCCCATCGGAAAATCCAATAGTGTGTACGAGGCTTTGAGTAGTAAAGATGTGGAACTACCTTTCACAATTGGTAGTTTCAGCAGGGAGTGTCGATAATTAAAAAAAATCTTTTGGGTGGGCATCTTAGCGAACACAATATACAAGGTTATGGAAACTGGTAGAGGCATAGATAAACAGATACACACATTGGACTGGATGGACTGGTGTCTTTATTCAACATTGTCAACTATGTAACTACGTAACTCTGCTTCTGACAAGTTCAAGAGGTATTTTCTATACTTGCTGAAAATTGTCTTAGCTTAAAAAAAACAAATGCAGCCACACATATAAAAACTAGTAAGCTGCAATATATTACAATTGTATTCTTATATTTATATACAATTTTACAGACGTGAAGCAGGATTCTCCTCAACAATAATAATAATAATTCTGCACCAGAACCTGTAATAACACTGTAGTCTACTACAAATTAGAGTATGATGGGTGCTTGTTCAGATTTAGTAATGAGATGACAAGCAATGTGGTAATACTAAATGACAGTCATGAACAACTGTTGTTAGACTTATTTTTGACAATTTTGGGTATGGGGGAAGTCTAGAGTATTTAAAATGATTCAAGAGGACTTCTTCAGAACACCCCAGCATGAAAGTTCAAAACTTAGAAGTCCACTATTGATTAGATTCTTCTCAGCCTGGCATGGCATGTCTGCCTCACACTTCACAGCACACACACAGTATGTGCCACACTTCAACACCTGACCACCACTCAAGTAGCCACACTGAAAAAGTCCTTTTTCATGACCTCACATCACCACACCATAAGAGGGGGCTGTAATCACCCACTTACACCTATAAGGAATTTTGCTTTAAATAATAATAAAATAGTCTGCATGTATTATACATGGTGTGTATTAGTGTGTATAAACTAAAGTGTTTTTGTCCAAGGGTTTGTTTTGCAATGCTTTCTGCTAATCTCATGTGCCTGAGACCCACATAGGCCACCACCAACAACCACTTGTACACATATGGTCTGATTCACATTGAAGAAGAACTATACAGTACATGTAGTGCATCCATCTTTTTTAATCAATTATGTACTACAGTGCTAATCAATTCTTTTTCCAAAAAGAAAGGTTATTAGAATATACCGCTAATGTGTGGTAATAATTGCAATCAAAGCAGTAAAGGTATGAAATGTAATACTATTTACATAAATGGACGATATGTGTCTGTGTTTATAAAGATGTCACAGAAAATTCAACACTGTTTTCAAAACTGAAATGATGCATGTAGTTAATGAGCAATAGGTTGGGAACAATTGAATAAGGCAGAATAAAACTGTATAGCAATAGAAGACTGCTGTGGAATTAAATAAAAGCAAATTAAAATGTCAACATATTGATAATTATTTATCTATAATAGTATCCAAACAAATGGAAAAAAAAAACTGTAAATAATAATTCTATCTATGTTTGCAGAAGTTCTTAAAGCTTATTAAAAGCTGTGATTTCACATTAGCATTTTCTTTTTAGCAGTGTCACATATTAAAAGAGAAAATGGCAAGCAGTGTAATCAATTTATAACTACCAGGGGATGCGGAAATTGGTTTGGGTTTTAATTAAGTTCCCTTTGCTGGCTAGCAGAGCTGAATGCTGGGGAATTTTGTGTAACACAGGTGTTGACTATAGTGTTCTTTACAATCATCTGTAGCAAAATATCTCTTCACTGAATAACACTCTCAGATGAACTCAGTGTTGATGGCTCCACATGTCTTTTATGTACAGTATATCCGTCATTCAATGTTTTTACATAAGCATTACAATTAAAGCTACTTTATGAAAAAGAGATATTTTGTAGGAAAGACTGTGGGGTTGATTTACCAAAGACAAACAGACTGTTCACTTTGAAAGGGAGGCTTCACTTTGCAAAGGAATTTGCTCCCGAGTGAATGAGATGAAGCTCTGCTGACTTCCATCATTCATGTGCAAAAAAAAAATGCAAAAAAGCAGTCTTTTTATATTTTCTGTGAATGTGATTGGGTATTTGTATTCTGCAAAGTGAAGTCTTAGCACATTCACTGAGCTCTGGGGAAAATTTCCTTGCAATGTGCAACTTCCCTTGAAAAGTGAACAGCCTATTTGCCTTTAGTAAATAACCCCAGTGTGTAAAATGTGGGTTGACACATTATAATACATTACAGTACAGTACAGTGCATCCGGGAGATATTCACAGCGCTTCACTTTTTCTACATTTTGCTATGTTACAGCCTTATTCCAAAATGGATTCAATTATTTTTTTCCCCAAAATTATACAAACAATACCCTATAATGACAATGTGAAAAATTTGTTTGACATGTTTGCATAGTTATCAAAAACAAAAAATAAAAATCACATGTACATAATTATTCACAGCCTTTGCTCAATACTTTGTTGAAGCACCTTTGGCACCAATTACAGCCTCAATTCTTTTTGAGTATGATGCTACAAGCTTGGCACACCTATTCTGGGCAGTCTCTTCCATTCTTCTACCTCTCAAGCTCCATCAGGTTGGATGGAGAGCATTGGTACACAGCCATTTTTAGATCTTGCCAGAGTTGTTCAATTGGGTTTAAGTCAGGGATCTGCCTTTGCCACTCAAGGACATTCACAGAGTTGTCCCATAGCCACCGTTAACTTGGTTGTGTGCTTAGGGTCGTTGTCCTGTTGGAAGATAAACCTTTGCCCCAGTCTGAGGTCCAGAGAGCTCTGGATCAGGTCTTCATCAAGGATGTCTCTGTACATTACTGCATTCATCTTTCCCTCAATCCTGACTAGTCTCCCAGTTCCTGCCCCTGAAAAACATCCCCACAGCATGATGCTGCCACCACCACACTTCACTGTAGGGATGGTATTGGCCAAGTGGTGAGCTGTGCCTGGTTTCCTCCAGACATGACGCTTGCAATTCAGGCCAAAGAGTTCAAGCTTTGTTTCATCAGACCAGAGAATTTTATTTCTCATGGTCTAAGAGTCCTTCAGAAGCATTAAGACAAACTCCAGGCAGGCTGTTATGTGCCTTTTACTGCTTCTGTCTGGCCACTCTACCATACAGGCCTGATTGGTGGAGTGCTGCAAAGATGGTTGTTCTTCTGGAAGGTTCTCCTCTCTCCACAGAGAAATACTGGAGCTCTGTCAGTGTTACTGTTGGCTTCTTGGTCACCTCCCTGACTAAGGTTCTTCTCCCAGATCACTCAGTTTGGCCGGGAAGCCCGATTTAGGAAAAGTCCTGGTGGTTCCAAACTTTTTTCACGTACGAATTATGGAGGTCACTGTGTTTATTGGGAGCTCCAATGCTGCAGACATTTTTCTGTACCCTTTCGCAGATCTGTGCCCCGATACAATCCTGTCTCTGAGGTCTACAGATAATTCCTTGGACTTCTTGGCTTTGTTTGTGCTCTGACATGCATGGTTAACTGTGGGGCCTTATATAGGCAGGTGTGTGGCTTACCAAATAATGTCCAATCAACTGAATTTACCACAAGTGGACTCCAATAAAGTTGTAGAAATATCTCAAGGATGATCAGTGGAAACAGCTTGATTTTGAGTGTCATGGCAAAGGCTGTGAATACCTATGTACATGTCATTTTTTAAATTTTTTATTTTTAATACATTTGCAAAGATTTCAAACTTATTTTACATTGTCATTATGGGGTATTGTTTGTGGGATTTTGAGGAAAATAATAAATTAAATCCATTTTGGAATAAGGCTGTAACATAACAAAATGTGGAAAAAGTGAAGCGATGTGAATACTTTTCGGATGCACTGTAATGTGCAGTGATGCGGTAAATTGAAGGTTTGTATAGTACTCAATCTCTGCCTCAAAGGGCTGATGATTGGTCAAGGAGACAGGCAGCTGCAGGCAAAGGACCCTTGCATGTTCTTTCTAAACATGCATTCTATTGTCAGTGGGAAACACTGAGCAGGATCTTTACTAAAAATTAGAGGCTGCTTCCCATGAAGCTCCCCCAGATAGTAGCACTGGATTTGGAGAGGGGCCACTCTCTAAATGTGGGTGCCCCTCCAGTGGCAATAAAAAAATACAACAGTGGCAATGTGGCTGTGTTTTCAGAGTTAAAAAAAAAGTGGGATAAATCATGGGAGAAGTAATTTCCCTCCTATTGCAAAGTCAAGCGGCTAGTGACATGAAAAATGCACAGTGATACCGTGTTTCCCCGAAAGTAAGACAGTGTCTTACTTTCTTTTTATCCCCAAAAGCCCCACTATGTCTTACTTTCGGGGTATGTCTTATATTGGAAAAAAATTGTCGAATTTTTTGTTTTAACCATAAAATTAACATTTATTAACAACCTGAACAGTATTGTATTCACCACAAAACAGTTTTATAAAACGAAGTGCCAAGAATGTCTTGTTACAACATTGCATAACATGTAAAACAATGAAAAATGGTAAGAACGAACAGTGGAATACTGGAGGATAAAACAGATTTATGTGTGATACAGTACCACCTGCTGTATTTAATCCAGTGTGACACCTGCTGATACCCACTGGGTTACATACAGCAGATGATACCCCAGTATGCCAGTGTGTATGTTTTACTGATGTATGATTAATACTGTGTGCATTACCATATTTTAAGCAGGAGGCGGCAGTGACAAGTGCAGGGGACGGCGCGGTGACGTATGGAGAGGGGGACGGCTCAGGCGTGGGCAGGAGGCGGCGCTCATTAAGATCAGAGGGAAATGGCAGACACGGCGACGTATGGAGAGGGGGACGGTACGGACCTGGGCAGGAGGCGGCGCGCAGCTAGATGAGAGGGAGGCGGCAATACCCCCGTGTTTCCCCGAAAGTAAGACATATGTCTTACTTTCGGGGTACGGCTTATATTAGCTGACCCCTCTGAAACTCCCGATACGTCTTACAATCGGGGGTGTCTTACTATCGGGGAAACAGGGTAAATGGTGCTTGTTCGGGACTACTGTTAGGACCATTATTTAAAAAAAACTGAGACTAGCCATTTGGTTTTGTACCTGTCCTTAACAACTCTTCTGTGAAGGTGATATTTATCTGAGTATGTATTTCTTATTCAGTTTCAATGAACCAATCTACATGGACAAGGTATGTAATGGTCATTCAGCTCATACAATCCACAACCTCTTCATTGCATGCCACACACCTCTTATCAATTTCCCAATTTCAGAGCTAGGGATGAGCTTTATGTTCAACTCGAACATGCATTTGACTCGAACATTGGCTGTTCACCAGTTCGCCGAACAGCAAACAATTTTGGGTGTTCGCGGCAAATTCGAAAGCCGCGGAACACCCCTGAAAAGTCTATGGGAGAAATCAAAAGTGCTAATTTTAAAGGTTTATATGCATGGTATTGTCATAAAAAGTGTTTGGGGACCTGGTTCCTGCCCCAGGGGACATGTATCAATGCAAAATAAAGTTTTAAAAATGGCCATTTTTCCGGGAGAAGTGATTTTAATAATGCTTAAAGTGGAACAATAAAAGTGTAATATTCCTTTAAATTTCATACCTGGGGGGTGTCTATAGTATGCCTGTAAATGGACGTATATTTTCTGTGTTTAGAACAGTCTGACAGCAAAATTACATTTATAAAGGAAAAAAAAGTCATTTAAAACTACTCGCGGCTATAATGAATTGTTGGGTCAACTCATTGATAAAAACAGCATGGAATTTCCCCACAGGGAAACCCCCGAACCAAAATTAAAAAATGCGTGGGGTCCCCCTAAATTCCATACCAGGCCCTTCAGGTCTGGTATGGATATTAAGGGGAACCCTGCACCAAAATCAAAAAAAAATGGCGTGGGGGTCCCCCTCAAAATCCATACCAGATCCTTCAGAACCTTATCCGAGGATGCAACCTGGCAGGCCCCCCTCCTGAACCGTACCAGGCCACATGCCCTCAACATTGGGAGGGTGCTTTGGGGTAGCATCCACCTCAAAGCACCTTGTCCCCATGTTGATGGGGAGAAGGGCCTCATCCCCACAACCCTTGCCTGGTGGTTGTGGGGGTCTTCAGGCAGGGGGTTTATCAGAATCTGGAAGCCCCCTTTAACAAGGGGACCCTCAGATTCCAGCCCTCTCTGTGGGAATTGATAATGGGGTACAAATGTACCCTTACCATTTCAAAAAAAGTGTCAAAAGGGCTAAAAAACACAAGAGACAGTTTTTGACAAGTCCTTTATTAATTTCTTCTTCTTTCCGCTTCTTCTTCCATCTTCTTCTTCTGGTCTTCCTTCGGTGTTCTTCTTTTTTTCCATCTTCTTCTCCATCTTCTTCTTCATCACCATCTTCTTCTTCCTCCGCTCTTCTTGTCCTGCATCTTGCTCCGGCTTCTTCTCCGCTCCGCTCCGTCCGACGCTTCTGTTCTTCTGACACTTCTTATATAACGGAAGGCGGGGCCACTCGTGACCCCCCTCTGACACACGGGGACTTCCCTATGGCTTTCCCCGTGATGTCAGAGGGAGCGAAATCACGCTGTTTACGTAAACTGGTAACCCTGCCCCCTCTGACAACATGGTGAAAGCCATAGGGAATTCCCCGTACATCAGAAGGGGGGTGTTGTATGCAGTTTTGTGCAACCGCGTGTATGCAAGACAAGTTTGGGCCAAAATCCGTCCGAAATCATCGTAATGTCCGGCTGTGTGTACAGGGCATTAGCCTCCTAGGTAAAGTAGACATCTGAGACTTGTCAAATGTATGTTTATTTCAATGCAAATTTCACGCTGGACAAAAATCTGCACATTAGCAAACTTTAAGATGTAGATATTGAGAGACATGAATACATATAGAAAACTGTATCTGGGACATAAATGTGGTGACATCACAGCAACCACCCCTTAGATCAGATGATAGGTCAGATACTCACTGTCAACACCCCCTTGTTGTGAAGAAAAGTGGAATGTATCCACATTTGGACAGTTCTCATGTATCATCAATAAATGAACATCTTTCAAGTGTGAGAACCAATGACACCTTCATCACTGAAACTCTGCTGAAACCAGGGCATGCAAGTATTCTTCTTTTTTAACCCTTTTGTATTTATTTGTTGTTTTGTTGTTATATTGTCTCTTTATTTCTTAGTAACACCCTTTTTCTGTAAATATTTTATTTGCACCATTTTTGACCTTTTCATTATTAAACCCTATTTTGAAAAGTGATAACATTGTCTTAAATGCTTTTAATGTGAACTAAAAAGAATCCCGTTCTCTTGAAGAGTACTACTGTGTAGTAAAAATCTCTGCACTTACCTGTCTGCGGTGACAGTGTGTGTTACAGACATTTATTCTAAAATCATAGTTGGTATTGCTAAGATTATGTGTTTCCTGCTTCTCAGTCAAAAGAAGGTGGTGGTAGCTTAAAGGGTTAATTGCTTAATTAGCATAGCCCAGTCACATTCATCCTCAGGCTGCTGGCACCTAGATTGGGCCCCACAAGCTGGAAAATCTTTGTACAGGGTGCAGCTGAGAGAAGCATTGTTGTGTAAGTAACAGCACAATGTGAGATTGGCCAGTCCTTTGTCATGAGTTGGTGAGAAGGGCTGATATCCCCTTACATCACAGGGTAGTCCTCACTTTATTGCCTGTGGGTTTTATCTATTAAGCTGGCATAGTCTAAATCCTTTGACACATGTGCCTGCCAAAAGTATTACAACACAATTCACAAATATGTAAGACAAGGTTCAGAATATGTGAAACTGAAGTTTGGCAGGCATTGGCTTCAGAACAGGAAGTCAGGTGTGTGTATAAAAATGTCTCTCCTCACACTTATAACTTCAGATAATGTATGCTAAGTTCTACTCTAAGAAGTGCGAATGCTTTGTTGTAAATACAGCTAAAATTGCCTTATTGGTTCTTTGATTTTAAAATATATTCTGTAGTATGTGATAAAATGTTCAAGAAAATACATATTTTCCTATTTTATACCAGAGCATAATAAAATATTATACCTTAAATGTTTTGAAAATACTTTTTGAAGCAAAATGCAGCTTAGGAGTTACCTTTTAGGCAGATCATAAGGCTAGCTTTTAATGTTTTAATATAATGCCATACTTTAAACATCGATAAGAATATTACACATTCATTGTTGCAAGACTCTTGATGAGGAGTCAAGGCAGGAAATTAGATTCAGATCAGGACTAAAGATCTCATAACATACTGTTAGCATAATTTTCTTATGGAGATCTGACTTTTTCTAAACATAACCTTTAAAATTAGGCATATAAGGTTAAATCCTAAATATGGAAAAACATCATGAGGAAAAATTTTTGTTGGCTTTGTGAAGTGTGAATAAGGTACTTGTATGACCCATATAAGCAATATTTCAAGGCAAATATATGTGGAAAGCCAATTATCTGGATATCACAGACAGAACAGCCCCAGCTGTACTTCAAACAAATCATTATAACTAATCCAGTGTGAGCAGGTAATTATTTCCCATTATACTGGAAGAAATACGCGCAAATAGCTTATCTCTCCTTTTTCCTCCAAGATTTAATAATTAAAAAGGAGCGCGTGTTTTAAGCAAAGAGATATCCATCTAAGAGTGCTATTCAGTATAATACTAATTATGTTTCATTTTTATACCACATGGCCATTGCAATTTGTACTATAAATCACAGAATGAAAAACTCATCATCTAATGTCTGTGTTGCCCAGTGTTGTTTGTTCCCTATGTTTATGTATTAGTGTCTTTTTCTCATAAGAACCTTTCAGATTTCCAGGTTGCCATATTACATTGGATATTGTTCTCGTATCTGCTTAGCAAACTAACAAGATTACTTTTTTTGGAATACATAATTGAGCAAAAAGAGAAATTTGACTATTAAATTCAAGAGGCAATAATACAACACTTTCAGGATAGGAAACGTAGCACATGGTAGGGAATATGGGCATCTAATACACATGTAAACAGTGAGGTTTTTTTTTAAGTTTACAAGTTAAACTTATCTTTTAAAATATTTTATTGCTTCTAAAAATATATATATTTTACAAATAAACATTTAGGTCAATGTGGACCCAATCCAAATATTCTGTGATTTATAAAAAAAGAGGCAGAGCACAGACTGTCTTTCATCAGCAAAGAAGAGAGAAAAAAAATAGGATGAGCCATACCTCTGACTATTCATCTCTGTAAATAAGAGGCTGTTTTTAGCTAAGAAGTTAAGCTTAGCCTGTTAAATATGTTAAAAGAAGCCATTAGCTTAGTGATTATCAAACTGTGTCTGCGGCACAGAATTGCAGGTGTGCCATGGGAAGCGCTGGGAGCGCCTGTCCTGAGCTAAAGTCCAGAGTGGGCCCCCAAAAAGCCCCTGGTCTGGTAGTACTCATTTTACATTATTAGCCCTGAATCCAGGGCGACAGGACAATCCTTCTCTGGCCTCTGCTGCAGCCACCGCACTGGTTGGTAGGATCATCTGCCTCCTGGCGTCTAGCAACCCGTGTCATCACAATGTCGCAAGGAGAGAGTGAGGCCCCAGCATTCAGAGTGGAGGAGGATTTAAATTCCGCAAACAAAAATGATTAGATCTTTTTGGAGAAACACTGCATTAGCTTCATCTGCTGGCAGAAAATTGTAAATATGAAACATTTATATATATTATGTTATAGTTACCTAATTTGTTTTCTTAAAAACTGTATGTTTTTAGTCTTAAAAATATTAGTTAAAGCGGTGGTACACTTACAAAAAAAAAAAAATCCGGTCCCCTACAAGTTAATATAATAATGTTCTATATGTTAAGCTTACCTGTAGGTTAAAGGGACAAAATGTATAAATATCTTTAAAATTTGGGTTAGAAAGTGATCCTGACCAGCTCCAGCAGACATAAATCCTTGGATAAGGAAATCCTATGCGGGTCAAGGTAGCAACAACTTACACATTTCTCCCACCCTGCCAGAAACTACTCTACCCGGCATTTTATTTATATAATGAAGTAGAGACTGTGGGTAATAAATGGTAGGTGTGCATAACACCTTCCATATTTTTCTGTTCTTGTTACCCTCTGATGCTGCCCACATAGTGGAGGTGGGAGCGTTTTCCTAAAATGCTTGGAACGAAGAAACTTTATATTTCATGAGACTAGAACTAGACAGTGGATAAAGTTTATTTATCCATCAAGCACCATGATTCAAGATCACTAGGTGATGGTACTCTCCAGCTACTAGAGAGATATATGCAACATATACTATCTGCTTCAGAAATACCCTTACTACACAAAACTGCAATATTTGTACCAGAAGCATTGTAAATTACACTGTCCTTTGGTGGGCCCACCAGATGGAAGTGAAAACTATTTAGCTGGCTATTAATGTTACAGACTAATTGTGTAATCTTTAGATTTACCAAAACCTTTGTAACTTATATTGGTTGGTAGATGTTTGCAGATGTCCCACAAACATTGACACAATGGTAGGCAGAAGAATAATTACAGTACAAAACTGTAAAATGGCCCTTCACTAATCATAAAGCTTTGTTTTGCTGTGGATACAATTACACAAATCAGTGAGCCTTTATTTCAAGAAGAGCCAACAATTAATTGTGCCAAGGAAAAGAGAAATCAATTGTAGATCAGTTTACCATTTTTGATAAAAGCTTTTGGCTGTGTGACCACAAGTATCTGATTTTAAATGGAATATGTTCTTTCAAAGTAATGACTGCAAACTTGAGCTGTACTGGACAATGTTAAATTCTGGCTCAGGTTTTATTTTTATATGTTTTTACCGGATGAATCCTTGTTCATATTTCACATATATTAAATAGGAGTTTGAACTAGCAACTAGACTAAGCATGGTGTGTCAATTCATTACCAGAAACAGAAAAAGTTTTTGAACTATCAAATTCTTAGTGAATTCACAAAAGCACTATTTAAAGTAATGTTTCAAGGGATGCACAAAACCGTGAATAATGATTCTTCTGCATTAACAAATCTTTGGAATTCATCTCAGTAGATTTGACTTAGAAAGGCAGGTATTCAAATGTTAAAATTTTAAAAGTATAGAAATGTAGCTTAATAATTTAAAAGAAGATGGTGCTGCATATGTAATATCACTGCACTTCCTAGCCCAGTGATGGCGAACCTTGGCACCCCAGATGTTTTGGAACTACATTTCCCATGATGCTCAACTACACTGCAGAGTGGCTGAGCATCATGGGAAATGTAGTTCCAAAACATCTGGAGTGCCAAGGTTCGCCATCACTGTCCTAGCCTATTACATACTATGCTGTAAAACTTTCAAACCTAAAAAACAATGCCCAAAAAATTTAGGAATTTTCAAGAATGGTTAATTAATGTAATCTCTAGGTATAATCTAGGAATAAAATATTAATAAAATCATCTGGAAATATATGTTATGTTACTGCAGGTTTCCCCATTTTTTCACCGTTCAGCGTTTTTTTATTGCAGGGTTTGCTTCTATTATTTGTGACTTCATAATCAGAGTGTAGTTTCCTGCTGAGGTTGAGTGGTTGTCTGAAAGCCAATAATGGGGGTTGTTGGAATATTTCTTTCAGAGTTCCATCCTCTATTATAATGGGTTGTAAATATTTGATTATCTTCATATTTTGTAATTTCACGTGAATGCTCAATATAGCTATTGTCTTTAGGTTGGTATTGGGAGCAATGGATAATGCACAGTGCTCTACAGAAAACAGAACCTATCTGTAGAGCACTGTGCACAGCAACTGTATCTAAAAGATGACAGCCAGAAATGTACTGTACAAGAAGGCTATACCTATGGCAACTCTATCGTACTCCCCCTAACATTTTTCTAAACTAGACCAGCAAATTAAATTAGAAACTTAATTTGTCCATGTGGGAAGCACACACACATTGCTTACATTCTTATAAAATGGTTCCATAATGCAAACTGCAACTTAATTCCATCTCCTGCAAAAGCACAAGCACAGACAAGGTCACATTGACAAGTGAGACCAGAATTAAAATGTTCTATTCCAGAAATCCGTATTGATTCTGAATTCTAACCATACATTGACATCTCCTAATGAGGTCAGTAAGTGTGTAGCTTTAAGCTGATTTCATCTTTCCGGACAAACTTACAATAAGAACATTTTCTCCCTTTTAAAGTGCACCATCAATCTAGTTAGCTAGACTTCAACAAGAGATTTTTTTTGTTTATTTGCTTCTGAAATATAAAGAAAAAATAGGTTTCTAAAGTATTTGCCTATAAGATTTTATTAAGTAGGACCTTGATTATTCCCAAAAGATAGAGACAAATGTTTTAAGGGGTGAATGTTACATTAACTAAACATCTAAATATTCACTGACCTGTGAATTGTCCGAAAACAAGGCAAAAACATTATTAAAAATGTAAAAAAAAGTATGTGGACTAAAGATTAAAGTATATCTATAGCTAAAACTTTTTTGGATAGAGTGGTGAAGGATTAGCACTTCTATAAGGTTTTACTGTCATTGGAGTCTCTATTGCAGGGATTCCTTCACGTTCTGTGTGGTAAAAAGGTCATCCACAGAACAATTAGAGCAAATTTCTCTTTAGATAAAAAAAATATAGAGACCCTTTCCAAGGACAGAGAAACAGACTTTAACAAATTTGAACTTTCTACATCTTGCATTGTAATGAAATAAAATAAAATAAGATAAAAAATAATATTCACTGTACATTTACCAGTTTGAACTTTTATCAACATCACATCTAAAGCACTAACATTGTCAACATTGCAGGTGAATGCTTGATTAATGTTTAAAGAATATCAGTGAAACCAACTAGACAAATGGGGATGGATTCACCACATTTTCTAATTGCACTCCAAGATCAATGTTTCAGCTATATATATATATATATATATAAACAGTGCCTTGAAAAAGTTTTCACACCCCTTGCAATTTTTCACATTTTGTCATGTTACAATCAAAAATGTAAATTTATTTTATTGGGGTTTTACATGATAGACCAACACAAAGTGGCACATATATGTGAAAGGTAAGGAAAATGATAAATAGTTTTCAACATTTTTTACAAATCAATATCTGAAAAGTGTGCCATGTATTTGTATTCAGCCCCCCAGAGTCAATATTTTGTAGTACCACCTTTCACTGCAATTACAGCTTTAAGTATTTTTGGGGATGTCTCTACCAGCTTTGCACGTCTTTGCACTTCTAGAGAGTGACATTTTTGATCATTCTTCTTTGCAAAATAGCTCAAGCTCTGTCAGATTGGATGAAGAGTGTCTGTGAACAGCAATTTTCAAGTCTTGCCACAGATGATGATACTTTTACTGGGCCAATCTAACACTATATGCACAATATGCTTTGTTCTAAAATATTCCATTGTAGCAATGGCTGTATGTTTAGGGTCATAGTCCTGCTGGAAGGTGAACCTTTGCTCCAGTCTCAAGTCTTTTGCAAGATCCAGGCATCCAATTTATTTTTTCCTTCAAGTCTTTTGCAGACTCTAACAGGTTTTCTTCTAAGATTGCCCTGTATTTGGCTCAATCTATATTCCCATCTACTCTGACCAGCTTCCCTGTCCCTGCTGAAGAAAATCCCCACAACATGATGCTGCCACCACCATGTTTTAGAGTGGGGATGGTGTGTTCAGGGTGATGTGCAGTGTTAGTTAGTTTGCCACATATAGTGTTTTGCTTTTAGGCCAAACAGTTCAAGTTTGGTCTTATCTGAACAGAGCACCTTCTTCTGCATGTTTGCTGTGTCCCCCACATGACTGTTCACAAAATGCAAATGGGACTTCTTATGGCTTTCTTTCAACAATAGCTTTCTTCTGACCACTCTTCCATAAAGTCAGATATGTGGTATGCATGACTAATAGTTGTCCTGTAGACAGATTCTCCCACCTGAGCTGTGGATCTCTGCAGCTCCTCCAGAGTTACAGTAGGCCTCTTGGCTGCTTCTCCTTGCCTGGTCTGTCAGTTTAGGTGGACGGCCATGCATTGGTAGGTTTGCAGTTGTGCCATACTCTTTCCATTTTCGGATTATGGATTGAACAGTGCTCCATGAGATGTTCAAAGCTTGGATTTTTTTTTTAAAGCCTAACTATGCTTTAAACTTCTTCACAACTTTATCCCCAACCTGTCTGGTGTGTTCTTTGGCCTTCATGATGCTGTTCATTCACACTAAGGTTCTCTAACAAACCTCTGAGGGCTGCACAGAACAGCTGCATTTATACTGAGATTAAATTATACACTGATGGACTCTATTTACTAATTAGGTGACTTCTGAAGGCAATTGGTTCCACTAGATTTTAGTTAGGGATATCAGAGTAAAGGGAGTTGAATACAAATGCATGCCACACTTTTCAGATATTTATTTGTAAAAAAATGTTTTTATTAATTTATAATTTTCCTTCGCTTCCACAATTATGTGTCACTTTGTGTTGGTCTATCATGTAAAATCTCAATAAAATACATTCATGTTTTTGGCTGTAACATGATCAAATGTGGAAAAATACTTTTTCAAGGCACTGTATGTGTATATATATATTGTGATTTTTAACAATCTTTACTCATGGTGTACATGAACATATTTATCATATTTATGGCCCAATAATACTATCTGACCACCCTGTAACAAACCCTACCTGAACAACACCACAAGTAAACCAAATATTTAACAATCATAGTGATGGACAAATAGGTATGCAATTGAAGGAATGTTGTATTGTATTGTAAACACAGCTGAATTACATGCTGGGCATGGGGACTGTTTTAGCTGCCACCCTTATTAGTGGATTAAATTTAGAAGGTTCCATTTTCACTGTTCAGTCTGTTCATTGTACAGTGAAAGTGGTACCATCAATTTTATCATATGAGTAAGCAGGTGACACAGAAATGTGTTAAACTGGACAAAGAAATGTGTGATCTTTATGCTTGACTTGCAAGTGTGCTTGAGCAACATTACAATTCAATTGTCAAGTTTAACCACTTCAGCCCCGGAAGATTTGGCTGCTCAATGACCAGAGCATTTTTTGCGATACGGCACTGAGTCGCTTTAACTGACAATTGCCCGATCGCGTGCTGCTGTACCCAAACAAAATTGACATCTTTTTTTCCCCACAAATAGAGATTTCTTTTGGTGGTATTTGATCATCTTTGCGGTTTTTATTTTTTGCTCTATAAACAAAAAAAGAATGACAATTTTGAAAAAACACAATATTTTGTACTTTTTGCTATAATAAATATCCCCAATTTTTTTTTTAAAAAAGCTATTTTTTTCTCAGTTTAGGCCAATATGTATTCATCTACATATTTTTGGTAATAAAAATAAGTGTATACTGATTGGTTTGCGCAAAGGTTATAGCGTCTACAAAATAGGGTATAGATTTATAGCAATTTTTTTTTAAATTGTATTTACTAGTAATGGCGACGATCTGCAATTTTTATTGTGACTACGACATTATGGCGGACACATCGGACACTTTTAACACATTTTTGGGTCGATTGACAATTATACAGCGATCAGTGCTATAAAAATGCACTGATTACTATATAAATGTCACTGGCGGGAAAGGGGTTAACAATAGGGGGCGATCAAGGGGTTAACTGTGTTCGCTGACTGTGTGTTCTAACTGTAGGGGGAGGGGACTGACTAGAGGGGATGACAGATCATGGTTCTTATCTATTAGGAACTCATGATCTGTCTCTCCTCACAGAACAGGGATTTGTGTGTTTACATACACACATCCCTGTTCTGCCTCTCATGCCCATGATTGTGTGTGACCAGCGGTCATCATGACCGCCACGAGCATCAGGACCCCCGCAGTGCGGCAACGTGTGCGTGCCTGCTATCACGCTTAAAGGAGCCGACGTATAGCTACGAGGGCTCGTGTGAATGTGCCGACCTGCGGCAGTAGAATGACACCAGCTGGTCGGCAAGCGCTTAACAGTTGATATGTATGGTATCTAAAAAAACAAAACAAGGGTTCACCCTTGACATTTTTGTAAATATTTTACTATATCTTTTCATGTGACAACTCTTCTCCTCTTGAGCATGGAGTTCACCAGAGCTTCACAGGTTGCCACTGGAGTCCTCTTCCATTCGTACTTTTCTGGTCGAATGCTCGCTCCGCCCAATTATTCTATAGCCTATGGGCGGAGCATTTGACCGTAAATGTCCACGATCGTATGTTTTTAGCTGCTTCTTTGAATCTTCATGTCTCTATAATGTTGAATCTTTTCTCTCTATGTCAAATAATCTTGAACTAATAGAGTTAGCTTGGGCACATTTGACCGCAAGTTCGCTATTGTCACCGTCATGTCGACTCTTCTATCTACCTACTGTATATTGAACTATTGTCAGAACAATACAAAAATATAATAGATATGAAAATAAAGCATTTTGTATTTTGGATCTTTACTGCTCACATCATTTAACCATACAGGAGTGAGGGGAACTCTCCAACAGCAACACAGATAAAAACATTTTCTGTAGCAGTGTAAGGCAAGGATAGATGTCCTAAATAACAACAATGGCCTCTTATAATATAAACTCCCATTGGTATTAATCAATCATCTTTCACAGGGCGTGCCTGCCCACGCACCAGGAAACCTATGGACGATGTCTAATAATGTTTAGGACTTTATTAACCACTTGCCGACCAGCGCACGACGATGTGCGTCGACAGAATGGCACGGGCAGGCAAATGGGCGTACATGTACGTCCCTTTAAATTTGCCGCCCTGCCATCGGGAGCGCGCCGCCGGGGCAGGCTCCCATGCTGGTCAGGACCCCCGTGAGTCCGGTCGCGGGACCCGCGGACTCGATTGCCGCGGGCATCCCCGCGATCGTCTCACGGAGCGGCCAAATGAAGAAATGCTGTTGTAAACAGCATTTCTTCATTCTGCCTAGCAACTAGTGACGCTGATCTCTGCTCCATGTGATTGGAGCAGAGATCAGTGTTCACTAAATGAAAGCCCCCCCCCCCCACACAGGTAGTAACACACCCCTAGGAACACTTAACCCCTACACTGCCACCCACTGGTTAACCCCTTCACTGCCAGTGTCATTTACACAGGAATCACTGCATTTATATAGCAGTGATTACTGTATAAATGACAATGGTCCCAAAAATGTGTCAAAAATGTCCGATGGGTCCCCCACAATGTCGCAGTCACAATAAAAATCGCTGATCGCCGCCATTACTAGTAAAAAAAAAAATAATAAAACATTATTAATAAAAATGCTATAAAACTATCCCTATTTTGTAAACGCTATAACTTTTGCGCAAACCAATCAATAATCGCTTATTGCGATTTTTTTTACCAAAAATATGTAGAAGAATACGTATCGGCCTAAACTGAGGGAAAAAAATGTTTTTTTATATATTTTTGGGGGATATTTATTATAACAAAAAGTAAAAAATAATGTGTTTTTTTCAAAATTGTTGCTCTATTTTTGTTTATAGCGCAAAAAATAAAAACCGCAGGGGTGATCAAATACCACCAAAAGAAAGCTCTATTTGTGGGAAAAAAAGGACGTCAATTTTGTTTGGGAGCCACGTCGCACGACCGCGCAATTGTCAGTTAAAGCGATGCAGTGCCTAATCGCAAAAAGTGGTCTGGTCTTTGACCAGCAAATTGGTCCGGTCTGAAAGTGGTTAAACTAAATTTGTTTGATGTGTGTTTTTTTACTTATAGGAAGGGATAACTACCTCAATTACCATTGAACTCTATCTCCTCCTAGTGGCTCTGTCTATACTGCAGTAAACATCTAGAGGAACTACAAAACGAAGCACAGGGGTTCTAATCTAATTGAAATCACCTTAATCTATGCTCCTAAATTCATCCTGTTACTTCCATTCTTCCTGGAATTAAAAAGCACCCTGACTGCAATAAAATACTAACTCCTGGCCACCGATAACAAAGAGATATTAGAGCAACTTAGAAATGAAACCCCTCCCCACCGACCAAAATACCATATCTAAACGTCATAGTGCACCCAAACTCACTAAGAAAAGCAAAATACTCTACATGTTTTACTCTAAAAAAAGAGCTTTGTCGGGGTGTATAAAATAAAATAAAATAAGTGCTCAAAATGAAAAGTACTGTCATCACCACATGGCAAATGGTCAAGTATAGAAGTCCAGTCATATTTATTTAATTTATAGATTACAGGTACTTATATAGCATCATCAATTCACACAGCGCTTTACATATATATTATACATTCACATCAGTCCCTGCCCTCAAGGAACTTACAATCTAAGATCCCTAACTCACATTCATACATACACATACTAGAACCAGAAGAGCAGTAGTGCAGGGAAAATTGTTACATTTACTCCGGAGAAGATGAGAAGACTGTATTAGTTATACAGGGTTAATATTAGAGAGCTGGTCAAGAGGACCAGACACTCTAAAGGCAATACATCTATTCACAGATGGGGCAAGCAAGGGGTTTCATTACTAGTAGAAAGCATGATCATAAAGACTGGTACTGTGTGTCTGGCAGTCACCTCCTCTAGAACGAAGACTTCAGAAGATCAGGGTTAATGATATAGTACTGGATATTTGCTATATTTATATAAACACTGATTGTATGTGTACCCTCAAGAACCTCCTTATATATGCATATATTGGTGAAATCACCTGAGGTGAAACATTCCTGCAAGAATTTACTATAACATATCATACATCTACATTTTGGGCAAAAGGTCTTTTTTTACAGAGTAACCTAACATATCTAAAGCCCTCTCCTCCTTCTCTCACTATGTGTGTGACCATGTATCATTTGTTTTTGTTTTGTTTTCGTAAGTCATTAAGTGAGTTTAAGTAAGTCATGTAACTCTTATGCCCTGTACACACGGTCGGAAATTCCGATGGAAAAAGTCCAATCGGATTATGTTGTCAGAAAATCCGATCGTGTGTGGGCTCTATCGGACTTTTTCCATTGGCATTTCCAACACACAAAGTTTGAGAGCATGATCTAAAATTTTCTGGCAACAAAATCCGATCGCATAAATTCCGATCGTCTGTAGACAATTCCGACGGAAAAAGTTCCATGCATGCTCAGACAAAAGCTATTGGCTACTGGCCTATTTATAGACACAACATGCGTTTTTTACATCACCTTGTTCAGAACGATCGGATTTTCCAACAACTTTGTGCAACCATGTGTATGCAACACAAGTTTTGGACAAAATCCGTCGGAAGAAATCAGACAGATTTTGTGGTCAGAATGTCCGACCGTGGGAAAAGGGCATAAGATTGAGTTGTAATCAACAGCATGTGGTTGCAAGTACAAAATTAAATGGACATTATAATGTTTTTGTCACTGCTCTTTATAAATTTGGCAAATTTATAAATGTTTAATATAAAATCTTTTACTTGCAAAACTTTCTGAGCATAGCAGTGGCTGTCTCAGTCTAAATTAAATTTCAGACAAGGCTCTATGTGCAGAGTGAGGAGCGGGCATGTCCTCTTTATGCACATTCAAAACAAATGCTTTTCACAACATACAAATAGGAAAGGTCCACAAAAATTTGAAGAACTATGAATCCAAGTTCCATCTACTGGTCACAAAATGGATTATCTTTATGACAAAAATTATGTTTTTTACGGGCAAATATTTTCGTATTCACCATTTCAGGTCATGTAGGAAATCGTTAGAATTAAAAAGTGAAAAGATTAAGAGCGGTCTTTAAGTGATTGTTTAAGGCAAGGATCTCCAAACTATGGCCCACCAGATGTTGCTAAACTACACATCTCATGAGGCATTGTAAAACTCTGACATTCACAGACATCATAGTTGCCAACATTGTAAAAAAATTTATAGGGGCACTTTTTTTGTCTGTAGGCAGAGTCTTATTATAATTGGGGGACATTAATTTTGAGGCATGGTGTAGAAGGAAAAGAAAAATGTGGTGCGTGTAGAGGCAAAAAATGGGTGTGGTTTAAACAAACTAGTGGGTGTGGCTTAATTTAGGTGTGGTTCAAGGGTGTGTGGTCCAAGTCTGAGATAAACGAGGGATGGAGGGAGAAAGAAAGATGGAGCTAGGGAGGGAAGGAGAGAGAAGGAAGGAAATAAAGAGGGATGTACGGACAGCAGGCCCAGATCCTACACTGCAACAGAAATATGTGTATGACAGAAAGTTTAACAATCAGCAGATAAAGATACTCCAAACATCTGGTATTAGCGCTTCGATCTTCCCAGCACCATGGTTGTTATGGTATCAGGATGATTGAAGTTCATTATTTCTATTATTATATTGTAATATAAAATGAAATAGATCAACTCACCATAATGCAGAATCAGTGGGAGCTCTGAGCATGTTACTTCTCATGTCATCTGCCACTAGATGCCATCAGGTGTCCCCAGCAGATTCTCTCCTTACATCAGGCATCCCCAGCGGAGTCCCTCCTTATATCAGGTGTCCCCAGTGGAGTGCCTCCTTACATCAGGTGCCCCCAATGGAGTGCCTCATTACATCAGATGCCCCAGCAGAGTCCCTCGTTACATCAGGTGTCCCCAGCGGAGTGTCTTGTTACATCAGATGTCCCCAGCGGAGTGCCTCCTTACATCAGGCGTCCCCAGCGGAGTGCTTCCTTACATCAGGTGTCCCCAGTGCAGGCTCTGCGTCTCACAGACCAATGTTTTTGGTTTTCCCCCAGTAAACATGTTTCCCCTGGATCTCGGCTGAGATCAGAACTCCGCCCCTCCAGCCTACTGCACTCCAGATCCTCATAATCTCTGCTCCTCCAGCCCTCTGCACTGCAGCTCCTCCCACTCTCCCTCACAATGCTATTGGGCTGTCTACCGCCCCCACTCCCGTGCCGTGCCATGGTTTTCAAATTTCACACACCTAATATTTGCAAATTTCTATGGCAAGAAAATTGGTAATCTGAAAAAAAAATGAATCTGTTTATCAAAGATTTGATGGGAAATTTGCCCAGGAATATAATTATGGTCAGTCAATGGTATTAATTTAGACATTTCTACCTGCATTCACTCTCCATATTATCTGGCAGCTAATGGATGAATCTTGTGAAATGGAATGTTGCTAAATCAAACATCATTGGAATATGAAAAGTTATTTTGGTGATATGGGCGAATATGTGAATGAATATGAGTAAACGTCACAGAAAAGTATTTTCTCCTGTTGAATGTTGATGGAAAAGCTTTAAAAAGCTGCCCATCTCCATTGTTATAAATGTGTAATAAAAATATATTGGTTATTGCTGGAAAAAAAATAGAAGGAAGGACCAGCTTGCAAAAGCTTTCAAAGTAGTACAGAAGAGGAAAAAAATGGAGATAAAATACAAATTTTTGAGCACATTAGTTTCTGTACCATCTGCTTATAGATGATATCATTTGGTCTTTGAGTAACTGTTTTAAAGGTCATTTGGGGATACCAGTGCAGTTTGATATACACAGTTGCATACTAAATACTTATTAAATAAACACATGAATCAAAATATGTCTACATTTTTTACAATATGTGTAACATGGATGCTATACAACTGTATTAAACCTTCTCTGTTACCATTACCATAATAATCATTTTCTACCATACTCAAATATTCATTTTGGGGAAATATTTTTTTAAATATGCAAATAAATACATTTACATACATGCAGAAGGGTGGAGAAAGTTTGCCTTTTGAAATATGCATTATAAGAAGACCACATAATTATTATTTCTTGGGGAAAAGGATGAAGGGAAGTTTCGTAGCTCGAGTCTGTCTTTTTATCTACACTTATGTCCCCTGAGCATGTTGGAAAACATCTAAAATAAACTCTACATTAATAAACATAGGGCAGATGTAACTGTCTAATTTGCACAATAAAAGCAGTGAAACTTTTAACTTAAAAACTTTCCATGGTAAAATGTAATTTATTAAATGCTAAATTAGAAAGGTTCTTCTGTTAAGATTGTACCCAAGACTAATTTTGCCTATTTTTCAATTAAGAAATGTATTAAAGCCTCCGGACACCACATTACTGAGTTTCCTGAAAGGTCACATATGCCTGGAATTTTTCCCAGGTGATTTTAAAAGTTGATTTATAAAGCATTTTTAAATCTAGTTACAAAGCTAATATCACACACAGTGTGACAGTGTTCCTGCCATGTTACAGACACAGTATAGCACTTAAAGTAGACCAGTTATCAAATCCCACTATTATTCTGATTTTAAAAGTATATTTTCTTGCAGTGGATAAACTGCTGCTCTTTTGCTCTCTCGAGTCTAGCTTTAGGCTAGCTGCAGCATAGTGGGCATGATTATATCATTAGAGACTATGGAGAGTCTATTGTTTTCAATCACGTAGACCCTGTTTTGTACACTAGCAATGAGTTAAATGGGGTATAGTTAGGTTCAACATTATTGTGCAATACTAAGCAGTAAGCAGAGCCTGACTGTTTAAATATTAACCTTTCCAAACCTTTGCCAATTCTGACATTCTGACATTTCTCACATACATGTAAAAATTTGAATTTGTTGCTAGAAAATTACATAGCATCCCCCAAACATTAAATTTTTTCAGAATCCAGAGATTATGGTTGATAGAGAAAGAAAAAACACCACTCCAAGATAGCAGCTATGAGTAAGCACTGATTCCAGTGCGAAACGCGTCAGTATTATTGCACCCCCCCTTTTCTTTTTGCTGTGGATTACTTGATGTGATGTGACCTACGATTTTTCAATAATACACGGGATTTCAAGTCTTTTTCCAGTGTGTGGCTATCCAGAGTTTTGTTCTGCCTACCTGCCTATTAAATGTTTTCAGCAGAGGCCCTGAAGAATAAAGTGGTGGTTGTTTACATATTTTACATCACACAATACAGTATTTGTGCAGTTATCTTATTTACATGTGTTTTTATAAACAAATATAAAGTATGTATAAATGCAGTAGGTGTACTCAACAGGACTTACGTCAGGAAGAACTTTCAAACATAGTTTAATCAATGTTTATTCAATGTTTCGGCAGGGCACAGCCCACTTTTCTCAAGAAGGTTTTGAAAAAGGTGGGCTGTGCCCCTCCAAAAAGTTGACATTGATTAAACTATGTTGGAAAATTCCTCCTGTTTAAGTCCAGTTGAGTGCACCTACTCCCTACTACATATTTGACATACTTTTTCATGGATTACAACCTAGCCATATATATATATATATATATATATATATATATATATATATATATATATATATATATATATATATGCACGTCAGTTGGGCAAAGATTAAATGTGGCTGCCCCATACATATACAAGTATAATTATAAATTATATTATGTTTCAATGGTTTTTATTGAAGTTAAGGGTAATACAGGAAACAAAAACACAAAAATAAGTAAAACAAAAAAGAAAGACAACGCTGACATTACATGTAGTCGCCTTATAGTCCACAATAGTTGCAGTCAATAATCAACAGATTGTAGGGTTGAATATAACACTATGACATAACAATAGATATAGAAAATATCAGGCCTCAAGGACTGACCTCATTCCAGACACCCCAAATGGGATCTCACTGTGTCCAGGGTTGAGGACAGTCACCTATCAACATGCATGTAGGGAAACAGTAGTAAGAATTATCCCTGAGGTTGTAACTAAACCGGTCAAATCACTCAAAATTGACCTCAAGAATAAACAAATAATAATTCCATTCGGTCATAGTGAGGCAAACATAACATTACATACCAATTATCATAAGTACGCCCGGATACAGGTAAGCATAAAGCATAGGAAGCTAAGAGCTGTGTACTGAAGAAAAATGCAGAGATAAGTAAAGAAAAGGTAGATCAAAACACACACAAAAAAAAAGGGGGGAATAGGAAAGAGAAAAAAAAAAAAAAAAAGGGGGAGGGGGGGGGGACTTGTCTATCTCCCACACTCCCCTTCCCTCACCCCCTCCCCCCGTCGTCGAGGGGGGGGGGGAAAGGTCCAGGAAGATGACAGAGCAAGGGCATAAGGAACGAGTAGGGAAGCCCTATCATGTTATAGTGTTCAGATGAGTAAGGGTTGGGAGTTGTTGAACCACTCCATCCACGCCCCCCAAAGTGTTGCAGTTTTGGGTAAGTGTCCCTCAGCAGTAGCATACATACATTCATACATCCCATGTAGATGAGTGGTTCGTATAACGTCAGCACAGGAAAGTAGGGCCGAGGATTTCCAATTTCGGGTCACTGTTAATCTAGCAGCTAGGCAAATATGCGTTACTATGCATCTTAGCCTGTAAGGGTAATGTTCAATGCCAATGGTGAGTAAAGCCAGAGCGGGGTTTGGAGGGGTAGCAATGTGTGTGACTTCCGATATAAGATTAAATACATCAGTCCAGAAAGGGATCAATTTGGGACAGGACCAGAGGGTATGGTAAAGGATTCCTGGGAGACCACAGTTTCTCCAACAATTTGGGTCTGTATTTTTATAGTAGGTGTGAAGATGGGTTGGGGTAAGGTACCACCTGAGATTAATTTTATATGTGAGTTCCCAGAGGTTAGCAGATTTAGTCGCCGAATTAACAGCTTTTATAGCAAGTGACCATTGTTGCGATGAATACGTGGTGTCCATATCATGTTCCCATTGTAACATGGGGGGCAGTTTGGCAAAGGACGTTTTTTCACCAAGTGTGGCGTAGAACAGAGAGATACCTTTGACTGAAGAGTAAGTACCTGTGAGATATTTCCAGGATGGTTGTGGAATATGTACGTGAAGGTGGGGATTTCGTATTAGGCAATGAGTTATTTGGAAATATTTGAAATAGTCGCGGGGAGATAGATTAAATTCCTGTTTCAAGGAGGAGAAGGATTTTAGGAGGCCATCTTTATAGAGATCCTCAATGTGTGTGATCCCATTGGTTTTCCAAGAATGTATATGCATGAAAGGAATCAGTAGGCCGATGATATCTATCGGGAGAGGAACAGTGCAGTTGTTGGCATTCATGCGTGTGTGTTTGACCAGATAGGCGAAGGCCTTCACTGATGCTCTTATGGGGGGAGAGAGGGTAGTATCCCTCACCTTCAATTTAGGTGCAGAGAGGAGCCACGTTTGTAAATTCTTACCAGGTACTTGGGAGGCTTCTATGGAGCTCCAGTGATTGTTGAGATCAGGAGTAAACCATTCTTTGAGTTGTGCCAGTATGGCTGCGTGGTAGTAGTCCCTAGTATTGATATAACCCATACCTCCCACCGTTTTATGCTTCAGTAGGGTGGTATATGCTATTCTAGATTTTTTCCCTTGCCATACAAAGTTCCTGAGTAACGTTTGGGTTCTTGTGAAGAAGGGTGCAGGTATGGGGATTGGTATTGCCCGAAACAGGTACAGTAACCGTGGAAGATGGATCATTTTGAATGTTGCTAATCTACCTGAGCTTGTAAGCATCAATTTAGATAATTTGTCGAGTTCTAATGGGAGTTGGGTGAGAAAGGGGGTGAAATTGGCCTTGAACAAGTCGTTAGGACGAGAAGTGAGGGTGATACCTAGGTAGGTCAAAGAATCAGTGGCCCATGCGTAGTGGTAACAGTCTTTCAGGGACAGACATTGTTGTTCTGGTAGAACCAAGGGAAGTGCATAAGATTTTGAGACATTCACTTTGTAATATGAGACTAAGCTAAATTCATCAAGTACTTGTTGTACCGAAGCCAGGGAAGAGGAGGGACGAGTCAGGGAAAAGATGACATCGTCAGCAAAAAGGCTGATCTTGTGGTTTGTATTGCCAATGTTAATACCATAAATGTTGGGATGGGATCTGATTTTGGCTGCAAGGGGTTCGATCATTAGATCAAATATCAAAGGTGAGAGGGGGCATCCTTGTCTGGTACCGTTTGTGATATGAAACGAAGTCGATAACATTGAGGAACAATAAACTTGGGCCGAAGGGTTGGAGTAAAGGGCTAAAATAGATGAGAGGATGTGATTTTGAAATCCAAATTTTTCTAAGGTCAATCTTAAGTAATGCCAGTGAACCCTATCGAATGCCTTCTCCGCATCCAATGAAAGAAGCAGAGAAGGCACTCGATGGGTCACTGCGTGGTGGACAAGATTAATCATGCACCGGGTGGCATCTGAGGTCTGGCGACCTTTGACAAAGCCCGATTGGTCAGGATGTATCAACAGTGGCAATATGTCATCTAATCTCTTTGCAATAACTTTAGCGTACAATTTTATATCATGGTTCAATAGTGAGATGGGACGAAAATTTTGAGTGAGATTGGGTTCCTTCCCTGGCTTTGGTATTGTTACAATTAACGCTTTTAACATCTCTTGTGGAAAGGAAGCAGAGGAGGCAGCAGAATTAAACATGGGTGTCATATGTGGAGTGAGGATTGTACTAAATTGTTTGTAGTACTCTCCTACAAAACCGTCTGGGCCGGGCGCCTTGCCATTAGGAAGAGCATGGATAGCGGATTGAATTTCTAGTTGTGTGAAAGGGGCATTGAGTATCTCCAATTGTTGTGTAGTCAGATGAGGGAGATTCACTGAGTCTAAAAAATCCTGTATCTGCGTATGAGTGGGTTGGGTTTGGTGGGGATCAGTCTTTAGATTATATAGTTTGCCGTAATAAACGCTGAAGGCGTTAGCGATGTCTTGCGGATTAGTCAGTTTGGAGTTGGAGTCTGGGTGATGGATATAAGGTATGGGAGATCTAGTAATGTGGCCTTTAATTTGGTGGGAGAGTAGTTTACCAGATTTGTTACCTGCAGCGTAGAATGTCATTTTATGTCGCCTTTGGATTTTGTCATGGTTCTCTAGTAAAAGGGCCCTGAGCTCCAGTCTCAGTGAGATTAGTTCAGATTTAAGTGTCTGGGTAGGCTGGGCTTTGTTAAGCAAGTCCACTGTTTGTATACGTGAAAGAAGGGTGTTCATCCGCTGCCTCCTTTGCTTAGCATCCCTAGCCCCAAGTTGAATAAAAATTCCCCGCATAAATGCTTTATGCGAGGCCCACAAAATATGCGGATCTGCAACAGAGTCTTTGTTCCGAATGAAATACTCCTCCAATTCATTTTTCAATATTTGAGCATAGGGTTCCGCCTGTAAAATTCTAGAATTCATTCTCCAAAGATACGCTGGTGAGTGCTTGATTTTGTCTTCCAAGGTTATACTCACAGGGGAGTGGTCTGACCATGTAGTTAGATGTATAGTAGAAGAGGATACAGTTTGAAGAGTCCAGGGATCTGTTAGAAAAAGGTCAATTCGGGAGTAAGAATTATGGCCTGGGGAAAAGTATGTGTAGTCTCTCTCTTCTGCATGCTGACATCTCCAGATGTCTAGAAGGCGTAGATTGTGCAACAAAGGGTTGAGCGCCAGTCTGCGTCTCTTGGGCTGAAAGGTCGAATCTAGTTCCGGATCAGGAGTGCAGTTAAAATCTCCACACCAGATTGTAGCTCCTTGCTTTTGGGCTTCAACTTTCTTATGTAACTTACGTAAAAAGCGAGATTGGTGTGTATTAGGCGCATACACGGTGACAAAAGTATAGGGAGCACCATTGATGGTGCAAGACAATATGATATAGCGACCATCAGGGTCTGTTGTGCACTGGACAAGATGAAATGCTAAAGTGTTTTTGAAGGCTATAAGTACCCCTTTCCGTTTCTTTTCCGAGTTAGCGGTGAAAATATTGCTGAACTCCCTGTGAGTGCATACCGGTGGGTTGCAGGCTTGGAAGTGCGTTTCTTGTACGCATAAAACGTCACACTTAGTGTGTTTAGTTAATGACCACAAAGATCGTCTCTTGGCAGGGTGGTTAAGCCCCTTTGCATTGATTGTTACAATGGTGATTGGCATGTGGAGCGCTTAATTGCCAAAAAAAAGAACAAAAAGGAACCGCTAAGGTTATTACCTTGGAGGGCAGTGAACTGGAGGGGTCCGAAAGTTCAGTTAGCTGTGTTGAAGACCGGAGTAGATCAAGAATAGGCACGATCAATCCAATGTGTGGAGGCTTCCGGGGTGCTGTGTAGGGTGGAGAGACAAGTGGGGAAAGAATAGAGGTGGTAGAGGGGAGAGACACAAAAACAAAACAAAACAAAAAAATAAAATAAGAAATAAAAGGCACGCAATAGTATCTAGGTAGACCAAAAAGCAATGCAATTTGCGGGTAGGTGTAGCTTAGAAAGCTTTAAGGTATTGAGAACCGTGAACTGTAAAAGGTGTTTCTGTTGAGGATGCACCTCAGCGCTACAGCGCCTAGAAACACAAAAATTGGGGTAACGAGTCTTAAGACCTGGCATGAGCAGATGGCATCACCAAACGGTAAATAGAACGTATGGGCCCGTTCCTGAGTATTAAAGGGAAGCGTTGTTTTGGCTCCTGGGAGGCAGAGGTTGGGCCGTTATAGAGCCTGTGTTACTTTGATCCATAGGCGCCTCGCCAGGGGAGGCAGGGACGATGCCCCATTTCTGTAAGAGATGCAAACCTTGCTGCAGGGACGTTACAACATATTTCCTCCCGTCTCGGAGGACAGACAACTTGGCTGGCGCTATCCACTGGTATTGGAGCTGGTGATTGCGGAGGGCTTTGGTGATCGTATTAAGCTGCCTCCTTCTGCTCAGAGTATGCTGTGAGAGGTCAGCATAGATTTGGAGACGATTGTATGGTTCTGGTAAATTTTCTAACCCCCTCATCTTGTGCATGAACTGCTCCTTAATGTGGTAGAAATGCACTCTAAGGATGACATCTCTAGGTACAGCGTCAGGTAAAAACGCGGGTTTTGGCAGCCTGTGTATGCGGTCAATGACAAGTTCAATATTTTTTGCCTCAGGGAGCACAGCTTTAATAAGGCCTTTTGCATAGGCAGGCAATTCAGTATTTTGGACAGATTCCGGGACTCCTCTGATTTTAAAGTTGTTTCGTCTGGCTCTGTCCTCTAAATCCGCCATTTTGTCCTTTATCCATGTAATATCCTGAGTCTGTGCCTCCTGAGTATCAATAATGTCATTCACTGTTCCTGTAATGTCTCCTGCAGTAATTTCCATTTGTGTGATCCTGTCATCCATTGCTCCTAGTTTACTACCAAAACTGTGCATGAGAGAGAACAGATCAGATTGCAACGAGCTCCTTAGAGACATGAGCATGTCCTTTAAGGTGGTGTCCATGACAGCCTGCCCTATGGTAGGGAATGCTGCTATGGCGTCAGGTAGCTGGCTCTGCTGAGGGAAGGCCTGAGGCGTCCCAATAGTGGGGTCCCTGCAGTGTGCTATGCCTGTGTTGTCCAGGCGCATCTTAGCTTTGGCTGGGCTTTGGGCTGTGGGTGTCCCTGGTGGCGAGCGGGAAGGGTCTCCCCTGCTTACCGGAGGTTGTGTCGGTACATATAGGTCTCCTCCTCCGTTCGCGTGAAACGCGGCCTCTGCTTGTGTGCTCCGCAAGTCCGCGCCGGCGCCATTTTGGATCTTCCGCGCGGACGGCTGGTACATGAACGCCGTAAGTTTTCGGGGAAGCCGATCGTCTTTGCGCTTCAGCGACATCGCTGTGAGGTGGAGCGGGAGTTCTCCCGGGATGTCAGAGGCTGAAAAGTCGGAACGGGTTCGCCGAAAGTCGCTTTAGATGCCGTCGGTGTGAAGAGCTCTCTCCTCAAGCGGCCATCTTGGTCACGCGCCGGCCACGCCCCCTATAAATTATATTATAACACACATACTGTATGTCTAGATGTCTCCAATTATTTTTTTCCAAGGGGTTTGGGCATTTTTATCTAAGCTTTATAATCCCTGCCAAGAATCCTGCTCCATCCTGACACTAAACACCCCAATTCTGCAAAACACTGGCATATTCCTGCTCCCCAAACTCTCTGCTGTCAGCAAATTGCAATTACCTATGACCCCTGAAACCCCTAGGAAATCTACCACGCCCTAAAATTACAAATTATAACAGCAAAAGGCTTACTGTCTATAGCAGAAAAATGTCCATATTATCAATATACTTTGGCAGAGGGCTAAACAACTGACACCTTTTACAGAGGAGTGGCTGTAATCCACCTTTGCCAACAACACTTTCAACTGCATTTTTATTTATAAAGAGAAAAGGATAGGTCATCCCCTCCATGATCTCTCCTGGACCATTTGTCAAACATTATGACAAAATCCTGAGGCCTACTGTAATCTATACAATAGAGCACTCACATCATTTTGACATAAGCCCAGGTGATGGTCTTGTTTAGCACTAAAAATTGCTTAGAGAAGGGTCTCTGAGAATGACATGTAGCCCAAAGGGGAAAAAGAGAAATCCCCTATGTGGTGGACTTTTAAGGCACGATAATTTTTCAAAAGATTTTAGTAAAATGTTTTTGTTAATTTCAAAAGTATTTATTAGAAAAAGATTTATTTATATCAAAGAAATATATAAAAGCATGGAATGTATAAACATATAAAACAAACTTAACAGAGAATGAAAAGGTGGCTTTAAAAAAACTGAATTGTCATTAAGCCCTCGGACAAGGGCGGTAATGTTGTCCTTTTGGACAACGACAAATATATCAACATGTGTAACCAGATATTAAAAAATCCATACTGGTATCGATGAATGCCAATTGGCATGATCGAGAAATATAATAGGGAATTTTACATGCTGAATGATAATGCCCTTTACAAAAATATAATGACCAAACAACTGTGGAGTTTCATTCAGAATAATTTTCCTCAAGTGCCCACATTTTACACACTACCGAAGATTCATAAAATAAAAAGGACCCCCCGGAAGACCGATCATATCCGGGGTAAGTGCAACTAGCGAAAATCCTAGTAGACTGATGACTTTTTGAAACCATACGTTATAGCCTTGCTCTCATGTGATACATCACATTTTGTGCAAATTATAGATGGTCTATATATACCTGAACATGCGACTTTGGTGAAAGTAGATGTCGAAATGCACTATAGCTCCCTCCCACACAGTAAAGGCACAGCAGCCATTAGACATATCATACAGAAAGACAGAAACATAAACCCCGTATATGGGGAGTTTATTATCTCCATGTTGGAGTTTATCCTCAAGCACAATATATTCACCTTCAATGGCTCCCACTACCCCCAGGTGCAGGGGGTGGCGATGGGGACTTGTTGTGCCCCATATTACGCCAACCTGTACCTTGGGGAGTGGGAGCAAATGTTTTTGGAGGATGAGGACTTGTCAATGTATAGGGACCACATCTTGGGGTGGTAACGATACATTGATGACATTTTTATTGTTTGGGATGGGTCATATGAGATGTTAGAACAATGTCTTTTGAGAATGAACAGAAACTATTTTAATCTTAGTTTCGCAATGTCTCATAATGAACACAGCATTGTGTTTCTAGATGTGGAGATATATAGAGGGGAAGGGGGGTCCCTTCTCAATAAACTCTATAGGAAACCCACATCTGGAAATGCAATATTACATGCCACAAGCTTTCACCCTAAACCACTTTTTGTCTCTATACCATACAGTCAATTCCTCGGGGTGAGACGAAACTGTGCTGATGATGCTATCTTTAAGATAGAGGCTGATAAATTAAGTGACTGATTACTTCTGAGAGGCTATTCACATGCCTCTCTTAAGAGATCCTATCAGCAGGCATCCCAACAATCTAGGGAAAAACTTTTATACAAGGATGAGACCAACCCTCTCAGAATAACCATCAGGTACACAAATCAACAAAAAAAATAAGAAACATTGTAGAAAAATATTGGCAAATGCTTTCACTAGACCACTCTCTGTGTCAGGAAAGGGTCTGTCCGCTGGCAAGATCCATCATTTGGCCTGCATTGCTGAGGTCCACCAGCAGGTGTCTCCTGGCAGTTTGTAACTGTCAGGAGAAACTTTCCCTGCTGGTGTTATGTCATCATTGGGCCGCAGTACTGGTGTCCACCAGCAGATGGATCCTGGCAGTATGGAGCAGGCAACACTTCCTGCACTCAGGTGTTACTTGAGGACAATTACTGCAGTCTTATAGATACCCGGCAAGCCCACACATGCTTGCATTGGTATCTCTCTCCCTGGATCCTGACCTTGAGCCTGTATCTGACCCCATCCTGGACCAATCCCTCCTGTTTGCCTTGGATCCATGCTCTGCAGCCCATCCATCCATCCATGCGTCCTCTCCCTGTCCTGTTGGTTCCCCCTCCTTACCCATCCGCTGACCCCCTGTGTATGACCTCGGCCTGGCTTTTGTTGCGATTCTGGTATTTCCCATTATTTGTATATATCATTGTTGTTTGTGGGTTTGGGTTGGTTGTGCACTGTTATATTCACTTACGTATCACCTATGTAAATAAACACCATTATTATTCACTTACATGTGTTTTTGGTTTCCTCTGTGCAGTCCACACAGTCTGGTCTACTAATTCCCTGACACTCTGAAACCATTGTTCACTTTCAAAAGGGCAACCTCTGAAAGGGACCAAATTGTAAGTAGCGAATTTAAAGGGGAAAATAGAAAAGATCACTGAAAGTAAATACATTTGTGGGTCATGCCACTATTGTAAGTTCATGCTTACAAAAAAAAAAACCTGACTCTACCAAACGGTCACATTTTTGGATCTAAGCACTTTGTGAATTGTAAAACATTCGGAGTGGTATACATGTTGCTATGCGACTGTACATGTTTTTATATTGGTAAAGCCAAGCCGGAGTTCCAGAGAAGAGCCTATAGGCATGTCAAGAGCATGCAGGTATGAGATCCAGAACTCCTGCTTGGTCAACACACCAAGATAGTACACAATGGTAGATTTCCATGAATAAGGTTTCTCATTTTGGACCGTATCCACCCCATCCCTAGGGGAGGGGATTGGAATAATGCCCTTCTTCAGCTTGAATTGTGTTGGATCCACAGACTAGTCAACACAGCCAGGCTTAAATGAAGCCATTTGCTTCAAGCCATTTCTCGAGGGCTTTTCCTATATGTGTATATATGTGTATACAATCTCTTATTTGCAACTCTCTGGGCTGTTTGCATTCACCATCATTGCAATTCTTCTGGTCCATTCTGTGTTGCTTTTTATGCTATCCATGCATTTTCCTACATTTGTTTAGATTGTATATATATTTATATCTGTACTTTTGCCAACCAGTATATATTGCCCCATATATCAGGTATGTCTGTCATGTTTAACTCTCTATCTAAATGGTATATGGATTTTTATGTTTTTATTAATGAGTATGCAATGTCTTTCATATGTGATATGTTCCCTGTCATTTTCAGGTCTTTTCCTGTTCTCCTTCTGGACACTTTCCGTATTTACGTTATTATTGCATCTTGAATGCCGGCCCTGACTGGGAGGTCTCTGCCCTCTTTCCCTCCCCCTTTTTTCTTTCTTCCCCTCCATTGGTGTAGGCATGTCCTGGCAACCGCTCGGCATGCAGGGCTTCCCTGACTCTACTGAGCCTGTGGCAGTAACACATGGGGTTTGCGGAGCCTATTCATGGCTCCAGGCCTCCATTTTGCTTCACCCATCAGACGCACCACTTGGGGGGCCGGGACCATCAGCAACCGCTCGGCATGCAGGGCTTCCCTGACTCTACTGAGCCTGTGGCAGTAACACATGGGGTTTGCGGAGCCTATTCATGGCTCCAGGCCTCCATTTTGCTTCACCCATCAGACGCACCACTTGGGGGGCCGGGACCATCAGCAACCGCTCGGCATGCAGGGCTTCCCTGACTCTACTGAGCCTGTGGCAGTAACACATGGGGTTTGCGGAGCCTATTCATGGCTCCAGGCCTCCATTTTGCTTCACCCATCAGACGCACCACTTGGGGGGCCGGGACCATCAGCAACCGCTCGGCATGCAGGGCTTCCCTGACTCTACTGAGCCTGTGGCAGTAACACATGGGGTTTGCGGAGCCTATTCATGGCTCCAGGCCTCCATTTTGCTTCACCCATCAGACGCTCTGTTTTCCCTCCCATTTCCTTACCATCAGTTGTGCCCTCGACAGCTGATAGGGTAGTGAAGGGTTTATATATATGGTAATGTCTGCTCGTTCTCACATTCTCCTCACTTGGTATCTGGATGCTGAGACGAGCGATCATATCTCTGTTTTTCAAGGTAACAACTTTACTCTATGTCAAACCCTTTTGTGAACCTATGCTTTAACCTTTTGTAGTAGGGTTCACTATGCCTAATTGGAAGTGTGGTTGGGGTTATCCCCCATACTTCCTAGGCATAGGAGTACTTTTTATCTAGCATCTAGAATTTATATAATTGATCCTAAAAATGGAAATAACTTTTCTTTTTTTTTTATTAAAAAAGAAAAATAAGAAATTAAAATTACGTATAAAAAGCCTTTTTCATTTGTCATATATGTTCTGATAAAATTTAACGATGCAGACTATATGTATATCTACACTTTGTGTAGATTTATTGAATATTATTTTTTCCTTTTTTCTAAATTAAAACTCTATTTATGTTATACAGGCTACAGAGTAATATTTATACTTATCACAGCTATTTTAGCTGTGGTCCAATATTCTTTCATTGGCCCCCACTTTGTGGGAATAATCTTATTATTAACAGGTACTAAGCATTTTTTTAGTTTGTTTAAAATTAAAGTAAACAATTATGGATATCGCTACTCTTACAGAATGTCTGTTTACATTCTACAGGGCTGTTTTTTCTTCCCGAGCCCAGTGAGTCTCCAGGCTTCCTCTGCTCTTTGGTTATCCCTCCCCCTGTGGAGGAGGGGTTTTGGGTTAACGGTGGATTCCCCTTTGGGTCCAACACCTACACATGTATGCCACTTGGGGTCTCTCGAATGAGAACTTGAAAGCACTTGCACTCTCATATGCTTTTAAAGAGACAACTATTGGAATGTTAACCATACCATCATAACATTTGTAAGTGTTCCTTTCAACACTGCATCTTATCAATACTGTATACCATTAAACATCCTTGTTAATCATATGTACTCATCTATACAAATAATTATTAGCTGCGCTGAAAAACTACAGGCACAAGTTGCCTCAAAAAATGCCAATGAGACTAGTGAAACATTAAGCATAGATAAAAAACATTCAGACCAATCAGTGAAAAGACATAACCTGAAAAAGAAAATTAAACCAATAAGTAAATAATACAGTCCTGAAAAGACAGTTCAGAATCAAAGTTCCACTGGGTATAATTGGATCCTTAATAGTCTGTTTAATGGTGACACCACGCAAAAACACCCAAGAAGCAGTGACAAGTTCCGATAGAAAAGTGTCCTCCACCTCTATTCACACTGCCGCTACCAGATAAAGAGATCTCTTTTTAGGGAGATCTGCAAAAAACTCATAACTCCTTTCCCAGGCCAGAGTTCTATATGAGGTTGGAAAAGTTGTCCCCGCTATAGCATTTTAGGTAATAGCAAGATGGTCTAGGCAACGCTCATCCCCCATGTAAAAGATAGAAGAGCCTCCATGGTGTAACTTGTATAAAAAATATTTATTCAATGTAAAGAAATATCGCCCTTACAAACAGTCGTTCCATATAAGCTCATTAAAACATCAAGCCGGCTGGCTCTTGGACGCTGCCCATGTCCTCTGGGACCAGCGCAGTATGCTGTGACGTCAGCACGTCACTCCTCCCTACGCCGTTTTGTCACAGATGACGTCTTCCAGGGGCACGAGCGGAGTGCTGACTCACCGCTATATAAGCATACACGGACACGGAAGGAAACGCCCAGCACTGAATTCCTGGCAATCCTCCGCAAATCCGCTATTCACTAAGTGGGCAATTACCTTCACGGCTATGCCAACCCCTAGTGATCTCCAATTGCATACAAACTACAACTCCTATACAGCCCTGTGTGCTAGTCCATATCAATACAGACAAACACACAGGGACTATATTATTGCTGAACTCTAATCAAAAAATATATAAAATTAAGTGTAAAATACCAAGAGTATGAGAGGAAAAATATAAGAAGGGAACATCAGTGAGTTCATTCAGCCTAAGGATAAACAAATCACTGGACTATGGTTCGTCTCCATTTGTCAATTTAATTCCCAAATGAGGACCAGATCGTCATTATATAAATGTTTTCTTAATACTGTAAAGAGTTATTTCCACAGTAATAGGGGGAGAAATTATTTTTTTTATTACTAAAAGTAAAATCAATAGAATAATATTTAGATAAATAAAATAAGTAAAATTCATTTGTATATATTCTTTTTTAAACATAAAATTAGGGTACCCCAACTCTTCAGAGCAGGATAACTACCCAAATTTGCTAAAATTTCACAAGATTCACCAGGAATTCAGTGCTAGTTCACATATAGGTTCAACCAATATCAACCAATACACATGAAGATCCCCATAAGACTTCAACTATTATAAATAAATGCATTAACATCTGTCTCCACATTGAGGCCATAGGGGGTATAGCAAAGTACCTTATATATTTTTCATTTGGCTTGTTCACGTTAATTTAATTTTTGGTCAGCGCAGTATTACACTTCTTTACAATTATCCACTATATGTACTCACCTATCTATTGTTTTATTTTAGAAACATTGTTTCTTCTTGCTAAATATCCCTGAAGAAGGACACATCTTAGTACTCTGAAACGTGTCGGATGCAAGAAGTATAAACTGTATTGTATTATAATGTATAGGACAGTGTATATAAGATTTAGATGTGTTTTAAAAATTCCATGCTTTTATATATTTCTTTGATATAAAAAATATTATTCTAATAAATACTTTTGAAATTAACAAAAACATTTTACTAAAATCTTTTGAAAAATGATCGTGCCTTAAAAGTCCACCACATAGGGGATTTCTCTTTTTCTTCTTCAATACTAGATGTGCCACTACCCTTTGCTCAATATTACTGACCTAACAAACTTTTCCATGCAGCCCAAAGGGGGTTCTTGCATTGCGTTTATGTGCAATCTACCAATCCCCTATAAGGAACGGGTTGTGACTGAGCTAATCCCAATCTTAAAAACACAAATAGAGAAGATCACTTCTATGAACAGTTTATAATATTGTACTTCTTACCATTCATTTTAAGTTGTTAATAGTTTTAACTTAATTAGTTAGTGGTAGTATATGGTGTTATACAGCCATTGGTTTTAACCCTCCCCTAATCTATCTAAAGGAAGAAAACATTTTGGCATTGGATATACTTTAAGGTCCCACAGCTATATGAGAATTCACCAACAGGTGTTTTCTAGTCCCTCTACAAGTGGCAATGTAATGCCAGTAACATGGTTACATTGTCTTGAGCAACATATTCCAGACAGCTACTCCAGCTAGTGATGCCCAGCTGCATCACACTTAACAATAAGAAAACAAGTGTAAGGTGCCTTAATTGTGAAAAACAAATATATTAGCATATGCAATATATATATATATATATATATATAATATATATGCAACTGCCCCATAAAGGGAAAAAGATCCACCTTTGCAATGTGAAACATAAAAGTATGGCACTTACATGCTCTAAAATAACCAAGCATATTAAATAAATGACATGTTGTATCTAGAAGAAAATAAATAAAACGGTCCAATGTGGTACTATTCTCAATGCCAAGCTGTAATACAATAGTCCTCAAAGTAACTCTTCTAATAGGAGAATCTTGGCATCTTGTACTTGTGCTAAAAAGTATAAATACACACGCTCACAGAGCCGGAGTCCACGGCCCCAGAAGAAAGAGGGGCAAAGATGGATGCTTCCACCAGCCGCACATCATGGACATTGCGGGCTTCCTTTGCAGGTAAGTGCCACATAATGGGCTAGTATGTGATGCATACTAGCCCATTATGCTTTTACTTTGCAGGGGAATAAAGAGGAAGTAAAACCCAATCGTGTGTTTTTACCACCCCCAAATTAAAGTGTAAATTAGTCCTATGCAATAGAAACATACAACATTAGCAGCATTTTTACATTTATTGAAGGCTTGAAATAATGCTTACATAGTACAGTTATCTGCTTATTTTATACTTGGTTTGGTATGTTCTTTTAAAGCAGCGTTTCTACGTGTTTCTTTTCTTTTTTTTCTCTATGTATTATATATATTTTATTCAATTTAACAAAGTAACCTTTATGACATGAAAAAAAAACAAAGATACACGTCGACAGATTTCTTTGGTGTCACAGAGAAAAAGATTTTTTATTCAAGGTTATGGGTGACCTGGTAAGATATTTTGTTAGCGGTGATATAAAATAGAGTAGGTCAACCATGATACAGAGCAGTGTTCAGACAGCACAAAACAATTGAGCGCTACAGTAGGGAGTAACGTGATGCCATGCCATCAGCAGAGCAGCAGAGAGCAAATGATCAGAGTGGACTGTTAAAGCTGAACAGGATGTCATCTTTCCTTAATAGGCACATTCCTGTAGCAGGAACTGCGGGGCTTAGTATAGATTCTTTTGATTTAAAAATCTGCTGTGAGTCCTTTAAAGTCTTCATCTAATGCTGCTCAATCCCCATGGCAACCAAATAGGATTGTGCTAGCTGGCATCCAGGATTACTTATTAAAGTCCCAATATGTTTGCTATGTTTTATTCCTTATATAATGTGCCACAGCTCAAAGAGGTTTTGAAGTGTGCAGAAATGGTTAGTTAAGTTACTTTTTACTCCAACAAACATTTTGTCTACAAAGAGCCCCTATAATTAGTTTTCTAATTATTATTTTTTTTTTTTTGTTAAATAAAGTTGAAAAATCAAAAAAGAAATTTTCACAAACATCTTTGCAGTAGCAGAAAATATAGCAATGAAACATACACATATAATTGAATACCTTCTTGGCATTCCCCTTGTGCGTATAGAATTATAGCAAATAGGAGGCAGATACATCAAGCAACAAAAGTCATGTTAAAATGGGCCAAATACAAATAATGAAAACATTTCTATAAAAAATTCATAAATAGAGCTACTTTCTGGTAGCTGATGGATGAGTGCAAGTTTAAAGCAGACTAAGATCACTTCTATAATCCCAGCCTCTGCTGACTGGGCAATGCTTTAATGTTTATACTAAGATGAAAAGAGATTGCATGATAATGTATATGGTTTCTTGCAAAGTGATAAAACATGAAAATACATCTGCTGTAAAAAGCACTGAAACTTTAAAACAAGACAACATTTTCTACCCAAAATAAAGATTGTTAAAGCCCAACATAGTGCAGCTACCTTGCCATTTATTATTTTATTATTTAGTTCTTACTGATTTTGATACTGATTATTAATATTATTATTATTCAGGATTTATATAGTGCCGACAGTTTACGCAGTGCTTTACAACATTAGGGTAGACAGTACATTTCAATATAATTCAAGATGGGGGAATCAGAGGGCCCTGCTCGTTAGAGCTTACAATCTAGAATAGATAAGACTGAAAATTACTAAGACTGCCCAAGCCTTGGTACCTACACATTTCTTTTTATTTGTTTCCATAATAAAAGTATTGTTAGGAAGTATTATATGGTTCATATACAGTACTTGGAGAACAAGCAATATGGCATTAGTCTGTGTATGTGGTGATATTTTTTGTGCACTTGAGTAATTGAGGGACATTAAATCTGCATCTGCACGCAGTGTTTGCACGTCTACAGCATCTGCAGTATCTCACAAAAGTGAGTACACCCCACGCATTTTTTTTATGTTTTATTCTTTCTTTTCATATGACAACACTGAAGAAATTGCACTTTGTTACAATGTAAATTAATGAGTGTACAGCTTGTATAACAGTGTAAATTTTGCTGTCCCCTCAAAATAACTCAACACACAGCCATTGATGTCTAAACCACTGGCAACAAAAGTGAGTACACCTCTAAGTAAAAATGTACAAAATGGTCCCAATTAGCTATTTTCCCTTCAGTTTGCTGAAGACAAGCAGACTGAGAACATGGATTAGTGGAACCATGTCCTGTGGTCTGATAAGACCAAGATAAACTTGTTTAGTTCAGATGATGTCAAGCGTGTGCGGTGGCAACCAGATGAGGAGTACAAATACAAATGTGTCTTGCCTACAGTCAAACATGGTGGTGGGAGTGTCATGGTCTGGGGCTGCATGAATGCTGCCAGCACTGGGGAGCTACAGTTCATTGAGGGAACCATGAATGTCAACATGGACTGTGACATACTGAAGCAGAGCATGATCCCCACCCTTCAGAGACAGGGCCGCAGGGCAGTATTCCAACATGATAACAACCCCAAACACACCTCCAATCCCACCACTGCCTTGCTACAGTAGCTGAGGGTAAAGGTGATGGACTGGTCAAGCATGTCTCCAGACCTAAACCCTTTTGAGCATCTGTGGGGCATCCTCAAACAGAAAGTGGAGGAGCGCAAGGTCTCTAAGATCCACCAGCTCCATTATGTCATCATGTAGGAGTGGAAAATGACTCCAGTGGCAACCCGTGAAGCTCTAGTGAACTCCATGCCCAAGAGGGTTAAGGCAGTGCAGAAAAATAATGGTGGCCACACAAAATATTGATACTTTGGGCCCAATTTGGGCATTTTCACTTGGGTGTACTCACTTTTGTTGCCAGTAGTTTAGGCATTAATGGCTGTGTGTTGAGTTATTTTGAGGGGGCAGCAAATTTACACAGTTTACAAGCTGTACACCTGCTACTTTACATTGTAGCAAAATGTAATTTCTTCAGTGTTGTCACATGAAAAGATATAAAACATTTACAAAAATATGAGGGGTTTACTCACTTTTGTGAGCTACTGTATATACATACACTTTGCTACAGTGTAAATATTAAGTATATATTAACACACACTGGCCACTTTATAAGGTACACCTGTTCAATTACTCACTACTTTACATTGTAGCAAAGTTTCATTTCTTCAGTGTTGTCACATGAAAAGCAATAATAAAATATTTACAAAAATGTGAGGGGTGTACTCACTTTTGTGAGATACTGTAATTGGTGTGACTAGTAATAAGAAAGTACAGGTCCTTAGATGTCCATGAGTAGTAAATTGCGGCAATGCAACAGGTTTGTTTTAATTCCCCACCATCATCACACCAGCATATGTTCATCTTTCCTTTACTCTTATTGTTATTTCATTAACCTACGGAGAGTGAAGAAATATCTCTCGCTATGAAAGAGTACTTTACTACCTCCATGTTTTCATATGGGCCTGGGAAGAGTCTTTAGCCTTGTGTAAGCTCAGATTATAGAGATATAGGGGGTTATTTATGAAAGGCAAATCCACTTTGCACTGCAAGTGCACTTGGAAGTGCAGTCGCTGTAGAGCTATGCAAGGAAAATAAAAAACAGCATTTTAGATGGCACATGATTGGATGATAAAATCAGCAGAGCTTCCCCTCATTTCTGATCTTCCGCTCAGATCTACAGTGACTGCACTTCCAAGTGCACTTCCGCCCGTGTGAAAGGACCCTTAAAGTATGACCTTAGGGTTCAAGACCTTATCATTATTGGCTTCAATGGTTTGAAAGAAAACATTTGACCAAAAAAAAATGACATTACTGATACATTTGGCAGACCCCAAGGCGTCACTAAACAGATTGTTGAGTTTAATACAAAAACTCAAAAAATTCTCAAGCTTTTAAGTAAGCTGTAAAATAATCCAACATTTTTCCTATAAAAATGAATGCATCAATCCAAATTCCTACCTGTTGTGGATCGTTAATAACTTCTGTTATTTAAAGTATCATCATACAACAACCTAGTCAGCAGTACCTAGATCTTTATTTTTTTATCAAGTATTGCTTGCAAATCTGGTCCTAGATACCACTAAACCTTATGGAACGAATTAACAATATTAAAATGATTTTAGTGCCCCATTTGCTTTAACTCCCTACTAAAAAGTATATACAGTAAAGAAACAATAATTTCAAGAAACTGACTCTATGCCGACAGCATTTCTTTGGGAGGGTAAACCATCTAGCATAGTAAAAAGATACCTTACACCCTCTACTGATGGGCGGGAGTTACTGGAGTGTTTGTGAATGAATGAATGAATAATTTGTATAGCGCACAACGCAAACTGAATCGCCTCAAGGTGCTGTGATGAACTTTGTTGTCAAGCTTCTTAGAAGAGGAAAGTCTTGAGTTTTTTCCTGAAGACCTGGTGAGTCCATGGAAAGGTGTCTCCATTTTGGTCAGATATAGGGTGAAATATACAGTATATCATATATGTTCAGTAACAGCACATTTAAATCATTTTCAGGTATCCAGGAAGAATTTGGTGTAAATTCTGCATAATTTCAGTATTTTTAAAGAAGGCATGCATCTGTAGCAAAGTTTGGGCTGATTAACATCACATTGTTTATAACCTGAAAAGGCTGCTTGTCTAGCCAGAGCACCCTTAAAGTAGACCTATAGGCAACATTTTATTTTTTATTTTGGATAGAGCAAGGAAGGGTTATAACCCGTGTCAGATTTTTTTCAACATCTGTTTCCCATTGCAGAGATTTCCCTTCACTTCTTGTCCCATAGCCAAACTGGAAGTGAGAGAAAATCCTTGCAAATTAAGGGAATTCCTTTTGGCCCCCCGTTCACTAGAACTAGTGTCCTCGTTGAAAGATTTCCCCTCTATTACTTTTCTAGGGACAAAATGTAAAATGTAAAATTTTCTTTTTCTTTCACTTTTAACCATTTCAGCCCCGGAAGATTTGGCTACTGAATGACCGGACCCTTCTTTTGCGATTCGGCACTGCGACGCTTTAACTGACAATTGCATGGTTGTTGTGTCGCTTTTCTTCCCACAGATAGATCTTTCTTTTGGTGGTATTTGATCGCTTCTGTGGTTTTTATTTTTTGCACTATACACAAAAAAAGAGCGACAATTTTGAAATAAACACAATATTTTGGACTTTTTGCTATAATAAATATCCCCATTTTTTTAAAAAAAAGCTACGTTTTTCTCAGTTTAGGCCGATATATATTCTTCTACATATTTTTGGTAAAAAAATCGCAATAAGCGTATATTGCGGGAGCATTCCCGTGCCTCCGGGCAACACACGTCCACCTCCTATCCCATCCCACGAGTCGACGTATAGCTACGATGGCACGTGGGATCGTGTCGACCTGCCGCAGTTAAATGGTGGTGGCTGGTCAGCAAGCAGTTAATGATAATGATAAACAGGACAAATAGGGTAAATCTCCATAACAGGGGCACAGACATCAATAAAAATTGGAAAGCGTTCTAATCCTTTAGTTATACTTTAACCACTTGCCGCCCACCATATAGCAGAATAAGGGCGGCAAAGTGGTTTCAATATCCTGACCGGACATCATATGACTTGATCAGGATATTAAGCCCCCCGGGAGACTCTTTACCACGTGATCAGCCGTGTCAAATCACGGCTGATCACAGTGTAAATAGGAAGAGCCGTTAATCGGCTTTTCCTCACTCGCATCTGTCAGGCGCGAGTAGAGGAGAGCCGGTTGGCTGCTCCTCTGACAGGGGGGGTCTGTGCTGATCGATTATCAGTGCAGCCCCCCAAGGATGCCCACACTGGACCACCAGGGATGCCACCAGACCACCAGGGATGCCACCAGACCACCAGGGATGCCCAGCACCAGGTATGCGACCCTAGACCACCAGGGATGCCAGTTAGTGCCCACAATGGATACCAATCAGTGCCCACAATGGGCATCACTGATTGGCATGCATTGTTTGGCATCCATCAGTACAATACTGTACACTCAATGCCACCCATGCCTCCTATCAGAGCCCATCCGTGCCACCTATCCATGTCCATCCATGCCACCTATCCATGCCAACCCGTGCCACCTATCAGTGCCTATCTGTGTCGCATATCAGTGCCACTCCATTGGTGCCACATCATCGTGTCCATCAGGGCCACCTTATCAGTGCCCTTCACTGCAGCCCTGTCAGTGCCCATCATTGAATGAGAAACTGTACTTATTTACAAAGTTTTGTAACTGAAACAAAAAAACTTTTTTTTTCAAAATGTTTTTTTTTTTTTATTTGTTTAGCAGAAAATAAAAATCCCAGAGCCAATCAAATACCACCAAAAGAAAGTTCTATTTCTGGGAACAAAATGATAAAAATTTAGTTTGGGTACAGTGTAGCATGACCACGCAATTGTCATTCAAAGTGCGACAGTGCTGAAAGCTCAAAATTCATCTGGGTAGGAAGGTGTATAAGTGCCCAGTATTGAAGTGATTAATAATCTTTTTGTAACATCTTACCCTACTTCATTTTAAGACCATATGTTCCCAAATGTTCTTTTAATCCTGCAACTTTTTTTTATATGGTCTGAGAATGTCTGACTATATGAGCCTTTTGGTCTGAAACCATGGACTTCTTTGCTTCTCTTTCAAATATATACCCAATATATACAACCAATGCCTATTGGGTTGTTTGGAAGACCCTGATTCTCCTAACTTCACAAAACTTTTGCGCTCATTATTTTTCTATGCTATAAAAGGTATAACTATTCAGTGGAAATAATTGACCTTCCATCACAGAATATAATATGTTATTAAATGATGAAAGTATAGCTTACATCAAATCAGAAAGTTTTACTGCAGTAATGCTGCTTTAGGCCTTGTTCACGCATTCTCAACTTTGTGTTTTCATATATGTTTTGGAATGTACAAAATGCATGTGTCCTAAAAATCCATTGACTTCAAAAAACCCTGTCAGGAACTGGATCATTTGCAGGAGGCATTATAGTTCCCAGATCTTCCAGTAGCCAGCAGTAGATCCCAGCATAGTCCCCACTGATACTGGCTACTGATAAGGTATTTAACTCCTCTAGCATTCCAATGTCTCTCAGTATTTTGCTTGTGTGCCCATGTGCTCTCTTTCTGTAAACCTATATACCTGATCCTGATCCTGTCCGCTTGTGCATAGTCTGTAAAATTACACTGTAAGAACATGCATTATATTTATTTTATCAACCTCTTCTTCTTTGCCTATTGCAATATAGTCAAATGAAAATAAGACATATAGCTGTACATTTTAAAAGTCCCTGCAGTTCTTAAAAACACTGCTGTGTTATCAACTTAGAAAGACAAGCATTTGAAAAGACATACATCGGTGACAACGAAATGTTGTTGAAAGTGAAATCTCTAGGAGTTTATGCTTGTCAGAATAAATCATAGTGCAGGCCAAAATAAAACATTATATGCACTTAGTACTGAGGAGGCAGCAGGCAAAATGAAATGTACCTGGATTTGTACAACATGTTTTCATTCATTATGCAGTACAGACATTGGTCGTCTCCATATCTGTTGTGCAGTTGAGGATCTTGAAAATCCTGTGTGTGCTGATGGGTAAATAATGTTTTAGCAGTTGATACAACAATGTTAGTCTGATTAACTGTATAGTCAAGAGCAATCTAAAAGCTTACTTTATGGAAAATTATGTTTACATCATATGGTTTGACAATAATTAGATTAGCATTTTTTTCCCCTTTTATTGGTTAAACTGGAAGACATAGGTCTTTTCAACCAGAATATGTAATTATGTAAATATATAACTATATAAAAAAGAAATTCAGTCCACTATACAATACATAAATAATGAATGTGATTAACTTATTCTCAATTCATGAATAAATACAATAAATTAAATAAATCAATACTACATAGTGCTTTTGTGCTTTTGTTATTTGTGCTAAAAGTTCATGTAATATAAAAAATATGAAGTTCATTCATTAATCTTCAATTTCCAAAGTGCTATGGTGTGGTATGTTCTTGAGCAATTTTCACATGTTAACCAAGCTCACTCTGTGCTCGGTGACCAACACCCATTACAAAGCAACTCTGCAAATCAACATGCCTCCCTATTTCTCTATATCAATTCCCTTGCCAGACTTATAGGCATCCAAAAGCTCTTTATGAGGGCTGTAGAATGCTTTGTTAATCTTGGCATGAAGACATACAATAACAAAGAGAGCAATTAAGAGTCTGAGGTTTAATTAAATAAGACAGACTCCACCCACACATCCCTAAGGAGGTGCTAACTTTTTTCACCCAATCTGGAACACCCAATTCTAATCTCATGGTGAGAAATAAAGGTATGAAAATAAATTTATGTCAATTGTATTTGTCATAGTTTCAAGTAAATCCGTACGACCTAAATAAAGAGTTATTATTTGCGTATTCATTTATGCTGAAAACGTCAACAGTTTCCATGAGGTATACTCATTTTTCAAATGACCATGTGTATATATAATATATACATGGAAATTGCAGACTTTTGTAAAAGCACTTTTCATCGAAAAGGCTTTATTCACTGACATTCCAAGTGGTGGCAGCCTAGCTTTATAAGTGTCAATGAATATAGTCTTTTAGATTAGACCTGGACACATTTTTGACCAAGAGCCACATCCAGCCCTTTGGCTGTCTCTGTCTGGCCTGCCATCCCTCTACTGTCAGCATGCCTCTTTGAGCCTGTCAGCTTCCTGACAGGCTCAGAGAGGCATGCTGACAAGCTGACAGCTTGAGGGAGCTGACAAGCTCAAAGAGGCATTCTGACAGATGTCCTTTGGAGAGCTGCAAGAACTGGAAGTAGAGAGCCTGAGGAGCTGATTGGTACAACAGGGAGGCTCGGTTCTAGCAGGAGTGCATTGCCTAAGAGACATCCCAATGTTCTTTCACCGCCCTGCTACTCAATTCTTCCTGTGTTAGCGCCTGCATGCTGCAAACCTCATGAGTCATGCACCTGTTCTTCATTCCTGGTCAGGATTTGTAGAAAACCCAGCTGTATCGATCTCAGGCTCCCTCCTTCCAGCCACAGTGCTTGCAGCTCTGCCAGTTATCTTCCTGAACTTCCTATCACACATCGGCATTTAGAATGGCAGATCAATTCATTAACCCCCGTGCCTGTCAGCTCCTTTGCTTCTTTTACTAGCATGCTCTACACCAACTTTGTGACCAGCAGATCAGCAGGGGACATTTCTTCACTACTATTTCTAATAATTATGAGTGTGCCCATGACTTGATGAGCAGTAGTACCTATCACCAGGTCTTTGTTTTTCATATGTTTACAAACTTATGGACCTTCACCGTCCAGTGTAGTCCACCTAAAGCTACCGCAACAGTTACAATTTATTATGTGGGCCTGTGGGAAAATTATTTTCCCACCCCTTTTATAGATGATCAATTCTCTTATCTACTCACCGTGTGTTCAGCCTAAGAAGGAGAGTGCACATGTCCATGGGAAGTCTATACAAAAGCCTACAGAATTTTACAATGCATGGAGAAAAAAAAACACACAGTTTTATTTTACTTACAGTACCCTTCAAAGCTAAGTATACTTTTGAGAGAGTTTGGTTCTACTTTAACAATACTTTACCTATTGTCATCTGAGCCATTCAAAATCCCAGCTATTATGGATATCTACTCATTCACTTATGCTGCTTTCACACTGGGGCGGCGGGTTCATTAGTATTAAAGTGCTGCTAGTTTTAGTGGCCACTTTACCGCTGTTTAGGTGGAGCTTTTTGGTCGCTAGCGGGGCGTTATTAACCCGCCCAAAGAGGGGGTTAAAAGCACCCATGTTGTGGAGCTTCAGAAGCGCTTTTTAGGTGCTTCTGAAGCGCTGCCAATCCAAAAGATGCTGCTTGCAGGACTTTTTTTTCCTGTCCCGCAAGCGCACCACCCCAATGTGAAAGCACTCGGGCTTTCACACTGAGGAGGCATGAGAGGCGCATTTTCAGGCGCTTTACAGGCGCTATATTTAGCACCAACACGCCTAAACACTGCTTCAGTGTGAAAGGGGTCTTAGTGAGTAATGTTTTTTTTGTAAGAAGCACATTTCTGTACAAATATTAGCTGTTTTCTCTCTCTCTGTAGCTCTTACAGAAGCATCCAGTAATGGACAAGACATTTGCCAATATGTTAATTTTTTTTGCTGAACATCAATGCCAGTTGGGTAGCACTTATGTATGGAAGTTGCATGTATGTGTACATGTCACTGCTTTCTACTCATACATCACCTCTAACCTTTTCTTTGGAAATATTTTTTACATTAGCATAAATATTAAAGAGGTGCTATTTCTGGTGCATACAACAGACTGCCTTCAGCTAATCAGTGTTCCATGCATTTAAATAGGAATATTATAATGTCTGTAATTACTTTAGTGCATGATCCATCACTGCATTGACTTTCACTGAATATTAGTCTCCCTGAATATATATATGTATGAATATATAAACCTGTTACAATTTTTGTATTGTATTGAATTGTATTATACGTTTAAATGTACAATGTTTCCCATTATTGCTTGTGGAAAATGCCACAGCATAAGCAGAAATGGAGGACTGGCTCTCTAGTTAACATAAGTTCTTTACAGATGTGAGCCTTGCATTGGGAATTTACACTTGTATAGAAGAAACATTTTTAACATCAGAAAGAGCTTTGCTAATCTATGCAGAATCTCCCACTAAATCTTATTTAGCTAGAGAATTTAAGCAATAGATTGTGATTATCGTTCACTGGAGTGAATACATTTTATCTTGTTGAATCGCTGTATGACATCTATACAGATAAATAACAATGAATAGTTTCCTCGCTGTAGATTACAAAACTGAATGATGAGTGTGCATTCACATCATAATATCTTGCATGATTTTATTGAGAATCACTTCCATTTGTATATTGTGACCGCAATATTGGTACAGTAAAATAGGAACTCCAGAGGTTCTTATTCTGAAAGTGTTCATGATGTTTCATGTTTGCTCTTCATGTGTTACAAATGAAAGTTTGGTGGAAAGTATGACAGTAACTCATCCTTGGTTGTGAATAGTCAGGAACATGAAAGCCAATTTCTGTGTGCTTGCAATGATTTATTGCAATTTTCACTGTTCTCTTTATCTTATTTTTAATACCACATCTAAGCCCTCACTTGTGCTTAAAGCTGAACTCTAGGCAGATAAAAAAAGATATAAAAATGCTGTGCTCACTTTTTTGTAACCCCCCCTACCCGGTAGCAGCTGTATATATATATCCTAGCTGGTTACTAATAAATTCTGTTTATCACAAAGATACAGGTACTTTCCCTAAATCCGTAAAATAAATAAATACATAAACCCCACATAACAAAATAATCTCAAACAAATAAATAATCAAAACATTTTGCAATTTCATATAAACCATATAAATGAATGCACCACAATTATAAGTCCATTAGCTGTATTAGTGTCCATTTAGATTATTTCATATAAGATGTGAGAAAGTGAAGGTTTCCACCCCTTTCCCACTAGGGCAGTTTTCATACGTTTTAGCGCTAAAAATAATGCCTGTAAAGTGCCTGAAAAGCTCCACTCACTGGGGTGGTTCGCTTGCAGGACGGGTAAAAAAGTCCTGCAAGCGGTATATTTGGGGAGGTGTGGGAGCGGTGTATACACCGCTCCCTTACCGCCCCTGCCATTGAAACAATGGGCAGCGCTGCCAAAGTGCCTGCAAAGCATTTTCGGTAGCGGCACTTTTCAGACGTTTTTAACCCTTTCCTTGACCACTAGTGGGGGTTAAAAGCACCCCGCTGGCGGCTGAAATGCGCTGCTATAACAGTGGTAAGGCACTGTTAAAACTAGCATATCTTTACCGCTAATGCCCCCACGCTACAGTGTGAAAGTACTCTTAGTGATATAAAGTGCAAGTGCTTTGCAACCTCAGACTTGGATCACTCACAATATTTATTTGATCTCTCATCAAAAGACAGTAAAAAAACACTGAAAAATTATGCTAAATATAAATACAGATGGTCTCCAAGTTAAAAACATCTGACTTACAAGTGACTCCTACTTACAAATGGAGGGAGACAACAGGATGGAGAGGAACTATACCCCTAGGAAGGGAAAATTCACTCCCGTAAGAGTTATCATGGGAAAAAGGTGTCTCCACTGAAGTTTTATCACCAATCCTTGTTTCCACAACAACCCAAAATTTTTAAAATCCAATTGTCAAAAGGACAGAAAGTGAGGTGAAATTTTCTGAACATATGCAAAAGTAGCAAAACAAATGTTACAGGGGTGTTCCCTATGCTATCCAAAAAGCTTAAAATATTTTTTTGGGCTGGAGCTACACGTAAAAAATGTATCTGTTCTGACTTACAAACAAATTCAACTTAACAACAAACCTACAGTCCTTATTTTGTTTGTAACCCTGGGACTGCCTGTATAGAGGCATGTTAATGATGGTTCTGTTAAGAAAAGCACAGAGAGGAGAGGCTAATAGTACAACAATCATTTAATCTTCTGATGAATCTCCCGATGATGTTTGTGTAACAAAATGTGCTGGATGGAGGAAGGTAGTGTGATGCTGCTACATAGGTGGGAGTGCACACATTGACATTTGAGACTAAAATTTCTATTGGTGCGGCGCTCAATACAAATTGTATGCTGTCATTGCTGAGTGGTGGATGGAGCACTGGCCTTGCAAGTATAATTTGTTTTAAACCTGATATTTTAATAAAGATAAATTGTTGTGCCATGAGCATCTCTTCTGATTGGGACCATGAGGACCTAAGGCCTTTTTTGCATATTTATTGATTTATTTTTAGATGATGTATACTTAACACTGTAACATAAACTACATGGGCTTCTTCATTAGCAGTCTAATTTGTGTGTTTAACATATGAAATAGTGCACATTAATATCTCAAACATCATCAGCATATTTTACAAACTCCTTGAGAAAACTCTAAGTAGATATTGACTTTTGTGCCAATAACATGATTTATTGGATGAGAATTTATTGACCAACACAAAATTTGAAACATTATTAGACCGTAAGGAATAATAAATCTTCATCTTGGCTAAACAAGAAGTCAATATGATTATGCTATGTGCCGATGTGGTTCAAGTAGTCCTAAAAACTCCTATATCATTACAAGAGAGACATTGACTTGTGCTGGAGCAGACAAAGTACTGCATATGCATGGCATTGTTCATGGAATTCCTAGAGAATTATAATATATAAATATATATATATATATATATATATATATATATATATCTGTATATCTATTGTAAGATTGGGGTACTCAGATCAGACTCAAGTGGTAGGTGCGCTTTCAGTGAGTGCGCCGGTCCAAAAACTGTATTTTCATTTAAAAGAATGGAAAAGTTCACATAAGACATCAGTAGCCCACGCAGGGGGGCTCCACCATTATTGTAACTTGCACAATCAAAATACTTCAGCCTCCTGGCTTACTCTCCGTCCACACGGCTGCTTCAAGCAGAGGCCTTAGGTCGGCGCCTCAGACCAAAAGAGTTCCTTAGTCAAGCTCTCTCATAGCTGACTCACAATCAGCTCCTTGCTGCCTTGTCACAGACTAAGTCTGCCTCCTACAGACATGCATGGTCTGGCTGCCCCTATGCAACCTCTAACTCTGGGAGAGGAGGGTAGTCCACCTGATTCCCATACACAGACCTCATGTCTGTTGTGTGGAGCCCTGAGTCATAATCATGTCATAACTAATAGCTCGGCACGCAGCTGTGCAATCATCATGCCTGCTTCTCCAAAAATCTAGCGTACACCAGTAATCTTCTGAGTAGTACAGGGTCCCACTGCTACATATTCTCCCCCTTTGTTTCAAACTGGAGGGAGGAACAAATAAACTTGTCACTATGGATGGGATACCTCTGTGCCAGCCATTAGCTGCGTAGACCCAACTCTTTTTCTGGGTAGGTTTCCACAAACACTTCACCAACACCATCAGCAGCCCTAACCTGCCCAACCTTCTTTCTAAAGGGGCACTCCACCCACATCTTCTTCTGGGCTCCCACTAATCTCTCTACTATCCTTTCTACCTTCTGGCCTCAGGATCCTCCATTTATTCTTACCTCCTGCAGATTTACTAGCCCAGGACTGTTGGGGACCCACTTCCATGACACCTGTCAGGGACTGACCTCTCTCACTACCTGACTCAACACTAACTAACATAATCCGTTTCTCAGGTTCACTAACCTCTGTGTCCCCTTGCCAACCAAACCATCTGAGATTAAGGCTTCATGCACACTGGCGTAAAAAAGTTGCTTCTATAGGAGTTTTGTGTTATGCCTGTAGAAGCAGCTCAATGTTATCCTATGTGTCCATGAACATTAGGATGTTTACAGGCCTATTTTAAGAAAAACATTTAGAGGCAGGAAAAAAAAAGCCTTCTCATTCGCGTTTCTGATTGGAGCTCACTGGCAGAAAAAATGTAAAACTCTCCTAAACTCATCTAAACTTTGTACAAAAAATGCTCTATATGACCGTTTTGTAAAGCCCAGTATGCATGGAGCCTAATACCACATCCTTCTGTTTAACTTTTATAGCAATTTTCCACAATAGAATACTCAACTCAATATTGTCAGTGTCATCACCTCTTTTCCCCTTCTTTGTTAGGACAGTGTGTGTGAAGGGACCACCTACAAGCAAACAGTTATTCATTCTCAATGGGACCTTCCCACAGTTTCACATCGTCCGATGTTGTCCAAAACTCCAACAGCGACTGTCCTACCAATGAACAATTTTCACCACATTTTTCCACACCAATCTCTTTAATCATTTTTATGTCCATTGGTACCTCAACCAATATCTCTGAGCTGTCCGACAGTGCTCTAGAGTGCCTCTCACACACCATATCATTAGGAAGCAACCCAGCACACCATGAGACAAAATTAAACATGGGTTTAAACACTTCCCTGTACTACCCACACTGTTATTTCCTGTCAGAGTATCTCTGGGTACCTCAAACTGCATCTCTTTGCATGTGATGGACAGAATTCCCACTACCGCTATGTCTGTTCCAGGCCCTTCCTTCACATGAAGTCTAGCGGGTGACACAGTACACAAGCCATATACCAACCACTGCTCAACTGCACCTTGGACCACACCAGCAGGAATGCACCTCATCACACCAACATAGGGAGAGACTTCCACCATGTCTATCATTTCTGATTCTTTTAGCAGTTCCCCTGAGCACCTCCTGCACGCAACTGCCGCTGGAAGCACTCTTGCAGAGAACCTGTGAGACCACTTTCCACAAAAGTAACCAACATTGCAGTAACCAATACCAATTTTTATCAACATTGATTAACATCGCTTGTACCACCTGCCTCAATTGATTGGTACTATGCAGTACCAGGCTGACCATATAGATACACGCAGGTGTACATCGAAAAGGTTTTCACCAATTCCAACAACATCTCAGTTATTTCTAAACATCTCACATCTAAATATAGAACTTTAGGGACTCTTGCCTCACTAGCGATGTGGAGGGGCTCATTTACTAAGGTTCGAGAGGCTGAGACACTTAAGGGGACCTCCACCTCAGAGTAACTGACACAACTGGTGGCTCCCCTTGAGCAATGCAAAACGCATGTGTCATACTCATCCTCTCATTTTCAGCAACACTGAGCCCTTCCAAGTCACTATCCAATACACTGTCATTCTGACACTCAACATTACTCATCTGCTTTGCTGTGTACAAAACCTCTGCCAGGACACGTGGGCAACATTGCAGCCTTCTTGGACTCTTCAACATTCCCTCCAGGCCAAAAAGGTTTACTGTTGCCAGGGGTAACAGAAGACCCACACACATGGTCAGACCTCTTGCAGGATGCTGGATACTGTGCCCTCGTCTCTGGGCTGACCACTTCACACAAGCAGCCATAATGTGAAACCACTGGTTTCTTGCACTCTCTGTCAACCCCTGCAGGCTGAACCAAATTTTCTCCATGGTTGCCAGGAGTAACAGCAGACACTTTTGTACAAATGTCTTCACTCAAGATTTGAGCCAAATTTCTGCTGTAGCACCTCTTTTCTGCAAACAGACTTTCTCCAGTTGCTATGGGAGACCACATTCTCCACACTGAATTTTTCTAGTGCTCTCTAGAACTAAGGGGCCAAGCCCAACCCCTAAAAAACAGCCCCACACCATAATCCCCGTTCCACCAAATGATTTTGACCAGTGCACAAAGCAAAGCCCATAAAGACATGGATGAGCAGGTTTGGGGTAGAGGAACTTGACTGGCCTGCACAGAGTCATGACCTCAACCTGATAGCTCACCTTTGGGATGAATTTGAGGGGACACTGAGAGGCAGGTCTTCTCATTCACATCAGTGCCTGACCTCACAAATGCGTGTGTAAAAGAATAGTGAAACATTCCCATAGACACACGCCTAAACCTCGTGGACAGCCTTCCCACAAGACTTGAACTGTTATAGCTGCAAAGAGTGAGCCAACTCAATATTGAAGCCTACGGACTAAGACTGCGATGCCATTAAATTTCATGTGTGTGTAAAGGCAGGCGTCCCAATTCTTTTGGTGATATAGTGTGTGTATATACATATATAATATATATATATTTTTTTTAATTATTATTATTATTATTTTTTATTGGAGACTCTAATTCAGCTGTTATTGACCTTATGACCTTAGCAGATATATGTTCTAACAAATTGCCTTGAGTAGTCTATAAAATGCATTAAGAAAGGAAAGTGACTTGTATCATAAAACAGTCTTGGTTATCTAAGATACTACAGCTGTGGATGAATAAACTTCAAGCGGAGTTCCACCCATATAAAAGTCAGCAGCTACAAAAAGTGTAGCTGCTGACTTTTAATAATCGGACACTCACCTGTTCCACAGTCCAGCAATGTGGGCAAACGAAGCCCCCCTCCTCTCCTTGGCACCGGCATTGTGACTGTGGGTGTCTGGCTGTGGCTTCACAGCCGGGCATGCACTGTGTATGCATGAGCCGCACTGCATGCTGTGATTGGCCAGGCAGTCTTCTGGGACCTGTGGCATGTCCCAGAAGTTTGTACGGAAGGGGAAAGGTGAACTTCTTCTGGCTCTGTGGAAGTGGGAGCTGGATACCCCTAAAAAGACGGTATCCGCTCCATCCCCCCCCCAAAAAAAAATGACATGCCAAATGTGGCATGTCAGGAGGTCACCTTCACTCGGAAGTTCAATTTTTGGGAGGAAATCCACTTTAAATTACATGACTTAAGTAGAGTTCACCCTACAATCCTTGCGAGTCCATGTCAATTAAAACAACAATAATATATTGATAAACAACAAACATATACTTACTGGAGGAGAAACTAAATTCTCCATTCTGCCACTGTAGTTTACCTTTCTAATATTACAGGAGAAAGCAATAAAGTGAAACCATATTTTGTATTTACATTATAGTAGATGTCAGCTGTTCTCATACCAAGAAATCGCATCCATGCTAACATACCCTTTACCCCTCCTGGATAAAACACTTTGGAGAAGAAGGAGCAGAGCCTGGTGGACAGCCAATCGAAAAATAGAAAAAATTATTTTGGCAGTTGTGTGGCTTTTCCTGTTATAACTTTTTTTGAGTTAGGGTGGGCCCCTCTAGTGGTAAAGCCATAGGACCACCTTTAGCAATACGGTTTGATTCTTTTTTCATGACCAAAGATAAAAAAACAAAAATGTGCCTCCCCCCCCCCCCCCCACCCCTAAGTCAGATAAGAAAGAAGAAAAAGATGCATGGAAACTCCTAGCACTTGCAATATGAAGAGAAATGTGATGAGAAGGAAAATAGAACTGAAGATCAAACAATACCATTAGGGCAATGCTCATGGTAAATCTAGGATTTGGAAAAGTTAGGGTAATTATAGAACATTTGATTGCATGCTTCTGATTCAGATAATGATGTTAATGCAGTGATTGGTAGAAAATGTTCAGGATGACATGGATGATATCAAAGGAAGTTGTCACTGTTGAGGACTATGAAGTAAAGCAAAGTATAACCAAAATACATTGAAACTATTATTTAAATACTTTTTTGACTTCCAAAAAATATACCATTGGTTTTGACTAGACTGACCCTATAAATGAGCAAACACTCTCAAACAGTATCATCTCATCACTTAAATTAAAAATATTTAGATGTAAATTTATGATGTTTTTGTGAAGAGTTGCCCTTTCAGTTTCTAAACAAGTTTAAAGAATAATTTTGATGAAATGAATGGCAATTTTGATAACTTTTTCAAAGCACACTTATCCAATTGTACTCAGGCCTGATCATATCAATATACTAGGAAATGAATAATACAACCATAAATAATAAATATTCAATTTTCTAGCCACCATACTAAAATGACCTTGAGATCCAATAGCAGGCAATTAACTACTGAAATACATTGTAAAGTCACAATGTTTACTTTGCTTAAATAGTCCATAAATAATTTAAGAGCTTGTCAAATCTCCAGGGTGTTTGATGTATTTTCAATTTAAAAAATGAAAGGTGTAAGCACTTAATAATGTGCCATTAAACAATTTCTGTCACGTCCTGTTAAATTATCACATATTTGAAAAAAGAGAGCTTCACTATCGTAGAACTTGGCTCTTCAATATGCTCTGCATAACACACACACACACAAACACAATGTGCCCATACTGCCGCCATGCGCCCCTGTGGAAGCCCTGTGGGGTTCACACACATCGGATAATATTTGTCTTGTGTAGAGGACCTCTCTTTCTAAAAACCAAAGTATCTTCAAATCTATGGAACCCCTAGATCCCATAACTGAAAATGGTGGACAACAAGGACTTCAAGAGAAATCACTAAAGAATGTATTTTTGTTTTCTTTATTCAGTTAAAGAAATAATCACAAATTGTGGGGAATAGGGAGGAAGGGAAAAGGGGAAGGAAAGAGAGTGAGAGTGGGAAATAAGGAAATGGGAGGGAAAAAAGTGGGGGGCGAGAAACGCATAAAAATATGTGGAAGATATTTGATCCCCATAAAGTGAGGGATGTTATTCATAAAAGTGTGTGACTCGAACAATGACCATGGCCATATTTGTACATGACTGTCATACTCAATCGTGCACCTATATTGTGAGAGAGAACTAAACTAGGATAAAACATATTTCCAAGCTACACAATTAATTTCCTGTAGATAATATCTCCTTCTTACCCCTGTCACAATTACATTTTGGCAAATATATAAGAACAATTTGTTTTACTTCTTCAAATTTAAGGCTATGATAGATAGAGAAGGTTGTGGACTGGAGGTCCATACTCACTCCCTTCTCTTTATATTGTTGTTTCTTCTCATTCAAAATAATTTCCTGGAAATTCTGTTTAGCACTAGTATATGTTTTATTTTTTTAATTGACTGATAGTAGCTACACTCCAGGAATTTCCTCTCCATAGAGTCAGGTCTAGATAAACCATTTTGGATTGTTTTTCCTCTCCAGTAAATCTGAGATACTCATTATTATTCAGACATATGGATTTATGTATATTTGAATTTTTATAAGCCGCATCATATTGCTTTATATATATCACTTTTAGGCAGGCTAATCCACACTGTGCATATTATTTTAAGAGATACTTTGTTCTTAAGTGGGTGAAACCAGTATGTGTATTATGAGGAATCCTTTACCTGGTATACCCCACCTCTACACCTAAGCCCCAAGGGGGTAAAATGAATCAAAATGGGCTATCCACAGGTAGGGACAGACATTTTGGCTTTGTGGTATAATGTTGTTGATGTTCTTGATAGCCTCGGAGTATGGCTGTGTGTCTTTTCTGGGCACTGACCACTCCCTTTCAGTCTAGCACCCAATCCCTGGGAGACAATGAGAGCATAACTTTGGAGCAGTTTCTTATCTTCAAATGTGAATGTCTTCTCTCAAAAAGATCCTACTGTGCTATTTACTGGTTCAGTATAGTGATTTATTTTGTTCCTTTTATCCATGTATATAGGCACCTACTGATGATTTACTAATCATGTTTACTTTCATAAGATGATTACATAGCAACAGAAATCATGTTTTGTTGTTGTAGTTTTTGTATGTTGTATTTGGTTTTCTAAAACATCCTATATAATAAAGTACATTGGCAGCATTGTGCACACAGTCAAAATGGACAATAGCACAATATTACAAGCCATCACAGGATGGGTATATGTTAACATTCAAATACTGTCAGGAGTGGACCCCACTGCTCTACTTCTATAATCCTGCCAGACTCCACTCTCAGTCAGTACAATGTAACAAGAAAAATAACTAGATTTTGGGACATGATTGTATGGAAGGGTGCTCTAAGTTATCACATATTTTGAAATATATCTTCATCCACTGTACAAGTTGCTACGGGTATTCATGTTAAAATAGGAATCAAATTAATAGGATACAAATGAAGCAATGTCTGCCAATCTACCGCAAATGGTGTATGGATATGCTGATGAGCCCAAATGACCACTGATAAATGTTTATGCTATCTTCTTCAGTAACCTTGTATCCTTTCTATACCCCTTCCTTAGTGGTCATAAAGTACCTGCATTACTTGGCTGGGCTTGCAAATATGTTGTCATCCTGTTGCAAAAATCTTTTTGCTAGCTGTGCCTGCAATCCCTATAGACCTCCATTGGATGTCACTTGCATGGGGTCATCATAGGTAATTGCACTTTCTGTGCTCTTTTAAGTGCTCTTATCCTTTGAAATACAGATCCTTTATCAGTAGTGTGATCTAACCATGGCCATACTGTTGCTTTAAAAAAAAACACAGTGTTGTGCTTCCCACAATACTTTCCACTTGCTGATATTTGGAGTCTAAAGTAAGCAAAGTCCAGGTCTTTTTAACTAATAGGATAAAACAAAGTGCTGCTGTTATGAGGGAAAACCTGTCACATGACATGCAACATGGATTTCCTCCTATCCTGGAGTGTTCTCGTTAACATTTGGATAACATTCCAAAGGAAAATGGATTATTAAACACTGAGCTCCATGTAGAATAATTTCTATGGTGTCCCTCCAAAAGCAGAGGGAGATAGTTGCTCCCGCTGAAAATGGGCCTTTAAATTACACATTTTATAACACTAGATGTAAGAAAACTTACACAAAGGCTCCCCTCTTTCATATTTTTTTAAGAAAGGAAATTAAAGTGGACCTTTCATCATTAAGTTGACTTTTTTTGATACTCTCTTTCCCCTCTCCCTCTTACACAATCAGATACTGTATAATTACATTTTTTTGCGTTTAGTACTGACCTTATTTTCACTGCATTTGCTCACCATTTCTTATTCCTTGCCTATGGGAAGAATAACATACATTCAGCTGCCCACAGCCTGCTGGGATATCCAAGTCACACAAGCCATATCATGCTCTGATGTTTCCCTAAAAAGAATAACCCTAATTGTAATTGGAGCAAAGCAGTAATGTGATTGTTCACCAGGAATTTACAGGGGTGTCCAGTTCATTTCACTTTTTCATAAGTACCTTCAACTTTATAGGATTGTATTAAGAAGAATATGCAGGCTACCATGACTGTCTTCATTCTTTGCTTGCCTTCAATATTTTCTGAGTCACTGGCACCAGCAAACAGATTAGAAAGTCAGAGGAAAGTCAGATCTCCTTATCTGTTTGTTCCCTGTCACTGACTCAGAATGTATTAAAAACTTTGGATCAATATAACAGGCAGACAGTTGGCATTTCAAAAAATTGGTTAAAAATGGTAGATAACTATTCTCTCAACTGAGCTTTAAGGAGACTTTTCTAAAAAAAAAAAAAAAAAAAAGGGCTTAAAAAGCCATTGGAATGTTAAGTATGTAGGGAAAACATTGTCTTTAACCACCTCAATACCAGGCACTTAAACACCTTCCTGCCCAGACCAATTTTGAGCTTTCAGCGATGTCGCACTTTGAATTGCGCAGTCATGCTACACTGTACCCAAATTAAATTTTTATCATTTTTTTCAAAACTTTGTAAATAAGTACTTTTTCTCCTTCACTGATGGGCACTGATGGGGCTGCACTGATGGGCACTGATAAGGCGGCACTGATGGACACTGATGAGGTGGCACCAATGAAGTGGCACTGATATGTGGCACTGATGGGCGACACGGATGGACACTGATAGGTGGCACAAATTGGCACTGATAGCTGGCACGAATGGGGATGGATAGGCAGCATGAATGGGCATGGATAGGCGGCACAGATGGGCATGGATAGGCGGCACAGATGGGCATGGATAGGCGGCACAGATGGGCATGGATGGGCACTGATAGGTAGCATGGATGGGCACTGATAGGTGACATTGTATTGTATTGTTTTGTACTGATGGATGCCAATCAGTGCCAAACAATAATTAATGCCAATCAGTGATGCCCATTGTGGGCACTGACTGGCATCCCTGGTGGTCTAGGGTGGCATACCTGGTGCTGGCCATTCCTGGTGGTCTAGTGGCATCCCTGGTGGTCCAGTGTGGGCATCCTCGGGGGTGCTGTGCTGATAATCGATCAGCACAGACCCCCCCTGTCAGAGGAGCAGCCGATCGGCTCTCCTCTACTCGCATGTGACAGACGCGATTGAGGAAAAGCCAATCACCGGCTCTTCCAATTTACACTGTGATCAGCAATGATTTTACACGGCTGATCACATGATAAAGAGTCTCTGTCAGAGACTCTTCACCAAGATCGTAGTTGAGGGGTGTCAGACTGACACCCTGCAACAACGATCGCAGCGGCTCAAAATCCTGAGGATGTCCTATGACGTCCGGTCAGGATTTTGAAACCACTTTGCAGCCGTCATTTGCCTATAGAGCGGGCGGCAAGTGGTTAAAATTAGTGTACATTGTTTCAGATTCAGTGTTAATTTTTGGAGAAAATTTCAATTTAGTTTTAGTGTTAGTCTTAGGACTAAAATGGCATTTTAGTTTTAGTCCCATTTTAGTCTTCCGCAATCGTTTTAGTTTTAGTCGTATTTAGTCGACTAAATCTCCAGTACATTTTAGTCGAATAAACTCATTTGTCATTCAGTGTTAATTTTTGGAGAAAATTTCAATTTAGTTTTAGTGTTAGTCTTAGGACTAAAATGGCATTTTAATTTTAGTCCCATTTTAGTCTTCCGCAATCGTTTTAGTTTTAGTCGTATTTAGTCGACTAAATCTCCAGTACATTTTAGTCGAATAAACTCATTTGTCATTGCACCGGCCGGACCTGCTGATTGGCTCCGGCTGTGTCCAATCACAGCGGGAGCAAACCTCCAGTGACATGCCATTGGTGCGCGCATGCCCCCTAAACTGTGTGCATGAAGTCACGTACAGCCGCGTGACTTTCCGTGTAACTTTGCAATCCAACTTTGACACGACTTTTTACACGTGACTTTTTACACTCTGTGGCATTGAAAGTTGTATCAAAGTCAGACGAACTAGTACAGGAACCTTTTCTAAAGTCGGACAGACTTGTGTAGTATAAGTTAAGATGGCTCTCATAGGGAAACATTGAATTTCACATGTCACCTAACTTGGGGTCTCCCAAGTCGGACACTATGTCACATCAGTGTGAACCAAATCTAATTCAAAATATGAATTAATTTGAACTTTGCAAAATAGTTTTGACAGTTTGATCACAAACTAATTGTAATTAGAATAAATTGTGTTAAAATCACAGCAACACTTTGGCATATGCTTGTGTGTAATAGTCTTGTGTATGTAATACATTGTAACACACTACACTACACTAACACACTACACATTCACTTAGAAGGTGTGCTGCATTAACAAAGAGTCATGCATATTTTTTGGTTCATTATACAAGGTTGTGTATTGGCAGCGCATTCAAAAGAAATGCCCTGCACCAATGCAACACACACTAACTCATGTATGTTAATGCACCTCTATAGACCCTAATGGTCTGAAGCCAGTAGTAGTGGTTTTGTTTTTATCTTCTACATTTTTCTTGAACCTTCTACATAGTGCCAAGCCTACGTTAATAGGGACCCAGCTGTTACTCGACTGGATTCTCATTGACCATTCTTGGACTGTTCCTGTCACCTATTAAACAAGCAATGCTTGAATTAAAGTTTTTACTATTTTAAAAATAATTCTTTCCTTGTCAGGAAACATTAATAGAGAGTAAATAGAAGTAACATATATAGTGCCTTGCAAAAGTATTTACCCCCTTGGCATTTTTCGTGTTTTGTTGCCTCACAACCTGAAATGAACATGGATTGTTTGAGGATTTGCATCATTTAATTTACAGAATATGCCCACAAGTTTGAAGTTTTTTTTTATTATTGTGAAGCAAACAACAAATAGAGCAAAATAACAGAAAAATTCAATGTGTATAACTATTCACCCCCCTAAAGTCAATACTTTTTAGAACCACCTTTTGCGGCTATCACAGCTCCAAGTCACTTTGAATAAGTCTCTATGAGCTTGCCACATCTTAGCACTGGAATCTTTGCCCATTCCTCCTTGCAAAACTACTCCAGCTCCTTCAAGTTTAATGGTTTGCTCTTGTGAACAGCAATTAAGGCTGACCACAGATTTTCTATTGGATTGAGGTCTGGGCTTTGACTAGGCCATTCCAATGAATTGACATGTTTCCCCTTTAACTATTCAAGTGTTGCTTTTGTAGTGTGTTTGGGTTCATTGTCCTGCTGGAACCTCCGTCCTAGCCTCAAATTACACACAAAGTGGTACAGGTTTTGCTCAAGAATATCCCAGTATTTAGCACCATCCATCTTTCCCTCAACTCTGACCAGTTTCCCAGTCCCGACTGCTGAAATACATCCCCACAGCCTGATACTGCCACCACCATGTTTCACTGTGGGGATGGTGTTCTTTGGGTGATGTGATGTGTTGGGTTTGCGTCAGACATACGTTTCCTTTGATGGCCAAAAAGTAAAAATTTTTGGGGAGTCTCCCACATGCTTTTTCACAAACTCAAAACATTCCATTTTGTTTTTTGCTGAAAGTAATGACTTTATCCTGGCCACTCTGCCATAAAGCCCAGCTCTATGGCTCATATGGCTTATTGTTGTCCTATGTACAAATACTCCAGTCTCTGCTGTGGAAATCTGCAGCTCCTCCAGGGTTACCTTAGGTCTCTGTGCTGTCTCTCTGAATGCCCTCCTTGCCCAGTCCATGAGTGTTGGTGTGCAGCCTTCTCTTGGCAAGTTTGCTGTTGTGCCATGTTCTTTCCATGTGGTTATGATAGAATTGATGGTGCTCCTAGGGATCATCAAAGATTTGGATTTTTTTTATAACCTAGCCCTGACTTGTACTTCTCAACAACATTGTCCCTTACTTGTTTGGAGAGTTCCTTGGTCTTCATGGCAGTGTTTGGTTAGTGGTGCTGCTTGCTTAGGTATTGCAGCCTCTGAGGCCTTTCAAAAAGGTGTGTATCTGTCCTTTCAAAAAGGTGTGTATCTATAATGGCAGATCATGTGGCACTTAGATTGCACAAAGGTGGACATCATTTCACTAATTATGTGACTTAGAAGGTAATTGGTTGCACTAGAGCTTTTTATGGGCTTCATAACAAAGGGGGTGAATAGATGCGCGCATGGCAATTATAATTTTTTTTATTTCTGAAAAATAGTTTTATGTACGGTATATATTTTTCTAATTTTACTTCACCAACTTAGACTATTGTGCGCTGATCCATCACATATAATTCAGATTAAAAAACATTAAACTAAAGGCTGGAATGTAACAAAATAGGTAAAAAGCCAAGGGGGTGAATACTTTAGCAAGGCACTGTATAATTATGTGTAAGGAGTCATGTGACTTATAATTTATTATTATGGTACCTAAATGTCACTGTGTGTGTTAATATTTACGGTGACCCAACAGCAAAACATAGGTGCCACTCAGGTGTGAGGTAATGTCCGGGCTACACTGCTGTGCGCACTGGCTGGAAAGGAGCTCGTCCAGACTCCAAGCTGCAGCAATATCAGGCAGACACTTGTGTGGAGAGGTGAATGGCCGCCTCAGCCTGGGCTCCAACTAGGTTAGGCCCCTCCTGGTCAGAGCCCAGGTTGAGGTTGCCATTCACCTCTCCACATACGAGTCTGCCATTTGATGTGTGGCACATGGATTTCTTTACCTAACATCAATAAATATTTACTGCTGTGCATATTGCAGAATGTCTCTCTGTCTTCAAAATATGATTAATAATCACCATCATCATAATATATTTATAATAAAACTGTGGTCGTTTGGTGAGCTTTTACTTGAATGAAAGACATGTAAGATCTAGAAAGGATCCTTTAACAGACTGATTGTTGGGCCACTTTAGAACTTTTTTTGATCAAAATGAAGTAGAAAATTATAGACAGTATTGCAATGCCTACATTATTTACCGTATATACTCGAGTATAAGCCGAGATTTTCAGCCTCTTTTTTGAGGCTGAAAGTGCCTCCCTCGGCTTATACTCGAGTCATCGCCGTCTGCCTGCCCGATCAGCGTGTCGAGCAGACAGACGGCGGCCATTCTACTATTCAAAAGCCGCGCCTCCGTCTGTGATAGGCGGAACATTCAATTTCCCAGCAGTCAGTGGTCCGCCTATCACGGACATCCGCTCATCCTAATACTACGGACGAGGATGAGAGGATGTCCGTGATAGGCGGAACACAGACTGCTGGGAAATTGAGTGTTCCGCCTATCACAGACGGAGGCGCGGCTTTTGAACAGTGGAATGGCCGCCGAGGCGCCGACGAAGAGCGGCGATCCTGGCATGGCAGAAGGACGGAGGCTCGGGACGGGACGGAGGCTCGGCTCGGGACGGGACGGAGGCTCGGGACACAGGTAGGCTGGACACACAAGGCTGCACGGACACACACACAGGGATGGATGGACACACACACAGGCATGGATGGACACACACACAGGCATGGATGGACACATACACAGGCATGGATGGACACACACACAGGCATGGATGGACACACACACAGGGATGGATGGACACACACACAGGGATGGATGGACACACACACAGGGATGGATGGACACACACACACAGGGATGGATGGACACACACACAGGGATGGATGGACACACACACAGGGATGGACGGACACACAGGGATGGACGGACACACAGGGATGGACAGGCATGTCTCACCCTCGGCTTATACACGAGTCAATAAGTTTCCCGGTTTTTTGGGGGTAAATTGGGGGCCTCGGCTTATATTCGGGTCGGCCTATACTCGAGTATATACGGTATATGAAAAAGCTGATTTTTTATTTCTATTAGGACCAATAACCTTTTTTCAAATGCCCCCGGATGAACAGTCCAAAACTTACGTTTCTAGCCATCTCATATTTTAGACAACAATCAACCCTAATATTGAATCTAGCCTTTACTTTTCTTGTGCCAATATAACTGCTGCTAGTGGATGATTTATAGATAATATACTGTATGTATATATATATATATATATATATATATATATATATATATATATATATATATATATATATATATATATTCTATATACATCTTCCATTAACAGTGGTTATAATGACACAAGAATAGGAAAAGCTAGATTCAATATTATGGTTGATTGCAGTCTAGAATATGAGATGGCTGGAAAGGTAAGTTTTGGGCTGTTCAACTGGGAGCATTTGAAAGGTTATTGGTCCTAATGGAAATGAAAAATCTGCTTTTTCAATTACATTCATCGGAAAAGCATCAGCCTCCTAGTGTAACAGCTGGGTCTGATCTCTTGCAATGGTTGTGCCAGTTGATTCGTTTCATCACTAAATTTCATTACAGACTCTTCCTTGAAAAGGTATTTTATTTGGAATGCCAGCATTGCATGTCCCTCTGCAGATGTTATTTCAGATTAAAGTTTAGGTAATAGTGAGTAAAAATGGCATGTTCTTTTCCTCTTAGCTTAAATGAAATTATATTTCTTAACTGTCTATTGTAAAGCTACACCACTTGCATAACAAGTGGTTTAATATGATATTTTAGGTGACTGTACGATGTCAGGATTTATTATACTGCAGTCTTGTTGGCAAGATAAGACATAAAAGATTCCTTGCAGATATATTCCCTAAGAGATGGCTTTTGTGATAGGGCGCTGAAAGTATTAATGGTTTTCTGGTTCCCCTGAGGATGTGCACATAGCTATTTGTCCCTCTTTTATGGCACCCTATCTTATTTGCATATTTTATTGTCCTATTCATGCTATCATTTCCATCGAGAATTAATTTGGCAGAACAGTGATTTAGCAACTGTGTTCGGATGGTCAATGACTATAATCTGTTGAAGACAGAATTTAGCTCACATTCAATAGAATAAAAGAGCACACACACAGAGTGGCTAATATTTTATGTTTACTAGCTGTAGCTGGAGAACTTTATATGCTTCATGAAAAAGGACATCTCATATTGATAGTATTTGTGGTAGACTCATAATTAATTTCCACTCATGCTATTTCCTTTAACTGATAGACAGTAAATCTCTGGGCGTGTGGGTCAAAGTGACATATTCATGACTACCCGACTTGTGAGATAAAAGTGTTTACAACTGATAGGCATGATAAATTTTGCTGATGTTAATAGTACTAAATTATAATTGCTAGCCAGTTTAACTAAATGCAAATTTTAACTTTCTAAATGTGTTAGCACTGTAAGATTTTATTCATGGCATGAAAAATGTAATACATTACCGTTTCATCTTAGAGTCATTGTGAAAAAGTGCTTCAGCCAATCAAAGAAACCTTTCTGTTTCCAAAACCCAACAGTGTGCTTTTTTGGAGGGGGGGTATAGGGGGAATTAATAATACTATGGGGTTGATTTATTAAAGGTGCACTGCAGGTGAAGTTCTAGGTCTGAGGGGAACACAAAAGGAAAATAAAATAAAAATAGCATTGTGCTTGCACATGATTGGACGAAAGAAATCAGCAGAGCTCTCATTTCAGAGCATCCCCTCAGATCTAGTGCAACTTGAAGTGCACTTGCAGGTATATAGTTACAGCCTTTAGTAAATCAAAACTAACTTTGAGGACAAATTGTCACTTTGTAGCTACACTAATGGCAGATCATGCAACTGCTATGGGTCCTTATAGCAAAGCATAACCAATACAGTCTACTTCATAATGGTTTATATAAGGATAAGCATTGGATTGTTTGAAACCAAAGAGAGTAGGGAGTTTAAATACCAGTAGGGGTCATTTTCTCTGCTTTTTCACATAAAAAGCACTGTAAAGCCCTGTAAAAGCCCTTGGGAAAAAAAATTGAAGTCTGCAGTGGATTTTAACTCTACAGACCAGACTGCCAGGATGAATCATCAGCTCTGTGGATTATACAATGTTTCTCTCCTCTAGTTAGTATTTGGCAAATCTGTTCACAAATCTTTTTATCATAGTTAAAAATTACTTTAATTTTTTCTTAAATATATGTTCAACAGGGTTCTGTAAATGGAATAGGGTGCCATAGCACAAGTAAAGACAATTACCTCCTAAAGGAGTTGTAAAGTCAGAAAGGCAGCAGCCTCCTCAGCACCCCCTAATACTTACCTGAGCCCCATCTCTGTCCAGCGATATCCACGAGTCCCTTGGCTGTCCAAGACTCTCCCTCCTGATTGACCGAGACACAGCAGCAGCATCACTGGCACCCATGGCTGTCAAAGTCAGTTACAACAATGGACCAGCCATAACAAAATACCCCCCTTCCCTACAACAGAAGATACCCAGCAGCAATAACAGATCTCCCTGCAGCCAGCATCAATAGACTCCCCAGCAGCAAGCAACAATAGACGGTTGTAGACTAAACATTCAATGAGTTTGGAGGCAAAAGGGAGTAAAGAGATGGATCTTAAGTTGTTAAGGCTAATGGGGTCTAGTGAGGCCTTTTTTGGTATGGGAGTGACTAGCACGTGTTTTACAGGGATGGGGAAGATGCCAGTAGAGAGTGAGAGGTTGAAGATACAAGTTAAAGAATGTAGGATAGAGCCAGATGGTGACTGTAGTATTTGAGAAGGAACAGGGTCCAGGGGGCAGGAGGTTAGATGGGGGTTTGAAAAAAGTTTAGAGACTTCCTCTATAGTACCTGGGTTAAAAGAGGGAAGCATTGATTTTGCAGGAGGACAAAGTGTGTAAAGTGAGGGAGATATCTGTAGAGTTGAGATCTCAAGACAAATTGTCTCAATCTTATTTTTGAAGTGATTAGCAATCTCCTGGGCAGTGAGTAAGTTAGTGGGTGGAGGTAATGGAGTATGAAGGAGAGTGGTAAAGGTAGAAAAGAGTTGATGGGGACTGTGTGAGAGGGTGTTAATGAGAGTGATAAAGTAGGTCTGTTTGGCAGTGTGAAGGCAAGAATGGTATTTTTGAAGGGCAGATTTATATTGGCAGAAATCTTGCTGTGACTTATTCTTATGCCACAGATGCTCAAGAGTGCGGCTCTGTTTATTGAGGCTCCTGGTATTGTCTGTCTGCCAGGGTTGTAGTGGCCGGGGCCTAAATCTGTGTGTAGTGAGGGGCGGGGGGGCGAAGGTATCCAGGGTGGATGACAGTGAACTGTTGTAGACAGAAGTGACCAAGTTGGGGCAGGACAAGGATGAGATTTTGTCATAGACACAATCTGTGGCAGAAAAAAGAAGAGAAGAGTAAAGATGGCGAAGGTTTTGGGTAATGGTGGTAAAGGTTTACAGGTAATAGTTTGGTAGTTGGAAGGCAAGGAGGAGGAAGATAAGGAGAGAGTGAAACTAATCAGGTGGTGATCAGAGAGAAGAAAAGGAATATTGGAGAGGTTGTGCAGAGTGCATAGGTAGGAGAATATGAGGTCAAGGCAGTTTCCAACAGAGTGAGTAGAAGTTTGTGCCCACTGTTTTAGGTCAAAAGAAGACGTTAGGCTTAGCAGCTTAGAAGTAGCAGGAGTGTTAAGATTAACATAGATGTTGAAGTCACCAAGAATGATTGTTGGAATTTCATAAGAGAGAAAGTAGGGTAGCCAGGCAGAGAAGTCATCAAGGAAGCTTAATACTGATCCAGGGGGCCGATAGATCACAACATCTCTCAATGAAACAGGAGAAAATAGACAAATACAATGAGGTTCACATGAGGAGGACACAGAGGGGGGTGGATGAAGAACCTTAAAAGTGCTTTGAGTGGATAGGAGGATTCCAACAACAGCTCCTTTCTGTCCACTAGGCCTGGGAGAGGGAGTCCACAGGAGGACATCAGAGGAAAGAGCAGCAGGAGAAGGAAAGTCAGTGTGGAGCAGTAATCAGTGACAATATGACTGGTGTGGCGGCGATAAAGGAAAATATCATCACCAAAGCACTGGTGACAATATGTACAACAAAACAATTATATAATTTTTACAATTTCTTTTTTTTTTCTTTACAATTTTTTAACAATATTGTCATCAGGACAGTGCAGTATCACCTGATGATCAGGAATTTTTGTTACACATTGATTGCTTTTTACAATGATCACTGTAATAAGCAATCAATAACAATCAATAACACTGTTCAAAGATTTCATTAATAGACAGGGCCACTGTGATTGGCCCTGGTACCATGTGATCAATGTGGCCAATAACAGAGATCACAAAGTAGTAAGGAAGGCATCATAAAAGATAGCCTTGTTTACTACTGTAATTGTGATTGCAGTGATTGGTCACAGCAATCAAATGGTACCAGGGCCACTCACAGTGATCCAGTACAGTGATTGGTGATTCACTGTGCATTCCAAGCGGTGCATGCAAGGCATATTTTTGGGAGGTTTCCCTTACAGACAATAGCAGCGGCAGCACCCGAGAGCTAATGGGCGCATCGGCTGGAGTGCCAACATAGTGAGATTCCAGGACAGGCAAGTGTCATAATATACAGTATGTGTAGCTGCTGACTTAAATTTTTTTTGCTGGGGGGCAAAGGATAATAATATCAGGTCTTTCATTTTCATGTATTAGCATATGTTTAAAATATGACCTCTGTCAGGGGATGTACATGACATATATCATATGCCTTATTATCATGTTTAATTCATTGTTTTTTAAAAATCCTCTCATTAAAAGCACACTTTACCAGTCAGTCTTGAAATACTTAACTGAACAATTTATAAACACTTTTGAAGGACCTAATATCTGCCTGGCATTGGACAATTCAAAAATTGTCCTTCATATTAGCTTTAGTGCTAAGCCAAATGTTCATTTTCATGCTTTTGTTTAAATCTCTAAAGCAAGAATGCAACTTTATGATGTCAGTGATACAAAATTGTATTTGTTTGCATTACACTCAGTAACAGATTGCTATACCAGCCTTGCAAATAAAAAAAATAAAATACACATTTCCCTTTTGATTATAAAACTTTTTTTCTGGAATTTTATAATGCTCAGAGACTAAGCCTTGTTTTTTTTTTTTTGTCAATAAAAATGCATAGAAAAATTGGGACAAGAGTAAATTGGGATAGATGAAAAACGATTGCACGCCTTGATGGATTTTTAGCAAAATAAGTTTTTTTTTTTTTTTTTTTTTTAAATAAGTTGTGTTTTTTTGTTTTTTTTGTTTATTTTTTTTTACACAAAAGCAAAATGTACTACTGGAGAAAGTAATGGTTCTGTCAAGTCACATAGGCTGTAATGAAAGTGAAAAGTATAGGCTGTGCTTCAGGAGTTCAGTTCCATTAAACAATGGCTCCTAGTTCTAAGCATCAGTGAGTCTTAATAGGATGAAATCTGAGATCTCAGCATAACCACGTGTGTAGCTTAAGGAAAAGGTAAGAAATAGAATTCAACAGTAGCCTATTTACATGTTATTTAACAAAATAGGCATGTTTATTAAATATTTCTACTTTAGCAAAAATCTGAATTCTAAGATAATACAATTAATGGTACAAATGCAGTCACTGGGGTGTGAAAAATACATTTTCGGAATAAATATATTGCTAAATCAATCAGTGTCACATATAATATCCATGAACTTTCACCAGAAAAGGCATCCATGATAAATCTTTTTGCTTTTTTTCAGGAAAGTGTTCAATATGATTCTGCTATTTTCATTATGTATGTTAACAATGCACGTGGCAATGAAGGGCAAAGGGTAGAATCAACTATGTACATTTTATTTGGCTCCATAGCACCATTATTTGTTTACCTGTTGTAAAGACTATAGAATTGACTTGGGGTACTGTCTGGTGTATAACTGTCCTTCATTTTAGTGAAGACTACATTTAAAACACAGACACATTTGTTCCCAAATGCTGACCATGCTCTTTTGCCAGAAATGCACCAAAAAACTATTGCTGTACAATTCTCTCCCTTTAAACCAATAATAAAGTCAGTAAAAAAATATGCCCCCCCCGCAGGTTTAAATCATAATGCACTATAATGTGCTGATCACGGAAGCTTCTATCATCACTCAGTTATCTTTCAAGGTTATGTCTGAATGGTGGGGCTGTGATGGTGTTACTTCCATGCATACGCACAGGATTCATATCATCACCATGGCACACAGTCGGTGCCATAAACATGGTCTGAGCTGCACATGTTGGCTCAGATCACATTACTGGTGAGAGGCAGGGGGAGCATTTATGATATAAGAGACCACTAGGGTCTTTACTGTTATTAAAACCCTGCCTGCCAGTGGCTTTTAAAAATTTAAGTTCAATACCACTTTAAGCCTAAATAAACAATGTTAAGATTTGCAAAAAAATACTCAAAGGACAATGAAAATAGCCAATCCTTCATTTTAATTATCAGAAAAGAACTATTGGTCAAAACACTATAAAGCAAAGAAAAAAAAAAGAATATCCATTAAATTAACTATATTCGGTCTCTCCATTTCTCTTATATTCATTCTGCTAATCTAAATGCATTATTTTAAATTAAAATTAAAAAAATGCTACAAAGCATCTGAAAATAACATTAGCCGCTTCAAACAGAGCAGTTTTCAATTTAGATTCCATGACTAGTGAGGGGATTTAATGCCTTCCTAAATTGGATTAATGTTCCTATTTATATCGACTTAATTAATACGGCTAAGCTTAACATCTATTAATAGTGTTGCAATTATTCCGTTGTTGTTCAGTAAACGTTGTGCAGCTCACAGCAGTCTGCTGTAGAGTTACTGTGCAGTTAGAAAGTTAAGGGAATTGCTTACTTCCCAACACACAGGGATCATATCACTGTCTGCTTTTTATTTGGAAATAAGCTTAAAAGCAATGTATTTAGCAGCATGCTTGAATCTTTAGTTAGAATTAATTGAAGTACGGTAAAGGTTCTCTCTGGATGCCATTTACATCAGGTGATAAAACCAAGGCTGTGAGTGATGGACCCTTACAGCTGATAGATGTGACAATCTCTAAACACTCCCACCACTAGACTGCGGAGGTTGACCTTGCCAGTAAAAGCTGCTTGAAGGTACCCTGTGTATCACCTACAAACACAGACACAGACACAGACACATCTCTCAATGTCTCTCTTTTACAGCCAGAAAAATCTTTCATTTCACAAGGTTTTACAGCCCTGCATAAAATTGCAAAGGATTTTTACGCCTTCCACACTTTATTTGTGTACTAAACTCCTGGTAGATCCTCTTTATGGCTTATCTTTTTAATAAATTTCCAAGCAATTATATTTGCTGCTTTGTAGTTCAGTAGCTTAAACTAATAATTATCTGGAGATATTAAGGGGGAACTATAGTTAATTTAGTACAAACAGAAATGTGTACTAGACCGGAAAGTAAATTCTTTGAATATGACAAAAATAGTTTGATGGGCTATATTTAGGTGGAGTATAGCAATTTTTTTTTTTTTTTTGTAACGTCATGGTAATACATAGACTATAAAAATAGCTGCATGCATGTTTGTATATTGTTTATGAATAAATTGTTTAGCAGAAAATGTAATGATTTCTTTTTGTGCTTTTAATTCAATCCAGATCAAAGGCCTGCTTGTGTTACAAGGACTTCTGTGCATATTCATGCACATGCTGGTCATTGCAGGCTGTGTGATATGAGCAGAAAAAGACCTTCCAAAATTATGAGAATAATACCATAGCAGCTTGGAAATAAATGTGAAGGATTTTCAAAATGTATAAAATGTACTTCTGGAGCTCTAAACAAAACAGTAAAATACAAACAGCAAACAAGTCAGTGCACGAGTCTAGAAGAGAATTTACATTTTTTTTGGTAAATTTAGTCTCCAATTTCTTATCGTCTCCTCTACATTATGATAATGGTTTTAGCTCCAAAGGATAGTGATGTAATTCTTAGGTCTCTCACATGGATGTATCTCACATGACACCATGATTCTATTAGCCCTTGTACACACGGTCGGAGATTCCATCGGAATGTGTCCGATTGGAGCGTTTTGTCGGATATTCCGACTGTCTGTGGTCTGCATCGGACTGTTTCCGTCGGAATATCCGTCGGACCAACTTTTCCAACTTGCCGGAAATATTTTCCGACAAAATGCTCCGATCAGACATACTCCGATCATGTGTAGAGAATTCCGATCGGACAAAGTGCCACGCATGCTCAGATCAAATTCCTACAGCAAAGCTATTGGCTACTAGCGTGAACATAGTCCCGTCGTAACAAAATAACGTCATCACGTCGGATTTTCTGACAACTTTGTCCGACCGTGTGTATACAACAGTTTCGGACAAAATCCAATGGATTTGGTTGTCGGAATCTCCGACCGTGTGTACAAGGGCTAAGAGCAGTCTTTCTAACATGTTACTGGGATTGATTTACTAAAGGCAAATAGGCTGAGCATTTTCTCTTAGCTCAGTGAATGAGGTAAAGCTCTGCTGATTCCAAGCAAAAAAGCTGTTTTTCATTGTGTGTGATTGGTTTTTCTTTCACCACATTCCATAAGCTAAGGAGACTTTCCTTGCAAAGCTAACATCCTATTTTCCTTTATCAACCCAAATGTGTCTAACATGATACTATTGTTGATTTTCTAAAACTGAAGAGTGCAAAATCAGGTACAGGTCTGCAAAGAAACCAATAAGCTTCCAGTTTTTTTTTTGTCAAACCTTAATTTGACAAAGTGAAGTTAGAAGCTGATTGGCTACCATGCACAGCTGTACTAGATTTTGTAGTCTCCAGTTTTAGTAAATTAACCCCAGTGTCACTGACATGTTAGTCTAGTTATCTGATAACATTGTACCATGTAACCATCCCTCCTTGATATAGAGCTAAGTTTATCCTAACAATGAACTTCTCTTATTTGGCTTGGTTTGGCCTGTTAAACATAACTGATAACAGTTATTATATCTGTTCAATTAGTGCAAAAAATACCTGTTGATTCTGACAGCTGGGAAATGCCTGAGCTCTCTACCTGTGTTGACTTTTATGTTGATGTGTGCACTTTTTCCCCTGCTGAATAGTTGCCAGAGGGAAGGAATCCCTCTGTGGTGGTTTTGAAGATTCTTTTGCTGCCACATGTATCTTTGCATGTCTGTTCCCTTCCCTGTTGGGTCCTTGTCATCATGGGACCACACTCTGGGGTGTTTACAATTTGTCTTCTGTAGGCAACATATTTCTAAATGAGTATTTAGGTTCAATGTATTCCCCTGATAATTAGTTAAATTTGATACGTGTCAGGCAGAATCAATACAACTTATACAGTAGCATGATTATTATTCTGTATCTTTTTCAGGCTAGTGTGATCTTATTCTATGTATAGTCTACAGATAGTTTATATTGTTGTTTTAACTGTTGGAACAATAAAGATGTAAAGGAATTGTTTTTACATAACAATGGTGTCATGTGGTTCCTGGTGCCAATAATGTCCACAACACATTTTTCTCTATATCTCTAGACAAAAAGTGGGAAAATATTAGGCCTTCAGTGAAGTTTTTATTTCATTTTGTGTACCCTGTGAAGAAATGAACCCCTATACTTGTACTGGTCTCTATTATTAATAAAAGGGAGGGCAAATTTAACATTTTTGAGTTTCCCAAAACAAAAGGTGAGGGGAAATCTTGCAGAGGGAACACCTGTTCTAGGGAACTCTGAAGCTGGCTATACGCTGTTTGGTTTTCTTTGTTCAGTCATCAGGCTAAATTAAAAAAAAAACTGATTCCTCCATCCACACAAACAAGGTGGAAAATATATTTTCCCTGGCCAGTAAATTCCAGAATGTCCTTTCAACAGAAGCCAATCAAATAATCAACTTCTGCCAATTTGTGACATTCACACACTGATCAATATTCAATCAGCATATAGCCAGCTTAAGAGGGGAATACCCCAAAGGGACACAGGCAGAAAAAACATAAATAAATTAATTAATTGCTGAGTGTTTAAATCTTTCCCTGCTCTATCAAAAACGTTTTTTTTTATGTTTTGATTATACATACTTTTTAAGGCAGCCCATGCATTAATTATTTTTTTTTAACTAAAATAATGGCCTGATTCCGCTCATCAACACATTTGAGGTACATAAGAGAATCCCCCCCCCCACAGTGCCTTTGTATTCTGAAAGCAGAATACACTGATCAGTGCTACCAACTATAGACAGTGGTACTGATAATGCCAACATTTTCCAACAAGCTGGTGGTACAGAAGCCAATTAGTAAATCAACCAGCCCATACATGGTTTGAAATTCTGCCTGTCCCTGCTGAATCAACCAAATTTCGATCTATGTATGGCTGGCTTAACAACAGTCCTAAAACTTGATCCTTATTACCTCAGAGCTGTAATGGCTATAAGGTGGTTGCAGCAGTGTTCAAAAGTTATCTCCATTTTTCTAACTTATTCATTAAAGCTACTTACAATGCTATCATTTTGAAATTGAAAATTGCATTATACAGGAAACAGTACTGGAATGGAACACTAGCAAAACTTATTTTTTTTAGTTAAACAATTCCTATGTAGTAAAGGGGAACTCCACACATTTATTTATTTTATTTTTACATAACTGCTGGCAAGTTGAGCCAAATGCTAGCTGCTTTGAACTCTTGTGGCTCTAAAAGGTGTTCCTTCAAGCATCCCCAACTGCTGAAGCCATTACAAGACAATTTAAAGTTATCTTGATATATTCTACATGTTTAGAATAATTATCTTACTAAGGAGTCCAGTTAAAGAAAGAGATACTTTCATTGTGGTCTTGTGTCATGGGATAATAAACTAGCACAATGGAATCTCATTGTTAAATGCCCTTTGAGAAGTACATGAAAACAGTGGTTGATTCAACACACTGGCAATCAACCTAGTTTGCGTGGAGTAGTTCTTTAGGTAACCATTTGCAAGAATCTGGACAATGTAAGACTGAAGATGCATCACGGTTTTTTCTTTTCTGTTTGTAAAAAGAAGATCAAGAAAGCAGGTGAAACAGAGAAAACATTGTAGAGATGTTTAATATGCCAGTAATTCAGAGTAGTGAATTGTTCCACCTATGTGTTATTTCCTTTACTGGTTGTAAATGGATTTGAGCATCTGCCAATGCTTAATTTAAAGTAATTCAGAGTTCATAAGCAAAGCATGTTTCTCATAGTTAATAATGTTCAGTGTATACATTTACCAAGTGTATAATATGGACATAAAAGGAGCTGTAGTTAAGAGTGTTTCCACACATTTCTCAAGGTGCCATGTCATGAGACACATATTCATCATCATTACTTTTGACAAGTTGTATGATAACATTTAATTAATTAGATTGAATGACTAAAGGACACCAATTAACACCTCCTGCTGTCGATGGAGTCCTAAACACAATTAGGAGAAATACTGCATCTGTCTTAAAAAATTATGTTTTGGCACAGACAAATTAGAATAGACTACAAGGAAATTAATCAACAAAAACAATTTAACAAAATATTTACTTTTTAAAAAACTTTGTCAGATCATCAGTGGATCCTGCAATCACTGAGGACTCTGACAAAAACAAATGTATTTTGTGCTGTGCTCACTGACTTGGTACAAGCCAAATATCTGTGTATCTGCTGGGGCTGGGGTGGAAGGAGATGTTTAACACCCAGGGCTGGGACACTAGTGAAGCAAGCTACAGTTCAACTTAACTTTTTCATAATAATCTGCTGCTATTGTGTTAGTGTTGTGAACCTGATAGTGATACTAGTGTTGCTAGTGTTGGCCTCAGAGGCTGCCCGTGTTGTGGAGGGGGGATTTATTATTATAGATTCTATATTATAGATTGAGATTCTGTATACCCTATCTTGTTACCTGTCTTAGTTACCTGATTAGTGATCACTATCACCAGTCCATTTTCTGTTTGAACTATATACATTCAACATGAATGAGAAAGATTCGGCAAAGCAGCAAAAAACGTACAAACGTCAAATTTTTGGCTTATGGTGTCTGTCGAAAGTTCTAAGAAGATTCGACGGAGCAGCTAAACTATACAGAGTCATACAGTTTAGCTACTCCGTTGAATTGTCTTTGAACATTCGACAGACACCATAAGCCTTCAAAGACAGCTTCAACCTTAACCACTTTGCTCCTGCGCTATAGCCAAAAGACGGCTACAGCGCGGATGCCAATTGCTGGGAGGGTGTCCCTGGACATCCTCCTGTTTACTTCCACAATACACACTCCCATGAGCGCGCATCAGGGAAGTTCTGTGCTGTCACAGATCGCTGTAAATGGCCAATCACAGCGGCCATTTGCAGCGCGATCGGTGTGTCCAATGAGAGATGATCTCATATGTTAACATATGAGATCATCTCTCATCCCCAGCTCTCCCTCTTCACACAGAGACAGCGTGTGAGGAGGACGAGACGAATGGCTGCAGCCGTGAGTAAATAAAAAAGGAAAAATAAAAGTTCCACACTACATGGCAGTGCCATCTGTCGCCACTGCCATTTGTCCCCACTGCCACCTGTCCCCAGTGCCACCTGTCAGTGCCATCTGTCCCCAGTGCCACCTGTTGTCAGTGCCACCTGTTGTCAGTACCATTTGTCCCCAGTGCCACCTGTCAGTGCCATTTGTCCCCAGTGCCATGTATAAGTTTCATCTGTCATCAGCGCCACATCAGTGCCCCGTATCATCAGTTCCACATATCAGTGCCATCTGTCATCAGTGTCACCTGTCAGTGTCACGTGTGATCAATGACACGTATCAATGCCATCTGTCATCAGTGTCACGTGTCACCAGCGCCACGTATTAGGGCCATCTGTCATGAGTGCCACATATTAGTGCCATCTGTCATCAGTGCCACGTGATAGTGCCACATGTCATCAGTGCCACGTATAAGTGCCATCTGTCATCAGTGTCATGTGTCATCAGTGCCACATATTAGTGGCATCTGTCAGTGCCACATCAGTGTCATGTGCCATCAGTGCCACGTATCAATGCCATCTGTCATCAGTGCCACATCAGTGTCACGTGTCATTGTTAGGGATGAGCCGAACACCCCCCCCCCCCGTTCGGTTCGCACCAGAACTTTCGAACGGACCCCAAATTTGTACGAACTTTAGAACCCCATTGAAATCTATGGGACTCAAATGTTCGAAATTAAAAGTGCTAATTTTAACAGCTAATATGCAAGATGCTGTCCTAAAAAGGGTTTGGGGACTTGGCTCCTGCCCCAGGGGACATTGGTCAATGCCTAAAATGTTTTTAAAAATGGCCGTTTTGGCAGGAGCACTGATTTTAATGACGATTAAAGTGAAAAAAAAGTGAAATATTCCTTTAAATATCGTGCCTGGGGGGTGTCTGTAGTATGCCTGTGAAGTGCCACGTGTTTCCCGTGTTTAGAACAGTCCCTGCACAAAATGACATTAAACGGAAATAACATAATTTAAAACTGCTTGCTGTTTTAATATTATATCTGGTTCCTGCAATATGGTTGAAAATCATTGAGAAAAATGGCATGGGTAGCCCTCCCTGCCCATTACCAGCCCCTTTGGGTCTTGTACGCATATTAAGGGGAACCCCGTACCCATATTAAAAAAAGGAAATGCGTGTGGCCCCCAGGCCCTATATACTCAGAACAGCAGTATGCAGGTGGTGCAAACAAGACAGGGACTGTGTAGGTTTGTTGTGTTAAGTTGAATCTGTTTGTAATTTTCAACTGGTACATTTTTAAAGTGTAGCTCTAGTCAAAAAAACTATTTTTAAGCTTTTTGGAAAACATAGGGAAGGGTTATCACCCCTGTATAATTTGTTTTGTCGTCCATCTTTTTTCATCTCACTTGCTGTTGTCTCCTTCCGTTTGCAAGTAGGTGATGTTTGTAAGTTGGATGTTTGAAAGTAGGGGCCTGCCATATATGCTCTGCAGAAATGGCGGAACAAGGTGTTGGTTTTGCCACAACATTGTAAGCCCTCAAAGGGACTCTTGGTGGGCGCTGGAGCGCCCTGCTGTGAACGATTATATCAAGAATTGTAATTACATGCCATTGTTGAACAGTGGTAGAAAAATTGACCTTTGGTGGTTGTGGTGCTGGTGCCACAACACTATAAGTCCTCACAGTTACTCTGGGTGGGCACAGGAAGGGGCCCTCCTGTGAAATATTATATCAAGAATTGTAATTACATGTCCCTGTTAAACAGGGGCAGAAAAATTGGGCCTTAGGCACTGGTGCTGGTGCCACGACACTGCAACCTCTCCCATATACTCTAGTTTTATTGCAGGAATTAGCCCTGCTGCATAGTGATGGACGAACTTCCGACGGGACGTTTCGCGAACGCGAAACGCGAACGGACACAAACGTTCGCGAAAACGACCGTTCGCCGCGGGCTCCATTGACTTCAATGGGAGGCGAATTTCGCAAACCTTTAGGTCGAATTTGCGGCCACGGGGTAATTATTAGGGGGTAGCACGTAGTCCCACCACCTGGACAATAGCATAATACATGTATGAGGTGAATTTGGGATCGATAACTACAAGCATTTTTTTTTTATTTGGGAAATTGTTCTGACAATTCAGGACTATGGAGCTAATGAAGGCAATGGAGGAGAGGGAAGGTCAGGGACCAGGGTAGGCAAACAAGAGGGTGCAGGAGATACAGAGCACTGACAGCAGCACCGTAATACAGAGCACTGACATCAGCACCGTGACATACAGCGCTGACAGCAGCTCCGTGACATACAGCGCTGACAGCAGCTCCGTGACATACAGCGCTGACAGCAGCTCCGTGACATACAGCGCTGACAGCAGCTCCGTGACATACAGCGCTGACAGCAGCTCCGTGACATACAGCGCTGACAGCAGCACCGTGACATACAGCGCTGACAGCAGCTCCGTGACATACAGCGCTGACAGCAGCTCCGTGACATACAGCGCTGACAGCAGCTCCGTGACATACAGCACTGACAGCAGCTCCGTGACATACAGCGCTGACAGCAGCTCCGTGACATACAGCGCTGACAGCAGCACCGTGACATACAGCGCTGACAGCAGCTCCGTGACATACAGCGCTGACAGCAGCTCCGTGACATACAGCGCTGACAGCAGCTCCGTGACATACAGCGCTGACAGCAGCTCCGTGACATACAGCGCTGACAGCAGCTCCGTGACATACAGCGCTGACAGCAGCTCCGTGACATACAGCGCTGACAGCAGCTCCGTGACATACAGCGCTGACAGCAGCTCCGTGACATACAGCGCTGACAGCAGCTCCGTGACATACAGCGCTGACAGCAGCTCCGTGACATACAGCGCTGACAGCAGCTCCGTGACATACAGCGCTGACAGCAGCTCCGTGACATACAGCGCTGACAGCAGCACCGTGACATACAGCGCTGACAGCAGCTCCGTGACATACAGCGCTGACAGCAGCTCCGTGACATACAGCGCTGACAGCAGCTCCGTGACATACAGCACTGACAGCAGCTCCGTGACATACAGCGCTGACAGCAGCTCCGTGACATACAGCGCTGACAGCAGCACCGTGACATACAGCGCTGACAGCAGCTCCGTGACATACAGCGCTGACAGCAGCTCCGTGACATACAGCGCTGACAGCAGCTCCGTGACATACAGCGCTGACAGCAGCTCCGTGACATACAGCGCTGACAGCAGCTCCGTGACATACAGCGCTGACAGCAGCTCCGTGACATACAGCGCTGACAGCAGCTCCGTGACATACAGCGCTGACAGCAGCTCCGTGACATACAGCGCTGACAGCAGCTCCGTGACATACAGCGCTGACAGCAGCTCCGTGACATACAGCGCTGACAGCAGCACCGTAAGCAGCCCCAGGAGGAAGTCAGCACAGCACAGGGATGGTGTGATCCCCTCATAATAAGAACCCCCAGGAGGAAGTCAGCACAGCACAGGGATGGTGGGAGCCCCTCATAATAAGAACACCCAGGAGGAAGTCAGCACAGCACAGGGATGGTGGGAACCCCTCATAATAAGCAGCCCCAGTAGAAATATGACACCGCTCAACCTCTTCAAAGAGGAGGGTAGGGGCATATAGTACGGTGTGCTTTTTTGGGTCAGGGAAGTGAGCCAAATGAATTAAGAAGGTCTGTGTGCTTGATTCCAAAAATTGTTTATAGACATATACATGGTCTACTGATCACATGTGTTGAATTCCTCCGAGATCCATGCCTCATTCATTTTTAGAAATGTGAGGTAGTTAACACTGTGGTGAGCTAGGCGAGTACGCTTATCGGTCACAATCCCCCCTGCTGCGCTGAACGTCCTTTCGGACAGGACACTGGATGAGGGGCAAGCCAACAGTTCGATTGCAAATTGGGCAAGCTCTGGCCAGAGGTCAAGCCTGCCCACCCAGTAGTCTAGGGGTTCATCACTCCTCAGAGCGTCCACATCGGCCGTTAACCCAATGTAGTCGGACACCTGACGGTCTAGGCGTTCCCTGATGCTGGATCCGGATGACACCTGTCGATGGGTCGGCTGAAAGAATGACCTCATATCCGAAGTCACCAACACATCTTCAAACCGGCCTCTTCTTGCAGGCGCTGTTGGATTGGTACCCGCAAATCCTTCTCTGGGAGTGGGAATTGCTCCTCTGCCAGCGCACGCAAAAGCAGAATGCAGCATTTCTCGAAGCAAGGCCTGGAAGTGCTGCATTCTGACAGCCCTCTGCGACGGCGGTAACATTTCCGCCATTTTGTGTTTGTACCGGGGGTCTAAGTACGTTGCCACCCAGTACTGGTCCTTGACCCTCATGCTTTTTATACGGGGGTCCCTATTAAAACACTGGAGCATGAAGGCCCCCATTTGCACTAAAGTGGAAGCGGTGTGGTGGCCTGGCTCCTGCTCATCATCCAGGATAATGTCGTCCTCTTCATTCTCCTCTCCCCATCCTCGCACAACAGGGATCCCAGAAAGGTTTAAAGCATGCTCTTCTTGCTCCTGCTCATCCGCCCCGGCACCATCCTCCTCTGACTCCTCATCAGACTCCTGTTGTTGACTTGTCTCAGATAGAGTAGCCCCCCCTGGGAATTCATCCAGCATTGCGACTTCCTCATCTTCCCGCTCCTGCTCCTCCACAGCCTGATCAATGACACGACGCAATGCACGCTCCAGAAAGAAGGCATAAGGTACCATGTCACTGATGGCGCCATGGCTGCGACTGACCAGTTTGGTGATCTCCTCAAATGGCCGCAGAAGTCTGCATGTGTCGCGCATGAGCAGCCACTGGCGCGGTGAAAAAAAACCCAGCTCCCCAGAACCGTTTCTTTCGCAGAGTTCATACAGGTAGACGTTAACTGCACGTTTCTGCTGGAGCAGCCTATCAAGCATATAGAAGGTTGAGTTCCATCGCGTCGGGCAATCGCAAATAAGACGTCTGACCGGCAGATGGTGTCGCCGCTGAATGTCAGCAAGGCGAGCCATGGCCGTGTAAGATCTTCTGAAATGGGCCGAGATTTTCCTTGCCTGCCGCAAGATGTCCTGGACCCCAGGGTATTTGACAAGGAATCGCTGCACGACCAAGTTTAAGACGTGTGCCATGCACGGCACGTGCGTGATTTTGCCCTGTTTCAATGCGCTAAGCAGATTGGCACCGTTGTCACACACCACTTTACCAACTGTCAAATTGAGCGGTGTTAGCCACTCATCTGCCTGTGAACGCAAAGCTGAAAGGAGTGCCGGGCCAGTGTGGCTCTTTGCTTCCAGGCACAACAGACGCAGCACGGCATGGCAACGTCTCACCTGGCATGTGGAATAGGTTCTGGGGAGCTTGGGCGGTGCAGTGGAAGAGACGCTAGCAGCGGAAAAGGAGGAGGCAGCTGAGGAGGAGAGGGAGGAGGATGGAGTAGGAGGAGGAGAAGAAGAGTCAGGCCTGCATGCAATCCGTGGCGGTAAAACCAAATCTACACGGGTGCCACGGGTTACATGCTTGACGGCCGTCAGAAGGTTCACCCAGTGGGCAGTAAAACTGATATACCTTCCCTGCCCGTGTTTGCTAGACCACGTGTCTGTGGTCAGATGTATCTTGGCACCGACACTGTGTGCCAGAGATACATTCACTTGCCGCTGAACATGGCCATATAGCTCTGGGATGCCCTTCTCTGAGAAATACTTCCTTCCTGGGACCTTCCATTGTGGTGTTCCAATGGCCACAAATTTGCGAAAGGCCTCCGAGTCCACCAGTTTATATGGCAGTAGTTGGCGGGCTATGAGTTCTGACAAGCCAGCCGCCAACCGTTGGGCAAGAGGGTTATCCGGCGTCATCATTTTTTTACGCTCAAACATTAGGCCCACGGAAGCCTGCCTTTTTGCAGAAAAATGTGAGCTTGGCGTGATGGAAGGTGGAGTGGAGGACAATTGTGAGGAGAGAGGAGAAGGAGAAGTAGAAGACGAGGCTGGACGGTGAGAGCCTGCAGTGTGGCTTTGTGTGTTCCGTTGCTCCCACTGGGCTCGGTGATGGCTGCTCATGTGCCTTCTTAAGGCGGTCGTCCCTAGGTGAGTATTGGGCTTACCGCGACTAACGCGTTGACTGCAAAGATTGCAGATGGCAACGCTATTGTCAGCAGCGGACACGTTAAAAAAAGCCCACACTGCGGAGCCATGTGCCGGTGTCCTGGGAGCGCCAGATGTGACCGTACATGGTCGATGACTCGCTCCTGATACATTTGCAGTCTGCTTTGTCCCTGCTGTGCAATGTAAGTCATTGCTGCTTCTCCTCCCTATCTGCTGGTCCATATCTCCCTCTGAACTCCCCTCCTCTTCCTCTCTTGTGGGCACCCACGTGACATCACTAGACACGTCATCATCAACGTCACCTTCCCCACCGCTATAAGTAGAGTAGGCAGCAACACCGGGGACCAACCTCCTCCTTGGGCTGATCTGGGTACTGGCGTCAGACTGCTGAGTAGCGCTTGTTGCTACCTCCTCTTCCTGATCCAATACCAAGAGTGGCTGCGCATCAGAAATGTCCTCTTGATATGGATCGGAAAATAATTCCAGTGACTCAAGCGGAAGGTATGTGGTGGTGGTGGTGGTGGTCGTGTTGTTGGTGGTAGTGTCTTTGGGGGTGCACATAGCAGAGAGTGAAGAAGAGGGTGCAGATCGAGAGGATGAGGAGGGTGCAGAAGAGTAAGGCTGAGCGAGCCACTCAACCAAGTCTGGTGCATCCTTTAAAGTAATTGAACGCACCTTCTGCAACTTCCCACTTTGGCTCAAGCCTGTTGCTCCTGCCCTACCCCTACCACCCCTGCGGAAGGGCCTGCCTCTTCCTCTGCATGTCATTTTTTAAATGACCCTGTGACAAAACTCTTAGTCCCTATACCGCTGAAGGACTGCTGCAGTATAGGTGAGCGGTCAGCAGTGGTGCACGTCAACCCTATCTATTGTGGACCTATAGCGGTCCTTACAGAACAGCAGACTGTACCGCACTCAAGCCTATGTACCGTAGCACCCTATACCAAGTTACCAGTCCTTATAAGAACTTTTGTGGACCAAGCAGGTTGTGTATTAGTGTTTAGCAGACTGTACGTCAGTCCCTATACCGCTGAAGGACTGCTGCAGTATAGGGCAGCGGTCAGCAGTGGTGCACGTCAACCCTATCTATTGTGGACCGATAGCGGTCCTTACAGAACAGCAGACTGTACCGCACTCAAGCCTATGTACCGTAGCACCCTATACCAAGTTACCAGTCCTTATAAGAACTTTTGTGGACCAAGCAGGTTGTGTGTTAGTGTTTAGCAGACTGTGCGTCAGTCCCTATACCGCTGAAGGACTGCTGCAGTATAGGGCAGCGGTCAGCAGTAGTGCACGGCAACCCTATGTATTGTGGACCGATAGCGGTCCTTACAGAACAGCAGACTGTAACGCACTCAGGCCTATGTACCGTAGCACCCTATACCAAGTTACCAGTCCTTATAAGAACTTTTGTGGACCAAGCAGGTTGTGTGTTAGTGATTAGCAGACTGTACGTCAGTCCCTATACCAATGAAGGACTGCTGCAGTATAGGGCAGCGGTCAGCAGTAGTGCACGGCAACCCTATGTATTGTGGACCGATAGCGGTCCTTACAGAACAGCAGACTGTAACGCACTCAGGCCTATGTACCGTAGCACCCTATACCAAGTTACCAGTCCTTATAAAAACTTTTGTGGACCAAGCAGGTTGTGTGTTAGTGTTTAGCAGACTGTGCGTCAGTCCCTATACCGCTGAAGGACTGCTGCAGTATAGGGCAGCGGTCAGCAGTGGTGCACGTCAACCCTATCTATTGTGGACCGATAGCGGTCCTTACAGAACAGCAGACTGTACCGCACTCAAGCCTATGTACCGTAGCACCCTATACCAAGTTACCAGTCCTTATAAGAACTTTTGTGGACCAAGCAGGTTGTGTATTAGTGTTTAGCAGACTGTACGTCAGTCCCTATACCGCTGAAGGACTGCTGCAGTATAGGGCAGCGGTCAGCAGTGGTGCACGTCAACCCTATCTATTGTGGACCGATAGCGGTCCTTACAGAACAGCAGACTGTACCGCACTCAAGCCTATGTACCGTAGCACCCTATACCAAGTTACCAGTCCTTATAAGAACTTTTGTGGAACAAGCAGGTTGTGTGTTAGTGATTAGCAGACTGTACGTCAGTCCCTATACCAATGAAGGACTGCTGCAGTATAGGGCAGCGGTCAGCAGTAGTGCACGGCAACCCTATGTATTGTGGACCGATAGCGGTCCTTACAGAACAGCAGACTGTACTGCACTCAGGCCTATGTACCGTAGCACCCTATACCAAGTTACCAGTCCTTATAAGAACTTTTGTGGACCAAGCAGGTTGTGTGTTAGTGTTTAGCAGACTGTGCGTCAGTCCCTATACCGCTGAAGGACTGCTGCAGTATAGGGCAGCGGTCAGCAGTAGTGCACGGCAACCCTATGTATTGTGGACCGATAGCGGTCCTTACAGAACAGCAGACTGTAACGCACTCAGGCCTATGTACCGTAGCACCCTATACCAAGTTACCAGTCCTTATAAGAACTTTTGTGGACCAAGCAGGTTGTGTGTTAGTGATTAGCAGACTGTACGTCAGTCCCTATACCAATGAAGGACTGCTGCAGTATAGGGCAGCGGTCAGCAGTAGTGCACGGCAACCCTATGTATTGTGGACCGATAGCGGTCCTTACAGAACAGCAGACTGTAACGCACTCAGGCCTATGTACCGTAGCACCCTATACCAAGTTACCAGTCCTTATAAAAACTTTTGTGGACCAAGCAGGTTGTGTGTTAGTGTTTAGCAGACTGTGCGTCAGTCCCTATACCGCTGAAGGACTGCTGCAGTATAGGGCAGCGGTCAGCAGTGGTGCACGTCAACCCTATCTATTGTGGACCGATAGCGGTCCTTACAGAACAGCAGACTGTACCGCACTCAAGCCTATGTACCGTAGCACCCTATACCAAGTTACCAGTCCTTATAAGAACTTTTGTGGACCAAGCAGGTTGTGTATTAGTGTTTAGCAGACTGTACGTCAGTCCCTATACCGCTGAAGGACTGCTGCAGTATAGGGCAGCGGTCAGCAGTGGTGCACGTCAACCCTATCTATTGTGGACCGATAGCGGTCCTTACAGAACAGCAGACTGTACCGCACTCAAGCCTATGTACCGTAGCACCCTATACCAAGTTACCAGTCCTTATAAGAACTTTTGTGGAACAAGCAGGTTGTGTGTTAGTGATTAGCAGACTGTACGTCAGTCCCTATACCAATGAAGGACTGCTGCAGTATAGGGCAGCGGTCAGCAGTAGTGCACGGCAACCCTATGTATTGTGGACCGATAGCGGTCCTTACAGAACAGCAGACTGTAACGCACTCAGGCCTATGTACCGTAGCACCCTATACCAAGTTACCAGTCCTTATAAGAACTTTTGTGGACCAAGCAGGTTGTGTGTTAGTGATTAGCAGACTGTACGTCAGTCCCTATACCAATGAAGGACTGCTGCAGTATAGGGCAGCGGTCAGCAGTAGTGCACGGCAACCCTATGTATTGTGGACCGATAGCGGTCCTTACAGAACAGCAGACTGTACTGCACTCAGGCCTATGTACCGTAGCACCCTATACCAAGTTACCAGTCCTTATAAAAACTTTTGTGGACCAAGCAGGTTGTGTGTTAGTGTTTAGCAGACTGTGCGTCAGTCCCTATACCGCTGAAGGACTGCTGCAGTATAGGGCAGCGGTCAGCAGTAGTGCACGGCAACCCTATGTATTGTGGACCGATAGCGGTCCTTACAGAACAGCAGACTGTAACGCACTCAGGCCTATGTACCGTAGCACCCTATACCAAGTTACCAGTCCTTATAAGAACTTTTGTGGACCAAGCAGGTTGTGTGTTAGTGATTAGCAGACTGTACGTCAGTCCCTATACCAATGAAGGACTGCTGCAGTATAGGGCAGCGGTCAGCAGTAGTGCACGGCAACCCTATGTATTGTGGACCGATAGCGGTCCTTACAGAACAGCAGACTGTACCGCACCCAAGCCTATGTACCGTAGCACCCTAGACAGACCAAGTTACCAGTCCTGATAAAGAGCTTTGTGGAACAAGTGAGTTGTGAATGATTAGCAGACTGCAGCAGAAGGGCAGCAGTCAAGTATAATATTCTTTCTATATTTGGAAGAAAGAATATTATACGTGTACAAGCCTATTACCGTACCACTGATACCAGTCCTGAAAAGAACCTTTGTGGAACTAATAGTAACAGCAAGTCTTTAAAATTATCCTCACTGCCTGACACACTGCTTCCTGCCTGTCCCTATACAAATTGGCAAAAAAGAGTAGGCTGGAACGATTAGCTGGAACAGCTCTTTTGTGGACCTGATAGTAACAGCTAATGATGATGATGATGATGATGATGAAGAAAGACTAATCTGGCTGAGCTGTCCCTAAAATAGCAGCATACAGCGCTCTGTCCCTTTATCTAAACTGACAAAAGAAACTCAGGCTGCTGACCTAACACCTATACCAGTCCTGAAAAGAACTTTTGTGTACCAAATAGCTAGCGTTTTCTCTGTCCCTACTCCACACAGGATCCTTTCCCTACAGTGACAGAAGAAAGAATGTAAAATGGCCACCGGATCGGGTGTATTTATAGGTTAGGGGGAATGTCCAAGTGTCCATGAGCTGTCATGTCTCAATTGGTTGTCCTGTAACACATGATAAACGTGTCACGAAAGGTTAAAGTTCTTGTATACATTAAACACGTAAGTCCGCCGGGGCGAACGACGGAAAAAGGCGTTCGAACCCGCGGACGGCGAAAGTCGGAAATTCGCCGCGAAACGACCGCCGGGCGAACCGTTCGGCCATCACTACTGCTGCAAAGCATTGCATCAAAAATTGTAATTAAATGCCCCTGTTAAACAGGGGCAGAAAAATTGGGCCTTAGGCACTGGTTCTGGTGCCACGACACTACAACCTCTCCCATATACTCTAGTTTTATTGCAGGAATTAGCCCTGCTGCAAAGCATTGCATCAAAAATTGTAATTAAACGCCCCTGTTAAACAGGGGCAGAAAAATTGGGCCTTAGGCACTGGTGCTGGTGCCACGACACTGCAACCTCTCCCATATACTCTAGTTTTAGTGCAGGAATGAGCCCTGCTGCAATGCATTGCATCAAAAATTGTAATTAAACGCCCCTGTTAAACAGGGGCAGAAAAATTGGGCTGATGGCATCACCCAGAACCAGAAATGTTCTTCCAACATATCAGCGGAGGAGGAAGAGGATAGACAATCAACATAACAGGACAGTCACTCAGCATCAGCATAGACAGTCTTGAAGGGATGTGATATTTCAAAAAAAATTATTTGGTTACATCAGCTTCAGGTGCTTGGTAGCTGTGGGTTATCCAAGACTGATCAATCTTGATGAAGGTCAGTCGATCAACTGATTTGGTGGACAGGCGCACCCTGTGATCGGTAACAAAGCCACCAGCAGCACTGAAGGTGCGTTCCCAAAGAACGCTGGATGCAGGACAGGCCAGTAGCTCAATTGCATACTGTGCAAGCTCTGGCCAGTGATCCATCCTCAAGACCCAGTAAGCCAGAGGATTTTCGGTGGTAAAGGTGACCTTGCCCCTAGGTATTCCTGCACCATGTAAATCAGACGCTGGCGATGGTTGCTGGAACCGATCATACCTTGGGGCTGCGGACTAAAAAATTGTCTGAAAGCATCAGTCAGACAGCCACCTTCTCCACCGCTCCTTCTGACCGATGCCTCAGCAACACGTTGTCCAGGACCAGGAGTTTGTAACCTCCCAGTCTCTGGGAACGCATTGCACAGACCTTTCTGCAAGGCCTCCCGGAGATGTCTCATCCTCTGCTCCCTCTGCGACGGCAAGATAAGGTCGGCAACCTTACCCTTGTACCGTGGATCAAGGAGAGTGGCCAGCCAGTAATGGTCCCTCTCCTTGATCCGAAGAATACGAGGATCCTTCCGCAGGCTTTGCAGGATCAGGGAGGCCATGCAGCGTAGGTTAGCTGAGGCATTCGGTCCGGAGTCCTCTGGGTCACTAAGGACAACATGATCCGCAGCTACCTCCTCCCAGCCACGTACAAGTCCACGGGTTTCTTGGGACTGTAAATCATCCCTACAAGACTGCTGCTGCTGCTGATGCTGGGTGCCAGCCTCCACCTCCATGCTGACACAATCATCCTCCTCCTCCTCTTCCTCCTCCTCATCCTCTTCCTGTGTGATGGGTGGCACAGCAGGAACACTGTCTGGATAAAGGGGGCCTTGAGAGGCAAGGAAGTCCTCCTCTTCCTGCCTCTGTTCTGCCTCAAGTGCCCTGTCCATTATTCCACGCAGCTTATGCTCCAAGAGGTGGACAAGAGGTACAGTGTCACTGATGCATGCACTGTCACTGCTCACCATCCTTGTGGCCTCCTCAAACGGTGACAGGACAGTGCATGCATCCCTGATCATGCCCCACTGGCGTGGTGAGAAAAAACCGAGCTCCCCTGACCCTGTCCTGGTGCCGTAGTCACACAGGTACTCATTGATGGCCCTCTGCTGCGTGTGCAGCCGCTGCAGCATGGCCAACGTTGAGTTCCACCTGGTGGGCATGTCACATATAAGGCGGTTCTTGGGCAGGTTCAACTCCTTTTGGAGCTCAGCCAGCCAAGCACAGGCATTAAACGATCGGCGGAAATGCACACAGACTTTCCTGGCCTGCTTCAGGACATCCTGTAAGCCCGGGTACCTGCCCAAGAACCGCTGCACCACCAGGTTAAGGACGTGAGCTACACAGGGAACATGGGTCAGTTGTCCCTGTTGGAGGGTGGAGAGGAGGTTGGTGCCATTGTCGCAAACCACCATTCCTGGCTTAAGCTGGCGTGGCATCAACCACCTCTCGGACTGCCCCTGCAGAGCTGACAAAACATCCGCCCCAGTGTGGCTCCTGTCCCCCAAACAAACCAGCGCAAGCACGGCATGGCATCGTTTTGCCTGCGTATTGCGTAGCCCCTGGAACGCCTACAGAGCACCGCTGGTTCCAAGGACAGAGCACTGGAAGAGGCCATGGAGGAAGAAGAAGAGGAGGGGGTGGAGGAGAGAGGTGTGTCACAACCAATAGTAGCATTTTGGAGGCGTGGTGGCGGAACAACCTCCAACACTACTGCACCTTGTCCTGCATCCTTCCCAGCTGCCAGAAGAGTGACCCAATGGGCCGTGAAAGACAGGTATCGTCCCTGTCCATGCCTGCTGGACCATGAGTCAGCGGTAATATGCACCTTACCGCTGACCGCCCTGTCCAACGAGGCAAGGACATTGCCTTCCACATGCCGGTAGAGAGCCGGAATCGCCTTCCGTGAGAAAAAGTGTTTGGGGACCTGCCACTGAGGAACCGCACATTGTACAAACGGAAGGGGGCCGAGTCTACCAACTGAAAAGGCAGCAGTTGAAGTGCTAGCAATTTAGCCAAGATAGCATTCAACCGCTGGGCATGTGGATGGCTGGGAGTGAACTTCTTTCGCCGGTCCAGCAGCTGGGGTAGGGACATTTGCCTGCTATAATCGGACGTGGTTGTACTGCTAGCAGAGTGCCCGGAAGCACTTGGCTGTGACACACCTAATTCTACACCTTCATTCCTCTCAGAGCAGGTTTCAGAGAGGACTGAAGGTCTAGTGGGGTTGGAGATGCCAGCTGATGAGGAGCAAGGAGAGGTCCGCTTTTTTCTTTGGTGTGGGTCTTTGAGGTACGCTTGCCAACGAGCTGCATGGCAGGTCAACATATGTCTGGTCAAGCATGTGGTGCCCAAGCGGCTGATGTTTTGGCCACGCGAGATACGCTTGAGACATATGTTGCAAATAGCAGCGGTGCGATCTGATGCACTCGTCTCAAAAAAGGCCCACACCAAAGAACTTTTAGAATAACGCGCAGAGGCAGCGCCCTGCACAGGTGGAGCTCTGCGGTGTGATTCAGTCGGTGTGCTTCCCCTAAGCTGGCCCCCGGAGGGCATCCTGCCTCGTTGGACATGTGCCTTCTCCTCCTCCTCCTCCTCTCTCCTACCAGGCACCCATGTGGAGTCAGTGCCCTCATCATCCCCTCCCTCTTCATCGCTGTAGCAAACCTGGCAGTATGCTGCAGCTTGTGGAACATGACTGCCAGATTGACATTGAGATGAGGGAAGACGATGCGTTGCCAGCTGCTTTGCTATTACCCTGAGACTGGGTGAAAGAGGATGAGGAGGATGAAGAGGGCTTGGTCATCCACTCTACCAAGTCGTTGGCATGTTGCGGCTCAACATGTCCAGCTGCCGAAAATAAGGACAAGCGTGTCCCATGGCCACGTGCTGATGATGACGATGCACCGCGTCCACGACCAGCACTGTTGTCTCTAGACACAGAGCCTGCTTGCCCTCTTTTGTCGGCTCGCACCTGTCTGCCTCTCCTTGCTGGTCTTCCAGACATGGTAATGGCCTGAAGGGAGTTGGGTAAAACAGCAATTGGGTAGTGTATATTGTGCTGGAGGCACACAACACCCACTAACTCCTGCAGATGCCTTTATTATAGAACACCAGCAATAAAGGGTAGATAAAGGGGTATACTGTACTGGAGGCACACAACACCCACTAAGCCCTGCAGATGGCTCTATTAGAGAACAGGAATAAAGGGTAGATACAGGTGTATATTGTGCTGGAGGCACACAACACCCACTAACTCCTGCAGATGCCTTTATTATAGAACACCAGCAATAAAGGGTAGATAAAGGGGTATACTGTACTGGAGGCACACAACACCCACTAAGCCCTGCAGATGGCTCTATTAGAGAACAGCAATAAAGGGTAGATACAGGTGTATATTGTGCTGGAGGCACACAACATCCACTAACTCCTGCAGATGCCTTTATTATAGAACACCAGCAATAAAGGGTAAATACAGATGTATACTGTGCTGTGCTGGAGGCACACACAACTTCCAATAACTCCTGCAGATGGCAGATGGTTCAAATAGAGAAGAGCTATGTAGGTGGATATATCGGTGTGTACTGGGTACAGAGCACGCAGACAGCACGCACAAGCTCCTAACACTGACTGCAAGCTCTATTATAAAAGATATATATATCGCTAGTTATATAGGTGAGGTGAATATAGCGGTGTATACTGCGGTCAGGGCACGCAGACAACAACCACTACAGAAGAGCAAGATCGAAAAATCGGCCGATAACGATCGGTTTATACTGTGTTGAAGGTACACAGAACACCCACTAACTGCTTCAGACGCCAACACACTACACAAGGCCGCCGCACTGGCGGCCTTATATAGTGTGGGGCGTGTACTACACAGCCTGAGCTATGATTGGCCACAGGCATCCTGCCTGTGGCCAATCATGGCTCTCCTCGCTGCCGGCGCTGTAATTGGCCAAGCATGTGGGGTCACAGTGCATGCTTGGCCAATCATGAGCCAGCAATGGACTGCGCCATCACAGTGCATTGTGGGCCCGTGAGCGCCACACGAATTTGGCGCGAACGGCCCATAATGTTCGGAATTCACTGATTGGGCGAACAGCCGATGTTCGAGTCGAACGTATGTTCGACTCGAACACGAAGCTCATCCCTTGTCATTGTCCTGGTGCTCCAGGACCTTAAAAAGTGTTATAGGTAGTCAACAAGTTAGATGTGTAATTTATGCTCCTAGAACACTTGATGGCGCTCCCTGCATGTTTGACCTCTCTAAGTGGCTAGGCTGTAGAAAAGTCCCACACATGTGGTATCGTAATACTCAGGAGTAGCAGAATTTATTTTGGGGTGTCATTTGGGGTATACACATGCCATGTGAGAGAAATAACCTATTACAATGACAATTTGGTGGAAAAAAAAATCTTCATTTTGCAAAGAATTGTGGGAAAAAATCATCAAAAACCTAACCATGCCTCTTACTAAATACCTTGGAATGTCTACTTTCAAAAAAGGGGTCATTTGGGGGGTATTTGTACTTTTCTGACTTGTTCGGGTCTCAAGAAATGAGATAGGCCACCAGCACATCAGGTGTGATCAATTTTGTATGATTTGCACCACAGCTTGTAGACTTTCTAACTTTCACAAAGACCAAATAATATCCACTAATTTGGGTTATTTTTACCAAAGATATGTAGCAGTATAAATTGTGGCCAAAATTTATGAAAAAAATTAATCATTTGCAAAATGTTATCACAGAAACAAAGAAAATTTTGTTTTGTTTTTTCAAAATTTTCGGTCTTTTTTCATTTATAGTGCAAAAAATAAAAAACCCAGAGGTGATCAAATACCACCAAAAGAAAGCTCTATTTGTGGGAAACAAGGACAAAAAATTCATTTGGGTACAGTGTTGCATGACTGAGTAATTGTCATTCAAAGTGTAAGAGCACGGAAAGCTGTCTGAGCAGGAGGGGTGTTTAAGTGGCCAGTAGGCAAGTGGTTAATTCATTTGAATTTTCGGACGAATGCTATTTTTTACGAAAAACAAAATAAATAAAAAACAAATTTTGGGAGTTACTAAATAAATGTATTTTTCGGATGAAAACTAAATTCCGAAATGAAATATTTCAGTGTGCACATGTCTAGGGATAAGTGCCATGGGCGTAATGGTTTATTGCAGGGATGGGGGCACCCTGTGCCAATTGCTTCTGTTACAAGGCTGAGAGGAGTAGTGACAGTGACATCACTGCTAACCTAAGGGAAGGGAGGGGGCTGCAGTTTGGCATTCTTGCCCTGTACACTGGATGACCTTGTCCTGGCACTGCTGACACCATATATGACATGGCCAGCATACCAAGCAGTGATGGTGAACCTTGTCACTCCAGATGTTTTGGAACTACATTTCCCATGATGCACAACTACACTGCAGAGTGCATGAGCATCAAGGGAAATGTAGTTTCAAAACATCTGGGGTGCCAAGGTCCACCATCACTGGTCTAGGAGATCTATTGTGGAGGATGAACTAGACCTTTATATATTTCACTTGCTTTACAAAGCTGAGTGGCTTTTGCCTTTACTAACTTTTACCAAAAAAGTCCCCAAACATTACAGTGACCTCAGTACATACAGTATAGTCTGGAATGCTCTGTTTTTTTTAGGTTTCTCATTTCATTGCTCTTCCTTCTCCTTCCTGCAAATGGCAGTAGCCAGCATTGGATGCATGGTCCTAAAAACTCACAAAGGAGTAATTGGCTTCCTTCCTTATCCATGCACAAGTCCTGCGAGAATGAGTGGACTGCGCTTGTGGGTAGTGAATGAGGCCAGGTGCTCATTTGTGCGCTTCCAGGGCATGCATCCATGGTTAAATACTTCTTGCCATCTATAAGGCAATGAGATGAGCTGCTGCAAGAGTAGGCTTTCTTTAAAAAAAAAAAATAACAGGCACTCCATAGAAATGTCAGGTTTATATTATGGTCTGTGTCCCCACAGGGAAGATTTATTCTCTCTATTTTTCTAGGAACCACTGACACTTGCATTAAAGGGGAGGAAAATCTAAAATGTTGACTTGTCACCAGAACAGAAATTAAGAAGTTTTCCAGTAGATACACTTATTGCGGTGACAACTGCCTCTTACTTTGGAGAGATTTCCTCTCTCCCTTCCTGTTGTTTCTGTGGACCAGGATGTAAAGGTAAATGTGCACAATGGGACACAGATAGTATGACAGACTAAACCAAGACAGAGGCCTTTTGTGAGGACTAGTAGCAAGCCTCTTACCCACTGACTATGGGCCCTGGCTTTGAAGGGAACATTACTCTTTGGGAGGTGTATGCCTGGGGGACCCTTGGAGTGGTCTTGTTTCTGATTTAAGTTCATGTCTCCAAAAAACACACAGACTCTGGGAATTGGAGGACCCATATACATGACTATGGGCCCTGGCATTTGAGGAAGCTACAAGCATTTAGGAAGATGCCCTTCTCAGTGCTCAGCTGTCGGCTAATTCCCTGCACTCATCGTTCTGCAGTGGTTCACCTGGTGATCATTTCCTGCTCATCAGCCAGCCCCTTCTAGCTATTTAAATTGCCTGGTTCATTTCTTTCCATGCCTTCGCTTTGGTCAGCATATCTGAAGGTTCTCTTCTGTGTTCCTGTTAAAGACTTGCCTGGCTGATGTCCCTTCTGGTTCCTGATTCTGTTTGCTGTTTTCGACTATGCTGATCTCTGGCTCCCTGATTTACTGACTTGCACTGATGACCCACTTTGATTACCGAAACCTGGCTATGTTTTGACTATGTTTACTATTTGTACCATGTTTTCCACTATATTAAAAGGTGTGATTTTTACTGCATTTTCTGTCTCCGTCTAATTCATGGTTCCTGACACTGTTATATAATGCAAAAGGACATTATTACATTTAATAATCGAGGAAACCATGATGGTCTCTGCCAACTTCAAACTCAGTAAACAGATGTATGTGAAAAGAAAGCTGGTTAATTGGATCTAGACAGCCCTAGGTCTTCTGTTGCCTACTAGTCTGAGGACGGAGATCTCTGTTTGTTATGTGTTTATTGTGCTAATTAACTCACTAATTGTTTCTGTATGCTAGCAAACCATTGTGGAATGGTTATGCTTACGATAATGTGTATTATACTTTGTATCCAGAATTGTCTTGGTGGGTACTAAGTCACCCAGGTGGATAGTTGTTTAATTAACTTAATGTTTACAGTATATGTTGGCTGTTCCTTAGTTATGTTAATTATATTCTTGTTCACAGTTTGCATTATTAAGTTAATATGATCAGAAGGGGATGTCCTCCTGTAGGGTATAAAGTATGTGTCTGAGTTTCAATAAACAGTCATTCCTCTTGTCTGTGTAAGATGTTTGGAGTAAAAAGTTCTTGTATTAGCTCTCGGTCTGCTCCAAATGGTTTGGAGGGCAGGAGGCACTCTTTGGTGGAAGGAAGCACCTAATCGGGTGCCAAGCAGTGCTGTCACAGAAATGCAGGGGTTTAATTCTTTTTATAATCTATGCCTAGCTAAAAAAAAAAAAAAACCAGCTCTCATCTATAACTTGTTAAAATCTTTTCATAAGTCATTTGCAGTATATTTGAATCTGCCCCTTTCCTTAAAATAATTTCAGGTGATCCTTTAACCCTTCATGCCCAGGACAATTTTCAGCTTTCAGCGCAGTCCCATTTTGAATGACAATTGCACGGTCATACAACGCTGTACCCAAACTAAATTTTTATTATTTTCTTCCCACAAATAGAGCTTTCTTTTGATGGTATTTGATCACTGGGTTTTTTATTTTTTGCGAAACAAACTAAAAAAGGCCGATTTTTTTTTTAAATGGCCACTGTTCATGATACACAGTGCTGCTAGAAAGCACCATCCAGTCAGGGTTTACTTATACTTCAAATTAGAATCATGTGCACAAGACAGTGTGAGCAGGGTCAGTGATCTTTAGATAAAACACAACATTTACATCTTTTAGTCTGCAACCACATATTGATTATAAAGCCTGGTTATGTAACATAGTGAATTTGTTTTTGATGTTATCTTTGACTGACATAGTGGGCATTTATAAACCATGGGGTACAGAAAAGAACAGTCAAAAGATATGCGTAACAAGGTAATGACACTTTACAAAGATGGAAAAGGATATAAAAAGATATCCAAAGCCTTGAATATGCCAGTCAGTACTGTTCAATCATTTAATAAGTAGTGAAAATGTGGGGATCTCTTGATACCAAGCCAATGTCAGGTAGATCAAGAAAGATTTGTGCCACAACTGCCACAGGAACTGTTCGGGATACAAAGAAAAATCCACAGGTAACCTCAGGAGAAATACAGGCTGCTCTGGAAAAAGATGGTTTGGTTGTTTTTAAGGCAAACAATACGGTGATACTTTAACAAAAAAAGAGCTGCATGGTCAAGTTGCCACAAATAAGCCTTTACTGCACAAGTTCCACAAAAAAACCTGGTTCCAATATGCCCAACAACACCCCGACATGCCTCATTGGGCTTTTTTGTGGCATTGGCACAGTAAAAACTTCCTTCTGGCAACTCAACCATGCAGCCTTTTTTTGTGCAAGTATCATTGAACTGTGCTCCTTAAAAACAACCACACCATATTTTTGGAGAGCAGCCTGTATTTCCCTTGATGTTACCTGTGGGTTTTTCTTTGTATCCTGGGCAATTCTTCCACCAGTCTTTCTTGGTCTACCTGACCTTGGCTTGTATTCAAAAGAGCCCTGAATTTTCCACTTCTTAATAAGGGATTAAACAGTACAGATGGGCATATTCAGGGCTTTGGGTGTCTTTTTATTTCCTTTTCCATCTTTATAAAGTTCCATTCCTTGTTACGCAGGTCTTTTGACTGTTCTTGTCTACCTCCTCATGGGTCAGTGTCTAGCCTGCTTAGTCCATCTATGTGAGAGTTAACAAACTCATTGACTATTTATACACAGACACTAATTGTGATTTAAAAAGCCACACATGTTGGAAATTTTAACCTGTGTGTGTCACCTTCTGTGTCTGTACCAAGGTCAAACATTCCAGAGTATGTAAACTTTTTATCAGGGCCATTTGGGTGATTTCTGTTATCATTATGATTTTAAAATGATCCAAAAAAACTATGTGATAATAAATGGCTTCATGTAAACACTATCCTTGAATAAAAACAATTTTTAATATAAATGCCAATTAATATTGAGCACAACTGAATCTCTGTATCTGAAAATTGAGAAATCCTGATGTACTGACACCCTATCACACACCTGAGGCCCATAAATGCCAGAACAGTAAAAATACCCCCAAATGACCCCATTATGGAAATTAGACAGTCCAAGGTATTTAGTAAGAGGCACAATTATTTGAAAAATTAAAGAAACATTTTATTTTTACATACTGTCACCAGTGCAGTACAGCATTATCATATAACTGGTGATCAGGGACACTAACTGGTGACAGTATGTAAAAAAAAAAAATGTTTTTTAAATATTTTTATTACTTTTTTTATAATATTTTTTTCTAATACACTGTGGCCAGAACAATATAGTGTTACCATAGTACAGACTGTACTACTCTGGGGAAGTGATCAGGATTAAGGATGAGCCGAACACCCTCCGGTTCGGTTAGGACCAGAAACTTGCGAACAGACTTAAACTTTGTGTGAACTTTAGAACCCTTTTAAAGTATATGGGACTCGAACGTTCAAAATTACACTTTTATTGTTTCACTTTAATCATTATTAAAATCACTGCTCCCAAAAAACTGACATTTTTAAAACTTTTTTTTTGCATTGATCCATGTCCCCTGGGACAGGACCCTGGTCCCCAAACACTTTTTAGGACAGTAACTTGCATATTAGCCTTTAAAATTAGCACTTTAGATTTCTCCCATAGACTTGTACAGGGTGTTCAGCGGCTTTTCGATTTTTGCCATGAACACCCCAAATTGTTCACTGTTCGCTGAACAGGTGAACAGGCAATGTTCGAGTCGAACATGAGTTCGACTCAAACTCAAAGCTCATCCCTAATCAGAATTTAGTTTTTTTTGTTTTGTTTATTTTTATTTTATTTTTGTTTATTTTTTACACATTATTAATTTCATTGCATTTTTACTGTATGAAACTAGTTAAATAAGTGTCTTTTGTTGTGATTAGCTGTAAATGGTCAAAGCTAATCAAATGATACAGATGGGCTGTGATTGGCCTGATTGTACTATGTGTTCACTGTGACCAATAGCAACACAATTGTATACAATGGATGGCATGAAAGTAAGCCATCCATTGTTTACAATTGTCTAGTGATGTGCTGTGATTGGTCACATCGATCACATGACACTGGCAACAGGCCGGTGCAGTGATCAGTCTTATGATGTCCTACCAGAACAGCAGTGCTTCTGTCCAGCCGTCATTTTACTATAGGCCAGGCAGGGAGATGTTAAGTGAGGAGTGGATGAAATGTTTTTTTTGTTTGCTTGCTTGTTTTTGCTATCATTGCTCCACTGGGAAGATTTCCCCTTATTTCCTGTAACAGTTAGATACAAGAGTAACTGAGAGGGAACACCCCTTCTTAAGCTGGTCATAGAATGATCAAAATGTGATCTTTCTATGACCATTCTTATTTGAGAGGGATCAATTTAATGATTGACGTCTCTTGAATGGGATTGTTGATGTATTTTGATTTGATCAACTGGCTGCAGCTCTGATCAGTGTTTTCTGCCAGCAGAGCAGTCAGAATACAATAGCATAGTGGGGGGAGGAGGATTCCCCCATCCACCTGCAGTGGGAATCTAAAGCACACAGCAGGAGTGCCTAGGCACAGAACACACACTGCTATTTTTTAGGAAAGATTCACAAAAAAGTACATTTTTCCAAGGTACTTCTTAGAAATAATAAACATTTCTGGAATTGTGGCCCACTTTGATGATTAATAATAAGAATTATTCTATAATACAGAAGAGGGAGTGTTACAATGATCTACCCTCAATGCTGATAGGTATGCTACTGTCTAGAAGGTGTGAGAGTGAGAGCCCATGTCTCAGTGAAAATGAGTGTAAAATGGACACAGGACTCTTAAAGAGGCAGTTTGAAAAGTTCCAGCAGAAGATTGGTGAGCAGAGAAAACTATGCTTTAAGTCTTCTCTGGATTTTGTAAGTCTGGATTGGGGCTGGAAACTTGAAGACTTTAAAGGGAGGGATGGAGTCTTCAGTCTTGTGTCCGGGCTTTTCAGAAGTTCTGCAGATTTTTTGTGTGTCCCGGTGCACACACTCATTATAAGGCAGATCTGAGCATAGCTCAGGAGTGTTGGTATTGGACCAGTTGCTGCAGCCAGGTGAGAGGTGTGCTACTGTTAAAAAATCCAGGCAATATCCTTGAGACGGCACTCCATGTGGGAGAGGTTGCATGTCAGTGGACTGAGAGAGTTGGGCCAGCTGAGAGAGTCGGGGAGAGACCATAGCTTAGACAACTGGAAGAAAGAGTCCTGGGGACAAGAGGAGACCGTGAGTCTTAGAGGAGTGTGAAAGCCTGGAGTGTCAGGAGAAACCCTTCCTAGAGGCCAGGAGTGGGCCTGTGCAGCAAGGCTGAGTGAGCCTTAAGAGCCAGGTGTATTGTCATTTTTCATTTAGTGTATTTCTGCTGGAGAAAAACCCCTGTGGGGGCAATCCTTTATGTGTATGAACTTTCATTTGTGTTACTTTCAATAAAAGGCGACTACCATGCCCTTAAACTGAAGCTCCTGTTGGCTGTGAACTCACTGAATACGCATCTACCACTGAGTTAGGCATCCCCCATATTACAAAGAACAGCATTTACTGGAGAAAGAGGTTTTCCGGAAGTTAGCAATCCTATATTTTGGTATTTATATACCCAACCAAGAGGATAATCATGAATTACATTTCTAAATTTGGTGCACTGTTCATGTTTAAAAGGTCAGAATCTTCAAATAAATTTATGAAAACAAATCAAAATCTTATGCAAAGTACAAATGGATCTAAATAATAATGGATATTCTGGTATTCTGACTATTAATACAATTATAATATAAAGCCTAGATGAATTTTTAAGATTGATACCAAAGCACGATAACGAAGAAAACACTGTAGCATACCAGGTGATGGATTACACTAATCTATAAAACATGAACAGAAAGAGAACATTCTTGCATTGAAACTCACATTGCATGTACACAATGGCATTTGCAAATAGGCTTAGGTTAGTCATGCAATACTGATTACCACTGGATTTTACAAGAAGCGGTAAATCTTCAAAAAATCATTTAAGCACAGTAAACATATTGTCAGAAACTGGAAACTGTACACATACCTTTACAAGACAATTGTGCATATACCATGCTGAATTTCTGACTAGATATAAATGTAAGTTTCATTTGTAAGTCTGAAGTTAGGTGCCATATGTAAATACTCTTTTTGGTTTCCATCGGCATCATCCAACAAATACAATATATGCAAACAATATTTGAAAGAAGAAAAGGAAATTTATAAATGGCTTTGAAAACCACTATCATGCAATATTATATAAAAGTATAAAATGGTATAACTTGATAAAAAGAGCAATGAAAATATTTTTGTAAGGATATAAAGAAAAACCTCCAGAAGTTACAGAGCTCATTACTATTGTAGACTTGTGAATCAATAATCAGTTGGTCTGTAAATTAATAATCGGTTGGTCTACCCTTTTTGTGGTAGCTTGTCCTTCATCAGAACCATATATGTTTGGTCTGGTGGCACTTGCCATGAGCCCGGCAGTGGAGTAGTTGGGCTGATTGGGACACAACCACTGCACAAAGAAGGTAAGTATGACATGTTTGTTTTTCTTTTAAGCTTGCCTTTAATATCGGCCATCCCCACCTCCTTCCGCTCAGATTTTCATACTTGTTTGTGGGGTAATATAGGTCATAGGTAATTAGGTCACTTTAAATTTTATGAGGAAAGAATTAATAACCAATTAAAAGCTTTGGAAGCTTCTATAAATACTGGGAGCCCTATAAATATGGAAGAATTTCATAGGTTTTACACAGTTGGTCAAGCCTTGGCAAAAGAGCTACCCTCCCTTCCCCACCCTTGGTCGCTGGATTTCAAGGGGGGACATTTAATGTTATTTTAATTAAATATGGCTTGAATTCCAATAACTGAGCTTATAGATAAAAAAATGGAAATTCCAAATATAATTTATAGTACTTTGAAGAGATGAATTACTAACTGTTTCTGGCTAATGATTCTACTGAAGATTGCTGTCCCACTTTAAATATGCATATATTCACAATTACACAGTTTATAAATATATTTTTTCCCTAATAATATTTTATTGGGGTAGGCAGATGATAAAGAATGAATCCTAGGGATTTCTTTAAATTCAAAAGAAAAGTCAAAATCTGAATTCCACCTTGGCATGCGGCATAAAGACCTCCATGTTTAATTCATCTCATCAGATTAGAACAGTCTGCTCCTAGTTCCTCTAGGCAATTCTTTTGGTGAAAGTATGAAAGATTCAATGTGTATATGAGTATCTGATTTATATGCTGCAGGCAGTGGTGATAAGTACAGCTTCATATGTTCGTTGGGTAAATTATTCATTACATTTTACACTTTGTTACATTTAGAATGGTCAAAATTGTGAACTTACATAAATGTTGGATGCTGTTATTATTATCATTTTATAATTATTATTATTGTCAATTTGATACTTATTAAAATCATGAGATTACATATAGTGATACACAGAAGAAAATTTCTACCATGAGCCAAGACATTTGAAGAAGTGATGTCCTAGGTGATAACAGAGAGAGAGAGACTGGATTCTCACCTTGTTTTGTGATCTCTTACATGATTAGTTCACTTTCAGCAAGGCAAGCAAAGTTTCAGCCCTTATTTCTTCAGAGGTTGATGGGTAACTGCAGAAATGACAAAATTGCCATAATTCTAACATACTGTGTGGCTTATGGCATGGAATATCACACACAACTTTGTACACGCAAATGCACAAAAGCAAAATGCATTGTGCATATTTATTTATGCCAGGCATGGGCAATTTTTTTAATAGGTGCTGTACACTGACAAAACTGTTTTGTAACTTCTGAATCAAATTGTAATTATGAAGACTGGTTCTATACAAACTCACTTAACTAGGGCTTAACTAGGGCACAGACAAAACTGCAGAGTATCGTGGAACCACCTTTAACATGCTCTCTGCTTTAAGCTTTTTATCTAGGAGGTATGTATTATGCATCTATAGGCTAAAGAGGGTAAGGAAAGAGCTTTCAGTTTCTGCATGGTTGTTCAGTTACTTGATCACTTCCCGTTATTCCAATATCTTTTATCAGGTGATTATCTAAGAAGCAGACTTTTCTCCTTTAGGAGTTATCACACAACCATCAGACAGAGCCTACTGAATTTCCAGCTGTCCCTATGTTGTTTTCACTCTGATTTCACAGGCCCTGGCTCCAGCACAGGGGGATCAGCGGATCCCAACCAATGATTCAAGGCTGGGGCCTGTCAATTGGTGGAGCGGATGACAGGAAAGAGATCAAAACAACACATCTAAACAGATTACTCTACTACAGTGGAGATGTGCCAGATGCTGTCTCCCTGCATAGCAGAGAATAAAATCTGTCACATCCCTTAGTAAAAGAATCACACAATAAACACGTTTCACATTATTAGAAACACAGTTAACCATTTGATTGCCCCAGATGTTAACCCCTTCCTACCCAGTGTCATTAGTACAGTGGGAGTTATAGTGCATATTAACAGCACTGATCACTGTATTAGTATACCTAGAGATATCAATGGTAGTTATTCCCCTCATAATGTCAGTTACCATCACCCTCTATAAGTCACTGATCACCACCATTACTGGTATAAAAAATGAAATACAAATTCCATTGTATATATACCGTCATTTGTAGACGCTATACCTTTCATGCAAACCAATTAATATAGGCTTATTGGGATTTTTACCCAAAATATTTAGCAGAATACATTTGCCCTAATTGTTTTACATTTTTTTATTGGGTATGTATTACAGCAAAAGGTAAAAAATATTGTTGTTTTTTTTTCAAACTTTTCAAACTTTTTTGTTTATAGCGCAAAAAAAAACCCCTAATGGTGATCAAATACTACCAAAAGAAAGCTCTATTTGTGTGAAAAAATTATATAAATTTAATTTGCATACAATGTTGCATGACCTTGCAACAGCCCTAGAATTGTACGCTAACATGTGTAGCATAATTGTGCTGTTTTCCTATGTTGGTGCTCCAATGCATGCATTTATGTATGTATGCGTGTGTTTGTGGGGCAGGGTGGTTGCTTTTAACATTTTTTTAATTTTTTTTATTTGTCACTTGAAATGTTTAAAACTTTTCTTTGTTTAACATAACTTTATTGCTATTACATAGGGAACCAATAACATATATTTATTGCTATTACATAGGGGACAAATAGCCCCCTGCAAACTTGAATTTAGGTCATGACAGAATCTCTTTACGGAGACACCAGGATGGCTCAGAGAAATGACAGCCCTGAAATCAAAATAAGTACCAGGAGCAACCTGCAATACCAAAAGATTTATTCCAAAGGTTTTCTCACATAGCACAGTGAACCAATAAAAAAATAACAACAGTTTCAGGCACCCCCATCCTTCCTTAAGTTCAGTTCACATTTGAACTACCCATTTACTTTTTTGCAGATTTTTAATTAGATTTTGGTTATATACTGTATAAAGAGTACCTATAAATATATTGTATCTGTGTATATAGAAATGATGCACAGTGACCATAATTATCTGTTTATGTTTCTGCCATCTGTAAACAAGTAAAGGGGAGGACTAAAATTTTTAGCCTGGGAGGTAAACAGCCAACTGCTTTTCCATGTTAGGGGTAGTTTCCTGTTGGCCAAGGGTTTACAAACTTTCTAAACAAAGGACCAGCTTACTGTCCTTCAGGGGGGCCGGACTGTGGCCTTTGGGAGTAGAAAATGTCCTCAAGTCAGTGGGAATAAATAATAATAATAATGTAATTGTTGCTGTCAGTAGGAAAAATAGTGCCCCCCCCCCCCCCACTGATGTCAGTGAGAAGAATTGTATACTATTGTTGTTGAGTGGAAAAGTGCCCCAAAAGGCCGGATAAAGGCAAGCAAATGGCCACATTTGGCCCCCCAAGTTAATATGGAGTTTATATGCTATAGGCTTAAGAAATTGAACCACACTTGTAATTCTTGAGATGATGTCTCACTGTGGCGGCACAGTGGTGTAGTGGTTAGCACTCTCACCTAGCAGTAAGAAGGGAGCGCTGGTTCAAATCCCAACCACGACACTACCTGCCTGGAGTTTGCATGTTCTCCCTGTGCCTGTGTGGGTTTCCTCCGGGTACTCCGGTTTCCTCCCACAATCCAAAGACATGCAGGTAGGTTAATTGGCTTCTGTCCAAAATTGTCCCTAGTATATGAATGGGTATCTTGGATTGTGGGCTCCTTAAGGGTAGGGACTGGTGTGAGTGTGCAATGTACAGGGATAGGGACAATTGTAGACACTCAGGTTGAACTGGATGGACTGGTGTCTTTATTCAACCTTACTAACTATGAAACTATGTCACTCCTGGAAACAGGAACCAAAAGTGATGCGACATAGCAGCCAATGCATTTTGGAGAATGTGCTGAAATTTAAGGTTAGGCAGATGGTTCTTGGGAAAGGGGGTTCCTACATCCCTGAAATGTTGCGTTATTCCTCCTCCTCTCTCTTTTCACCAGGGTCTTGCTCTTCTTTCCTTTTCATTATTCAATTTTTATGTACTGAATTCTTGTATGTTATTCTGAACATCAACTGCTATATTAACAAGTGTTGCTCACTTTACATATATATATATATATATATATATATATATATATATATATATATATATATATATATATATATATATATATAGATAGATACAGTGGTGTGAAAAAGTGTTTGCCCCCTTCCTCATTTACTGTTCCTTTGCATGTTTGTCACACTTAAGTGTTTCGGAACATCAAACCAATTTAAACAATAGTCAAGGACAACACAAGTAAACACAAAATGCAATTTGTAAATGAAGGTGTTTATTATTAAAGGTGAAAAAAAATCCAAACCATCATGGCCCTGTGTGAAAAAGTGATTGCCCCCTAAACCTAATAACTGGCTGGGCCACCCTTAGCAGCAACAACTGCAACCAAGCGTTTGCGATAACGTGCAATGAGGCTTTTACAGCGTCCTGGAGGAATTTTGACCCACTCATCTTTGCAGAATTGTCCTAATTCAGTTACATTAGAGGGTTTTCGAGCATGAACAGCCTTTTTAAGGTCATACCACAACATCTCAATAGGATTCAGGTCAGGACTTTGGCTAGGCCACTCCAAAGTCTTCATTTTGTTTTTCTTCAGCCATTCGGTGGTGGACTTGCTGGTGTGTTTAGGATCATTGTCCTGCTGCAGAACCCAAGTTCGTTTCAGCTTGAGTACACGAACAGATGGTCGGACATTCTCCTTCAGGATCTCTTGGTAGACAGCAGAATTCATAGTTCCTTTTATCACGGCAAGTCTTCCAGGTCCTGAAGCAGCAAAACAGCCCCAGACCATCACACTACCACCACCATATTTTACTGTTGGTATAATGTTCTTTTTATGAAATGCAGTGTTCCTTCTACGCCAGATATACTTGGACACACACCTTCCAAAGAGTTCCACTTTTGTCTCATCGGTCCACAGAATGTTGTCCCAAAAGTCTTGGGGATCATCAAGATGTGTTGTGGAGAAATTGAGACGAGCTTTGATGTTCTTTTTGCTCAGCAGTGGTTTTCTACTTGGAACTCTGCCATGCAGGCCATTTTTGCCCAGTCTTTTCCTGATGGTGGAGGCATGAACGCTGACCTTAACTGAGGCAAGTGAGGCCTGCAGTTCCTTGGACGTTGTTGTGGGGTCTTTTGTGACCTCTTGGATGAGTCGTCGCTGCGCTCTTGGGGTAATTTTGGGCGGCCGGCCACTCCTGGGAAGGTTCACCACTGTTCCATGTCTTCGCCATTTGTGGATAATGGCTCTCACTGTGGTTCGCTGGATTCCCAAAGCTTTGGAAATGGCTTTATAACCCTTTCCAGACTGATAGATCTCAATTACTTTCTTTCTCAATTGTTCCTGAATTTCTTTGGGTCTCGGCATGATGTGTAGCTTTTAAGGATCTTCTGGTGGACCTTACTGTGTCAAGCAGCTCCTATTTAAGTGATGCCTTGATTGTGAACAGGTGTGGCAATAATCAGGCCTGGGTGTGGCTAGAGAAATTGAACTCAGGTGTGGACAACCACAGTTATAGTATGTTTTAACAAGGGGGGCAATCACTTTTTTTCACACAGGGCCATGATGGTTTGGATTTTTTTTCACCTTTAATAATAAACACCTTCATTTACAAATTGCATTTTGTGTTTACTTGTGTTGTCCTTGACTATTGTTTAAATTGGTTTGATGTTCCGAAACTGAAAGTTCCGAAAGTGTGACAAAATTGCAAAGGAACAGGAAATGAGGAAGGGGGCAAACACTTTTTCACACCACTGTATATATATATATATATATATATATATATATATATATGCATGTATTGTTTAATAGATTGGAGTTAACAGTAGAGCAATTACATATTCTGTATAATGTTTGAGGTGATATGTATTTATACCTACTTTGTAATTGTGCTTATGCTAAATACAGCTTTATTGCAAAAGCATTATGTGGTGTTATTACTCTGTATATTTAAAATATCGTTGCTTGGGAGCACCAGCACAACATATAGTATTTCTATGAGCTTTGCGAGGTCTGCCCACCTGCCCCCTAGCCTAGACTTCCCCTGGACATCACTAAGGAGACACGAATGGTGCATCAAAACTATGATGACTCCATCCACACACCTAATGTAGAGGCAATCCCATATCATTAAACACATTGATCTGATGTGATATAGATGGTCAAGTCAACTTAAAAAAATCACTATTTGACACTCCCACAAGTCAAGGTGTGATGGTTTTGATTCTAATTAAAGTAACTTCTAAAAGATTCATTATTAGGTACTGATTATTAAATTGGACAGTAATGTTGTAAGAGTTTATTCTTACAAGTTTGTTCCTAATAAATTTCACACAGACATATTTTGATTAAAAAAAAATGTTATGGGAGCTTCTCAAAAAGAGGGAGTAAAGAACATCACTGAGTTAGAACTTTTGCAATCTATAAATTCATATGGGAAAATAGTAAATGTTACATAAGACTGGCTGTTACCAGTTGGCTTAGATACACGAGTGCTAATTTATTTGGGGGAAGTATACTGTAAACAATGTTCAGATCAATGAAAATAGCTACAGCAATAAAAAATCAAGAACACAGCAACATGCTAAATCAATAGGAATCTTACTTTAAGGAAAACTTCTGTTGAAAATGTTCTCTTTATAATAAAGTCTCTTTGAAACAGTTATTCCCCAGGCTTAACTGTATTGAGCTAAAGGGTCAGATAAATCGTGTCTTTTTCTTGCAAGTCTGAGATGATGTAAGCCCTAGGACAGTGAATGTTCCACAGCAAGGTGTTGTCTTTAGATACCCGTCTAAACCTCAGACTATTAATGAGAGAAAATTATTGAGTTCGATGTAGTCATCTTGATTTACCACAAGCCCTCGAAGAACATGGCAGACTGCTGTTTGCTGTGATTTGTTTAAAGCAAGTTTATTCAAACATTCTGAAAATTCAATATCTGAAATTCTTATGAAAACAGACATACGGCTGTTTCCATTTAAGTCAAAAAGGTTGCCATGGATACAGACAATTTTGTGCATATGCATGGACACTTACTGAATTGTGTATTATGGAGGTCAGACACGCTAGATGGCCTACTAGAAAGCAACAGCTATAAACGACAGAAGTATTGGGTCTTAAGGCACAATATTAAGACATTTCCTATTCCCTAACACTGTGTGCCTGAATTACCAAAGCCTATGTGTGTATGCAGGCACATCAAGTGCAATTCCAAATTTGTATCTTTATGGCATTTACTACAACATGTGCCTTTTGTGTGCACATGCTACAATATACAGTTGCCATAATTTCTTTCCTCATACACTTCACTTGTCCATGTAAATGTATCTGATCTCGAAGGAGTTCAGTGTTCAAAGCGTCATGCAAACCGCAAAAAATTGGAATTGTGGAAGTAACTGTAAAAAAATAAAATAAAAAATAAAAACAGGAAAATAGATATACACACTGTGGCATTGACAAGCACAAATACATTCTCTGCTACCTTTAAACAGAGTTCCATTGATAACTACCCATACATATGATCTGACAGCATAGCATATTGTTTTTTTGACCTGCTGTTTTGCATTTTCTGCTCAGTGAGCCGATCACTAGTTTGTTTTTTTCAGGCAAAATGTTTACATGTGCATTTTCTTGTGCATCTCATCTATGCAGAAAGGACAAGGGCAGAATTATTTGGATTTTTAACATGTACAACAAACTAGGACCACACAAAATGCATTGAACAGCTCAAGTACAATTTGCAAACCCACAGTAAAAGTTTATCATTTCAATTTATGCCTGCTTGTACATTTACTGTAGAAAATCAGACTTTCTATTAGCAGTACAATTGCACGTCTGCCTGGCAGTAATAGGGTTTCATAGTTTCATAGTTTCATAGTTAGTAAGGTTGAATAAAGACACCAGTCCATCTAGTTCAACCTGAGTGAGTGTCTACAATTGCCCCTATCCCTGTACATTGCACACTCACATCAGTTCCTACCCTCAAGGAGCCCACAATCCAAGGTCCCCATTCTTATACTAGGGCCAATTTTGGACAGAAGCCAATTAACCTACCTGCATGTCTTTGGAGTGTGGGAGGAAACCGGAGTACCCGGAGGAAACCCACGCAGGCACAGGGAGAACATGCAAACTCCAGGCAGGTAGTGTTGTAGTTGGGATTTGAACCAGCGACCTCTTCTTACTGCTAGGTGAGAGTGCTAACCACTACACCACTGTGCCACCCAGGGTTGTTGGCTTGAAACCCAACCATGGCACTACCTACCTGCAGCTTGCATGTTTCCCCTCTGGCTGTGTAGGTTTCCTCCCACACTCCCACAAGACATGGTAGGTTGGCCATAGCATGTGTATGCATGTGTATGCATGAATGTAAGTTAGGGACCTTAGACTATAAGCTAAGATGATGGATCTCTTAGCCTTAGCTATACCGTGCTGTGTTCCTGCAGCAGTACATAGGCCTCCTGTTTCACTCCTGGAACAAAATCATGCCAGGATAAGTGCTGCTCAGCTATTCCCAAATCATATGCCCACCTCCCCACCTCAGCCAATCAGAGGAAGCTTTGTATTCATTCATAGATTACAAATTTCCTGTTAATGGCTGAGCGCACCCGAACAAAGCAATGTATACTGTTTTTAGTTAATTCTACCTACAATTTACCCAGCTCGCTCAGCAAGCGAACCTGTTAGTGATAGAAATTGTTTGTTTGGGCCAGCTTTGCTGAAACAAACTATTTAAAAGGCACAGTAAACATAGAGATACTTGAATACTGTACATGAATACTACCTGGCATCTTGAACAAGTGAGTCTTTCCTTGGTATCAATATTTTATGAATACTGAATATATACAGTAAATGCACTTAGAGGAAAAGTTACTTTTGTTGGTGTGGGTGAGCTTTTACCATCTGCATGTTTGCTAAGCAATACTAATGATACTGAAATACTTCTCCAATTAAGGGGGTGGCAAATAAAACTTGCGGGAAACCATAAATGCCATAGAATCTGCTCATTAGTATTGCTGCTTCATATTTTCTTGGACTCTTTTTTTTTTTTAACTGGGTCGATAACACAAGACTAATATATGGCTGTCTATTTCTCCATGACTTAAGAAGGGTAAAAAGCTAGAACTAGTAAACCATAGACCAACAGTCCTACCAATGATTGGTGTATATATGTTTCGAGGGCATACTAAGATATAATATATTCAATAGACAATAGAAAATTATTTAACACTGCACAATCAGCATTGCTTCATAAAAAGATAAGTCAGTCACTAACATCTTTCATCTTAAGGTTGTAGTAAGTAAGGATGTGGGTGATAGAAATTCTATTAATGTGATATATTCCTGCTCTTTATAATAGCCTTCTACAGAACTTGAGGATATGAGGACTAGGGGAGAAAGTACGTTGGTATATAATTGATTAAAGGACAGAAGATAAAAGATAATTGAAACTGGAACATATTCAAAATGGAATAAAATTAGCAATAGTGTATGGCAAGGTTTGGCATTCATGTTAATAATGAATTAAACATAAAATTGCTGTTTTTATACAAATGTATTTAAAGTGGACCTTAACCTAAAAAAAGTGAAGATTCGCAATCTTATAGGCAACATCTAAAAATGTTAATTGTGCCTATACATGACCATAAAAAAACATACCCTTGAACTCCTCAAAAAAAACTAGAGCTCTTCCTGAGGTGTGACTGTGCTTAGGCACTCCTGTTTGGTATCCTAAAACTCTATATTTGCAGTGTTAGATCATCTAAAGAACTTCTGCCTCTGAATGTTGGTCTCATATTTGGTAAAATCACTGTTGTGCAGTTCACTCTTCTCCTGAGGGCTTGCTGTCTAGAAAGCTACATGTGAGGACTTGAAGTGCAAGGATCTCCCTGCCTCTGTATCTGTGCTTTCCCCACCTATGCTGTTGCTTCTTGATTCTTACTCGGCTGGATGCTATGCAACCATGTCCATTAGATATGGTTGTATCACAGTTGCGCTGTGGCTCAATTTACCTGTATGGGGTGTGGTGGCAAGTGGTATCACCTGCTGAACAAGTCGTGCACTATTTTGTGTTGCTGTGCTGCAACTTTGCAGCAATGAAAATGCGTTTGAGGCTGTCCTGTGGCCATAGCCTGATTTTGATAGGCAGCTGAGGTGAGTTAACAATGTGCCTTAGCTGCCTGGTTTTGCCCATTTGAAAGGAGTCCTAGAGGGCATAGTCGATTTGAAGCTGGTTCATAGGCAGGCAGCTTAACCACTTGCTGTCTGCCCACAGTACTTTTACTGCAGACAGGTGGCACAGGCAACCTGGATCACATTCGTGTACTTCATCCAGCCTGCTCCAGATTAGGGGCAGTGCACCTTTCCTGCAATCAGGCACAGCAGATTGTGGATCATGGTACCCATGGCCTGGTGATCATGTGATCGTATAGCGATCACATGATCACAATGTCAACAAAGCTGTTATAAATGCATGAATTCATAACACCTGTGTTACCCATGCTGTGATTGGTCTACAGCTATCACATGATCCCTAGCGCAATCAAAGTACTCATTTGTCGTAGTTAAAAGCATACATAGAAAATCGCTGGCCGGCTTGTACACAAAAAGCATCCACGCTTCCGGGACTCATGGTTGTGCCATCGCCTCATATAGCAAAAATAGAACCAAGCCTCGTTCTGATTCCCAAGAACTCAGTTGGACACCGATCCTACCTAATTCGGCCTAGACATACATTAAATCCCATTCCTCCTTGCAAAACTGCTCCAGATCCTTCAAGTTGGATGGTTTGCGCTTTAAGTCTGACCACAGATTTTCTATTGGATTGACGTCTGGGCTTTGACTAGGCCATTCCAACACATTTACATGTTTCCCCTTAAACCACTTAAACCACTTAAGTGTTGCTTTAGCAGTGTGTTTGGGGTCATTGTCCTGCTGGAAAGTGTACCTCCATCTTAGCCTCAAATTACATACAGAGTGGTACAGGTTTTGCTCAAGAATATCCCTGTATTTAGCACCATCCATCTTTCCCTCAACTCTGATTAGTTTCCCAGTCCTAACTGCCAAAAAACATCCCCACAGCATGATGCTGCCACCACCATGTTTCACTGCAGGGATGGTGTTCTTTGGGTGATGTGATGTGTTGGGTTTGCGCCAGACATAGCATTTTCTTTGATGGCCAAAATGTTCAATTTTAGTCTCATCAGACCAGAGCACCTTCCTCCATACATTTTGGGAGTTTCCCATATGCCTTTTCGCAAACTCAAAACATGCCATTTTGATTTTTACTGAAACGAACGGCTTTCTTCTGGCCACTCTGCCATAAAGCCCAACTCTACGGAGCGTACGGCTTATTGTCATCCTATGTACAGATACTCCAGTCTCTGCTGTGGAACTCTGCAGCTCCTCCAGGGTTACTTTAGGTCTCTGTGCTGCCTCTCTGATTAATGCCCTCCTTGCTCGGTCTTTGAGTTTTGTTGAGCGGTCGTCCCTTGGCTGCTTTGCTGTTGTGAAGATTCTGCTTCTTACGCTTACCATATTGCTTTTTAAATTATGTGATCACAAGTTTTTATTTTTATTTTCTATGTTTTGTTATTACAATTTTGTATATTTGTCATTTTTTGCAAATAAAAAAGCCAATTCGTATTCTCGGATCTACACCATTGGGAGCCTGTCTTTTTTATGTTTCTACATGCCATTTGCCCCATGTGTGCATTGATTGATTTGAGAAACACACATTTGGATCCCCTGGATGTCCGCGCTTTGGCCTGCTGAATTTCCTTGATGTTTGTGGGTGGTGAAGGACCTTACACAGCCGGTCGTTCCAAGTGACTATCGTTTCATGCTCGTAAGATCTGGTGTTGCTGACATACAGGTCCACCATCTCTGGTAAGAGTATTTCACCATATCTGTTTATTTGGATTCTACTACCCCTTAAAGCACAGTTGGCTGATGACCTTCTTCATATAGGATTGACTTCCGAGTTTCGGGAACCCACTACCCACTCAGATGGACTTTTAGTGGACTCTTCCTCTGTTTTCACCATTTGATTTTATTTGTTTTTTAGCGCTACATGTTTTTTTCTATTACAAGGGATGTTTACATTCCTTGTAATAGGAATAAAAGTGTTTTTTTTTAAACAGTGTAAAAGTAAAAGATAAAAGGTAAAATAAATAATAATAAAAACATTTTTTAAATGCGCCCGTCCTGCCGAGCTTGTGCGCAGAAGCGAACGCATACGTGAGTAGCGCCCACATATAAAAATGGCATTCACACCACACGTGAGGTATCGCCACGATCGGTAGAGCGAGAGCAATAATTCAAGCCCTAAACTGCCTCTGTAACGCAAAACATGCATCCTGTAGAATTTTTGAAATCGCCTATGGAGATTTTTAAGGGTAAATGGTTGTCGACATTCCACGAGCGGGCGCAATTTGGAAGCATGGCATGTTGGGTATCAATTTACTCGGCGTAACATTATCTTTCACAATATCAAAAAATTGTCGCTAATTTTACTGCTGTCTTATTTTTAATTTTTTTTTCAAAAAAGTGAATTTTTTTAACAAAAAGTGCGCTTGTAAGACCGCTGCGCAAATACGGTGTGAAAAAAAGTATTGCAACAACCGCCATTTTATTCTCTAGGGTGCTGCTTCTCCTTTTACTGTGCAGTCATAGGCTGGGGCGGGTCCAGGATGACAAGGGCTATGAGATAAACTGATTCTGGCTATCTGAGGCTGAGGATGTCTAGTGTCACAAAAACAGTACTGCAGGGGCACCTTCTCAGCATTGAAGGTGAATATTGTAGCAAAATCTGCTTCAGCTATTTTATCTTGTTATTTTTGATTGAAGTTCTGTTTTAATTATTAACAGAGACACAAAGAGGTTGATTTACTAAATGCAAATGCACTTTGCACTACAAGTACACTGAAAGTGCATTTGGAAGTGCAGTCACTGTAGATCTGAGGGGTAGATCTGAAATGAGGGGAAGCTCTGCTGATTTTATATTCCAATCATGTACAAGCAAAACTATGCTGTTTTTTATTTTCCTTGCATGTTCCCCTCAGATCTACAGTGACTGCTCTCTTGATTGCACTTGCAGTGCACTTGTAGTGCAAAGTGAATTTGCCTTTAGTAAATAAACCGTACAGTCTAATTTCCAAGTAAAGGTTTGAAAAGTGTGCTTGTTTAGTTTGGTGGTTACATTTACACTGTATGTATAAATGTACCCCAAGTCAGAACTGGCAAATTAACTTTTTATGGACTGTACATAGGCAAAAGCAATAGCTGATTCAAATAACTATTTAAATCTGGCATGGTTTACAATCTAAAACATGGTAGACAAAGGGACATACGAGTTAAACTGCACCAGATATAACTTACACATTTTAAGCCCATTTAAAAAGAATAATATACAACAGTCCCCCAGCAGGTGCTTAAGAAAAAATACTCAGCCGCTACAACATCTCTTAGGTTTCCTGGTTAAATGATGCCCAGAATCACTATGGCAGGCTTCACTCATATCAACACCATTTTCTGCATCATCCATAACAACCCAGAGGCAAAGAGGAAAATGGCCCAATGCACCAAATGACTGTCTGTCCTGAAGACATCTGGAAAAGGTAAGCATAAAACAAAATAAAGCACAACATTCTGCCAGGTAGTTACATAGCTCCATAGTCCACAAGTTTGAAAAAATACATCAGTTCAACCTGTGGTTTGTGTGTGTTTATGTCAATAGTACATATTGTATCCCTGTGTGATGAGACTGTTAAGACGCTCATCTAATAGTTTTTTTAAACTATTGGCACTCCCTGCTGATACCACTGCTTGTGGATAAGATAATTCCACATCCTTATTGCTCTGACAGTAAAGAACCCTCTACGCAGATTACAGTTAAGCCGCTTCTCTTCCAGTTTCAGTGAATGGCCATGCGTCTTTTTAAATTCCCTTTCCTCTGAAAAGTGTTTTCCTTATGCTATGGTCGCCATTGAGGTATTTGTATATCAGTATCATATCCTCCTAAGCGTCTATTTTCCAGAAAGAATAAGTTCAATGCTTGTAGCCTTTCCCCATAGCTGAGATCCTCTAGTCCAGGGGTGCTGAACCTGTGGCTCTCCAGCTGTTGCGGAACTACAAGTCCCATGAGGCATAGCAAGACTCTGACAGCCACAAGCATGACACCCAGAGGCAGAGGCATGATGGGACTTTTTGCAACAGCTGGAGAGCCACAGGTTCAGCACCCCTGCTCTAGTCCCTTTACTATTTTTGTTGCCCTTCTCTGAACTCTTTCCAGTTCCAGCACATCCTTCTTAAGAAATGGTGTCCAGAACTGGAGAGAATACTCCAGATGCATCCAGATCAGAGCCTTGTAGAGTGGGAGAATAATAATTTTATTTCTGGAGTAAATCCCCTTTTTAATGTATGCTAATATTTTGTTGGCTTTGCTTGCAGCAGCTTGCCATTGCTGAGCCTGTCTTCTACTAGGGCCCCTAGGTCCTTTTCCATCCAGGTTTCCCCCAGATGTTCTCCTACTAGAAAGTAACTTGTATTTGAATATTTAACACCCAAATGCATTGCTTTACATTTTTCAACATTAAACCTCATTTGCCATGGAATATCTCACCCCATTATTTTATTTAGGTCTTCTTGTAAGGTTTCCATATTCTGCATAGAAGTTATTGCCCTGCTTAGCTTTATATAATTTGCAAATATTGAGATTCAACTGTTTATCCCATCCGCTATATCGTTTATGAATAAATTAAACAGAATTGGTCCCAGGACAGATCCTTGGGGGCCCCACTTGCCACACCAGACAGTATTAATTATTCGCTATTTATCACCACCCTTTGGACTCCCCTCTGTAGTCACTCTTCTATCCAGATACATAGGTAGGACTCCAGTGGAGAAACGGATGGGCATAGGTCCACAGTATAACTGGTAACATTCACTTACAGAATATAAAAAAAAAGTTAAAGATAATGACAAACAAAAATACTAATGCCGCATACACACGATCGGAATTCCGGACAGAAAAAGACAGATAAGAGCTTTTCATCAGAAAATGCGACCGTGTGTATGCTCCATCGGAATTTAGCTGTCTGAATTTCCACCAGCCAAAAATTGATAGCATGTTCTCAATTTTCCCGATGGAAAAACTTTCTATCAGAAATTGCGATCGTGTGTATGCAATTCCGACACGCCAGAAATCACGCATGCTCAGATTCAACTACGAGACAGAAGCTATTGGCTACTGGCTATTGAACTTCCTTTTTCTAGTCCCGTCGTACGTGTTGTACGTCACCGCATTATAAATGATCGGAATTTGGTGTGACCGCGTGTAGGCAAGACAGCTTGAGCCGAATTCCGTCGGAAATTCCGTCGGGAAAACCATCAGAGCTTTTTCCGACAAGAATTCTGATCGTGTATACGCGGCATTACAAACAATTCATTACAAGGAATGTAAAACGTAACATTTTAAGACCGATGCACCGAACAGGACATAACTGAAAAACATCAATCACAAGCAATATTAAGTCAAACATGACTAAGTAGTGTATTTTAACTGTGTTTACAATGTTGTGAATTAGGCTAAACTACAATAATTAATTTTCACGTGGCTGCAGAGTAGGAGAAAAAAAATGTTTTCAAATCCACATGTAATGCCTCAGATGAAATGGCATACACGTGCCACTGGAATTGAATGATTTTTTTTTTTTTTGTCTAGGCTTGTCAATTTTGTGGGATGTATTTAGAAATTACATTGATTTGGTTGGGTTGTTGAGTTCAACAAAACAATCTCTCTTTACAATTGGTCACAGTGAACAAGTCAATACTGCAGCTTGCAGTGACATTCAAGGTCAGAATCAGCATTATAATAAAACTCATTACTTTACACATTCTTAAGTATTTCCAATAAAGAAATGCATTATAATAAAACAGTAGCATTAAATAAGCTTGCCTTGTGTGAAAGGTGTCACAATTCATAAAAAGATTCGGGAATCATACCACCTTATATAAAAATAGAGAACTTTTAAAATAGTACAGTGCGAATGATATGTGAAAGCTAGAGCAAAGATAAAAGAGGGTTGGTAACAACCAATATGGAATTTGTTTTTATTTTATAGCACGCACTAGAACAAAAATATTTAATTAGAATGCTTATTTGGGAGCAGCCTGGACACTTTTTTCCCATTTTCTTAGATTTTTATAAAAAATTTAAATTAAACTAATACTGCTGAAAAAAGATTTATGTTTAACATTTTCAACTCTTAATGCCTGTGTGACACAGAATTTGCTCCCTATCCTGACTGACAGTGCCTGCACTCACCTGCCGCAGATGTGTACTTACCTGTATCCCAACACAATATATTGGCCAGCCTCTATAAATAAAGCTATTTCTCTAGAGAAGAGTCTGCTCCATGTAACTGTCAAAAAAAGATGTGTAAAAAAATGTGCTTTATGTTTAATAAATTATGTTGGGCGCATACACCAACAGGATATGTATTTATATTTTCCTGCATTTTAAATGGCTATATCCATTACAAGGTGTGAAAAAAAAACAAAGGGCCTTATAGAATTGACTTCAGGAACCAGTCGGCAGAGATGTAGGGAACCCGCAGAAGTAAGGAGCAAGGGCAAATTCACACACAGTGCAGGGACAGGTGTTGTACTACATTAAAAACACCTGTCAATGCAGGGACACACAAAAAAAATATTGTTTTCTTTGTGTTTCATTCACACTGCAATGCAACCCAGAGTTGTGCTGTAAAAAAACAGCAAATTCTGTTACCGACATAGTGGCTCACAACTGGTTCAATGAGAGTTAGTAATAAAAACAGGACTGGATAAAGTGAAAAGTCCAGGAGTAGAAATAAAAAGTCCAATCAATTCTAAAAGATAATGGATAGTGGATCTTGGGAGCTGGATGATGATTGTAAAGTCTATAGGAAAACAGGCACCAAGGGCTGCTCTTCAGATCAACATAGAAAGAAAAAAACAGAAACGTGCCTCTGAGTGCAATGTTTAAGGTGTAATACATATAAAAGTATTCACCACTTACATATGGATAAGTACAGATGTGCTCATGGGAGATGAGAAAATCTAACAGAGGTGTTTCTGGGGTTTAAAGCATGTCCCGAGGAGTGCCAAATCCAGGCTGTGAAAACCGCAAGGAGCTGGAGAGGAAGCCAGGTGTGTCCTCTGGAGGAATAGAAGATGGAATACATCCTTAATAAACACTGGAACATCTTGAACCAAATCACTACCTTACGTGAAAGACCCAAGGTAACTTACAGGAGGGCCCGTACACTAAAAAACAAAATAGCGCCAAGAAAATTAAAATGCATCAAAAAAGGTGACCCCCTATGCCTAATCCCCCTCAAAGGGATGTATCGATGTAATAAACCCTTGTGTAAGACATGTAATTTTGTAAAACATGAACAAAAGAGTTTTACCTACAATTTGTGACAATTTTTAGAACTGTTCTAGCGATTACGTTTTATATTGTCTTACATGTCCCTGTAAGCTGCTTGCTGTATGTTGGTCGCACCATTCGACCACTGAGAAAGCGCTTCGGCAAACACCGTAGTTTCGTGGAAGTTGGTTGTGACAAACACAGCGTGTCACATCATTTTCTGGAGCATCACGGCCAGTCTGCGACAGGCTTGTGGGTATGGGTTATAGAAGCCATACCCAGAGGTCTGTCTGAATCCGAACGTTTCTCCAGACTATGCGAACATGAAACATTCTGGATATTCACTCTGGATACTCTTGCACCCAACAGGCTCAACAAGGAACTGGAAGTAAATACCATCATATAATCTTTTATTATTATTAATTATATTTTGCTGATCAATTATTGAGATCATTAATTCTGTGAGTTAATAATTGGTTCAATTAACAATGATGACTTGTCCATTGTCCATTTTTCATTACACTATGTCTCCATACACATTTTTTCTAAATAATTCACTGCCACATTTAATCTAATTTATTCTAACTCATCCTTATATTATAAATCATTGTTACAATTCTGTTGATTAACTGATTAATATTTTTTCAAATTCCTTGATCACTCTGATATGAGATATCAATTTGATCAACCCCTTGTATATTGATCGTCAATTTTACGTGAGTTATAAATGCCTTGATTCGTGACCCATCCATTTAATAGCCATCCTGATACAGTAGCCACATTTTATGTCTATATTTAGAATCCAATATGTCACTATTAATTTCATTTTTATCTTTAAAGATTATTTTACAATTACTGTGTGCAATACATGCATACGGATCTGTAGGTTTGTTTTGCGGCTATGCATGCATGCAAATCTACATTTGTGCGTGTGTTACGTGTGTGTATAGATTCCCTTGCACACATGTACATGTACATAATATTTCATCTTTTTGCAAGCACATATTAATGTTTTTATATAATACTTTTATATTATGTCACTTTTATTCTATTGTACTATCCTATTTTATTAGCCATTATTGCCGTGTAGCACAATTATCAAGTATCTAGCCAGCTGTTATTTGTTTACGGGCTGAGTACTTAAATCTCGCCCTGTTCTCTTCCCTGTACACTTGAGAAAGGAGCGCACATGCTCCATATGGACTTGCTCTGAAATGCGTTGTGTTTCCCCCTGACCTTGCTGACGTCACATTCTGTTTCATGAGCGGATCATCACCATCTCTTCCAGAGGGCACAGCCAGCTTCCTCTCCAGCTCCTTGCGGTTTTCACAGCCTGGATTTGGCACTCCTTGGGACATGCTTTAAATACCAGCAACACCTCCGTGAGATTTTCTCATCTCCCATGAGCACATCTGTACTTATCCATATGTAAGTGGTGAATACTTTTATTGTATTACACATTAAACATTGCATCAGAGGCACTTTTCTGTTTTTCTTTCAGAGCTCTGCTGTAGCATGCCATGAAAAAATGCAGGCATGCTGCATTTTATCACCGAGCACTGTACAGAATCACATGGCATTGTACAGTAGCACAGCGCATTATGCTGCTGTACAGCAACATTAATCAATTTGCACTTTTGCAACTACACCTCAAATAAAGCTGGTACAAAAACAAAAAAAAGGGAGCCATGTGTGATGCCATGAATTATGCACCTCTTTGTCCCCCTACCCCTGCCCCCCTACCGCAGAGAGGTAAAGTGTTCCTGCAGCTGCCCGCTCTAGTGTGAATGCAGCCTGGGATAATTATTGCGTATTATTCCTTATCCCCTAGGGGGGGGTCGTTTTTTTATAGCTCCTGAAGTTGGACTTTGAAACTGAATTCTAGGAATTCAGCCACTTTATAAAATCTGCAGGCATACTGTGAGTTAAGTCCAACAAACAGCATGCCGCTTCCTTGACTTAACTCCATTATTTATATCTGAAAGGTTGATGGAACTCCCAGAGACCACCAGGGGCTCTGAGAGAAGAGAAGCAGACACACATTAACTCTGCCCACCCCTCCCCTCTGCTGTCCCTTCACAGAAGCCTTTGTATTATGTGAAAAAACAAAGACTTCTGTGATTGGGCAGAAGGGGGGGGGGGCAGGCATAGCAGCTGCATCTATTCTACTGCTGAAGGAGCTGAGACCAGAAGATACAGTGTCAGTGCTCCTGGAACTATAGTGATACCTCTCTTCCCGGAGCTCCATAAACATATTAGATGTAAATAATAGAGAAAAGTCCAGAAGGTGGCATGCACCTCATATAATGCCAGTGCTTTTTACAAAATACCTGAATTTCTGGAGTTCAGCTTTAACACAAAGATGAAGATCTTTAATTGGGCATGTGACTGCAATATTCAAATCTCTTTGGACTAGTGGAAAATAACACCCACTCTATTGAAAATAAGGATCCTGAAATGGTAGCTTTTTGAATTAGGCCTGATATGTGTGCTAAGGTCTATATGATAAAGCTATTGGTGTGACAGTGTTTCTTTAAATATGGTCATATACCACATAACAATGTAAAAGAATAACAGCATCATTTGCAGTATAATTTTTAGTACTTTTCAAAAATTTTGATTTTATGCATGCAAAGATTGTAGCCAAAATGAGAAGCCTATCCACTGCATGAACCTGTATTCATTAAAATGCCCCAGGCTTGTGGATTTCATATGAAGAATCATACATATTTTACAAGGGAGGCATTTGCATTAGCTCCAATCGGCATCCAGTGTGTCACCTACAACTGTTAATCACTGATTGATTTGGATACCATATGCTCAATGTGATACTGCTGTCACACACAATGTTGTTTACTCATGTAATGTCACAGAAGTACACAAGAGAGAATAACTAGAATGTTCCTGCTTTGAGACTTGTTTATCTACAGACTCTCCAGGCTCAGTGCTGCATTATAAACTGCTCGCAGTCTTCTTCACAATGAATTGTCCCTTGTCCCTATTAATAAACTTTACTTATTATCACCTGAACTCTTCAAGAGTCATCAAATATTCACAAAAAAGCTAACAAAGTCATTTCTATTGAGTACATGCCGTGCTATCTAGAAATGATTTATAGGCGTTTTTGTGGTTTGGTGATTTATAGTGCGAGCCAGGAGGATTTGTCCATGACATCTGTTGATTGATTTGAACAGGTTGACGGATGCAGGCAGTGCAATATATTGGCCAGCTTCTTTAATCAAGGTAATGCTCTAGAGAAATGTCTGCTTCACTAAAACATCAGAAAAAGGGTGTTTAAAAAATGCACTTTCAGTTTTATATGTTTTGTTATGCTACCTACACCAATATGAACCAAGGTTTGCAATAAGACATTTGCCTTGCATTTAAAAAAAGTAAAGGAATAATAAAGCAAAACAAAACCCTTCTAACCTTTACAACCAAGGAAGCTGACATCCTCTGTTTAACCGCTTGAGATTCGCGCTATAGCCAAATGACGGCTACAGCGCGGACCTGCTTTGCCTGAGCATGAGCAGCCTGCGCGCCCCCCGAGGGGCGCACGCGACGCGCTCTGTGATCAGCGAGTCTATGAGACTCGCCTGATCACGGATCGGAGCAAGGGGTGGATCCCAACCCCTTACCACGTGATCAGCTGTCAGCCAATGACAGCTGATCATGTGACACAACAGAGCCGGTAATCGGCTATTTTTCCTCCTTGCGCTGACAGCGCGAGGAGAAAAAAAAAGCCGATGACCGGCGGCCATGATCGGGACATCAGTCCTGATCACGGCCACCTTATCAGTGCCCACCTGCCCCCTGTCAGTGCCACTCAAATAATAAAAAAGTTCCCCCACATCAGTGCCACCCATTAGTGCCCATAGTGCCACCGATCAGTGCCCACAGTGCCTCCCATCAGTGCCCACAGTGCCACCCATCAGTACTCACAGTGCCACCTATCAGTGCCCACAATCTGCCTCAACAACAGTGCTGCACCCCAGTGCCACATATCCGTGCCCATCAGTGTCATCTACCAGTGCCCATCAGTGCCGCCCATCAGTGACCAGCAGTGCCACCTATCAGAGCCACCTATCATAGCCACCTATCAGTGCCCATCAGTCCCATCTATCAGTGGTACCTATCAGTGCCCCTTAGTGCCACCCATCTGTGCCACCCATCAGTTCCACCCATCAGTGCCATCTTATCTGTGTCCATCTTTGCCCATCAGTGCTGCCTTATCTGTGCCCATCAGTACTGCCTTATCTGTGCCCATCGGTGCCACCTTATCTGTGCCTATTAGTGCCGCCTTAACTGTGCCTATCAGTGCCCACCAGTGCTGCTTCATCAGCGCATTTCAATGAAGGAGAAAAATGACCTGTTTGCAAAATTTTATAACAAACTATTAAACATGATTTTAAATTTTTTTTTATTTTGCATCTTTTTTTGTTTGTTTAGCAAAAAATAAAACCCCCAGCTGTAATTAAATACCACCAAAAGAAAGCTCTATTTGTGGGGAAAAAAATTATAATTTCATTTGGGTACAGTGTTATATGGCCGCGCAATTGTCATTCAAAGTGCATCAGCGCTGAAAGCTGAAAATTGGTCTGAGCAGGAGGGGGGGTTTAAGTGCCCAGTAAGAAAGTGGTTAATCTGCCACAAGCACGAATTTTCTTACTGGCAGAGATGTCACCAATTATCATTATCTCTTACATCTTACAGTGGCTCAGGTTAGGCACAACTGCCCCACAGACCGAGGCTGTAGCTTTAGGTCAGTTTTAGGGTCAACTTTAGACAACAGTCCACAGAATACATCACAATTTTGTTACAAACCAACTGCTGCAATAAGAAGGCCCTGTGCATGACAGCAGATGATGGGGCAACAATGCTGGTGGGCTTTTACTATTCCCACCTACCCAAATGCTGGGGTGGCGCTTTAACTACTCCTACCAAACCCAAGGTTGGGAGGGGGGGTTTGACAACTCCTACTTACACCAATGCTGAAGGGGATTTTGGTTCTCCCACTGACACCATTGCTGGGGGGGGGGGGCTTTTACTACTCCCATTAGCACCAATGCTCTAGGGAATTTTACTACAGGCAGTCCCTGGGTTCTGTAGGTTCGCTCTTAAGTTGAATCTGTATGTAAGTTGTAACAGGTACATTTTTTAAGTATAACTCCAGCCCAAAAAAAAAGTTTTACATTTTTTGAATAGCATAGGTAATGGTTAACATTCCTGTCGTTTTGGTGTCTGTGCCCCGTTCAGAAGATTGCGCCTCACTTTCTGTCCCTGTGACAATTGTATTTAAAAAAATGTGGGTTGTCATAGAAACCACAATTGGTGATACAGCTTCAGTGGAGACACCTTTTTCTTAGAGGTGCGAATTTCCCTTCCTAGGGGTAGTTATAAACATCCAACTTACAATCGACTCATACTTACAAATGGAGAGAGACAACAGGAAGTGAGAGTATGAGTCCATTGTAAGTTGGATGTTTATAACTACCCCTAGGAAGGGAAATTCACACCTCTAAGAAAAAGGTGTCTCCACTGAAGCTGTATCACCAATTGTGATTTCTACGACAACCCACATTTTTTTTCTTCCTGTTGTCTCCCTCCGTTTGTAAGTATGTGTCAATTGTAAATTGGATGTTTATAACTCTGGTACTGTCTGTACACCCACTGACACCATTGCTGGGGGCTTTTACTATTCCCACTGACATCAATACCGAGGTTCTTCTACTACTCCCACTGACACCAGTGCTGGGAGGGCATTTACTTTTCTCACTGACACCCAATCTGTGGAAGTGGGGCTATTACTATTTCCTCTGACACCAATGCTACCCCCATTGATTTCAATGCTGGAGGGGATTTTACTACTCCTACTGAAACCATCACTGAGTCAGAGGTTAAAACTTCTACTGACACCAATGTCGGGATTCTGTTGGTACTTTAACTACTGCCACTGACACAAATGCAGGGGAAAGTAGCTTTATACCAACACTGGCCTTTGATTCAGGGGCATTTTATACTTCCACTGACCACCAATATAGAAACATTTTCCTCCTGCTGGAAATATTTCAGCCTCCTAGTCTAAGCAACAGTGAACTGGCCTTAGTTTAAAAACTTTCCCTCTAGAAGATTTTACCCCCTTCATGACCATAGCATATTTTGCTATTCAGCACTGTGTTTCTTTAACTGGCAATTTTGCAGTCATGCAAAATTGTACCCAATTTTTTTACACTAATAAAGCGTTATTTTGGTGGTATTTGATCACCGCTGGGTTTTTAAGTATATAAGCCAAAAATTAGTAAAAATTTGAAAGCAAAGGAAAAAAAAAAACTCAAAAATCCTTATAATATTATCAGCTGCTAATGCTCCCTTGTCTACAAGCAAAAAAGAAGAAAAAAAAACAAAAAAGAAGCAAATATTCTCTTGTCGCTATACAGGGGATCAGTATGCTCTGCTGTATTGGAACCTAAATACTATTAGATCTGGCCTGTTAACAAGATTTACACCCTAAATTCTCATGACAAATTCCACTAAAAATAAAATCTTTTGTAGGATTATTTATGAATAGCAATATTTATGAAAAATACACTGAGCTATGCTACTGAGGTGGACAGCAATAAAAGTGAAAAAAATAGAATTTAGACTGGCAAAGTGTCTTTTTTTCTCTCTAGAGAGCAGATAATCCATCTGCACTACCAATAGAAATAAAGCAACAGTTAAGTATAGCAACTCCTAGGCTTAAATTTAAGGAGTTGTTTAGGTTTCCTAAAGATCTGTACTATGGTTTTTCTTGTTTAAAGTTAATTGTGTAGACACAGCCTCAATGAGGAAAGCTCTGACCTTTTAGGGGAGAATCTCCTCCTTAGGTAGAAAACAATATATGTATTTGGGAAGACATACCAGATTGAAACTCAGCTGTAAATATGCCAATATAGAGAAGGAATGACCTTAACTATGTATGTTCAGATGCAGGGGGAGTGAGGTCTGAGTGTGTGGCATTTGAAGACCAAAAAGAACTGATAGACATTGTTAAATTGGCTGGAATATATAAATGATAAGGCAAAAAATACTTCTCTTCAAGCATAAGTACAATAAAGCAATACAATTGATCAAACCTCAAATTTGGTTGGGATTTTTAAGGCAATATGAAAAAATATACTAAATATATATAAAAGAATATATTTTATTATAGATACAAAAAAACAAAAACATTACAACTATATGTACAAAAGAATCCATAAAATAACATTGTTGTACTGGCATATAGTATAGCATAAGACAATACCACATGCATAAATCTATGCGACAAAGCGAGTGGCTTTTTTTTCCTACGCGTTTCGAAAAGGATGTGTAAATAGTTTCTTCTTCAGGGAAGCCACTTTATGTTTGTTTGTAGTATCCAAAGGACACTTTTCTCTTTTTTGGCTCCGCCCAAAACAAAAAAGGCGGGCCAAAGAGGAAAAAATTGGACCAACAGTAAAGATGGTAGTGGTCTGCTGAATTGTCACCGCACTACAAAGCCCAGGAGTCAAGAAGACTCGACAGTAGATGGGAATAAAGAACTCCTTTGATATATGTCCAATGGCTCAACAAATGAGGAAACATCACATTGTATGAGCCCCAATCTTATCTGAAGAACCACCGTGATAAAGTTCCATATTCGTAGACCTAAATTCCTTGGTTATCCTGCCTATACAGTCAGATCTTGAGAATCCAAGGGACATATGGAGAGTTCCCAGTGCTCTCACATTTTGAATGATAATTACTCAGTCATGCACCACTGTAGTATTATGATTTTTTGTCCTTTTTTTCACACAAATGGTACTTTCTTTTGGTGGTATTTTGGTGGTATTTAATCACCGAAAACCAAATATGTTATTTCAAAAATGCATTTTTCTTCATTTCTGTTATAAAATTTAGCAAATTATAAATTTTCCTTTATAAACATTGGTCAAAATGTATACTGCTAAATATCTTTGGTAAAAATAACCCAAATCAGTATATATTAGTTGGTCTGTGTGAAAGTTATAGAATCTACAAGCTATGGTGCCAATCATTGAAAATTGATCACACCTGATCACCCCTGTTGTACTGATCTAATTTCCCAAGACACTAACAAGCCAGGAAAGTACAAATACCCCTCAAATGGCCCTTTTTGGGAAAGTAGAAATTCCAAGGTATTTAGTAAGAGGCTTGGTGAGTTTTTTGAAGTTGTAATTTTTCCCACAATTCTTTGCTACATTAAGATTTTCTTTTCCTTTTTCACAAAATTGTCATATTAATGGGTTATTTCTATCACACAACATATGCATACTTGCAACAACACCCCAAAACGCATGGATGTGGCATGGATGTGGTACAAATGAGCACTGATGTGCCATGGATGTGGCATGGGTGATCACTGATGTGGCATGAATGTGGCATGGATGAGCACTGATGTGGCATGGTTTATCACTGATGGGGTATGGATGAGCACAGATTTAGCATGGATGTGGCACGGTTGAGTACTGATGTGGCATGGATGTGGCACGGATTAGCACTGATGTGGCATGGATGATCACTGATGGGGCATGGATGAGCCTGGGTTTGGCATGGATGTGGCACAGTTGATTACTGATGTGGCATGGATGATCACTGATGTGGCACAGATGAGCACTGATGTGGCATAGATGCGGCATGGATGAGCATTGATGTGGCATGGATGCGACACGGATGAGCACTGAGGTGGCATGGATGTGGCATGGATGAGCACTGATGTGGTATGGATGATCACTGATGTGGCATGGATGAGCACTGATGTGGCATGGATGAGCACTGATGTGGCATGGATGTGGCACAGATGAGCACTGATGTGGTATGGATATGGCATGGATGAGTACTGATGTGGCACGGATGAGCACTGATGTGGCATGGATGATCACTGGTGGGGCATGGATGAGCACTGATGTGGCATGGATGTGGCATGAATGAGCACTGATGTGGCATGGATGATCACTGATGTGGTATGGATGAGCATGGATGTGGCATGGATGAGTACTGATCTGCATGGATATGGCACGGATGAGTACTGATGTGCATGGATATGGCATGGATGAGCACTGATGTGGTATGGATATGGCACGGATGATCACTGATGTGGTATGGATGTGGCACAGATGATCACTGATGTGGCATGGATGTAGCAGGGATGAGCACTGATGTGGCACAGATGAGCACTGATGTGGCATGGATGATCACTAATGTGACATGGATGAGCCATGGATGGGAATGGATGAAGCATGGATGGGGATGGATGAGGCATGGCTTAGCATGAGTGAGCCATGGATGGGGATTGGGGATGGATGAGCCATGTATGGGGAAGGATAAGCCATGGATGAGGATGGATGAGCCATGGATGGGGATAGATGAGCCAAATAGGTTTACCTGAACATTCTAAAACACAAACAGATTTTATTATCCCAATAGCATTCTTCATTTTACCATGATGTATACTAATGAACATTTTTCCAAGCCACCTTGTGACATGCTTACTTTTTATTTTTTTATGACACATTAAAACAATATATGGAGACTGTAGCTGTGTTTTCTGTTGTGCTGTTATCTTTTCTAAAAACAGAGCAGAAAAATACTAGCTACCAAACCAGCTCCCTGTTTGGATGCATATCCTTATAAGTCATCCCTGCCTTTTAGTGCAGCTAATCAGGTTATGGATTCATGAAAAGGTTGCATTTAAATAGACAAGTGGCACTGAGTCTGTGCACACCACCATGCCAGATAATTCAGATAAATGCCACTTAATAAATTGCCATAGAGTCTGTGCATCGCATCATTGCAGATAATTCAGATTAATGCCACTTAATACATTGTCATGGAATGACCTTAATATACCTTAGATGCCAAATTTTTATATTGTATTTATTTAATCAATGAAATGCAGCACACGTATAAATTGGAAAACAGAGGAACGCCGCGCTTAAAAAGGAATTAAACAAAAAACTAAAGAAAGAAGCAGCAACCCAAATGTTATACTACATTTGGCAAACAAGAAAAAAGGAGTGGGTTGCGCTACGAAAATAATAACTAAACTAAAAAATATGTACTCAAGTGAAACAACAAAGTTTGAACTTAGCAGTGTGTTTGTCGCCTGCCAGAAAAGAATTAGAATGCGACAAAAGACAAACAGACCATCTAATGAAGATAAAAGATATTAAATCAGTGAAAAATAGCAGATACCTCTTAGTGTGGTTATACACAGAATACCCTGAATAGGAGTGAATAATCAAATAAGTGTGAGATAATACAAACAGACCTCTGCTGATAAAACGTGTAAAAAGAATATATTACACCAATAATACCTAAAGATTGGAATCGTATTGGGTATCAGAAAATATATATGGTGAAAATAAAAATTACGCTAAGTAATATTCATATAAGGTGAACCTGCAAAAAAAACAGTATAACATCCAAAAATCTGTTATCTATAACAATATTGAAATAATGTGACATCCAATGGTCCATTAACTCATAACATTAGTGAGACGTGAATATGGAAATTGTTTGGGAACATGGTAAGAATGGAACAATGTTCAAAGAGTCCATATACAGTCTCTAATTGTGAGGTTTCCCACAGTGAGGTAGTGACAGTAGAGATATCCAACACGAACGTGACTTGTGCTCAGCCTCCACCAATGATATTATTGCCGCTTACCAGAAACAAATGGTTCCTTATTACAGAGAACCATGTAAAGCAGTTGACTAATTCCCCAGTCCAGGGCCTCCACGGATGAAATGTAAGGGACTTCAGAGCCCGCTCGTCTCTCAATACACTCCCGTTCGTGGATTTACATAGAAGGCAATGAGACTCACAATAGTGTAAAACCCAAAAATAACTTTAATCGAACGTAAGGGACAAATGCACACTTACAAAAATGACGATTAAAACGATCGTTACAGCAAAACCGAGCCGGCCGGTCTCGGTTAGCGCCCGTTACACCGAAAACATACAACACGAGATGGTGGCGTCAGGATAAATAAATTCCAAATAACAATTCTACTTGTTTAGAAAAAAATCCCTAAAGACAAGGGATACCAGTCCCCCCCGGTACAGTGGGACTTTTAAAGCGAACAAAATTTGTTTATCATAAAAATATATTTATTCAAAAAAAGATTTGTTTGCAAAAAAGACAACATATACATAGACATAAAAAGTTCTACTTGTTTACAACACTATTTTGTTGATTCCAGATACCTGTTCATTAATGATGAATTGGTTGGCACCCTGGATGAAAATAAAAAATACTGCCACTAAATTTCCCCTGTTCCCTGCTGGCTTTGTTTTGTTTGTAAACAAAGCAACCAGGGGATTCCAGGTGACTTAATTGATAAAATATGGGGGGAGGGGGGGAGGGCAGATATCTTAGGCCCCTTTTATTTTAGAGGGGATTCCAGATTCCAATAAGCCCCCATACTCAGTATACCCCAACAACTACTGGGCCAGGGAAGTAACATATTAACATGGGGTCGGTTTTGCATAGTCCCTTTAAACCCCATGGAGGATCAAACATGGAGTAGGATCCCTTTCTAAAATATATGCCAGGCCATTATCCAGGCATCCAGCCTGGCCAGGAAAGAGAGAATAGCAAAGGCAGCTCCATCTCGTCCGCAGCCACTGCCAAGCCGCCCCCCCCACCATTGTTCAATCGTCCAGCACTACTTACTCCATCCAGGTTGCAGGTGGCTTCCCCCCTGCTTCTACTCCATGGCAGCTTCACGGGCCACATGGGCAACTTCACAGGTGGCATGGGTGGCTACCTCCCTGACTCTACTCCACAACAGCATCATGGGCAGTGGCATGGGCGGCTTCTAATACAGATGCCAGGCCATTATCCAGGCATGCAGCCTGGTCAGGAAAGGGAGAACAGCAGTGGCAGCTCAATCCCGTCCACAGCCACTGCCAACCCACCCCCTCACCATTGCTTGATCATCCAGCACTACTTACCCAATCCAGGTCACAGGCGGCTTCCCCCTGCTTCTACTCCATGGCGGCTTCATGGGCGGCATGGGTGGCTACCTCCCTGCTTCTACTCCACAGCGGCATCATGGATAGTGGCATGGGTGGCTTCACGGGCACCTTCCATCCTGCTTCTATGCCACATCACTTCACAGGCAGCATGGGCAGCTTCCCCCCTGCTACTCCTCCCAGCCAATAAGTTTGCTTCTCCTCTCAGCCATTCGGGTCTTAAGACCCGCTTCCTGATTGGCCGGGAGGAGAAGCAGGAAAACAATCGCAAATATTAATTTGCTATTGTCACACAAGTGGGTGGGCTCGGGGTGCAGTCCAGTTTTTACACATCCCTCTAGTACCCCAAACCCTCATAAGTATAGAAGAAAAAAGCAGGAAGTAATGAGTTGAGAAGAGATAGACTTTTGTTTCCTGCAATCAGTAGGTGGTGACCATTTACATTCTATTGTTTTCTAAGGGCTCACCTAGATATCAGCGAGCATAGGTGTATGGACATGTCAAACCTCCCTCAGGATTTACTGTTACCTGAAGGCATGGAGGCATGGAGGCATGAATGACATACATAAATTATATCCTAAAAATAGCCATAAGAGCAGTTATCCCAACTGATAAAACACCAAAATCTCCCCAATAGATATATTACAAATACAAAAAAACTACTTTCTAAGGTTAGTTTTTAACTTTGCTTCTGCTAGTTTGAGATCATGCCCTTTTTCCTGTTAGTACATCAGCACATTTGAGTGAATGTTTGTAATCTATTTTGTTAAGCATGTGCATTATCTTTGCATTTTTATTATTCCAATAAGAGAAATGTACACACAGACCTGAAGCTGCTATCTGCTGTAGAAACGTATTGCTGTACAGTGTAATAAGACACAATAAAAATTAATTGCTATATGAATTTTCAATCACAAAGTCTTGTGTGACTGATTTCTTAGACTGTGTCAAATTGCTTTTAATGTGATCGATTGATCTCCAATGATCATAGTTCAGTCTCACCTTGGAAAGTGTAAAAAAAATGATTTTGTCACCTTCCTTTCAGAATTTTGAATGGTAATAGGAGATACATTGTGCAAAAATTACTCATTTGCTATATATGACTGTTGGAAAAATAGTTTCCTTCAAGTTATATCCTTGTAAAAATATTCTCATGAGACAAATGCCACGTACACACGAGCAGACTGTATGGCATACTTAGTTCGTCATACAATCCGACGGACAGTCCGTCGTACTTTCCACTGAACGGACTTGACCACACACGGATGCACAAACAGTCCGTCGAAAGCTTACGCGATGACGTGTACAGCACGTACGACGGGACTAGAAATAGGAAGTCCAAGACACAGCAAAGCATTTCCCTGTGAAAGTATTGCATGATTAAATCGAGATGACAAACACAAAGATGACCTCTTATGCCCTGTACACACGAGCGGATTTTCCTTTGGAAAAATCTTGGATGGTTTTTCCGACGGAATTCCACTAAAGCTTGGCATGCATATACACAGTCACACAAAAGTTCACAGAACTTTCGATCGCCAAGAACGCGGTGACATACAACACTACGACGAGCCAAGAAAATGAAGTTCAATGCTTCCGAGCATGTGTCGAATTGTTTCCGAGCATGCGTAGGAATTTTGCGCATCAGAATTGCTACAGACGATCAGAATTTCTGATCAAAACTTTTTCCGACCGAGAAATTGTGAAGCTGCTCTCAATCTTTTGCTAGCTGGCATTTGGCCAGCAAAAGTCCGATGGAGCATACACACTGTCGCATTTTCCGACCAAAAGCTCTCATCTGTCTTTTGCTGGCCAAATTTCCCATCGTCTGTACGGGGCATTAGTTTCCTACCTAAAAACTGGTTTAAGAAATACTGCAGGTCATAAGATAGCATATAAATGGAACAAAAATGACAGTATTTTCCATTCAATATCTGAGAAATCAAGGCTTACAGAAGAAAACGACTTTTTCAGTTTTCATCTAATAACATATAGATTTTCTCTATAGACCAAATGCAGGATATTTTGATTCTATTTTTAAGATTAAAGCTCTATGTGAGTAATGCAAAGTGTGTACTTCAGGAAAAATGCACATTACGGAATGAAATACAGTCTCAAAGGCTTCCACACCATTATGTTTCTGCTTTAAAGGGCTTTGTTAAAGAATGCTCTCATGGGGACCAGGGTTACAGTGACTGTAAATGTTGTAAGTATATACAGAATAACCACTAAACACTTTCAAGATTTTCAATTTATACTTCAGCTGAAACTCACAAAACACATGGGATTTTCAACAAGACATGTCTGTTCATAAGACCAATACATTTTAGAGCTGCAGGCATGGGCTAGCCAGTCAAATGTATTACTAAAATGAAAAAAAACAAAAATGTAAAAATCTGTTCCCATCCCAGACACCCTTTTGAGCAGATAAAATAGATGATTTTATAATACACAAACAGGAATGTGTGGCATGTGCCAGAAAGGACGGTCTAGCATTTCAGAATTTCTAGACTGCTCAGCTAAAATAAACTTTTTCAAACCAAACTGGCCTTTTGGTAACTCAAGAATATATTGGAATAGTTCATTTGTTTGCCAAAAATTGAAATTAGGTGTGAGATTATAGGATTATGTCTCCCCTAATAATTTAATTGACTGGGACTGCAGTTAATCAATTTGAAGTTCGCTTCAATGCTCTACTGCGATTGAAGCGGAACCAGATAAAGAAACAAACATTATTGCTCCATTGCACAGAATTAATTTTTTTCTTTCATAACAAAAAAAGAGAAGCGAAACTAGATACTCAAAAACAGACTTTGTAGGCACAGCATGAGGCGCAAAGTATAAAACAAAATTATCAAATTTTATTTAAACTTACACTCATATATGGCAAAACATAAAAGGACAATTCAAGAAACAGTTAAAAGGCACCCTTTATTAGCAAGGAGTCAACAGATAACCAATCATATTGTATGAAGATGTAGAGCCACAGTGTAGCATATGGTGTGTTGAAGTCCAAAAAATTGAAATAATAGCAATGTGGATCACCATGGCCCACTACTGCTCCATACTTTAAATGTTGACACGTTTCAAAAGATATGCTTGCTTCCTCAGGACTGATTGGGTTGGTGCTGGCTGACCTCGGATGCCAAGAAGAGGGCAAAATACGATTAGGGGTGGACATAGAGGGCACCTAAAGGGGTCCTAAAACCACTGCCTGTCCCTTTAAAACCAGGGAAAGTGGGTCTTACAGTCAAACAGGAAAATTACTGTGCTAGCTCCTTACCAAGGTGAGGGTTTCTCCTTTGTGTTTTTTTTCATTCATATTATACCACAGAGATGGTTTACTGTAATAATATACACTATACAACAAAATGTAGTATCATAAAGCTGAACTCCATGCAGTTAAAAAGGCACACATTGAGGCAGCTCTCTCTCTCTCTCTCTCTCTCTCTCTCTCTCTCTCTCTCTCTCTCTCTCTCTCTCTCTCTCTCTCTATATATATATATATATATATATATATATATATATATATATATATATATATATATATATATATATATATATATATATATATATATATAAATATATATTTTTTAATGCAAGCAATTGAAAGTGATTCTGAATCCTTACAGTTTTTTACCCTAATGCATTCCATGTTCTAAGGTAAAAAACCTTCTCTGATCAGGATACTCCCCAAACTCCCTAAATACTCACCTGAGCCTGATCCATAATCATGCCCAACAGCAGTATCTGTCGCTGCTCCCTCCATCCTCACAGAACAGATTGATAGCAGTGAAAGCCATTGGCTCACACTGCTAACAATCAAATTCTGTGACAAGGAAGCAGGAGGCATTGCCGAGCCACACTGTCTGTGTGGAAAAGAAGAAAGGTAACAGTGCTCTCTGCAGGGACAACTCAATCCATACACCAGATCCACTCACAGGTGCCGATGCTCAATTTGTCCCAACACTCTCCAATGCAACAGTAGTAAGAAGAGCAAGCAAAACTGTAATCCTTGAAGTATCGTTTATTGGTACATCAGAGTGACAAAAAAAACAAAAAATCTGACACGTTTCGGCAATACCTTAGTCGTGGATAGTTTGATACACATATGGCAAAAAATATATCTACTCACATACACATATGTAAACTCCATCTCTACATAAAAAAAAAGTCCAAAGTGCAGCGCTCAAATAAATCTACAGTTAAATGTGATTGTCCATGTGAAAATCAAAATAAATTAAATGTTAAATGTTTTTTTCTATATAAGAATCAAAATAAAGATAACGTAGATCCTCCACCAAGTTTTCAATTTGCATATGAAAGGCACACCACACTCACGTGCTCTCGATTTGCTTACCAGAACGGTATGAGGCAAGCACGCTGAAATATATAGCAAACATCTCTAATCATGCTGCCCAATGATAGGACAGCATTACATATATAACAGCTGATTTTCATTGTAATCATCGCGTGCCTGCGCAATATAGCCGCCGACAATTAGAAACAACACCACCCCGCCGCACATGCGCAGTACGGCCATGCGGTTCACTATAAACAGGAAGTAGAACAAGATGTGGTTACTGTTTACTTCCGGTAGGCGGAACAACGTCAACGTTGACCGGAAGTACCATGGACAAAAAACGCTCATGCGCAATACAACCTTGCGGTTCACTGCGCAGGAACTAAAACCTGATAAAATCACCTAACCCTCCCGGTGGGCGGGATAACATACATGCCGAATGGAAGTGACACTGGTGCAACAACCATCTATAAACAAAGTGCCCATAGAACGCAATAACTTCCAGTGGGGAAAAACAACCAAAGCCCCACATAGGAAAGCATAGATCATAAGGCAATTAGAAATTGAATAATCAAATTGATATTTAATTGATACCAATTATTCAAGTGGTTAGTGACTACATCTGTTTTTAGCCAGCATGAGAAGGGCGAGAGGAAAGAAAGGCAATATAAAAAGTTATTTTGTTGAGCCAAAAAGAAGTGTGTAGAAAAAATGCTGCATGAGATATTAGGACTGTATTACTCCAAGGGAGAAATGTATTCCTTAAAAGAAGGTGAAAATGCAGACTTATGTTCAAGTAAAATACTTTCGGGTAGCAACACAATGTAAAGTCAAGATAAATGTCAGGATCAAAAAAGAGGGGGTTCAATTAATGGCAGGATCAATAAAGAGGGATGCAATTTATAGCAGGATCAAAAAAGGAGAGATTCAATTTAGAACAGGATCGAAAAAGAGGGATTCAATTTGTGACAGGATCAAAAAAGAGGGATTAAATATATGGCAAGATCAAAAAAAGGGGATTCAATTTATGGCAGGATCAAAAAAGAGGGATGCAATTTATGGCAGTATTAGAAAAGAGGGATTAAATTTATGGCAGGACCGAAAAAGAGGCATTCAATTTATGGCAGGATCGAAAAAGAGGGATTCAATATATGGCAATATCAAAAAAGAGGGATTCAACTCATGGCAGGATCAAAAAAGAGGGATTAAATTTATGGCAGGATCGAAAAAAGGGGGGGGGGATTCAATTTATGTCAGGATCAAAAAAGAGGGATTCAATTAATGGCAGGATCAAAAAAATATAGACACAGACAAGGTGGCTTAGGTCAAGCCTGCATGAGTGCACCCTTAGAAAGAGGCTGTCTACGGGGGCACTTGCCAAAGAGCAGGATCCAGTGCTACGGTTTCAATTTAAAACGTATTTGTGTGAACTGTGAAGTTAAGTCATGGATTGTGGAAACTAATGTCGGGTGATTGTATATAGTGTATACCACATTTACCACTGCCTAATGCAGAGTTGCAATGCAAGGAGATCAGCTAAAAGTAGTTGGATCTTATATGTGCATTATAATTAATAGAAATTAGTTGATTAATCGATTAAAAAAAAAAGATTCATCGAACACGGAAAATTTTAATCAGTGACAGCCCTACAAAAAAGGGAACCTTTACAAGCACTTTAAGTACTTTGACTTGGTATCAGTTTATTGCAGTCCCTGTAAAGCAGAGCCCTGGTAAGCAAAGGGAAAAGCAGTACAAGGAGCATATTGATAGGTAGAGAGCTGAGCGACAAAGAGATGAGCTCATCAGTATTCTGCTTGTCCGTGTGCTGCCACCATCAAAGATCAGTTCTCCTCCCTTGTTAGTCAGAGTTGTGCTGTAGAATGAATTTGTGTAAATATTAAGGTAAAAATTTGGTGAAACAAAAAGTTTAAACAGCTAATGTATTTCATGTATTTAGATGATTGCCTGGAGTTTGGCTTTAAAAAATGTGACATATAACATTTATTATGCAATATATCGCTTGTTTATGGTGTTAGTAAATTCATGGTGCCCACCTCTGTATAATGTATATATGCAATACCAACTCCCATAGTCTGTGTGAGTATGGTCTTAGATCCTAGTGTCAAAAAAGCATATTCTTAGCTTTTAATTTCTGTGAAAATGATACCGCCAGCTTCTGTGGATAATAAATGTATAGCCCCAGGCACTAGAAATGTGCCAATAAATATACAATACAATTAAAATAGAATGGCAGTTTGTATTGCCAGCAACTGCTGCCAACCTTTTGTGCCTATAAATTGTTAGCAGCATAACATCAATAAAAAACGTCAACATCCTATATGCCCATGAAAAGCATAGCAACAGCTTCCTGCGCAAATACAAACAAAAGTGCCAGTTTCTTTGTCTGTAAAAAGTGTAGTTGTGGTCAATAATAACACAGTAAACAGAGAAACACCAAACCCTGGATAACACAATAAACAGAAAAACACCAAACCCTAGTTTGTTGTATAAATGCAAAATGGCAACCTCTAATATTTGATAGAACATGAACCTTTTTAGGATAAGTAGTAAGTATTCCTCTGTTACTTGCTCTTGTTATTTCTTGAGGTTCATAGCTACTCAGTAACATGACTCTGATTGGGAAGTGATGCTCAAATCAGAAGATCTAAAGTTCATATAGGGGATATCAAATGTTCTCACCAGGCAGCTAGTGTGTCAAAACTGAACGAGAGAAAAAGGAGCCTAACATAGATGTTTAGATCCATACATTCTGTCTTCTTTTTATGATACCTGCTATTTGGCATACAATGTATAAAGTGAATACTCCCTTAAGGTGAAAGAGCACCTAACACCTTTTGTGAAACAGAACAACGTTTAACTTTGATAAAAATAAGCAGATAATGTAAGCATCTGCATACATTCTCATGTTCTATGACTGCATAGCACAATTTGGAAATACATTTTAGGTATTATAAAGGGTTCACAAGCATGTGTAGCATCGGGTGTAAGAGTGGAAGCTGTATACAAACACAGAAGATAGAGCCATAGAGAATTGTTGTTTAGTATGGGGTAGGTTTATTTATGTATAAGAATTGGGGAATTCCTTCCTGAAAAGTCTGTAGAAACCTTCTTTAAAAAAAAATACGTACTTCTTTGTTCAAATACACAAAGTGGAACAAACTTAACGTATATGTAAACCCAAGATACAGATATCCTGGTGATCCTTGTCATCCTAGGCCGTTCATACCTACAGTGTTGGATTTGGACCCATCACGTTCGGGAGCCCTCAACATAAAAATTAAATTATACGACACATAAAAAAGTGAACTGAAATAATGCTAAATTGCATTTGTTCTAAATTATCCACAGTTATGCAACACACTGTAATATTTACAAAGAGCCTTTCGTTCTGCACTAATATTTTTAATAATATAGATTTTTAAAATAATTTTTATATGCTTTCTGATAAATTATCATGGACATTTGAGGTTCTTTTACAGAAAATACTAGTGTGAGAGAATAGGAGATAATATGTGTCCTTTGTTTTCATTACCAAGGTGTTATAAATCATAAACTGTTATTGGTTTAACATACAGTAGATAGTACAGATTATGAAAAAAAAATCATAAACTCCAATGACAAAGCACATGACTAGCTTTAGAACTCATTCAAACATCTTTGGTTTGGTGCATTACAGTAACACGCACATTAACCTCCTTAGCGGTAATCCCGAGTCCAGACTCGGGCTTGCACCGCTCGATGCAGGGGAGGACACAGGTAACGTTACTTACCTTGTCCCCTGGATCCAGCGATGTCCGCCGCGCTGTGTGATCGAGCCGTCCTGCGCTCGATTCACAGTGCCGAATGCCGCCGAGCTCCGTTCCCTGCGCCGTTACGACGCACGGGAGCGGAGAACGGCGGCAAATTCAAAAATGTAAAAAGACACAAAACACACACAGCACTGTAATCTTTCAGATTACAGTGCTGTAGTAAAAAATACACACCCCCTTTGTCCCTAGTGGTTTGTGCAATGCCCTGCATGCACTTTTATATTATAAATACTGTTTTTTACTGCTTGGAATTTGGAGATTGTCCATAGCAACCAAAACATGTCCCTTTTTCATTTTTTTTGGATTTGATTACATTATTGAATAATTTTTATTATTCTTTATTATATTATAAACTTTATCATACCCGGGATGTCCGCTAGACTCTGGTTTGAAGAGATTTCAGAGCGTTATTCCTAAGAATTACAGGACTACAAAATAAAAGCCAGATTTCCATGCAAAATAATTGTACCGCTTTCAGCACCTAATTCCAGACTGAATCATACCGCCAGGGAGGTTAATGTGCTTGTGATGCAGTACACCTTAAGGCACATTACGTGAATTACCGGGCATTCATGCTTAAAGTCGAACTATAGTGAAAACGTACTTTTTTTTCTTGGATAGAGCAAGGGAGGGCTATAACCCCTGTCAGATTTTTTTATGCCATCTGTGTCCCATTGCAGAGATTTACCTTCACTTCCTGTCCCATAACAAAAAAGGAGGTGAGAGGAAATCCCTGCAAAGTAAGGGAATTCCTAGGGAATCCCCAGGTCAGTGGAACTAGTGTCCCCATTGGAAGATTTCTCCTCAATCACCTTTCTGGGGACAACCCAAAATTTGGGGGTGGGGGGGGGGTTTATTTTCACTTTCAATGATAATGGTAAACAGTGCAAATAGAGAGGGGGAATCTCCTTAAAGTGGTTGTATAGCCCTTTTTGGGACTTTTACCTACAGGAAAGCCTATAATAAGGCTTACCTGTAAGTAAAAAAAATATCTCCTAAACCTGTGCGGTTTAGGAGATATTCCCTTTACAATGCGCCGCTGACTGCTGCGGCACATGCGCACAGGGGATTCTCGGCTGAAAGCCCGGCAGACACCGGACCCTGCCGGGAAGAAATCTCCCACGCGCATGCGCGGGAGTGACGATATCGCGGCTCCGGCCACTCACAGCGCCGGAACCAACGCAGAGGGAACATGTCAGCTCCCTCGGCGTGGATCGGACCAGATGTCGGGGCCTCGTTCTAAGGTAAGTATTTCATAATGAGCTAGTATGCGGTGCACACTAGCTCATTATGCCTTTTCCTTTGCAGGTGGGAAAAAACAAACAAACACATCAGCGGGTTTACAACCGCTTTAACTGGGGCACAGACAGCGATAAAAACTGACAGGCATTCTAACCCCTCTCCAAAACTAAAAAAATGATGTTGTCTTTAGTTATACTTTAAAGAAAATGCCAAAATACTAACACAGCATGCCTCCAACACACATGCATTGCAGTGCACCACAATAATAATAACACAGATTTATGGTGCCTGGCAGCCTTTTCAAATCAGTGGGCTGCCTTTACATGATGCACGGTAACACATGCATAAAGCTCATGCATTGACGCAATGCACTAAATGGACCAGTGAGATTGAGCCCTAAGAGGTCCATATCCATTTTTTTATTTAGCATTCACTAATAATCAAACACATCGAACTGTACAGCCGATGTATTCCTTTACTGGACGCATCATTGCTTTTCAGTCGTAATGTAAGTTTGTAAAACTGTGTGATGCAATGTGAAATGGAATGTACTTCTATATATAATGTTCTTCTTTAAGGCAGAACCAGTTGTTGAATGTAAAACTAAAAAGGAAGTTGGGCCAAACCCAAAAATATGTACATAATTGTCTGCCTCTAGCTTCTGGGGACACCTTCCATGATATATGCAAGGTAGCTGCGAGGAGGTGTCAGCTATAGCTGACTTGTTTTGGAAGATGCAAATTTGTACACATAAGAATAACATCATTTATATAATCCAAGTTAGTGTCCTATCTGGATATTGTAATGAAGAAAGTGACGATCCAATAACTGTTAGGACTGGGTGAGATAGGGACCCACTCACAGGATTGTGGGATCAGTTCACTTTGTGCATAATTTACAGAGACACTTGAAAGCATTGCAATGTGAAGAGGAATCTTCAGTATTTTGAAGGCATTTGAATATATATATGGACTTATATGTATGTACACTATCCAGTTTGATATATGCTTTATATATACTATAACAGTGTTTCTGAACTCCAGTCCTCAAGGCGCTCCAACAGGTCATGTTTTCAGGCATTTCATTATTTTGCTGAGGCAATTTGATCAGTTTCACTGCCTTAGTAATTATTGCAGCCGTTTCATCTGAGCGAAATCCTGAAAACATGACCTGTTGGGGCACCTTGAGGACTAGAGTTGAGAAACACTGCACTATAACATTGTGTGAAGGAGTGATATCACTTTATATTTTTATATATATTTATTTTATAAATCTTTTGGTTTATTTATATCATTAGTAGTGTAAAAGGGCCCAAAATGAATCCCTGGAAATTACAGACCAGTTAGCCTAACATCAATAGTATGTAAAGTCTTGGAGGGGATAAGGGACTATATACAAGATTTTAGTAATGAGAACGGTATCATTAGCAGTAATCAGCATGGATTCATGAAGAATCCATTCTTGCCAAACCAATCTATTAACTTTCGAAGAGGAGGTGAGTTGCCATCTAGATAAAGGAATGCCCATAGATGTGGTGTATCTGGATTTTGCAAAAGCATTTGACACAGTTCCCCATAAACTTTTACTGTACAAAATAAGGTCCGTTGGCATGGACCATAGTGTGAGTGCATGGATTGAAAACTGGCTACAAGGGCAAGTTCAGAGGGTGGTGATAAATGAGGGGTTCTCGGAATGGTCAGGGGTGGGTAGTGGGGTCCCCCAGAGTTCTGTGCTGGGACCAATCCTATTTATTTTGTTCATAAATGACCTGGAGGATGGGGTAAAAAGTTCAATCTCTGTATTTGCAGATGATACTAAGCTAAGAAGGGCAATAACTTCTCTGCAGGATGTGGAAATCTTGCAAAAAGATCTGAACAAGTTAAAGGGGTGAGCAACTACATGGCAAATGAGGTCCAGTGTAGAAAAATGTAAAATAATGCATTTGGCTGACAAAAATATGAATGCACTCTATACACTGGGGGAGAACCTCTGGGGGAATCTAGGATGGAAAATGACCTGGGGGTCCTAGTAGATGATAGGTCTTAGCAATGAAATACTAAATGCATAAATAAAAGTCCATATAGTGAATGATACAATATACAGTGATCAAGAAAGATCAAAAAGAGTCCACTTGTGCAGTGTGTCTTTAATCAATATATCCAGTGACGATGTGATCCCTTCACCAATGAACTAGTTGGACTCTCACCTCATCGAATGGACCCCTGATAAATCAGATAGGTCAAAAACACATGTTCCCATCAAGGGTGAAGTATAAGGCTACAGCAAACCAAACGGAAGCATTTCCAGATAGAATCTCCTCAATGTCATCAGATCAGGATAATGTCATATATGAAAAAGAACAAGCAAATCTAGTGCTCTCCGTTTGATAACAATTTATTAAAACAAATGAATAAAAACAAATTTCCACTCACATTTCTAAGCACTGATGGGAACATGTGTTTTTGACCTATCTGATTTATCAGGGGTCCATTCGATGAGGTGAGAGTCCAACTAGTTCATTGGTGAAGGGATCACATCGTCACTGGATATATTGATTAAAGACACACTGCACAAGTGGACTCTTTTTGATCTTTCTTGATCACTGTATATTGTATCATTCACTATATGGACTTTTATTTATGCATTTAGTATTTCACTGTAAAGAGTTTTATGTATTTGCGCTGTACTGAGATATTTATATTTTGAAATGTGGGATTTGGTAATTTGACCTACAGTATTCTAGCTGCATTTTTTCTTTATATATATATATATTTTTTATTTTTTACTGTTTCAGTTTTTTTAGCGCTGGTTGACTTTCTCACTATAGGTCTTAGCAATGGCATGTAATGCCAAGCTGCTGCTAACAAAGCAAACAGAATATTGGCATGCTTTAAAAAGGGGTTTAATTCCAGAGATAAAACGATAATTCTCCCACTCTACAAGACTCTGGTCCGGCCACACCTGGAGTATGCTGTCCAGTTCTGGGCACCAGTCCTCAGGAAGGATATACTAGAAATGGAGCGAGTACAAAGAAGGGCAACAAAGCTAATAAAGGGTCTGGGGAGTATTAGTTATGAGGAAAGGTTGTGAGCACTGAACTTATAGAAACGCCTGAGAGGGGATATGATTTCAATTTACAAATACCATACTGGTGACCTCACAATAGGGATAAAACTTTTTGCGGAAGGGAGTTTAACAAGACTCGTGTCCACTCATTAAAATGATAAGAAAAGAGGTTTAACCTTAAACTACGTAGAGGGTTTTTTACTGTAAGAGAGGCAAGCATGTGGAATTCCCTTCCACAGGCATGGCCTCAGTGGGGGGAATCGATAGTTTCAAGAAACTATTAGATAAGCACCTGAACGACCACAACATACAGGGATATACAAGGTAATACTGACATATAATCACACACATAGGATGGACTTGTGTCTTTTTTCAATCTCACCTACTATGTAACTATGTAACCTCTAACATATTAAGTAGTGTTCTAACAATGTGGAGAATGCAATTTTGGGATGTGAATTGTTCACATAACTATTTTGAGAAGCGGTTATATTATTCTCATTTCTTCATTTCACTTTACACTATCAACAGTGCAACAAAAGGCAAATTTTGTAGATTATTAACTAGGCTATGCAAAAAGTATATCAATGATTAAAATATGTCCATATACATAAGAAAAATGGTCAATCAGGTTGCAAACAGTGCTACATAGATAGACACATATTGTCATGATTTTGTATATTTTGAATAGCAATTATATACTGTACATCAGCCACATATTGTCTAATGTTTTGGGGTCTGCTCTGATCCTGAAACCTTATACTTGGAACCTCTTTCTACTTCAGATTAGTCTGTCATTTGTGAGCCTGATTTATTATCACTATCACTTTGAGCAATATATGTATGATAGCTATTCTCTATATATAGCATCATGACAATATTCTCCTGCATAGATTTGTGGTTTCCTATTTATTGATGTTTGTGGGCATGTGCAAATAAAATACAGTGCCTTGAAAAAATATTCATACTCCATTTGACACATTTTGTCATGTTACAACCAAAAACATAACTGTATTGTATTGGGATTTTATGAGAGCAACACAAAGTGGCACATAATTGTAAGTGGAAGGAAAACAATAAATGGTTTTCAAATTTTTTTACAAATACATATGTGAAAAGTGTGGCGTGAATTTGTATTCAGCCCCCCTGATTCAATACTTTGTAGAATCACCTTTCACTGCAATTATAGCTGCAAGTATTCTTGGGGATGTCTCTACCAGCTTTGCACATCTAGAGATAAAAATTTTTGCACATTCTTCTTTGCAAAATAGCTGAAGCTCTGTCAGATTGGATGGAGAGCGTCTGTGAACAGCAATTTTCAAGTCTTGCCACAGATTCTCAGTTGGATTTAGGTCTGGACTTTGACTGGGCTATTCTAACACATGAATATGCTTGTCCCGCTGGAAGATGAACCTGCGTCCCAGTCTCAAGTCTTTTGCAGAATCTAACAGGTTTTCTTCTAAGATTGCCCTGTACTTGACGCCATTCCTCTTCCCATCAACTCTGACCATCTTCCCTGTCCCTGCTAAAGAAGAGCATCCCCACAACATGATGCTTCCACCACCATGTTTCACGGTGGGGATAGTGTGTCCAGGGTAATGAGCAGTGTTAGTTTTAGTTTTGCTTTTAGTCCAAAAAGTTAAATTTTGGTCTCATCTGACCAGAGCACCTTCTTCCACACGTTTGCTGTGTCCCCCACATGGCATCTCGCAAATTACAAATGGGACTTCTTATAGCTTTCTTTCAACAATGACTTTGTTCTTGCCACTCTTCCATAAAGGCCAGGTTTGTGGAGTGCATGACTAATATTTATCATGTGAAAGAAATTCTGATAATACAGATTTCCCAGTGTGCCACATCCAGTAAAAGACAAAAAGAAAGAAAAGGGAACCCATCAGGGTAGGACTTTGAAGGCACTACCAAAGAACAAATTAAGTAAATTAAATATATTTATTAAAGAAGAGATATATACAAAGTACTGAACATGGTCATAAATACTGGAAAATCAAGGTATACAACATATGGATACAGTATACTATACCCAACGTGCTTCAGAGCTGATTGTCGTCTCCTTCATCAGGGATTAACGAGGAGGGGGTTCAGGGTTGTGGAAAGGGTCCCTGAAGGAAAAAAAAGCCAGGGAGTGCTACTTAGTGGACCTTCCTGGGTGGGCAGCATGGCAGAAATTAGCAGGCTCATTCCCATTGGCATCATAGCCACTGAGAGGGCGAGCTGGAGATGCTCATCTCTGACTTAAGTTCAACAACAGTAAGTACCTTTGGGAATTTGACCATTTCCTTTCTATTGCAATTCAACATCCATTACCCCGTATATATGGGGCGTAAGCTGATGTCCAGTATCATTCCTTATAATTCTGGGGTTTATTTTGTCGGATGTTTACAACAGCAATATTTACCCCTAATTTCTGGGTTCTTTTTCAGCATCTCCAGAATTTCAGCCCTCTAAGCCCTTGTACACACGGTCGGAGATTCCAACGAAATGTGTCCGATCAGACAGTTTTGTCGGATATTCTGACTGTGTGTGGTCTACATCGGACTGTTTCCATCGGAGTATCCGACGGACCAAGTTTTCCAACTTGTTGGTAAAATTTTCCGACAAAATGCTCCGATCGGACATACTCCGATCATGTGTAGAGAATTCCGATTGGACAAAGTGCCACGCATGCTCAGATCAAATTCCTACACCAAAGCTATTGGCTACTAGTGCGAACGTAGTCCCGTTGTAACGAAATAACGTCATCACGTCGGATTTTCCGACAACTTTGTCCAACCATGTGTATGCAACAGTTTCGGACAAAATCCGTCGGACAAAATCCGACGGATTTGGTTGTCGGAATCTCCGACCGTGTGTACAAGGGCTTAGGCCCACATGCCCAGTGTCCGTGGATTTTTTCCTTCAGGGACCCTTTCCGAGACCCTGAACCCGTCTTCTTTTTCCTCTGTGGGTGGGGTGCAGTCCCTCCATTATTTATTCTTTTTTCTCTGTGGCACTTCTATCGTAGATGTTCATTTGCAAGCAGCTACAATGTGGGCAGGGCTGTCGGGAACGCCATGTGACATTGTTTTTAAAATGCAAACATGGATTTTTTCATGCATGTACAACTGAATAAGATGTGAGTTGCTAATATATATGGCCTTCCCATGTCTGTATATTGTTGGATAGATGCATCAATTTACTGTTGTCAGTATTTGAATTTTATAGACTACATACATCCTATTTATCCCTGATGAAGGAGATGTCAATCAGCTCTGAAACACGTTGGGTATGGGATACTGTATCCATATGTTGTATATCTTGATTTTCCAGTAATAATGAACATGTTCAGTACTTTGTTCATATCTCTTCTTTAATAAATATCTTTTATTTACTTAATTTGTTTTTTAGGTAGTGCCTTCAAAGTCCCACCCTCAGGGGTTCCCTTTTTTTTCAATATTTGTCCTGTGGACAGATTCTCCCACCTGAGCTGTGGATCTCTGCAGCTCCTCCAGAGTTACCATGGGCCTCTTGGCTGCTTTTCTGATTAATGCTCACCATGCCTGGCCTGTTTGTTTAAGTTGACGGCCATGTCTTGGTAGGTTTGCAGTTGTGCCATACTTTCCATTTTTGGATGATGGATTGAACAGTGCTTCATGAGATGTTCAAAGCTTGGGATATTTTTTTGTAACCTAACCCTGCTTTAAACTTCTCTACAGCTTTATCCCTGACCTGTCTGGTGTGTTCCTTGGCCTTCATGATGCTGTTTGTTCACTAAGGTTCTCTAACAAACCTATGAGGGCTTCACAGAACAGCTGTATTTATAGTGATATTAAATTACACACAGGTGGACTCTATTTACTAATTAGGTGACTTCTGAAGGCAATTGGTTCCATTTGATTTTAGTTAGGGGTATCGGAGTAAAGGGGGCTGAATACAAATGCACGTCACACTTTTCAGATATTTATTTGTAAAAAAGAATTAAACCCTTTATCATTGTCCTTCCACTTCACAATTATGTGCCACTTTATGTTGGTCTATCATATAAAATCAGAATAAAACACATTTATGTTTTTGGTTCTAACATGACAAAATGGGGAAAATTTCAAGGGGTGTGAATACTTTTTCAAGGCACTGTATAATTGCATAACCTATTTATAATATAATTGCTTGGAAATTTACTTTAGTGTGAGTGTGATTATTTTCAAATATACTGGCACCATACTGGCAAATACTGTTACAGGCAGTGGGAAGCCTGGGAGAATTTAGCAGCCCTTGTTTTCTATATGTAATTTATGATTTGTATCTATGTATAATGATGAACATGTGTAAAAATAACATATTTATTATTTGCATGTAGACCCATACATATATGCTGGTATGCGTTTATATCTAAGATTATTTTCCTTTGGTCTGTCATTCATTAACACTGTGTGTGAAAATATGTATGATCACTTATGACAATAATCAGTTACCTGTCAGAAAGTTGATTCTCTTTAATCAAAATTAAAAATGAAATCCACATTATGAGCAAACTGGGTAAGCATCACATTTTTTTCTGGCCCAGTCCACATAATGTAATTTGTAAGAAAACAGCAGTTTCTTAGTTTTTCACAATGAGTTCCTTTATCTAAGTGAATTATCATTCTGGCAAGCGCAAAACTTTTTTTCAGATTGTATGTAATGGAGAAACTGTGCAACTTTTAAGTAGATCCAGTTTGTTTTTATTGAATTAACATCAGAATAAGTGATATCGATCCTAATGCGAGAGAGAACTTGAGAGCATTATGGAACAGCAAAGAGGTGAGTTCAATAGGCTAAAAACTTCTAAACACCACTAAGCTGAATGTACATAAACTAAAATTGCTTTCTACAATTGTATTTATTTATTCTGGTCTGATTTATAATAATATTTTACAAATTATTTACAAAAATGTAAAAAATATTAACCTTTTTTAAATAATTAAAAAAACGTTTATCTGAATATGTTCATCAAGCAAAAAATTTGCACTCGCTTTTCATCATTTGTAAAATAGAAAAGTTTTGTCTTATTAAGTATAACTAAAGGCAAAACTTAGTTTTGGATAGAGTGCACAGGGATTAAAATGCTTGTCAGTTTTTATTGCTGTTTGTGCCCCCCCGTTAAGGAGATTTACCCTCTCTATTTGTGCCATTTACTGTTATAATTGAAAGTGAAATTGATAGAAAATTCCAAATTTTGGGTTGTCCCGGGAAAAATAATAGATGGGAAATCTTCCAATTGAAAAACTAGTTTTGGTGACCTGGGGGTCCCCAATGAATTTTCTTAATTTGCAGGCTTTCCTCTCACTTCCTGGTTGACTATGGTACAGGAAGTGAAGGGAAAGCTCCTCAATGAGACACAGATGGCAATGGCTATAGTTCTACTTTAAGATAAAGTACAGATTGGTAACGCAGACATGTTTGCATTATTTGATTGGCTATTGGTGAAGAAAAAGTCGCAGTTTGAATATCTCCTAAACCTATACGGTTTAGGAGATATTTACCCGAAGACAGCCACCGCTGTAGACAGCGGTGTGCAGGCGCACTGGGCAGGCCGCAGATCGCGTCGATATGCCGCAAGTGTTGGCTCCCGTGCGCTTGCACAGGAGTGATGTCATCGCTGCTCCGGCGAATCACAGTGCTGTGATTCGCCGGAGCAGCGAGACCCGGAAGTCACTCCGGGATCCATGGCAGCGGCAGACATGAAGACGGAGGATCACTTCGGGGGCTTCGTTCTCAGGTAAGTTATTCATAATGAGCTAGTATGCTATGCATACTAGCTCATTATGCCTTTGCCTTGCAGGTTGCTCCCCCCCCCCCCCCATGGGTTTACAACCACTTTAAAGTGATTGTAAAGGTTTGGTTTTAATTTTTTTTAAATAATATACAGAGCTGCGCCGATTCTCCTGTTCTGGGGTTCCTGGCTGCTCCCCCATCGAGTGCCCCCATGGGAAGCCGTTTCCTATTGGGGCACTCGTGCATGCTCTATTCAGACACAGTCTGCCCCCCCCCCCCTGCTCTCTGCTGCTTTTGATTAATAGCAGCAGGAGCTAATGTCTCCCATTGCTCTCAGCCAAGCCTCCAAGAGCAGGAAGAGGGGAGATAAGCTGCTGCAGATGTGCACAGTGCTGGATCTAGATTGGGTTCAGCTGAATATTTAAGGGAGACTGGGGGCTGTACTACCATTAAAAGGTTTTTTTTTTGTAACTTAATGCAGAGAATGCATTAAGGTAATAAAAACTTTTACCTTTACAACCACCTTAAGGAAGAGTGGAACAGTTACCTATTACTATTTTTTTCAACACAAATGTTTAAATAGTAATGAATAAAGTACATAGATTAAATTAAGGGATATCATAAAAAATAGCATAAAAATATTAAAAAGGGCAAAGCAAAAAGGCACTTGAACTTTATACTGTACAATTTGATCATCTTACGATCCATACAATTAATATAAACCAAAAAGATTTTAGATAAATGGACATGATTGGTTTACAGAAAGAGAAGCTGAGCTATAGGGTAACAAGAACCTTTGGACATTTGCACCCAGCAGCATACATCACTCTGATAGCTTGATATGGATTTTGTACAACTTTGGGGTCATAATGTCAATTTCTGACCTGTGTTTTAATGCTTTGTTTTATGATCATGTAAAGATCTTCTCTAAGCTGCAAAATAACTCTTGTCATAACCATAGTCTAACAAGGCAGAGACAGCTTTGATGTGGAATGCATTATCTCATCATATTCTCTGTTTGAGCAACACATACTGTAAATGTGACTTACATCATAAGAGCATATACAACATGCCTAAAGACTGATACAGCCCCAGCTGCATCAAAATATAGAGTGTGGTCCTGTTTAGAGTATGGAACAGGAACCTATGAATATATTGAGCTGTGTGTGCCAGACAAATTGATGACCAATACTGTGTGCCTGCATAATTTTATCATTTAAGTAATCTATTTAGAAAGCTACAGTAGATTGGGGAGAGGTGATGGTTTGCAACTTACCCGTATATTACATTGTCAGTAAGTGGATCACGATAGCCCTAGTTTTCCAGTGGGGCTTTCCAATTGGTCTGCCAGGATCCGGGTGCCAGCACTATATGTAAAGCCCAGTTTCTAATGTACACCAGATTTAAATTTACCAAAGTATTCTGACAACGGGACTCTTCTGCCATCAGAATACATTGATCAGCTGATTGGCTGCTATTACAAGCCTGTTCAAGAACAGTTGGTTCTTAGATCAACTTTTCTTGAACAGGAATGGCTATAGATGGCTCATCAATACTGGAATCACTATACAAATTGTGTAGGGCAAGGAAATCACAAAAAAAAAAAAAAAAAATGTCCTCACTAAATCTGTGCAAGCAAATAAATATATAAAAGATATAAACATATGAAATATAGTTTGAAAATAAAACTGCAGTGCTCTTGTGTGCCTAACCCTAGACATAAGTACTCCAAATTGTGTGTGCACCACTCTACCACATGCCGCACTCACTAGATAGTATTAACTATTTGTGGGAAGCAAAAAATTCAAATGCGCCTTAACATAGATTAAAAAACCTTAAGTATATAAGCCAGAACGCCACTGTGTCCTACAGCATGCTTTCCACTGACAGAAGTCCCGCCCTATGCGTTTCGTTGCTTTTGCATGACCTCCTCAGGAGCAAGTAGTGCCAGCATCATCTCTGCCATTTATACAATATCCACGCGCCCATTACAACCAAAATACAACAAATATGGCTCTTCATTCCGAACTCAATATTGATGCATCTACACAGATTAAGATATAAGAGGACATATGCAATTAACTAGCTCTGGACAATAAAACTAAATATATAAATACATATATAGTGATTACATATGTGGTTGTCACTAAATGATATATTGCGCACACATGCCATTACACCCCAAAATACATACTGCTGCTTCTCCTGAGTATGGGGAAAGCACATGTGTAAGATTTTTGGGAGCCCATAAACCCAGCACCACCTGCAGGATTTCTAAGGACATACATTTTTGATTTCACTCCTCACTACCTATCACAGATTTGAAGGCCATAAAATGCCAAGAAAGCTCAACCCCCCAATTTCATGAGAGGCATGTTGAGTCCATGGAATATTTTATATTTTGCCACGAGTTGCATATGTGAAATTACACCCCAAAATACATTCTGCTACTGCTCCTGACTATTGGAATACCACATGTGTGAGACTTTTTGGGAGCCTATCCATGTACAGGACTCCGAAAACTCAAAAACCAATCACTGCCTGCAGGCTTTCTAATGGTGTAAAACGGTTATTTCACTTCCTCACTACCTATCACAGTTTCGGAGGCCATGAAATGTCAAGATAGCACAAACCACCCCCAAAATGACCCCATTTTGGAAAGAAGACAATTCAAGCTATTTTCTGAGATGCATGTTGAGTCCATGGAATATTTTATATTTTGCCACAAGTTTCGGGATAATTACATTTTTTTTTTTACACAAAGTTGTCACTAAATGATATATTGGTTATATGTGGAATTACACCCCAAAATACATTGTGTTGCTTCTCCTGAGTATGGGGATACCACATTTGTGGGACTTTTTGGCAGTCTATCCGCGTACAGGACCCCGAAATCCAATCACCGTCTTCAGGCTTTGTAAGGGCGTAAATTTGTGATTTCACTCCTCACTGCCTATCACAGTTTTGGAGGCCATGCAATGCCTTGATAGCACAACCCCCCCTCCAAATGACCCCATTTTGGAAAGTAGACACCCAAGCTATTTTCTGAGAGGCATGTTGAGTATTTTGCAGATCTCGTTTTTGTCACAAAGTTTTGAAAATTGAAAACAAAAAGGTTTCTTTTTTTTCTTAATTTTCAAAAACAAATGAGAGCTGCAAAATACTCACCATGCCTCTTAGCAAATATCTTGGGTGTATACTTTCCAAAATTTGGGGGGTTTTGTACTATCTGGACATTTCAGGGCCTCAGTAACTATGATTGGTAGTGAGCCTTTAGAAAGCCAGAAGGCGGGGCTTGGATTTTGGGACCCTGTACGCTGCTAGGCTCCCAAAAAGTCTCACACATGTGGTATCCTCATACTCAGGAGAAGGAGCCGAATGTATATCGGGGTGTAATTAAAACTGTTCCTTTAATTTGTTATCATTTTTGGTGTAATCTCAGGGCATGTAAATATCCCCATATGATAGCAATACGTACTCTTTTTTGAAAAAATTCAGGTCTATAAGACCCTAGATCTCTCCTCTGCCCTCAAATCATCTTACCACATCAAGATCGGTGTGATAAAATTATTTTCTAATTTCCCAATGGCATAGTTTATATCTGGCATGAAATGCTTGTAGCTTCCGGGTGTCTTAGGGCATAGAGATGATTGAAGCTATTCTGGTCTCCGATCAGCTCTATGGTCAGCTGGTGGAACCACCAGCTGCATTATCAGGTTCCCCATTGGGACAGAAGAGCCTGGGAAAACCATGGAAGACGGTAAACCTGCAGGCATCATTCTGGTATAACCACTCAAAGTCCAGCAACACACCATTACATTGCTGGTCCTTGTTGGGCATATATTGTAATGTTCTTTTTTATGCAACCTGTGGGCTGAACAAAAAAAAGAGATTGATCGGTGGGTATGTCCACCATTAGAATACCGCCCTCCATCCACCCACTTCTAATGATGGGCATACATGCAGCATTTTTGTTTTAACTGTGATGGCAAAATCACCTCCTACAGCGCTGGAGTCCTTGATTTACATATCGTGACAGCAAAAGCTGTTGCTATCAAGATAAATAAATCAGTGCTGCAGCTAAATGGCATACCTGCTAAAAAAAATGATGGCTAACAATAAAACAAAGTAACCGTGCAGTATAGCAGTAAGACATACCATAACTGCAAAGCAAATACAATAAAACATAGTAAAAATAAAACTTTTTTTAACAAAATCTGTGCCTAAAAAATATATGCCAAAGCACAGGGGCAATCCACCCTTAATGTTAGGAGCAAATCTCTCCTCCACCCCTGCCCCCATGCTTCGGCATATATGCTCTTTTTTTAACTGTGGTGGTGAAATCACCTCCTACAGTGCTGTAGTCATGGCTTTACGTATCATTGGAGCAAACACTGTTGCTGTCAGAATAAATAAACCCGTGCTGCAGCTGAATGGCATGCCTGCTGAGCAAATGATGGTTAACAATAAAACAAAGTAACATTACAGTATAACAGTAAGACTTACCATACCTGCAAAGCAAATACAATAAAACATAATAGAAAAAAAACATTATAGTTCTAAAATACACTTACAATAGAGAGAACAATAGGTATAGAACAATAGAGCAGACAATAGAGAGTGAACATAAGCAAAAGAACAAAAGAGAGAGAAGAAAAATAAAACCACAACTATTTTTGGCTTTTTTGTGTTTTTTGTATTTTTGCATTTTTATATAAACTATAAAATGTAAATGTTCCAGATTAGGGTCTCTCAAAATGTGCTGACCATCTCATCTTTCGAGACTGTGTAAGTGTGTCCTAGGACTGTGCAATGCTGTACCCTATGCTAATAGAATTGCCTGATAGTTGATATTAGGGATGCGCCCACGGTCCCAGACGAACGTGTATTTGATATATATATATATATATATATATATATATATATATATATATATATATATATATATATATATATATAGTCAGTCTAGAATATACAGTATATATATATATACTCTGCATTTAGTATGGACTATATATTCAATGTTTACTCGATATTCAATCAGTGCATATATATATATATATATAGTCTATACAATACAGTGCAGCCATTGTACAGTTGCTAAAACAGTGCAGGCAGTGTACACAGTATCTAATACACACCGCATCTAATACAGTGTGTACAGTTTCTACTGAACCTTTGGTGGTGTACACAGTATACAATACAGTGCAGCTGTTGTACAGTTACTAATACATTGCAGGCGGTGTACACAGTATCTAATACAGTGCATACAGTTTCTACTACACTTCTGGTAGTCTACACAATATAGTGCAGTCATTGTACACTTTCTAAAACACTTCAGGCGGTGTACACAGTATCTAATACAGTGTAGTGTGGTGTTGCAAATCAAAAAATACATAATGTCCGAAAGGCCACCAAGGAGAGGCAGATGCTCACAGGCCACTAAAAGAGGGCAAGCATGCTTTTGTGTCAAAATTGTGTAAATTCAAGTGAATAAACTACTGTGGTACACATTCCTACCACTTCATTTGATCTCACAAGTTATTTCAGACAAAAATGTAAGTAGTTGGGTTGATTGTATTAAGAAAAAGCTGGTAGAGAAACTTTTGGAAAACAAATCTTCTGAGGTCCTTAGGTGCAAGGTCCTGTGTAATGTAAAGGGGTCCAGAGGTGCAGGGTGCTGTGTAATGTAAAGGGGTCAAGAGGTGCAGGGTGCTGTGTAATTTAAAGGGGTCCAGAGGTGCAGTTGTGGAGAGGGGGGGTACACAGTAGTGACAAAAAGATATTGAAGGATGCAGAGGTATGCAGGGGGCACAGTGGGGTGTTTTTACATTTTAAGGTGGGGGGTGCCAGATATAGGATCCGCCCCGGGTGCCAAATGCTCTAGGTACGCCCCTGCATTCACAAACAAAATCTTCCCTGTATCATTGTCAATGAATACAGTATCAACTAAAAAAGAAAAAGTTATGAGTAAACACATTTAAATTCTGCAGAAAGCTATCACTAAAACTTTCCAGGGGTTGTCTGTATACTAGCATTGAAATCATTAAGTATGTTAAAAATGAACAAACGTGACAAATTCATTTTTTTCTGTTTGACAAGGATGAGACAGGTACTAATTCCACCATCTGTGATTTAAGTACAATAATTATAGTTCTCACAGTGACATTTCCCAAAATCCAGACATAACATGATTGTTCTTTTCATGTCAGGATCTTTTTTCTTTATTCACAGACATTCAGTACTAGGGAGGAGACACCTAGAAAAGGCTGAGTAGCTGAAGGACCTTGGATGACCTTTACTGAAATTACCATTTCCTTTTTCTAGCCATTGTGCATTTAATACTTCTCTTAAGGGATGATGTAACCGGATGCTTCTGTTTAGAGAACAGGTGCATCGGCGGAGCTGGTAATGGGGTAAATGTCTCTTACTTTGCTTATAATTAACCAGGGCAACACTTCCCTTGTTCTGACAGCTGCCTTTGTTCCTATCATATTCAGTATACAAGTGAATCAGAAAATATATATCACTGCTCTAGCCAATTAGGCACATTAATCCTGTGTCTGTGGGTGCCAGTGTGTGTAGGGTTTCTACTCCATGTCCCCTTCGCTCCTCAACATGTGAATGAATGATTATTGTGTCTATCAGTCAGAAGTTGGAGGCGGCAACTCCCCATACAGTATTCAGTAAGAAGATCACAAAAGTCCAAACACCCTCTGTTGAATAATACACTGCAAAGGGAAGTAAGATGCCAATAGCCATAAGAAAACAATGAGCTAATATAGGTGAGATCATCGTAATATGGCATCTTTGGAACAAGGGACTTCATAGTATATGGCCATCTTTGTACAGTATAGCATAGTACCTTATGGTATATGGACACACGTTACTTTAGTAACATGACATATGGCACTGGTTAAAAGGGAAATTTTGTAACATGGCTCATGGCAACATGGAACATCAGTAGGATGAGATATGGTAACATGGTTCTGTAGTCATATGACAACTCAGTAACACAGCATATTGCAAGATGGACTTGTTTTACAAGACACTTTAATGATATGGTATAGTTCAGTGATAAGGAATGATTACCAAACTTGATAAATAAAGGCCAACTTTGGACAGGTCAAAGCTAATGAAAAAAAAACAGCATTTTATTTTAAATAAAATAATTTTATTATGTGACTTAGAGCAATAGAGACAATCATAAAAGCCCAGATGTTACTCTAAACAATGGAGTCTGAATGACACAGATTTATTAATTTTCAGATACAGAAAAAAACTCTTCTTGGTTATTGATTAACTCGTGTTACATATGACTGGAAGCTTCTCATAAACTAAAAGGGTAACTCCACTTTTATGGGGGGAATAAAATTATCAAATAAAGAAAAAATAATATAGCGTATACAATTGAGACACAAGTCATATTGTAAACACAGTTGATTGATAAAACATGTCTTCAGCTAAACACTAACCATGAGTGAAAGAAAAGTTTTTGAGTTATCATTAATATTCTCTGAAAATTGGCCAAGAAATCATAAATTGTATGTAAACTCATGAGCACAACTGTATGTGTATATATATATATATATATATATATATATATATATACACACACAACTGTATCCAATGTATATATACATATATACACATACACACACACACACACACACACACACACACACACACACACAGAGACAGAGGGAGAGAGAGATGAAAGATTCACTCAGTTTGGAATAATAACATTCAGAGTTAAAGCAGTATTCAACCCAACATCAAACATTTATTATATTGCAGTTTACCAACTCTTTTTTGTCTAGGGATCTACCCAGACAGTCTGTTGTTTTTTTTAAAAGAACAAGCTCTCCTGCAAATGTATCAATTAGGAGTGTTCAGACAAACCATTTACCATTGACTTACAATGCATAGCTTTTTTATTTATTTGTGTCAAACCTTTATCCCAAAAGAAAAAAACATGTTTGCTGTAACTGATTATAAAGTATTAGCAGCTGAAGTTTGGCTTCAATTTGATTGTGCATTTACATCTGCTAATAAATCTATCACTGCCCAGATGCTGCTGTCCAAAGATGCCCCTGTGCTCCTGAATCCAGAATGGGGGCACTCTAATACAGGAGTTGTGTTACTGGCCAGATCTCCAGGTGGCAACAGAGGGAAAAAAGAAAACTAGCGCAGCCATCACTTCACATTGGTAATCTGCTATATATTACAAATTCGGTTTTGGGTTTAAGCATTTAACAACCAGCCCCCGTCAGTACTTTGATGTGGAATACCGGGGTTATGGCAGATAGCTGCCATAACCCCGGTATCCTCATAAATGGCGGGTGGCTGGCTTTCAGATAAAAGTGGTCTCTGGGGTGGATTCGCTGCGAGATCACTTTTAACTGAGGTGGTAGAGGTGTCCGCCTCGCTCTGGTCGTCTCTGCCGCTTACCAGCGCCGTTATTAGCGGTGGAGACGATCGGGCTCTCTCTCCTGTGAGACAGTATGCCAAGTGAGGGCACCATGGCCCCCACTCGGCTCCATAACATTGGATGACGGAAGCGGCGTCAAATGTCACTTCCGCCCAATGCTTATAAGGGGAATTTTTTTTTCAAAAGACTTTTTTTTTATTGCATTTAAAGTGGAGTTACACCTGAAAAAAAATCTAAGTCAGCAGCTAAAATACTGTAGCTGCTGACTTTTAAAATAAGGACACTTACCTGTCCATGGCGCCCGCGATGTCCTTAACCGAAGCCGACACGTCCCTCGGCTCCAGGTGGCAGCACCGACATCTTCAGTAAGGGAAGTAGGAAGTGAAGCCTTGCGGCTTCACAAACTGGTTCCCTACTGTGCAGGCACGAGACAGTCCCTGCTGTCTTCTGGAACCTATGTGTCTCCCAGAAGACAGTGGGGGGTCGAAGGAGGGGCCAGACATGGAGTAAATTGTTGTGGATACTGCAATGATCTTTCGCCAAAAGTGGGAGCAAATAACTGGATTAGGCAGGTATCTGCTCCCCCTCCCCCCCGAAAGGTGCCCTGAGAGGGGGAGGAACCAGATCAGCGGAAGTTACATTTCTGGGTGGAACTCCGCTTTAAGTCTAAATGTGAAATGTGAGGTCTTTTTGACCCCAGATCTCACATTAAAGAGGTCCTGTCATGCTTTTTTTTCTATTACAAGGGGGTTACATTCCTTGTAATAAGAATAAAAGTGACCCAATATTTTTTTTTTTAAAAGGACAGTGTAAAATAAAAAAAATAAAAAATTGAAAGATCCCTGTCTCGCCGAGGTTGCAAGCAGAATCAAATGCATACATAAGTCGCACCTGCATATAAAAATGGTGTTCAAACCACACATGTGTGGTATTGCCATGATCTTTAGAGTGAGAGCAATAATTCCAGGATTAGAGCTCTTCTAAAACTAAAAACTGGTAACCTGTATAGAATTTTAAACGTCGCAAATGGAGATTTCTAAGTGCCAAAGTTTGTTCCATTCCATGAGCGGGTGCAGTTTTGAAGCATGACATGTTGGGTATCAATTTACTCAGCATAACATTATCTTTCACAGTATAGAAAAATATTGGGCCAACCTATACTGTTGTCTAGTGTATTTTTTCCCCCAAAAAATTGTAAGACCGCTGCGCAAATACGCGCAATAATTTTATTCTCTAGTCTAGGGTGTCAATACATTTATAATGTTTGGGGGTTCTAGCAAAAAAAAAATGATTTTAACTTGTAAATAACAAATCTCAAAAAGAGGCTCGGTCCTTAAGTGGTTAATATCGCTGTAAAGTGTGGGCACTTTTATTCCTACACTTTAAACCCTAGAGGGGTTTATTTTTATAGAACTAGAATATCTTTCTCAGTTCCATAATGAAAGAAAACCATTTGGATTACAGAGTTGTGCTTTCTTGATTTTTTTTATTTTTCATTTAAATGTCATGTTTTCTTTAGGTGAATTGGTAAGGGTTCAGATGACCCTATTACCAGTTCACAGGGCAGGATTAGCAATTTACTGCCCCCACCAAGGTATGCTGCATATAACCCCACCATGCCACACATAAATATGAAATTTGCTGAAAAAAATACAACCCGCTAAATTAAATTCTGTAAACCGGATTGTAGGAATGGAACAGACATATGACTAGTGGAGAGGATTTAGGAAGTTCACTCATCTTTACTCTGGAGCTATAAATCCAGTCCTGATTGCCCCTGCTTCATAACAGTGAATGGTGTTTGCTATGAGTTATGGCTGCATATTGCTGTCAGCAGCTAACCAGGATTCCTTTGTGTCAAGGCCATTAAAAGGTCTGTCAGGTTTGGGGAAGAAAAGACATCTCAAAACAAAACTGAGATCTTTTCATTGCAAAGTATGGTATATGTTCCTCTAGGGATGTATCCAAGCCAACACTGTTTACTGAGAGGTTGTGTTCTCTTTGTCTGTATTGCAGTGGCAAAGACTTGCTTCTATAAATGTGTAAATGACCTCTTGCCTTCTGCCTCTGTGCTGCAAAGTATTCATGTATAAATTGCTTTACATTTATATACTTAAATTAAATCCTTGCCGTGTATAAACATGCAATCATGTTATATACTGTACCATACTAAATTTATTCAGCTTTTGGTATTGTGTATTCAAACTACAAAGGGGCAAATCAGAACAAACTGTTTGTTTGTTAAAATAACATCTCCCTAATGTTCACTCAAATTGGGGTCTTTGGTTTTTAGAATTGACTTTTTTTTTTCTATTTAAACGTGGTAATTGCCAGCTTCTAAATTCAGCTTTATTCATAAATGTGTTCACATTGACAGAAATGTGGTCAAAATGTTGAATTTTAAAGCGTAATAAAGTAATAATACTAAAACCGAAAAATGTAATTTATTGCAGCTTGCCAATCATTAGATGTTGTGGCTGCATCCATTTATTTTTCTTTGGCTTTTGCCCCTCCGTTTTCACCCAACCAGTAACACACCTCCTGTATTAGAGAGACACCACTCTGGATGAATGAGAATAGGGGGCACCTGTGGACGGCAGCTATGTCAATCTGGGGGTTGAAGCCAAACTTCAACTAACACTTTGGCCCCTTTCACATGGGCTGTCCGATTGGGTCCACCTGTCAGTTTTTCAGGCACATCTGATCTGACCCTCCAGTCTCCTCTATGGAGCGATGGATGTCAGCGGACACCTGCCACCATCCAATCCGATCCTGTCCACCAAAAACAGATGGACGGGGTCCTATTTCAGGCGGTCCGTTTCTGTATCCGTGTCCGCTCTGCTTAACGGAGCGGACATGGACTTCTCATCTACCTACTGGGATCAGTGGAGAGATCCCCCGCTGAGCAAGCGGATTCCGCGAAGCCCTTTATATGAAGTTACAGCACAGAGTTGTTTTTTTTCTTTTGTGATAAAGGTTTTCCATAAATAAATTAAACTGATTATTGTAAGCACCCGTGTAAATTTTAACCGTTTCCCCACCAGCGTACGCTGATGTACGTCGGCAGAATGGCACGTGCAGGCAAATGGGCGTACCTGTACGTCCCTTTAAATTTACTGCACTGCCGTCGCGAGCAGTCCCGTGAGTCCGGTTGCGGGTCCCGTGGACTGGATCGCCACGCGCATACCCGTGATCGTCTCACGGGGCAGCTGAACAGAGAGATGCCATTGTAAACAGCATTACCCTGTTCTGCCTAGCAACTAGTGACGCTGATCTCTGCTCCATGTGATTGGAGCAGAGATCAGTGTTCACTAAATTAAAGCCCAGCCCCCAACAGTTAGTAACACACCCCTAGGAACACTTAACCCCTACACTGCCACCTACTGGTTAACCCCTTCACTGCCAGTGTCATTGATATAGCAGTGATTTCTGTATAAATGACAATGGTCCCAAAAATGTGTCAAAAATGTCAGATGTGTCCGCCATAATGTCGCAGTCACAATAAAAATCGCTGATCGCCACCATTACTAGTAAAAAAAATATTAATAAAAATGCCATAAAACTATCCCCTATTTTGTAAACGCTATAACTTTTGCGCAAACCAATCAATAATCGCTTATTGCTATTTTTTTACCACAAATATGTAGAAGAATACGTATCGGCCTAAACTGAGGGGAACATTTTTTTTTATATTATATTTTTGGGGGATATTTATTATAACAAAAAGTAAAAAATAATGCATTTTTTTCAAAATTGTCGCTCTATTTTTGTTTATAGCGCAAAAAATAAAAACCGCAGGGATGATCAAATACCACCAAAAGAAAGCTCTATTTGTGGAAAAAAAGGACGTCAATTTTGTTTGGGAGCCACGTCACATGACCGCGCAATTGTCAGTAAAAAAAACAATGCAGTGCCGAATCGCAAAAAGCGGTCTGGTCTTTGGCCAGCAAAATGGTCCGGGGCTGAAGTGGTTAAATGGCTTGTCGCATCCCTGTAACTGCTACATTTGCAAAATTGCTTGTTCTTTAACCACTTATGGTCTGCCTGCCGCAGTTTTACGGCAGCTGTTTGAAGGAGGATATCATTGTTATGGCAGCAGCTAGCTGCCATAACCCCAGTATCCCCTTCTTCAGCGGGCGGTCCGCTACAAGGATTCACCGCAAGATCACTTTTATCGGTGCAGGGAGGTGGCGCCTCCTGCTGCTGGTTCAGTGAGGGGAAGATGGCCCCCACCTCTCCATACAATTGATGGACGGAAGCGACGTCTAAACGTCACTTCTGCCCATAGCTCTTAAAGGGACATTTTTTTTAATTGCATTTTAGTCTAAATATGAGATCTGAGGACTTTTTGACCTCAGATCTCATATTTAAGAGGACCTGCCATGTTTTTTTTTCTATTACAAGGGACATTACATTCCTTGTAATAGGAATAAAAGGGAATTTTTTTTTTAAACAGTGTAAAAATAAAAAATAAAAGGTAAAATAAATAAAAATAATAAAAAACATTTTTAAACAATCCCCGTCCCGCCAAGCTCGCATGCAGAAGTGAACACATACGTGAGTAAATGTTTGTCGCCATTCCACGAATGGGCGCAATTTTCAAGCATGACTTGTGGGGTATCAGTTTACTTGGCGTAACATTATCTTTCACAATATAAAAAAAATTGGGCTAATTTTACTGCCATCTTATTTTTTTTCCCAAAAATAGTGCGCTTGTAAGAGCGCTGTGCAAATACGGTGTGAAAAAAGTATTGCAACAACCATTTTATTCTCTAGGGTGTTATAAAAAAAAAAAAAACAATATATAATGTTTGGGGGTTCTTTTCTAGCAAACAAAAACAGTTTTAAACATGTAAACACCAAAATCTCAAAACAAAGTGGTTAAAAAAAAACAGACTTACTGGCCAGATCACCAGGTGAAGATAGAAGAAAGAAAATCTGAAAAAGAAAACTGATGCAGCCATCTAAGAATAGGTAAGCTTAATTATATAAATGTTTGCTTTTGGGTTTAAGCCCTCGTTCACACTGAAGGAGGGTTTGAAATCACCTGCATTTCAGTGCGAGTTCAGGGGGATGTCTATTGAAATTTCCCCTCGAAGTTGCCAAAAGTAGGGCAGGAACTACTTTTGGGAAATGGTGCGGCGCCACACTGATTCCGACAGTGCCGTTGCCAGCAATAGGCTGTGATTTGGCATGCGATTTGACATATCAAATCTCCCCGATATGAACGGGGCTAAAGGTGTTTTAAAAATTCCATCAACAGGTTCTTTATATGAAATCTAAAACCTGTAGATAAAAAGTAACCTTTGCAAGCATCCCTGGCAGTGCTATTGTTTGTACCAAACAAAAAAAAGGAATTCCTATACTACATAAGATCATTAAAGGCACTGGGGGTTATTTACGAAAGGCAAATCCAGCTCTTGAAATTGCACTGAAAGTGCACTTGCACTGTAGATCTGTGGGGTAGATCTCAAATGAGGGGAAGCTCTGCTGATTTTATCATCCAATCATGTGCAAACTAAAATGCTATTTTTTTATTTTCCTTGCACGTCCCCCTCAGATCTACAGCGACTGCACTTCCAAGTGCACTTGCAGCGCAATTTCAAGTGCACTTGTAGTGTAAAGTGGATTTGCGTTTTGTAAATAACCCCCATTGTGTTATACAGTTATTAGAACACAATTTTTGTTCATGATAATAGTCTTTGTACACCTATACAGGTTTCAAAGAAGACAAATGACCACACTTGAAGAAATGCTACTACATATTTTTGTGACTTGTAAATTACCATTGCAATTTCTCTGGTGGCTGCAGTAAAAACCAGTAGTTAATTATCTGTTAGTAATTAAATCTAATTAACTTGTCACTGTACAAAAGCAAAAGGACTTGTAGATTTGTTTTAATGCAGACAAGAACACTACTATAAATCTGTTCATATTATTTTTATTATCAGTATTACTATCATAGCACCAACACATTAGCAACTCTTTACAACCATGTGGGGATGTTTTCAACTTTCATTGATTAAACAAGATATTTAGTGAGATGGGATTACACATACAGTACAGCAGAGCCTAAAACACGCCTTAGGCAGATAACTTATTGCGAACAACAGGCAGAGGAACATCTGATCAATCATCCTCTGTACCACTAGGACCTGCCTCTGTTACTCAGTATTAGCCAGATGGAGTAAAGTAACAGATTATTACCTTCTTGCCTTTGAAGGTTGCATGGAGATTTTAACAGTATGTAAATCTAACTTTTCATATTCTTGATATGTGCCTTCTGTACCATGTACCTGTATGAAAAAGTGTCCTCTTCTCATTAGACATGTGTATTCATTTTTGTACAAATGCATTTTGGTACGAAATTCTAGTATTTTTGTTATCGTTTTAACAAACGATAACAAACGTGCAGAATCTGAAAACCGAAATATTCGACATAAACAAATGCTTTATTTTCATTTTTGTTGTGACAACAGTTCGATATAGATAGGAGATTTGACATGACGCTTACAATAGCGATCTGTGTCCATCTAACCTGTGGTCGAATATGCCTAACCTTAGCTCTATTAGTCCAAGATTATTGTACATAGAGAGAAAAGATTTGACATAGAGAGAAAAGATTCAACATTATAGAGACAATAGCAAAAAAGGTTGAATGTGCCTAACCTAACTCTATTAGTCCAAGATTATTCGACATAGAGAGAAAAAATTCAACATGAAGGTTCAACGAAGCAATAGCCACGAGTGGACATTTATGGTCAAATGTTCTGTCCATAGGCTATAGAAGAATTCTAATGTTGGTTGACTAGTAATAATAATTAATAAATATAATTATTACTAGTGTCATACAACATTAGAATTCTACTATAGCTTGTAGGTGGAACATTCACCCAGAAATGTATGATTGCGGCGTTGTACAGTTTAGCTCTTAGAACATTTGACAGACAACATAAGCCTTTAATGACAGATTCAACCTTAATTATTTTGGATAATTGCACAAATGCATTTTTTAAAGAAACAAATTAAATAAAAATGAATTTTGGGAGTAACTAAATAAATTAATTTTTTGGACGAAAACGAAATTCCAAAACAAAATATTACAGTGTGCACATGTCTACTTCTCATTGATTGCTTCCTTTGTGTGAAATCCCTGGTGTTCCTGTCAGTCACTTTGCTTTCCTATTGAAAATTGACCACACTCATTGTTTTCTAAAACTTTTCTGGACTTTTTATTGGACTTTTTGATGTCACCATTCTTATATACACCGAATATGACGGCAGTTCATTACTGTGCTTGGTATTGTTGATATTGCTGCTTTATATTGTTTTCCATTCTTACTTGAAAACTCAATAAAATTAATGAAACAGAAAAACTGACAACACTAAGCAGAAGAACACACTGTGTCTGTTCTCCAGCTATGTTGGGAACTCAGTTTGCCCTCCTCCAATGATCAGATTTGTCCTGATACCCCCCGCCCCCCACACAGCCTTTCACTGAGAAGCTCAGTGTGCTGCTGGTTCTCCTCTCCCAGCTCATGTGATCACTTTTAACTACTTCCCACCTATACAGCCAGGTGGGAGCTCTCTACTTCTGACTGGACGTTCCTGAACGTCCTTCAGAAGTAGGGGGATCGCGCGTGTCACCCGGGCACGGCGCATCTCGGATCGGCAGGAGGACTCTGTAATTGGCCCTCCTGATCACATGATGGCCGTGTCCAATCACAGCTGTCATGTGATGTAAACAAACAGCCGGTTGCTAGGCAATCGGCTCTCCTCTCCTCACACGGAAGTCATCGCTGAGGAGAGGAGAGCAGATCGCTGCAGCCGGCTGGTGATCAGTGAGTAAGAGCAGTTTTTACAGCCTTTTACTCATTGATCACCAACCTAGTGTAAAAAACAATGTCCCCACACATGTCCCCAAATAATAAAAAAAACACATGTCCCGAATAATAAAAACACATGTTCCCCACATATGCCCCACTAAAATCACATGTCCCAATGATTATCTGCTCACATATGTCTGTGATCACCTGCACACATCTGTACATGATCATTTGCGTACATATATCCGAGATCACACAAACCAATTACTATACACTTAACAGAATTTTTTTTACCAAAGACATGTAGCAGAATACATTTTGGCTTAAATTTATGATAAAATTAGATTTTATTGGATTTCTTTTCAAATAGAAACAAGAAACTATTGTTTTTTTTTCCAAATGTACGCAATTTTTTCGCTTATATCACAAAAAATAAAAACAGAGTCGTGAATAAATACTACCAAAATAAAACTCTATTTGTGCAAACAAAATGATAAAAATTTAATTTGGGTATAGTGTAGCATGACCGCGCAATTGTCATTGAAAGTGTGAGAGCGCTGAAAGCTGAAAATTGGGCTGGGAAGGAAGGGGGGCGAAAGTGCCCTCTATTGTAGTGATTAAAAAGGGACAAAAGCTATTTATAATGTTTTTTTTTTAATCTATACACAAATGTTCTGTCTTTCATTACTACTTGAAACTGAGGCTTATTTTACAAAAACTAAACTGAATGCTTTGTTTTACATGGTGAGGGTTTACATTCACTTTTAATGCCATAGCTCATGCCCAAATGTATCATTGGCCAATTGTACCAGGCCATTTTTGGATAGTTCCCAATGAAAACTTGGTGGAGCAAGGGCAATGAAACAGTGGCTGATAAAGGCCAGTAAGCTAGTATGTGATAATGCAACAAAGTGTACATTTCCCAGTGATTCATCAGAAGACTGACAGACACTCTGTTCATTGTTTCAATGTTTGTTTTCATATTATATGAAGTGTGGTTGTCAATTAAATATATTCTGTCATTTAAAGAAAAAATTCAGCAGCCATTTACTTCTATGGTTTTGTTATAAACAGGACCATTACCATATGCGCTAAAATAATCATTTTATGGCTGTGCCTCTTGCCAGTGACTATTAAAGTGATTGCAAAGTCTTGTTTTTTTTATTTAAAAAAAATAACAAGCATGTTATACTTACCTCCTCTGTGCAGTGGTTTTGCACAGAGCAGCCTGGATCTCCCTCTTCTGTGATTTAAGATTAAAAAAAAACTCTCTACTTTACAACCCCTTTAACTTATTGTGATATACACTCTCTGTCAGCTAGTCAGCCAGCCTGTAATCAGGTCTAGTGATGGCCGAACGGTTCGCCCGGCGGTCGTTTCGCGGCGAATTTCCGACTTTCGCCGTCCGCGGGTTCGAACGCCTTTTTCCGTCGTTCGCCCCGGCGGACTTACGTGTTTAATGTATACAAGAACTTTAACCTTTCGTGACACGTTTATCATGTGTTACAGGACAACCAATTGAGACATGACAGCTCATGGACACTTGGACATTCCCCCTAACCTATAAATACACCCGATCCGGTGGCCATTTTACATTCTTTCTTCTGTCACTGTAGGGAAAGGATCCTGTGTGGAGTAGGGACAGAGAAAACGCTAGCTATTTGGTACACAAAAGTTCTTTTCAGGACTGGTATAGGTGTTAGGTCAGCAGCCTGAGTTTCTTTTGTCAGTTTAGATAAAGGGACAGAGCGCTGTATGCTGCTATTTTAGGGACAGCTCAGCCAGATTAGTCTTTCTTCATCATCATCATCATCATCATCATTAGCTGTTACTATCAGGTCCACAAAAGAGCTGTTCCAGCTAATCGTTCCAGCCTACTCTTTTTTGCCAATTTGTATAGGGACAGGCAGGAAGCAGTGTTGTCAGGCAGTGAGGATAATTTTAAAGACTTGCTGTTACTATTAGTTCCACAAAGGTTCTTTTCAGGACTGGTATCAGTGGTACGGTAATAGGCTTGTACACGTATAATATTCTTTCTTCCAAATATAGAAAGAATATTATACTTGACTGCTGCCCTTCTGCTGCAGTCTGCTAATCATTCACAACTCACTTGTTCCACAAAGCTCTTTATCAGGACTGGTAACTTGGTCTGTCTAGGGTGCTACGGTACATAGGCTTGGGTGCGGTACAGTCTGCTGTTCTGTAAGGACCGCTATCGGTCCACAATACATAGGGTTGCCGTGCACTACTGCTGACCGCTGCCCTATACTGCAGCAGTCCTTCATTGGTATAGGGACTGACGTACAGTCTGCTAATCACTAACACACAACCTGCTTGGTCCACAAAAGTTCTTATAAGGACTGGTAACTTGGTATAGGGTGCTACGGTACATAGGCCTGAGTGCAGTACAGTCTGCTGTTCTGTAAGGACCGCTATCGGTCCACAATACATAGGGTTGCCGTGCACTACTGCTGACCGCTGCCCTATACTGCAGCAGTCCTTCAGCGGTATAGGGACTGACGCACAGTCTGCTAAACACTAACACACAACCTGCTTGGTCCACAAAAGTTCTTATAAGGACTGGTAACTTGGTATAGGGTGCTACGGTACATAGGCCTGAGTGCAGTACAGTCTGCTGTTCTGTAAGGACCGCTATCGGTCCACAATACATAGGGTTGACGTGCACTACTGCTGACCGCTGCCCTATACTGCAGCAGTCCTTCAGCGGTATAGGGACTGACGCACAGTCTGCTAAACACTAACACACAACCTGCTTGGTCCACAAAAGTTCTTATAAGGACTGGTAACTTGGTATAGGGTGCTACGGTACATAGGCCTGAGTGCAGTACAGTCTGCTGTTCTGTAAGGACCGCTATCGGTCCACAATACATAGGGTTGCCGTGCACTACTGCTGACCGCTGCCCTATACTGCAGCAGTCCTTCATTGGTATAGGGACTGACGTACAGTCTGCTAATCACTAACACACAACCTGCTTGGTCCACAAAAGTTCTTATAAGGACTGGTAACTTGGTATAGGGTGCTACGGTACATAGGCCTGAGTGCGTTACAGTCTGCTGTTCTGTAAGGACCGCTATCGGTCCACAATACATAGGGTTGCCGTGCACTACTGCTGACCGCTGCCCTATACTGCAGCAGTCCTTCATTGGTATAGGGACTGACGTACAGTCTGCTAATCACTAACACACAACCTGCTTGGTCCACAAAAGTTCTTATAAGGACTGGTAACTTGGTATAGGGTGCTACGGTACATAGGCCTGAGTGCGTTACAGTCTGCTGTTCTGTAAGGACCGCTATCGGTCCACAATACATAGGGTTGCCGTGCACTACTGCTGACCGCTGCCCTATACTGCAGCAGTCCTTCATTGGTATAGGGACTGACGTACAGTCTGCTAATCACTAACACACAACCTGCTTGGTCCACAAAAGTTCTTATAAGGACTGGTAACTTGGTATAGGGTGCTACGGTACATAGGCCTGAGTGCAGTACAGTCTGCTGTTCTGTAAGGACCGCTATCGGTCCACAATACATAGGGTTGCCGTGCACTACTGCTGACCGCTGCCCTATACTGCAGCAGTCCTTCAGCGGTATAGGGACTGACGCACAGTCTGCTAAACACTAACACACAACCTGCTTGGTCCACAAAAGTTCTTATAAGGACTGGTAACTTGGTATAGGGTGCTACGGTACATAGGCCTGAGTGCAGTACAGTCTGCTGTTCTGTAAGGACCGCTATCGGTCCACAATACATAGGGTTGCCGTGCACTACTGCTGACCGCTGCCCTATACTGCAGCAGTCCTTCAGCGGTATAGGGACTGACGCACAGTCTGCTAAACACTAACACACAACCTGCTTGGTCCACAAAAGTTCTTATAAGGACTGGTAACTTGGTATAGGGTGCTACGGTACATAGGCCTGAGTGCAGTACAGTCTGCTGTTCTGTAAGGACCGCTATCGGTCCACAATACATAGGGTTGCCGTGCACTACTGCTGACCGCTGCCCTATACTGCAGCAGTCCTTCATTGGTATAGGGACTGACGTACAGTCTGCTAATCACTAACACACAACCTGCTTGGTCCACAAAAGTTCTTATAAGGACTGGTAACTTGGTATAGGGTGCTACGGTACATAGGCCTGAGTGCAGTACAGTCTGCTGTTCTGTAAGGACCGCTATCGGTCCACAATACATAGGGTTGCCGTGCACTACTGCTGACCGCTGCCCTATACTGCAGCAGTCCTTCAGCGGTATAGGGACTGACGCACAGTCTGCTAAACACTAACACACAACCTGCTTGGTCCACAAAAGTTCTTATAAGGACTGGTAACTTGGTATAGGGTGCTACGGTACATAGGCCTGAGTGCAGTACAGTCTGCTGTTCTGTAAGGACCGCTATCGGTCCACAATACATAGGGTTGCCGTGCACTACTGCTGACCGCTGCCCTATACTGCAGCAGTCCTTCATTGGTATAGGGACTGACGTACAGTCTGCTAATCACTAACACACAACCTGCTTGGTCCACAAAAGTTCTTATAAGGACTGGTAACTTGGTATAGGGTGCTACGGTACATAGGCCTGAGTGCGTTACAGTCTGCTGTTCTGTAAGGACCGCTATCGGTCCACAATACATAGGGTTGCCGTGCACTACTGCTGACCGCTGCCCTATACTGCAGCAGTCCTTCATTGGTATAGGGACTGACGTACAGTCTGCTAATCACTAACACACAACCTGCTTGGTCCACAAAAGTTCTTATAAGGACTGGTAACTTGGTATAGGGTGCTACGGTACATAGGCCTGAGTGCAGTACAGTCTGCTGTTCTGTAAGGACCGCTATCGGTCCACAATACATAGGGTTGACGTGCACTACTGCTGACCGCTGCCCTATACTGCAGCAGTCCTTCAGCGGTATAGGGACTGACGCACAGTCTGCTAAACACTAACACACAACCTGCTTGGTCCACAAAAGTTCTTATAAGGACTGGTAACTTGGTATAGGGTGCTACGGTACATAGGCCTGAGTGCAGTACAGTCTGCTGTTCTGTAAGGACCGCTATCGGTCCACAATACATAGGGTTGCCGTGCACTACTGCTGACCGCTGCCCTATACTGCAGCAGTCCTTCATTGGTATAGGGACTGACGTACAGTCTGCTAATCACTAACACACAACCTGCTTGGTCCACAAAAGTTCTTATAAGGACTGGTAACTTGGTATAGGGTGCTACGGTACATAGGCCTGAGTGCGTTACAGTCTGCTGTTCTGTAAGGACCGCTATCGGTCCACAATACATAGGGTTGCCGTGCACTACTGCTGACCGCTGCCCTATACTGCAGCAGTCCTTCATTGGTATAGGGACTGACGTACAGTCTGCTAATCACTAACACACAACCTGCTTGGTCCACAAAAGTTCTTATAAGGACTGGTAACTTGGTATAGGGTGCTACGGTACATAGGCCTGAGTGCGTTACAGTCTGCTGTTCTGTAAGGACCGCTATCGGTCCACAATACATAGGGTTGCCGTGCACTACTGCTGACCGCTGCCCTATACTGCAGCAGTCCTTCATTGGTATAGGGACTGACGTACAGTCTGCTAATCACTAACACACAACCTGCTTGGTCCACAAAAGTTCTTATAAGGACTGGTAACTTGGTATAGGGTGCTACGGTACATAGGCCTGAGTGCAGTACAGTCTGCTGTTCTGTAAGGACCGCTATCGGTCCACAATACATAGGGTTGCCGTGCACTACTGCTGACCGCTGCCCTATACTGCAGCAGTCCTTCAGCGGTATAGGGACTGACGCACAGTCTGCTAAACACTAACACACAACCTGCTTGGTCCACAAAAGTTCTTATAAGGACTGGTAACTTGGTATAGGGTGCTACGGTACATAGGCCTGAGTGCAGTACAGTCTGCTGTTCTGTAAGGACCGCTATCGGTCCACAATACATAGGGTTGCCGTGCACTACTGCTGACCGCTGCCCTATACTGCAGCAGTCCTTCAGCGGTATAGGGACTGACGCACAGTCTGCTAAACACTAACACACAACCTGCTTGGTCCACAAAAGTTCTTATAAGGACTGGTAACTTGGTATAGGGTGCTACGGTACATAGGCCTGAGTGCAGTACAGTCTGCTGTTCTGTAAGGACCGCTATCGGTCCACAATACATAGGGTTGCCGTGCACTACTGCTGACCGCTGCCCTATACTGCAGCAGTCCTTCATTGGTATAGGGACTGACGTACAGTCTGCTAATCACTAACACACAACCTGCTTGGTCCACAAAAGTTCTTATAAGGACTGGTAACTTGGTATAGGGTGCTACGGTACATAGGCCTGAGTGCAGTACAGTCTGCTGTTCTGTAAGGACCGCTATCGGTCCACAATACATAGGGTTGACGTGCACTACTGCTGACCGCTGCCCTATACTGCAGCAGTCCTTCAGCGGTATAGGGACTGACGCACAGTCTGCTAAACACTAACACACAACCTGCTTGGTCCACAAAAGTTCTTATAAGGACTGGTAACTTGGTATAGGGTGCTACGGTACATAGGCCTGAGTGCAGTACAGTCTGCTGTTCTGTAAGGACCGCTATCGGTCCACAATACATAGGGTTGCCGTGCACTACTGCTGACCGCTGCCCTATACTGCAGCAGTCCTTCATTGGTATAGGGACTGACGTACAGTCTGCTAATCACTAACACACAACCTGCTTGGTCCACAAAAGTTCTTATAAGGACTGGTAACTTGGTATAGGGTGCTACGGTACATAGGCCTGAGTGCGTTACAGTCTGCTGTTCTGTAAGGACCGCTATCGGTCCACAATACATAGGGTTGCCGTGCACTACTGCTGACCGCTGCCCTATACTGCAGCAGTCCTTCATTGGTATAGGGACTGACGTACAGTCTGCTAATCACTAACACACAACCTGCTTGGTCCACAAAAGTTCTTATAAGGACTGGTAACTTGGTATAGGGTGCTACGGTACATAGGCCTGAGTGCAGTACAGTCTGCTGTTCTGTAAGGACCGCTATCGGTCCACAATACATAGGGTTGACGTGCACTACTGCTGACCGCTGCCCTATACTGCAGCAGTCCTTCAGCGGTATAGGGACTGACGCACAGTCTGCTAAACACTAACACACAACCTGCTTGGTCCACAAAAGTTCTTATAAGGACTGGTAACTTGGTATAGGGTGCTACGGTACATAGGCCTGAGTGCAGTACAGTCTGCTGTTCTGTAAGGACCGCTATCGGTCCACAATACATAGGGTTGCCGTGCACTACTGCTGACCGCTGCCCTATACTGCAGCAGTCCTTCATTGGTATAGGGACTGACGTACAGTCTGCTAATCACTAACACACAACCTGCTTGGTCCACAAAAGTTCTTATAAGGACTGGTAACTTGGTATAGGGTGCTACGGTACATAGGCCTGAGTGCGTTACAGTCTGCTGTTCTGTAAGGACCGCTATCGGTCCACAATACATAGGGTTGCCGTGCACTACTGCTGACCGCTGCCCTATACTGCAGCAGTCCTTCATTGGTATAGGGACTGACGTACAGTCTGCTAATCACTAACACACAACCTGCTTGGTCCACAAAAGTTCTTATAAGGACTGGTAACTTGGTATAGGGTGCTACGGTACATAGGCCTGAGTGCGTTACAGTCTGCTGTTCTGTAAGGACCGCTATCGGTCCACAATACATAGGGTTGCCGTGCACTACTGCTGACCGCTGCCCTATACTGCAGCAGTCCTTCAGCGGTATAGGGACTGACGCACAGTCTGCTAAACACTAACACACAACCTGCTTGGTCCACAAAAGTTCTTATAAGGACTGGTAACTTGGTATAGGGTGCTACGGTACATAGGCCTGAGTGCAGTACAGTCTGCTGTTCTGTAAGGACCGCTATCGGTCCACAATACATAGGGTTGCCGTGCACTACTGCTGACCGCTGCCCTATACTGCAGCAGTCCTTCAGCGGTATAGGGACTGACGCACAGTCTGCTAAACACTAACACACAACCTGCTTGGTCCACAAAAGTTCTTATAAGGACTGGTAACTTGGTATAGGGTGCTACGGTACATAGGCCTGAGTGCAGTACAGTCTGCTGTTCTGTAAGGACCGCTATCGGTCCACAATACATAGGGTTGCCGTGCACTACTGCTGACCGCTGCCCTATACTGCAGCAGTCCTTCATTGGTATAGGGACTGACGTACAGTCTGCTAATCACTAACACACAACCTGCTTGGTCCACAAAAGTTTTTATAAGGACTGGTAACTTGGTATAGGGTGCTACGGTACATAGGCCTGAGTGCAGTACAGTCTGCTGTTCTGTAAGGACCGCTATCGGTCCACAATACATAGGGTTGACGTGCACTACTGCTGACCGCTGCCCTATACTGCAGCAGTCCTTCAGCGGTATAGGGACTAAGAGTTTTGTCACAGGGTGATTTAAAAAATGACAGGCAGAGGAAGAGGCAGGCCCTTCCGCAGGGGTGGTAGGGGTAGGGCAGGAGCAACAGCCTTGAGCCAAAGTGGGAAGTTGCAGAAGGTGCGTTCAATTACTTTAAAGGACGCACCAGACTTGGTTGAGTGGCTCACTCAGCCTTATTCTTCTGCACCCTCCTCATCCTCTCGATCTGCACCCTCTTCTTCACTCTCTGCTATGTGCACCCCCAAAGACACTACCACCAACAACACGACCACCACCACCACCACCACATACCTTCCGCTTGAGTCACTGGAATTATTTTCCGATCCATATCAAGAGGACATTTCTGATGCGCAGCCACTCTTGGTATTGGATCAGGAAGAGGAGGTAGCAACAAGCGCTACTCAGCAGTCTGACGCCAGTACCCAGATCAGCCCAAGGAGGAGGTTGGTCCCCGGTGTTGCTGCCTACTCTACTTATAGCGGTGGGGAAGGTGACGTTGATGATGACGTGTCTAGTGATGTCACGTGGGTGCCCACAAGAGAGGAAGAGGAGGGGAGTTCAGAGGGAGATATGGACCAGCAGATAGGGAGGAGAAGCAGCAATGACTTACATTGCACAGCAGGGACAAAGCAGACTGCAAATGTATCAGGAGCGAGTCATCGACCATGTACGGTCACATCTGGCGCTCCCAGGACACCGGCACATGGCTCCGCAGTGTGGGCTTTTTTTAACGTGTCCGCTGCTGACAATAGCGTTGCCATCTGCAATCTTTGCAGTCAACGCGTTAGTCGCGGTAAGCCCAATACTCACCTAGGGACGACCGCCTTAAGAAGGCACATGAGCAGCCATCACCGAGCCCAGTGGGAGCAACGGAACACACAAAGCCACACTGCAGGCTCTCACCGTCCAGCCTCGTCTTCTACTTCTCCTTCTCCTCTCTCCTCACAATTGTCCTCCACTCCACCTTCCATCACGCCAAGCTCACATTTTTCTGCAAAAAGGCAGGCTTCCGTGGGCCTAATGTTTGAGCGTAAAAAAATGATGACGCCGGATAACCCTCTTGCCCAACGGTTGGCGGCTGGCTTGTCAGAACTCATAGCCCGCCAACTACTGCCATATAAACTGGTGGACTCGGAGGCCTTTCGCAAATTTGTGGCCATTGGAACACCACAATGGAAGGTCCCAGGAAGGAAGTATTTCTCAGAGAAGGGCATCCCAGAGCTATATGGCCATGTTCAGCGGCAAGTGAATGTATCTCTGGCACACAGTGTCGGTGCCAAGATACATCTGACCACAGACACGTGGTCTAGCAAACACGGGCAGGGAAGGTATATCAGTTTTACTGCCCACTGGGTGAACCTTCTGACGGCCGTCAAGCATGTAACCCGTGGCACCCGTGTAGATTTGGTTTTACCGCCACGGATTGCATGCAGGCCTGACTCTTCTTCTCCTCCTCCTACTCCATCCTCCTCCCTCTCCTCCTCAGCTGCCTCCTCCTTTTCCGCTGCTAGCGTCTCTTCCACTGCACCGCCCAAGCTCCCCAGAACCTATTCCACATGCCAGGTGAGACGTTGCCATGCCGTGCTGCGTCTGTTGTGCCTGGAAGCAAAGAGCCACACTGGCCCGGCACTCCTTTCAGCTTTGCGTTCACAGGCAGATGAGTGGCTAACACCGCTCAATTTGACAGTTGGTAAAGTGGTGTGTGACAACGGTGCCAATCTGCTTAGCGCATTGAAACAGGGCAAAATCACGCACGTGCCGTGCATGGCACACGTCTTAAACTTGGTCGTGCAGCGATTCCTTGTCAAATACCCTGGGGTCCAGGACATCTTGCGGCAGGCAAGGAAAATCTCGGCCCATTTCAGAAGATCTTACACGGCCATGGCTCGCCTTGCTGACATTCAGCGGCGACACCATCTGCCGGTCAGACGTCTTATTTGCGATTGCCCGACGCGATGGAACTCAACCTTCTATATGCTTGATAGGCTGCTCCAGCAGAAACGTGCAGTTAACGTCTACCTGTATGAACTCTGCGAAAGAAACGGTTCTGGGGAGCTGGGTTTTTTTTCACCGCGCCAGTGGCTGCTCATGCGCGACACATGCAGACTTCTGCGGCCATTTGAGGAGATCACCAAACTGGTCAGTCGCAGCCATGGCGCCATCAGTGACATGGTACCTTATGCCTTCTTTCTGGAGCGTGCATTGCGTCGTGTCATTGATCAGGCTGTGGAGGAGCAGGAGCGGGAAGATGAGGAAGTCGCAATGCTGGATGAATTCCCAGGGGGGGCTACTCTATCTGAGACAAGTCAACAACAGGAGTCTGATGAGGAGTCAGAGGAGGATGGTGCCGGGGCGGATGAGCAGGAGCAAGAAGAGCATGCTTTAAACCTTTCTGGGATCCCTGTTGTGCGAGGATGGGGAGAGGAGAATGAAGAGGACGACATTATCCTGGATGATGAGCAGGAGCCAGGCCACCACACCGCTTCCACTTTAGTGCAAATGGGGGCCTTCATGCTCCAGTGTTTTAATAGGGACCCCCGTATAAAAAGCATGAGGGTCAAGGACCAGTACTGGGTGGCAACGTACTTAGACCCCCGGTACAAACACAAAATGGCGGAAATGTTACCGCCGTCGCAGAGGGCTGTCAGAATGCAGCACTTCCAGGCCTTGCTTCGAGAAATGCTGCATTCTGCTTTTGCGTGCGCTGGCAGAGGAGCAATTCCCACTCCCAGAGAAGGATTTGCGGGTACCAATCCAACAGCGCCTGCAAGAAGAGGCCGGTTTGAAGATGTGTTGGTGACTTCGGATATGAGGTCATTCTTTCAGCCGACCCATCGACAGGTGTCATCCGGATCCAGCATCAGGGAACGCCTAGACCGTCAGGTGTCCGACTACATTGGGTTAACGGCCGATGTGGACGCTCTGAGGAGTGATGAACCCCTAGACTACTGGGTGGGCAGGCTTGACCTCTGGCCAGAGCTTGCCCAATTTGCAATCGAACTGTTGGCTTGCCCCTCATCCAGTGTCCTGTCCGAAAGGACGTTCAGCGCAGCAGGGGGGATTGTGACCGATAAGCGTACTCGCCTAGCTCACCACAGTGTTAACTACCTCACATTTCTAAAAATGAATGAGGCATGGATCTCGGAGGAATTCAACACATGTGATCAGTAGACCATGTATATGTCTATAAACAATTTTTGGAATCAAGCACACAGACCTTCTTAATTCATTTGGCTCACTTCCCTGACCCAAAAAAGCACACCGTACTATATGCCCCTACCCTCCTCTTTGAAGAGGTTGAGCGGTGTCATATTTCTACTGGGGCTGCTTATTATGAGGGGTTCCCACCATCCCTGTGCTGTGCTGACTTCCTCCTGGGTGTTCTTATTATGAGGGGCTCCCACCATCCCTGTGCTGTGCTGACTTCCTCCTGGGGGTTCTTATTATGAGGGGATCACACCATCCCTGTGCTGTGCTGACTTCCTCCTGGGGGTTCTTATTATGAGGGGATCACACCATCCCTGTGCTGTGCTGACTTCCTCCTGGGGGTTCTTATTATGAGGGGATCACACCATCCCTGTGCTGTGCTGACTTCCTCCTGGGGCTGCTTACGGTGCTGCTGTCAGCGCTGTATGTCACGGAGCTGCTGTCAGCGCTGTATGTCACGGAGCTGCTGTCAGCGCTGTATGTCACGGAGCTGCTGTCAGCGCTGTATGTCACGGAGCTGCTGTCAGCGCTGTATGTCACGGAGCTGCTGTCAGCGCTGTATGTCACGGAGCTGCTGTCAGCGCTGTATGTCACGGAGCTGCTGTCAGCGCTGTATGTCACGGAGCTGCTGTCAGCGCTGTATGTCACGGTGCTGCTGTCAGCGCTGTATGTCACGGAGCTGCTGTCAGCGCTGTATGTCACGGAGCTGCTGTCAGCGCTGTATGTCACGGAGCTGCTGTCAGCGCTGTATGTCACGGAGCTGCTGTCAGCGCTGTATGTCACGGAGCTGCTGTCAGCGCTGTATGTCACGGTGCTGCTGTCAGCGCTGTATGTCACGGAGCTGCTGTCAGCGCTGTATGTCACGGAGCTGCTGTCAGCGCTGTATGTCACGGTGCTGCTGTCAGCGCTGTATGTCACGGAGCTGCTGTCAGCGCTGTATGTCACGGTGCTGCTGTCAGCGCTGTATGTCACGGAGCTGCTGTCAGCGCTGTATGTCACGGAGCTGCTGTCAGTGCTGTATGTCACGGAGCTGCTGTCAGCGCTGTATGTCACGGAGCTGCTGTCAGCGCTGTATGTCACGGAGCTGCTGTCAGCGCTGTATGTCACGGTGCTGCTGTCAGCGCTGTATGTCACGGAGCTGCTGTCAGCGCTGTATGTCACGGAGCTGCTGTCAGTGCTGTATGTCACGGAGCTGCTGTCAGCGCTGTATGTCACGGAGCTGCTGTCAGCGCTGTATGTCACGGAGCTGCTGTCAGCGCTGTATGTCACGGTGCTGCTGTCAGCGCTGTATGTCACGGAGCTGCTGTCAGCGCTGTATGTCACGGAGCTGCTGTCAGCGCTGTATGTCACGGAGCTGCTGTCAGCGCTGTATGTCACGGAGCTGCTGTCAGCGCTGTATGTCACGGAGCTGCTGTCAGCGCTGTATGTCACGGTGCTGATGTCAGTGCTCTGTATTACGGTGCTGCTGTCAGTGCTCTGTATCTCCTGCACCCTCTTGTTTGCCTACCCTGGTCCCTGACCTTCCCTCTCCTCCATTGCCTTCATTAGCTCCATAGTCCTGAATTGTCAGAACAATTTCCCAAATAAAAAAAAAATGCTTGTAGTTATCGATCCCAAATTCACCTCATACATGTATTATGCTATTGTCCAGGTGGTGGGACTACGTGCTACCCCCTAATAATTACCCCGTGGCCGCAAATTCGACCTAAAGGTTTGCGAAATTCGCCTCCCATTGAAGTCAATGGAGCCCGCGGCGAACGGTCGTTTTCGCGAACGTTTGTGCCCGTTCGCGTTTCGCGTTCGCGAAACGTCCCGTCGGAAGTTCGTCCATCACTAATCAGGTCAAGGGGCAGTTAGAGTTCTAGGCAGGATATTGGCTGCCAGAATTGTGAACACCTAGATGTATACACCTGGTGAGGGGCTCAAAGGTATATGACCTGTAGAAAACAAACAATTTATTCTGGTTGTCCTCTTTTCTGTCCTGGAGGCTAAAGGTACACAGAAGGTACGCTGCCTGTTTTAATCCATTAAGGGGCCACTTTTGAGGGGTAAAAAAAACAATCCCTTCAGGGTGATCATTTGTTGCAGATTCCTACCTTTTTCTCTTTTGAGGAAATTGTTGTTTGTTTCACTATGTCCTTTGCAAACGGATTTTTGAATGTTAGGGTTTGCACACAGATAATTTCCCGGTGCGCTCGCAGTGTTCTAACTGGGAAACCTGCATCCCTGTAGTAGATAAGCCCTAGGAACCGTCTCACTAAAAATGAAATTTCTATTGCAGAGGATGCCTAAATGTCACTCATATATTATGAGTTTTTATAGCAGTTTTTATTCTTGTACACTATGCACCACATGCGCCACATGGAGCTAGGTGCCAGGGATGATGCACAAGAGTGACATAATCAGGCACTGCCCAGACAGCAGAGAACCCAGAAGTAGTAGTAAGGAAATGGCAGAGGGCACACTTTGCACATTACAGAAAAAGGTCCATAAATTACAAAATGGCGTGTGTAACATTTGTAAACACCAAATAACTTTTTTTTTATGAAAAGTGAGTTTTCCTTTACCATGTATGGTAAAAAGGACTCATATATAATCAATAATGACACTAAAATGTGTACAAAATAACAAAAAATAAAAAAGGTAATTAATCTCCTATATCACCCTAGATATGCTTTTCTTTAGCCACTTACCGACCACAATACACACAGGCATATATATATATATATATATATATATATATATATATATATATATATATATATATATATATATATATATATATATATATATATATATATATATATATATATATATATATATATATATATATATATGCGTTGCGGTTTGCAAGTGGTTTACCAGGATTATGGCTGAAGATATCAGCCATAACACTGGTACTGTTTTGTGGAGCCAGCAGCTGGCTTTCTCATGAAAGCATTCTGAGCAGTTCATAAGCCCTGCTGCTCGTTGGTGTTTCTCTGGCTTACCCTTTCTGCAGGTTCGCCAAGAAATTAAACGGCTGCTCTCATAGGCGATCAAAGAGTGAATACGTTTGATCAACTCTATGGCCTTGGAGGACCAGAGCGACGTCATGATGTAATTGCCGGTCCAGGCTGCAAGTAAAAAATATTTTCTTTTTAAACCAAAAGATGAAAATATATAATTTTTTTCTTTTTGACCCAAGATCTCTCCGTAAAGAGCACCTTCCACCCTTTTTTCTATTACAAGGGATGTTTACATTGTGATAAAAAAAAAAAAAAATGAACAGTGTAAAAATAAAAAATAAAAAGCAAAATAAATAAGAGAAACATTTTTTAAGCATCCCCATCCCTCCGTGCTCGCGGTCAGAAGCTAACATATATATAAGTTGCGCATACATATGTAAACGGCGTTTGCACCACACATGTCAGGTATCGCTGTGAAAATTAGAGCAAGAGCAATAATTTTATCACTAGACCCCCTCTGAAACTCTAAACAAGTAACCTGTAAAGGTGTTTAAAAAGTAGATTTTTAGGTACTGTAGTTTGCTGCCATTTGCTGCCATTCTAGTGTGACATGTTAGGTATCTTTTTACCCGGCTTAACATTATCTTTCACATTTTACAAAACAATAGGGGTAAATATTGTGTTTTTTTATTATTATTATTCATTAAAGTGTATTTATTTTAAAAGAAAGTGCGTTCGCAAAAACGCTGTGCAAATACCGTGTGACATAAAAAATTGCAATGATTGCTATTTTATTCCCTAGGGTCTCTACTAAAAAAAATGTATAATATAAATGTATCATTTTTGGGGGTTATAAGTAATTTTCTAGCAAAAAATACTGATTTAAACTTGTAAACAAAAAGTGCCAGAAAAAGCCTGGTTGGCCAGTTGCCAGCATGGGCCAACTAATAGACTAACATTGTATATAGGTACTCTGGAAGCATGAAGCTACATAGAGCTGTATCTATTCCGCAGTGAAAAGTTTCTGCCCATATAGAGATCCGTCATAGCATTGGTATACTGTATATGTCAATAACAAATAACTACAATAAATATGTTTTAAAAATAATTTCTGCTAAATGGTTAAAAAAAGGAGAATAATCGTTAAAGTACTTGTTGCTTCTATGTGATGTGCTCTGTTAATTACGCTAAATGTTAGGCTGTAGGATACCTGTTTTACATGCCCGCCAATCAACTCACACTAGGAAAATAATAAGAAGTCTATGCTAGTAAAAAGGCCAGATAATTTAACTCAGTGACACATGGTGACATTCAGAAATTGCACAGCTATTTTAAAATGCAGAAAATCTTAGACAAGATCAACAATGCAGAGAAGACAGCTGCTGTCATCCTAATTTAAATGCAAAAACACTAGGTTGTCCCCAGAAAACAAGATTTTCCATTTTAATCATTCTACAGCACTTTTTTCATTTATGTTAATGACTCACAATCCAATGACCACAAAACAACAATACACAAGGGTGTTGTTTGTTTTTTGTTTTGTTTTTTAGCAACTCCTGCAAGCACAATAAATTCATGCCAACTCTACATATAGTACTCACTGCCAAGTCGATTCATCTTGCTCCAGGTTGGTTGCTTTGAAAAAAAAAATGAATCCAGTGGATCAGCATGCTGGCAAGGTGACCTGCATGTATAGCCGTGGCAGCAATAATCATGCAGATAACCTATTTTACTGATGACAGTTATAGTTATATTTATAAGATTTTTTTTCACTAATGAATCACCTGTTGTTTTCCAATTCTGTAATTTATATACATATACTGTATATAAAATAATGAAACAACCTCAACTGATTTTAAAGCAAGTGATAAGCATATTATGACTTTGGAATGTACTTCTTATGCTTTCTTAGAAGATTGTGTTGAAATAATAACACTTAGATAATCTATTTATATTGGTGTATGTGAGTTTTGTACTATGCTTTCGGACCTCCTCCATCACTGATTCATATTTTGCGGCACCACTGTTGCTGTGTTTAGAACGCAACTACCAGCATCTACAAATCAGGGTTAATTTACTAAAGTCAAATAGACTATTCACTTTGCAAGTGATTTTGCACCGCTTAGTGAATGTGGTGAATTTTCACTTTCCAAAGATTATCTAATCACATACAATGAAAATAAAAATACAGCATGATTAGCTCCCTTTCTGCTCAGGTCCTAGTGGAAGATGGCCAAACGCAAGACAATTGGCATTGTGGGTAAATATGGAACCTGGTATGGTGCTTCCCTAAGGAAAATGGTCAAGAAAATTGAAATCGGCCAACATGTCAAGTGCACTTACTTCTTCTGTGCCAAGACCAAAATAAAGAGGAAGGCTGTAGGAATCTGGCACTGTGGTTCTTGCATGAAAATTGTAGCTGGAGGTGCCTGGACCTACAACACCACATTGGCCATCACAGTGAAATCTGCCATCAGAAGACTGAAGGAATTGAAAGACAAATAGATCAACCATCCTTCTGAAGTTTTGCTCCCCCTCTGTTTTTTCTGGACGGTTCTTTAATAAAGGATGTCCTGTAAAATGGGGGGGGGGGGGGGGGAATACAGCATGATTAAATGGTGGAAGTCAGCAGAGCATCACCTCATGCACTGAGCTCGGAGGAAAATGCTTTCTTGTGAAGTGTAATTTCTCTTGATAAGAGAGCAGCCTATTTGCCTTTAGTAAATCAACTTCACTGTCCTAAATAAGTCTTTAATAAACTGCAGATTAGCCCTAATCCAGCAGTTGTTGAAAATATACTAGCTTGTTTACTGTATCAATGTAAGCTTAAAGAGTGAGGTGTTTTTCCAAAAAGGTTTTTGGATGCCCCTAATAAATTATGAGAATTTGTAAGACAAACAATTGATGCATTGGAAGACCACTCAACCAAATCAGAGGGATTGCATTGTAACACCCTATATACAAAGGCACAATATGTAAGCTATATATGCATACATAAGCCAGAAAATGGGTTCTATTTATGGTGATCACCTTTTAGGGTTTAAAGTCTACTCTGTCATTGAACCCCATTGTATCTCCACAAATATCCCTTCCCTTATTTTTACCACCTTATCCCAATTTTAACTACAACAACAGGTTGTCAAAGCCATTTTAGTAGAATGCCGAAAGAAAAGTCTATGAATGTATTCATTCGCTTTGGCTTCAAGCCATTCCAAATAGATGCAATTTAACTTTTTTCTGTCTATGACTTATATACTATTGACATTTTTAGCTTCATCAAGGTAACTGATAAAGATATACATACAGTATCTCACAAAAGTGAGTACACCCCTCACATTTTTGTAAATATTTTATTATATTTTTTCATGTGACAACACTGAAGAAATGACCCTTTGCTACAATGTAAAGTAGTGAGTGTACAGCTTATTTCACTAATCCCAAAACGTATCACACGTATACCATTAGAGATTTCAATTCTTGTGACACCTTAGGAGTTGTTTGTGCCATTAAATGTCCTTGCAATTTAATTTACATTTGTAGAACTAAAAGAGCACTCAAAGTCAGGATGAAGGAATATGTGAGGAACATTAGGAATGGATTTAATAATCACCATATATCCATCCATTTTAGAGATAAGCATAACAAAAACCCAGAAGGTTTACAATTCTGGGGCATAGAGGCTCCCAAGCATCATTGGAGAGGCTGTGATTACATTGGAGAAGTCATGGTGGATACATCAGATGGGGTCTCTTGCTCTGGGGGGGAGGGGGGGGGGTTGAACAAGGAGTTTGACCTTCAATGTTTTAATGGTTTAATGCCACTCATGGTTCAGTATATTTTTATTTTTGTCAGGTGGCTATTTTTATTTGACCCAGTTTTCTGGGTACATGGTATATTGAAAATATTGAGACAATTCATTTTCTATCTTGTTATTTCTTTTTGGATACCCTTACTAATTTATTTTCTAACAATCATAACTTCTACGTAGACTGGATGGGGGCTATTACCAGCTAGGGATGGGCCAAATAGACTCCTGTTTGGTTCGCACCAGAACTTCCGAACACCGTGAAAGTTCGGACTCACATAACGAACCCCTATTAAATCAATGGGACCCAAACGTCAAAAATCAAAAGTGCCCATTTTGAAGGCTTATATGCAAGTAATTGGGCATACAGTGGTTATAGGGGTCTGGGATTTGCCCTGGGGGACATGTATCAATAAAAAAAGTTTGTGAAAAACTAAATTTTTAAATGAGCAGTGATTTCTTGATTTTTAAAGTGAAAGCCTAAAAATGAAAAATTCCTTCCAATACAGTGCCTTTGGTCCCCTTAGTCTACCTGTAAAGAGACAAATTTGTACCATGTCTAGAATCTGATGCAGTAATAACTGCATTTATAAAGCCAAAATTACATTTTCCCTGCAAGCCTTTATTTTGCTCAGCAACAGCTGGGGAGCCAGTCTGTGTGATGATACCACAATGTAGTGCAACAAGATTAGAGATTTTGTGGATACATTCTGGTGCCTCTTTGACTTTGTATAGAAGTAACGGGTGCATAAAAATTGGTCTTTGGGTGTCAGTGGCGCCTTCCCACCATAGCTCTATAGAGGTAATCTTGATGAAAGCAAGAATTGGCCTTGCTGTAAAAAAATTGCAATGATATGCACCTGTCAAACAGGTGCAGAAAAATTACTCTTTGGGTGTCGGGGGTACCTTCCCACCGAAGGCAAAAAAATTGCAACGATATGCATATGGTTGGTGTTTTTGCCATGTTTGATGCTTCGGGGAGTGGGCCGGGAGATAACAGTTGCAGAATGTGATGGAATAGAGTGACTGCTCTCTACTCTTTCTTGATGTCAGCCTCCTTGGGGTTGTGCCGCCTCACCTTCAGTTTCCTCCTCTGCTCTATCTGGCACCCAAGTCGCATCAGAGACCTCGTCATCATCATCTCCATCTCCTCCATCTTCATCATTACCACTGGGGACAACTTGACAATACGCTGCAGCTTGGGGAACATGAATGCCAATTTGTCTACCAGTGTCCCTCCGTCTCTCTAGGCTCATGTTCCTGTCATCCTCAATCTCAGAACCAACATCTGAATCCAGTAATTGCTGGGCATCATCAAGGAGCAAGTGGGTGACATTGTGGTCAAATAACTCAGCTGACACCTCAATGACTTATGTTGGGGCCATGGCAAGAATAGATGTGGATAAGGAGGCAGGTTTATCCACTCTGACAACTGCAGAGGACTACACACTTGTCTCTCCTTGCGTGAGAGAGGATGAGGAAGATGAGGAAGGTTTAGTAAGCCAGTCCACCACCTCCTCTGCATGCTGTGGCTGGATAGCATGGGCAAACTCACTAAACAGAGGAAATGATGCCCTGCCTAAGGACTGACCACCACGTCCATCTTTCTCTGTGGACACATTTGTTGCTGGCCCCCTTACAGTGCCAAGGGAACGTCTGAATCTCCTTGTTGTCCTCCCAGACATTATTGGGAGGGAGGGGGCGGTACTTATTAGCAAATGTAAAGAATAAGTTGAAATCTGTACGTAGATGCACTTTAATCAATGTAGAGAGGTGTTTGGTGCACTTTAATTTGAGTACTCACAGTACAAAGACACACTCCACGGATACACTATAATATACTGCAATATAATGTGCCAAACCTACAGTGACGCACAGAACTATATGGCGTTAAACTGGCAGTAACGCACACAAAACTAAATGGCATTAAACTGGCAGTAACGTACAAAACTATATGGCGTTAAACTGGCAGTAAAGCACACAGAACTGTATGGCGTTAAACTGGCAGTAATGCACACAAAACTATATGGCATTAAACTGGCAGTCATCAAATAGACGGTGTTCCACCGTCACTACACTGACGCTATCTGAACTGTGCCTACTCTAGCTATACACTAATGTAAAGATTACTGACACGGTCTCACTACACTACACTGAAACTATCTGAGCTGTCCCTACTCTACACTAATGTATGTATGAATGTCACGGTCTTACTACACTACAGTGAAACTATCTGAGCTGTCCCTACTCTAGCTGCACACTATGCAAAGCTGAATGATGGTCCTCCTCACTACACTCACACTATCCCTAGACTGACACTAAACTAATATTTTACACTTACAATTGAAGCAAAATAGCACAGTATAGCACACTAACTAATAGCACTGAACAGAGCCTTGTTCTATCTCTCTCCATGCCAAAATCACACTGAAAATGCCTGCCATTGAAAGAATACTTTTATACTGTACGGCGGGAATAAGCCATGATTTGATAAAGTCACGATGACAGTGCCCAGTCATGACTCTGACAGTGCTCTGTGCCCTGATTGACTGAAGCTTTCACTGCTTCAGCCAATCAGGGCTTGCAATGCACTGTTCAGTGCTGCAATGCATTGTGTTTGGTTCAGGGGGCCAAACAAACTTGTTTGTTCACGTTCGTCAATGTCCAGACAGTGAAAGTTTGGTACAAACTTATGCTTGGGCTGAACCATTCGCTCATCCCTAATACCAACATGTAGGTAAATACGGGATGGGTTCTTTAGCATCTTGATGGTGGCACCCCAGCTTTGAATGTAGATGGTTGTTGATCCTGACAATTGCCACACAAGTTTAATCTTGGATGGTTGTTGATCTGCACAGTATCAACACTTATTAGGTCCCTGCAGTAAGGACATGTAGGCTGTGGTTAAGTAGGGAAATAGCTTAGCATGTAAAGTGATATTTGCGAAGATAAATAGTGAGGGGGTCTTGCACTAAGATAGATGGTAAGGAGGGTTCGCATTATCCTCTGGAGTAGTCTTTAAATTGGGCATTATCAGATTAATTGTACATTATTGATATAGTGGGGGGATATTACTGTGTACAAGTTTTGTTTTGTTATGGGTTCTCTATTTGTCGAATGAGCCCTTATTTTGGATTGATCACTGGGTACTCTCATTGAGTCAATCTGTAATTAGTTTTTCATTATACCTTGGTTTGTTGGATTAGTTTACTTCATATACATTGATGGTGATAAAATAATGGGTCCATATATATATATATATATATATATATATATATATATATATATATTTTTTTTTTTTTTTTTTTTTTTAATACTGGGTATCGGAAATAAATCCACGGTTTGGATGTCGGAAATTCCAATCGTCTGTATGCAGCATAATACATGCTGTACACTCACTACTTTACATTGTAGAAAAGTGTAATATCTTCAGTGCTGTCACATGAAAAGATATAATAAAATATTTACAAAAATGTGAGGGGTTTACTCACTTTTGTAAGATAATGTGGGTGTATAATATGTTTGAACTACAGGATACAGTATATATATATATATATATATATATATATATATATATATATATATATATATATATATATATATATATATAATACAGATATATACTGTATCCTGTTACAAGTTGGTAGTGCTTATTTTGTTGGTCGTTTTATGATACTTCTTCAAATTGTATTCAATCTTCAATCTTTGATTCAAGGCAAACCAAAGGTTATATTCTTGTACTTTTTTATTGTTGGTAAACACTGAATCGAAGATATTGTCCTAGGTTGATGTGCTGACATCATTTAGGTATATTGCCTGTTGTTTTCCAGCATTCAGATTGCTGTTCATGAATTCATGACTCAGTTTCAAGCAGAGATGCTGTCTAAATGCAAATGTTCTGTCCTATACATCTTTTGAATTTTCGATAAAATTGTCATCATCATGGCCTAAGAAAATTTTAGTCTAATTTTCGGACTATAAGCTATTGCTGCATTTAAAAGGGAATACACAAGAAAACACTATGAAATGTGCTTTTGAATGGATATGAATTGAGTAGTCTGTCGCCGGTACATTTCCTTATATACAGATGTCTAGTCCATGATAGAAGTCTGGACATTAAACAGCAGGAAACTCATTTCAGGAGAAAGCTGAAATTTAATAAGCATTTAAAGTATTATCAATAGCATGTTCAGAAATAATAACACAAATGTGTACGTTCAGATGATGGAATTGATAACAAAACAAAGTGTACACATTAGTGACTTCATTATGTCCGAATCCCACTTTCAGTTTAAATCAGAACAAAGGGTGTTTAAATTTATTAAGAAAGTCTGTCTCCTACTATTAGCCACAGAGTGGGACCCTTGCTCACTGTAAAGGAAGCATTGGTCTCATTGCAGAGGTCCGACAAGCTCCCTAATGTGTCAGACCTATAACTCTGTAATCAGCAATCCTTATCCCTGTTGATTGATTAGTCCTGGCTCTGACACAGTGGGGTTGATTTACAAAAACTGGAGCCGGCCAAATCTGGTGCAGCTCTGCATAGAAACCAATCAGATTTCAAGTTTTATTGTCAAAGCTTAAAAGAGAAGTATGGGATTTTTTTTTTTATCCTATAATCATACTTACTTAGGGGGATGCAGCATTGGTCCGATGCTGCATCCTTCCCCCACTGCCTCTTCACTGAGAATCGAGCCACCGAACACCGCCGATGGCCCGGTTCTTTCACCTCCCTGAGCAGATAACTGCTGCTTGTCAATCAGCAGCTCTCCTCTCTGTTCCTCCACGTTCACTGGAGCACTGAGCTGTGGAGGGGCTTGCTGAGAGGCCAAGACTCATATCGGTCCAGCACCTGGCAGATCCAAACTTCCAGAGTCGGGATGAGGAGGTACCTGGACTGATTCCAATTACATCAGCAGAGAGCGGACTTTCAACCCCTCTCTGCTGAAAATAGGTCACAGGAGTGAAAAACGAATTGCACTCTTGTGACCCATAGGAAAAGCCCAGCCAAATGAGCTCAGGCTGGACTTCTCCTTTAACCGACATTTGTACTGCGGCAACATGGCTCGGCTGCATGAATCGCCGTTATGTTACTTCGGTAACATAAACGGCCACTATGGGGCGCTTGCATGGCGCCGGAGGCGCGCACACCCGCTCGCTCCACCCAAGCTGATCCGAGTGCCTGGCAGTCTTGATCACCGCTGGACTCCCGCAATCACTCAGGGCACATGGAGAACCAGGAGCTGTGTGTAAACTGTAAACTATAAACACACTATTTTTGGTTGCCTGAGGAGTGAGCCGACAGATTGTCTGTTCATACAGAGTACGAACAGCGATCTGTTAGTTTCCCTGCACAGTCCCCATCCCCCTTCAGTTAGACTGTCTCCATCCCCCTTCAGTTAGGTACACTGGCCCCTAGTGTTAACCCCTTCAATGCCAGTGACATTTTTACAGAAATCAATACAATTTTAATCGCACTGATTAATGTTTTAATGCCAATGGTCCCAAAAATGTGTCAAAATTGTCCAACATGTCCGCCATAATGTCACAGTCACAATAAAAATCGCCAATCACCGCCATTGCTAGTAAAAAAAAAAAATATTAATAAAAATGCCTTAAAACTATCCCCTATTTTGTAGATGCTATAACTTTTATGCAAACTAATCAATAAACGCTTATTGTGATTTTTTTTTTTTTTTTACCAAAAATATGTAGAAGAATACTTATCGGTTTAAACTGAGGAAAAAAATGTTTTTTTATATATTTTTTGGGGGTATTTATTATAGCAATAAGTAAACAATAATGCGTTTTTTTCAAAATTGTTGCTTTTTTTGTATATAGCGCAAAAAATAAAAACGGCAGAGGTGATCAAATACCACCAAAAGAAAGCTCTATTTGTGGGGAAAAAAAGGACGTCAATTTTGTTTGGGAGCCAGGTTGCACGACTGCGCAATTGTCAGTTAAAGCACACAGTGCCGAATCGCAACAAAGCAGTCTGGTCTTTGGCCAGCCAAATTGTCCAGGGCTTAGGCAGTTAATTAAGCAAGCTGATGTTAGACGCTGATTGGCTACCATGCACAGCTGCACCCGATTGAGTGGGAAGGGTGTAGGATCACTTTCCCAAAGAAAGCAAGGGTCCCACTTAGTGCTAAGCAGGCAATACATAGGCTTTATAAAGTTGTGGCTGGTTTTAAGGAAAACATACTGTAATAATGTGCACACCTTTTGCTGGGTGCTCCTGGAACATATTTAAAGTGTATGAGATGTACATTCAGTTTAACATTTATTTTATCTACATGAATTTTCTGCTGTGAATTTCTTTTGGTATAAAATGTAAGAAGTTAAACATTGCAGGGTATATTTATAAAAACATTTTTGAAAGATTGTTACAAGCATTTTTCCCAGAGTGTCCAAATTTTCCCCATACATTCTGTGGACCGTCCGCTGTATCTCCTTTCCAAAATACAGCATATATTCTGATGAGGTATTTCAGAAAAAATACCACATTTTGACCACTAGATGGACATGATAATTATAGAAAGACATAGTATTAGAGAAAATACTGGGAAAGTTCATGCAGACTGGACGAATGCTTGTGCCATTCATCCATCATATGTTTTACAAATAGACCAACATGTCTTTATTTTCGCAAACAAATCTCTTTATGCTGTGGATTCTAGCCTTGGGATTATGATGTGTTTTCTGTGGAGTAAAAGCTAATCACTGAGATTCTGCTTCCAAATTTTTGCTTTATTTTCTGGATTTCTACAAATTATGCATTAAAAAAAATCAAGTGCAAATCTGTGTAAAGAAAGATTGCTATAGTCTATGAACCACATTAACAATTGTTTTAGACTTGGTGTGACCTTGTAATGGGCATATGAAGAGTACAATATTCACCACCTAAACCATAGGAAAGTGTCTCCCAATGATTGGCCACAAAACAATTTTCAGCAAACTGTAAAGTATATTCTAATAATCTTACATTTGTCCCAAAAAACATCCTATACTGATATAATTTTTTGTCACATAACAAAACTAATGAGCTCCATGAATAAAATGAATTTGTAGTAACTCCACTGATAAGTACTGTAGAAAGACTCACTTTGCAGAGTGAAATACATAGACTTTGGATTTTGTGGAGGATACAGTGAAGTTAATATTAAAAATTTTAAATTTCCCTTTTCTTGTTATAAAAAGAAACGGTGCTCTTACTTTTTGTACCCTGGGTTTCTGCAAATTCAACCCAAGTGGCTGTAATGCCTGGATGATTTGGTGCTTAATATATTGGGGAAGCGGCAAACTAACACCAAACCCCCCCACCACTCCCCTCCCACGGGAGATGGCCGGGAATGCGGCAATCTCACACCCCCCCAGAGACGGATGTAAATGCGGAGAGTGAACCCCCACTGCACGCAGGAGATGGACATAGCGGATATTAATTTGCTTTTGTCACACAACTGGGTGGGCTTGGGGCGCAGTGCTCTGCGTCCCAAGCCCACCCTTTTTTTAAGCCAATTAGAGCCTCAGGCTCTAATCAAATACTTCAAAAATAACCCCATTGGAATCCATACATCCACTACCCTGCATGTAAGTTAGGGGCTGGGATAATGGATTAGAGGGTAGTGCCCCTGCACCCCATATAGTTACATAGTTAGCAAGGTTGAATAAAGACACCAGTCCATCCAGTTCAACCTGAGTGAGTGTCTACAATTGTCCCTATCCCTGTACATTGCACACTCACATCGGTCCCTACCCTCAAGAATCCCACAATCCAAAGTTCCCATTCTTATACTAGGGCCAATTTTGGACAGAAGCCAATTAACCTACCTGCATGTCTTTGGAGTGTGGGAGACAACTGGGGTACCCGGAGGAAACCCACGCAGCCACAGGGAGAACATGCAAACTCCAGGCAGGTAGTGTTGTGGTCATGAACAGGGCGCACCTGTTGCATGTGATTACATACCCAATCACATGCAAGGAAAATGTAAAAAAACTGCCTTTTTTTGCTTGCGCACGATTGGATGATGGAAGTCAGCAGAGTTTCATCTCATTTACTAAGCTCTGGAGCAAATTCCCTTGCAGAGTGCAGCTGGACTTGCAACATGCACTGTCTATTTGCCTTGAGTACATCAGCCCCATAGCAACCAAACAGTATTCAGTCTACTGAAGCCAAATCTGTATTAGATCAAGTTTTCTTGGTTTCTGTTGGTTAGTACACTAGTGAATTAGAATTCTTTAGAAAATAGGACCAGTGGCTACCCAGCAGAGTTATCTATTTATGGCTATTCTAACACAATAAACTAAACTAAGTTAATCAGCAGATGTTACATTGATCTGGATGGTTGAAGCATTTATGATAGTTTATATGAATAGTGGTTGCTGACACATTAAAGTACTTTGAATGTAAAGGTACATAAATAAGAAAATTTTCATTTGTATGCAACTGTAAAGTTAATCTGTAACCCAATATTACTTTCCCTGCTCTTTACTATTTCTAAAATACTTTGGTTGCTGTGTGAGGTTGCCTTCTTTTTAAATTCCAAACTCTTGTAACTACTTAATTGTAGCAGAATCTACCAAGCAATGGCAAACACTTCCCACAAGGTTTCTGTAAAAGGCCAATTAAAAAGCAATGCTTGCAACTGGCTATTTTTCAAAACCATATGCTTATATTTGAGTTGCCAGATGTTCCTTCAGCTCAAAGTGTTAGCTTAGTACAGAACTTAGGTTTAACTTTGTATACAACATAAAATATATGTATCTGAAAACTTATAAAGACATCTACCCAAAACAGTAAAATTAGGTTTTTGATAGAGCTTGTTGGGGACATTAAAAGCTTAAAGTGGTTCTAAAGTCAAAACGTTTTTTCACCTTAATGCATTCTCTGCTCTAATGTTTAAATAAAATGCCTGACTACCTGTTCTACCCCATCCCTAAACACTTACTTGGTTGCTCTCACTGCTCCAACACTGTCCTGGCAGCAGCACCGCTTCCCTCACTTCCTGTCTCACAGGAGACACTGAGAGCAGAGGAAGCCATAGGCTACAGCTGCTGTTAATCAAACATCTGTGAAGAAGAATCAGGGGCGTGGCTTACTGGTGTTGTGTTTGTCTATGCACACGCACATAGCCTGCCTCAGGAGCACACCTGCACAATTGCCTCCCTGGCACCTGGCTTGCTAAGGATGCACCCGGAGGAGGAAAGAGCAACAGTGCAGGTAGAGAACTTCCAAGGTGGAGGTAAGGGAGAACATATATATATATACACACACACACACACATACTCATAATACATATATCTTTTTTATTTTAACAAAAAAAATCAATTAAAGTGGATGCATTGTGTCTCGAATTTAATTATTGTTAAGGGGTAAATGTGACATTCACAGGTGAATTAACCACTGAAATTTAAAACACATGCACCAAGAAAATTCACCTGCTGTGAATGTTGCATAAATATCATAATCACTGCTTTTTAAATATACCCTTTAGTGGTATCTGTTAGTTTGTCTATTCATTGCGTATAAAAATATTCTCTTATATTTATATATGCTATTTTACTTTAGAAGCTTGTGAGTGAGCAATAAATGAAAGAAAAGTGGGGTTATTTGAAATTGTAGTGCAGTTGCAGGAAATCCTGCCCTGTGTTGTCTTGCTGCTGCAGGGGAATAGTTTAGATTCCAGGTGATAGTAAATGTCAGTCTGAGAGTGACAATAAACGACATTGCTTCTGAATGAATGTTTTCTAAATAGGCCAGTTCATATTAAATGGCAGGCCTATAGCTTGTGCTGGCCTCATATGTGTTCTCTGTCAGCTATCATTCTTGTTAAATGTGAAATGTATAAACAGCTGATGACTGTTTAAGTGGCAAATATCCTAAGGAATTTCTCTATAAGAAGAAATACTGTAGACATGCATGCTAAATTGCCCTGAGCCTTGGTGTGCTTGGGTATTATGCCTGTTGCTTAAAATGATGACTGCTAAGCTTTTCAACCAAACAGAATTATGAGTGTGTTGGGTTGCTATTGTCATTGTTCATGAACTAACAGTGCTTAGAGAAAATTGATGACATGTGCTTGGAAAGCAGTACAGCTTTTCTAAGAGCCTCTGAATACGTGAGCTTAAAGCTATCTTGCTCATCTCGCTGTTATCCAGACAAAAGGTTTGAGCTTTGAACACCAGCTGAAGATGAAAGATGTGACAAAACTGTAGCCAGCTAATGAAATGACACCTAAATCTGATTCATTCATCAACTCTAAAAACTGCCCTGGTAATAGTGCAATAAATGGGGTTTTAAAAAAACTGTACAAAGCATAACTTCACATTTATAAAAAAAATAAAAAAATAAACTCTACATTCTGCCTCCCCTACCATCTTCATCACATTTCCCAATTGCCTAGATATGCTAGGTATCCCCTGTTTCACATCACTGCTCTGTACACAACTTTCTTATTAGGTCAATGGCTTTGCAAAGGTTTATAGAATGTCCCCACCACCATTGACCTAACATAGAAGATTTAAAGGGAGATTGATTACAAATTTGAAGTGGCACTGTTCTTTAAAATTAAAAGAATGATAAAACTACATAAATAATTGCAAACAGTAATATTACATGTGTGTGATCTCCCAAGGTAGATAATAAATAACGTGAATAATAATAATAATACATTATCTACTGAGTTGGTACTCAAAATGCCAGTACTGCAAGGAACTTCTCATGAAGGTGTCCAAAATAACACAAATTATTATTATTATTATTATTATACAGGTTTTATATAGCGCCAACAGTTTGTGCAGCGCTTAACAAAATAAAGGCAGACATTACAGTTACATTACAATTTGGTACAAGAGGACACATGAAAATAATATTCTTATGTCTTATCACAATCCAACGTTAAAATAATACCCCTACTGGGTATTGTAGCCAAAAACACCAGGGCTGCAAATAATGCAAGATATGGCAAAAATGTGCAAATAAGCAAAAATACATTTATCAATACAGTGATAAAGTGAAAAAACAATCCAATTTAGTGACTAGTTTTTTTATATAATAGTGTCCATATAGTGTCCAAGAATAAAATCAGTATGTCCAGTGATATCCGTTGTGCAAATGTCATCAAATTTCTCAGCGATGTGATCACTCTCCCTTGCACCTCAATACACACTGTGTGTGCTAGAAGCTCACCTCATTCCCTAGACCGGAAGGTTTAAAAGCAGTTACAGTGTAAGCAATTCCTCTCCATTGGTGTGTATATCATATCCTTTCTTCCAATTAGCAATCCTATAGTTTATGGATCTGTCCACACTCTCTCCCACTATCTACTCTCCTCTCCTCCAGTGGGTGATATGGTTATACAAGAAAGAATAGACTCATTGTATAGTATTCAAATAAAAATGTATTATATAAAAAAACATAGCAACTCACATTTAAAATTGATTTCAACAGCAACAGTCTCTTCTTTCTAAAGTGACATACACAATCAGCCATAACTTTATGACTACCCACCTATATTTAACGGGTCCCCATTTGGCTACCCAAACAGCTTTAACCTGTAAAGGCATAGACACTACTAGACCCCTGAAGGTATGCTGTGGTATATGGCACCAAGCCGCCAGTAGCAGATCCTTTAATCATTTCAGTCCCGGAAGGATTCACCCCCTTCCTGACCAGAGCACTTTTTTGGCATTTGGCACTGCGTCGATTTAACTAACAATTGCGCAGCCGTGCGACATGGCTCCCAAACAAAATTGATCTCCTTTTTTCCCCACAAATAGAGCTTTCTTTTAGTGGTATTTGACCCCCCCCCCCCCCGCATTTTTTATTTTTTGCGCTATAAACAAAAAAAGAGAGACAATTTTGAAAAAAACAGTAATATTTTTTACTTTTTGCTATAATAAATATCCCCAAAAATATATTAAAAAAAAAAAAATTCCTCAGTTTAGGCCAATACATATTCTTCTACATATTTTTGCTAAAAAAATTGCAATAAGTGCTTATTGATTGGTTTGCTCAGAAGTTATAGCATCTACAAAATAGGGGATAGTTTTATGGAGTTTTTACTATCAATTTTTTTTATTAGTAATCGCAGTGATCTGCGATTTTTATCATGATGACAGGGAGCAGTGATTGATTTGATTTAGATTTGAAGAATTTGGAGGTCAAGTCAACAACTCAAACTAGTTGTGTTTCTCAAACCACTCTTGATCCATTTTTGCAGTGTGGCAGGGTGCGTTATGCTCCTGAAAAAGGCCACTGTCAGGGAATACTGTTTCTATGAGAGGTGTACTTGGTCAGCAACAATGTTTAGGTTGTTGGCAGGACCAAGATTTCCCAGCAGAACATTGCCCGAAGCAATGATTGAGATAATTAATGTTATTATTGTAGCCTGTGACCTTAATGTTATGGCTGATCAGTGGTGGCCTGGTCTAAAGAATCACATTTTCTTTTACAATACTAGTTGGCCTTCTTCCCATACCGCATCCTGGGACCATCTCTTCCCCAGGTAAGTAACGCCCCCGGCCATCCACATAATGTAAAAGAAAATGTGATTTATCAGAGCAGGTCACCTTCTTCCATTGCTCCATGATCCAGTTCTGATGCTCACATGCCAATTGTAGGTGCTTTTGTCTGTAAATACAGTTCAGCATAGGCACCCTGACTGGTCTGTGGCTCAACAGCCCCATACATGGCAAACCGCAATGTCCTTTTTTTCTGCTTTCAACACATCAACTTCAGGTACAACATGTTTACTTGCTGCCTAATATACCAACTTTCAGGTACCAGTGTAATGAGACAATGTTATTCACTTAACCTGTCAGTGGTCATAACGTTTTGGCTGTATATGAATTTATGATGTATATGATCAGTGTATATGAATTTAAACCTTTACATTGTTTATTATGAGGCAAAGGTGGTATTAGCAATGCAATTACAACATTTATTTATTAGGTAGTGAGATATATATTGCTATAAACAAAATGCCTTTTCTTATTTCTTTATTTCTGTTAACAATCAGATATTCAGAAAAAAAAAATTGTAATAGGAGGATAATGTACAGAATTCTGTCTGTTTGATATATTATGTGCATATTTCTATTTGACATAGTCACCAGGAAGTGGATCTCAGGGGAATATGTGTATAAAGGTCTGTGCACATAAAATGCATTGCCCTATCATTGAAAATATACAGTCAGACTTTATCACATGATGCTCGCTCAATCCCCCCTGGCTACTTTACCTGCCTGCCACCTTTCATTAACAATTATCTGGAAGTATTATTACCAGTTCAATCCTTTGGGAAACATAAAGGTTACTTTGCGATCACTGTGTCTATGTGAATTAAAGCTCATGATGGATCTGGATTAGTCTGCACATACATGGTAGCAGAAAACAGAGAGATGTGCCATGAAATAGCTGTAAATGTGTATGTATACAGATGTCTCAGTGTGAGCTAGCAGTGGAAGCCTGACAGCCATTCATATGTGATGATGCCAGTTATCTAATATTAACAGAATGGTGTATGATAAAGGAAGTGCGGCTAGTCTATAAAGAGTGAGTGATTCATTTTGAAACATACCGAGGATCTTTAACTATGTATGAAACATGAATATGTGCCTAGGCTTAGACATAAAGGAGGGCTGGTGCTGCTAAAAGATGAAAATAGTCAGGTATAAGAAAAAAATATATATATATATATGTTACAATGCAATGGAACAATAAAGTCAAATATAAGTGTAATATAAATCTTTTAAATACTGTAAATATAAAATATGTAAGCTTGATATAAATGATCTTATCAATGTGTTAAATTTCCAAAAAATTGTTTCTTTTGATAATATGTATTTTTATTCTATATTAGATATGTACACGTGGTATCCATGTTTGCTGCTCACTTAGGCAAGCTCAGTTTAAAGTGGTATTGACATTATATTTCTAAAAGCCATTGAATAGCAGGGATTTTATAACAGAAGAGTCCCTTGTCTATCAACGCTAATGTGATCTGAGCTGCACATGTGCAGTCCGGATCACATTTAAGGCACCCACTGTGTGCCATGGTGATGTAACTGGGTATGCGTGGGAGTGATGTCATCATGGCCTGGCCATTTAAGCACCCAAAGATACGATACTCAGAAGGAAGACTGGGCAAGAGGCTCCGTTTGAGAGGTAGGTGTGCCATAATGTGTTAGTATGCAGTTCATACAGTACTAGCACATTATAACATAACACTGTAGGGACTTATTATTTACATATTTTTTTGTGGAGTTTAATACCTCTTTAATGATTTATAATGCTACACAAGCTTGTGTTTTAATGGACTCTCTATATGGCTGATACCTTGGGGCTGATTTACCAAAAGAGTCAAGAATTCTCACACAATAAATTGTCTGAAGATGTAATTAAATTATCCAGTAATATGAAAAGCACATTCCTAATTCTTTATCTTCCACTGAGGGACACAGGAATTCTGAAAAATAAGGGTTTAAAGGGCCATCTACAGGAGTTTGAGAAACTGTTGAAAGCAGTCATATAACCCCCACCTCCTTCCAGCATGTGTTTATTTGTGCTAATTTCCTAGGGGGCTGGACACCTGTTCCTCAAAAAATATTTTTTTCTAGTCTTTATTCTTTTTTAAAGGTAACTGGTAAACCGCTGGTATTTTCTTATCTTCAATAACATCATTGAAGATTTCCACACTGCTGCTTGAGCTGGTCTCTACATTGTAGCCCACCTGCAAGCCTCATTAGCATCAGTTACTTGTATTTGTAAGTACACAAGGCCTTTGCTTCTTCTTTGACTTAGTTGTTTTCCTTTGTACGTGTGTCTTCTGAAATATGCACAGGGGACAGTGCTGCTGCAATGGGTGACCTCAGCCCATACTCACCTCCTGGTTAAGGGAAGCCTGTAATCTAGGTAAGCCTGCAATCTAGAACCAGGAACACATATTACTGTGAAGCCATCCACATTAGAAGCATCTTTAGCTCTGCTGGGCAAGACTGAGGTCTGTCCTGTGTGCAAAAAGTGTCCTCTTTGAACCTTTTTTATGTTTGTGCACAATTACTAGAGCATGTTGCTCACAGATGCCCTAAACATGCCATCCCTATCAGAGTTTAAATCTGAATCAGACATAGGAACATGGGCCTATGGCATGCTTTGGCTTGAAGGCCCAGAAAGATCAGCGCTAGAGTCCATACCTGCTTGATATAGTACTCACTACCCTGCATTTAGAGAACCAGACTGCTGTTTCAGGCCTAGAGTCTTTTAGAGCTTGTTCAGCTAGGCTAAATATTATGTTTTAGAGCTCTCACAGCTTCTACAATCTTTGCATTACACCTACTATGTAAGCACCTCCACTATGAGGACCGAAAACACATTGTAGCAATGCTGTTTACTATTGTGAGAGATTTCATTGCTTAGTTAATCTCACTCAACCATAGATGATCCGATACTGCACTGTAACAGGCATATCACCAAACAAAAATGGAAGTTAGATTCCATAATTAGTTCCCAGTTTGATTCAGTTAGATCTACGTTGCGCCCTGTGTTGTCAGTGATTTTGGTTTGTGAAACTGTGTCACTTTGAGTTAAATCCCTTAAAGAGGACCCTGACATGACCAAAATGGGCCCTCGTTTCACTGAACATTTGGAATAGATGTCTGGAGCTTTAAGCTTTACTTATGATAGCCTGTTGCAAGTATCTAAGCTTGTGTCTTCCATTGGGCTAATGTCTGTTCACATATGTAGAGCACTTTGGATATGTGCCTGGGATGCCAAAAATGTGTCCAAGGAACATTTGATGCAGTTACCCTTAGGGCTTGTGTAGACTTGCAGTTAAGTGGCATTTTTAGAATCCCCAACCTTCCCCTTTTGCTGCAAAGGCAAAAGATAGGGGTGTTTACATGCTGCAGTTGCGATGCTTTGCTTTACGCCATGGAAAAATGTATTCCCCTGTATGGTGCAGGGGAAAGTACCACTACAACATGTGACCCATTCAAGCAAATGGGGATGTGGCAAATTGTTTCAGCAATTACAGGGTTAAAACAGGTGGTGAGGTGGCATAATTACACCTCCTCACCGTCTGCCAAAGGCCTCCGGTGCTGGAAACTGCTCAGCCCTATCCCTCTCTTGAGGGACATCCCAACCTACAGTGTCGACAGGAGTCTGTCCCTACTGTTCTCTTCTCTGGTAAAGACCTGACCCTTCAGAATCCTTAAGCAGTCCTCTTCATAGCACTGGCCTCTGCATCCAACCTATTGCCTTTCTTGATATCTCTATTGTGAAATACTTAGGATATCCTGACTAAAGAGGGTACATTTCCTGTATTCTCAAAGAGAGAGCAATGCTGAGTTTGATATTGCCTGTAAACCTCATCTAGATGACACCTGTCTAATGCTGGTTTCTTTGGGTAACCATTGTGTTGAGTTATTCAGCGCAGGTATTCGCTAAAGAAGTTCACTCCCTGCAGTGTTTTTCCCCTCCTCTTTGTGTAGCAGACCCTATCCTCATATTTGTGGGCTTGTTGCAGGATGTTCTTCTAGCGTGGTCTTCCCTTCTCATGCAGCTCCCACCTCTGGCTTGGGAATCTTAAACTCTGAGAAAGATACCACAGATACCAAATGCCAATCTTTGCTGAGGGATATTATGATTTCTTCCTCCTGCCCAGGGAGGACCCCTCCGATGGACGTATCCTCTTGTCTGACCCTTGAGTTCTCTGGAATAAATAGTTCCTGAGTCATTGGGGGGTCATTCTGTTCTGATATGACCTTAGCTGGAAATCACCTGAGTGCTGAAGGGCCTTCATCTCTAGAAAATATTGGTAGCTCTCCCTGCAATAGGTCATGTGACCTGTTCCCGCCTCTGCACAATGTTTAGTTTGTCATTTGCGACCACTACCTTTCCTAGAGTCAAAGTTTTGCCTTCGGGATTCCCTTAATTGTTGGTTTTCACAATGAAGACTGAGAGTTCAGCAGATGAGTGCCCCTGATTTCCTACTCGATGGGAATACCATTGCTGAACATTCCTGTTTCCCTGAAAGGCCACCACATAGGACACATAGTCAGATGTGTAGATAGTGTAAATCTGAAGACCTTTGTGGAAACTATTGGAAATACTATAAGTATTTTTAGATGCCTTCTTTTCTCTCCTCCCTGATCAGGCAAATCATCCCAAAAATAGGATTTTTATCCCTTGATCATGGGCAGCAGATGCTGCCTTGTTCAGGGGGAGGTTATACGATTCTGAAAATCAGATAGTAAGTTGTTAAGCAGGTTTGCTGTGTGGTTTAGCACACTCTAAGAATACTGTGGGTTTTTGTTTGAAAGGAGCCCTTTTTATCCTTTTGATAGCGATGTCCTTGTAAACTAATTTGACTTATGATACTCTCATCTCTGGTTACCTTCTGTTCTGCTGTAGTTGATGACTCTAGCTTAAAGTAGTCATACCATTAACTTTCCAACAGCCTTATGGGTCTATTTTTTTGGATATAATAGTGTCAGGGGTCTCACACCTATGGCTACATCACAGAGAGATTGGTTGTCTGATCAGGAAACCTCTTTCCTCATTATGAACCTTCCTTTCCATGATGTCATGGGTCAGGAATGCTAGGTTTGAGCCTTTTATGGTTGGCCTGCTAGTCTCTATGAGGTTAAGGTTTGGAAAGTTTGGAAAATATTGGAAAAACATAGACGTGAGCAAAAACAGAAGTTTTACTTAACCCAAAAACAAATTGTACAGCATAGAGAACCCCAAGTGGTAAAACAGGTGTCAGGGGTCTAACATATTTGTATAAAAAAACATAGTACAACATTTTATCAGTACAGCATCAGTAAAAAAAACACACATTCAGGCCATTAAATGTGTATACATACAAACGTATTAAGGATCATTGTAAATTGATGTTATGCATTGTCACGGAATCATTCCCACACTCCGCTGAGTGCTTCCACCAGTACACTGCTTCCTCCAGTCTGGACCTTCAGAAATCAGATATTACAGCCACATGTCATAACCAAGAACAAAGTGAGACTAGCTCAGTTACAAACTGAAACATGGAATGTTTATTTGAACAAACTCACATCAAAATATATACACCAGGAGGACATCCCTCCCTCCTGATCATATTACCCTAACAATACGACTGAAACCAGAAAAATAATTAACTAGTCAATTATGCCTATGTGACTAGACTATTTGGCCCCTAGAACAACAGACTGTTCAGCACCTACATTGAAGAGATCAGTGTGGCCAGCTCTTTCCATGAACATGTACAGTGCCTTGAGAAAGTATTCGGCCCCCTTGAACTTTTCAACCTTTTGCCACATTTCAGGCTTCAAACATTAAGATATAAATTTTTTTATTTTTTTTGAAGAATCACCAACAAGTGGGACACAACTGTGAAGTGGAACGAAATCTATTGGATTTTTGAAACTTTTTTAACTAATAAAAAAATGAAAAGTGGGCTGTGCAAAATTATTCTACCCCCTTGCGTTAATACTTTGTAGAGCTACCTTTTGCTGTGATTACAGCTGCAGGTCGCTTGGGGTATGTCTCTATCAGTTTTGCACATCGAGAGACTGAAATTCTTGCCCATTCTTCCTTGCAAAACAGCTTGAGCTCAGTGAGGTTGGATGGAGAGCGTTTGTGAACAGCAGTTTTCAGCTCTTTCCACAGATTCTCGATTGGATTCAGGTCTGGACTTTGACTTGGCCATTCTAACACATACGTTTATTTGTGAACCATTCCTTTGTAGATTTTGCTGTATGTTTGGGATCATTGTCTTGTTGGAAGATAAATCTCCGTCCCAGTTTCAGGTCTTTTGCAGACTCCAACAGGTTTTCATCCAGAATGGTCCTGTATTTGGCTGCATCCATCTTCCCCTCAATTTTAACCATCTTCCCTGTCCCTGCTGAAGAAAAGCAGGCCCAAACCATGATGCTGCCACCACCATGTTTGACAGTGGGGATGGTGTGTTGAGGGTGATGAGCTGTGTTGCTTTTACGCCAAACATATCGTTTTGCATTGTGGGCAAAAAGTTCGATTTTGGTTTCATCTGACCAGAGCACCTACTTCCACATGTTTGGTGTGTCTCCCAGGTGGCTTGTGGCAAATTTTAGACGACACTTTTTATGGATATCTTTGAGAAATGGCTTTCTTCTTGCCACTCTTCCATAAAGGCCAGATTTGTGCAGTGTACGACTGATTGTTGTCCTATGGACAGACTCTCCCACCTCAGCTGTAGTTCTCTGCAGTTCATCCAGAGTGATCATGGGCCTCTTGGCTGCATCTCTGATCAGTCTTCTCCTTGTCTGAGCTGAAAGTTTAGAGGGACGGCCAGGTCTTGGTAGATTTGCAGTGGTCTGATACTCCTTCCAATTCAAAAATGATTGATTGCACAGTGCTCCTTGGGATGTTTAAAGCTTGGGAAATCTTTTTGTATCCAAATCCGGCTTTAAACTTCTCCACAACAGTATTACGGACCTGCCTGGTGTGTTCCTTGGTCTTCATGATGCTCTCTGCGCTTTCAACAGAACCCTGAGACTATCACAGAGCAGGTGCATTTATAAAGAGACTTGCTTACACACAGGTGGATTCTATTTATCACCATCAGTCATTTAGGACAACATTGGATCATTCAGAGATCCTCGCTGAACTTCTGGATTGAGTTTGCTGCACTGAAAGTAAAGGGGCCGAATAATTTTGCACGCACCACTTTTCAGTTTTTTATTTGCTAAAAAAGTTTCAAAAATCCAATAGATTTCGTTCCACTTCACAATTGTGTCCCACTTGTTGGTGATTCTTCACAAAAAATAAAAATTTTATATCTTCATGTTTGAAGCCTAAAATGTGGCAAAAGGTTGAAAAGTTCAAGGGGGCCGAATACTTTCGCAAGGCACTGTATGCCCCATACACATGGTCGGAAATTCAGATGGAAAATGTCTGATCAGATTATGTTGTCGGAAAATCTGATTATGGGTGGGCTCTATCGGACTTTTTCTGTCGGAATTTCTGCCGGAAAAAGTTTGAGAGCTGGATCTTAAATTTTCCGACAACAAAATCCGATCAGACTTTTTCCGATCGTATGTAGAGAATTCCGACGCACAAAGTGCCACGCATGCTCAGAAAAAATTTGGAGACGAAAGCTATTGGCTACTGGCTTCTACTAAGTCCCATCGTATGTTTTGTACGTCACCTCGTTCAGAACAATCGGATTTTCTGACAACTTTGTGCAACCGTGTGTATGCAAGACAAGTTTCACCCAAAATCCGTCGGCAAAAAAAATCCCACGGATTTTGTGGTCGGAATGTCAGACCGTATGTATGGTGCAGTATAGTTCAGAATCAAGCAAATCAGGAATAGTCTTTATATATTTCCTAGGAGATAAATATTACTGTCCCATCTTAAATAATCTAAACCACATTCTTAGTGTCCATTAAGTGGTGGCCCATGATTAGAGAATGATCTGCTCTCTCCCTGGACCATAGTCAGGGGTTAAGAGGCTTGTGTATACAATGCTTCTGACTAACCTTCTTATCCACTAGTCCTACTGATACATCTACCCCTTGACATTTTCCTGATTTTGTCTGTTACAACCAAAAACATAAATGTCTTTTATTGGGATTTTATATGATAGACCAACACAAAGTGGCACATAATTGTGAAGTGGAAAGAAAATGATAAATGTTTTTCAAAATTGTTTACAAATAAATATGTGCAAAGTGTACGGTGCATTTATATTCAGCCCCCTTGAATCTGCTTGCCAGGCTTCTTTTTGGGGCTGTCTCTACCAGCGTTGGACACCTGGAGAGTAAAATTGTTGTCCATTCTTCTCTAAAAAGTAGCTCAATATCTGTCATCTTGGATGGAGCATGTCTGTGAACAGCAATTTTCAAGTCTTGCCACATAATTGGATTTAGGTCTGGACTTTGACTGGGCCATTCCAACACATGAATATACTTTGATCTAAACCATTCCATTATAGCTCTGGCTGTATGTTTAGGATTGTTGTCCTGCTGGAAGATGATTTTCTGCCCCAGTCTCAAGTCTTTTGTAGACTCTAAGATTGTTTTCAAAATTGCCAAATTCGAGTGCTACATAATGCCCCATAATGCACTGCGAGAGCGCAGTACATTACTGTATGATGATTGGCCAAAGCATGCACCATGACCTGCATGCTTTGGCCAATCCCAGCGCCCTCAGCTAAGAAAGCCATAATTGGCCAAAGGCAGGGTGCCTTTGGCCAAGTCCCACGCTATATAAGGCTGCCTGCACGTTGGCCCCGTGTAGTGTGTTGTTGGCATGGACAGAGAGAGAGTGTAATTTAGATTGAGCAGGCATGGGTTATTCAGTTAGCTGCAGTGTATTTAATTATGTGGTTTAAAGAAGTGGGCAGATGTGCGTACCTGTATGTCCCCTTCAATCGGCTGGGCTAGCGGGTGCACACTTACCACATACAGGGTGACTGCACCCGCAGGACTGGCGGACTCTATGTCTGCCGGTCTCCCGGTAATTGTGTTACGGAGCCGCAGAACAGGGAAGTGTAAACAAAGCATTTCCCCGTTCTGCCTTGTGACGTAACAGAGATCACTGCACCCTGTCATCTGGAGCAGTGATCGCTGTCATGTGAATTGAAGCCCAACCCCCCCACCTTTGAATCACTCCCTAAGACACACTTAACCCCTTCATTGCCCCTTAGTGGTTAACCTATTCCCTGCCAGTGTCATTTATACAGTAATCAGTCAATTTTTATAGCACTAATCGCTGTATAAATGACAGTGGTCCCAAAATAGTGTCAAAAGTGTCAATGTATCTGTCATAATGTCGCAGTCACGATAAAAGATTATCGCCATTACTAATAAAAATGCCATAAAACTAAATTTTGCAGACGCTACAACTTTTGCGCAAACCAATCAATATACAGTGGTGTGAAAAAGTGTTTGCCCCCTTCCTCATTTCCTGTTCCTTTGCATGTTTGTCACACTTAAGTGTTTCGGAACATCAAACCAATTTAAACAATAGTCAAGGACAACACAAGTAAACACAAAATGCAATTTGTAAATGAAGGTGTTTATTATTAAAGGTGAAAAAAAATCCAAACCATCATGGCCCTGTGTGAAAAAGTGATTGCCCCCTAAACCTAATAACTGGTTGGGCCACCCTTAGCAGCAACAACTGCAACCAAGCGTTTGCGATAACGTGCAATGAGGCTTTTACAGCGTCCTGGAGGAATTTTGGCCCACTCATCTTTGCAGAATTGTCCTAATTCAGTTACATTAGAGGGTTTTCGAGCATGAACGGCCTTTTTAAGGTCATACCACAACATATCAATAGGATTCAGGTCAGGACTTTGGCTAGGCCACTCCAAAGTCTTCATTTTGTTTTTCTGCAGCCATTCGGTGGTGGACTTGCTGGTGTGTATCTAGGATCATTGTCCTGTTGCAGAACCCAAGTTCGTTTCAGCTTGAGTACACGAACAGATGGTCGGACATTCTCCTTCAGGATCTCTTGGTAGACAGCAGAATTCATAGTTCCTTTTATCACGGCAAGTCTTCCAGGTCCTGAAGCAGCAAAACAGCCCCAGACCATCACACTACCACCACCATATTTTACTGTTGGTATAATGTTCTTTTTATGAAATGCAGTGTTCCTTCTACGCCAGATATACTTGGACACACACCTTCCAAAGAGTTCCACTTTTGTCTCATCGGTCCACAGAATGTTGTCCCAAAAGTCTTGGGGATCATCAAGATGTGTTGTGGAGAAATTGAGACGAGCTTTGATGTTCTTTTTGCTCAGCAGTGGTTTTCTCCTTGGAACTCTGCCATGCAGGCCATTTTTGCCCAGTCTTTTCCTGATGGTGGAGGCATGAACGCTGACCTTAACTGAGGCAAGTGAGGCCTGCAGTTCCTTGGACGTTGTTGTGGGGTCTTTTGTGACCTCTTGGATGAGTCGTCGCTGCGCTCTTGGGGTAATTTTGGGCGGCCGGCCACTCCTGGGAAGGTTCACCACTGTTCCATGTCTTCGCCATTTGTGGATAATGGCTCTCACTGTGGTTCGCTGGATTCCCAAAGCTTTGGAAATGGCTTTATAACCCTTTCCAGACTGATAGATCTCAATTACTTTCTTTCTCAATTGTTCCTGAATTTCTTTGGGTCTCGGCATGATGTGTAGCTTTTAAGGATCTTCTGGTGGACCTTACTGTGTCAAGCAGCTCCTATTTAAGTGATGCCTTGATTGTGAACAGGTGTGGCAATAATCAGGCCTGGGTGTGGCTAGAGAAATTGAACTCAGGTGTGGACAACCACAGTTATAGTATTAACAAGGTTTTAACAAGGGGGGCAATCACTTTTTCACACAGGGCCATGATGGTTTGGATTTTTTTTCACCTTTAATAATAAACACCTTCATTTACAAATTGCATTTTGTGTTTACTTGTGTTGTCCTTGACTATTGTTTAAATTGGTTTGATGTTCCGAAACACTTAAGTGTGACAAATATGCAAAGAAACAGGAAATGAGGAAGGGGGCAAACACTTTTTCACACCACTGTATGCTTATTGCGATTTTTTTTTAAACAAAAATATGTAGAAGAATACATATTGGCTTAAACTGAAGAAAAAATAGTTATATATATATATATATATATATATATATATATATATATATATACATATATATAGACAGCAAAACAAAAGTTACAGGGGTGATAACCCTTCCCTATGTTATCCAAAAAGCTTAAAAATAGATTTTTGGCTGGAGTTTCACTTAAAAAATGTACCAGTTACAAATTACAAATAGATTCAACTTAAGAACAAACCTACAGTCCCTATCTTGTTTGTAACCCTGGGACCGCCTGTATACTGCTGTTCAGAGTATATAGGGCCTGGGGGCCCCATGCCTTTTTTTTCATTTGGGTGCGGGGTTCCCCTTAATATCCCTACCAGAGCCAAAGGGCCTGGTAATGGGCTGGGGGGGGGGGACCCATGCCGTTTTTCTCAATGATTTTCGTCTATATTGCTTGCATTACAGCCGTTCATGTCCCATAGACTTTAACGGTGTTCGCACACATTTTTTGCCTGGTCGCATTTTCTGCCGTGAACCAAACTGGGGGTGTTCGGCTCATCTCTATCCCCCACATGGCTTCTCAAAAGCACAAGCTGGGACTTTCTTATGGCTTTCTTTGAACAATGGCTTTCTTCTTGCCACTTTTCCATAAAGACCAGATTTATGGAGTGCACGACTAATAGTTGTCCTGTGGACAGATTCTTCCACCTGAGCTGTGGATCTCTGCAGCTACTCCAGAGTTACCATGGGCCTCTTGTCTGCTTCTCTGATTGATGCTCTCCTTGTCCGGCCTGTCAGTTTAGGCGGACAGTCATGTCTTGGTAGATTTGCAGTGGTGCCATACTCTTTCTATTTTCGGATGATGAATTGAACAGTGCTCTGTGAGATGTTCAAAGCGTGGAATATATTTTTTATAAACCTAACGCTGCTTTAAACTTCTCCACAACTTTATCCTTGAGTTGTCTGGTGTGTTCATTGGCCTTCATGATGCTGTTTGTTCACTAAGGTTCTGTAACAAACCCCTGAGGGCTTCACAGAACGGCTGTATTTATACTGAGATTAAATTACACACAGGTGGACTCTATTTACTAATTAGGTGACTTCTGAAGGCAATTGGTTCCACTAGAGTTTAGTTAGGGGCATCAGAGTAAAGGGAGCTGAATACAAATGCATGTCACACTTTTCACATATTTATTTGTAAACAATTTTGAAAACCATTTATCATTTTTCTTTCACTTCACAATTATGTGCCACGTTGTGTTGGTCTATCACATAAAATTCCAATAAAATACATTTATGTTTTTAGTTGAAACAGGGAACATCACATGGCCAGACCATATACAGCTTCAAAAAATGTACATATACCAAAAATAATCAAAATGCAGGATTGGTCAAAGGACAAGGGGGAGGATGATCTGTCCAAACTGGAATGGAGCTTTGAATGGCAACAGAAATATGAGGGTTTTCAACTGTGACTTAATATGATATGGAAAGGTTAGCCTTGTGCATTAACCCGATCACATATATATGCAAATATGCACAGTTGTTCCACTTAGTTGTCATAGATGAAGCCATCAACTGTGTTATCATAATAAGATACATGGTTATTAGAATTAAAAACAGGATAGTCACTAGCACATGATATAAACACAGCTCCATCTTATCTACTGAGGCCAGTGAACACTAATTTTGCCAATGGATCCTATTTGTAAGTAGACAAAGCTCCACAACAGTACTGTATTGAACTTATCAGATCAGGGGAGTAAAGGAAATGATGATAAGGTTTGCCTTAGTGCCAACATTATACTAAATATACATTTTCTTTTAAGAATAAATACCTTAGAAACAATTACAATGCAATCTCATATTGTAGTAAATTGTAGTATCTCTCTATATAGGGATATAAGCAGAGGCAGTTGGTCCATAAGGGGCGCTGCCGCACTAATCTCTATGCGCTGACACCTAATCTCCATGCGTTTGTTTCCCCCCCAAAAATGGAGCACCAGCTGCCACTGGATATAAGAGTATGTGTTTATAAAAGGAGGTGTCTTTTAATTTAGCCTTCTATTGATGTCTTTTTTGAGTCAACTTGTATTTTTCAAGCAACATAGAAACGACATCACAATGCGATTTTACCACTTTTTTTTAGTGACACGTGTCACCTTAGTTTTCTTCCTTTGTATTGTCCTCCCTGGTCTAAAAATACAACAAGTTGCAGTTTTGTTCCTGCTGGATTCTGATTTCCTTTTCTGTTTTTTTACATTGCAATCAGTGGTAGGCAGATGAAAAGTGCATGGTCCTTTTTCATTTCATTTTTAATCTGATTTCAGTCTATTTTTTTCTTGTTGCATGCATTGACTGCTGAAAACGAATAGAAAAAAGTAGGATTGAAAATGGAATGAACACTGAATGAGACTGCAAGCCTTTTAAGGAGGTTTGAAACTGATAAACATTTAGTAAAAGGAATAAAATACGCAGTAAAATAAATTTTATTTCATGCTTTATTCCTGCATTTTTGTTAAGATGCCTGTGTGCCTACACTCTACACAAACAAAGAGGCTAGACATTCACAGTAAATGCGGAGGGGGATAATAAATATAATAGTGATCACAAGTACTAGTACATCATTTTGTTTTATATATATATATATATATATATATATATATATATATATATATATATATTTTTTTTTTTTTTTTTTTTTTTTTTTTTTTTTTATGGAAATATATCTATATATTTGTGAATTCACCTTCTGTATTTGCAATCAGGCTATAAAAACAGCCTACTTATTTTTGATTATATTTTTTAATCCTTTATCTCTTCTGTCTTCCTGTTTTACATGTTTATTGGTTAGTGTCTGCAAAAGGTAAATACTAAACAAGACGTTAAATGGCTGGGTGCATTCTCAGCAAAACCAATATATTTTCCTCATTCATGTACAGAGCAAAACTATTTAATAGATACTGCCATCTAGTGTACATATTTATAACAGGACATTTTCCAGTGTATAGCTGATCACTTATTGTTCTCCCTTTTACTGGATGTGCACGATTAGCTAAATGGAAATATTTATAATGATGCAAAATAATGTTAGAAGGGTTCACTCTAATTCTCTCACCTTGTGGTCATATTGTCTAGTCATTATATAGACATGATTTTTATTTGCATATAAATTGCATGCACAGTGTGTCACAGCATGGCATTAATTGGTACATGTATGTATTACCTAATAGTGTAAACAAAATAATTATAGCCCATGAAAATTAATGTTTTACTGATTGCCTTTATGGTACATCTAGTTGTTCATTAATAGATTTTTCTCTGGTTTCTGCTGTGCTACACGTTTCACTGAACCATGATATAGTAATGCTAAAAGAATGCCTTTTGTTATCTATCATTTATCGTGAAAATATTTTGCTAAATTCTCTGCTTTTGTTTAGCATGCATTCATATCTAAGCAACAAGTATAGACCTTTCATATGTCATTATAAATTATTTTCATAGATTTGCTTCTGCGTTTACAAACAGCATTCAGTGTTATATGTATAATGTTGAATAGCTAAATGAAAAAAAAAAAAAATCCGTAGGAAACTATAGCACATTATCAGTGAATACACAAACAAGCTCAGTTACTAAAGATATAAAAGAGTTTTAGCATTAACCATTGAAATACTGTAGATTGCAGCGAACACACACTTGTATAACAATTCTACTGTCTTTTTAGGTATTTGAAAAAAAAATACAGGAAGTATGTTTATATTAAATTATGTACTTGTTTACTGTGCTGTTTGCATAGTTGCATTAAACACACAGATTTGTAAAGTGTTAGTATGTATAAAATCCAGCACATTTATCAGCCTTTACATTGGATTTTGTATTCAAATAAATGACAGGATAAGTGAGACTGTATAGGGGTGAGAGCTGACCCAAGTATGGAGCAGCATTAAAGCACAATTGCTATACAGTGCTCTTAAAAATACACATACACAATATACCCCCAGATAGCAAGCAATTGTGCTGCAAGTTTGAAAATGACTTGTCAGGCTTCACAACTTCATTGTACAATTGCAGCAAGTCCGCATTGCATGATTCCAGATCAACTTTCTTTGCAAGTCTTCTGCAAGTTCTGGTTCAGTTATGTTGTGCAATAATCATCCCTTGCTTTAGACTTGCAGAGCTCTTGTTGTAGACTCAGCACTGCAACTTTGCTCTTGTTAGAGACTTGTCACGCAAATTTTCTACAAATTGGAAAAGCATCAACTAGAACTTGTGCTTCAAGTGCTCTGCAAGTGTACAACGTGCCAGTGAAAATGTGCAGCAAGTTAACAGACCTACAATTCAACACTTCCACAAGTTTGAGCAGTATGTACCATACATAACTGCAAACCAAATATTGAAACAAGGTTTTAAAAGGCAAATACACATTCTTAATGTGATTTAACCTAATGTAAAATGCCTTCTCTTTAAGGCACCAGATAAAGGAAATGGGAATTGCTTATTAAAGGAGTACATATTTAATTTAGATAAATTTAGATATAACATAATTTAATTTAGATAAGTGAATCAGTGTTTACCTTGAACACCCAATCATGTGATCATGAATTTAAAAATGTAGGAATTTCTTTTAGATATGTATGTAGTGCTGGCGGCTGGTGTTCCTTTTAAGCCACCCATCAGAATGTCCCATCCACCCTCAGAACTTTTCTCTCCCCCTGCCTGGAGACAGAGCAAGAAAGAGAGAAGCTAAGCAGTAGGATTGTAAGCATCATGATTGGCTGCCACTGCAGCCTGGACAAGCCTACCCCCCTAGGAACTTGGCCCAGGAGGAAGAGAATTTAGGTTTAGCCCCGCCCACTGTTAATGGAGGACAGTACAGCTGGAACCTGCAGCAAGAGTGGGGTGAAGTGCTCTTTGCATATAGGGCTCAAAAGTGGAGGGAGACTGCCCTGAATCTGCATGAGAGAATGGTTGGGACCCACATGATGAGTACAGTGGCTAGGGAGGATTATGTGTCCCCTGGAGAGCTTCAGTGAGCTCAGGAGTCCGAGCTTATGGCAAAAAATATACTGGGAGCCCAGTAGACCGGTCTCAATATTGGAAACACAAGCCAAGCCAAGAGTCCAAAAGTCATTGGGCTACATGGTGGAAAGTGCTGGACTGATCTGCCCTGTGATTTGCCCCGAGTTGCAGGTCAGCGAGGACGGTGCTGGATCATGTGCTGCTGTGCTGAGAGCTGCTGGCTGCTTTGACCAGAGAGAATTGAGCCTCATGCTGTTGTGAGCTGTGAGTAGTGCTAATGTTCCAGAAACTGTACTGCTGTTCCAGTGTTATGCCAACATTGGACACCAAGAGTTTCACTTATGCCTACAGAGGTGCAAGCTGAAGTGGTAGGCTCCACTCAAGCACTGTGGCTTCATCCTGGCCAGAGAGGACAGGAACACTTGTTCACCCTGTCTCAGTTGAGAGTGAGTGCTCTAATGAGACAAGTGCCCAACACTGGCAGGACTTTAATTGTATTTTTCACTCACTCAGACAAGGATTGAGATGCTTAGTTAAATTATTCTTCTGCATGTGGTGCAGTTTATTTAGAATTGCTTATGTCCATATTGTAGTCAACGTCTTTGCTACAAGGCTTTCCTTGTTAATAAAGCCCACTGAAAGATTTCAAGGTGTGGTGTGTTACTCAAATCCAGGTACAAGGCAGGTCAATACTGGAGCAGGGCAGAGGTACTCAACAGTTCCACTGGGAGCAGTTCTACCTGTATGAACTGTATAGAACTTTACTAAGCATGGACGTGGACTCGGTATAGGAGCGCTTTCTATCCTGATCAATAATATTATTATCAGCATTAGCAACTTTTCCTTACTAGACACATCTAAAATTGAAAACACATTGCAATTGCCCCTAGCTATAAAAAAGGCATTATAAGATCAGAAAAATAGCAAAGTATGGGTGAGAGGCACATTCAGTCACAGTGAAAAAATAATTTGCTGTATAAATAGTTTCTTCACTTTTTTTTTTAAATCAACCTCTATGACTTATTATGCTAGGTACAATTCCTAGTCCAATCCTAACACATATGCCTCATACACACGATCAGATTTTCCGCCAACAAAACCGTGGAATTTTGTCCAAAGGGTGTTGGCTCAAACTTGTCTTGCATACACACGGTCACACAAATGTTGGCCAACAATTATGAATGTAGTGGCGTACTAGACGTACTACCTGTTTTTTCAGCTCTTTAGAGCCACCCTTTGGGCTCCTTCTGCTAATTTCGTGTTAGTAGAAGTTTGGTGATTGTTGATTCGCACTTTTCTTTTTGCGTTTTTCATTTAACGCTTTTTCAGTTTGCGCTTTTCAATAATGATTTGATTTGGTATATTTTCTATATTTTTTTGATGCATAGAATGCACGTTTTCGTTAAGTTCTATTGGCAGATAGCATGTCTATTTTTTTTTAATGCACAATAAAAAAAAATGTGTAGAATAATACTTGGCTATGGGGGTCATTTTCTATAGCGTCAGGAAGTACTGGGCACTATTGCAATTAATGGTGTGCATTTTAACCAAGTAAAAGTTTAACAGACGAATGTGCGCATGAATATGAGCGCTATTAGCCACGAACAAGCATTAGTAAGATTGAAAATCTGCGTATACACAAATGCATTTTTTTTCAAGTTATTATATAGCACTGCACTGTAACCGTGATCCATGTATGTGAAAGAAACATTTTTATGGGAGATGTGATCTACTTTGTGTACATTTGTTAATGTATATTGCAATTGGTATTCCTAGAGTTTTTCCTTCTTTTGCTAACAAATGCAGTTATGAATGATTATTACATAGTAATGTCTGTTATTCTGTAAAGTTACATGTATTAAACATTTAGGTTACCTATTTGTTGTATGTTGTATTTTATTTTTGATTTTTTGATTTAGGTGGCTATAAAGCTGTAATTATTTATGTTCATTCTTTAATCATACTACACTATTATGCATGTCTTGTACAAGGGCTTAATGGTCTACTCAGATGTCTCCACAGCACTCATGGTACAAGTTCAAATACCAGTCAACCTACCATCCACCAGCTGTGTTCATTTTTTCAGTGCACAAGCAAATTAAAATAAACAAACAAAGCTATGTAATCTGCCCGTTAACTAGTGTGTGGTGTTTGGAATTTCACAGTATAATAGTATTGAATACTTACATATCATTGCATGCATTTGAAGAGTTAATATAATACAATCAGCCAAATTAAAGTGCATTGGCTAATTGGCATTCACCTTTTTTCAGCATATGCTGCTTTGGCTAATAGTCATTTGCCTTTTTTTCACCAATTTAATCTTTTAGTATCTCTCTGTGGGATTTGAACCCATGAGTCCTTCAACGCCTGAGTTGTTTAAGTTAGAAGTGCTGACCACTAGCCTATTGGACGTAGCACAATCATATGTAGAAATTACATTTACTAGTGTTTGATGTTTCTTCTCCCCAAGCTGTCTCTCCTGCCACTGCCGTCTTCTCCCGCTGATGTGTTCTTCCGCCCATCCGGTTACCCACTAATAAAAAAAAAAGCCACTCCTCTTCTGTGGTGATCTTCTGTGGTCATCCAATAATGTCACACGGAGAGTCCGCTCCATGGCTATGTAAGAGACGCCACACAGCGGAGGAAGACCGCCACAGAAGAAGAGCAGCTTTTTCTTATTAGCAGGTAACGGGCTGTGCGGAAGAACACAGCAGATGGAGAAGACGGCGGTGACAGGAGAGATGGCTCTGGGAGAATACAGCTCGGGGAGAAGATGGAGGAGGGAGAGACAGCGTCTGGAGTTATTTTACAATAAAGGACTTGTCAAAACCGGCTATTGATTTTTTTTACACTGCTTTTTTTTGTGAACGGGTAGGTGTACGATGTACCCCATACCTATTCACATAGGGGGGCAGGATCTGGGAGCCCCCTTGTTAAATTCTGATAAAGCCCCTGCCTGCAGACCGACAACCACCGACCAGGGTTGCCGGGAAGAGGCCCTTGTCTCCATCAACATGGGGACAAGGTGCTTTGGGGCATGTGGCCTGGTACGGTTCAGAAGGGGAGTGTGCTCGCTTGTCCCCCCCGCATCCTGACGTCCAGGCTGCATGCTCAGATAAGGGTCTGGTATGGATTTTGGGGGGCCCACATCAATTTTATTTTACATGTTGATGTGGGGTTCCCCTTAATGTCCATACCAGACCCGAAGCGCCTGGTATGTACTGGGGGGGACCTACAACATTTTTTTACTTGAATTTTGGAATTCCATAACATAATATTATTGAATAATTACATACCGTTGCATGCATTTGAAGAGTTAAAATATGGAATAAACCAAACTGATGTGCATTGGCTAACTATACTGCTGAGTACAATGCACACTTTTAGGAGGTGAGGTTGTAAGTGGGATCTGAACTCATGGATTGAACCTTTGAGGGTAGCAGGGCATAACGCTATGCTACAGAGCTGAGCACATACCTACAAAGAAAATATATATTTACTAATGTTTGATTCTATACAATAATGTTTTGCATTTCAGGCATTGGCTAATAGGTATTCGCCTCTTTTCAGCATATGCTGCGGAGTCTAATGCAAGCTTTCAGTAGGTGATACCATCTGTGTGATTTTCAGCCATTTGAGCACAATTATATTGAGAACATACGTTTACTAGTATTTGATGGTGGGACTACTTTATATTCTATGTATAATAGTACTCAGCACAGTGACTTGTGCAACCTGAAAGCTGTGAGATTTTGATGCAACTTTAAGCAATGCCTGTGTAATCTTGAGGCCTATGGATGCAGGAGTCACAGGGAAAGGTGCGCAACTTTCCCGCGATTTTGCATCTGCAATTTTGCCGCAATTCCAAGGAATGTCTGTGTAAACTTGAGATCTATGGACCTCAACTTGCATCGAAGTCTGACAAAAGTAGTACAGGGACTACGTTGAAATCGGTGTGACTTGAAGTCGCACAGATATGAAAGGTACACATTGAAAATCATGGGGTATGATTTGTCATGCGACTCTGATGTCTGATAATTCTCCTTTAAGAAGGTGTTTTAGGAGGTGTGTCCTATGCCTACCTACGTTTGCTAATAGGTGTCCCTTATACCCATCTCAAAAAGTTGGGAGGTAAGAAATCACCCCCTGAAAGTCACCCAAAGTAGTGCAGGAACTACTTTTGGGAATCGTTGTGGCGTCGCACCAATTCGTACAGTTCCATTGCCATCAATAGGTGGCGATTTGGCCTGCAATTTGACATGTCAATTCAGAGCATGGGTGAAATTGCATAGATATTAGAGCTGCACGATTCTGGCCAAAATTAGGATTTTGTTTTGCTTAGAATAAAAAGATCACGATTCTCGCAACGTAAAATCTTTCACATTATCCCTAAAAAATTTGGGTAACTTTACTGGTTAGTTTTTTTATTTAATTCATTAAAGTAATTTTAAAAAAAAATTGCATTTGAAAGACTGCTGCGCAAATACAGCGTGACATAAAATATTGCAACAGCCACCATTTTATTCTCTAGGGTCTCAAAAATATATATAATGTTTGGGGGTTCTAAATAATTTTCTAGCAAAAAAATATTTTAACTTGAAACCAACAAATGTCAGAAAAAGGTTTGGTGTTTAAGTGGTTAAACTTTCCTCACTTACTTAGAAGTGTAAGTGTAACAATTTCATTGACAAATTGTTACAATGTTTCTAGTTAAGTTCACTGATAAAGAATGTTCTAATACTTGGCAGACTGCCCGGTTTTTCTCTTCCTTTCTTTGGACAGCTGTGGCTTCAGAAGAGCAGAGAGAATTCTTTGCATAGCAAGAATCATGAAACACTTTTTTCAAGATCGTAAAGAGGAAAAAATTGCGATAACGATTCTTGAAGATGTAAATCTGAGTTCCAATGCTGCATGAAAACTCTCCCACGTGTGACAGTAACCTAATGGGATTAATTAATAACACCTTTGAATAAGGTCCCATTTGCACTTGTGCCACCTTAAAATTGCACAGCTTTGCCATGATTTAAAACAACGTCTGTGTAATCTTGTGGTATATTGACTTCACATCGCATCAAAGTCAAACCAGGGTAGTGCAGGGACTAATTTGCCACACTTTCAGGATGCACTAGTGACAATAGGGCCAAATTCAAAGGCGTTATCCTTGAATCTCATTTACACTGCTGCCACCTGAAAGTCACACTATTTTGCTGCCATTTTGCCGCTGCAACTTGGCCCTAACTTCTGGGAATGCCTGTGTAATATTGCGCCCTATGTACCTCAAGTCACACCAAAGTAGTACAGGGACTACTTGAAGTTGATGCGACTTAAAGTAGCACAGATATGAATGGCTATCATTGAGAATCATGGAGTACAACTTGTCATGCAACTCAGGAGGTCCAAATTTACTGGAAAATTCACCCAACTGTGAAACAAGTCATATATATTTTAATAGAAAGGACCTCACATTTATACTTGCATAGTCCTTACCGATTTACATCAGCAAAACAAATGTAGGAAGAGATGTGTGCACATGGGACAGAAGAAAATGTGTGGTGATGCCAAACAAATCAATGAACCCCACCAAATCTAACTACCACATCCACCCCCACATTAAGCACATATCCTACACTTACCCGGAAAATGAGCAGCACCTCGTCTTTGCTAAAGAGAGACCTCCACCTAGATGGAGATCCTGACCAGCCCAGGAACTTCTGGGTGATTACAATGACTCATCTCCAGGTCAGAAGGTGAAACCACGCTCTTGATTGCAGCTGTGAGTATTTGATCGCAACCGCAATTAGTGTTTTTCTATTTGCAGATATGCAAATCTGTATTTCTACATACGATATTTGCAGGTAAACTTAAAGGGGTTCTGCACTCAGAATAAAACATTTGCCCATTCTCTTGCCTCTAGTTAATATATTTCATAATGCCACCTGTTTTTTTTTTTGCATTCACCTACCTTTTGTAATCTTTAGTAGTTTATTTTAAACCCCTGCGGCGATGGGCGGTCTCTTGCGGGGATCAGCGTCATTTCCTGCTGAAGCCCGCACTGTCTCCTGGGATCTCGTTCGTGTAATCCCAGGAGACATTGCGGCTAATGCACCCGACATCTCGCGAGATCTCGGGTGCTACAGCCGACATCTCGCGTGATTTCGGTAATTACAGGCTGTAATTAAAGATATTTCAGTGTAAAAATCATTTTTTCACAGAGTTTAAAAGCAGATTATCTTTAAATAATATACTGCATATTTCAGTACCATTTAGGCAATTGTTTCATGCTCTAAACATTATTTCCATGTGCAATTCTCCAGGTTTAAGCAGAGTAAGGGTTTGGGCGCTCTTTGGTTTTAGGGAACTATAGTAAATTTGATTTTTGGAGTATTTTCTCACCAGAGCTATAGTGAATACCGTTTTAGCGCTAATTAGCGTGAATTTGCAGCAATTAGCGCTAATTAGCACCGCGGCGCTATAGTAAATGACCCCCTATGTGTTTTACTCAAATTATAGTTTGGGAGTAGACATTTACATTTAAAAAAATACAATGTAAAATTGACAAGGGACACCAACATAGTTGTATTTTTGAAACTAGGGGATAGTGGTGCTGTGGTAACTTGCATGAATAAAAAAAAAAAAAATACTAATTATATGATTCTTGATATCACTAGAAAAAAAAAGCTTTTGAAAATGAGTTTGCAATAACTCCATCAGTGTCACCAGAAAACAAACGGTCCATTATCACCCCATTAAAGAAGGAGAGAATTGTGCACTGCATTTGGAGATTTCATAATTTGCCACGTCATGAATGTTAATTATCCATTACAAACGCTAGTTTACAAGACCGAAATTTGAAAACATGCTAGCCAAAAAGGAAAGCCCGACAACAATTGTCCAATGGAGCATACACACGGTCAGATTTTCTGACAACAGCCTGACATCCAACATTTCCCGTCGGAAAGTCCAATCGTGTGTACGGGGCTAAAGGGTCTGACTGTATGTTGGATGTGAACATAGATACATACGTGGCTGGTTTTATACATTGGTCAGTGAGGCCCTAAGATTTTTATATACTGTAACAACAACCCTCTCCAGCAGCCAGTCAGATATCCATCTGAGTTGCTTGCTGATGAAACTTGTTTTCTGATAGGGGTTATTGCAAACTTTTGCAGTGTTTTCACAATAGGTTATACATCAAACGCATTTGGCCAATATTGTCTTGTATTAATACATCCAGTCTAAAGCCTTGTACACACACGATCCAATTGTTGGCCAACAAGCATTTGATTTTTGTCCAAAGGGCCAGGATCTTGTCTTGCATGCTAGTGCCGCATACACACGACCGGACTTTCTGGCAGACTAGGTCTGATGGAATCAGTCCGTCGGACAATTCGATTGTGTGTGGGCTAATCCATTTGTTTTTCATCTAAAAAAATCAGACGGACCTAGCAATAGAACATGTTTCAAATCTGTCCGACGGACTCAATTCCTATCGGGAAAACCGTTCGTCTGTATGCTGGTCCAATGGACCAAATACGACGCAAGGGAAGCTATTGGCTACTGGCTATTGAACTTTCTTGTTTAGTCCCGTCTTATGTCATCACGTTCAAAACGAACAGACTTTCGAATGGACTTAGTAAGTCCGTTCATGTGTGGCCAAGTCCATTCATTCGGAAAGTCCATTGGAACTCTGCCGAAAGTCCGTCAGGAAGACTGTCGGACCCAGTCATGTGTGCGCACCATTACAGTACACATTTGTCAGCCAACAAACAAGAACATAGTGATGTAATACGGGGAATTTCAGCTCTTGCGTGCCACCCTTTGGGCCCCTTCTGCTAATTTCATGTTTGGTGAGCATTGATTCCAAACATGCATGTTTGTACTTTCGACTTTTGTGTGATGGACTTGTGTACTGGTGATACAAAAATCAGACAACAGTCCATTGTCTGCCTAAAATTTACTAGACTGCCATCCCATATTTGTTGGCTGAAAGTTGGACAACAATTGTCAGAAGGAGTGTACTAACGGTAAGATTTTAGGACAACAGTCTGTCAACAGACAATCCCCCCCCCCGCTAACAATCTGATCATGTGTATGAGGCTTAAGTTTGGCCATAAACACTTTCATTTGTCTTATGTCAGCCCAGAGGCTAAATGAAAAAAAATCTAACAGATTCCTTTATCTACACTATGCAGTGCAGATGGACAAATCTCCCACTGAGGTATTGTATTCTAATAGCCACCAACAGCAGGCTTTGGTAGAAAAATCTGAATATGATTGACCGAATAGTTTGGATGGGATTGGGCCAACCATTAAACAAAATTCAAATAGTGTATGGCCAGCTTTAGATGCTGAAAACAAAATAATTATTGATATTAATTAATAGTGATGAGCTCCGGCGTGTTCGCATGCTCCATGTGCAGAGCCTGCCAGGAAGTTGGCACAACGCTGCGCTAAACACAGGCAGTGAGACATTGCCCGATCTCAGCAGCCATGCATTGGGGCAATGTCTCACTGACTGTGATTAGTGCAGCGCTGTGCCAACTTCCTGGTGGGCTCTGCGCGTGGAGTGTGCGAACACGCCTAAGCTCATCCTTATTAATTAATAGACACTGTTGCCTGTCCATATGGTTATTTGAGCAGAATATTTATAAATCACTACACGGGTCATTAGGAAGTGTATTGTAAAATGCACAGCAACTGTTGTAATTCTTATTTTTTTGTGCTGTTTTAGACAACATTTTGGCATGTACTGATTTTTTTTTTTTTTGTCCTCAATAGCATGCCTTTTAGTATAATAAAAAAATCTGCTCAAGTAGATTTAATATGTGCATTTCCTGGCAATTGGTTCCTTATAAAGATTAAAGAGAATCTCTAAATTAGCAGCATTAAGATTGGACATACTTTATCTTTACTTCACTTGCAATGAATGTACAGTAATTAAGCCATGGCTAATTTTCCCCATGGAGAGATCTATGCAATCGCCCTTATCTTAATTCACTTCAGGCCTGTGCAGTAATAGAGGAGTTAAAGGGCTAGATTTCTATCAGGCAGATCCTGGCACACATGCTGTCAAGACCAGAGCAAGCAATGACAGGTCAATCTCATCAACAGTGCTTAGACTCCCTCTCCTACTGTTCTTAGCAACAGTGACAATTTGATGATAGACAAGGCAGATTAATTAGCTGCATTCTGCAAACAACATTTCCAAAAAAAAACAACATTTTCTCTTGTATACCAGAGAAAACAACACAAAATGGGAACTTCTTTTTGTAGGATTGTTTGTAAGGCTGTGTGAACATTTTACTATGTGCCTCTAATTAGAATGCCTCCTATTGATTATCAAGTGCTTTCACTTCTGGGATCAATAGGGGAGCAAAGCCTAGGGACAATAATTAATTGTGTCAGCTAGAGTCTGGAAACAACAAATCATACAACATCCATACAGCAATCAGTCTCTCAGGTGACTGGAAAAAAATGCACCTAGAAAAAGGCTGAGCAAAAGGATAGTTTATAACAGAGAATACATTGTTAATACAGTCTTTGAAATAGCATTGATATTGTCATAATTATAATCACTGCTAAACAAGACTTATAGATAACCTGATCTGCTTCTAACCATTAACCACTTCAATACAGGGCACTTTCACCCCCTTCCTTCCCAGCCCAATTTTCAGCTTTCAGCGCTCTAGCGCTTTCAGTGACAATTGCGCGGTCATGCTACACTGTACCCAAATGAAATTGTTATCATTTTGTTCGCACAAATAGAGCTTTATTTTGGTGTTATTTATTCACGACTCCGTTTTTTTTTTTTGCGATATAAGCGCAAAAAAAGCGGAAATTTGGGAAAAAAACAATATTTTCTTTTTTCTATTTGAAAAGAAATCCAATAAAATCAAATTTTGTCATAAATTTAAGCCAAAATGTATTCTGCTACATGTTTTTGGTAAAAAAAATTCCGTTAAGTGTATAATAATTGGTTTGTGTGATCACGGACATATGTACGCAAATGATCATGTACATATGTGTGCAGGTGATCACGTACATATGTGTGCAGATAATCATTGGGACATGTGATTTTAGTGGGACATATGTGGGGGACATGTTTTTATTATTAGGGACATGTGTTTTTATTATTTGGGGACATGTATGTTTTGGGGACATGTGTGTTTTGGGGACATATGTGGGGACTGTGTTTTCACTGTGTGGTGTGTTGTGTGTTTACACTACACTGATGATCAGTGAGTAAAAAGCTGTGAAAAGCAGCCCATACTCACTGATCATCAGCCGGCTGCAGCGTTCTGCTCTCCTCTTCTCAGCGGTGACTTCCGTGTGAGGAGAGGAGAGCCGATTGCCTAGCAACCGGCTGTTTGTTTACATCACATGACGGCCGTGATTGGACACGGCCGTCATGTGATCAGGAGGGCCAATCACAGAGCCCTCCTGCCGATCTGAGATGTGCCGTGTCCGGGTGACACGAGCACATCGGGATCGCGCCGCTGCGCGGGCGCGCGCGCGCGCGATCCCGCTGCTCCTGAATGACGTTCCTGAACATCCTATCAGGAGCAGGCGGCTCCCACCCGCCGTATATATACATTGGCCGGGTGGGAAGTGGTTAAAGATGAATTAGTAATTGCATTTTGAAGTCCAGTTGAACTCCAGGTAAGCAGCTACAGTAATGCCCCATATACACGGACGGAAATTCAGACGGAAAAAGTCCAATCGGATTATGTTGTCGGAAAATCTGATCGTGTACGGACTCTATCGGACTTTTTCTGTTGAAATTTCCAACCAGAAAAGTTTGAGCACTGGATCTAAAATTCAACACATTCCGATCTGACTTTTTCCAATCGTGTGTAGAGAATTCCAATGCACAAAGTGCCACGCATGCCACGAAAAAATTTGGAGACAAAAGCTATTGGCTACTGGCCTCTACGTAGTCCCGTTGTATGTTTTGTACGTCACCTCGTTCCAAATGGTTGGATTTTCCGCCAACTTTGTACGACCGTGTGTATGCAAGATTGGATTTTGTGGTCGGAATGTCCGACCGTGTGTAGTAAATAAAAACAAATACATACAGTATATGATGCAGTTTGTCACTGGCATTAATGCAGCAATTTTGGTCATTCTGAATCTCCCCTCTAACATACAGTACATTTAACGGTTAATTTTGCATCTGTTTTAGAGTAGGTGGACAAATAAGGGTGACAAAGAAACTGCGCAGTAGAGTTGCCAAATAGTACACAGGATAGTCTACTGGACATGTGAGTTTAAATGAGCTCGATACATAATTTAAGGCATACCTCCAGCTAACACTTCATAAATAGGTACAGCAACAGGTTTTGTTTTTTTGTTTGAAAAAAAAAAGCGTTTAACCCTTTTGCTGCTAGAGCAGTTATGTTTTTTTTTTTTTTTTTTTTTTTTTGCACACATGTTTAAAACTTAAATTTAGGCCCAAATATTACTTAACCACTTCCCGACCAGCGCACGACGATGTACGTCGACAGAATGGCACGGGCAGGCATATTGGCGTACATGTACGTCCAATATTCGTTGCCGCCGTGCCATCGGGAGCGCGCCGCCGGCGGCGCGCTCCCGCGCTGGTCGGGACCCCCGTGAGTCCGGTCGCGGGACCCGCGGACTCGATCGCCGCGGGCATCCCCGCGATCGTCTCACGGAGCGGCCGAATGGAGGAAATGCTGTATAAACAACATTTTCCCATTCTGCCTAGCAACTAGTGACACTGATCTCTGCTCCATGTGATTGGAGCAGAGATCAGTGTTCACTAAATGAAAGCCCAAGTAACACACCCCTAGGAACACTTAACCCCTACACTGCCACCCACAGGTTAACCCTTTCACTGCCAGTGTCATTTACACAGGAATCACTGCATTTATATAGCAGTGATTACTGTATAAATGACAATGGTCCCAAAAATGTGTCAAAAATGTCCGATGGGTCCCCGACAATGTCGCAGTCACAATAAAAATCGCAGATCGCAGCCATTACTAGTAAAAAAAAAAAAAAAAAATTATTAATAAAAATGCTATAAAACTATCCCTATTTTGTAAACGCTATAACTTTTGCGCAAACCAATCAATAATCGCTTATTGCGATTTTTTTTACCAAAAATATGTAGAAGAATACGTATCGGCCTAAATTGAGGGAAAAAAATGTTTTTTTATATATTTTTGGGGGATATTTATTATAACAAAAAGTAAAAAATAATGCGTTTTTTTCAAAATTGTCGCTCTATTTTTGTTTATAGCGCAAAAAATAAAAACCGCAGGAGTGATCAAATACCACCAAAAGAAAGCTCTATTTGTGGGAAAAAAAGGACGTCAATTTTGTTTGGGAGCCACGTCGCACGACCGCGCAATTGTCAGTTAAATCGACGCAGTGCCGAATCGCAAAAAGTGGTCTGGTCTTTGACCAGCAAATTGGTCCGGTCTGAAAGTGGTTAAAACTAAAACAAATTTTCAGTAAAAAAAAAAAATACACAAATAAAAGCTTTTTTTTGTGGGGGGGGGGGGGGGGCAACTAATATGTTATAATACCCAATTTTTGTATACTTGAATGAATAGAGGTGTGTATCTATCACAGGGTGGTGTCTGTGGATACACTAAAAAAAATTTAAACACATGCCACGTCCTGGTTATCACTTTGCAAATATAGACTTTTTCAGGAAATGGGGAATTGGGAAGAAAAATAAAAAATATAGATAAGAGAACCTTCACATAAAATACCTCAAAAAATGTGGGTTCAGTTGGACTTTTTAGGCATGAGGCTGGGTTCACACTGCTGCGGGGGGAGATCCGGATGTGATTCGCACCGCAAATCACATCCGATCTCCGTAGCGATGCGAGTACAGCCATACAGATAGTATGGCTGAATTCGCATCGCTCCCGCAGCAAACTCGCACGGGACCCTTTTTTTGGTCCGCAACAGAATCGGATCGCATGGGGGTTCACACCATGCGATCCGATTCCTGTGCGAGTCGGCAGATCGCACTGCTATATGCGGACGGATCTGGGGGTGTCATTAACATATCATTGACACTCCCAGCCGTCCGCATAGGGCAGTGTGAACTGCCGGCGGGAGGTGTGCGATGCGGGAAAACGCCGCGGATTCGTGGCGTTCCCGCATCGCAGCGGTGTGAACCCGGCCTAAAGAGAGTTGTAAAAACAACCAATATATTCAAGAGAGATTATCTCTATTTATTATCAAAGCAAATTGCATATAAAATATAAACAATCAAAATTAAAAGTACAGACACAAAAAAGTTTTTTCCTCCTTATACATACACATTTAAGACCTAGTTGATATCCTATCAAAGGTAATACACTCAAGGTTTCCAAAAAGGAAAACACAAATACATATTTATATAAATATAAAATAGCGGATATCAAATATACAGTTGAAGCTTAAACGTGTTCTGGTGCTCTACATGTTTCGCGTCTAATAAATAACGCTTCTTCAGGAGCTGATAACAGTATTCTCAATATTGTGCTGAGCCCTAGGGCTTTAAGCATACGGTTTTGGTGAAAATTGTAGTATGTGGATGGCCAATAGGCGTGTGATAGTAGATACTCTGGGTATCCCCTGAGCTTATAAATGTATTGATCCCTTCCGGCGACACCAAATTCCCGCTGGGTAAAGAGGGAGAAGCAAGGGGGAACCACACAGGCAGCCTATTTAGCCTGTTCGCCCCTATGGTGCTTATCGTTTGTGCGTGTTATGGCCGCTGCCGCAGATGTCGCAAGTCATCCCTTGAATTGAATGTTCATTTCTCTACTATAAGCCGTCTCCAAAATCGTTTCAGAGAATTTGGCAGTACATCCAACCAGCCTCCCAACCGCATGAGCCCTGGACCTCCACATCCAGTATCTTCACCTCCAAGATCATCTGAGACCAGCCACCCGGACAGCTGCTGCAACAATCGGTTTGCATAACCAAAGAATTTATGCACAAACTGTCAGAAACCATCTCAGGGATGCTCATCTGCATGCTCATCATCCTCATGGTGGTCTCGACCTGACTGCAGTTTGTCGCCGTATCCAATTTGAGTGGCCAAATGCTCACATTCAATGGCGTCTGGTACTTTGGAGAGGTGTTCTCTTCACAGATGAATTCTGGTTTTCAATGTACAGGGCAGATGGCAGACAGTGTTTATGCCGTTGTGTGGGTGAGGTGAGTGGTTTGATGTCAATGTTGTGGATCGAGTGGCCCATGGTGGCGGTAGGGTTATGGTATGGGCAGGTGTATGCTATTGACAATGAACACAGGTGCATTTTATGGATGGCATTTTGAATGCACAGAGATACTGTGATGAGATCCATTGTTGTGCCCTTCATCCACGACCATCACCGCTTGTTGCAGCATGATAATGCACAGCCCCATTTTGCAAGGATCTGTACACAATTCCTGGAAGCTGAAAACATCCCAGTTCTTGCATGGCCAGCATACTCATCGGACATGTCACCCAATGAGCATGTTTGGGATGCTCTGAATCAGCATATACAACAGCGTGTTCCAGTTCCTGCCAATATCCAGCAACTTTGCACAGCCCTTTAAGAGGAATGGACCAACATTACACAGGCCACAATCAACAACCTGATCAACTCTATGCTAAGGAGGTGCTGTACTGAATGAGGCAAATGGTGGTCACCCCAGATATTGACTGGTTTTCTGTGTTTACATGTAAATAACCGACATTCGTATGTAAATAGCGGCGACAATACTAAGTAAATAGATGCGGCTGGCGGCATTGATATGTGAATAAAGGCGGCATTCCTATGTATATCATGCCTGCTGTGAGGAGGTGATGTGCTGTAACCTCTAGCAACTAATCAGTGAGCCATAATGTGTGCTGTAACCTCTAGCAACTAGTCAGTAAGCAGTAATGATATGCTGTAACTGCTGGCAACCAATTGCAATTGCTGCCTGATCTGATACAGAAAACTGACTTTAAGTCTAGCTGCTATTTATTGTATGTCTCAGAGTAGGTGGAGAGGGAAATTGCATGGGGGGGGGGCAAGAAAAATGTTGCACAGGGTCCAATCTAAATTAAAGACGGCCCTGACCCCCAATACAGTAAAACTGCACATTTTAGAGTGGCCAGCCTAAGGCAAACCTGTGCAATAATTATGCTGTCTAATCATCATCTTGATATGCCACACTTGTGAGGTGGATGGATTATCTCTGCAAAGGAGAAGTGCTCACTAATTGCTCACAGTGCTCACAGATTTAGATTTGTGAACAAGATTTGAGAGAAATAGGCTATTTGTGTACATAGAAAAAGTCGTAGATCTTTGATTTCAGCTCATGATAAATAGGGGCAAACACAAAAGTGTTGCGTTTATAATTTTACTCATTGTAGATGTCAAACATGGCAAGCCTGACATTTGTCACTGCCTGTAAATCAATGACAACCTTCAGAACTTTATTTTTTCCATAAGCAATGCTTTAAAACTCCCTATGGGTCATATATGTGTGTGTGTTTTTTTGTTTTGTTTTTTAGAGAAAACAAACTCCTCTGAGATTTCCCAGACTGATCGAAGCCCTGGTTCACACCAGTGTGATTTGTCATGTGATTTGACAGTTCAAAATTGCATGACAATCGTTCAAATTGTTGCAACTCGAGTCGCAGCGACTGAAAAAGGCTCCTGCACTACTTTTTGTGATTTCAAGGTGACTTGTATAGACTTCTGTTAAATTAAGTCATAAGCCGCAATGATATCGGAATGTCCAAATCACACTTTGAAATCTTGTTGAAGTAGCACTATTTTAACTGCTTCACGACCGCCTCACGCAGATATACTGTGGCAGAAGGGCACGTACAGACAGAATCACGTACCTGTACGTTGCCCTTTAAGAGGCAGTTTGCGCCCACGTAAGCTTCGTAAGCGCGGTTGCGGGTCCCGCGGACTCGATGTCCACAGGGAAATATCCGCGATCGTCTCATGGAGAGGAAGAACCTGGAAATGCTAATGTAAACAAGCATTTCCCCATTCGGCCTAATGACATTGTCACTGATCACAGCTCCCTGTAATCGGGAGCGGTGATTAGTGTTGTGTCACACACAGCCTCTCCCCCCCACAGTTAGAATCACTCCCTAGGACACACTTAACCCCTACACTGCCAACTAGTGGTTAACTCCTTCACTGCCACATGGGTGCAGGCCGAAACCCCCCCCCCCCCGCAACCCCCCCCCCAGCAGCGCCACTGTTGTATGTCTTGGCTCAGCTAGAGGATAAGGCTATAGTAGCTAACAGTGCTCAGATTCACAGCTGCTGATGCCAAGAGAGAAAGGAGAGAATATCAAGGAGATAAGATAAAATGCTATCCTTGTATATTTAAAGCTGAGCTTCAGGAATCCCGCAATGTCAGCACCCACTCTGCGCTTTGTGAATGGCCTGGTGGCGGGGGAAGGAGGAGGGGGGCAAACTTCCGGGGGGACCTCGCCTGTCAAAAACAGGGAACTTGCTCCCCCCGAAAGATGCCAAATGTGGCAGTGGAGAGGGGGAGGAAGAAAATAAGCAGAGCTTCCCCTTTTGGGTGGAGCTCTGTTTAAACTCTTTTGAGTCTCCAGAGTTTGCCCTGTCACCTCTTCTGATTTTCTTTTCTCCCTCTGTTATCTGTTTTTCCTTGGCACAGTATTTGTTACTCCTGTTGTTTCCTCCCTGCTCAGTAAATCTTAAATCTGCCAGATCAACCTATAGTGACTGATTTTAGGCACAGTGCCAAAAATAAGGAGCAACTGAGGCTGTGCCGAGCAGAGTGAGGCAGTGTATTACTGGATTTTAAACAGTATAGGCACTTATTTTTTTATGTTTTTATAGCTATACCTACAAAAGGAGCCAGCATGAAGTGGTGTATTGGGATTTAATTTTCTAGCTAAAATTCTATTTTAACAATATTATCTCAGCAAGCACTGCTGAATAGTGCAAAATACAATGACTATGTGCAACGTACACTGAAGCTGGCCATACATGGATCATCTTTGTTTAATCAGCCAGCTGGCTGATAAATAAAACTTTTTTTTTTTTAAATGTCTCCATCCACACATTTGAGGAATCCTCCTCACAGACCTATTGTATTCTGCAAGTGGGGAATCCTGCATTGTCAGAATACACTGATCAGGGGTGCAGCTAATTTTGCTGCAATGCTGATCAAAGGAAAACTTTCCAATGTTCCCATTTGAGAGAAGCTAATAATTAGATCAAGTTTTCTCTAGCAGGAATGGCCATAGATGGATCACAATTTGTCTAGTTTGATCCATCTATAGTCAGCTTTAACAGCAACTAATGCAGTTGGAGCGGAACAAACTCCTCCTATCCTTCTCAGCCAAAAAAGCTGCCATCTTGGACTCTGATCTGTAACTGGCAAGATGCTGCACATATGATCAGTTATAACACCAGTTATTTGATGGTTTAACAGTTTGGTTGAAGGCACAAGCAAATGTGAGTTAGCATTCCCAGCATGTTAGGAATATAACTGTTTTTGAAACAGCTAAATTGATGGGTTTAGTTCCACTTTAAGGGTGAATTCACACACAACGGAGAGCTGCCACAGCGCTTTACCACTGTGACAGCTCTCCATTACCAGCTGTGGTAGGAGGCAATGAGGTGCATGATTTAGCGAATCACATGGTTCTGTTTTTTTATGAACTTTATTTGAAATATATAAAATGTACACGATTCGGCATGATGCGCTGCAATAGAAAGCAGCACGTTTGCGTTTTATTGCAGCACAGCCCTAGGCTGTGTTGCAGTGTGAATGGGACACAAAGAAAACCATTGTTTCCTGTGTGTCCCTGCGGGAACAGACGTTTTACAATGCAGTAGAATGTTTGTCACCGCATATAGTGAATTCACCTTAATGCCGCGTACACACGAGCGGAATGTCTGACAGAAAAAGTCAGATGGAAGCTTTTCATCATATATTCCAATTGTGTGTATGCCTCATCTGACTTTTTTTTTCAAAAATTCTGATGGACCTAGAAATAGAACATGTTCTAAATCTTTCCGACAGAACCAATTGATATCAGGAAAACCGCTCGTTTGTATGGTGTTCTGACGGACCAAAAACGACGCATTCTCTGAAGCAAGTACGAGATGGAAGCTATTGGCTACTGGCTATTGAACTTTCTTTTTCTAGTTCGGTCATACGTGTTGTACGTCACCACATTCTTGACGATTGGATTTTGGTGTGATCGTGTGTACGCAAGACAGTTTCAGCGGAATTCCGCCGGAACTCCGTCAGAAAAACCTTCAGAGCTTACTCCAACGGGAAAACCGGTCGTGTGCACAGGGCATTAGAGATCATTTCTTCTTGGCTGCTATGTTTTTGTTTTTTTGCACTATTTTATGTAATAACAATATTATTTGTCATTGAAGTGGACCCATAGTGCCATCATAATTTTGTTATTTATCTGAAGAACATTAGCTATTTGTTTAAGCTACACTTCAACACAATATTTTGAAGGCTCTGTTATTTCAGGGAAAGCAAGGGAGGTTGTTTTAAAACACTGTTCTGTATTTAGGCTAAAATTATTAGTTAACTTATTTTTTTTCATGATTGCCAACTTTTATTGTGCTTAATTATCTAATTTTATTCCACCCTCAAAGTACGCTATTTTATTACTTGGCTTTTACTTGTTTTTCACATAAAATTTTATCTATATTATACAGCTAGCTGGGCAGTCGTGTTCTGTCATTTTTTTTCTAAGCTATTGTTTCATCTAACGAGAGGAAATAAAACTAATTTGGGAAGAGAAGAATGGCAGGCCAGTTGCAGTGTTACTTAACAGTCTGTGTAAGATGAGTTGATGAAAGCACTGCTTAGCTTGCAGGACATTAAACAAATCAAACTTTGGTTCAGCTACCTGTGCCAAAACTCAGATTTTCTGCTCTGTGGGATTCGTCAACACAAGGGTGTTCTTGCCATTTATTTGTAGTGAGATTTAGCTTGATGTGTTTATTCTCAGCATGGGCACATTGTGAGGACGTGTAGTGTGGTCACATCAGAGTAATGCACCTGGTTTATTAGAATTAATTCTGTTGTCTTGAAAGTACAGATGTTTCCTTAGTGCTATAAATCACCATGGTTAACAACAAACTACATTTCAGGAAAGATTACAGTTTTGAAAGGGTATTTAGGGGGTTGGCATGCCTCAAAGTGGTTATTCCTATTCTTGTTATTAACAATAATCTTTACAACTCCAGCTTGCCCCATTGTTCTACTGAAAGTAAAAATGAGGCTGCAAATTCATAGCTGTCAAGCCAAAACAGCTGGACACTGAATCCAAAAGTGATATATATGTGGTGCAATTCAGCTCAGGACACACACATTAAAGCAGGAATGGTCACAACGGAGCAGTGATGAATAGTGTATCTGTGAACCATTGTGCTGTTTGTATATTTTATTTCTGTGTCCTGGTGGGCAGAGTCACCCTCGTTGTTTGTCCAGTTGACCACTGTCATGGGAACAGAAAGTAATGGGAAAATCAAGATATGATGGTTGCCACTGAAATCTGTGATATTAAATATACAAGGTGAGGAATGAGACATTGATGAGAAAAATGCATTATTGCCTATAGAGTATATAATCAAAGTCAGTGACACAAAAAAGTTATGGTTCAAATCTCGTATACTACTATTCTCAGGATGAAAAGGTTAGTGAAAAGATACATGCAAAAAAACATACAAGGGACAGATAGCTCATAACCACAAGGAACTAAGATTGACAGCATAGAGTAAAATGACAACAGCTAAGCAGAGCAAATCAACACCAAACAAGTATTTTATTGTTCTTCCCTGCCTCCTTGAGCTTGCTTAACTTCATGTTCATTGTTTTGATATTGCTATCTATCCATCTTGTTTTCTGTCATCCTGTTCTACTTTTTTCTCCCATGTTTCCAAGCATCAGAGTCTTTTCATTCTTCGCATTGGGTGGCCAAAGTATTTGCGTTTCATCTTCAGGATCTGCCCTTCCAGTGAATACTCAGGGTTTATTTCCTTCAAGAAATTCAAAAGCATCAATTCTTCAGCGTTCAGCCTTCCTTATGGTCCAAATTTCACAGCCATAGGTCACTACTAGGAATACCATAGTTTGACTATACTGTACTTTGTCAGTAAGGTGATGTCTCTGCTTTTTATAATGTTGTCTAGGTTTGCTATTGCTTTCCTCTCAAGAAGTAAGTGTCTCTTAATCTCATGGGATCAATCACCGTCTGCCATGATCTCGGAGCCTGGGAAGAGAAAATCTGTCACTTTTTCCTTTTTTTCTCCTTCTATTTGCCAAGGAGTGATATGATCGGTTGCCATGATCTTAGTTTTCTTAAAGCCGAAAATCGGATGGAAAAATTCATACGACGAGCTGTTGGATCATTAGTATTGTGCTTTTAACTGCTTTTAACTGACAAAAGCTGGATGTGCAGACTATAAATGTCTGAACTCAACGTCTGATTTTCATTTCATTAGTACGGTTTTCGCACGAAAAAAACGTAAGAGCAAGACTACGCATGCTCAGAAACTAAAGAATACATACAAAGCTATTCAACACATTACGTCACTTCCGACGTTGTATTCTGTCATCCAAAAATTTTCATATTGTGAGTAACTTCTTCACTTTCGACACAAGAGTAGCATGCCACTAAAAATTGACATTTGGTCGTCCAAAAATCTAAGCGTATGTACGAGGCTTTAATGTTCAATTTCAGACCAGGTTTTGCACTCTCCTCTTTCACCTCCATTAAGAGACTCTTTAGTTCTTCTTCACTTTCTGCCATGCTGTGTGGTATCATCTGCATATCTCATGTTGTTGATATTTCTCCCGGCGATCTTAACTCTGGCTTGTGATGCGTCGATCCTAGCATTACTCATTATGTACTCTGCATATAAGTTAAATAAGTAGGGTGGCAATCTACATACTTGCCACACTCCTTTCTCAATTTTCAGTTGTTCCATGCCCTCTTCTAACTGTTGCTTCTTGACTTGCATATAGGTTTTTCAGAAGTCAGGTGAGGTAGTCTTGTATTCCCATTTCTTTCAGTATTTGCCACATTTTGTTGTGATCCACACAATCTAAGGCTTTACAGTAGTCAATAAAGCAGCAGAAGTAGACATTCTTCTGAAACTCCCTTGCTTTCTCTATGATCCAGTGAATGTTGGCAATTTGATCTCTATTTCCTCTGCCTCTTCAAAATCCAGCTTGTACTTGCGGTAGCTCTTGGTTCACATGCTGCTGAAGCCTAGCTTGTAGAATTTTCAGAATAGCCTTGCTAATGTGTGAGATCAGTGCGATTGTACGGTAGTTTGAACATTCTTTGGCGTTACCCTTCTTTGGTATTGGAATGTAAATGGACCTCTTCCAGTCCTGTGGTCATTGTTGAGTTTTCATCTTTTAGGATTTTAAATAACTCAACTGGGATACCATCACTTCTGTTGGTTTTGTTATTAGTAATGCTTTCTAAGGCCCACTTGAATTCACTCTCCAGGATATCCAGTTCAAGGTCAGTAACTGCATCATCGTGATTACATGAGACATTCAGATCTTTGTTGCATAGTTCATCTGTGTATTATTGCCATCTCTTCTTTATCTCTTCTGCATCTGTCAGGTCCTTGCTATTTTTGTCTATTATCATGCCCATCTGTGCACAAAACTTTCCCTTGATATCTCCAATTTTCTTGAAAAGCTCTCTAGTGTTCCCCATTCTGTTGTTTTCCTCTAATTCTTTGCATTAATTGTTTAAGAAGATATGTTTGTCATGTTAAGTACACACGTACAGCCAACTTACTTTCACGTACGATTGCTAGCAGAGAGAGACACACACACTGAATCATTTCAGAAGACAGTCAATCTTAGCTGGTCCATTTGTCAGAGAACCTGAATTATTTAGCAATTAAGCATAAGCACAGCAGAAGAACAATAGTGAAGCAAGCTACAGTTCAACTTTTTCATAATAATCTGCTGCTATTGTGTTAGTGTTGTGAACTTGATAGTGATACTAGTGTTGCTATTGTTGTGATAGCCTCAGAGGCTGCCCGTGTTGTGGGGGATTTATTATTATAGATTCTACATTATAGATTGAGATTCTAAATAGATTCTATATACCCTATCTTGTAACCTATCTGATCGGTGATTACTATCACCAGTCCATTTTCTGTTTAAACTATATACATTCAACACGAACGACAAAGATTCGACAAAGCAGCGAAAAACATACAAACGTTGAATCTTTGGCTTATGGTGTCTGTGGTCGAAAGTTCTAAGAAGATTCAACGGAGCAGCTAAACTATACGGAATCATACAGTTTAGCTGCTCCGTCTAATCTTCTTTGAACATTCGACAGACACCATAAGCCTTCAATGACACATTCAACCTTAATTAATTTGGATTTTCAGACTAATGCAATTTTTAAAGAAAAACAAAATAAATAAAAACAAATTTCGGGAGTAACTAAATAAATGTATTTTTCGGACGAAATACGAAATTCCGAAACAAAATATTTCAGTGTGTATATGTCTAGTGAATGGGCTGAAAATTGCACACTGATTTGCATGGGAATTGCGCAAAATTGGCCCTTATTCAAGAGCAAATTACCCAATTTGGAAGATTTCCCATCTATTCCTGTTCTGATGATAACTCAAAATTTTTCCTTTGTCCATACTGTCAGTCCTAGAATCACCAGGGCAAAGAGAGAGGGTGAATCTCCCCTGTGGGGACACAGGCTAAAATAAAAACCAGACCCCCATGATGTTACATCTATATTTGGTGCATCACTTGGGATACTGTGCACCTTTGTTTACTTTCTGTGTAGGGGACCAGAATCTGTCAATTGAGTCATCAGGTTTGGATCTTGTCAGTGGTCATTTGGCTTTTTCTTTCAGTGGGTTGGCAGGCATTGTTTATTATGATTCACATGGATCTGCATTGCTATATGATGTCATTTGAAAATGTATTTACATCATAGGATATATATATTTTTTTTTCCAGTAAAGCACTTTATTAATTGTGTGTCTTTATTAACCTGTCTGAAGCTGCTATATTTGAGCTTTTAGTTATTAATGACCTCTGGTTACAAAAGTGTTAAATAACATGCTGTTCAAAAAAAGGCAAAACAAAAAAAAAAGAGAGAGGAAGACAAGTGTTGTTAATTGGTGTTATGTGTTGGACAGAAAGGCAACGAGATTCGCAACAAATACATTATAAGCATATTAGGTACATTTTTGTTAAGCTCCACCAGATCTAGCAGGTAAGGTGAACAGCTTTTTCATGATTTTACTACATACAGCTACTAACTGAAATTGTTGCAATACGTCTGTTTATTACGTTCTTAACAGAAAACTCCAGTAATTTACTGTTGAACAAAAGTGAACATATACCTGTAACCTGTTTCTTGGAATACGTTTTTTGATTTTATGTGACAAGTTAATATTTGAGCAGGAATTTGTGGGATAAGTTGTCTCTTGACTGTCACTCATGCTAAACATGTTTAGAGGTATAGTGTTCTTGCTTGTAATTGAAGGCGAAATTGTTGCGAACGGGGATGTGGGTACAGGGTGTAAAGTGGAAATTAACTTTGTCAACCTAATAAAATGCCAGTGAGAAAAGGACAATGCTTTTGTTTTATTTCTCTCTGATTCTAACTTGATCTGACATTTCCATCCATAGAAGCCGTGAGGGCCTATTATTTATTTTGTAACTGACTGTCTCACGTGTCGATTGAAGCTAAAGAGAGATTTTATATCCTCAGTTATAAAAAAACAGAGTCATGGGGAAGGCTTCAAGTACAAAAAGTATTCCGATTTCAGGTATGGATACGTGTATACGTTTACGTAAAGGAAAAATACTGCAACTCAAGTAAATGTAATCTGTCTTGGGGGGAGATAAAAGAGAGTGAGGCAATGATGCTAAACATTTATTTTGTTTTCCTAAAAGGAACTGTTATAAGGTACGCACAAACCCTATACATATATAGTGTGTGTGTGTATATATATATATATAAAAATTCAACCAAAGCAAGGATATCTATTTATTATAGGTATTCAATTTACACAGCACTTTATATATATTGTACATTCAAATCAGTCCCTGCCCACAAGGAGCTTACAATCTAAGGTCCGTAACTCACATTCATACATAATAGGGCCAATTTAGACAGGGGCCATTTAACCTACCAGCATGTCTTTGAGGTGTGGAAGGAAACCCACGCAGGCACAGGGAGAACATGCAAGATCAAAGGCACAACCATCAACGCATTCCCACATGCCAGGGTGCTAGGTGTAATCCGGGACTATGAAAACGTTTTTCAGCCCCACATCCAATCACAAACCAAAGTTTGCCACCTCAACCTCCAAAATACCTAACCAATGACAACACAAAGCTCCTAATTCACTCCCTGGTTATCTTTCGCCTCAACTACTGCAACTCCCTTCTCACCTGCATACTTTTACATAGGCTATCCCTTCAGTCCGTCATTAATGCTGCTGCCAGACTCATCCATCTTATCAACCGGTCAGTGTCTGTGTCTGTTATCCCTCTCTGCCAATCCCTCCATTGGCTACCACTTACCCAACAAATTAAATTTAAAATACTAACAGTAACTTATTCAGCCATCCACAACTTGGCCCCCAACTACACCGCTAACTTTGTCTCAAAATATCAACCAACTCATTCTCTTTGTTCCTCCCAAGATCGCCTGCTCTCTAGTTCTCTTGTCACCTCCCATGATCTCCTCCAGAACTTCTCTCAAGCCTCTCCCATCCTATGGAATTCCCTAACCCAATCTGTCCAACTATCTCCTACTCTGTCCACTTTTAGGTGATCCCTGAAAACTTTTCTGTTCAGTGAAGCCTATCGCACCTCCGCCTAACAACTGTACTTTTATTTTCTCAAACAGCTCATCTCCCACAGTTATTACCTTTTTGTATCACTACACTCTCCTTTTCAGATTGTGAGCTTTAATGAGCAGGGCCCTCCGATTCCTCCTGTATTATAACTGTACTATCTGCCCCCATCTTGTAAAGCACTGTGCAAACTGTTGGCACTATATCCACTTGCAGACCGGACCATTTTGCTGGTCAAAGACCAGACCACTTTTTGCGATTCGGCACTGTGCCGCTTTAACTGACAATTGCGCGGTCATGTGACGTGGCTCCCAAATGAAATTGACGTCCTTTTTTTCCACAAATAGAGCTTTCTTTTGGTGGTATTTGATCACCCCTGCGGTTTTTATTTTTTGCGCTATAAACAAAAATAGAGCGACAATTTTGAAAAAAAACACATTATTTTTTACTTTTTGTTATAATAAATATCCCCCAAAAATATATAAAAAAACATTTTTTTCCCATAGTTTAGGCCGATTCGTATTCTTCTACATATTTTTGGTAAAAAAATCGCAATAAGCGATTATTGATTGGTTTGCGCAAAAGTTATAGCGTTTACAAAATAGGGATAGTTTTATAGCATTTTTATTAATAATTTTTTATTATTTTTTTTTTTACTAGTAATGGCGGCGATCAGCGATTTTTATTGTGACTGCGACATTGTGGGGGACCCATCGGACATTTTTGACACATTTTTGGGACCATTGTCATTTATACAGTAATCACTGCTATATAAATGCAGTGATTCCTGTGTAAATGACACTGGCAGTGAAGGGGTTAACCAGTGGGTGGCAGTGTAGGGGTTAAGTGTTCCTAGGGGTGTGTTACTAACTGTGGGGGGGTTGGGCTTTCATTTAGTGAACACTGATCTCTGCTCCAATCACATGGAGCAGAGATCAGCGTCACTAGTTGCTAGACAGAATGGAAAAATGCTGTTTACACAGCATTTCCTCCATTCGGCCGCTCCGTGAGACGATCGCGGGGATGCCCGCGGCGATCGAGTCCGCGGGTCCCGCGACCGGACTCACGGGCGTCCCGACCAGCGCGGGAGTGCGCCGCCGCCGGCGCGCTCCCGATGGCAGGGCGGCATTGAATATTGGACGTACCTGTACGCCAATATGCCTGCGCGTGCCATTCTGTCGACGTACATCGTCGTGCGCTGGTCGGGAAGTGGATATACATCTTGTATAATAATAATGTTCGGCTGGGGTTAGGCTTTAAGGGCATATAGCAAGTGTTTCACTAACTGCAAGTAGAACAGAATCACCTTTATTGCTTTATTCATTCAGAAATATTGCATGAACCTCCTGGGTGCCAATCATTAGATCCTTGTAGATATACTGTATGCAGTGGCAGTAATACAGTATTACTACCTTTGCAGCTCACGTGGCTGCTATTGGGCCTGTACCATGATGGGGTGGCTGATCAAGGAATATAGAGCAGTGGGCTCCTCTGCAGTTAAACTGAGAACAGTGTGCTATGCTCAATGCTGCTTTGATTGTTGCTGTCATTTGCAAACATAGAACAGTTGGGCAGAGGAAGTCCTCCACTATTAATGCCCTTTGTGGCTATAGTAAATGACATAATCTAATCCAAAGTCCAGCAGAGGAAGGGAGAAATTTGATGAGCTGTCACAGTATGTGTAAGTCCTGTTGATGGGACTGGGATCATTACTCTTTGCCCTGCAGGTAGCATGAGAGGTGGACAGAGTGGGGCACTGGGCAGCAGCAGCAGAACATTTCTACTGAGGTAATACAATAATCCTGTGTATTACTACACTAATATTTTGTACCTACTCTCCACTGTCTCATTGATTTACATTCTCTATTTTGCACCACCTCATTGCTTATGCCATGCTGTACATTCCCCACCCCCTCAAATCGTATGTATATTTCTCACAACCTCAATCCATATGACGTGCTGTACATTTCCTCTTCTGCACCGCTTCATTCTGTATCTCATACTGCACATTCCCTATTCCCCAACACCTCATTCCACGTGGCATGCTGTAAGTTCCCTATTCTGCATTGCCTCATTCAGTGGCAAAAATGCATCAAAACTGCACGTTTGTGTTTTTGAGTCATATGCCTTTTTTTCACTGCTGCAAAACACACAGGAAATGCAGCAAAAATGAGTCTTTACAATAGAGCGGTGTGAAAGCAGCCTAATATGTACTGTGCTGTACCATTCCACAGCACCAGTCCCTTGTAGTGTACTGACTATGCTGATAGCTGTACTGCTGCTTGTCTTTGATTAACCATACTTTATGTTAAGATCAACGACAGCAGGGTCCGATTTAAAAAAAAATTCTTTGGGACCACATTATCTGTAGTTATGGTCCAGATTCCCCCTTGTACATTTCATTCTTCACATTCCCACTATTTAATTTGGGTACAAATGCATTGTTATTCCATAAATACATTTTAAGGAAGTTGTTCCTTTTACTCTGTAAATGACATCTGTATGGCACGAAAACTCTATAATCTTTCATTATAAAAACAAAGAGCTTTTTTCACTTTCACTTGATTACTTAGCAAACTAAAAATATAATTACAAATTACATATTGGTACACAGGGTGAGTCCGTGTTCACTTTAAACACCCAACAACATGTGAGGTATGTAAAAAAAAAAATTTTTGATAGCGCATTATTCTGTTTTAAAAGTTCCATTAGGTGCTTGAGCTATCTCCTTAAGCTGCTTCAATACTTAAAGGTCTATAGATCCTGTATTGAACACTCGAGCCTACTTGTAACATTTGGGTGGCTTGTTGAGGTGTGAGATTTCACCTCTGTGCACTGGCGTCTCTTTAGAAGGTTTCAGATGCCAGGAAATGGGGCAGGGTTTATGATCATGTGACCACCGTGATTGACTGTCACAGCAGTCACATGATCGGAAAGCTCCTGATCACAAGTAGCACTGATAACTGTGTTGGGAGTGCACAGGGCACGTTCTCTCGGCACAGCTGCATTCACCCTAATTCACACAAATATTCAGCCGCTCTGCGCCAAGGCCCACCCACCAAGAGGCCACATATTTGCGTGCAGCTGGTGCCAAGGGGTATTATAAGCAAATTGGAAGACCATTTTTCATTCATTTCTGTTCATGGATTCACTTTTGGATTTACTTTTCTAAGTTGATGGGTAAATACCAATTTGAATCCATTATGATTTTTTACAGTTTTTCAAGTGATACTTTCATTCCAATGAATGACTCTCAGAACAATGCGAACTGGGCTTAGAATAAATCTATATGTAGGACATGTAAGTTATATGCAACTAAACCAAAACAGTGAGGCCGCGTACACAAGCGGGGACTGTTCGGCCAACTTTGTCCGCTGAACAGTGTTTCGGCGGACAGTCCGCCCGTGTGTGGGCGTTCAGCGGACAGTTTCAGCGAACAGTCCGCTGAACAAGGTTTTTCGGAATTTCCGAAAAACTGTCCGCTGAAACCTTGTTTCAGCGAACAGTTCCCTCGTGTGTAGGCTTGTTCGACAAACTAAGTTCCGCGCATGCTCAGAAAGGATTTACACGCCGAAAGTTATAATGCAGTGTATAGGACGTCGTATTTTTCGTCCCGTCGTACGTGCCGTTCACGTCATCGCGCACGGTTTCAGCAAACTGTTCGTACGTCGTGTGTGACCATGTCCGTCCATGCTAATTTTGAGCGGACTGTTTGCCGAAACTGTTTGACGGACAAAGTTGGCCGAACAGTCCCCGCGTGTGTACGCGGCCTAATATATCAGGAGTAATTTAATGCTGACATATCTACTATATAATGGGACCATTATTGGTACTTGAATAGATGTTTCATTCCAAAGCAGTTTTTCATCACATACTTTTAACTGTTTTGATATATTCTACCTTTAGCTGAGCCTTTTATGTACTGCTCCAACTAAATGTACAGTACACCCTATTACACTGGGGTTTAATGAATCCAAACCATTTATAGATCTTACCTCAGAGAGTGTTTATGCCTAATGGCTTTAGGCATTGAGCAGATGTGGTGATCGTGCTGTATAATGGTGCTCTTAGCATTTTTAGAATTCTTATAGCTAATGCTATAAAACAACTCTATTAGCAGATATTAACATAATTAATAAAGACAGATCATTTACACATTTAGTCAGCTCTGTGGTAAATTATTGTTGAGGACTCTTTTGTTTTTTTTAATATATAAAAGAAAACATCCTTTTTCCACATTTTATATAACATGTAATTGGAAAAGGCACGGCAACGTTTTTGTGCCCAACACATATACTGTTACTTTCTTAACCCTTTAATGAAAACTAGTTTTGAATCTGAACTCTGATGATGTATTCCTTTGCTTTTAATAAAATTGGTTTTCCTTAGACCAAAATTGCGAAAATGTACACAAAGGTGTACACAGTCTGTGACCAGACTGTAACTTAAGCCTGGCACACACGAGAATGTCAGGCATTTAATAAATGGTCACTCACTGCACTCTATCTATGAAAGCCTAACATTGTCACCCTTAGTTGTCCTCATAATCTGCAATAAAAACATCTTCTCTTCTCCATAACATAGGGGGAGATGTTCTGTAGTTTACAGAAGATAGTCAAAAAGATTTATAAAATTCTTAGAGATTTAATTTCAGTGTACAGGATGTTACAAGGACACATGCTTTTTAGAAAGCTGAAGCGGTATTTTCTGTAAGTGCAGACAATGCTTAACCACTTGCTTACTGGGCACTTAAACCCCCCTCCTGCCCAGACCAATTTTCAGCTTTCAGCGCTGCTGCACTTTGAATGACAATTGCGCGGGCATACAACACCGTACCCAAATGACATTTTTTTCCCACAAATAGAGCTTTCTTTTGGTGGTATTTAATGACAGCTGGGAGTTTTATTTTTTGCTAAACAAACAAAAAAGATGCAAAAAAAAAAATCATGTTTAATAGTTTGTTATAAAATTTTGCAAACAGGTCATTTTTCTTCTTCACTGAAGTGCGCTGATGATGCGGCACTGATAGGCTGCACTGGTGGGCACTGATAGGCTGCACTGGTGGGCACTGATAGGCATAGTTAAGGCGGCACTAATAGGCACAGATAAGGTGGCACCGATAGGCACAGATAAGGCAGTACTGATGGGCACAGATAAGGCGGCACTGATGGGCAAAGATGGGCACAGATAAGATGGCACGGATGGATGGCACTAAGGGGCACTGATAGGTACCACTGATAGGTGGCACTGATGGGCACTGGTATATGACACTGATGGGCACGGATATGTGGCACTGGGGTGCAGCACCGTTGTTGAGGCAGATTGTGGGCACTGATGGGTGGCACTGTGGGCACTGATGTGTGGCACTATGGGCACTGATGTGTGGCACTATGGGCACTGCTGGGTAGCACTGACGGGGGCACTTATTTATTCCTGAGGTGGCACTGGCAGGGGGCAGGTGGGCACTGGTAAGCTGGCTGTGATCGGGACTCATGTTCCGATCATGGCCGCCGGTGATCGGCTCTTTTTTTTTCTCCTCGTGCTATCAGCGCGAGGAGGAAAATAGCCGATTATCGGCTCCGTTGTATCACATGATCAGCTGTCATTGGCTGACAGCTGATCACGTGGTAAGGGGTCGGGATCGACCCCTTGCTCGGATCCGTGATCAGGCGAGTCTCATAGACTCGCCGATCACAGAGCGCGCCGCACGCACCCCTCAGGGGGCGCGCAAGCCGCTCGTGCACTGGACGATGTCAATAGACGTAGTCCCGGCAAAGGAGGTCCACGCTGTAGCCGTCATTTGGCTATAGCGCGGATCTCTAGTGGTTAACCTGAAAAAAAAAAAAATTTAATGCATCCATAATGGTAAGCTGCAAAATAATACATTTTTGCTCTCGTGTTTAAATATACTTTAAGGTTAAGTTTTAAGGTTAATGATTGGTATAAGGATTTCATGTGTAAAGTGTTACATTAAGTTTTAGGTTTAAGGTTAAGTGTTGGCTGAAGATGGGAGTAAGGTTTTGGGATCAGCCTATGAATTAGAATACGTTTAGGGGTCAGAGCAAGTAGGAGACTGATTTTCCATTTGTTAACATAAAAATCTCTCTAGAGAGTTATCTACTCCAGTGATGTGTTCTCATGGCTCAAAGCTAATGTACTGATGTACATAGTGCAGTTTGAAAAGTAAAATTCTAATGTCTTATTACATTGCATTACTGATCAATCAATGAATAAAAATGGTATGTTCCAATAATTTTCTGATTTCAGAAAGTTTTGCCAAAATATTCTGGCTGTGTTACAATATACCTCATGGAACAGGTACAGGTAGCTGTAATACTGTCTGTTATCCAATTTATACATTGATTTACATGCTAGGATAAATTAAAGAATAATTTATAAATTCAGAGGAAATTCTTAGAACACCCTGTTTTGACATTTGAATCACCTATTGTTTGCTAGCCAAGTGAGGATAAAGCCGGGTACACACTGCAAGGTTTTTTTTAGTTCAACCCAGCAGGTTGAACGAAAAAACTTGATAGCTCCTATCGGAGCGTCTGTACTAACTATGCAAAGTTAGTGCCGCAATTTCCCTCCGCTGAGCTGTTGTGTTCTGACAGGGGGAAGGAGTTCTGACAGCTGATCAGGATTCGGCCGGATGCTGGTTTTCCAGAAAGCTTGTCTGACAGAAGCTGTTCAAATGGCTGGTGTCATGATTATGGAATAGAGTTTGTCTGCTTACCTGTCTCCATGCGTTCATCTCTAGAGACCAGCCGACCCTCACCTGACTGCTTTTGTAATCCATCCTCTGGCATGGCTCCACCCTAGCTCCTATCAGAGAACCTGTGCACTGCAGGCCAACCCTGCTGATCAACCTTTGTGTGTTTGGCTTCCTGTTACCTGCCATGTGCTCTTCTATTGTTCTGTTACCGACTTTGGCGTGTCCCTGACTATCCCTGTTTGCCTGTGATCCTGACCTTTTGGTGTGTCCCTGACTATTCATGTCTGCTGGTGGCCCCGACCTTGGCTAAATCCCTCACTATCCCTACCCTCCTATTGCCTACTGATTGTGAGCTGGGGGACCCTGGGGGTCGCGACCTGTAGCCAGTTGCAACTCAGTCCATCCTCACCACTAGAGGCTCTGGTGAACACCTGCTGGCTCTTAGACTCCGCGCCCCAGGGAATCTTACGCTCTAACCCTGGTGGGATCCGACCTGGTGTACCGGCGGCGCTGCCTTCCGTATCACCTTGACTCCTATCCGCAGCAGTCAGCCGTAGGGTCCACAACCTTGCGGTGCACTCCTGATCCCTACGGTGTGCATCTGTCACCTGGCCTCAAGGTGACCTGACAGCTGGCTTCTGTCAGGCAGACCGACAGAGGTTCTCCCCCCAGTGTAAAGAATGTATTCATATTTTTTCCAACCAAATGCATTATTTTACACTGGCTGGTTAAAAAAAAAGCATTTGTGCCGAATGTTTTTTCTTAATCAGCCAATGTAAAAATAATGCATTTGGGTGGCAAAAATATGAATATATTCTATACACTGGGAGGAGAATCTCTGGGGGAATCTAGGATGGAAAAGGACCTGGGCGTCCTAGTAGATGCAATGCCAAGCTGCTTCTAACAAAGCAAACAGAATATCGGCATACATTAAAAAGGGGATCAACTCCAGAGGTAAAACGATAATTCTCCCGCTCTACAAAGCTCTGGTCCGGCCGCACCTACAGTGTGCTGTCCAGTTCTGGGCACCAGTTCTCAGGAAGGATGTACTGGAAATGGAGTGAGTACAAAGAAGGGCAACTAAGATAATAAAGGGTCTGGAGGATATTAGCTATGAAGAAAGGTTGCGAGCACTGAACTTATTCTCTCTGGAGAAAAGATGCTTGAGAGGGAATATGATTTAAATTTATAAATACCATACTGGTGACCCCACAATAGGGATAACACTTTTGCACATAAGGGAGTTTGACAAGACATGTGGCCACTCATTAAAATTAGAAGAAAAGAAGTTTAACCTTAAACTACATAGAGGGTTCTTTACTCTAAGAGCAGAAAGGATGTGGAATTCCCTCCCACAGGCAGTGGTCTCAGTGGGGAGCATCGATAGTTTAAAAAAACTATTAGATAAGCACTTAAATGACCGCAAAATACAGACATATACAATGTAATACTGACCTATAATCACACACATAGGTTGGACTTGATGGACTTTTTTTCAACCTCATCTACTATGTAACTAATGTCTCCTGACATTCAGCCTGTGTGTACGGGGCTTAAGTTGTATGTATCTACAGCATAATCCCATTGTACATATTTATAATTCCCTTGATGTTACATTTTTACAAGTTATGTAAAAAAAAATTTCACATAGCATCTCATAATATAACCCCAAATAGCCATGGTGTATAGCAAAGATTTTCTGTATGACTTTCACAGAGGGATATAAGGGCAAGTCTGATTTTTATAAGTTACTGGCCTCAATTAACAACCTGCTTTGTGTTGTATGTCTGTTACTTTCCACCCTTCCACGCCCTGGAAAGGTGAACATCTTTTGTAACTATCATACCACAGTTATGTTATGCATTATACTATTTTAGAATACTTGTTCTAAAATATTTTTATTTTATTACATTTCTCATCCCTGATGGAGGAATACTGAGCCTCTCAAATGTGTTACTGGACCCTGGCTGACAAAGAGCTGCCTCCATATTAAGGCCGGGTTCACACCGCTGCGATGCGGGAACGCCGCGAATCCGCGGCGTTTTCCCGCATCGCACACCTCCCGCCGGCAGTTCACACTGCCCTATGCGGACGGCTGGGAGTGTCAATGTTATGTTAATGACACCCCCAGATCCGTCCGCATATCGCAGTGCGATCTGCCGACTCGCACAGGAATCGGATCGCATGGTGTGAACCACCATGCGATCCGATTCTGTTGCGGACCAAAAAAAGGGTCCCGTGCGAGTTTGCTGCGGGAGCGCTGTGAATTCAGCCATACTATCTGTATGGCTGAACTCGCATCGCTACGGAGATCGGATGTGATTTGCGGTGCGAATCACATCCGGTTCTCCCCCCGCAGCGGTGTGAACCCAGCCTAAAACTAAAGTTTTTTTCTACACATCATTGGTCCTAGTGTTCTACTAACACACCAATCAATGAATGTACCAGAAAGGGAAAATTAAGATAAATTTGGTATCAAATGAAATGTTCATGTATCCTGCTGAATAAGGTAAAGCTTTTTTGTGAACCCAATCATTTGTAAAGGAAAAATACAAAAATATAGCTTTTGTTTTATAGAGTGAATATTCTCAGATTGGGCTAATCTGCATTGCACACAAATTTAAAAACAATCTCAGTTTGCCATATTTCCTGATTTGCAGACCCATTACTGCATTACTTTATACCCGATATATAATATAGTTCCTTGAAAAATGTTTACATGATAAAACCAAAAAGAGTCTGGAGAAAACAGGGTTACAATTTACCAACTTACCAGTTTATTACTTCTAGCTTTCACAGATACACGCAGCTTAAAAAACAAGAGAAAATCAAATGTGCACACAAAACCCTGGGAATTTCTAAGCTTTTCTCAAAAGCTGATTAAAAGAATGTGTTCATTGAAGCAGTGATATTTTAAAGACACAATAGGGAGTCTAGCATAAACAAAATTATCAAGACAAATTACTTGGATTCTTGGGTTGATAATTAGCAACAGAAGGAGCGAGTGATTTTTAAACTTGATTTCCTCCAAGGTTACAAAAAATCCAATGTAACTAGATATTGGCATCTGTAGCATTCTACTTTTTCATGCAGTGATTGAGCTGTAACTGCCAAATGGCAAAAATAGATTTGAGCTGATTTATCTTACTATATAAACAATAACCTCAGCTTACCTAACAAGGCTTAGAAAAGCAACTACAGGAAACAAATAAAATCAATAACTGACCTGTAAAATCTATCTAGGAAACAATGTTAAGGTTTATTCAAATATAGCCTAATCTGAGTTTTATAAAGCGCAAATGAAGGCCTTTAAAAGGGCATCCTTTGGAACTGGAGACTGGCTTGCAGCTTTTTGTGCTGTACATGACCAACTCACCTTCTCATTCATGACCTATTTACAGCAAGAACCTTGTCCTCTTTCCTCCACCACAACTAGTAAAATACCCTGTTTTAGCAGTGTTAGAACCTAGAGAGAACTGTGATTTCACCCCCTCTGTTTTGTGACAGTGCTTCAGCCTAGTGATTGCCCACCAGTTCCATGCACTGCATCATAGGGGGATGCACCACCATCTTGAGAAATACAGAGTATTTTAGGCTAGCAGGAAGGAGCATCAGAGGAGCCCTGGAGAGGTAAGTATGAGGAAGTCATGGGGGAGGAATCGGCTTTGTGCCAGCACTGTTAATTTTAGTGAGCACAAATCCAATATAATACCCAAAATTTTTGATAAAATGTAAAAGTTGAGGTTGTATTGAGTAAACCGATACCCAACATGTCAAATCTTAACATTGCGTGTGCCCATGAAGTGTTGACAAATTTTACTACCCAAAATGACCCATAGAAAATACTTTAAAAGGTCTGGTAGGTCATTAGTTCAGACTTTATTGTGAATATTAGGCTTAGAGCTATTGCTCCCACTGAGCTCCCTCTGCCCTACCCAGAGACACCTACCATGCTGGCTCAGGGCCCGAGGTGTGGTAGTAAAGCCTCCCATGGGGGAGGTCCAGTGTGTGAAGGCTATCACTACCACAGACATAAGCCTTATGCTGTGGCAATAAAAGGGTTAAAGTTCACCTGTGCCGAGACTGTTGACATTTAAATTTTTACACATCATCAATAAGCAGCAAAAAAAAAAACTTTAAAAAGACATCAATGACCTCTCTAGCTGCCTGTACTGTGAAGTAGACATGTGCACACTGAAATATTTTGTTTCGGGAATTTCGTTTTGTCCGAAAAATAAATTTATTTAGTTACTCCCACTCCCGAAATTAGTTTTTATTTATTTAGTTTCAATAAAAAATGCATTCATCCAAAAATCCAAAATAATTAAGGTCGAATCTGTCATTGAAGGCTTATGGTGTCTGTCGAATGTTCTAAGAAGATTTGACGGAGCAGCTAAACTGTACGACGCCGCAATCATACATTTCCGGTCGAGTGTTCCTCCTACAAGCTAATAGAGCTAAGGTTGGGCACATTTAACCACAGGTTCGATGGATACAGATTGCTATTGTCAGCGTCATGTCAAATCTCTTATCTATATTGAACTTTTGTCGCAACGAAAATGAAAATAAAGCATTTGTTTATGTTGGATCTTTCGTTTTTCGGATTCTGCACGCACTTTTGTTAAAATGATAACGAAAATACCCGAAATTCGGACGAAAATGCATTTGGACTAAAACGAATGCACATGTCTACTGTGAAGTAGACATGTGCATTCGTTTTGGTAAAACTGTTTTTGTAAATACTACAGGTAGTTTCAATGACTATATAATGAAATAATTGCAACTATAAATATAATGTCTAAAGCAATAAAAAAAGACTTGACGGGAAAACTGCAATTAAGGTATAACTTTGATTGCATATAACGCATAAAGTGCCTAAAACCACCTATTATCTTTGCCCCATTTAAAGCAATGGTACACTATTACATTGTTACATTTAGCTATAATATAATATAAAAATGTATTATTTATATCTCCTAACAATACTATTGTAATAAATGATATCCAAGTGTAATACACTAACTTTTATGTCTGCCATATAATTTAAAGGGGTGGCTTAATTTTATCATAAATGGTGTCCTTTTATAAAATAATCCTACAACCCAGGAAAAAAAGTTTACATGAAATATATTCCAAATTTGTAACTAGGAATGAGACGAACACCCCCCGGTTCGGTTCGCCGCAGAACATGCGAACAGGCAAAAAATTGGTTCGAACAAGTGAACACCATTAACCTCCCTGGCGGTATGATTATTTCAGATTTTAGGTGCTGAAAGTGGTACAATTATTTTGCATGAAAATTTGGTGTTTTATATTGTAGTCCTGTAATTCTTAGGAATAACTCACTTAAATCTGTCCAAACCAGAGTCTAGCAGACATCCCGGGTATGATAAAGTTTGAAAAATGAAATCATAAATTATAATATAATAAATAACTATAAATAATTATACCAAATAATAATATAACAATAATAGAAATTATTCAATAATGTAATCAAATCAAAAACACTGAAATTTGCTCAGTTGCAGAATTGTCACTGTCATTACTTTTCAATATTTGATGACGGATTTCCCCACAAACCGCTATCGCTAAATTCTGCGAGTGATTCTAATTTATTATCGCTGTTTTCTAGCTGGTCTAAAACCATTTTTGATGTAAAGGGACAGTTCTGGTTGCTATGGACAATCTCCAGTTTCCAGGCATAAAGAACAGTTTTTATATTATAAAACTGCATGCAGGACACTGGACAGAACACTAGGGACAAAGGGGATGTGAAATAATTACATACAGCAATGTAATCTGTAAGATTACATTATACTGTATGTAATGTGTGTGTTTTACTTTTTGAATTTGGCGCCGTTCTCCGTCCCCGTGCGTCGCAACGCTCGCAGGGAACGGAGATCGGCTCTGTGATATATAGAGCTCGTACAGTGGTGGGGCATCGCTGGATCCAGGGGACAAGGTAAGTAAACCTCTCCCTGGATTCAGCAATGCGGTCCCGAGTCTGGCTCGGGGTTACCGCTTTTGGTACAAAATCTCCAACCCGAGCCAGACTCGGGAATATCACCAGGGGGGTTAAAGTCTATATTGGAAGCAAACGTGAAAAAACTAATTCTAATTTTAAAGGCATATAAGCAAGTTATTGTTATAAAAAGTGTTTGGGGACTCGGGTCCTGCCCCAGGGGACATGTATCAATGCAAAAAAAGTTTTAAAAACTGACTTTATTTGGGAGCAGTGATGTTATTTATACTTAAAGTGAAACAATAAAAATGAAATATTCCTTTAAATATCATGCATGGAGGATGTCCTTAGTATGCCTGCAAAGTAGCCCATCTTTCCCATGTTTATAACAGTGCCACAGCAAAATTACATTTCTACAGGAAAAAATGTAATTTAAAGCTGCTCACAACTGTAATGTATTGTCGGATTCCGGCAATATAGATAAAAATACCAAAAATACAAAAAAATGGCGTGGATGTCCCACCCAAAACCCATACCAAGCCCATTTAGGTCTGATATGGATATAAAGGGGAACCCCGCACCAATTTTTTTTTTAATGGCATGGGGTCCCCCAGGCCCCCAGACACTATAAACTCTGAACAGCAGTATATATACTATATGACATGACCTGTATACAGAAAATTGGGCCTTAAGTGTTGGTGGTACCAGAACACTGTAAGCACTCACAGTTACTCTTTTTGGGTGCAGAAACAGGCCCTGCTGTGAAATATTATTTAAAAATTGTGCCTTGGGTGGTGGTAGTGGTGGTGCCACAACACTGTAATCTCTCACAGATACTTATGTTGGCCGCAGGAATGGGCCCTACTGTGAAATATTATATCAAAAGTTGTAATTACCTGCACTTGTTAAACAGGGGCAGAAAAATTGGGTTTTTGGTTTTGGTGGCACCAGAACACTGTAAACCCTCACAGTTACACTTGTTGGGCACAGGAACGGGCCTTTCTGTGAAACCTGACTGCCAGTTTCTTGTCCTTCTGTGGCAACCCCTCTCTCTCTAGGCTCACGTTACTCCCTTCATCAACCTGGGAACCAACATTGGAGCTTTCAAAACACTGTGCACCCTCCAGAAGCATATAACCAACACTGTGGTTGAATAATTCTGGGGACACCTCCGTGCATGATGGTGGGGCTACAGAAGGAGTGACAAGGAGCCGCTTTGGCAGCTGCATTGGAAGGCAAACTACTCTGAGCCTGGGTGACAGAGGATGAGGACAGCTTCGTTATCCACTCCACCAACTCTTCTGAATGTTGTGGCTCAATAACACGGCCAGCAGCAGCAAAAAAGGACAAGCGTGCCCAACGGCCACCTGAAGCACCATGTCCACAACCACCACTGTTCACTGTAGACACAAAGGCTGCTTGCCCTCTTTTAGTGGCCTGTGAGTGTCTGCCTAGGTGACCTTCCGGACATGATGTATTTTTTGTTTTGCAACACCAAACTACACTGTATTAGATACTGTGTACACCACCTGAAGTGTATTAGAAAGTGTACAATGGCTGCACTGTATTGTATACAGTGTACACCACCAGAAGTGTAGTAGGAACTGTACACACTGTATTAGATGCTGTGTACACAGCCTGAAGTATATTAGAAACAGAATACCACAGAATGCACTGTAGATGCACTGTAGATATAGGCTACACTTTTGTGAGATACTATATATATATATATATATATATATATATATATATATATACATATATATATATATATATATATATATATATATATATATATATATATATATATAGTATCTCACAAAAGTCAGTACACCCCTCACATTTTTGTAACGGTGGCCGGTTTAACAGGACAGCGGTTTAACAGGACAGGTTCCACTCAGAACAGGCCTCGCCATGGTCGACCAAAGAACTTGCGTGCACGTGCTTAGCATCAAAACCAGAGGTTGGCTTTGGGAAATAGACATATGAGCGCTGCCACCATTGCTGCAGAGATTGAAGGGGTGGGGGGGTCAGCCTGTCAGTGCTCAGACCATACGCCGCACACTGCATCAAATTGGTCTGCATGGCTGTCGTCCCAGAAGGAAGCCTCTTCTAGAGATGATGCACAGGAAAGTCTGCAAATAGTTTGAAGCAGACTAAGGGCATGGATTACTGGAACCATGTCCATTGGTCTGATGGGACTAAGATAAACTTATTTGGTTCAGATGGTGTCAAGCGTGCGTGGCAGCAATCAGGTGAGGAGTACAAAGACAAGTGTTTCTTTCCTACAGTCAAGCATGTTGGTGGGAGTGTCATGGTCTAGGGCTGCATGAGTGCTGCCGGCATTGGGGAGCTACATTGAGGGAACCACAAATGCCAACATGTATTGTGACATACTTAAGCAGAGCATGATCCCCTCCCTTCGGAGACTGGGCCACATGGCAGTATTGCAACATAACGACCCCAAACACACCTCCAAGATGGGCACTACCTTGCTGAAGAATCTGAGGGTAAAGGTGATGGACTGGCCAAGCATGTCTCCAGACCCAAGCCCTATTGAGCATCTGTGGGGCATCCTCAAACGGAGGGTGGAGGAGCGCAAGGTCTCCAACATTCACCAGATCCGTGATCTTGTCATGGAGGAGTGGAAGAGGACTCCAGTGGCAACTTGTGAAGCTCTGGTGAGCTCCATGGTCAAGAGGGTTAAGGCAGTGGTGGAAAATAATGGTGGCCACAAAAAATATTGACACTTTGGGCCCAATTTGGACATTTTCACTAAGGAGTGTACTCACTTTTGTTGCCAGTGGTTTATACATGAATGGCTGTGTGTTGAGTTATTTTTAGGGGACAGCAAATTTACACTGTTATACAAGCTGTACACTCGCTACTTTACATTGTAGAAAAGTGTAATTTCTTCAGTGTTGTCACATGAAAAAATATAATAAAATATTTCCAAAAATGTGAGGGATGTACTCACTTTTGTGAGATACTGTATATACTAAATTGTATATACAATATATATATATACATATATATATATATATATATATATATATATATATATATATATATATATATATATATATATATATATATATATATATATATTAATACACCGCCTGACGTATATTAGAAACTGTACACGCTGTATTAGATACTGTGTGCACCACCTACACTGTATTAGCAACTGTACACTGTACTGTAAATATAGGGTACACTGAATGCAAAGTATATATATATATATATATATATATATATATATATATATATATATATATATATACAGTGGTGTGAAAAAGTGTTTGCCCCCTTCCTCATTTCCTGTTCCTTTGCATGTTTGTCACACGTAAGTGTTTCGGAACATCAAACCAATTTAAACAATAGTCAAGGACAACACAAGTAAACACAAAATGCAATTTGTAAATGAAGGTGTTTATTATTAAAGGTGAAAAAAAATCCAAACCATCATGGCCCTGTGTGAAAAAGTGACTGCCCCCCTTGTTAAAACATACTATAACTGTGGTTGTCCACACCTGAGTTCAATTTCTCTAGCCACACCCAGGTCTGATTATTGCCACACCTGTTCACAATCAAGGCATCACTTAAATAGGAGCTGCTTGACACAGTAAGGTCCACCAGAAGATCCTTAAAAGCTACACATCATGCCGAGACCCAAAGAAATTCAGGAACAATTGAGAAAGAAAGTAATTAAGATCTATCAGTCTGGAAAGGGTTATAAAGCCATTTCCAAAGCTTTGGGAATCCAGCGAACCACAGTGAGAGCCATTATCCACAAATGGCGAAGACATGGAACAGTGGTGAACCTTCCCAGGAGTGGCCGGCCGCTCAAAATTACCCCAAGAGCGCAGCGACGACTCATCCAAGAGGTCACAAAAGACCCCACAACAACGTCCAAGGAACTGCAGGCCTCACTTGCCTCAGTTAAGGTCAGTGTTCATGCCTCCACCATCAGGAAAAGACTGGGCAAAAATGGCCTGCATGGCAGAGTTCCAAGGAGAAAACCACTGCTGAGCAAAAAGAACATCAAAGCTCGTCTCAATTTCTCCACAACACATCTTGATGATCCCCAAGACTTTTGGGACAACATTCTGTGGACCGATGAGACAAAAGTGGAACTCTTTGGAAGGTGTGTGTCCAAGTATATCTGGCGTAGAAGGAACACTGCATTTCATAAAAAGAACATTATACCAACAGTAAAATATGGTGGTGGTAGTGTGATGGTCTGGGGCTGTTTTGCTGCTTCAGGACCTGGAAGACTTGCCGTGATAAAAGGAACTATGAATTCTGCTGTCTACCAAGAGATCCTGAAGGAGAATGTCCGACCATCTGTTCGTGTACTCAAGCTGAAACGAACTTGGGTTCTGCAGCAGGACAATGATCCTAAACACACCAGCAAGTCCACCACCGAATGGCTGAAGAAAAACAAAATTAAGACTTTGGAGTGGCCTAGCCAAAGTCCTGACCTGAATCCTATTGAGATGTTGTGGTATGACCTTAAAAAGGCCGTTCATGCTCGAAAACCCTCTAATGTAACTGAATTAGGACAATTCTGCAAAGATGAGTGGGCCAAAATTCCTCCAGGACGCTGTAAAAGCCTCATTGCACGTTATCGCAAACGCTTGGTTGCAGTTGTTGCCGCTAAAGGTGGTCCAACCAGTTATTAGGTTTAGGGGGCAATCACTTTTTCACACAGGGCCATGATGGTTTGGATTTTTTTTCACCTTTAATAATAAACACCTTCATTTACAAATTGCATTTTGTGTTTACTTGTGTTGTCCTTGACTATTGTTTAAATTGGTTTGATGTTCCCGAAACACTTAAGTGTGACAAACATGCAAAGGAACAGGAAATGAGGAAGGGGGCAAACACTTTTTCACACCACTGTATATATATATGTGTGTATTAATACACCACCTGAAGTGTATTGGAAACAGTCAGTACACCATAGAATGCACTGTTGGCCAATTATGGCTCTCTCAGCAGAGTGCGCTATGATTGGCCAAAGTATGCAGGTCAGGTGCATACTTTGGCCAATCATCATAAAGCAATGCATCATACAGTGATCTCACAGTGCATTATGGGGCATCCTTTCTTCGAACGCCCCATTTGTTTGGTTCGTTTTAGAACTTATGTTTGACTCATACTGTGGGCTCGTCCCTATTTGTAACACACCAGTGGGAATATTCATAAATCCTAGTCTTCAGGTGCACCTGTTATGATTTGCACATTATTGACAAACATTAATTTTGCAGCATCACAGGTTGGTTTGTGCCTAATAAAATGTCATATTCATCCTTTTATCTACATACTCGTAAAATGAAAGCAGACTGCCAAATTGTATGATGACTAATGTCTAATCCTTGGAAAGATTCCTGGACAGTCACAGACCCAGAACAGTGACCATGACTTTCCACACAGATCTGTGATGATCATTAGTAGTCTAAAGCCGCGTACACACGGGCGGACTGTATGGCCTACTTAGTCCGTCATACAATCCGACGGACAGTCCGTCCTACTTTCGAATGAACGGACTTGACCACACACGGATGCACAAACAGTCCGTCGAAAGCTTGCGCGATGACGTGTACAGCGTGTACGACGGGACTAGAAATAGGAAGTCCAATACACAGCAATGCACCCTTTCGCCGTGTAAATCCTTTCTGAGCATGCGCCATTCTTAGTCCGTCGAACTAGCCTACTGACGAACGGATTGTCCGCTGAAACCAAAGTGTGACGGACAGAATTTCGAAGATTTCGTAATACTTAGTACGCCAGACTGCACGCTGAAAAAGTCTGCTGAAGCCCACACACGAGCGGACTGTCCGCTGAAATGTGTTTCGACGGACTAAGTAGGCCATACAGTCCGCCTGTGTGTACGCGGCTTTAGTTTTCATAATGACAGTTCAATGTATAGATTCCAGGAAAACTTAAATCAGCAGGATTGTGAATAGTTCAACCAAAAAGGCCCTCACTTTCCTCCAGGCCAAGAAGTGGGGGACTTCAGCTTCAATAAATTAATCTAAACTTACCCAGCAGGTATCAGTGGTAATGTGTAAATGTAAGGCTGAATGAAACTAACTATATTGGCAAGTTCCCTATATAATTTTCTAATACACTTTTGTGCTCCTTTCTGGGAGTCCTTTCTCCTTTCCAAAGGGCCTTAACTTCTTTTATACTTGGAACTAAGCCTAGAAACTCTAATGCCGCTTACATATGATCTGACTTTCCGACAACAAGCTCACAGCCAACATTTGTCGACGGAAAATCTGACCCTGTGCACATGGCATAAGAGTCATAGATGGTTCAAATCTTAGCCAGTTCAGTAGGGACCAGGCGATATGAGATCCAACTATGAGCAGGCTGATTGTACCTAAGACGATCCACCAATCGACTTGGATACAACCAGCTTATTGGATTTTTAGCATGCAATTATCAGAAGCGGCTATAGCATATCAGGAATATGAAATGTTGGGGTAACAAACCAAAAACAAAGGGGGAGTCCACATAAATCTATTCAGTTGCAAGATTGAGATAATTCAAAATGAAATGTTCTTGCAAAAGCTCATTTGACACAGGTTCTCTTTAAGGCTCATCCAGCAGTGTCACAAAATGTGTGTTTTAGTGTACTATGAAACAATGTACCCCCTTCCATAAATAGTTAAGGATATTAGGAATCACTTTGGAGATTTCCTGCATGCTCTCCATGGTGTTCTGTCTCATTACTCTTCACTCCTTGTCAGCATGTCTTACCATGCTATCACGGTGGAGAACTTGTTGGATTGCTCTCCATGCCCGACATTCCACCTTGTCCTGTTTGCACTGCTGGGCTCTTTGGATCCCACACCCACAGTTCACAGGTCAGACATTTCTAGGCGACTACCATTAGGTCATGAGCATGTAATGTCTTGCATATTTACAACTGTGTGCACATCAACCCCTGAGGAAGTGACGCTATGTCACAAAACATGTTGGGTTACAGAGACGCAAGTTCACACCTATTATGGATTGAACTTTGAAACACTGTACCTGGCTACGGAATTAATATGTATATATTGGCCAATCTGCTTGACTATTGATCACTGTTGATCTGATGGAAATTGTATTTACCAATTAATCTTTACCTTATTGATTTTATCATTGTGTGTTGCACCGCATCTAAAGTCCCACAGCAATTCATGTTTCTTTGTATATAAATATATGTAATTATATAAACTTCTGAAATGATGACAAAGGCTGGGTTCACACTGGTACAAAAAATGCTCTGATATTGGGAGCTCATGTCACATGACGTGTGAAAATCATTGTTTCCCTATGGGAGCCATTTTAACTTGTCCGACTTTGATCCTACTTCAGCCCATTGAATATCACTGAAGTTGGATTCGAAGTCGGATCGGCGTCCTAACTGATCCAACTTTGGCATGAAACTTGTGCTCTGACAATCTTGAAGGGGAACTCCACACCAAAATTTTAAAAAGTTTTTTTTTTAAAACGGCATGGGTTCCCCCTCCAAGAGCATACCAGGCCCTTCGGTCTGGTATGGATTTTTAGGTGAAACCCCACGCCAAAAAAAACAGCATGAGGTCCCCCCAAAATCCATACCAGACCCTTATCCAAGCACACAGCCCGGCAGGTCAGGAAAGGGGGTGGGGATGAGCGAGTGCCCCCCCAGAACCATACCAAACCACATGCATTAAACATAGGGGGTGGGTGGTTTTCCCTATGCCCCCACCCCAAAGTACTTTGCCCCCATGTTGATGGGGACAAGGGGCTCTTCCCGACAACTCTGGCTGTTGGTTGTCGGGGTCTGCGAGCAAAGTAATATAGCAAAAAGTAAAAAACAACGCTTTTTAAAAAAAAATTATGTATTTTTTTGTTTATAACGCAAAAAGTAAAAACCGCAGAGGTGAACAAATACCACCAAATGAAAGCTCTATTTGTGAGGAAAAAGAGACATCAATTTTGTTTGAGTGCAATGTCACATGGCCGTGCAATTGTCAGTTAAAACGATGCAGTGCTAAATCGTAAAAAAAGTGCTCTGGTCAGAAAGGGGGTAAAATCTTCTGGGGCTGAGCAGTTAAAATGAGTCACAATTTTGTGTGTTTTTTATTATTTTCACATAATCTTAAACAAAAAATGTTATATGTGTACCAACATTAGAAATAAAAAAATATCATACCCCAAAATTAGAGCAGAGGGTAACATCACTATTTTACACTTACCCACCAAGAACCACCAAATATCACAGAATAAATCAAGAAAAATAACTCTTGAGTAATGTAATTCCACCACCTATATATCCAAAGAAATGCAGTATATGTGTATTTATGTGTAGGAGGTTTCAACATGTGGCAGGCCTGTGGCTTAGAGGTTTGAACTGTTGCTTAGCATCTCTGAGAGTCTGAGTTCTAATCCCCCACATGGCGCTTCGTGTAGAGAAATTGTCTAATCTCCCTATGTTGTTAAACAGAACTCCTGATTCAGGTCCTAAAACTGTATGTCCAAATCTAGTATTTATGTGTAGGAGGGTTCTACCACCACCACTGTAAATCTTTCTCGATACACTATCTAGCCAAAAGTATTGGGACGCCTGCCTTTACACACACACGAACTTTAATGGCAGCCCAGTCTTAGTCCATAGAGTTAATATTTGATTTGGCTCACCCTTTGCAGCTATAATAGCTTCTGGGGAGGCTGGGGAGGCTGGGGAGGCTGGGGAGGCTGAGAAGGCTGTCCACAAGGCTTAGTAGCGTGTCTATGGGAATGTTTGACCATTCTTCCAGAAGCACATTTGTGAGGCCAGGCACTGATTCAGCCAAAATGTGTTCTATCGGGGTGAGGTCAGGACTCTGCGCAGGCCAGTCAAGTTCCTCCACTCCAAACTTGTTCATCCATGTCTTTATGGACCTTGCTTTGTACACTGGTGTGCAGTCACGTTGGAACAGGAAGGGGCTGTCCCCAAACTGTTCCGCAAAGTTGAGACCATGAAATTTTCCAAAAAAAGTCTTGGTATGCTGATGCCTTAAGAGTTCCCTTTACTGAAACTATGAGGCCAAGCCCAACCCCTGACAAACAACTCCACATCATAATCCCCCCTCCACCAAATGCTTTGGACCAGTGCACAAAGCAAGGTCCATAAAGACGTGGATGAGTGAGTTTGGAGTGGAGGAACTTGACTGGCCTGCACAGGGTCCTGACCTCAACACAACAGAAAACCTTGGGGATGAAATAGAGCAGAGACTGTAAGCCAGGCCTTTTCATCCAACATCAGCCCCTGACCTCACAAATGCACTTCTGGAAGAATGGTCAAACATTCCCATAGACACTCTCCTAAACCTTGCGGACAGCCTTCCCAGAAGAGTTGAAGCTGTTATAGCTGCAAATGGTGGTCCAAATTAATTTTAAACCCTGCGGACTAAGACTGGGATGCCATTACAGTTCATATGCGTATAAAGGCAGGTATCCCAATACTTAGGACAATATATTGTATATTGCTTGTGACACTGAGCATGGCTATGGACATAGGGCTGGTTCTCACCAAAGAGGTGCAGACAACATGTGTGATGTTGCCTGCTGGTTGGTAGTGGTTAGCTAATTCTATCCAGCAGCACTGGGTTTGCAGGTTCAATTCCCCACCATGCTAACACTTGTGTTGAAGTGTATATGTTCTCCCTGTTTGGGTTTCTCACTACAATCCAAAGACAAGCTGGCTTTTTATTTTATTTGTCTCCTGTCGAAATAGTCTCTAATGTAAGAACGTTAATTTTGAACTTTAGATTGGAAGCTCATTGCAGCCAGGGACTGATATTAATGTTTGTTAGCACTAATCATGCCCAGGGACTTGGACATTTAAAATGGTAGGGTTTACACTGCACATGCTTAGAAAAATGTTGCTTTGTTATGTGCATGCAAATGGACTTCGATCTTTGGCCTGTAGTTGGAGATTTGAGGCACGTAGCCAAGGGCTAACACAGTTGCAAATAGTATTATGTGTTACTGCTTATCAGGTGCAATCACGTGTGGAGTTCGATTCGCAGCAGGACATGCAAACAGGCAAAAAATTCAGCAGAACACACGAACACCGTTAAAGTCTATGGGACACGAACATGAATAATCAAAAGTGCTAATTGTGAAGGATTATATGCAAGTTATTGTCATACAAAGTGTTTGGGGACCTGGGTCCTGCCCCAGGGAACATGTATCAATGCATCAATTTTTTTAAAACAGCAGTTTTTTCGGGAGCAGTGATTTTTTTAATGCTTAAAGTGAAACAATAAAAATTAAATATTCCTTTAAATATCGTGCCTGGGGGTGTCTATAGTTTGCCTGTAAAGTGGCACAAAATCCATAACAGACCCTTATCCAAGCACGTAACCTGGCAGGCCGCAGGAAAAGAGGGGGACGAGAGAGCTCCCCCCCCTGAACCGTAGCAGGCCACATGCCCTCAACATGGGAAGGGTGCTTTGGGGTAGCCCCCAAAGCACCCTGTGCTCAGGTTGATGGGGACAAGGGCCTCATCCACACAATCTTTGCCCGGTGGTTGTGGGGGTCTGCAGGCAGAGGGCTTATCAGAATCCGGAAGCCCCCTTTAACAAGGGGGCCCGCAGATCCTGGCCTCCCTTCTGTGTGAATTGGTAACAGGGTACAAATGTACCCCTACCATTTCACAAAAAAAGTGCCAAAATGGTAAAAAAGACAAGACACAGCTTGGGACAAGTCCTTTATTAAAAACTAAAACTAAAAATGTCCCACAAAGTAAGTTCACAAGGAGGCCCACAGATCCTGCCCCCCTACATGAATAGGTATGGGTACATCGTACCTCTATCCATTCATAAAAAAAGCAGTGAAATGTGAAAAAAACAATAGCCGGTTTTTGACGAGTCCTTTATTGTAAAATAGCTCAGAGCCGTCTTCTTCCCTGAGCCATCTTCTCCTGCTGCTGTCTCTCCCACCATCATCTTCTCCCCAAGCTGTCTTCTCCCTGAACCTGCTGTGTTCTTCCACACCTCCGCAAATTTTAAAAAAGCCGCTCTTCTTCTGTGGAAGTCTTCCTCCGCTGTGTTGTCACCAGCTGTGTGGCGGCTCTACTGGTGACGTCATCGGATGGCCACAGAAGAGCTGCAATTTTTATTAGCGGTTAACCAGCTGCGCAGAAGAACACAGCAGCGGGAGAAGGTCGGTGGTGGCAGGAGAGACAGCTCAGGGAGAATAAACATTAAACACTAGTAAATTTATTTTCTATGTATAATTGTGCTAAGCCCAATAGGCTAGTGGTCAGCGCATCTACCTTGAAAAACCTCAAGCTTTGAAGGACTCATGGGTTCAAATCCCACAGAGCGATACTAAAAGATTGCATTGGTAAAAAAAAGGTGAATGACAGTTAGCCAAAGCAGCATATGCTAAAAATAGGTGATTGCCAATGAACTTTAGTTTGGCTGATTCTATTATATTAACTCTTCAAATGCATGCAATGGTATGTAAGTATTCAATAATATTATGGTGTGGACTTCCAAACATCACACGCTAGTTAACAGGCAGTTTACATTTCTTTGTTTGTTTATTTTAATTTGCTTGTGCGCTGAAAAAATAAACACAGCTGGTGGATGGTAGGTTGGCTGGGATTTGAACTCATACCCTGAGTGTTGTGGAGACATCCAAGCACACCACCAAGCTATTGTGCTAAGTACACTGATACCTGCCTAATAGTGTAGTATGATTAAAGAAGGAACATAACTAATTACCGCTTTATAGTCACAAAAAAAAAAAAAACTTGAAAAAACAACATACAACAAATAGGTAACCTAAATGTTCAATACATGTAACTTTACAGAATAGCAGACATTACTCTGTAATAATCATTCATAACTGCATTCGTTAGCAAAAGAAGGAAAAATCTAGGAATACTTATTGCGATATACATCAATAGATGCACACGAGGTAGAGCACATCTCACATAAAAATGTTTCTTTCACATACATGGATCATGGTTGCAATGCAGTGCTATATAATAACTTAGAAATTGGCATTTGCATATCTGCGGAATCACTAATTAGCGCTGATTTCCGAATTTACTAACATATGTTTGCCGCTAATAGCGTTCTTTCTCATTCGTACATTCGCCTGTTGAAATCTTAATTGCCTAAAATGGGCATTATTACATGTAATAGCGCCCAGTACTTCCCGGCGCTATAGTAAATGACCCCCAATGTGTCAAAAAAATGGGATTTCTTTTGCACAAAATTGCAAGATTGAAGTACATACAACATCACTGAGCTAAATAAATAACATGCCCTGCTTTAGTAAATCAACCTCCATCAATGAGCAAACCATAACTTTTGTTTCACAAGTTCTTTATTAAAATCTCTAGCAGAAAATGTGTGGTAACTTCCAAACGTGTGTCAAAACATGAAATACAGTATTTACTTTTGAAATCTTTAATATTTACTGATCTTCACGCAGGGATGAGATGAGCTTTTCGCACAGTTGACTTTGGTACAGACATAATTAACGGGCTATGGGAGGAATGCTGAAACACAGCTTAAGTCAGCAGTAAAAGTAAATATAAGCTGTTTTTTTTTATATAAGAGTTTGCAAAAACAGGCATGATGATTGCACACCTGTGGCCTGGGTTTATATTCCCCTTAAGAAGAGAGCTCAGGGCTCACACTTGGGAACAGCGCCACCCTACAGGCAGGTGGCCTGGTGTAGGAGTCAGGAGGGCTTTCAGGTGGAGAGGGCTCCACGAAAGAGAGACAGACGGTCTCTAGGAGTCTGAGTATGTATGTCTGCAGGAGGCAGATGTGGCCCGCGACCAAGCAGCATGCAGCTGAGCAAGTAAGGGCTTCAGGAGGAAGTTTGACTAAGTAAGAGTGAGTGAGCCAGGAGGCTGAAGTTTTCTGTTATACAATGATGGTGGAACCCCCCGCAAGGGAAGACTTTCTGTGAAATATGTTTCGTTTAAATAAAATTGGGCTGCCACGCCCTTAAAAATACAGTCTGTCCCGTCCCCCTGCCCTTACCCCTTAGAAGCCTAGCAAAAAATCTTGTGGTTGTCAGGGTTTTGTCATGCTATTTCCTCACCTTCCTAACAGATGAGTGGCACCTATTAGCACAGTACTGACCAGGCCTTACTTTCTAGTGGAAAGGTCCTGCCTTAGATGCGATTTCCCATGGCCAGCCCGAGAAGGGAATGCCTAGGAGAACTATCCAGCCGTGTGGGGCTCGCTAGTATGAAGGCCAGTAAAGAGACCTAGAGTCATCAACCTAGGGCTTTAGCTGTTGGTAACACTGAAGTAATGTATTTCTGTAGTTGAACTGTATAAAGTGCATAATGTATCGATCGGTACCAAGGAAAGCTGAGTAACGTGTTTTTGTTCAGTTTATTTTTGTACACCCTTATTATATAAATAAAAATAAATAAATAAATAAATATAGTCTGGACTGACCGGTGTTCCTGAAAGCGCATACACCACTTGAGCATAATCACCCCAGATTGTGTGTGTGTGTGTATGTGTATATATATATATATATATATATATATATATATATATATATATATATATACATAGTGAGCATTTATTAGATTTTGACACTATACCTCCTGATTGATTATATACAATATATATATATATATATATATATATATATATATATATATATATATATGTACACATGCGCACACACACATACAGTATATACACAACATTATATTAATATGAGAAATGTAATAAAAATTATAGAATTATATTGTTACTTTAGAATGCACAATCACAGTGCACTGTGGTTGACTTATTGAGGGGGTTATTTTACAATAAAGGAACTGTGGAGTTGTTTCTCATAGTAACCAATCAGATTTCATATCAGGCAAGATGATAGTTGCTTATTCTCTGGCAAGTAGGATTCAGTTCATAATGTGCCAGGCTTTTGCTGTGTTTAGCACATGGTTACCAGGCAGAACCATGTACACTTGGCACCCACAGTGACAAGTTGAAATAATCAATAAATATTTATAGCTGCAACATGTACCCACATTATGCTCATTGGGATCAAACACATTTTCCAGCATTGTATTTACATTACAAAGAATGTCAACTGTGCCAAAGTGCTGGCATACTAAGTTACAAGAGCAATGCTATTGTTAGCATATAATCATATATGTTGTTTCCTAAGCAGTTCCTTTTTGTTATAAATAAATATAACTACACATTTACTATGCTATATTTGCTGAGCACAGTGTGCCTGACTTTTAAAAACAAACAGGCACTGTGTAATCATCTTTTTGTCTTTTCAAAGCTGCATTTACTTCCCTGGAGACAATTTATTGGCATGCCAATCTTGGCACTTGGCTTGTCTGTAAGGTGTGGTGGATTTATTCAAGGCAGCCTGTATTGCATAGCCTCATATTAAACAATAATTTTAAATGTGATGTATTCCTGGGCTACCATTCTATTTATGCTGCTTTGACATTCCTCTGTGCACGATGGGATATCATTTAAATCACCGGAGTATGGGATGTCAGTGCAAATAAAGACATGGAGCTAGGCATATTCATTACCTACTGAGCCAATACAAAATGCAGTTGTGAAGGATTGCCTTGGACCAATTTATACCACTACAGTTACCTGAATGTGATTAGCTGACAGCTTTATTCTCATGACAAGAAAAACCTTCCTGTGGTAAGTACTTCTGCATTACATAATTGTCCTTATGATCAAGATGTTTAATATCTGTGCAAAATAATTCATATGGAAAGTGTTAATGAAAAGCTGGCACTGGTACTAAGGACTATGTTAATGTAACACTCAGCAGCTAGCACTTGCAGCACAGAGAAGTGTCAAATGTAATATAATATGAACTGTTTCAACTTTGTTTTTCGAAAAGAGCTAAACTTCTTCACTTAGTTTTATTACACTCAAACACAATAAGATTCTTTTGTGCAACTTTTTTCTGTCAAAGGGGATTTCTGATCGATATGAGTAAAGAACCTGGGGAGCTCAAGGATTTGGGGTTTAAATCACCAGTTCTAAAGACAACTCTGGAGACAATAAAACTCCTACTAGTTTTCGAATGGTAGTTATCAACCACTGAAACAAATGTACATTTATTCTAGCTCAAGATGCACAGACAAGATCTCAAACCTAAAATGCAGTAGGTAAAAACATTTCAATATGTTGTTGCACAGTGATTTGTAACAATGTTAAAAATCAAATATCTAAATGTCTAATAAGGAACCCATAAGCAATTAGAACTCAAGTAACTAAACAGTAAATGTTTTATACAAATAAATAAAATACAGCGCTAGCAAACACAGTATAGGTGAAATTGCAAACAATACATTGATAATAAACGTTAAAGTCCAAATAAAGTGACTAATGTGCTTGAATCCAAAAGTGCTCCAAAATTTTCCAGGCGTGCCACAACACCCCCTCCTGTGTCCCCACTCACCGGATCAAATGGACCCCCAGCCTTTCAGTCCAGTGGTCACTTCAGGCTTAATAGTGATGGCCAGGAATGGCAGCTTTGGCATCAGATCATCAAACAAAACGTCCTTGTTAAAGATACTCGGCCAGAATAACAGGTACCCAGAATGAAAAGGAATGGACTAATAGTGAAGTTCCGCTATGAGAAGGATTTATTGCGCGTAGAAATGGATACTTACAAGAAGCAAGATAAAATCAGGCATAAAACCATGGTGCTGTGAATACAGGAAACGCAGTTCATGGTGTGTGTTCCACGATACCGGAAGTGATGTCAATAAGAACCGGAAATTACGTCTACGTGTTTCACCCTCCCACAGGGCATCATCAAGGACCTCCAATAATAACAGTAATATAATAAATATAATATAGTAAATGTAATATATTAAAATGCATATTGTGTAAAACTGCACATAGAAACCCCGTAATGTATGCACAAGAACCTCTACCTAGACTCAACATATAATATCTCAATGTATAGTGTAATATATCCCACAATATATACAGACCCAGGTCTGACTAACCCAGTTATGGTGAACCTTGGCACTCCAGATGTTTTGGAACTACATTAACTATGATGCTATACTACACTGCAGAGTGCATGAGCATCATGGGAAATGTAGTTCCAAAACATCTGGGGTGCCAAGGTTCACCATCACTGGACTAACCGATGGTGAAGAACATGAATGAAGATAGAATAATACCACAGAGCAAATATATGTCAATGATTTTAAAAGGGAAAAAAATGTAATAGGGCACAGCATACAGCGTAAAGGGCAAACAATTAAACAAGATACTACTCGAGGTAGGAAAATATAACAATAATTTTATGGGCGCATGAAAACGCAAGAAAAAAAACATTTCAAATGTTATGTGACAAACGCCACTTTGTCAGGGACAAGAATAAGAGAAGATTTGCATAAGAAAACACATAGCATGTTTGAATCCACCTTATGTCAGAACACCATATAGTCTTAACTACAGTCTTACCTATAATAATAATAATAATATATAAAAATAAAAATCTGTGGATTCAGGCAGTATAGGCCAAATTCTGACCCAGCCACATAAATGTCACAGGAAAAATTTAAATGCATCTCATCAATTAACATTTTTCCATGCTTCTAGTTCAGTTTTGGTGATTCCATGACCACTGTGGCTCATTTTCCTGTTCTTAGTTGATAGAGGTAACACATGACTTGATACTTTGCGGCTTTAGTCAACCAATACATGTGCCCCGCATCTCCGACCGGGTTCCCTGGGTCCCTGGGGGGAAGAAAATCTCAGGTCTGTGCTGGGAGGGGAGAATGTGTGCTTGAGTGGAATTTGGAGGGAGGAGCATTTGTACTAAGGGGAGTATTTGTGCTTGAATAATGGATCTGGGGATAACAGGATACATGATGGGGTATTTATGTTTTAATGGGGGATGAGGGGGGAGAATTTTTGCTGAAAGGGGGTATTTGGGGGCATTTGTTCTTAAAGGAAGTATTTGAGGGAGAGGATATGAGAATTTGTGCTAGATTGAGGGATTGAGGGGAGAGGACTTGTGCTGAGGGAGGAAATTTGAGGGGGCAAGAGGATTTTTACTAGAAAGAGGATTGGGGGAGATTTGTGCTGGGAGAGGTCGGTTTAGTAGAGAGAGAAGTTGTGCTAGCAGGGGGAAAATTTTAGGGGTGGAGCAGGATTTGTTCTAGAAGAGTAGATTGGGGGGGGGGGGGGGTTGTGCTGGATTTGTGGATTTGTGCTGATAGGGGAATATCATTTATCGTGGGAAGTAAGATTTGGGGCAATTTGTGTTAAAAAGGGGGGGTTAGTACTGGGAGGAGGAATGAGGGCATTGTGCTGGGAGGGGAGATTTAGGGGTCGTGCAAAAGGATGGGAGGAAGGATTGAAAGGAGAAGATTTGTTCTGGGTGGGTTGGGGGCAAGATTTTTTCTGGGGAATTGGGGGAAAAGGGGAACTATATACACTACACTATATACACTATACACTACACTATATTGTCTAAGCAGTTGCTGTTTTCAGTATGCACAAAAGCATAATAAGCAAATGGAATGAAAGTTTTTTTTTTTTTTTATTACAGTGCTGAGGTTTATATGTGTCTGTGAGATTCTTGCTTGTGGCACAGCAATCATGCATATTTTATAAGTACAAGGAGGCTCAAATTTTTTGCACCCATGCCCCCTAAGCCCCTCCCACTGTTAGCAGTGTTAGCAGTTTGACCACACTACAGCATGCACAGTGCAGCACATTACTGCTATTTTTGGGTTGCTAAAGGGTTCCCCAGGTCTTTTACAATTCTAGCAATGCTCCCGGGGGCGCACTGGGAGCTTATCATATGCCTCTGCTTCTCCCATGCCTCACTGACAGGAGAAGACAGCAGAGACACTCCTGACAAAAGAAGCATATGCTCGATAGCTGCTGGAAGGAGAGTTCAACTCTCTCCTTCCTCTAGTAGCCTCCTGCTGTGGGCAGAAGGTAGCAGGCATTGAGAAAACACCTTAGTCTCAGAACAGCACCATTGGGGAGTAATGCAAACTGCCCTTCTTACTGTCTCCCCTTGTCATGTGGCATATAATATAACCCAAGTTGAGAAGGAGAAGCTGTCTGCATTTTTGATAGTTGTCACACTGAAAGCACACAGAAGGTGGAGGGGCAACTCAGCCCTAGATCTCTCCTCTTCAAAACTCCACCATGGGCCCTTTAGCTTCTTCCCTTCCTTAGGACTCATTTATACCTGTTGTAACCCACTGAAAATGATCCACACAAGATCTATTTTCAGAGTGCATTTGACAGGCGGTGAGGCAATATTATGTTGCTTGCCCGCTGCCTGTTTTGAACACACCCCTAAGGGGACCTATCTCATTTAGAAATTGCTTTTTATCTAGACACACCTCTCATATTACTGTATAAAGGTTATATAAAGGTTAAGGATACCTAAAGCTAAGCTTCCAAACATATTTTTCTAGTTGGTTTATATTTTCATGCCCATATTTCTTCTGTCCTAGCCTCTTTTCTTTCAACTCAAGGGTTTGGTATGCTAAGATTAGGCATTAACATTAATAATTTTCTTTCGGTTGACCAAATTACTGCTGGTCTTTGCTAAATCAAGTGCCAGTTCCTCTTGGAATTTTTATTCAATCCAGATTTGGAACATTGGGGTAATTGTACTTGTTTCCCCCTGAAAACATCCTTCTCCATAACTGGTAACTCACAAAACTAAAGCATAGCAGTTAGAAGTGAGACTTGGGTCTGGCTTTCAAAATATTTTTCTGTTTGCCAGTGTCTGTCTACTGAGCGTGCATAACCCAAATGTCACAGATTATTCTACAATCCTTTGTCCCTGACTTCAAGTCAAGAAAAAGGTTTAATGGTGAGTACCAAATTACCAGTAAGATAGTAAGTGCCATCTCATAATTGGGGAGTGTTTGAAATTGTTTTCAATTTTAGTAAGAGTGTGTGAATCTATCTTTAGATATATTGATTCTGATGGGAGCTTGATACCTGTCCATCATAGAGAAGTGCCACGGGTTAGGGAGGTGGGACAGGGCAAGCATGAGCTCACCGTATTTGATGAAGTTGTAGAGCTGAATTATCTACAAGGCAAGGCAGGAGGGCTAGGGGGCCCAGCTACAGCCTTAATATTCCTGTATAATCGAGGTGGATAGCAAATTGGTCAAAGCTGTGTACCTGCATGTCACTTCACTTGGTGCCTGATGGGGCAGGCCATGCCAGTACAGACAATGCAAACTGGGTGGCATGTCTGTGCCTATTGTAATTCTTATTAATGTAGAATAGATGGGGGTCCAAAATTGCTACCTTGCCTATGGCCACATTCTGCCTTAATCCTTTTTGTTGTGAAGCTGTGATGTACATACAGTAGTACATCATTCTAGGCTATAGCACTTTTGGCACACTTAAGCAGATATATAAATATTTGGTACCTACCTAAAATTTGTCCAAAACAAAAAAAAAATTATTATTTTCGCCATACAGCAAACAAATTAACTATAAAGAACCTGAAAAGGTTTGGACTTTACCGTTACCAGAGAGGTATGACCACATAAAGATTTTATAAAGTGGTTGTTCCTCTCTGGTAAAAGTAAAGTTCAAACTTTTTTAAGTTCTTTATAGTATATTGTCTTAATGAATGTGGTAACACCATAAACAGCCATATAATCTTTCTTTGTGCTACCAAAAAAATTAAATTAAGAGCTTAATTTAGAATGATTCCGTTTTTCTGGGGTAACTTACATTACAACAAATTTTACTGCATCTTTTTGGAAAGGATGCCAAAATCTAAAATATGTTTTTTTACATATCATCTTAAATATTTAGTAACAGGTTTACAGTAACCAACTGCCAGGATTTATAACTTAGACTTTTGGGTCAAACACCCACATGATAACAGTACTGTGTGAATCTATCTATAGTACAGTTCCACCTAAAATAGTCCTACTTACTGCTTCTGAATGTTTACCTATTATTACTAAATTATTATTATTACTAAACCCAGGATCCTGTATTTACTATATCTGGTTTCCCACAGTACACAGAACAAGGAAGTGCAATTATTTTAGTAAGGATAAACTACTAAATACCTTTTCTCATCAGCAGTATATAGCAGTCTTGTGACTTCTATCAGTGTCTGGTCGAGCACTAGTTAAAGTTTGTAGGAGGAATTTCCATTCTACTCCGATTGTCCTATGAGGCTGCATTACCCCTGACCATCTGTCTGGATAGTGCGGATTGGCCCTGTGCTGATCACATGCAACCTCCCAAAAACTCTCTAGCAATACATGCCAAACTGAGCACGTGCAGAGTGCCCCCAAGGCTCTGATCTCTCAGCAGATGAATTGGGGACTGTGGAAGAAGGTGATGATCAGAGAAGACAGGATCAAACATAATTAACACAATGTGCAGGATTAACCCCTTAGGTTCCACAGTGAGTATAACAAGCATGCTTTACTCCATTTACAGACTGATTTTACTGTTGTGGGTTTAGTAACACTTTAAATAAATCTGTACAGGAAGACAGAAAGTGTAAGTTAACTTCCATGCATTACTTTTGCCTATAGGTAAGCCTATAGTAAGGTTTACCTATAGGTAATGTAAATATCTCCTAAACATGAACCGTTTAGGAGATATTTAGTGTACATGCAGCCAGTAACATCACTGGCGCATTCACTCTGAAGAAACGCCCACCTGTGCCGTTTCTTCAGAGCCCTGTGCCGTGACCGGCTGCTCCCACACACATGCGTGGGAGTCACATACTAGCACATTATGCCTTTACCTTGCAGGGCAAAAAGAAAAAAACAATGGTTTACATTCGCTTTTTAAATCGCTTTTTAAAGCAACAATTCAGTAGTTAGTATTGTAAATATCACCACAACTTAGAGAGCATGGTATACCTTATGTCATGCTTTATTGTTACATATTTTTAAACAGTTCAAGAAAATGTCTTTGGACTTTATGTCAGTTTCTGTACCACTATGTTTCCCTCTTATGTGTACCCTCAACTAATGTGCACTATACTGTTTTCTGCTACTTTAAAATTATAAAAGTAAAGAATGCATTTCACACATTCTAGAAAAAAAAACATTGGTCCATCACTACTAACATTGCAAAAAACATTTACTCTTTACAATCTGAGTGTTATTCTATGTGATGTACTATGTTTTTCTATATTTTTTCTTTGACGCAAGGGATTGCATGAGCTATTTTCTACATTTTAATATTCTGTAGATACAGAAGATGTACAATTTTGCCAACCTACTGTATCTTATTGTTTTTAAAGAAAAGGTCCCTTTTAATACACTGACTGACATTTCACTAACTTAGCAAGTGTTGTAATATATCATCTCCCTCTGGAGGAAAGAAGCATATTGCTACATGCAATTGTTAGGAATGGCAATGTGTATTCCAGTAGGAGACTCAATGCCAAGCCATATGGCATGCACTGATATGAACACTAACAGCTGCTTAATCCCAATGAAAAACATTGAGATAATTCACTGCAGTCATTTACATTACATAAAGAATTTATGAATTTAAAAATAGAAGTTATTACAACAATTAACATACAGTATCTCACAAAGGTGAATACACCCATCGCATTTTTGTAAATATTTTATTATATCTTTTCATGTGACAACACTGAAGAAATTACACTTTGCTAAAATGTCATGTGGTGAGTGTCCAGCTTGTATAACAGGGTAAATGTGCTGTCCCCTCAAAGTAGGTCAACATACAGCCATTAATGTCCAAACCACTAAGTTAAAATGTCCAAATTGGGCCGAAAGTGTCAATGCAGACCAATTTGATGCAGCGTGTGGCATATGATCTGAGCACTGACAGGCTGACCCCCCACCCCTTCAACCTCTGCAGCAATGCTGGCAGCACTCATACGTCTACAGTATTTCCTAAAGACAAGCTCTGTTGCTGAGCACATGCACTCAACTTCTTTGGTCAACCAAGGCGAGGCCTGTTCAGAGTGGATTAAAGTTACAATGATTTTGCGCATAACCTAGCAATCCAAAATAGAATATTATTAAATTATTGCTATAATGTGAAAAAACGTTCAATTACTGTTCATAAATGTAGTGACATAGTTCAATTATATAAGTGCAAAAAAGTCCATCCATAGAGATAATCTGGTGGTTCAAGATATTGTAGATGAAGTATCAATAGACTTGACAATTTATCCAATAGGTGAAACCGCTAACACCACACCAAAGTGCTTACAGAACTCTCACCTCATGGGCATAGGTAAAGTGCCTTTTAGAAATCCAATAGGGTAAGTTTCACTTCCAGGATCCAGGAACACCAGCAAGCTATTATAGATCTAGAAATTCCACCCCTCGTAACTGATATTACGATCCACATGAAAGGTAAATCACGTGACGTAATGCGTAGGGTTACGTCACGCTAACACCACACCAAAGTGCTCACAGAACTCTCACCTCATAGGCATAAGTGCCTTTTAGAAATCCAATAGGGTAAGTTTCACTTCCAGGATACAGGAACACCAAAAAGATATTATAGATCAAAAAATTCCACCCCTTGTAACCAATATTACAATCCACATGCAAGGTAAATCACATGACGTAACGTGCAGGGTATGGCGGGAGTATACTGCATGCCGGAAGTGACTTGCGAGGTGGTGTAAAACGCTGAAAGTTTGTCTCTGTATGGCACGCTTGCTGCTGCTTTTATGTAAGCAGGTATTTTATTGAATAAACCTTTTTTTATTATGGTAATACACTATTGGAGGCTTTTTTACTTTACATGTGGATCGTAATATCAGCTACAAGGGGTGGAATTTATTTATCTATAATACATTGCTGTGCAGTGTTATTGGATCCTGGAAGTGAAACCTACACTATTGGATTTCTAAAAGGCACTTAACCTATGCCTATGAGGTGAGAGTTCTGTGAGTACCTTGGTGTGGTGTTAACGTTTTCATGCATTGGATAAATTGTCAATAAACTATTGATACTTCATCTACAATATCTAGAACCACCGGATTATCTCTATTGATGGATTTTTTTTTTTTTGCACTTATTTAATTGAACTACAGTATGTCACTACTTTTATGAACATTTATTGAAAGTTTTTTCACATTATTGCAATAATTTAATAATCTTCCATTTTGGATTGATAGGTTATGTGCAAGATCGGGGGCCATCTGGTGTTTAATTTAAATGACAATCAAAAAAGTAAAAGGTTTAATACTGAGTAACTTCTAAATTATCATGTGCCTTTTCGTATTCCGCCCTATTTGATTGTTTGTAGCGCATCTTATGCGCTGAAGATCATGCCTTAAGCAGGAATAGCTTGCTTATTGCCAGTACATGACAGGGCAGCCACGTGTAATAGGTAATCCTTGACTTTGGCAATACACTTGTAAAGACCCATTATTCTTCAGCATTGACACAATTTCACATTTGGTTTTAATGCGATGACCCCTTTTTCTGGTAATTATAGTGATGATTCTTGGCCAGTCATCCATCAAACAAAATGATCGCTGCTGCTGATGTTCACACATTCAGTCCACTAGACTGGAGCAATTTAGAGCAGAGGGGGATTTAATCATATACTTGAAATAAACCTCATTCAGGAGATCTTCAGCTTTAAGACATGTGAATTTTTTTTTTCTGCAATATGCACCTTATCTATTGAGAGCCGATGTCACTGTTTCTAACAAACATTACAGATGTCCACCTAGGGTCATTTATCTTACAACTCTTCCAGTGTAGTTCTCCCAAAGAGCTGCTTCTTCTATCACTATATATAATATGGTGATCTATCAATGTCAGTTACCTCCATGTTAGCATGAGTACATCTGTAGGTTACAAGGCAATTTGCCTTATATCCCCAGTGCTTAACTACTACGCAATTCACTGATTTGACATTTTATTGATAACTTGCCGCGCTCAGTGGCCTGTTAGATAGTATCTTGGTAGCACAATCATCTAACTCCTCTTGTCCCTGTCCAGGAAAAGAAATTGTTCTATTACTTTTACTCAAATGGAATAAGAAAATGTTTCAGAATTATTACTGGGCTTTCTGGGTTATAAATGCTATGTGATCATCAAGTAGAAGCAGTTTCTACATTTATCCTAAAAGACATATGAATGTGCAAATAAAAGGGCATCAAAATAGTATTGCGGGTGTAAAAATTATTTCTAGAGATGGGTCAGGGCAGTGCCATGTTACATCAACCTCTCATGTAAATTGAATATATACTGTTTGCAGTAATTATCTTTTTTACTTTACCAGAAAAAGAGACAAGTCCCTAGATCATTAAGCTGTAGACAGAGATGTGCACATGGGGTGTGTTGGGTGTGCCTGGGCACATCCTAATTCCCCAGGGTTGCCAACAATGTAGTGCCTGTAAAAATCCTGAGACTACAGTTGCTCCGCCTCTCTGCTGCCTCCTTAGTCAATGGGAATGGTACTGTATCAGCCCCTTCCCCAGCAAGCCTTTCTTTACTTTAGAGCTAAATTTATAACTTAATTTCTGAACTAATTCGTTTTGGTTTCTTTGTTTGGATTGCATGGGTTGTTACCGACATGTGGTGAAATATATTTACCTAGGAAAATGTTAACGTGTTCAATACTTGTTTTACCTGTTGTATATACATGTGTAGCGCCGGTACTCCTGATGAGTACACGCTATGTCTGTAAATTTAGTTTTTCCTAAGACTGTAGTTGAGTCTTGGGGTTAATGGTGTGAAATTGTATTTTGGCATCAGTTTGGTTTGGCTGTACTAAGGTTCTGCCTGGTCATAGGTGGGGTTTGCATCTATCAGAGGCATTAGAACACAGTCTGGTTGGACGCATTGAGTACCAATCTCTCTCTCTGAGCCAATCAGTGGGCGCGTTTGTCTCGCTGTGTATTCCTGGAGAGGGTACTTAAGGTGCTAAAGTCACATGGTTCTGGGTTCCGGTCCAGAAGTTGTTGCTGACTCCGTGGTCCTGGTCCTCCTGACCAGCCCCCAGGGGCCCAGGAGGATTCAAAAGTTTTCCGGTGCCGTCTCAGGTTTTGGAGAGGCCCATCAACTCTACATACAACCAGGGGAGGACTCTTCAGTAAGAGGGCCACGCACAAGGCTGGCTGCTTGGTAAGAGCCTGGAAGCTGAGCTGTGATGGACACTAATTGAATCCACATTTCTCACATTATCGCTGGACCGGCTGCAAGATACTGGTACAGTAAGAAAAGTTCCTACTGTTCCTACTGGTACAGTAAGAAAAGTTTTACAACCAAGTCTGTGGTAGAGACTTTGCTAAGCAAAAATCACTTGTTGGCTGCTAGATCCACAAACAAGGATTTATCCAACAGTTAAAGAATCCAGTTTCGAGTGGCTACTCCCTGGATTATCTAAAGAGAGACATTTCTTGAATGTCAGCAGTTCCAAATTACCTGAGCTATACTTCATCCTCATACCCTCTTTTCCCAACTGAGAGACTGAGTTTTGTTCAAACGTTTCATGCAAATAAAAACTCTGAAAAGGAATTTGAGTGTCGGTCTCTACAGTTACTGGGCCATCAACCTTGGGAACCCCTAGACAAGAACGATGAGTTACGAGCTGGAGGAGGTAATCGGTAAGCCCAGAAAAAAGCAGCCGCTCCTTCGGGGGTCAGAGCTACACATATATACACATTCACACATACATACTGTACACACATATGCATGTGTGTTTAAGCTTTGGGAGGCACACCCTAATGCAATAGGCTGTGCACACCTATGGCTGTAAATCAAATCATTACATAGTTACATAGTAGGTGAGGTTGAAAAAAGAAACAAGTCCATCAAGTCCAACCTATGTGTGTGATTTTATGTCAGTATTACATTATATATTCCTGTATGTTGCGGTCGTTTAGGCACTTATCTAATATTTTTTTTTAAACTATTGATGCCCCCCCCCCCTGCTGAGACCACTGCCTGTGCAAGGGAATTCCACATCCTTGCCACTCTTGCAGTAAGAACCCTCCACGTAGTTTAAGATTAAACCTCTTTTCTGCTTATTTTAATAAGTAGCCACGTGTCTTGTTAAACTCCCTTCCGCAAAAAAGTTGTATCCCTATTGTGGGGTCACCAGTACGGTATATATAAATTTTAATTATATCCCATCTCAAGCAAGAATAATTTCAGTGCTCGCAACCTTTCCTCATAACCAATATCCTCCAGACCCTTTATTAGCTTAGTTGCCCTTCTTTGTACTCGCTCCATTTCCAGTACATCCTTCCTGAGGACTGGTGCCTAGAACTGGACAACATTATAAAATAATTCTTGTTATATACACTATATTACCAAAAGGATGTCTGCCTTTACATGCACATGAACTTTAATGACATCCCAGTCTTAGTCCGTAGGGTTCGATATTGAGTTGGCCCACCCTTTGCAGCTAAAACAGCTCCAAGACATTTTGGACAATTTCATGCTCTGTTTGTGGGAACAGTTTGGGGATGGCCCCTTCCTGTTTCAACATGACTGCGCACCAGTGCACAAACAAGGTCCATAAAGACATGGAAGAGCGAGTTTGGGGTGGAGAAACTTGACTGGCCTGCACAGAGTCCTGACCCCAACCCGAGCAAAAACTTTGGGTGAATTAGAGCGGAGACTGCTAGCCAGGCCTTCTCGTTCATATCAGTGCCTGACTTCACAAATGTGATTCTGAAAGAATGGTCAAACACTGCCATAGACACACTCCTAAACCTTGTGGACAGCCTTCCTAGAAGAGTTGAAGCTGTTATAGCAGCATAAGGTGGGCCAACTCAATATTGAATCCCATGGACTAAGACTGGGATGCCATTAAACCTCATGAGCATGTAATGGCAGGCATCCCAATACTATTGGTATTATAGTGTATACTGCACAGTAATTTGATTAATGACACTTTTTGTAAACGAGTAAAATGTGTAACTATATTGGACTATGTAAACTTACTTTAAATTAAAGCCCAACTCCAGCCAAAACTTTTTCCTTTAATGTTGTCATAGTGGGGAAGGGTTAGGGTCTCTTTCAGGTTTTTATTGCTGTCAGTGTTCCTACTAGGGATGAACCAAGGCATGTTCGCATCATAGTCTGAACCTACCTGAGTGATCCCACCAGGAAGATGTCACATGTTCTGGACCAATCATAAGCAGCTTAGGCATTACCCACTTTGCTGCCACACACATACAAGGGGTGTATACAATGTGCTACTGTGAGCAGGGGAATTTTTGAACCCAATTATGATTGCCTAAGTACAGTGAAAGCTTTTGGGTGAGATTGGTCAGGTGAGTTTGAACAAGTTTCAGACATACATATGCTCACCCCTAGTCCCTACTTAGGAGATTTCCAATCACTTCATGCCAGAACAGAAGTTGATGGGAAATTAACAACAAAACACATTAGAACTTCTTATTATTTTTTGTCAACTTCACCATGTCATCTAAATCAGGGGTGTCTTTAATGTTAATTGTACCCTGGGCAAACATTTTCTTGCCCCCCTTTCTTTGACATTGAAAAAAATAGCCAGTAGACTCAAAATCTAGAGGTTACTGCACATAATTACTACTCACTGATTGGTTGCTAGAGGTTACAGCACAACATTACTGCTCGCTGGTTGCTAGAGGTTACAGCACATCATTACCACTCACTGATTGGTTGCTAGAAGTTGTAGCACATCATTACGGCTCACTGATTGGCTGCTAGAGATTACTGCTCATCATTACTGCTAACTGACTGGTTGCTAGAGATTACAGCAGATCACTACTGTTCACTGATTGATTGACACAGGTTACTGCATCATTACCACTCCATGAGCAGTGAAGCAATCCCAAATATTTGAGCAAGTAAAGCAGCACATTAATACACATACTACAGGAGAGGGTGAGATACTGCCGACATAGGGTAGGAGAGGGTGAGAGACTGCTGATATACTGCAGGAGACGGTTAGAGACTGCTGACATACTGCAGGAGACAGTGAGAGACTGCCAACATGCTGCAGGAGACAGTCAGAAACTGCGGACATACGGCAGGAGACAATCATAGACTGCGCACATACTACAGAAGACAGTCAGAGACTGTGCATATACTACAGGAGATGCTCAGAGACTGCAGACATACTGCAGGAGATGCTCAGAGACTGTGCACATACTGCAGGAAACAGTCAGAGGCCACGCCCATACAACAGGAGATGCCCATAAACCTTGCACATACTACAGCAGAGGGTCAGAGACTGTACACATACTACAGGAGATGGTCAGAGACTGCAGACATAGTACAGGAAACGGTCCGAGACTGCGCATATCTACAGGAGATGGTCAGAGACTGTGCACATCCTACAGGAGATGGTCAGAGACTGCGCATATACTTCAGGAGATGGTCAGAGACTGCGTATATCCTACAGGAGATGGTCAGAGACTGTGCATATCCTACAGGAGATGGTCAGAGAGTACAGACATAGTACAGGAGACGATTAGAGACTGCCAACATATTACAGGAGAGGGTCAGAGATTGCGCACATACTACAGGAGATGCTCAGAAACCCCACACATACTACAGGAGAGGGTTGAAGACTACATACTTACTACAGGAGAGGGTCAGAGACATAGTTACATAGTTACCTAGTAGGTGAGGTTGAAAAAAGACACAAGTCCATCAAGTCCAACCTATGTGTGTGATTATATGTCAGTATTACCTTGTATATCCCTGTATGTTGTGGTCGTTCAGGTGCTTATCTAATAGTTTCTTGAAACTATCGATGCTCCCCGCTGAGACCACTGCCTGTGGAAGGGAATTCCACATCCTTGCCACTCTTACTGTAAAGAACCCTGTACGTAGTTTAAGGTTAATCCTCTTTTCTTCTAATTTTAATGACTGGCCACGAGTCTTGTTAAACTCCCTTCCGTAAAAAAAGGTTTATCCCTATTGTGGGGTCACCAGTACGGCATTTGTAAATTGAAATCATATGCCCTCTCAAGCATCTCTTCTCCAGAGAGAATAAGTTCAGTGTCCACAACTAGGGATGAGCCGAACACCCCCCGGTTCGGTTCGCACCAGAACTTGCGAACGACCCCCGCGTTCGGTACGAACGTTAGAACCCCATTGAAGTCTATGGGACTCGAACGTTCGAAATGAAAAGTGCTAATTTTAACGGCTAATATGCAAGATAGTGTCCTAAAAAGGGTTTGGGGACCTGCCTCCTGCCTCAGGGGACATGGGTCACTGCAAAAAAAAGTTTTAAAAACTGCCGTTTTGGCGGGAGCACTGATTTTAATGACGATTAAAGTGAAAAAAAAAAAGTGAAATATTCCTTTAAATATGGTGCCTGGGGGGTGTCTGTAGTATGCCTGTGAAGTGCCACGTGTTTCCCGTGTTTAGAACAGTCCCTGCACAAAATGACATTAAACGGAAATAACACCATTTAAAACTGCTTGCGGTTTTAATGTTATATCTGGTTCCTGCAATATGGTTGAAAATCATTGAGAAACATGGCATGGGTAGCCCTCCCTGCCCATTACCAGCCCCTTTGGGTCTTGTACGCATATTAAGGGGAACCCCGTACCCATATTAAAAAAAGGAAATGCGTGTGGCCCCCAGGCCCTATATACTCAGAACAGCAGTATACAGGCGGTGAAAACAAGACAGGGACTGTGTAGGTTTGTTGTGTTAAGTTGAATCTGTTTGTCATTTTCAACCGGTACATTTTTAAAGTGTAGCTCCAGTCAAAAAAACTATTTTTAAGCTTTTTGGAAAACATAGGGAAGGGTTATCACCCCTGTATAATTTGTTTTGTCGTCCATCTTTTTTCATCTCACTTGCTGCTGTCTCCTTGCGTTTGCAAGTAGGAGATGTTTGTAAGTTGGATGTTTGAAAGTAGGGGCCTGCCCTATATTATAGCGGTATGTACTGGGTACAGAGCGCGCAGACAGCACGCACTATCTCCTAACACTACTGACTGCAAGCTCTATTATTAACCACTTGTTAGCCCAATGTTTGCATAAAGTGAAAGATGAAGTTATGCTGAGTAAATAGATATCAAACATGTCACTCTTCAAAATTGCACATGCCCGTGGAATGGCGCCAAACGTCGCTACTTAAAAAATCCCCATAGGCGACGCTTTAATTTTTTTTTTTACTGGTTACATGTTTTGAGTTGCAGAGGAGGTCTAGGACTAGAATTATTGCTCTCGCTCTAACATTCTCGGCGATACCTCACATGTGTGGCACATGCGAGCACATGGGGACATGGGCGCTTTAATTTTTATTTTATTTTTTTATTGTTCATTTTACTTTATTTATTTTAGTTTGACATTTTTTTCCCCAAAAATATATTTTTGATCACTTTTATTCCTATTACAAGAAATGTAAACATCCCTTGTAATAGGAATATGGGGTGACAGGTCCTCTTTACAGTGAAATCTGGGGGGTCAATATGACCCCACATCTCACCTCTAGGCTGGGAAGCCTGAAATAAAAAATAAAAAAAAGATTCTGGCTTTGATCGTACTGGCGAGTTGGTAGAAGCACCGGAGGGCGGTGAGGGGTGGGGGGCGTCTATGGCTGGGTATTTCAGGGTATCACCGAGTATGGCTGGGTATCTCTGAGTATGGCTGGGTATGGCAATTTATGGCAGGGTATTACAGAGTATTGGCGGGGTATTGGCGGGGTACTACAGAGTAATAGCAGGGTACTGCAGAGTATTGGGGGGTACTACAGAGTAATGGCAGGGTACTGCAGAGTATTGGGGGTACTGCAGAGTAATGGCAGGTACTGCAGAGTAATGGCGGGTACTGCAGAGTATTGGGGGGTACTGCAGAGTAATGGGGGTTACTGCAGAGTAATGGGGGGTACTGCAGAGTAATGGCAGGGTACTGCAGAGTAATGGCAGGGTACTGCAGAGTAATGGCGGGGTACTGCAGAGTAATGGCGGGGTACTGCAGAGTAATGGCAGGGTACTGCAGAGTATGCACTGGTATTGCAGAGTATTGGCAGGGAATTGAGGGGTTAAATTCGGTGAGCAGCGATGTGGGCACTGCAGATGCAGCCCACATCGCTGCTGACACCGATCTCTTTCCCCTCCGCTGTACCGATCGGTACAGAGAGGGGAGGGAGGAACCGGCGTCATAACATGACGCCGGTTTGTTTCCAAGTGATCACTCCGTCATTTGACGGAGCAATCACGTGGTAAACGGCCGCTATGAGCGGCCGTTTACCGTGATCCGTGATGCGCCGGGTCCACAGGTCACGGATGCTTTTGAGTGCGCGCACCTCGGGGCACGTGAGAGCAGAATTCTGGGAGGCCGTTAATTAACGGCCTCTCAGAGTTAAACAACCGCCCTGAAGCCGTTAATCGGCAATGGGCAGTTAAGTGGTTAAAGCTAGATCACTAGCTATATAGGTGAGGTGAATATAGTGGTGTATACTGCAGTCAGGGCACAGACAACAACCACTACACAGCAGCAAGATAGGAAATCAGCCAAAAACGATTGGTGTGTACTGTGTTGAAGGTACACAGAACACCCACTGCTTCAGATGCTAAGTAACACACTACAGGAGGCCGCCTCAAAGGCGGCCTTATATAGTGTGGGGCGTGCACTACACAGCCTGAGCTATGATTGGCCACAGGCAGGATGCCTGTGGCCAATCATGGCTCTCCTCGCTGCCAGCGCTGCGATTGGCCAAGCATGCGGGGTCACAGTGCATGCTTGGCCAATCATGGGGCAGCAATGCACTGCGCCACCGCAGTGCATTGTGGTCCGCGCGCGCGTCACTCGAATTTTGACGCGAACGGCCCAAATGTTCGGAATTCGCCGAACGGCCGAACAGCCAATGTTCGAGTCGAACGTACGTTCGACTCGAACACGAAGCTCATCCCTATCCACAACCTTTCCTTATAACTAATATCCTTCAGACCCTTTATTAGCTTTGTTGCCCTTCTTTATAATCGCTCCATTTCCAGTTCATCCTTCCTGAGGACTGGTGCCCAGAACTGGACAGCATGGTGCGGCCGAACCAGAGTCTTGTAGAGCGGGAGAATTATCATTTTATCTCTGGAATTAATCCCCTTTTTAATGCATGCCAATATTCTGTTTGCTTTGTTAGCAGCAGCTTAGCATTGCATGCCATTACTGAGCCTATCATCTACTAGGACCCACAGGTCCTTTTCCATCCTAGATTCCCCTAGAGGTCCTCCCCTCAGTGTATAGATTGCATTCATATTTTTGCCACCCAAATGCATTATTTTACATTTTTCTCCATTGAACCTCATTTGCCATGTATGAATTAAAAAGTATACCAAGACTCCATCACAGGATGGTACTGCAGGGGTCTTAAAGATGGAGCAGTGCCACGTCCTATAGAACAATTTTAGATCAAAAAGCACGTGAGGAGAAAGAATGGACTTTGTAGGCACCAATTATAAAAATAACATAATCGTTTATTAAACACAAAATACAAAAGGGAATTTTCATTAAAACTTTATTTTGCAAAGTCAATACATGTAAAACTCTGTTGTTGCTTTTACTCTCTAAAACAGCAGAAAAGTGATACCAAACATCATATTAGTCCTGCAACAGTGTATGGTATGTAGTAACATGCTTGCTCTACATGTTTCGCATACGAATGCTTCATCGGGAGCTTAGTAGCTGTTCTACAAAGAGGGGGAGAGACATATAAGCATATACAAATACATGGTAGAGTGTTCCACATTTTTTAGCAGAATTCATCCAAAAGGTAAACATGCAGCAAATACCCATAAGTGACATGCAACAGGCGATTTGAGGTTGAACGTTGGGATGTGCCAGTTAGAAAACAAAGAAAAACAGAAAACATAGGAAAAAGTAAAAAATATTTGTAGAAAACAGCAAGGGTATATATCCCCATATCAATGTGTCCATTATTTGAGAAAAGATAAAAATAGTAAAGATAGCAGATTTTTTTGGAAAAAAAAATTGCTTGCTGGGGAGAGGAGCTCCCGCCCTGCCACATCTCTGCTGGCTCGAGATTACAGCGCTGCCTCCTGTGTCCCTGGTGCACTCTGTAGTGCCCTCATCGTGGCCCCAATTTGCGGGTAGTTTTTACTCAAGGGACAGCTTCTTTGGGTCCCACAGCAAAGACAGGGCACAGGGTAGCTGCCCCATTTGCCCTGCATGAAAGACAACCCTGAATGACAACTGCTGCCCCCATTTCCTAGCTGAGAGTAACAGGCACAGGGGGTTAGGGAAAATTTCCCCAATAGGACCACAGACAGAAAACACAATCTGATAGAAATGTTAAAGTGTTACTAAACCCAGGACCCTGCATTCAATATATCTGTTCTCCCACAGTACACAGAACATGGAAATGCAACTATTTTACTAAATTTAAACTGCTAAATACCTTTTCTCATCAGCAGTTACAGCAGTCTTGTGACTTCTATCGTTGTCTGGTTAAAGGGTGGAGGAGGTGTTTTCAACCTACCCTGACAGTCCTATGAGGCTGCAGGACCTTCTGTCTGAATAGTGCTGATTGGCCCTGTGCTGATCACATGCACCCTCCAAAAAAAAAAACTCACTAGCAATACACACAAAACTGAGCATGTGTGGAGGGCCTCCTAGGGCTCTGTTCTATCAGCAGATGGATTGAGGACATGAAAAAAAAAAAGGGGGAGGATCACAGAAGACAGGATCACACAGCCTTTTTACATAATGCAGAGGATTAACCCTTTAGGTTGCACAGTGAGTATAATAAGCATGCTTTACTGCAGTGGTCATCAACCCTGTCCTCAGGGCCCACTAACAGGCCAGGTTTTATGTATTACCTTAAGGAGATGCAGACTACAATACTGCAATCACTGAGCAGCAAATGATATCACCTGTGATGTATTTCAGCTATCTTGCAAACCTGGCCTGTTAGTGGGTGACCACTGCTTTACTGCATATACAGACTGATCTTACTATTGTGGGTTTAATAACACTTTAACTCTTCCCTGTTTTATGCAAAGCTAAAAAAAACTAATTTGATGGGTTTTAGGTTTACATTACACTCTTTGTGTTACACTCCTTCCTGAATAGCCTTAGAAATACAGTAGCCTGAACCTACCAAAGATTGATATCAGTACTAATAGAAATAGGGATATTCTGGCTTGCCTTTTTATCTATGCAGAATAAACACACATTCATAAACACACATTGCATTAAATTTATTTGTGCAATGGTCATGCAGAATAAGGTTATATTCAATTGCATTTAATTAAACACTAAATCTTATCAGGTTTGCATATGTGGTAAGAATAACAACAGTTGTGTGGAAAATGCAATATAATTCACCATTTTAAAGTAATTTGATATGTTTATGTCTTGAAGATGAGTTTGTATACTGTTTTTGTTGGTTTTCACTGTCCCTGATGGGATGGGTCATAGATCTGTTGTGCAAACGCTTGGGGAAACACTCCGGGGTTCAGCAGTTTCTCTGACAACAATATTGACAGTGATTTCTAAACTAAAGGATGTTTTTTCCTTGGAAATAGAGCAATGAGAAAAAAATCATGAAAGGATGTAAATTGGAGCAATATAAACAGTGGAAAACTATTGATATTAGATAACATACTGCCATAGAGTTGGACTTCAGGTAGCTAAACACAAAGATGAAAGACATATTAAAACTTTTCTATCTGCCACATCATTTGGTATTCTGTTCAGCCAGTCATGTAATGCAGCTGACCTTAGCAGTATCACAGAGTTCTGGGGATCCACTCTGTCAACAGGGGCAACAGCCATCAAAAAGGCAGTACAGAAGCTAGAACAGTCTAAGCCCTCAGAATGATGACCAAAGAAAACAACAGAATCAGCTGGCTGAGGCCGCGTACACACGCGGGGACTGTTCGCCCAACTTTGTCCGTCAAACAGTTTCAGCAAACAGTCCGCTCAAAATTAGCATGGACGGACATGGCCACACACGACGAACGAACAGTTTGCTGAAACCGTGCGCGATGACGTGAACGGCACGTACGACGGGACGAAAAATACGACGTCCTATACACTGCATTATAACTTTCAGCGTGTAAATCCTTTCTGAGCATGCGCGGAACTTAGTTTGACGAACAAGCCTACACACGAGGGGACTGTTCGCTGAAACTTTGTTTCAGCGGACAGTTTTTCGGAATTTCCGAAAAACCTTGTTCAGCGGACTGTTCACTGAAACTGTCCGCTGAAAGCCCACACACGAGCGGACTGTTTGCCGAAACACTGTTCAGCGGACAAAGTTGGGCGAACAGTCCCCGCGTGTGTACGCGGCCTGATGGTCAGATCCGGCATAGACAAAAGAATCCTACACAGAGTCCAGGTTTCAGAAAGGTAGACAGAGCAAAGACTGACAATAAAATAGAAAACAGGCTGATGATCAGAATAAACATAGACAAAACAATTTGCAAGAGTAATCCAGGTCAATTAACAGACAGTCTTGAATCCAGGTCATGCGAAAAGCAGACAGACTAATCTGTTGTTGCAGTATAAATGTCTAGCAGTCTACTTAACCATTCCTGATTAGAGCGGGTGTGCACTGCACATAACTAAATTGCAGTACTGAGTAACTACCAGCAGATAGGCAAAGCTTACAAATGTCTGATAGCACAGCCAGGATCCTGGCCCTCACTGCCCCAGTAGCACAGCTTCACAAACATTTTAACTAGTGTGTAAGTGTCAATTGCATTTTAACATTACCTCTATACTGTAGTACGTTTTTGTTAATCAACTACAAAAATGGAACGCTACAAACAAAAGATTTAATTGTTTCTTTATAATCTACTGTATGTCACAAATACAGTACTGGTAGCAAGCCAATAAAGAGAAAAACTCTGAAAAATGCATCTACTGTTCCCTTCCATTAAAAAATAGCAAAACATTTCACGTGTTGTTATAGAGAGTAATTACACACAGCAATTATCTGTAAAGTGTCAATCATTTGTTGTCTTTGCCCTTGGCTTTTTGTATTGCTGCCTCTTAATCAATGTAGGTAAAAGGAAAGAGAGATAAAAAATAGTTGTTAACATAAATACTGTACATGGAATATAAATGCTACCCCGAGGACAAAATTTCATGCTGCGTCATATTTGATTAAACAATAACACTGCAGTGTACCTCAGCTTTTGCCAACAACATGTGCTTATTTTTTGACAATCACATGCAGCATTCATTTATTTCCAGGATGATTACTGGTGTAATGTGCTTAGCAACTTAGCAATTGTAAAGCAAAGTGAGATTGGATCTTAACTACCTTTTCCTAATTTTCAATTATTATGAACTGATTGATATTTACATACATTTTTTGCCATCTCTGTATTTACTTTTCATTCAATTTTGCAAACTATGATTGTAAACATTCTGCCTGAAGTCAAATGCTTCCCACCTCTTATGCTAATATTTGGTCAATCCTTGGTATCACCAGTAGGGGGCAAAGGGCTCTCAGCTAGGGCAAGAGCTTAGAAGTACACTAAATTGACTAGGATCACATACAGGCTATGGTCACAGAATATCTTACTAGTGACAGCAGACAGAAAGACAAATTGTCTAGTTCAGGCCAGGAGGTAGCTAAGAGTAGATACAGAATCGGGCAAATTAATAACAGACTTAAGTCAGGTACACACAAGCCAAATGTCGGGAGACAATGGCCGGTTTAAGAAAAAAAAAAGTCTGACATTCGACCCGTGTGTATGCCGTGCATGCTGGAAAACCAGCATCCTACCAACTCCCGACCACCGATCTCAGCCAATGGCAGAGAGCGCTGATTAGAGTGTTCTGGTGGGGGGCCATCCATCATTCAACACACAGCTCAGTGGTGGAGATCACTGAACTTAGATTACTGGGGATGCTTAGAGTAATGATTTTATAGTATTTACCCTGCCATTCAGGTGTCCGTTAGAGCCATGGAGTCCCGAGAAAATCGGAGCTTCAGTGGGATAAGTCCGTCGTCGTCAGCTCCATGCATGAGCCCTCCATATGTTAATTTTTTAAATTGCAACTTACAGTCACATTTTATGCCTAGTTTAATATATTGTATATACATTTTTTATATGTCTAAACTTTTAAATGCTTAACTTCTTACATTTTGTATAAATTTTGCTTACAACTACCATGACTCTTCCCCACTCTTTTTAATCACATATATTTTTAATTGTATATATTTTCCACTCTTGGGATCTGCATTAAAAATGTTTTTGTCATATGCACTGTGCAACATTTCCTGAGGAAGTGGCCAAGCAAGAAAAAAAGAAGGAAAAAGAAAAAATTTTAAGAAAAAAAAAATGTAAAAATATGTTGGGGGAACAGACTCCAAAGCAGTGAACATCTGAGGACTAGAGATCAGATTGAAGGTGCGAGCAGCTTTATTTTTAATGGTAACAAACATCCAACATGGTTTTTTTCCGCAGAGAATATGCTTTGGTTTTCATAGATTATTTTACTAAAAGGAGAAGAGCCTCTCTAAAACAAAACGAAGTAATTTCCACATAAAAGCAAAACAAATTCTTATATTAAACCATAATCAGATCTTTAGGAAAACACTGGGCTATCTCCTCTTTGTTATGGCTAGCTCTGTGACACATTATTTTATGGTGGAGTACAGTGGCACATTAAGCTGATAGGATATTCACAAATACATTTTTATAATGTGCTGTAGGTTGAGAGTTCTTTTCATCCTGCATGGATTCCTATGGTGACCATGCACATTGAATTAACAGTTGCTTTTATTAAGAATGTCCAGTTCCTTTCCAGCCAGTTACTATCCACTCCTGTACTAACTATACAGAAAAGGGCATGATGAAGATGGGTATTTTGACTATAATGTAGTGTATTTGCAATTAGGTGGCAAAAAATAATTTAGAGAAACATTTGGTGATATGAAAGTGGTTTTAATAAAAATAACTCCTCACATAGCTTATCCTGCCCATCCATCTTGCATAATGTATTAATGGGGAACTAAAATCTAAAGTAAACACATTTCAGGCAGGCAGGTTCTTTACTAGACATGTGCATTCATTATCGTCAGAATGCATTTTAGTCCAAATTTCAGGGGATTTCCTTGTCTTTAACAAAACGTTTAACAAACATGCAGAATCCGAAATCCGAAAGATCCGAAATTAAAAAATCCTTTATTTTTGTATCCATTATATTTTCATATCGTTGCGGCAACAGTTCAATTATAGATAGATAGAAGATTCAACATGATGGTGACAATAGCAATCTGTGTCTATCGAACCTGTGGTCGAATATGCCTAACCTAACTCTATTAGTCCAAGATTATTTGATGTAGAGAGAAAAGATTTGACATTATAGCGGCAATAGTAAGAGCTATTAGTGGTCGCTGCTGGAATGGCTGGCGGAAGTAAAATGATAGTGATGATGAATGTTATTGGCCGATTGTAACCAAAGAGGAGGAGCAGTAAAATAGCAATATTGTTCGAAGTGAAGATTTGATGAAGCAGCTAAAAACATACGATTGCCGCGAGCAGACATTTGCGGTCAAATGCTCCGATCATAGGCTATAGAAGAATCGTAATATTGTTTAACTAGTAATAATAATCAATAATTACAATTATTACTAGTCATACAACATTAGAATTCTACTATAGCTTGATGGCGGAGTATTCAACCGGAAATGTATGATCGCGTACAGTTTAGCTGCTTCGTCGAATCTTCTTAGAACATCTGACAGACACCATAAGCCTTCAATTGACAAATTCAACCTTAATTCATTTGGATTTTACAATATACTTATAGTAAAGCATGACAAAACAGTGAAATAATAAAGGAATAGTCGTACAATTAATGCTAATATTCCAGCACTGCTTTTCATGGTATAAATTGATTCCAGAAAACAAATTGGTGGGAAAACCAATTCTGCACATCCAACTGTAATTTAAGTCTCTGCACAATTCTAAATGAAAGGTGGCCTGTGTGTATAACTGGTCAAACTGGTTTTTAACCCTGAAACTGAAAACCACTGTATTACATGTCCTTGCCTCTATAGCACTTCAATTCATCCATAGTAACAGATTCATCACAGAATGCAAGTTTTTAGGGAATGCAGGAGTGTTTTGGGCATGCTCAGACTATTGACTAAACAGAACTGTAACAGGACTGCACAACCATAACGATCAGGGCTGCTCCGAACATGCCATCATGAGTGAGGTTAGTTCAAATTATTAATGTATTCATGTATTTTGTGCATGCTTTAAACAAACGAGCCAACTTGTACTGTAGTTGTGATGTTAGGAGATTACTCCAAAATGTAAACTGTTTTTATTTATTTTTTAATGCAGAAACCATTTGCATCACTAAATTGAAGATACAAGTTGTTTTTAGCTATAGTACTTTTTTATTTTTATTTATAGTATGCTTAGTGACCACAGAGAAAAAATAACATTGTTGTCCAAGTAACAACAACCACAACATTTTAATGCAATCTTTAAGGGCACTTTACTACGTTGTATCTGTTTCCATGTTTACACTCGCTTCACAAATCAAAAATGAATTGCATTATACTGGATTCAACATCCGATGTATCACACGTACACAGCTCATACCTCCTAACAAGTCTAGCATATACATAAACAGCAACAATATTGTGTAGCTGGTCAGGGCTGAAGCAATGCTAATTTCATAAATCTTTGAGCATCACTAGTAATTCAGGACATGATTTCATCATCTAGAATTGTGGCTACACAAGCATGGTAAATATCAATCAGCGTTCATAGGGCTGGGACACCGTTATATATTTTTTAAGCTATTTGAATAATAGTTTCTCATCATTTTTCTGTGTGTTAATATCATAGCGTATACATATGAATCAAGATATCTACCTCCTAGAGAACCTTTTTAATAAAAGATGAAAAACAGCAACAACAATGTACAAAGTGCAGTTGCCCATATCAAACAAAACCTGGTAACAGGTGTGAAAATATAGCCCCCTGAGTAACACACTAAAGTGAAGGTAGCAATGATCACAGAAGTTTTTTCCTACATATACTTTGAAATCACCATGTCTGAGTCTAAAGGCGGGGTTTTCTGCATGCAAACATTACATGTGCATTAAAGGTTGATTTAATAGATTGCAGTCGTTTAATAAATAAGTATTTGACAGCACTTTTGATATTTTATAATGGCATCATCCTCACTCGTAACATGCTTGTAAAATCTAGCATTCTCCTGTAAACTCTGAATTGTAGTCTGTTCAGTAGCTATGCACTAAGCCTTTTAATAAAACCCCTTTGCATTGCCAAAAATGTGAACAGCGTGTTGTAAGGTAAAAATTGCTTGCTATTACTAATGACATTAAACGCCTCTTGTAGAGTACACCATGCACTAGCACCTATATCCTAAACAGCTGTGGGTGTTTGTGTTTTGCACATAATATGGGCCCAATATCACCAAAAAAAATATTCAATTAATTGTTCCCCAAAAGTATTTTTGGAGAAAATAGGAAAGTTGTACTGTAAATTAATAAAAACAAACATTTACAACCCCCAATATGTGGCTGCCACTGTTTATAAATTACCAATTTATAACTAGGAACATGCTGGTTTATTTCACACAGAGGACTTAAAATACTTAAAATGTTCCTTCCCAGCTGCATATTTGTGTTTTATACATCCCACAAAAATAACTTTTTTTCATGTAAAAAGAAGTTCAGAAGTTTTAAAATGCATTGCAATAGCAACATGTGTATATTCACCAAACTTAGCAATGTAACAAAGATACATTGTAGGGAATTTACAAAAACTGGAGCAGCTGTACATAGTAACCAATCAGCTTCTAGTTTCAACTTGTTCAGTTAATCTTTGCTAAATGGAAGCTAGAAGCTGATTGATTGCCATGTACAGCTGTTCCAAATTGTGGTTGCTCAAGCTTTAGCAAATTCCCCTCATTGTGGCACATTTTTTATTTGAATTCTTAAATCCTCCAGGAACTGAAGTGATTTTACCCTCCCTTCTAGATTGTGAGCTCTAACAAGCAGGGCCCTCTGATTTCTCCTGTATTGAATTGCATTGTAACTGTACTGTCTGCCCCATGTTGTAAAACGCTGCGCAAACTGTTGGCACTATATAAATCCTGTATAATAATAATAATAATAATTATAGACACTGTTGTTATTTCAGAACAATTTGCAATTGGCTCAGTGTCCAGTGAGAATGCTTTTTCTGACTGGACAGTCACTGAGAATTTTTTAAAGCCAATTGAATATTTAGTTCTGATATAACAACAGTGACCAAAATGCCTTTTCAATTCCTGGAGGGTTCTGTATTCCAAGGATAACACTGTGTATTGTTATATTAAAATGATTGGTGGATATAAAAATGTTGCTATTGCATTGAATTTTTACATTGTGGTACTTCTGCACCTCTTTATACATTATTAAAGTTATTTTATTGGGATGTATGAAAACACAAATGTGGAGATGGGAAGGAACATTTTAAGCATTTTGAATTTCTCTTTTTGTGGGATAAAGTATCCATGTAAATCCAACATGTTTCTATTCGTATTTTGATAAATATATTTATGCAGTAGTAATCACATATTGAGGGTTGTAGATTTTTGTTTTTTCTTAATGCTCTGTTGGTAACCGATGACTTCCGTTCACAAAATTAGAATTTTTGTGATTTGCAGGGGGTGCCGAATCATTTAACTTATAAATTAACAAAATCCTACATGGCAAATTACAAAACATATGTAATGTTTCCCAATGCCATGCTGCCAGATAAGCAGGTAAAGTGCATTTAGGACTCATGTTATTATTGCATAGTTAAAAATCATGCTTTAGGTTTGTTACCCTACTTTTTGCATTGCTCAGTTTGTACCTTGTAGCTTTAATTTTACTGACCTCTCAAAGGCATTTTGAAACATGCCATATATATAATTATCCTGAAGATATCTGCTTCTCTTTGTTATAAGAACAAAATTAGCAGCACATAATTATTGAGACAGGGTAAAAGAGGACCAACTATTTGCCTTTTTTGAAGCCAAAGTATACAGTGACCTATTTTATCCTGGAGATTGCCTCCAAACTTAGATTGCGCAATAGTTTTCATTCAATACAGGACAACTAACTCTTAAATCTCTAGTGAACTTTCAGTTTAAAACAGCTGAATACATTACAGGTGCATTAAAAGGGATAAAGTTTAGAAAGCAGCCACAAACTAATAATGCCCTGCCAACATGCTGCAGGGAAAGACCCTTGCATTCTCCGAGTCCAACATGCCCCCTGCTGATTCAGACCTCTAGCTTTGCAATTAGCAGGAATCATTAGCTTTCCTGAATGTACAGCTATTAGTTGAGGAACTTCAGCATGTAGCAACGGATGAGTAGGTCTTTAACACACCTAGGGGGTTATTTACAAAAGGCAAATACACTTTGCAGTGCAAGTGCACTTTCAAATGCACTTGGAGGTGCAGTCGCTCTAAATCTAAGGGGTAGACCTGAAATGAGTGGAAGCTCTGCTGATTTTATCATCCAATCATGTGCAAGCTAAAATGCTGTTTTTTATTTTCCTTGCATGCAGGGCCGGACTGGTCTACCGGGATACCGGGAGATATCCCGGTATGCCGCCTGCCCTGGGGCCGCTTTTAGTTGCGGCTGCATCCTCGCTCTCTCCTGCGGATTACAGAGCTGGCTGGTTCTGTGTTAGCAGCCGCTCTGTAGAATGGCTCCGCCCCCTCAGACCGCCTCGTGTGATAGTAGATAGAATTAACTTTCTGCCTATCAAACGAGCAGGTCTGAGGTCTGAGGGGGCGGGGCCATGTTACAGAGCGGCCGCCGAACACAGACCCAGCCAGCGCTGTGATCCGCAGGAGGAGATGCTGCAGGTACAGCCACCCTGTATGCCACAGTGCCTGCTTGGATATCCCCCTCAGATCTACAGCGACTTTACTTCCAAGTGCACTTTCAGTGCACTTTCAAGTGCACTTGCAGTGCAAAGTGGATTTTCCTTTAGTAAATGACCCCCCAAGTGTTTCACTACCAACATGGGCCAGGGAGCAACAAAGTGGACCATTTAAAGATATGGACAACTGAAAAGTTATGCAAAAATGCTACCGTTTTACAGGCTGGGGACAATTGGAGCATAAACACAGCATCTGCACTCCCTTTATGTTTTGTGTTCGCACATCACTTAGACCCCACACCAAAAATAGTTGTTCTGTTCACGTATACAGTATAACAATTCTATTAAATACTAAAACATTAAATCATAGCCATAGGAAAAAGGAACTATTAAAACAACCATAACCCAGAAAATCATTTCATAATATCCAAAGAGGATTCCCTCCACAAAAAGCAGTAAATAGATTAACCAATAGAAATAATGAGCTTCTCAGCCTTTTGGCTAAAGCCCCATACACACTATCAGATTTTATGCTGATTTTTGTCTTCAGATTTACAAAAAACTTGTAGTGCAAAGGCCTGCCTGATTGCATACAAATTGAAACTCCTAAGGTTTGCCCTCATATTATATGGTTTTGGTAAATCTGAAGACATAACTCAGCAGAAAATCTAATAGTGTGTATGGGGCTTAAGATCTAGTGTACTATCTGTTGTTATCAGTATCCAGTAGGGTTGCTATGCTTTCAATCTTGCCTGACTGGGGACTAGAATCGCTGGCTATATAGTATCCCTGCTGGTATGTTGGGAGCTCTAAAGGCTAGTACTGGCTGGAACAGAAACTGGGGCGCCCACAGGCAGTTGGGGCATGGGAGTAATTCCCCCTGGAAAACTGGATGGGCCCAGTTCCTCCTGGTTTGAATGGATATACCTTGCGCTGGGAAAGTAGAGAGTCTGAGAGTGGTTGCCCTAGGGGTGCTCTTAGTAACACTTGGGTGTGGGACCCCACTATGTGAAAAGGCACATAGTCACAGCACTAAAAACTTTTTCTGCACTGTGCCCTTATGGGCTAGGCCTTGTCCTGGACAATTTTTGCTACCAGGCCTCAGGGCATAGCCAGTGCACATTGCACGGGCACTTATTTATTTATTTTTCTCCTCATGTATGTCACCTTTCACTTTTGTGTGTGTTTTTCTCCCTGGATGGAGGATGTGAGTCCTTTGGGCTTGGCCTGAAGTCTAGGGGGGGGGGATGTGAGGCCCTAAGGGTCCTTCCTTTCGAACCTGGGGTGTCTTTCTTCAGGATGGCCCCTCAACCTTGTACTCGGTGGTCAGCTTCGGTTGGCCCCAAGGAAATGGGTCTGCCAGACCTCCTGGCTAGGTAGAACTAGTTATGCACTTTGTCCCTGTCAGGAGCCTTGTGCCAGGATCAGGGAAAGGTCTCAGAGGGTGGACAAAAGAACACCCTTACGTGCACTTTTTAGTGTGTGTACACATGCACATTTTTTGTACACTTGTACACAACAGTTTTTGTAGAGCAAACATTTTTCATTCACTATTACTTCAAACATACCCAAAACACAGGTATGTATAAAAATAGCCCTAGCACATGTATACCAGATACAGCTCCTGAAAGGTAGTGTTTCACCACAATGCAAATGGAGCTGCTGATTGATTCCTCTTCTTTACTTAAGCTTTAAAAATGGACATACATAGGTAACAACAACCTGACCCAAGTTCTTGCCACCCTCCTCCCCTTTTTTCAGTTGTCAAACTTTTCTTACACACTATTTTGGATTAGCAGTGAAAAAAATAGTTTGGGCCATCATTTATTTTTCTATCTTAAAACACAAACTCCTCAAAATGATGTAATAATATATAGTGTAATAAGGGAAACTAGAAGAATGAGGTAAGTCCAGTGTACTCGCAACCTAGGCAGAGGGTGCAGGTGAGGATCACAGGTGGCCAGAGGTAATCAGACCAATGAAAGCAAACAGTATAGAAAAGGCTGGGCACTGGAAAGGACTGTACCATTAGGTAAGCAGTCAAAGGAAATTTTCAAGTAGGACCCTAATTACTAGTTCAGCCTTTTCTCCAGCTTCTCCAGTTTCCTTACCTGAGTCTGTTACCCACATTAGCACACTAGGTCTTCTGGGCACCATGTTTATCCTTCTGAGTTTTTTTTTCTTCTGTGCACATTTAATGGCATGTTCTACTAGCAGATATACTTGGTCCACTCCCTTTGCCCTATTGGATTCTATTTCAGAAACATCTTAGTCTTCTCCTGCTAAAACTGTATTTAACCAACCTATAGATGAATTTTACATTTTTACACAGAGTATTCTTCTCAACCTGGTCAATGCAATACACTCTGCCCTGGACAAATGGGATCAACTGGATGGTCAAGATTCATTTTGATGCTTCTTTAGATGCTTGGGCCTTCACTGTACCCTTTATCTAGTAAACATCCTAAGGTCCCATTCACACTTCATGTAGCGGGAACTAGTGTTCCCGCTCGCAAATTTGTTTCAGTGATTTTAAGCGATTCCACAAGTTACACATAGGGCAGTCCATTTACCTCAGTGGGTGGCATTTGTTACCCAAACAAAGCCCCTGCTCCTTTTTGGGTGAAAAACTTCAAAAGATTTTTAAAGATGTATTTGCAGCAATTGCAGCACTATTCTGACGCATGACAATTTTGGGGTACCATTTAGAATGAATGGCACCACAACGCACTTTGAGCATTTTTCACCAATTGCCACGCGATTAAGAATTGCAAGCATGCACCTGCGATTACAAATTACTACATGTTAATGGGGCCTAAAGGATAACTGGAATTTTTTTATTTATTTATTAACTTTGCCTGATCATATAAAGAAGATAGAAACAGACTTTGTGGATGCATAAGGGGTTAATTTACTGAAAACAAAAAGACTGTTAACTTTGCAAGTGCAGATGCACTATGTAAGAGAATAATCCACAGAGCTTAATGAATGAGTTAAAGCACTGCTGGCATACTATCATGTGCAAGCAAAAATACTGTTTTATAAATTTCCTTGCATGTGATTGGGTATTCGTCCCAAATGAAAGATCCGCAAAGTGAAGATTCCCACTGCTCTCAGCCAAGCCTGTAAGACAGAGGAGAGGAAAGAAGAGCTGCTGCAGACATGCACATAGCTAGATTGAGATCAAGCTCAGGTAAGTATTGAGGGAAGGCTGGGGGTGTGCTGCTATTGGAATGTTTTTATCTTAATGCAGAGAATACATTAAGGTATAAAACCTTGTATCTTTATAACCACTTTAACCACCTTCAGACCGGACCATTTTGCTGGTAAATGACCAGAGGTCTTTTTACAATTTGGCACTGCGCTGCTTTAACTGGTAATTGCGCGGTCATGCAATGTTGTACCCAAACAAAATTTGCGTCCTTTTCTTCCCACAAATAGAGCTTTCTTTTGATGGTATTTGATTGCCTCTGCGATTTTTATTTTTTGCGATATAAACGTAAAAAGACCGCAAATTTTGAAAAAAAATGATATTTTCTACTTTTTGTTATTAGAAAAATCCAATAAACTCAATTTTAGTCATACATTTAGGCCAAAATGTATTCAGCCACATGTCTTTGGTAAAAAAAAAAGTCAATAATTGTATATTTATTGGTTTGCGCAAAAGTTGTCACATCTACAAACTAAGGTACGTTTTCTGGAATTTACGCAGCTTTTAGTTTACGACTGCCTATCTCATTTCTTGAGGTGCTAAAATGGCAGGGCAGTACAAAACCCCCCCAAATGACCCCATTTTGGAAAGTAGACACCCTAAGGAAATTGATAAGTGGCATGTTGAGCCCATTGAATATTTTATTTTTTTGCTTCAAGCGATTGAATAATGCCAAAATTTTTTTTTTTTTTTTTTTTTTTTTACACAAAGTTGTCACTAAATGATATATTGCTCACACATGCTATGGGCATATGTGAAATGACACCCCAAAATAAATTCTGCTGCTTCTCCTGAGTACGGGGACTTTTTGGGAGCCTAGCCGCGTACGGGGCCCCGAAAACCAAGCACCGCCTTCAGGCTTTCTAAGGGCGTAAATTTTTGATTTCACTTCTCACTACCTATTACAGTTTTGAAGGCCATAAAATGCCAAGATGGCACAAAACCCCCACAAATGACCCCATTTTAAAAAGTAGACACCCCAAGCTATTTGCTGAGAGGCATTTTGAGTCCATGGAATATTTTATATTTTGCCACAAGTTGCGGGAAAATTACAAACTTTAATTATTTTTTATTTTTTTTTCACAAAGTTGTCACTAAATGATATATTGCTCACACATGCTATGGGCATATGTGAAATGACACCCCAAAATAAATTCTGCTGCTTCTCCTGAGTACGGGGATACCACATATGTGGGACTTTTTGGGAGCCTAGCCGCGTACGGGGCCCCAAAAACCAAGCACCACCTTCAGGCTTTCTAAGGGCGTTACAGTTTTGAAGGCCATAAAATGCCAAGATGGCACAAACCCCCCCCCAAATGACCCTATTTTGGAAAGTAGACACCCCTAAATTTAGGGGTACACTAGTGAGACTAGGTAATAAATGGCGGGTGCCCTGAAACTATAAAAAAAATAACTAACCAACCAGCGTCACCTGTAACAGTTATATGGTGATCACTGGTGAAAGGGTTAACTAGGGGGCAATCAGGGGGCTTTATGCGGTAGTATATGGGGGTCCCTGGCGCTATAAAAAGCTGCGGCGAACCTAAATACCTACCTGCCTAACACGCGTCACCTGTGACACTAATACAGTGATCAGAAAAATGATCGCTTATTAGGCTGGGTTCACACTGGAGCGATGCGGGAACGCCACGAATCCGCGGCGGGGGTCCCGCATCACATGCCTCCCGGCGGCAGTTCACACTGCCCTATGCGAACTGCTGGGAGTGTCAGTGAAATGTTAATGACACCCCCAGATCAGTTCGCATATCGCAGTGCGATCTGCAAACTCGGATCGCATGGTGTGAACACCCATGCGATTCGATTCTGCTGCGGACCAAAAAAAGGGTCCCGTGCGAGTTTTCGGCGGGTGCGGCGGGTGCGACACGAATTCAGCCATACTATCTGTATGGCTGAACTCGAATCGCACAGAGATCGGATGTGATTTGCACTGCAGTGCGGTGCGAATCACATCCGTTCTCATAAACCGCTGCAATGTGAACCCAGCCTTAGTGACACTGGCGACGGGGGGTGATCACGGGGTTAAACCTTTATTGGGGGGGTTAGGGGGGTACCTTAGAACTAAAGGGGGCTAACCCTAACTGCCCTAACAGTTATTACAGTCACAAATGACACCCGCCGGGTGATCAGGGGGTTAAACCTTTATTAGGTAATAAATGGCGGGTGCCCTGAAACTATAGAAAAATAACTAACCAACCAGCGTCACCTGTAACAGTTATATGGTGATCACTGGTGAAAGGGTTAACTAGGGGGCAATCAGGGGGCTTTATGCGGTAGTATATGGGGGTCCCTGGCACTATAAAAAGCTGCGGCGAACCTAAATACCTACCTGCCTAACTAGCGTCACCTGTGACACTAATACAGCGATCAGAAAAACTATCGCTTATTAGGCTGGGTTCACACTGGAGCGATGCGGGAACGCCATGAATCCGCGGCGGGTTCCCGCATCGCATGCCTCCCGGCGGCAGTTCACACTGCCCTATGCGAACTGCTGGGAGTGTCAGTGAAATGTTAATGACACCCCCAGATCAGTTCGCATATCGCAGTGCGATCTGCAAACTCGGATCGCATGGTGTGAACACCCATGCGATCCGATTCTGCTGCGGGCCAAAAAAAGGGTCCCGTGCGAATTTGCGGCGGGTGTGACACGAATTCAGCCATACTATCTGTATGGCTGAACTCGAATCGCACAGAGATCGGATGTGATTTGCACTGCAGTGCGGTGCGAATCACATTAGTTCTCATAAACCGCTGCAATGTGAACCCAGCCTTAGTGACACTGGCGACGGGGGGTGATCACGGGGTTAAACCTTTATTGGGGGGGTTAGGGGGGCACATTAGAACTAAAGGGGGCTAACCCTAACTGCCCTAACAGTTATTACAGTCACAAATGACACCAATGCAAAAAAAAAAAAAAGCAATTGGTGTCACTGTGACTGGGGGGGCAGGGGTAATTGGGGGGTGATCGGGGGGTAAAGGGGGGGTGTGAGTGTGCCTGGCATGTTCTACTGTATGTGTGGTGTGTTGGTGCAACTCACCGAACCTCTCTCCTCGGTGCCGGAACGAAAAATACCGACACGGAGGAGAGAATACATCACTTCCTCTCCTGTGTTTACATTACAGGAGAGGAAGTGATGTCACGGGACATTTTCATTCGTCGGGAGCGATCGCGAGGGGGTGGCCATGAATGAATGGCCGTCCCCTCGTCCGGGATCGCTCCCGAACGAATACCGACCGCCGCAGGCACCGGGCGGGGGCCCGATCGGGCCCCCGACCGGCGGGCAGGCAAGGACGTACATGTAAGCCCTTATGCCTGCCCGTGCCATTCTGTCGACGTACATCGTCGTGCGGCGGTCGGCAAGTGGTTAAATGCATTTACGTTAGTGTCTCAAGTGACAATTATATCTGTTCTTATGTGTAGAATTCTTTGGCTACATGCTTAGAATGATGAAGATACACTCTAAGGAAATATTATGCACCTGTCTTATGAAGGCAAGCATTTTTTGGTCAGTCACTTGATAAGAGAATGTCCAAGGGGGTTATTTACGAAAGGCAAATCCACTTTGCACTGCAAGTGCACTTGAAAGTGCACTGAAAGTGTACTTGGAAGTGCAGTTGCTCTAAATCTAAGTGGTAGATCTGAAATGAGTGGAAGCTCTGCTGATTTTATCATCCAATCATGTGCAAGCTAAAATGCTGTTTTTTATTTTCCTCGCATGTCCCCCTCAGATCTACAGTGACTTTACTTCCAAGTGCACTTTCATGTGCACTTGCAGTGCAAAGTGGATTTTCCTTTAGTAAATAACCCCCCCAAGCCTCTAGCTTCTGTCTCTGTGTGCTCACTTCCACACAAGAAATCTTTTGATGTGACAGAACTTTAATGCTTCTAACTTATGGACTCCACTCCTCAAAAGCATTCAAAGTCTATCTAGCCTCTTTAGCCATACAACTCTTAACCATTTACTCTTACTTGAATAAAAAGTGATCCCATTTGGTTGTTGAAATTTGCTTTAAAATTGTATTGAGTATCATAGTATCATAGCATCATAGTAGGTAAGGTTGAATAAAGACAATAGTACATCCAGTTCAACCTGTGTAGATGTCAGTGTCTTTAATTTTTCCCATATCCCTGTATGGGAAATATAATAGTTGATTTCTTGTCAGTCTGCACTTCTAAAATAGTTGGGTTCTTGTCAGTTTGCACTTCTAGGCTTTTCCCTGAGGCTCACATTGTTTTCAAGAACTCTTTATGGATTTTCTAGCTCAGAATGGTTCCAGTCTCCCATTATTCTACAAAAATTAGTAATTGAGATTGGAGGCAGGGTTGTACAGTGAGCTAGTTTAACCCTGTTTATTTTGCCAGCATCCAGGCCTCAGAAATGCAGCAGTATAACCCAGTTGTATTTGGATTTCTACTTTCCTGTGACCCTCAATAGACTCCAAGAATGGTAAGTACAAAAATCCTATTTTGTCTGTGCCCCAGATTTCCCTCACTTCTGGTGTGGTGAAACCCTCATCAATATGACAAAAAAAAGTTTTGTTGCACATACTCTTTTTAGTGAATTTAAAACAGTAAAAACACAGCACTTTGAACTTTGAACTTTCCAGCCATTTTAAACCTGAAAGTTCCTGTCTAAGAGCAGGCACTATAATGTGATGGCAGATAAATGGGGCTTAGCTACAGAGATGGGCCTTAAGAAGGTAAATACAAAGGAAGTAAAACTAGGTCCAGTAAGATGTACAAAAAAAAGGTTAACTATATTAGCAGGTACCCTGTTGTGTCCACTCTTTGCCATTAATTCATAAAGATTAACATGGACAACTTAGCAACTACTGTATAACCTTGTAAGGTTTTCTATCCTTTTTTTTATATAAACTCCTTTGAGAACTATATATTTGCCTTACCTTTTTTCAAGTATTGTGTCTTCAGGGAGAATATTATAGCAAAAGACCAACTCTAGAAGAATATTTTCTTGCAGTTATCATTTTTCCCACCTCCACCATTGTCTGTACAGTGGGTTGAGAACTCAGGGGGAGATTTACTAAATATGGTGCACTCAGAATATGGTGCATCTGTGTATGGTAGCCAATCGGCTTCTAATTTCAGCTTGTCCAATTAAGCTTTGACAATAAAATCTGAAAGCTGATGCAGCTATGCAGAACTGCACCATATTTTGCACTCTCCAGTTTTAGTATATAACCCCCACACTATCACAAGTCAATGTTCAGCAGAAACTTTGCATACTAGAGGGATTACATACAGAACACATCACATACAGATAAAGACTATTGCTTTCTCCCACAAATATATGTCTGTTTTCTATTTATCTGTTATTATAAAAAGCTTGCTTCTCCAACCACTGCAAGTATAAATTAAGGGAATCACTCATGTACTAAAATATGTCAATTACTGCCCATTAAATTCTCATTAAAAATATAAAAATGAACAGTTTTCTAAAACTTGGACATTTTCTCGTTTTATTCTTCATTGCGCTGATCTTGGAAATGACTACCAATTTGCAACTTGATAAATGATGCCTGCTAGAAAAATATAACAGTAAAAGTGAAATATACTACTGCTTTCAGATGTCCTGAGCAAATCAGGTTTTTGATAAATTACTGAAGTATATTTGATGGAGCATCTTTTATACTCCACACTAATTAGACTCATTTTAATTGCATTCTAGTTTATTCAAATGTAATTCAGATTTTTTGGAGCATCTCAAGGGTATGTTCACCTTGAACATCATTAAGTGTTATCAATTAGAAAACATTACGATTTATAGGTTTCTAATTAAAACAAATGTATTCTCATAACTTTTTCTCCTTTATTCTCATGATTATTTTCTGTAAGGGAAAACTCACCTCTAGATGAGTTCCCATTGTCTTGAACAAGAATTAGAGAGCCTTATTACTTTTTCTAGTGAGCTTTTGTAGTGAGAAAGTAGTTGTTCATTTCTCCTGCTGGGGTGTCACAAGAAAACATGTCAAAAATGATGGCTGCAAGTGAAAATATACTGTAACACTAGGCTTTTTTTAGACAGAGCTATCCAAATCTCATACTTGTGAATATCGATGTGAAAATAATGATTGTGCTTTAAAAGGTATGTAGCAAAAAAACAAACTGGTGCAAATGTCCATAAGCAACCAGTTACGCTGCGTACACACGATCACATTTTTTACCCAAAAGTCCGGCGGACTTAGAAAGTAGTTTTGCATCAATCCGGCGGACAATACGGCCGTGTGTGTGCTAGTCCGCCGTACTTTTGAAATGAACGGACTTTTCCTGCACGGAGAAAAGTCCATTCATTTTGAGTGCGGCTCCAGGTAGCCGGGACTAGCGAAGGAAGTCAGATTGACATGTCGCTGGCCCCGTCACCTGGTATGGAGTTAAAGGGGAAGCCCTATGCCGAAAAAACGGCGTGGGGGTCCCCCCTAGGTCCATATCAGACCCTTATCCGAGCGTGCTACCCGGCCACTCAGGAAAGGGGCTCCCGGTTTCCGATAAGCCCCCCGCCCGCAGACCCCGACAACCAACGGCCAGGGTTGTCGGGAAGAGGCCCTTGTCCTCATCAACATGGGGACAAGGTGCTTTGGGGTGGGGGGGCTAAAGAACTAAGAAGGAATTGTGCTGCACAAAAAGAACAAACCAATGCCCTCAAATATTGGTTTCATGCAAAAAATACCCCAAAAATTTATTTTACAGTTAACAGAAGCAAATTGCCTCAAGTTCACTCAAAGAGAACCAACTGAGAGACAAAACAAGTCATTGGCATTCATCACTCTGTACTGTACAGCAAGGATTGGACCATTGGGACATCCGCAGCACACTAGACAAACACTCACATATATTGCTGGTGGATCCATTATTAAAGAAGGAACATCCCTCCTAGACCCAGCACCAGTATGTTACAATTGTCTCTACTCTATCTCCAATAAAACTCAAACTTAGTATCTAAAAGCAATGGAATGTCCTGGCTCATCAAATCCCGAGTGTATTGCTCCTCTGAATATGTCATCTATGTGATCACCTGCCCTCAGGAAGAGTTTTAGCAAACACAGCTACAATATCAAAATAAAACACTCAAAAATCCAATCATTTTAATGAAAGCATAGAAATTATTTGTTGAATTTCAGGACAAGTGCCTCACCTCACCATACCATTATCTCATATTTTATGCCAGGGGTGTCCAAACTTTTTTCAAAGAGGGCCAGATTCGATGAAGTGAACATGTGTGAGGGCCGACCATTTTGCCTGACATTCTTTGAACCATTAAAATTCGGTCATTCGAGCACTCATACCTGGCCCAACAAAAATTCTCGTGCCTTTGTCGCGCTCGTTTGCCTGACACACAGACGAATGCTCTGTTCTTTGGGGGTACCGCTAAGTCTTAATGGTACCCCACACATTGGAAACATGGGGTGCTTTTGGTGCAGCGCAATAAAAAAAAAAAAAAAAGCTCTGGGACTTCTTTCCCTGCATTTTTGTGGGTATGGAAGCCCATTGAAATGCATGGGCTGCCCTACACACAGCATGCAGCCATGCAGATGTGAACCAAGGGCTTATTGGAGGGGCAGTAAAACTACATGGTTAAGCTGTTTTTACCACCCCCAACTTCTCCCCCTTTAGCTGCAGAGGGAGCAGCTGGGGGTGTACACATGCTGTGGCTGCAGCTGGAGGTATGCTCAGGGTGAATGGGCCTGCACTGCAACTACCCCGCAACTGTGTAGACTGCACAGTTGCGGTATAGTGATGCTACATTTACGGGCTTAAAACAGGTGGTGAGGAGGCAACATAATGCCTCTTTACCACCTTTCAAATGCCTCTGAAAAGCGATCTGTATATGGATTGCTTTTCAGAGGAGCAGCAATCCTGGCTGCTATCACACACACAAGCACCACAAAATCAGTTCTGATGGTACAAGAATGGGGGGGGGGGGGGTCTGGATTAAAAGTAACACACATGCATACACACATACAGACACATGCATACACATACAGACACATGCATATACTTACATACATACAGACACATGCACACACACACATACAGACACATGCACACACACACATACAGACACATGCACACACATACATACATACAGACATACACGCACATACATACAGACATACATACACACACACACACACACACACACACACATACATGCACACAGATACATACAGACACACATGCTGCACACACATACAAACACACATACATGCACACACATACAGACAGACATACACGCACATACATACAGACACACATGCACATACGCATACATACAGACATACATGGACACACACACACATGCAATCATACATGCACAGACACACACACACATGCACATACAGACACACATACACACACACACACATATAGACACACATGCACACACATACATACAGACATGCACACACATGCACAGACACACATACATACAGACACACATGCACACACACACATACATACATACATACATACATACAGACACACATGCACACACATGCATACAGACAGACATGCACACACATACATACATACAGACATGCACACACACACACATACAGACAGACATGCACACACACACACATACAGACACACATGCACATACATACAGACAGACATGCACACATATACATACAGACACACATGCACACATACAGACACACATGTACACACATACATACATACAGACACACATGCACACACACACATACACATAAATAAAGCCTTTTTAAAACGAATCTAGCTTGTAGTACAGTACCTTTCCATTCCATTTCCTCATTCAGCCGGGTACTGCACTGTAGGGGGAAGCAGAGAGCACAGCACACTCCTCTGCACTTTACTTTCACTTTTGAAGCCGACGGAGCTTCACACAGTGCCGGGGATCGGCTCATTTGACAGCCCTGATCCCGCAGCACACCAGGCGGGCCGTTCAAAACCGGACTGCGGGCCGCGATTGGCCCGCGGGCCGGACTTTGGACATGCCTGTTTTATGCACTTTCCAACTGATGTGCGAGGCCCATCAGTATCTTTATGGACTGTATAATTAGTGTGGTGCTCATATCTCTTCAATTTTACACTGCATACATACAGTGTGTACTTACAAACTCAAAGCTTTCTTTGCTGCTGAATTCTAGTCTTCTTAGGTGGGACAAGCAAAATATAACTGTACTCAGGGGCTATTGCTCTTCATATAGATAGCTAGTTATTCAACGTGTAATACCTATTCCAAAAATATATTCAATGTAATCTACTGTCCTTCATTTATTTTTTATTTTTTTATTTTTTTCAAGTTAAAGCTTTGCTTACCTGCATATACGATCACAAGTCCCAAATCTAATTTCTTCTGATCTTTAGTGTGGGAGGGTCCTTTTTGTAGCACCAACATTGTTTTCTATATTACATAGACCCTTTCCATTGTCTGATATAGGCATCCATCATAGGGGTTCTCATGTGTCGCCACAGAGCACTTTACCTTTAAATAGGAAGTGTCATGAGTAAGTACTTATAGTGTCATTAGTGAATCTGGAAATATTCACTGTAAGAATCACAAATTCCCAACTTAATTGGCCCCTGATGCTTTATATAAAGATACTATAATGTATATTTCTTTTTCAAGTGTTTCTGTCAATGGTAGCAGTTACTGAAATTATTATCAAAATGTTTATGGTCAACAAAAAAATAAAAAAGGAAAAGAAAAATTATTGTTCCCAATTTCATTATAAAGTATCGAGGTGTTTAAGTGGCACAGTTCATTCAAAGCATAGCTGCAGTACATGAAAAGTGTCAGTTTTAAAATTGTCCTTATATCATAGAAAAAAATCAAACAAAACCAACTTTAAAAAGTTAATCTTTCTGAGGAGAAATATTGTTTCCCGCAATGTTGCCTGCATCTTTATAGCTCTGAGTACATCCTGTTGTGTTATGAAACCTGAAAGAAGGAGTGACGTTTCAGCCAGTGGCGGAATTATCAGGGTCGCAACAGTCGCAGTTGCGACTGGGCCCTGGAATTCCATCACTGTGGGGGGGGGGGCCCGGCGTGGTTGCTATCCACAGGGCTGTGAGTGGAGAGCGTGTCTCTCATTTAACAGCAGCGATGGGAGACACTGGGACTGACGTTTAATTTTCCCTCGTCCTCTCTCCCAGGGAACACAAAACACACAGCTGATCTGCTCCCCCTTTGGCCCCCCCTCGCCTCCTCTCCTGTGTTCTCCGCGGGCATTCAGGTGCGAAGCTAACAAGCTCACATTTCCCTCGGAGAACACAGGGGAGGGGGGGCCGTAAGGGGAGCAGATCAGCTGTGTGTTTTGTGTTCCCTGGGAGAGAGGACGAGGGAAAATTAAACGTCAGTCCCGGTGTCTCTGCGCTGCTGTTACATGAGACATGCTCTCCACTCACAGCCGTGCTGACCCCTCTCCAGTGTGTGTATAGACTCAGGAAGATCCCGCCGCCCATCAACATCATAGAGCTGCTGATCGCTGCCTCCCCCAAGGTGCGAAGGGGGGGGTTTACAGAGATCTGCTGGGGGCCAAGGTGCACAGTGGAGTCCAGCAAGGTACAGAGAAACCTCTTTAAGGGGGGGTGACTGTCTAGGGACCCTAAAGTAAGGGGGGCTCTCTGGGGACCCTGATGTAAGGGGGGTATCTGGGGATCCTGAAGCAAGGGGGCCCTCTGTGAACCCTGATGTCCAGTACCACCGCCACCCCTTCTCCAGTACCACCACCACCACCGTGCCACCCACCTTCAGTACCACCACCCACCTCCAGGACCACCACCACCCCTCTCCAGTACCACCATCACCACCGTGCCACCCACCTTCAGTACCACCACCACCCACCTCCAGGACCACCGCCACCCCCCCTCCAGTACCACCACCACCCCTTCTCCAGTGCCACCACCGCCACCCACCTCCAGTGCCACCACCAGCCCCCCTCCAGTACCACCACCACCACCCACCTCCAGTACCACCGCCACCACCTCCAGTACCACTGCCACCCCTCTCCAGGACCACCATCCCCCTCCAGTACCACCACCACCCCACTCCAGTACCACCACTGCACTGGGGACACAGGTTTCACTCGGGACACAGGCTCCACAGAAATGTTTTACTTTGTTGTACAGTGGAAAAAAATATAGTATCAAAATCATGCTTTTCGGGGGGGGGGGGGGGGGGGCCCTTCCTGATTTCTTGCATCGGGGCCCTGAGGTTTCTAGTTACGTCTCTGGTTTCAGCCTAAAAACAATGGAGGTCTCCAATCTCCAAACCATGCCCTGTAGTGGTCAACAGGAACAGTTGTTCATAACAAAGATTGATATAAACTTATAACTAGGCTATGGTATTAGAAACATGATTCACCTAGATAAATGGGAAACTATCATATTGTTATTTTATAGGCTACAGGGGCAAGTTTAAATTCATAATGCTTATTAAAGAAACAGCTATACTTTAACAATCTTCAAAAAAAGCTTTTATCCAGGCAGATATAAAACATAAATAAATGCGGATTTGTATTTTTTTTTAAATAATTTTTAAAAGGAGATGGTATAAATATTTGAATTTGATCTGATTTCAGTCCCTTGTAATCTCCTGTACAGTAGCTAGCAGGTAAACTGACATGTTCGGACAAGGCACCAGCTAATAGGCGATGAGAGCAGAGAGATGTCCTCACCAGTAGGAATAGGCCGAATGACCCCCTGCTCAGTTCACACCAGAACTTTTGAACATCTGGAAAGTTCGGAACTGAATAACGAACCTCATTGAAGTCTATGGAACCCGAATGCAAAAAATGCCCATTTTGAAGGCTTATATGCAAGTAATTGGGAATACAATGATTATGGGAGTCCGGGTACTGCCCTGGGGGACATATATCAATGAAAAAAAGTTTGTAAAAAGCATTATTTTTAAATGAGCAGTGATTCATTGATGCTTAAAGTGAAAATATAAAAATGAAAAATTCGTTTCAACATAGTGCCTGGGGAGTCCCCTTAGTCCACCTGTAAAGTGTCATATCTGTACTGTGTATAGATAAAAGCCCAAAATTTTTTCCCTCCAACCTTTCTTTATTTTGTAAGCAATGGATTGGGGAGCAAGTCTGTATGATGAGGCCGCAATGTAGTGCATGGGGAACAAGATTTGAGATTTTTTGGATAAAGTCTGGTGTCTCTACCACAGACTTTGGATTTCTACTTCTGTAATGGGTGTGGAAAAATAATTCTTTGGGTGTGGGTGGCGCCTTAACACCGTATACCCTATAGAGGTATTCTTGATGAAAGCAAGAATTGGCCTTGCTGTCAAAAATTGTAATGATATACACCTGTCAAACACGTACAGAAATATTGTTCTATGGGTGTCAGTGGCACCTTCACACAGTAACCCTATAGAGGTGCTCTTTATGAAAATAAGAATTGGCCTTGCTGTCAAAAATTGCAATGATATGCACCTGTCAGACAGGTGCAGAAAAATTGGTCTTTGGGTATTAATTGTGCCCATGAAACCTACACCAAAAACATTCTTCCAGATGAAATTAACACCCACAACACTGGGCAGCCTAAAAGTCCTGCAGAGATTCCACATCACAAAAACACTTAATCTGCGATATCGGCATCATAGCTACTGGTAATTCAGGACTGATTTATTTTGATAAAAGTCAGACGCATTCAATGATCTGTAACAGAACCTCCAGCAGCACTGAATACCTGTTCGGAAAGCACAATGGATGCAGGGCAGCCCAGCAGCTCAATAGCATACTGGGAAAGTTATGGCCAGTGGTCTAATCTCATGACCCAGTAAGCCAGTGGATTGTCGACTGGAAAGCTCTCCATCTATGTTTTTGCCCCTAGATAATCATCCACCATGTGATGCAGACACTGCCGGTCGGATGTGGAAGCTGACAGCTCTGGGTGGCAAGGACTAAAAAAATTCAGAAATACATTACTTCCCCACCACTCCTCTCTTGACCAACAGATGCCTCAAAACGAATTTTCCACAACATTGTAACCTACCAGAGTCAGGAAAAGCGTTTGATAAACTTCTGTTTAAGGTGTCCTCAAGAGATTTCATCTTCTGCACTCTCTGGGGGGAGGGGATGATTTATAAGACTTTCCCCTTATAACAGTGATCAAGGAGGGTGATCAACAGTGATGCATTTCCTTTATGCCACATATTCTCGGGTCCTTTCGCAGGCTTTGAAGCATGAAGGAGCCCAGGCACTGCAAATTTGTGGAGGCATGAGAAGCAGACTCCTCGGGTCACTGAGGATTATAGTATCTGGAACTGCCTCCTCCTAGCCACTTACTACTCCCAAGGGTTCTGTAAATTTAAAACCATCTCTTACTGTTTGAGGTATGTCTTCCTCTGCTTCAATGGCTCTGAAATGTTCAGAATCCTCCTCCTCCTCTCTCTCTCTCTTGCTCTTCTTGTGTGTTCTGTGGCATAGGAACAATGGTGTCTGCATAAAGTGGACCTTGAGTGGAAAGGAAGTCCTCCTCTTCATCCTGTTGCTCTGATTCGGGTGCCCTGTCCATAATGCCACGGAGAGTCTGTTCCAGCAGAAACACAACAGGGATTGTGTCACTGATGCATTCATTGTCACAGCTCACCATCCTTGTGGCCTCCTCAAATGGTGACAGTACAGTGCATGCATCCTTTATGAGCAGCCATTGACATGAGGAAAACAAGTCGAGCAAGCCTGAGCCTGTTGTTGTGCCATACCCACACAGGTACTTGTTGATGGCCCTCTGCTGCAGGTGCGGCCGCTGCAGCATTGCCAAAGTCGAGTTCCACCTGATAAGCATGTCACAAATCAGGAGGTTTACAGGCAGGTGGAATTCCTGCTGAATTTCAGCCAGCTGAGCACTGGCTGTGTATGACCACCTAAAATGGCTACACACTCTTCTGGCCTGCTTTAGTAGATCTTCCAACCTTGGATACCTATTTAGGAAATGCTGCACCACCAAATTGAGGACATGTGCCAGGCATTGCACACGTGTCAACTTCCCCTGTCTGAGAGTGAGCAGGAGGTTTATCACACACAACCATTCCTGGCTCCAGCTGGCATGGCATGAACCACCGGGGGGATGATGGGGCGGCGGGCAGTGGAGTTGTATGGAGGGGGGTGTTACCTACCTGACACACACTAACCTAGCTGACATACACTGACCTACATGACATACACTGGCCTACCTGATACACACTGACCTTCCTATCTGACCTACCTGACATACACTGACCTACCTATCTGACTTACCTGACACACACCAACCTACCTATCTGTCATACACTAACCCACACTGACCTACCTGACATGCACTGACCTACCTAACCTTGCCCCTAAGCCTAAGTTTATTTATTTAAAATTAGCCAAGGGGCAGTCAAATGAAGGCACTGTGCCATCAATTGCAGCCACTGTGCCCCATCAAATGGAGCCACTGTGCCCATCAAGTGCAGCCACTGTGCCCCATCAAATGCAGTCACTGTGCCCCATCAAATGCAGCCACTGTGCCCCATCAAATTCAGCCACTGTGGCATGTCAGTCAGTGCAGTGGGCGGCGCCGCAACGGCTGAATCACACAGGTAAACTGCGGCTGCCACTGCTGCCGCTGCTGTCTGCCCTATTTTTTCTCCCTTTCTCTTCACTGCAGGATAGGGTTGCCACCTTTAAGCCAAACCCGAACACTTTAGAGGTGCATGGCAAAAATTTTGGAAAAAAAAGCTGCATGGCAAATATTAGCACAACACATTTTGGAATGGATTTTCACCTCTATTCATACATTATTATATGTGTATGGCGACTGCACAGTATATGTGTAACCACTTGCCGCCCGCCCTATAGGCAATTGACGGTGGCAAAGTGGTTTCATAATCCTGATCGGACGTCATATGACGTGATCAGGATTTTGAGCCGCTGCGCGCCCCCGGACAGGGGGGGTCTGTGCTGATCAATTATCAGCGCAGCCCCCCCCCCCCGAGGATGCCAACACTGGACCACCAGGGACGCCACCAGACCACCAGGGATGCCCAGGACAAGGTAATCCTCCCTAGACCACCAGGGATGCCAGTCAGTGCCACAATGGATGCCAATCAGTGCCTATAATGGATGCCAATCAGTGCCCACAATGGGCATCACTGATTGGCATGCATTATTGTTTGGCACTGATTGGCATCCATTAGTACAGTACAATATAATACAATGCCGCCTATCAGTGCCCACCTGTGCCGCCTATCAGTGCCCATCCGTGCCGCCTATCAGTGCCCATCCATGTCCATCTGTGCCGCCTATCCATGCCCATCTGTGCCGCCTATCCATGCCCATCTGTGCCGCCCATCCATGCCAATCTGTGCCAGCTATCAGTGCCAATGTGTGCCACCTATCAGTGCCCATCTGTGTCGCCCATCAGTGCCACCCATCAGTGCCGCTTATAAGTGCCCATCAGTGCCGCCTATCAGTGCCACATATCAGTGTCCATCAATGCCACCTCATCAGTGCCACTTCATTGGTGACACATCATTGGTGCCCATCAGTGCCGCCTTATCAGTGCCCATCAGTGAAGGAGAAAACACTTATTTACAAAGTTTTGAAACTGAAACAAACAAAAAAATGTTTTTTTTCAAAATTTTCGGTATTTTTTTTATTTGTTTAGCAAAAAATAAAAACCGTAGAGGTGATCAAATACCACCAAAAGAAATCTCTATTTGTGGGGAAAAAAATGATAAAAATTTCATTTGGGTACAGTGTAGCATGACAGCGCAATTGTCATTCAAAGTGCGACAGCGCTGAAAGCTCAAAATTGGTCTGGGCAGGAAGGTGTTTAAGTGCCCAGTATTGAAGTGATTAAATAAGATTGGAGTGTATTAATACTTGGATTATCCTTTGCGCTTTCCACCATCATTCACAATTCTTTTTTCACATTTAAATTAATATACACTATAGGATTGTAAAGACCTGGGACACCATTGGGTGCACTAAGGAGAGCAATAATGTGGGACGTTTTATTGGTCAGTGTTACCCCCCCATAATACAGGGGTCAGTGTTACCCCTCTATAATTTAGGGGCCCCCATAGAGGCCCCTTATCCCCTCATATCAGTGCTCCTCTTAAAGACCCCCCAAAAAAATGGAAAAACTGCAGAACAATTATGAATAATTATATTCATATATGAAAAAAAAATGTTGTAAATGATGGTGGAAACCCCCAAGAATAATCTAAATATTAATACACTCCAATCTTATTTACACATATACTGTGCAATCTCCATACACATATAAGAATGTATAAATTGTAGTGTAAACCTCCAATCCATTCCAAAATGTGCTAATATCCAATTTCCTTTTGTTGGATATTAGCACAATACATTTTAGAATGGATTTACACCTCTATTCATACACTAATTATATGTGTATGGTGATTGCACAGTATATATTTAAATAAGATTGGAGTGTATTAATACTTGGATTACCGTACTCTTGGGGGTTTTTCACCATCATTCAGACCAAGCTCACACAGGACCCTTTTTTTGTCCGCAGTAGAGTCATAACACCTTTGAATTAGGCCCCATTTGCACTTGCGCAACCAATACCTGTGTAAACTTGCGGTATATGGACCTCAAGTCACATCAAAGTCAAACCAGTCATTAGTGCAGGGACAAATTTGACCCACTTGCAGTATACACAAGTGAGAATCGTGCCTAATTCAAAAGGTATTATCCAGGATCTCATTCACACTGCTGCAACTGCTGCTGAAAGTCACACTATTTTGCTGCCACAACTTGGCCCCAACTTCTGGGAATGCCTGTGTAATATTGCGCCCTATGTACCTCAAGTCACACCAAAGTAGTACAGGAACTACTTTGAAGTTGCTGCAACTTTAAGTAGCACAGATATGAATGGTTATCATTGAGAAACATGGGGTACAACTTGTCATGCAACTCAGAGGTCCAAGTTTGCTGGAAAAGTCGCCCCAACAGTGAAACAAGTCATATATATTTTAATAGAAAGGAGCTCTCATTTATATTTGCATAGTCCTTACTGACTTACATCACTAGAACAAATGCAGGAAGTGATGTGTGCACATGGACCAGAAGCAAATGTGTGGTGATGCCAAACAAATCAATCAACCCCACCTACACCAAATCTAACTACCACATCCACCCCCACGTTGAGTAAGCACAAGTACATATCCTAAATTTACCAGGCAAATGAGCAGCACCTCCTCTTTGCTAAAGAGGGACCAGCACAGGAAATTCTGGGTGATTACAATCACTGATTTCTGGATCAGAAGGTGAAACCACCCTTTTGATTGCAGCTGCAAATATTTAATCGCAACTACAATTCAAATGTTTTTATTTTTGTTTATTTGCAGATATGCAAATCTGTATTTCTACATATGATATTTGCAGGTAAACTTAAGGGAGTTTGATAAGAGATTATGTCCTTGGGATAGAAGTAGGTGAATTACAAAGACAAAGGCCCAGTTGGAGCCCTGGTTCACACTGACCAGGGAGGAAATCATGCAAGTTCAGTGAACTCACACAATTTCATTTGCGCATGTCAGTCCCGACTGTGGGGAGAATTTCAGAGACATCTGTGCAGGTTTCTGCACTGATGTCAATAAAAAAAAAAAATCTCACCCGCAGTCATCAAAAAGTAGTACAGAAATGACTTTTGGAAATTGCGGCGCTGCACCAATTATAACGGTGCAATTGCTGCCAATTTGACATGTCAAATCACACCGATGTGAACCAAGGCTGACACATACAACACTGCCTATCCACCAGTTGAATTAATTACCTGCAATTCTCCACAGCTGTTACATATAAAGATTCAACCTTTATCATTTGCTTGCAGGTGTGCTAAAGAAATTAGTTTTTTTTTTGTGCACAAATAAATATAGAAATTATAAGATATAAAAGAAAGAAAAAACAACCAACAAACTCAATAATGTACTTTTATTTTTCCAGCAGAAACAAAATTATGTACATTCATTTACTAGCTTCAAAAATAAATTCTACAGGATATATGGTGCTACAATTAGCAAAACAGTTATCAATTGGGTTTTAACGGCCCTGCTCATAGGAGCTTACAATATAAAAATTGTCTAAATCTTAGAGTGGACACAGCTTTACTTTCAGTGTATAATGGGTAACATTTCCTACAATTCCTCACCCACCAGCCCACATTTTTATCTGCAAGATTATAGAAACATACTTAACAGAAATTCTTACAAAGTATTCCAGCATAAAATTCAAAAGGCACACATTCAATATATAACACCCACCACCAGTACACAATCCACACACATACATAGGTGACGATGTTCTGCTGGAAGCTGCATTTCTGTGTACATGATTAATCAATGAGATCAACAAGTAGAAGGTTAGCAGACTCTCCCAAACCATGTTTGCAGAGATCGGGAAATGTCTCACTGCCTGTGATTAGCGCAGCGCTGCACCGACTTCCTGGTGGGCTCTGCACGTGGACCATGCGAACACGCCTGAGCTCATCCCTATCCAAAAGTAACTTTCTTACATTAGAGACTTTTTCGACAGGAGACAAAATTCCAGCATGTCTTCGGATTGTGGTGAGAAATCCACACAGGGATAGCATATAAACTTCAACACAAACATTAGGATGTTGGGGAAGTGACCAAGCAACCCCAGGGCTGCCAGACAGAATCGCTACCCATTTAGCCAGCAGGCAGCCCCACACATGTAGTCAGCATCTCTTTGGTGAGAACCAGCCCTAAGTTCATAGCCATGCTCAAAGTCACAAGCAATATACAATATGTCTGACAGACGTATTGGCACACCTGCCTTTATACGCACATGAACTGTAATGGCATCCCAGTCTTAGTCTGCAGGGTTCAAAATTGATGCATTTGGCCCACCCTTTGCAGCTATAACAGCTTCAACTCTTCTGGGAAGGCTGTCCACAAGGTTTAGGAGTGTGTCCATGGGAATGTTTGACCAATCTTCCATAAGTGCATTTGTGAGGTCAGGCACTGGTGTTGGATGAGAAGGCCTGGCTTACAGTTTCCACTCTAATTCAGGGGTTGAGGTCAGGACTCTGTGCAGGCCAGTCAAGTTCCTCCACCCCAAACTCACTCATCCATGTCTTTATAGACTTTATAGACCTTGCTTTGTGCACTGGTCCAAATCATTTGGTGGAGGGGGGATGAAAATGTGGGGTTGTTATTCAGGGGTTGGGCTTGGCCTCTTAGTTCCAGTGAAGGGAACTCTTAAGGCATCAGAATACCAAGACATTTTGGACAATTTCATGCAACTTTGTGAGAACAGTTTGGGGATGGCCCCTTCCTTTTCCAACATGACTGCACACCAGTGCACAAATCAAGGCCCATAAAGACTTGGAAGAGTGAGTCTGGGTTGGAGGAACTTGACTGCCATGCACAGAGTCCTGACCTATACCCGATAGAACACCTTTTGTCTGAATTAGAGCAGAGACTGCGAGCCAGGCATTCTCACCCAACATCAGTGCCTGGCCTCACAAATGCACTTCTGGAACAATGGTCAAACACTCCCATAGACACACTAAACCTTGTTGACAGCCTTCCTAGAAGCTGTTCTAGCTGCAAAGGGTGGGCTCAAATTTTAACCCTACGGACTAAGACTTGGCTGCCATTAAAGTTCATGTGTGTGTAAAGGCAGGTGTCCCAATACTTTTGGCTAGATAGTGTATCTGGCAAGATTTACAATGGTGAGTGAACCCTCCTACACATAAATACTGACATAGCTTTAGGACCTGGGAGATGAGATAACTTCTCTACATGAATAAGCATATTTGAGATTTGAACCCAGAAGCTCAGGGATGCTAAGCAGAAGCTCTAACCTCTAAGCCATAGAGCTGCCATGTATGAGAACCTCCTAAACATAAATACTGCTTTTCTTTGGACATACCGGTGATGGAATTACATTACTCAAGAGTTATTCTTCTTGATTTATTCTGTGATAATTGGTGGTTCTTTGTGGGTGAGTGTAGAATAGTGATGTTACCCTCAATTTTTGGGGAATTACATTTTATTTTCTGATGTTGGTACACATATCACATTTTTTGGGCTCAAATTATGATTATTTGGAAATAATAAAAAGCACAAAAAAGTGACTCATTTTAAATTTGAATTAGCAATGTTATTGTTTGTGGTTTGTAAAGACAGCTGTGTGAGTTTAGGTAAAAGGATGGAGAGTAACACGTAAAAGTGACAGAGAAAAATATTTGTAATTATATTTTATTTATTGTTATTTATTTGTTAAATATATGGGTTTTTTTTTACCAAAACATCAAAATATTCCACATTCTAGCATTCTTAACAACACAATAGTTAAAGTAGAAGCAACAATGTTGCACAGGAAAATGCATTTCAGAGAAAGATACATTTCATCTCAACATTAAAAGGATTTATTTGGGGACGTTACAATTGTACCATTAGGATCAATGGTTGAAACTTGCATTGGACTATATAGCGCAGATTTTCACTTTCAAAAACGCTTTTTAGCCCAGCTCTAATTTTGGTATTTACTATAGCGCCATGAGAAAAAGCTTTAAAATTAGAGTAGTTTGCATGTCTGAGCGTGCTCAGTTGTGCTGGCACCTAGTTGTACAAAAACAGTGGATTCATCTCTTCTCAGATTTTTAAAGATATTTTAGCATAAAAAATTTTCACACAGTTTAAAAGCAGATTATCTTTAAATAATATACCTCATATTTCAGTACCATTTAGGCAATTATATCATGTTCTAAACATTATTTCCGTGTGCACTACTCCAGATTTTAGCAGAGTAAGGCTTTGGGCGCTATTTGTTTTCAGGGAACTATAGTAAATTTGATTTTGGAAGTATTTTTTTACCAGTGCTATAGTGAATACTGCTTCAATTACCAGTAATTAGCGCTAATTAGCACTGCAGCAATATATTAAATGACCCCCTATATGTATTCCTTTAAATTGTTCATATATTTATACAAACGTATATTTTTTTTAATTACAGATTAAACTGAAGCATATAAATTTATTTAACTTTTATTTAATTTTTTTTATTTATTTTTTATTTAATATTGAATTCCCCCTAGAAAAATTAAGAAAATGTACCAATTTTGCCTGCAAAATACAGACAAGGCATAGCTCATGCTTTGCAGTTGGTAGGTTAAAATCACTATATGATACTAGTATACAAAGACGCAATATTCTATACTTTTATCTTTTTCTCACCTTCTCCTTTAATCATATATGACATTGTGACATTTTTCAGAGAAAGAGTACCTCATTTAGCTCATGTATTATTTCTATTAATTCTGAATATTTAAGCCTATGGCATTAACTTAATGAGCAGAATGCAGGCGAACACTATTGAGGCGTCATAGTCAAATTAATTTATGGACTCTAAGAGGATGTGTTAAATAGCCATCAGTATTAATGGAGGCAGATTATTAATGAAGCAAGACCCAAGAATGTCATACCCACCATAAATACAAAGGTGAGAACTATATCAAAACACTGGTCTCATTTCTCTGCAGTGGTCTGGCCTCATTTTTATTATGAACTTAACAGCAGGGAAAAACAGTTTTAATGGCTATTAAAGCAATCTTGGTGTGTGTGATATGCACATCTTTGTGTCTTATTAGGAGATAATTATGTGTTTTGCATGGAAGGCAATCCTCATGTGAAAATGAAAGGTCCAGCACTGTGACATGCGTATCAGCGCATATCATCATAACAATTATAGAGGACACATGGGAGAAAGAGCATCTTCCTCAAGTTCCTTGTTCAAGCTGTGTTTAATTAGCAGAATTTTCAACATGGTTTTATTAATATTAGTAGATTAGTTATCTATCCATCTATACTGTATATGTATCATTCTATATGCTACACCAATACTTACATGGGATTCATGTATTTTTAAAACATTTTGTACAGAATAATGCACAATACATTTTTCAGTGATTGCATTTCTTTCACCCACTGTTTCTGGTACTAGGCCACAGCTTCCTTCCTGCCGGGACATGTCTTGACAGCTACTGCTGCACAGTCTTTCTCGCCAGTGCTGTTTGTTTACAACCTGGGTGATCCCTGTGCTCCTCCCTTCTGCCTGTCACACTCCTTCCCCTATGAACTCCTCCCTTCTGCCTGTCACACTTCTTCCCCTATCAACTCCTCCCTTCTGCCTCTCCCACTTCTTCCCCTATCAACTCCTCCCTTCTGCCTATCACACTCCTGCCCCTATAAACTCCTCCCTTCTGCCTCTCACATTCCTTCCCCTATCAACTCCTCCCCTCTGCCTATCAAACTTCTTCCCCTATCAACTCCTCCCTTCTGCCTGTCACACTTCTTCCCCTATCAACTCCTCCCTTCTGCCTGTCACACTTCTTCCCCTATCAACTCCTTCCTTCTGCCTGTCACACTTCTTCCCCTATCAACTCCTTCCTTCTGCTTCTCACACTCCTTCCCTTATCAACTCCTCCCTTCTGCCTATCACACTTCTTCCCCTATCAACTCCTCCCTTCTGCCTATCACACTTCTTCCCCTATCAACTCCTCCCTTCTGCCTATCACACTTCTTCCCCTATCAACTCCTCCCTTCTGCCTGTCACACTTCTTCCCCTAACAACTCCACCCTTCTGCCTATCACACTTCTTCCCCTATCAACTCCTCCCTTCTGCCTGTCACACTTCTTCCCCTATAAACTCCTCCCTTCTGCCTCTCACATTCCTTCCCCTATCAACTCCTCCCCTCTGCCTATCACACTTCTTCCCCTATCAACTCCTCCCTTCTGCCTGTCACACTTCTTCCCCTATCAACTCCTCCCTTCTGCCTGTCACACTCCTTCCCCTATCAACTCCTCCCTTCTGCCTCACACATTCCTTCCCCTATCAACTCCTCCCCTCTGCCTATCACACTTCTTCCCCGATCACCTCCTCCCTTCTGCCTGTCACACTCCTTCCCCTATCAACTCCTCCTTTCTGCCTATCACACTTCTTCCCCTATCAACTCCTCCCTTCTGCCTGTCACACTTCTTCCTCTATCAACTCCTCCCTTCTGCCTCTCACACTCCTTCCCCTATCAACTCCTCCCTTCTGCCTATCGCACTTCTTCCCCTATCAACTCCTCCCTTCTGCCTCTCACACTCCTTCCCCTATCAATTCCTCCCTTCTGCCTATCCGCACTTCTTCCCCTATAAACTCCTCCCTTCTGCCTCTCACACTCCTTCCCCTATCAACTCCTCCCTTCTGCCTATCGCACTTCTTCCCCTATAAACTCCTCCCTTCTGCCTCTCACACTCCTTCCTCTATAAACTCCTCCCTTCTGCCTCTCACACTCCTTCCCCTATAAACTCCTCCCTTCTGCCTCTCACATTCCTTCTCCTATCAACTCCTCCCTTCTGCCTATCACACTTCTTCCCCTATCAACTCCTCCCTTCTGCCTGTCACACTTCTTCCCCTATAAACTCCTCCCTTCTGCATCTCACGCACCTTTGCCTATTAGCTCCTCCCCTCAGCCTCTATTCTCATTACTGTTGGTGTAGTACTGATGTGTATGCACCTGTCAATCCAAGTACATTCCCAGACCCCTTTCCACCTGTCCAATCACCCGGATCTCCTACTCGAGCACCTTTTCTCCTTTTAACCACTTAATCTCTGAAAGATTTACCCCTTCATGACCAGACCATTTTTTGGATCCGGCACTGCGTTACTTTAACTGACAAGTACATGGTCGTACAATGCTGTGCCAAAATAAAAGTTATGTTTTTTTCCCCACAAATAGAGCTTTCTTTTGGTGGTATTTGATCAGGTCTGTGGTTTTTTATTTTTTGTGCTATAAACAAAAAAAAGACTGCCAAATTTGAAAAAAAATTGCAATTTTTTTTACTTTCTGCTATAAAACACAAAAAAAAATTAAAACGATCAAATTTCTTCATTAATTTAGGCCAATGTGTATTCTACCACTTTTTTTGGTGAAACTAAATCACAATATTGATTGATTTGCAGAAAGGTTATAGCTACAAAGTATGGGTTATATTTATGGAATTTTTACTTATTTTTTACTAGTAATGGCAGCGATCAGTGACTTATAGTGGGACTGCAATATTGCTGTTGACAAACCAGACACCTAACTGACACTTTTGATACTTTTTTGGGAACCAGCGAAATTAATACAGTGATCAGTACTAAAACTATGCACTGTACTAATGATACTTAACATCAGGGATGATGAAAGTGTTAACTGTGTGCCTGACCAGTGTTTTACTACTATGGGAGAGGTGCTTTTACTAATGGAAGGCATGGATCCATGTCCCTGCTTTTCAGGGATACAGGATCAATACCTTCCATACTGACAGAATGACAATCTGCCTTGTTTACATAGGCAGACTGCTGTTCCACCTGTGTTACGAATGATCACCGGGTGCCAGCAGGCATCGAGTCCATCGGACCCGCTGATTGGCTTCCACTGTGCACAGGCGAGCCTCCGGTTGCGCACATGCAAGCCTGATACCCAGAAATGCAGGATCACGTATATTTACAGTGTGAGCTCCCTGTAGTAGTAAACATGATGTAGGGCGGTCAGCAAGCAGCTAAAACAGACGCAAATGGAACTGCCGGTTTCATTTTGCTAGGTATTAACATTTGTACATCACTTTACTGTTCCTTCTCACTTATCCAGATACAAGTTAGGTACATAGTTAGCCTGGCTGAAAAAAGATAAGAGTCCATCTAGCTCCACCAATAAAAGGGAAAACAAAAAATCCTTATAAAAAAAACGTATGAAAGTAGATTCTGTGTCCCAATGCATTTATTTCTCCTATTATTGCTCTTTTTTTTATCATGCTTCTTACAGACAGTTTCCATACTTCATTTATGCAGATCGGTTTTGCAAAGTTTTTGACTGAGCCCACCTAATCTCTCACTTAATTAAAGATATCATTTTATCATCTTTTTTTCATCAATCAGTACGACACTTCCCGATATATAAAGTTTTGAGGTACAGCTAATATTACTATATCCTTTTGGCTTAAGAATGTATTATCCTTCAGAATTAAGTGTGTCTATGAGAATCTGACTCAGCACAGTAATTATAAAGCATTGTGTGGATGCAAGGACTGTGGCAAATGTGTGAGCTATATAATAGGAGTAGGATCAGATTCTATTTAAAAGAGAAAAATGGAAATTAAAAAACAAAACAAAACATACTGTATACTCACCTAGGTGGATGCAACATCGGTCCGATGCTGTATATGTCTGCTACATCTGTCCCCCACTGTCTCTAAGAATGAGCACTGAGTGATCAAAGACCACAGATTGCTTGGTTCTAGGTCTTCAATGAACAGAGAGAGTCTCCAAATTTAAAATGGAACTGTCTGAAGAATGCAGAATGGAGGGGGGATCATGCAGAATAATTATTTTCTGCTCTGACTTTTTAAGCTTGAGCTATTGAGCTGTATAAACAATAGGCCTTTTTCCAAAAAGCAGAGAAGGTTAGCTAGAAAAACATGTGAAAAGTTCCCCTTACTTGCTATAAATGTAACTAATAATATTTTATATTAACCTGACTAAAATAGAAAATTTGTTGAGTTTTGAGCATGATAAAAAAAAACTAGATAGAAAATATACATAAACAAATATACATATGCTTTAACCACTTGGCGCCTGCCTGCCCGCAATGTACTGTGGGTGAGTGGCTGCTGTAGGCAAAGAGATGTACTGATATTCCAAGTTTAGGGTGTGCGCATGTGCAACCCCCCACCAAGCACCCGCTGTGATTGTACACAGCGGGAGACTGTTAGCAAGTCCTTGCCAATTATTCATGCCTGAGACCTGCTGATCAGCTGTGTGCAATCACGCCCCAGAGCTCTGAGTTGGCAAACAACACAGAGCTCTGTACAGAGGGAGCAATCTGTTGGTTTCTCATTCCTTTAAAGCAAGAATGAGAAACTGAGACATATGTTAGTAAAAGCAGCACACTTTACACACATTACACATAGCTAGGCATACATTTAACCCCTTAATCACCCTAGATGTTAGCACCCTTCCCAGTCAGTGTCATTAGTACAGTGACTGTGTATAGTATTATCACTGATCACTGTATTAAAGATACATGCGCATGCGCCGTAGACAGCGGTGCCCGTTTTCGGGCAAATATCTCCTAAACCATATAGGTTTAGGAGATATTGCTTGGACCTACAGGTAAGCCTTAATCTAGGCTTACCTGTAGGTCAAAGTGGTTTGTAAGGGTTTACAACCACTTTAATGTCAATGGAGTTGTCAGTGGCAGTTGGTCAGCTCTCACCAGCAGCAGTAAGTGTCAGATTTTCCACCACACTGTCGCAGTCCCATTGTAAGTCATTGATCTGCACCATTAGTAGTAAAAAAATAAAAATTCAACTAAAAAAATAAAAATAAATTATACATATATATATATATATATATATATATATATATATATATATATATATACATACACACCATAGTTTGTAGGCACTATAACTTTCACGCAAAATCAATATAAACTTATTGGGATTTTTTTTAGCAAAAATATGTAGCTGAATAAATTTTGCCATAAAATTTATGATGAAATTTGATTTTTTTTAATAGTTATGTTTTATAGCAGAAAGTCAAAAATATTGTTGTTGTTTTTTTTTTTTTTTTTTTAAGTTTTCGGTATTCTTTCATTTATATTGCAAAAAATAAAATACCCAGCAGTGATCAAATACCACCAAATGAAAGCTATATTTGTGTAAAAGAAATTATATAAATTTCACTTGGGTACAACCTTGCCTGACCGTGCAATTACCTGTTAAATTAGTACAGTGCCTAATAGCAAAAAATTACCTGGTCATGAAGAGGATAAAATCTTCTGAGGGATTAAAGAAAAGTGTATCTATATTTTTCTAAAGTCCAGCAGTGCTCCTGTGACATGACAGTGTGCATTATATTATACTGCTATTTAAGGCTATTGAGTATGGTATTATAGTATATAGTATAGTATAGTATTATTATATTTTTCTTCTAATCCCTTTAAACAAATGCATACATTCATCTAGACTGTATTCCCGCAGCATCATGCTAGGGGGCAACTGTGTTCCACTGTTTGCTTCAGATGTTAAATTTGGGCCTCACAAGGCAGAGAAGGGTGGATGCTGCTTGTGTGTGCAAGCTGTTTGCTGGCATTCTTGGGTCAACACTACATTCCATCATCCCACATTCAGTGGGACAACATCCAGAAAACTTCTCAAGGGAAGCAGCTGCTGGTGAAGACTGGAAAAGCTGCATTCATTTGAAATCTGTACAGTCTCATAATGTCTCTCTGCAATCACATTATCTCTGTCACAGTTACAGTTAGCTTGGCAAATGTACTTAGAGAGTTTGTATAAAGTGTATAAAAACTTCCTATGAGCTGCTTACAAATCTATTTGTATTACCAAAAAACAATGCGTTGAATAGAAATTCAGTAGATTAGAATTTTATCTGCAAAAGTGGGCTACATATCTGAAAAAATAATGTTATAAATAAGCAGCCATTTAAAAACAAAGAATACACAACAATCATAGCTTTCACTGTGCATTTATTAACTTTGTTTAGTGTTTAGATCGCTAATGAGCTTATTTAATAACATAATGCAAGAATACAGAGGTTAGCAATTGTGCAGGGACCTAGAGCGAGCAAAAAAAAAAATATCTCACAAACACGTGAAAGCTGATGTGCAGAACGTTTTCGGATTTAATTATATGGTTATTTAAGACACCAATGGTTAAGAAACTCACTCTGCGAAACTCTGTGAATTTCACCCAACATCACCCAAAGTTCAATTGCAAGCATTAACCCAATGTACAAGTCCAATGTCTAAAGGTAATCATCTACCCAACATTTTCCCAGTGATAATTAAATTTTTGGAAATTCTGTGACATCTGTTCTTCAATAAGAAAGGCTCTTTACCCACTTTCTGACCAGCAACGTACCCACACTTTGCTGGACTTCAAGTGGTTCTACCAGGATGATGCCTGCCTGCCGGCAGTCTCTTGTAAAAGTAATTCTAGCAGCTAACTAGCCGCTGGATTTCTTTTACAAGCAACGGGAGAAGAGGCCCACCCCTCCTGCCACCTTCCATGACTTTCTTGGGCACTCTCGTCCCACCGGGAGACTTAAGCACCCAGGTGGTGCATCTGCCAGCTGGCCAGAAAACCAAACAAAGTCCGGATCGGCTTTGATTGGCTCTCAGCTATTGTAACCCGGTTTACCCGGATGTCAATGGCGCCATTTTTGAAAAATCAAAGGCATTCTAAAACAGAAATTTGAGTTCTGAGAATGCTTTTAAGGGCATAGGAGGAATTTGGGCCTTATAGACCCCAGATCTCTCCATAAAGAGTACCTGTAACATGTCTATTGCTGTCACAAGGATGTTTACATTCCTTGTAACAGCAACAAAAGTGATCAAAAAAATGTTTAAGCAACAGTGTAAAACTAAAAAAAAAAACTTAAATAAATGCTCACTCACAAAGGCGAACTTACACATCGGTTCTGCACGCACGCAACAGTGATCGTCCCACACATGTGAAGTACCATCATGAACTCAGATCATTGACAGTACCACTAGACCTCCTCTGTAAATCTAAGATGGTAACCTGAAAAGGCTTTTAAAGTGTTGTCTATGGATAGTAAAATGTACGGGCATGCGCAATTTCAAAACATGGCATGTTTGGTATCTATTTACTCAGGTTAACTGCGTCTTTCATATTTCACAAATAAATTGTGTTATGTTGTGTTTGTTTTTCCATTGAAATTCCAAAAAGTGTATTTATTCTCTCTTTAATTTAGCATGGGGGCAGTAAGATTGCAGCTTTCATTTCTTTGCTAATACCAGCTTGCATGCCATTTAGGACTAGGGGGAAAAAAGTCACCATAAAAACAGGGACCCCCTCCCAGAGCACTGGTGCCTACTGCTGGTGGTTTCTTTAGCATGGGTGGGGCGTCACCAAGGGGGTGATTACTATATGTACCACCAACTTGCCAGGTGGTCACTTTCTCATTGGTGGACAGGCTCCTCCTCCTTACTGCTGAACCTCTGAGTTGAGCAATAAGGGGTACCTGTAGTGCCCCATATCGCTGTGTTATCACTGGCTATATGTGGAGTCCAAATATCTCAAGCGCAATGCCCAATATGGGCTGTGGTGTAACACCTAGACACCTAAAATGAATGTATTGTGATACACTAACTAGCAGGGTTGTGGGCAGTATATACAGTATATGTCATCTGAGTTTCTCATCTATAAATTGTGTGGGGGTTCCAGGGCTGATGACTGGAGAAAACAACTTGTTCTTTGTCCTTAAGCCCCAGATACTTCCTAGGTCAACTTCTTTACTGGTAGACAGATTGCATTCTTAGGTGTGCACAGGCCTTCATATATACATGAGCTGCGTAATATTGAAGGCTCTCTCTGCTCTGTGAGCCTGCTGCTGGTTGTAAAGGCCCAATGTTGACAGAACACTAACAGAGGACACAGTGACTTAGTTGGGAATTGACCTGAGATTAGTTAGTGGATTAGACGAGCAGGTTATTGTTTCTTTCATTTTCTGGCCCAGCATCAGTCCTGGGCACTCCTAAATGCTGCAGAGAACAGCACTCACGTAATGCTATCAGAGCTGTTCTCAGCGACATTTTTCTGTGAGCACAGGCATGTGTGATGACAATGACATACCCCTACACGGTTATCCTTGACAGCCACAACCCACAGAAAGCAAGTCAAATAATGCTTGACATCATTCAACCTGGAAAATGACTGACAACAAGGTGCAGGAGAAAAATTCCTTTGAGGGATAGCCTCAAAGCAAAGGTGAGAATTGCAGCAAGAGCTGCATTTTTATTTTAAAATCTCATGGGCAATTTAATTTACAAGAGAAAAAAAAACTGTAGTTCTGTTTTAAAGTAGGATCCCAGCCAAACATATCAAAGACATCCCTGTGAACTCATATTTTTCAGGGATTTCTGGAATTTGTTCAACGCCTTTCTTGATTCACATACTATAGTCACTGTAAATAGTAGAAGGGTGACATAGCTGTGACCATCACCCATAACTTAACTATTAACTTAACACTTATCTTAAAGGGTAACTCCACTTTCGTGGGGGAAAACAAAAAAGCAAATAAAGAAAAAATAATATAGTGTATTCAATTGCGACACAATTCACTTTGTAATTGAATATCATTAAAAATGACCTTTATTTTTCAATCTGCAGCAGCTGTAATTTTCTGAGAATGCAGTGCAATATGGCTACCTGGAAGTGTTCTGTACACAGAGTGTATATTGACCACCCCCCCAGAAATATAATTTCCTGCTTGTATGATTGGCTCACCAATTTTCCCAGAAGTCTGCACTAAGATACAAGTCAGATCTCAGGCATCCCCTGCAACAACAATGTCCTTTTTGGTGGGATACTCCCAATAGGAACATGTCTAAAGGAATGCGGGCCCAGCTGATTTTCTCGTTAGTGCTCTGCAGGTGCACACCTGATAGGTAATTATGAGACCACTCCCATTAGACCCACTCAGTGCAGAGGAATACACATGGATTACTTCAGAATAACAAAAGGTAGGAATTTACAACAAAGGTTGTTATAATCCTTGCAATGTACATAGATTACCCAGAGGGGAATGTTTTGTACAATACTTAATGAGTTAAGCTTTAAATGTTAAGACTTAACACTTAAGGCTCCATTCTCACTTATCCCTTAATGGCACCCCAAACATGATGCGGTTCTGCCACAATTATTGTGAGACAGGATAACATGGCAATCGCAGCAAACCGCTGCCTTGAAAATCACATGAAGCTTAATACATTTGTTTTGTTTTGTTCTGTTTCGTTTCGTACGAAAATTAAGTCATAGTTCGTAATTCGTGTCCGAAATTCAATTCGGATTCATATGAAATACAAATTTTCGTTAGATTCGTAATTTTTTTGTAAAATAATGAAAGTTCATCATGATGAATTTATCATTATGAGGGGCTCCCACCATCCCTGTGCTGTGCTGACTTCCTCTGATTGGTGAACAAAACACCAGTCACGTTTCTGTTGTAATGGAATTTGGATCCGAAATTCCAAATTTCGTATTTCGTATAAAATTCGTAAGCATAGAAATTCCAATAGGGTTCCCACCATCCCTATGCTGAGTTCCCAGGTCTGTACACCTACTGTGTCCATTATGAGGGGTTCCCACCATCCCTGTGCTGAGTTCCCGGGTCTGAGTGTACACCCGCTGTGCCCATTATGAGTGGTTCCCACCATCCCTGTGCTGTGCTGGCTTCCCTTGATTGGTGAACAAAACACCAGTCACGTTTCTGTTAATTTGGATCTGAAATTTGTTAATGAAATTTCGTATTTCGTATAAAATTCTTCAGCATAGAAATTCCCATAGGGTTCCCACCATCCCTGTGCTGAGTTCCCAGATCTTTACACCTGCTGTGTGTCCATTATAAGGGGTTCCCACCATCCATGTGCTGAGTTCCCGGGTCTGAGTGTACACCTGCTGTGCCCATTATGAGGGGTTCCCACCATCCCTGTGATGACTTCCTGGGTTTTTAACTTTTAGGTTTGTTAACTTTTCGTAACAATTATGAATTTTCGTTATGAATTTGGATCCAAAATTCGTAAAGGAAATTACATATTTCGTACAGAATTCGTATGCATAAAAATTTGTATTTCGCATTCGTACGAATCGAAAATTAAAAACTAATCGCACATGTCTAGCTTCTTTTCTGGTGTCATATGTGCATAGAGCAGCCCATTCAAGGGAATGGGCTGACCCTATGTGACAAGCAAAATCATATGCAAATTACTCAAACAATGACACGAGTGGGAACGCCTGTTCTCGTTACGTGAAAATGTGAATGCAGCCTAAGCCCTTGTACACACGGTCGGACAATCCAACAACAAATAGAAAAAAGGGGGTCAAGGTGCGCTATGGACGTGAAATAATGATTAAACCCAAAATGTGAGACCTTATAAGCAAATAACGATTGACGTGGGAATGAGGGGCTGCCACTACCTAAAATATCCAACCCAAAGGTTGAAAACCATAGACAAGTATAAAAAAGGGGGTAGTTATGGCGCTCTCCTGCTATTAATTCTACTTAGTGTCTACAATAACCGTACCTTATTGTTAAATTATCCACTAGTGACTAACGTATAAAAAATAAAAATAAAGATAAACTCCAAAATTAATTGATACAAAACTAAAGAAAATAAAATAAATAAAATAAAAATCCTTATGTGCAATATAAACCGTGCTTAGAAATATGTCACAGAAATGCTATTTAAATTATCCCTAAATTACTATATACTGGTGCAAAAAATTCAATATACTTTCTGTAAAAAATACTCGTGTGCGTTTTTGCTAATCACATGATGAGCAAAGTGCTGAGTGCCTAAAATAGTGCCACAGGTTCAGTAAATGCAATAAAGTGTTACGTGCTTCTATATGTGCCACAATACCTAAATACAGTGCTTTATATTCAATAAATAAAAAAAACGCTGTAAGTAAAATTACAAAAATACAAATGCAAATTGATACAAATGTCCAGCAGCAGAAAATTGATATCAGAAAGTCCTATCTGGGACAAAAAGTGACAGTGTGCTTCAGTGCTTGGTGACTTCCTGGATTGCAACCGGTGCGATTTCCATGCACAAAGACAATAATCCGCACTCACCAGCTCCCCTACCCCTTAAGGGGTTAATGCGCCTCCACAGTGTAAGCCCCTGTGTCGCTATATGGAGCTGCTTCAGTTACCATCCAGTAGTGTCGTTCATTAGAAACAAAATGATGCAAACAGTGTGATCCCATTTAAAACAACATTTTATTAGGTGTATAAGAGGTTACTCACAAACCGAAGGATAAAAACAATGCCTCAGTGTATTTGCTGCTCACAGCTTTTGAATTCACCGCCGCCGCCGCCGTAATGAGAGAGTGTACACCTTAGGCCACGCCCTACGCGTTTCGTCATTGGCTCCAGGCGACGTCCAATGACGAAACGTGTAGGGCGTGGCCTAAGGTGTACACTCTCTCATTACGGCGGCGGCGGCGGTGAATTCAAAAGCTGTGAGCAGCAAATACACTGAGGCATTGTTTTTATCCTTCGGTTTGTGAGTAACCTCTTATACACCTAATAAAATGTTGTTTTAAATGGGATCACACTATGTTTGCATCATTTTGTTTCTAATGAACGACACTACTGGATGGTAACTGAAGCAGCTCCATATAGCGACACAGGGGCTTACACTGTGGAGGCGCATTAACCCCTTAAGGGGTAGGGGAGCTGGTGAGTGCGGATTATTGTCTTTATGCATGGAAATCGCACCGGTTGCAATCCAGGAAGTCACCAAGCACTGAAGCACACTGTCACTTTTTGTCCCAGATAGGACTTTCTGATATCAATTTTCTGCTGCTGGACATTTGTATCAATTTGCATTTGTATTTTTGTAATTTTACTTACAGCGTTTTTTTTATTTATTGAATATAAAGCACTGTATTTAGGTATTGTGGCACATATAGAAGCACGTAACACTTTATTGCATTTACTGAACCTGAATTTTAGGCACTCAGCACTTTGCTCATCATGTGATTAGCAAAAACGCACACGAGTATTTTTTACAGAAAGTATATTGAATTTTTTGCACCAGTATATAGTAATTTAGGGATAATTTAAATAGCATTTCTGTGACATATTTCTAAGCACGGTTTATATTGTCGGTTGTATATTGCACATAAGGATTTTTATTTTATTTATTTTATTTTCTTTAGTTTTGTATCAATTAATTTTGGAGTTTATCTTTATTTTTATTTTTTATACGTTAGTCACTAGTGGATAATTTAACAATAAGGTACGGTTATTGTAGACACTAAGTAGAATTAATAGCAGGAGAGCGCCATAACTACCCCCTTTTTTATACTTAATCCGACAACAAAATCCGTCGGATTTTGTCCGAAACTTGTGTTGCATACACACGGTCGGACAAAGTTGTTGGAAAATCCGATCATTCAGAACGTAGTGACGTTATTTCGTTACGACGGGACTATGTTCAGGCTAGTAGCCAATAGTTTTGGTCTAGGAATTTGATCTGAGCATGCGTGGCACTTTGTCCGATCGGAATTCTCTACAAACGATAGGATAAAGTCCCATTGGACCATGTTGTTGGAAAATTTTATATCCCAGCTTTAAAACTTTGTCGGTTGGATATTCCGATTGAGCCCACACGAGGTCGGATTATCCGACAACACGGTCCTATCGGACATTTTCCGTCGGAATGTCTGACCGTGTGTACAAGGGCTTAGACTTCCCCTTATCCCAAAAACCTAAACTAGCATATAAATTCTTTAGATCCTCACCTTAACATCACATTTTTAACTGTACTGTTAACCCCTAACTCAACACAGGTGGGGAGATAAGTAGGGCACAACTGTCAACTGTAGCATAATTATATTGGCCAAATCATTTGATGCACATTTGTCAAAAATTTCTATCAACATTTGCCACACTACTGTTAGGCCCAGCAAATTACTCCCGATGAATATTTCTGTAATTCAGCAGAAAATGTGTATCAGTGAAATGCAGCAAAAAATTTGGTGTCCAATTTAAAGAGAATAGAACATTTATCACTTTCTAAATACAGCATGTAGTGTATGTACGTAGTTAGGTGTTACATTTAAAAACTCTTATGTCAAATGATGTCCATTTTGGACCTTTAGTCACTTTTTGAATTGATTTAAAAAAAAGGTAATTTAGTGCAAAAAAGTACAATGCAATACAAAATATTATCACTCTGCTCAGCATCAAAATGTTATATGTCTATGGCTTTAATTTTCTAAGATCAAATAAAGTCTATAAACGTGAGAATAATTGCTTTATTGCGTTATTCCATCACCAGGTAGAAGTCTAAACTTGACCTTCCTGCCAAGTTTAAAAATACCAGCATTCGTTTCTATACCATATGTTGTGTGTCCTGGTGCATGCAGTTGTTTGGCTTTGTATGCCAGGCGCCTTGTACAAAATGTTCCAATTTCCCTGAATCTGCCTTTGCGACCACTAGAGTGCTCTGTCTGAATGATGTGTCTCTGCTGTGTATTTTTGCATACTTCATGCTGTTTATGATGATGCATTCCCAGCAATGCCGACATTACAGCCGACTGCTCCTCTGCTTCATGCTGCTACACAGTAGCTCTTTGGACCTGTCTAACTATTATCTAGCTCATCAACGAGTAATAAATGAAAATGAAGCTATGATTTGAAGCTATATACTATAATCTCACTTTAATAAAGAGGCATTTGCTGGAAATGGATAGAAGCAATTTACTGTCTTTTAAATTCGCACGTTTTGCTATACCCATGCAATTTGCAGTTATATGCATTTGCAGTTTAGTTTGTACTTTGTTTTCTTTCCTTTTTCTTTTTTTTTTCTTGATAGTTAAGAGACACACATCTACAGAATTACAGCTACTTTTGTGTTGCTCGCCAGAACTGCAAAGCCAAAAAAGTTTAAAGAGGAAATGAGTATGTTTACATGATTTGTAATAAAAACATCTTTGCATTCTGAAGCTTCCCTCCAACCTATTTGCATATTATTTTATATATACTGTGATTCTGTACTTGCCAAATACGCTGCAGACATCTCCCTCCACTGGGTCTGGCTGCAACCATTTTCACTGTGGGCAGCTGTAGCTGCTGCCTGTTCACTTCCTGGATTTACACACAGACACACAGAGGCACACCTCCAGCTCTGCAGCTCTTACTGGCCCTCTTATGACTCATCCCCCCTCCCTTCCTGGCAAACGCTCACGAGAGTGAGAGAGAGAGCTGTGCATGATGTCATAAACCTAGGCTTTTTACCAGACAAGAAAAAGAAAGTGGGGATAAGGTATTTACTGGCAGAAAAATGTTTTACTATCCAAAGTTAAAACAACAAGGGCAGAAGATTTAATAGATGGAAAGATGAAAAAATGACTGAATTTCCGCTTTAATTATGTAACTGAAGAGTATACAGCAGGAAATAAAAATGATTTTTTTGCAACTTTTGTTACAAGTTTGCCTTATTTTTACGGTGAGCTTTTTATTTTATTTTTTGTGTGTGCTAACATCTGACAATACTTAAAGTGCTTGTAAACCCTTTAAAATATAAAAACTATATATATATATATAAAAAGACAAAAGCATAATGAGCTAGTATGCTTCGCATACTAGCTCATTTTGCATTACTTGCCTGAGATCCAAGCCCCCGCAGCGGTCCTCGTTCACCGCTGTGGCGGCCGATACTTCAAGGTATCGCAGCTCTGGCGCTGTTATTGGTCAGAGCCGGGATGATGTCACTCCAGCGCGTGAGCCACCAGTAGCGACACAGTACAACTGAAGCAAAGGCACGCCAGTTTGCTGAAGTGCGCATGTGCCGATGACATCAGCACATGCAAATACACGGATATCTCTGAAACTGTGCAGGTTTAGGAAATATCCAGTCTAGCTACAGGTAAGCCTAATCATATGCTTCCCTGTAGTAAAAAGTGGTTGGAAAGGGTTTACAACCCCTTTAACAGCAGCAAGTCAGGCCTGTGCTTTGTGCCAATGCTGTGTGAATCCCAGGACTGAATGGACAGAAATACAAATCCTATGGCAGATAAAACATCCCTTTTACTGTGTATTTAGTTCATCTGTGCATTAAGCGTTTTGCCATGAGTTCAGCACTAAGTGGCTTTGTCTCTGCAGCCTAGGGAAAATTGTTTATGGTAATACTAGACTTTATTGTCCATATAAATGTGTTCATTGTGGTTCGGTTCTCATTTCTTTAAGACACTCTTTGAAAAAGGGAGAGGTGCTCTGCATTGATGTAAATGAGCAGTTTATCTGCAAGTAGCCAGAGTGGCCAGAAGTCATCTTTTGCAGGGAATGAAGATGAAACCAGACCTTGGAAACCTGCAGACCATGTTGTCAATCACAATGATTTGGGCAGCAAAGATTTGTGATGACATTTATTTTTTACCAGACCGCAGGAACAAAAACACTCACAAATGAGGCACAAAAATCTGTTTGATTTTAATTTATCATCAGCTTATTAAGTGGATTAATCTGTTTTATTTTCTTAAACTGGCAAGTCATAGAAAATGAAAAGGCAGTGCTTAGGTTCACTGGTCTGGAATAACTGGCTGCTACATATAGACAGACTGAAGGGCTGCTGAAAGGCCTGAGAAATTGGCAATGCTTCCACCCTGAGTCCACAATGCATAGACATCTGTGATGTGCCCACAGTCCAATGACCCTCATTACATATTTGGCTTATGGCACCTGGGCACATCCTGTGAAGTCAGCCAAGGGCATCTATTCTGAATGATAGGGAATAACCAAGACTCAATGAATCTAATTATACTGCTAAAGCATTCAGAATGTAATGAAGTAAACACCACAACAGGTAATGTAAAATTTAACAGTTGTTCCAAAATTAGCACCTAATGAAGAAAAGTAAATGTATCCTTTGTGTTTACAAACCTCAATTACATATATACTGCATAACATCACAATATGTTATCATCAGGGCCATTTTTAAGGCAGGGCAAAAGGGGCAGCTGCCCTGGGCCCTGTCATTGTTGTGGGGCCCAAAGCAGCTGCCTCATACTTGCCAACTATCCCAATTAAAATGTCCTTGTCTCTTGCTGTATCCTGATATCTCAGTGTGAAATGCTGCAACTAATGCTGCCCAGCTCTGTCCTATTGTTGTGTACAGATGACTCACCTGCAGACCCTGTGTTTATATGTAAATAACCGGCATTCATATGTAAATAGCTGCATGGATATGTAAATAAAGGCGACATCCATATGTATAGCATGACCCCTGGAGTGAGGTGATGATGTGCTGTAACCTCTAGCAACGAATCAGTGAGCAGTATTACTGTACAGTAATCTCAACAAGCAGAAATTATGTGCTGTAACCTCTAGCAACTAATCAGTGAGCTGTAATGTGTGCTGTAACCTCTAGCAACCAGTCAGTGAGCGGTAATGATACACTATAACCTCTGGCAACCAATCGCAATAGCCGCCTGATCTGATTTAGTGAACTGATTTTGAGTCTAGCTGCTATTTATTGTATGTCTCAGAGCAGGTGGAGACGAAACTGCATGGGGGGGTTTTGGGCCAAGAAAAGTTTTGCCCAGGGTCCAATCAATATTAAAGACGGCCCTGGTTATCATGTATTAAACCATTTAATAAAAAAGACTTAATATACATTTTATAAATATAAAAAATATATAAATTATGTATAATTTAGCTACTATTATGTTTTCCTGGCTATCAAAAACCTAGTACAAACAAATGGCCACCACCCCAACTTATAACTGGTCTTTGTAGCAGGGAGCCAGCCTGCAACAAACCAAATTGATCCTGTCTTAACAATTCATGTTGAAACCAAGGGGTTTAGTTTGCAGACATTTGCAAATACATGCGTAAGCTGCAGTGGTCACGTCACCCCCGCCCCCCCCCCCCCCCCACCCCCGTGTATTGCGTCCTAACTATACAAATTGAGAGTCTCCAAAGTTTGAGCACATATATAATAACTGGACAGATTATGGGTAGACATGCCTGGAGGGAGCCCACCCCCCTTAGAAGTAAAGGGACACAATGGACACCCAGCAATAGCACAATGGCAGCAAAGCTATCCAGTGCTTCCCCTCACCAACAGCATTTAAAAACCTAGTATCATTGACTAATCTTGACTAATCTTTCCAATATAGTGGCTGCAGTGGCTTTGGAGATTGCATTGGTCTTCCACTGACCACTGCACAATCCAGTTGGAGACAGATCACAGATCATGTGATCACCATGATTATTGAACCATGGTGATCAAAAGAAAGTTTCTGCCCACCCAGCAACAAATTTTCCTGCTATATATGATACATTTTAGCAGATTTTTATTTTTGCTTACAGCAGATGAGAGCTCTATGATAGGCAATGAAAAATATAAAAGTTAAACATAAAAATATATTTATTTTTTATAACTCATCTATAAATTACAACCATTAAAATTAGAGCAAGGGGAAATGCCTAATATCTGAAAAATCTAAAATATATACACGTGTTTATAGACCATACAGCACTGATTTAGAAAAATATTAACTGTACAAGCACAATATACACTAGAAAATAGTAAATCTCCCCAGCAGGGTTGAAAGTCTTCCAAATTCCACATAAAAAAACAACAACAAAAAAAAAAGGAAATGTTTTGGCGTAATATACACTTTAACCACTTGCCATCCCCTTCATGGCCAGGCCATTTTTTCTATTCAGCACTGTGCTATTTTAACTGGCAATTTAGATAAGTGGCGGCCAGTGGAATTTGTTTTGGGGGGGGCAGCAAACAGTATGCCACCGACAACCCCCCCGTTGGTCGGTCAGTGGTACGGTCAGTCATATTTACCTCCTTGCGGCTTCCCATGCACAGCAGCGCCATCTCGTTCCCCTGCTTTCCATAGGTCTCCACGGCGGCGATGGCTTCAATTTCCTCCCTCCTTCTTAGCAGCCAATCGGGAGTCTTCTCTTTTCGGTCAAAACCCAATTAATCTATTTTAATTGGTTTGTGTAAAAGTTATAGCGTCTACAAACTATGACACAGTATATTTAGTTGAAAATTGATCAATCCTTATGGTTCATCATGGATTTCTTGAGGCCCCAAAACGCCAGGATAGTACAATTACCCCAAAGGGACCCCTTTTTGTAAAGTAGACAGCCCGAGGTATTTAGTACGAGGCATGGCTAGTTGTTTGAATTCATACATTTTTTTTGTTACAATATTTTGGGAAAATAAAGAAATTAAATCCATTTTTTTTCACAAGTTTTTCTATATACTTTCCCCAGTGTAGAGTAGCGTCATCATATGACTGGTGTGGCGGTGATCAGGAATACTGATGACAGCATGTTAAAAAAAAAAAACTTTTTTCAATTTTTTTTTTTTTTTTACATATTTTCATTTTTCTTTTTTCCTTTTTTACATTTTTTTTTTTGCATCCTGTCATCAGAGTAATTCAGTGTTACTATGGTGACACTGAAATTTGATTGCTTTTACACTTTGATTGCTGTTACTGTGATGATCACTGTAACAGCTAGACATGTGCAATTTGTTTCAGTCTGAATGTAAATTCAAAGGAATTTTTGGTTATTCAGAGAATTGGATGTATCCAAATCTTTGAATGAAATAGTAACACATTTCATTGAAATTTGTTTAATTTAGTTTCATTTATTTGTTTTATAACTCATTTCAAATTTTCAGGACAATTAAAATTCAGATTGGTCAAAAAATAAGCGACCGAAGCTGGCCGCCACGTCCTTAACTCATCAGTTGTCAATGGGCTTCCCCGCTGACAGCTGAAATGTAAAATGCTGGCAATAGAAAAATCAGGAAAAAAAATAGCATTGGGTCCCCCCATAGCGCCGAGCGAGCACCCCCCTCCTGAACCAAACCAGGCCACATGCCTTCAACATATTGGGTGCTTGGGACAGGGAGGCATCAGATCCCCTCCAATGCACCTTGTCCCCATGTTTATGAGGAAAAGGGCCTCTTCCCCACAACAACCTTGGGCTGTGGTTGTGGGGGTCTGCAGATGGGGGGGTTTATCGAAATCTACCCTCAGGTCCAGGCTCTCTCCCTTATGTGAATGAGTATCCCTACCCATTTGGCATAAAAGTGTAAAAAGTAAATAAAGGCCCAACACAAGTTTTTGACAATTCTGTTATTAAAGTTTTTTTTTTTTTTAAATGTCACCCCGATGTAGATCCATCATCAATCACTATACCACCGAACCCAAAAAGAGAAAAAAAAACCTTCGGTCTCGTCAAACGCTCCCGTTGACTGCCTGCTCCGCCCTCTGACAGGTCCTAAATGGCTGAGGGATGGAGTCACCCGATGGCATCATCAGATGACCCCGCCTCTTGTGATGTCAACAACCGGGGCATTCTGGGTTAATAACATCACAAGGTGGCCGGGTGACCGCTGACATCATCGGGTGACTGTGCCCCTTAGCTCTTTAAGAAATGTCAGATGACAGAGCAGGTAGTCGGCAGGAGTGTTCAACGAGGCCAGAGGTTTTTCTTTCTTTTTACGGGGTTCAGCAGTGCGCCAGGCATCGTGGCTGATGATGGATATACAGCGGGGACATTTTTTTTTTTATAAACCAGAGTGACAATAGCACTTTGCGCTTCGGCACTGCGCCACTTTAACTGACAATTGCGCAGTCGTGCGACGTTGCACCCTAACAACATTTTCCCAGAAATAGAGCTTTCTTTTGGTGATATTTGATCACCTTTGCGGTTTAAATTTTTTGTGCTATAACCAAAAAAAGAGCAACAATTTAGAAAAAATTTGATATTTTGTACTTGTTATAATAAATACACCCAAATATATATATATATATATATATATATATATATATATAATATATATATATAAACTATTTTTTCTTCAGTTTAAGCCAATATGTATTCTTCTACATATTTTTGGTAAAAAAAAATCGCAATAAGCATATATTGATTGGTTTGCGCAAAAGTTGTAGCGTCTGCAAAATTTAGTTTTATGGCATTTTTATTAGTAAAGGCGATAATCTTTTATCGTGACTGCGACATTATGACAGATACATTGACACTTTTGACACTATTTTGGGACCACTGTCATTTATACAGCGATTAGTGCTATAAAAATTGACTGATTACTGTATAAATGACACTGGCAGGGAATAGGTTAACCACTAAGGGGCAATGAAGGGGTTAAGTGTGTCTTAGGGAGTAATTCTAAGGGGGGGGGCTGGGCTTCAATTCACATGACAGCGATCACTGCTCCCGATGACAGGGTGCAGTGATCTCTGTCACGTCACAAGGCAGAACGGGGAAATGCCTTGTTTACACCTGTTCTGTGGCTCCGTGACACAATTACCGGGAGACCGGCAGACATAGAGTCCGCCAGTCCTGCGGGCGCAGTCACCCTGTATGTGGTGAGTGTGCACCCGCTAGCCCAGCCGATTGAAGGGGACATACAGGTACGCCCATTTGCCCACTTCTGCCATTGGTTTGTTTCTCAAGTATTTCAATGTTTCAATGTCTCAAAAGGTTTGTTTCTAAAATATTTCTAATGCTTCTAGCTGAGGCTTCAAATTTAATCTGAGGTGTTCTAATATATACACCTCTTGCCTAAGATCCTGTGTTGTTATCTTGGTTGCTGGGTTATGGTCATGTATAGTATCATATTCTTATAGTGCTAAATTCTTTTGCAGGACACGCGTTTGTTAACATTTGATTGTATAGCATAGAAGGTCATTACTTGTACAAATGTTGGGTTGCTGCACATGATGACTTGCAGAACGGAAATTTCTCTATGACTCTTCCTCCTTCTGTATGACTTTTCCTCCTTCTACAAGCAGTGGAAAGTGAAATCAATGTGAACATATACTACTAACCATAAACAGAATGTCCTCCAGGCTTACAATATGATTTGTGTCTGTACTTTAATGACATTTTTGCCTAAGACTTTCTTCAGTTGCTGTAAACTAAATGCATGAATACAAAATGTACAGTTCTATATAATATTGTTTAATAGTACAGAAACAGCGTTAAATCTTGCTTCACTTTTCCTGACAAATATTGTTTACATACCTTTTTTTACCATTTTAAACTCAGGACTTTTTTCTCCATTCTTGAAAATTGTAGCTTTTTAACTTATCTTCCTTCCTCTTTTAACATTGTGATGCACATTGGATAAAAGAATTTTCTTTTGAATATTATTAGGGTAGTGATATCACCTGTGATTGATAAGCGCTGTCATATTGATGGTGCTATCCAATCCAAATTCATCTGGTCCATCCCAAAAACGCTGGCAGAGAAGAGGGAGAGGAGGGGGAATTTCAAATCACCGGACCACTGGAGTGTCTGTGGGGGTGTCGACAGCTTGGCAACCCAGGAGGTAAGGTCAGTGGGGACCAAGGGGATGGGAAAGGTGTCTGGTGTTAGTTCACTTTTACATTTTTTTATGTTCTATATAATATTATTTAATAGTACAGAAACAGCGTTAAATCTTGCTTCACTTTTTCTGACAAATATTGTTTACATACCTTTTTTTACCATTTTAAACTCAGGACTTTTTTCTCCATTCTTGAAAATTGAAGCTTTTTAACTTATCTTCCTTCCTCTTTTAACATTGTGATGCACATTGGATAAAAGAATTTGCTTTTGAATATTATTAGGGTAGTGATATCACCTGTGATTGATTAGCGCTGTCACATTGACGGCGCTATCCAATCCAAATTCATCTGGTCCATCCCGAAAATGCTGGCCGAGAAGAGGGAGAGGAGGGAGGATTTCAAATCACCAGACCACTGGAGTGTCTGTGGGGGTGTCGACAGCTTGGCAACCCAGGAGGTAAGTTCAGTGGGGACCAAGGGGATGGGAAGGGTGTCTGGTGTTAGTTCACTTTTACATTTTTTTTATGTAAAGGTGAACACTTTAAAGCTAGCATAATGTATTTTTCTCTCTTGTGCAACTCTATGGTTACAATTTAGTTTCTGATTCCTGTGTCTGTGATCTTTCCTGCTACTTTGCTGCTACATTTTGTGATAATACAGCTGTTACCTCCTGCATATCCTTCCTTGGGGACCTTCATTGATAATAGGTCACTTTAAAGGGTAGGAAGATGTAGTGCATCTTTAAAACTGGTATCTTTCTGTTGACTGTTTGGGGGAGATGGCAGTGTAAATAGCCTTCCCCTATTTCCTCTGAGATCATATACTGTCTATTATTGAGAGCAGAGACTGATGTAAATGTGCAATATATAATATGTAAAGAGCTGCGCAAAACTGATGGCGTTATATAAGTACCTGTAATAAATTGTCTGGTGTCATTTTTCATATCCTTCTTTGATCAAAGTGAGTGAAGACATTTTATCATTGGCCATATAACTTGTAGCTTCCGAGTTATTGCACCAGTGAAAAACGATTAGGCACCAGTGTTGCCAACCCCCCAAAGTGAAATTTACTGGCCCAAAGCCAAAATTTACAAACGGCACCAATTTTTTTGCTGACAAAAATCTGGATTCAGTTTATGTTCGGGTCGAACATTGGCTGTTCGCCGAATAGCGAACAATTTGGGGTATTCGCAGCAAATTTGAAAGCCTCGGAAAACACCCTTTAAAAGTCTATGGGAGAAATCAAAAGTGCTAATCAAAATCAAAAGTGCTAATTTTAAAAGTTAATATGCAAGTTATTGTCATAAAAAGTGTTTGGGGACCTGGGTCCTGCCCCAGGGGACATGTATCAATGCAAAAAAAGTTTTAAAAACTGAAGTTTTTTCTGGAAAAGTGATTTTAATAATGCTTAAAGTGAAACAGTCAAAGTGTAATATTTCTTTAAATTCATACCTGGGGGGTGTCTATAGTAAAGTGGTGCATGTTTCCCTAACAGCAAAAGGACATTTCTAAAAGGAAAAAAAGTAATTTAAAACTACTTGCGGCTATAATGAATTGTCGGTCTGGCAATACACATAAAAGTTCATTGATCAAAACGGCATGGGATTTCCCCACAGGGGAACCCCGAACCAAAATTTGTTATTAAAAATGCGTGGGGGTCCCCCTAAATTCCATACTAGGCCCTTTAGGTCCGTGGCAATTTTTTTTTTAAATGGCATGGGGGTCCCCCTCAAAATCCATATGGACCCTTCCTATTGGCCTAAACCCAAGTAAAAAAAAAAATGTATATATTTTTGGGGGATATTATAGCAAAAAGTAAAAAATAAAGCGTTTTTTTTTTCAAAATTTATGTTCTTTTTTTGTTTATAACAAAAAAATAAAAACTGCAGAGATGATCAAATACCACCAAAAGAAAGCTCTATTTGTGGGGAAAAAAGAGCGTCAATCTTATTTGGGTACAAGGGCGCACGACCGTGCAATTGTCAGATAAAATGACACAGTGCCAAATCGCAAAAAGTGCTCTAGTCAGGAAGAGGGTAGAATCTTCTGGGGCTGAAGGGGTTAAAAGACCATGCTCATTCACATAACAGAAATATCACCAATCTTAAATTGTATTTTTTTTTTTTTTTTTTATGAAATCCATCAATGTGATTTTGCAGTTAAAGGGGAAAGTTTAAGCATAGATATCTCTCTATAATGATCATATAAATATAAATAATTATTATATGGTTTCAATATGATTTATATGGTTAAATCATCAGTATCAACCTAGCTGACCCTTGAATAACACTGAATTTTTTCTATTTTGATATTTTCCATTACTTTTATGGAGTATTTATATTTAAAATTGCCATGCATATCTACTATGCACTAAAAATACACGATTTTAAGTGGATTTCCTAGCTAACAATGTTTAAAGCAGCTCTATTTCTCTGTGTCTTTCTAATAGTATGGAGGAAGATTGCAATACTCGTAAATCAATTTCAAGTGAAATGTTCTGAATTGACGGTGTCAGAGGAGAATAACAGCTGTTATGGGAAAATCCTGAATGGTGCCATAAAAAAATCTTGTCTCTTGAAAAATGGAACTGAGAAAATGTTCTGCTCAGACAGAAAGTGATAGCTAAAATACTAAAGGGGATGTGAAAGGTGACATTGCTGTAAAGCATACATAGTTCTGTGCAAGTTTCTTTTTTGTGTCGTACTACTATTTTCTGTCTTTTTTTTGGTTTATGTTCTGTAATTTGACCTTGTCGTTCTGTTTATCTTCCAAACTTCAGTGAGATAGCCGAACAGATATCTGGCATTTGAAACTATCTGGCCTTTACTATCTAGAATTGGCCTTAAAATTGTCTTTGCACCAATGACCTTTCAGTAGATGGATTACCAGGGATGCCCAAATATCAATTTCCATTCTTGTCTTGCAACTTCAGAGTGAACAAATGATCTGAATACATAATGGTTTCCTATACAATGGTTTACATGTGTTTATAATTGAAGTTCTTGATTTATGTTGCACGTACTTTGTACGCCAACATTACATAGCATTTATACAGTAATTAAGGCCATCAGTTAAAAAGCTATCTTGGCCATCCACAGAACACTTTATTACCAGCTTTAACATGTTTACTAAATTAGGATTTATTCATTAAGGTTTATTAAAAATAAACTTTTTATGCTATTTATTAAGTTTTTTAAAATACATTTACATATGCAATATCTGAATACCAAAAGGTGGCAAAACTACAACTTTTTTTTTAACAGAAACGTTTTTATTGCTCTCTGAACGGATACAGCAGTACATCACAGCATGTATTTACATATGGAATATAAAATACAACATAACAAGTGTTAAATAGAAAAGAAAAAAAAACACAAATCAGCAGAGCAAAATCGTTCGGTAGCTTATAGCGTATACACAGATTTAGCAGTCACATTCTGGAGATCACATCCTCCCCACATCTGATCCAGTATTCATAGGGGACAACTCTTTAGTTTGGTTGTTGCAGAGGTCCAGGCCATTTAATCCAAATCGAATACCTGACCTTCTACATTAAGTCAGGGCGAGGAGAGGGGGGCCCGTAGAAATGGGGGGGGCCCATAAAACCGAGGACTATTTCAGTGAGAGCGGACAAGCTTGTGCCTCACTCCTGCACCCAACAACCCCAGATCTTAGTAAACTTTTTAGGGCATTTACGACTCATATAAGTAAGCTTATACAGCGGAAGGGCAGAATCAATTAAGGCCTTCCATGGGTTATACTGGGTGGGTCCGATTTCTTCCACTGCATAAGGATAGCCTTTCTGGCGTAAAATGCTGCATAAAACACAAACAGCTGTTTATGTATATTCGGCGCCACCCTGTCACACACGCCCAATAATAAGACTATCAGATCTAAGCCCAAGAGGGCCCCAACTTCGTTAATCTCCCGCACCACACCTTCCCAAAATCGTCTTATAACCGGGCACTCCCACACCACATACAGAAAAGACCTCACTTCAGTGGTACACTTCGGGCATCTATCTGAGTATCCCGGGTATATTCTAGACAGGCGTTGTGGGGTATAGTACGCCCTGTGAATAAATTTTAACTGTATGAATCTGTCCTTAGCTGATATCATCAGTGGCAAGTATTGCTGTAGCCCCTCTTCCCAATCATCAGTCGCCAGGGTGGGGAGGTCCTCCAGCCATTTCTGGAAGAGGCCAGGTCTCCCCCGGCCGACCCCGTCGAGATCCTAAGATAAAGAGAGGAGAGGACACGATCCGCCTCCTGGGCCATGAGAAATCTCAACCATAGTACCATTCTAAAACTTTAATGCCAGTAAGATACTAACAATAATTATTTGTGTGTCAGCAAGAGGCACAAGCATTTTTTTTTAAACTGCTTATAATTAAACCAGTTGCCCTCACAATCTACAATGTGGCATGAATACCCACTACAAGAAATACATTTTCCCCATTTTAGCTAAAGTGTAATTTCTGTCTCTTGGAAAAAGCAGAAATGTTAACTCTCTAAGTTCCCATGCATGCCATCCCATTCTAATCTTAATACAATTCTAAAAAGGTATCTAGGCAAAAACATTTTAGGACAAAACTTTATTTTGGGTAGGGTCCTACTGTTTTTTGGATATTTAAAAAATGTACCTACATAACATATAGCCAACAGATGTGGTGGCATGGTGGTAGACTTCACAGAGGATGGTAGTGGTGGTGGTGAATCTGTTCATTATTATCAGATATTTATTTTAATTCAGAGAGTGCCATGCTAATCACAGTTTCAGACAGCACAATTGAGGGTAAGATAGTAAGGAACTTGATGACAAAGTGGCCAGCGCAGGTTCCTTCAGAAACAAGGGTATTCTCTAGACTTGTGCACAATGGAAAATTTCGTTTAGTTTGGGTTGTTGTCATTCGTAAGATACATAATTTCCTTCTGTTATATTCGTTATGTTATGTTAATAAGTTTTCAGATAATTCGTTATTATTCGTTCGTATTTGTTAAAATTCGCTATTTATGTATGTATAGACATTCGTGATAATGATTCGTAGTTTGGAAAGTCGTTTGTTTATTGAATCTTTTAACACACACAATGACAACGTCTCTTCTCCTCGGCTCAAATACAATACAACACCCTTCTAACTCAGTTCTCAGGAATGCACTTTGCCAGTAATCCATCCTCCGGCACAAAATTTATTAGCTGATTGGACTATAAGATTTACTTTGAGCTGACCTTTTGTTTCATTAGATCTTTAAAGAACTACCAAATTCATTTGAATTCATTTGTTATATTTCTTTCGTATTCGTTGTTATTCGTTATTTTTGATGCCAAATTCGGCCGAATTTCGATTCGTTACGAAACTGCACAAGCCTGGTATTCTCTGAAGAAGTTGCACGTGGTTAGGAATGAGCTTCGTGTTCGAGTCGAATGTACGTTCGACTCGAACATTGGCTGTTCGTCCGTTCGGCGAAGTCCGAACATTTTGGTCCGTTCGCGCCAAATTCGTGTGGCGCTCACGGCCCACAATGCACTGGGATGGCGCAGTGCATTGCTGGCTCATGATTGGCCAAGCATGCACTGTGACCCCGCATGCTTGGCCAATCGCAGCGCCAGCAGCGAGGAGAGCCATGATTGGCCACAGGCAGGATGCCTGTGGCCAATCATAGCTCAGGCTGTGTAGTGCACGCCCCAAACTATATAAGGCCGCCAGTGCGGCGGCCTTGTGTAGTGTGTTGGCGTCTGAAGCAGTGGGTGTTCTGTGTACCTTCAACACAGTACACACCGATCGTTTTCGGCCGATTTTCGATCTTGCTGTTGTGTAGTGGTTATCGTCTGCGTGCCCTGACCGCAGTATACACCGCTATATTCACCTCACCTATATAGCTAGTGATCTATCTTTTATAATAGAGCTTGCAGTCAGTAGTGTTAGGAGATAGTGCGTGCTGTCTGCGTGCTCTGTACCCAGTACATACCGCTATATCCACCTACATAGCTGTTCTCTATTTGAGCCCACTTGCCATCTGCAGGAGTTATTGGAAGTTGTGTGTGCCTCCAGCACAGCACAGTATACATCTGTATATACCCCTTTATCTCTGGTGTTCTCCTGTTATTGTCTGCGTGCCCTGACCGCAGTATACACCGCTATATTCACCTCACCTATATAACTAGTGATCTATCTTTTATAATAGAGCTTGCAGTCAGTAGTGTTAGGAGATAGTGCGTGCTGTCTGCGTGCTCTGTACCCAGTACATACCGCTATATCCACCTACATAGCTGTTCTCTATTTGAGCCCACTTGCCATCTGCAGGAGTTATTGGAAGTTGTGTGTGCCTCCAGCACAGCACAGTATACATCTGTATATACCCCTTTATCTCTGGTGTTCTCTGGTTATTGTCTGCGTGCCCTGACCGCAGTATACACCGCTATATTCACCTCACCTATATAGCTAGTGATCTATCTTTTATAATAGAGCTTGCAGTCAGTAGTGTTAGGAGATAGTGCGTGCTGTCTGCGTGCTCTGTACCCAGTACCTACCGCTATATCCACCTACATAGCTGTTCTCTATTTGAGCCCACTTGCCATCTGCAGGAGTTATTGGAAGTTGTGTGTGCCTCCAGCACAGCACAGTATACATCTGTATATACCCCTTTATCTCTGGTGTTCTCTGGTTATTGTCTGCGTGCCCTGACCGCAGTATACACCGCTATATTCACCTCACCTATATAACTAGTGATCTATCTTTTATAATAGAGCTTGCAGTCAGTAGTGTTAGGAGATAGTGCGTGCTGTCTGCGTGCTCTGTACCCAGTACATACCGCTATATCCACCTACATAGCTGTTCTCTATTTGAGCCCACTTGCCATCTGCAGGAGTTATTGGAAGTTGTGTGTGCCTCCAGCACAGCACAGTATACATCTGTATATACCCCTTTATCTCTGGTGTTCTCTGGTTATTGTCTGCGTGCCCTGACCGCAGTATACACCGCTATATTCACCTCACCTATATAGCTAGTGATCTATCTTTTATAATAGAGCTTGCAGTCAGTAGTGTTAGGAGATAGTGCGTGCTGTCTGCGTGCTCTGTACCCAGTACCTACCGCTATATCCACCTACATAGCTGTTCTCTATTTGAGCCCACTTGCCATCTGCAGGAGTTATTGGAAGTTGTGTGTGCCTCCAGCACAGCACAGTATACATCTGTATATACCCCTTTATCTCTGGTGTTCTATAATAAAGGCATCTGCAGGAGTTAGTGGGTGTTGTGTGCCTCTAGCACAATATACACTACCCAACTGCTTTTTTACCCAACTCCCTTCAGGCCATTACCATGTCTGGAAGGCCAGCAAGGAGAGGCAGACAGGCGCGAGCCGATAAAAGAGGGCAAGCAGGCTCTGTGTCTAGAGACAACAGTGCTGGTCGTGGACGCGGTGCATTGTCATCAGCACGTGGCCATGGGACACGCTTGTCCTTCTTTTCGGCAGCTGGACATGTTGAACCGCAACATGCCAACGACTTGGTAGAGTGGATGACCAAGCCCTCTTCATCCTCCTCATCCTCTCTCACCCAGTCTCAGGGTACTAGCAAAGCAGCTGTCAACGCATCGTCTTCCCTCCTCTCAATGTCATCATCAGTGACTCCTTCCCTAGACCCACCACGTCCTCCTGAGGAGTCTCCTGAACTCTTTGAGCACAGTGTTGGGTACATGCTCCAGGAGGATGCCCAGTGTTTTGTGGGCTCTGATGATGACACTAAGCTAGAGGAAGGCAGTAGCGTGAGCGCAGAGAGAGGGGATGCTCAAGAAGGACAGCAATCTGGCAGTCATGTTCCACAAGCTGCAGCATACTGCCAGGTTTGCTACAGCGATGAAGAGGGAGGGGATGATGAGGGCACTGACTCCACGTGGGTGCCTGGAAGGAGGGAGGAGGAGGAGGAGGCACATGTCCAACGAGGCAGGATGCCCTCCGGGGGCCAGCTTAGGGGCAGCACACCGACTGAATCACACCGTAGAGCTCCGCCTGTGCAGAGCGCTGCCTCTGCGTGTTATTCTAAAAGTTCTTTGGTGTGGGCCTTTTTTGAGACGAGTGCATCAGATCGCACCGCTGCTATTTGCAACATATGTCTCAAGCGTATCTCACGTGGCCAAAACATCAGCCGCTTGGGCACCACATGCTTGACCAGACATATGTTGACCTGCCATGCAGCTCGTTGGCAAGCGTACCTCAAAGACCCACACCAAAGAACAAAGCGGACCTCTCCTTGCTCCTCATCAGCTGGCATCTCCAACCCCACTAGACCTTCAGTCCTCTCTGAAACCTGCTCTGAGAGGAATGAAGGTGTAGAATTAGGTGTGTCACAGCCAAGTGCTTCTGGGAACTCTGCTAGCGGTACACCCACGTCCGATTATAGCAGGCAAATGTCCCTGCCCCAGCTGCTGGACCGGCGGAAGAAGTTCACTCCCAGCCATCCACATGCCTCGCGGTTGAATGCTAGCTTGGCTAAATTACTAGCACTTCAACTGCTGCCTCTTCAGTTGGTAGACTATGGCACCCTTCCGTGAGTTTGTACAATGTGCGGTTCCTCAGTGGCAGGTCCCCAAACGCCACTTTTTCTCACGGAAGGCGATTCCGGCTCTCTACCGGCATGTGGAAGGCAATGTCCTTGCCTCGCTGGACAGGGCGGTCAGCGGTAAGGTGCATATTACCGCTGACTCATGGTCCAGCAGGCATGGACAGGGACGTTACCTGTCTTTCACGGCCCATTGGGTCACTCTTCTGGCAGCTGGGAAGGATGCAGGACAAGGTGCAGTAGTGTTGGAAGTTGTTCCGCCACCACGCCTCCAAAATGCTACTATTGGTTGTGACACACCTCTCTCCTCCACCCCCTCCTCTTCTTCTTCCTCCATGGCCTCTTCCAGTGCTCTGTCCTCAGAACCAGCGGTGCTTCGTAGGCGTTCCAGGGGCTACGCAAGTACGCAGGCAAAACGATGCCATGCCGTGCTTGCGCTGGTTTGTTTGGGGTACAGGAGCCACACTGGGGCGGATGTTTTGTCAGCTCTGCAGGGGCAGGCCGAGAGGTGGTTGACGCCACGCCAGCTTAAGCCAGGAATGGTGGTTTGTGACAATGGCACCAACCTCCTCTCCGCCCTCCGACAGGGACAACTGACCCATGTGCCCTGTGTAGCTCACGTCCTTAACCTGGTGGTGCAGCGGTTCTTGGGCAGGTACCCCGGCTTACAGGATGTCCTGAAGCAGGCCAGGAAAGTCTGTGTGCATTCCTGCCGATCATTTAATGCCTGTGCTCGGCTGGCTGAGCTCCAAAAGGAGTTGAACCTGCCCAAGAACCACCTTATATGTGACATGCCCACCAGGTGGAACTCAACATTGGCCATGCTGCAGCGGCTGCACACGCAGCAGAGGGCCATCAATGAGTACCTGTGCGACTACGGCACCAGGACAGGGTCAGGGGAGCTCGGTTTTTTCTCACAACGCCAGTGGGGCATGATCAGGGATGCATGCACTGTCCTGTCACCATTTGAGGAGGCCACAAGGATGGTGAGCAGTGACAGTGCATGCATCAGTGACACTGTACCTCTTGTCCACCTCTTGGAGCATACGCTGCGTGGAATAATGGACAGGGCACTTGAGGCAGAACAGAGGCAGGAAGAGGAGGACTTCCTTGCCTCTCAAGGCCCCCTTTATCCAGACAGTGTTCCTGCTGTGCCACCCATCACACAGGAAGAGGATGAGGAGGAGGAAGAGGAGGAGGAGGATGATTGTGTCAGCATGGAGGTGGAGGCTGGCACTCAGCATCAGCAGCAGCAGTCTTGTAGGGATGATTTACAGTCCCAAGAAACACGTGGACTTGTACGTGGCTGGGAGGAGGTAGCTGCGGATCATGTTGTCCTTAGTGACCCAGAGGACTCCGGACCGAATGCCTCAGCTAACCTACGCTGCATGGCCTCCCTGATCCTGCAAAGCCTGCGGAAGGATCCTCGTATTCTTCGGATCAAGGAGAGGGACCATTACTGGCTGGCCACTCTCCTTGATCCACAGTACAAGGGTAAGGTTGCCGACCTTATCTTGCCATCGCAGAGGGAGCAGAGGATGAGACATCTCCGGTAGGCCTTGCAGAAAGGTCTGTGCAACGCGTTCCCAGAGACTGGGAGGTTACAAACTCCTGGTCCTGGACAACGTGTTGCTAAGGCATCGGTCAGAAGGAGCGGTGGAGAAGTTGGCCGTCTGACTGATGCTTTCAGACAATTTTTTAGTCCGCAGCCCCAAGGTATGATCGGTTCCAGCACCCATCGCCAGCGTCTGATTTACATGGTGCAGGAATACCTAGGGGCAAAGTCAGACTTGGACACCTTTCCCACCGAAAATCCTCTGGCTTACTGGGTCTTGAGGATGGATCACTGGCCAGAGCTTGTACAGTATGCAATTGAGCTACTGGCCTGTCCTGCATCCAGCGTTCTTTCGGAACGCACTTTCAGTGCTGCTGGTGGCTTTGTTACCGATCACAGGGTGCACCTGTCCACCGAATCAGTTGATCGACTGACCTTCATCAAGATAAATCAGTCTTGGATCACCCACAGCTACCAAGCACCTGAAGCTGATGTAACAGAATAATTTTTTTTGAAATATCACATCCCTTCAAGACTGCCTATGCTGATGCTGAGTGACTGTCCTGTTATGTTGATTGTCTATCCTCTTCCTCCTCCGCTGATATGTTGGAAGAACATTTCTGGTTCTGGTTGATGCCATCAGCCCAATTTTTCTGCCCCTGTTTAACAGGGGCGTTTAAGTACAATTTTTGATGCAATGCTTTGCAGCAGGGCTAATTCCTGCAATCAAACAAGAGTATATGGGAGAGGTTGCAGTGTGGTGGCACCAGCACCAGTGCCTAAGGCCCAATTTTTTCTGCCCCTGTTTAACAGGGGCGTTTAATTACAATTTTTGATGCAATGCTTTGCAGCAGGGCTAATTCCTGCATTAAAACTAGAGTATATGGCAAAGGTTGCAGTGTGGTGGCACCAGCACCAGTGCCTAAGGCCCAATTTTTCTGCCCCTGTTTAACAGGGGCGTTTAAGTACAATTTTTGATGCAATGCTTTGCAGCAGGGCTAATTCCTGCAATAAAACTAGAGTATATGGAAGAGGTTGCAGTGTGGTGGCACCAGCAGCAGTGCCTAAGGCCAAATTTTTCTGCCCCTGTTTAACAGGGGCGTTTAATTACAATTTTTGATGCAATGCTTTGCAGCAGGGCTAATTCCTGCAATAAAACTAGAGTATATGGCAGAGGTTGCAGTGTGGTGGCACCAGCACCAGTGCCTAAGGCCCATTTTTTCTGCCCCTGTTTAACAGGGGCGTTTAAGTACAATTTTTGATGCAATGCTTTGCAGCAGGGCTAATTCCTGCAATAAAACTAGAGTATATGGAAGAGGTTGCAGTGTGGTGGCACCAGCAGCAGTGCCTAAGGCCAAATTTTTCTGCCCCTGTTTAACAGGGACATGTAATTACAATTCTTGATATAATATTTCACAGGAGGGCCCCTTCCTGTGCCCACCCAGAGTAACAGTGAGGACTTATAGTGTTGTGGCCCCAGCACCACAACCACCAAAGGTCAATTTTTCTACCACTGTTCAACAATGGCATGTAATTACAATTCTTGATATAATCGTTCACAGCAGGGCGCTCCAGCGCCCACCAAGAGTCACTTTGAGGGCTTACAATGTTGTGGCAAAACCAACACCTTGTTCAGCCATTTCTGCAGAGCACATAGGGCAGGCCCCTACTTTCAAACATCCAATTTACAAACATCTCCTACTTGCAAACGGAAGGAGACAACAGCAAGTGAGATGAAAAAAGATGGACGACAAAACAAATTATACAGGGGTGATAACCCTTCCCTATGTTTTCCAAAAAGCTTAAAAATAGTTTTTTTGACTGGAGCTACACTTTAAAAATGTACCAGTTGAAAATTACAAACAGATTCAACTTAACACAACAAACCTACACAGTCCCTGTCTTGTTTGCACCGCCTGTATACTGCTGTTCTGAGTATATAGGGCCTGGGGGCCACACGCATTTCCTTTTTTTAATATGGGTACAGGGTTCCCCTTAATATGCGTACAAGACCCAAATAGGCTGGTAATGGGCAAGGAGGGCTACCCATGCCATTTTTCTCAATGATTTTCAACCATATTGCAGGAACCAGATATAACATTAAAACCGCAAGCAGTTTTAAATGGTATTATTTCCGTTTAATGTCATTTTGTGCAGGGACTGTTCTAAACACGGGAAACACGTGGCACTTCACAGGCATACTACAGACACCCCCCAGGCACCATATTTAAAGGAATATTTCACTTTTTTTTTCACTTTAATCGTCATTAAAATCAGTGCTCCCGCCAAAACGGCCATTTTTAAAAACATTTTAGGCATTGACCCATGTCCCCTGGGGCAGGAGCCAGGTCCCCAAACCCTTTTTAGGACAGTATCTTGCATATTAGCCGTTAAAAATAGCACTTTTAATTTCGAATGTTCGAGTCCCATAGACTTCAATGGGGTTCTAATGTTCGTACGAATTTGGGGTCCGTTCGAAAGTTCTGGTGCGAACCGAACCGGGGGGTGTTCGGCTCATCCCTACACGTGGTCCTGAAACAAGAAAGAACATTTTCAGATCCATTGTGTGCATTTCAGTTTTTGCTATTTCTGCTGCTTTTGCCAAAGAAAGATGCAAATGTACCAGAGGAAGTAATTCATGGATCATTTTATTGTGGCACAGAAATTTCAGCTCCAATGATATGGTGAATAGAGCTGTCAGAACTTCCATCATATAACACTTTCACCTAGTTAATAGTACCACCAAGATAATGTAAAAGATAGGTTTACAGTTAGTGTTAGATGTAAAACTTAGGCTAATGGTTAACTTTAGATGCAAGATTCAGATAGTTTTATGAGTTAGGTTTAGGTTACATATTATGTTTAGCATAATATTTTATGTGATTTTTTTTCCAAGTATGATAAGTCTAGAACACATTCAGTAGTTGAACCTAATAATTAACTTCTGTGTTCAAAATGTTTTAGTACATGCCCCTCATAAATTGCCACTGGCTTTGCACAGAGACACACAAATATTTTATTTTTCTGCAGGGTGCATAGTGTAGTCACTGACTAGTTGTCCATAAAGGATGGAAGAACATGTGAATGGCGAATGCTACCAAATAGCCACTTAGCACCATATCCATTTTTTTAAAACAAAGTTTAAAAAGGCAAGTTTAGTGATATAGGAGTGACTGCATACTGTCCTAGTCATGCTTTTCTAACCTTGGGTTGTCTTTTAGGCATTTCTGCACCCCTATATTACATTGACATTAGTCACACAGGGAATGAGTGTCAGGTTGCCCACTCAGAGCAAGCAGAGGAAAAATGTATTGAGCAATTCACTGATGAATACATTCCCAAAAAAGAAAACTGGAAATCCCAAGAAATTCTGAGGGGATAAGAAATGCGATGAGTTTTCAAGGATTCGATTTTTCAAGGTCCCTAACTCAAATATTGAGGTAGGGACTTCCAGAGGATGAGAGACGCTCTAGAGACATCCCTGAGGTGAGAAAGGGAAGAGGTGCTGAGGGAGCTAAAGAGCAGGATGTCTTGGAAGTTGTAAAGAGGACGGTTTGGGTGACATTTTGAGAAAAGATTGGTGATCTAGCTCAGGTCAGCTGTGAATGACTTTGGATGTTGGCGTTAGCATTCTGAATTTTACTTAATGGATGAATGAAAGTCAGTGAGGGATTGGCAGAGAGGGACAGTGGGTACTGACCAGTTGGTCAGTCTGGCGCCCGATTTAAAATAGACTAAAGGAGGATAGCTGTGTAGAGGTAGGATCAATGAGGAAGAAATTGCAATAGTCAAGGGAAGAGATAACAATAGAATGAATAAGTATCTTGTTGGTGTAATTAGCTAAGGGTAGGTTTGCACTTGTGCGGGTTGGGAACAGTCGCAAAATCACATGCATTCCCAGCCCGCAGGCAAAACACACTTCTCTTTAGCAGGCATGCCAGTAATTCTTAATAGTATTGCCATGCCTTGCAATAAAGATGCATACGTGCCACAGCACCATGCGATTCAGTGCAGCGCAATTTTAAAAGAAGGGTCTGAGACTTCTTTACCCATGTTTCTGTGAGTAGAGCAACCCATTGAAATGAATAGGCTGCACTACCTGCAGAATCCAGGTTGCACTGATGTAAACAGACACAAAGAAGTGGCATATACTGGAAGTGATACAGGTGAAGCAGCAAGATTTGGACATTGGTTGGACTTCTGTACATTAAAATGACTTCTGTAAATAGGACATGTCTCAGTACGTGTCAGGTTTTAGAGTGTTAGGCCGCGTACACACGGGCGGATTGTCTGGCCAACTAAGTCCGTCAGACAATCCGACAGACAGTCCGTCCTACTTTTGAATGAACGGACTTGACCACACACGATGAACAGACAGTCCGCTGAAAGCTTGCGCGATGACGTGTACAGCACGTACGACGGGACTAGAAATACGACGTCCAATACACTGCAATGCAACCTTCGGCCGTGTAAATCCTTTCTGAGCATGCGCCATACTTAGTCCGTCCAACTTGCCTACTCACGAGCGGACTGTCCGCTGAAACCAAGTTTGGACGGACAATATTACAGAAATTCCGAAAGACTTAGTCCGCCAGACTGTCCGCTGAAAAAGTCAGCTGAAGCCCACACACGAGCGGACTGTCCGCTGAAACACGTTTCAGCGGACTAAGTTGGACGGACAATCCTCTCGTGTGTACTCGGCCTTACTTGTACATTTGTGGCAGTTTACACTGTATCTCCATTGCAAGATCACAAACTAACCCAATGGTCTGGGACCGACAAGTAATATTCCCGGAAATTCCTGTTGCTCCAGGTGTCATTAGTAGAGTGCCCCTGTCTACACTGTGAAAGGTACCTGGAGCGCACAACAATATCAAATCTGTAATCATAAAGCACAAGGGCAGTCTGCTAGAATAGTGTCATCACAGTATTATTAGAACTAAGCACACCCCATTGGTTTCTCAAAGAATCAATACATTTTTTATGTAAGTGACTGCAACACTAGCACCTTGTCCAGTTGAGTGTATAGTTAGGAGACAGCAAAATTATTAGGTATGTATTTCTTTTGTTTATTTTGGCCATTTAAGAAGTACCTCTGACTCAACATAATTGCATAGTTTTAAAATACCTTACTGGGATTTCAACGCTTCTTTTCTTCTGAGGCATCCTCCTTTTTTACCTTAAACCCTTTTTTACCCTAAACTAGTTCCTATGTCCTATTCACCACTGCGTTATACCCATCACAGGACCCAGAGTTACATGATTCATATACTGTATATTCTTATTTACACAGCAGCTGTGGCATCTCTATGTGCTTCTTAAAGCTATGATCCACTTTTGCATTTAGAACTAGAGGTCTCCTGAGAGTAACCTATGCTACACGATAAGTTAAAAAGAGGTTATGAGTGGTCCCGCCTAAGTGGCTAAAAAAGTTGTTTATATGGAACTGCTGCCCTTACCAATACAGCCACCTTAGTGGAGTATAGAGTTGAATAAATTGAAACAGAAGGTGTGGCGCTGTTCTAAAAAAATACACAATCCTGCACCAGGGACCTGAGTGCTCCAATGATGCACTCTAACCAGTGACTTTTGTAACTGAACCATCTAATGTGCGAAAAAATATAATAATATAGTATAATAAAGTGACTGGTGCTATGATACAGCTGGTGACTGACAATTGAATTCATATAGTGACAAGTGACAAAAGTGCAACTTTAAATAAAGTGACTGGTGCTTTTGAAATAGTTGATATACAGTCTTTTTGTAAACACAAAATCTTTATGCATAAAGTGACAGATGCTCATCAATCGTGTGTTCTTTGTGCTGGTGCTTTTTATGGTGGCCCCTATAGGTATTTCACTCACCGGAAATACTCACCCCTTGAAGGGGTTTTTCACGTTCACAGTGTTTGCGACTGTGCGGCAGTATCCAGATCTATGCCTTCAGAGACCGCTCTGTGCTTTATGCTTTTACATCATAATCCATATTACCCACATTTAAAAGGCATTTAAAAAGACTCATGGCCATTCACTAAAATTAGAGGAAAAGCGATTTAACCGGAAACTGTGGTGAATTTTCTTCCACAAGCAGTGGCTTCCAGCAGGGAGAATAGATCATTTAAAAAAAAACTATTAGATAGAAACCTAAATGACCACAACATACAGGGATATACACAGTCATACATAAATACATAGTCACATAGTTACTAAGGTTGAATAAAGACACCAATCAATCCAGTTTAACCTGAGTGAGTGTCTACAATTGTCCCTATCCCTGTACATTGTGTCTCATTAAGATGCTCCTCTATTATATTTATTTATTTAAGGTACCCATATAGCGCCATCAATTTACACAGCGTTCCACACATACATCGTAAACTCACATTGGTGCCTACCATCAAGGAGCCCATGATCCAAGGTCCCCATTCATATACTAGGGCATGTCTTTGGACATGTCTTTGGAGTATACAATGTAATATTGACATAAAAGCACACACACACAGGTTGGACTCGATGGACTTGTGTCTTTTTTCAACCTTGCCAACTATATAAATATGTAACAGGCAGAGAAAAGATGCTCCCATAGCATAATACCATTTTCCAAAAGTTTTATTGGGTGTATACAGTTGAAGACTCATATAGACAGTATAGAGACAGTATATACACTGCTCCTAAAGCGGCCCTGCCCATTGAAATCAATGGGACAGCGCCACCGAACCACCGTTGTGGGCGGTTTTAACCCTTTTTTGGCCATTAGTGGGGGTTAAAAATGCCCCGCTAGCATCCGAACAGCTAAAATAGCGATAAAGCCAATGCCTCGGTGTGAAAACACTATTACTTTCACAATCTCCTTATCTTCCCCCTCCTTGCCTTCCAACTACCAAACTATTACCCATAAAAACCTTTGCCATCTTAACCCTTCTCTTCTTTTTTCTGCTACTGATTGTCTCTACGACAAAATCTCATCCTTGTCCTGCCCCAACTTGGCCACTTCTGTCTACAACAGTTCACACACAGAATCAGGCTCTGATCGCTACAACCCTGGCAGACAGATAATACCAAATGTCTCAAAAAAACAGAGCCGCACTCTTGAGCGTCTGTGGCATAAGACTAAGTCACAGCAAGATTTCAACCAATATAAATCTGCCCTAAAAAAATACCGTTCCTGTCTCTACACTGCCAAGCAGACCTACTTTATCACTCTCATTGACAACCTCTTACGCAGTCCTCGTCAACTCTTTTCTACCTTTATCATTCTACTTTGTCCTCCATTACTTCCACCCACTAACTTACTCACTGCCCAGGAGATTGCTTATCACTTCAAAAATAAGATTGAGACATTTCGTCTCGAGATCTCCACTCTACAAATATCACCCTCACTTTACACTCCTTGTCCCCCTGCACAAGCAATACTTCCTACTTCCTACCTCCTACCTCTTTTAACCCAGCCACTATAGAGGAAGTCACTAAACTTTTTTCTAACACCAACCTAACCTCTTACCCTCTGGACCCTGTTACTTCTCAAATACCACGGTCACCATCTGGCTCTATCCTACACTCTTTAACTCGTATCTTCAACCTCTCACTCTCTACTGGCATCTTCCCCAACCCTCTAAAGCATGCACTAGTCACTCCCATATCAAAAAAGGCCTCACAAGACCCCACCAATCTTAACAACCTCTTTACTCCATTTTGCCTCCAAACTCCTTGAATATTTAGTCTACAAACAACAGAGCGACCACCTCATTGAGAACAACCTTCTTGATCCCCTTCGATTTCACCCACAGCACTCCACTGGAACTGCCCTCCTAAAACTCACAAATGGCTTACTAACAGACAAAACCAATGGTCATTATTCTGTACTCTTAAGCCGCGTACACACGGGCGGACTGTCTGGCCTACTTAGTCCGCCGAAACACATTTCAGCGGACAGTCCACTCATGTGTGGGCTTCAGCGGACTTTTTCAGCGTGCAGTCTGGCGGACTAAGTATTTCGGAATTTCCGTAATACTGTCCGTCGGACTCGCATTTCGGCGGACAATCCGCCCGTGTGTGTGCCAGTCCGCCGTACTTTTGAAATGAGCGGACTTTTCCCGCCCGGAGAAAAGTCCGCTCATTTCGAGCGGGTATCCAGGTAGGCGGGGCCCGCGAAGGAGACGTCGCTGGCCCCGCCGCCTGGTATGGACTTAAAGGGGAACCCCAACGCCGAAAAAATTCGGCGTGGGGGTCCCCCCCAAGTCCACAACAGACCCTTGTCCGAGCACGCTACCCGGCCGAGCGAGCGCCCCCCCTCCTGAGCCGTACCTCAACATGGGGGGTGCCTTGGGGAAAGGGGGGCCGCGCGGCCCCCCCACCCCAAAGCACCTTGTCCCATGTTGATGAGGACAAGGGCCTCTTCCCGACAACCCTGGCCGTTGGTTGTCGGGGTCTGCGGGCGGGGGGCTTACCAACCCATGTGTGACACCAACCCATGTGACATAAAGCCATGTGACACCGCCCCTTGTCCCTATATAAGTGGCCGCGCAGTGCGTCCCTGGCATTCCGGCCGGAGAGATCGTCGAGGCAACATCTCCTGGAGAAGAAGAAGAAGAAGAAGAAGAACGGAAGGCGGCGGCGACGGCGGCGACAGAAGACCGGGCCACCGCCTGTAAAAGAGCTATAAGAAGGCGCGGTGGCCCGGCAGAAGAACCGAAGAGGGGGACAGGACCCCCGAAGTCGGGAGAAGAGGCCGGCGGCGAGGAAGAAAGCCGGACTCCTCCGCTAGCAAAAGAGCTACAAGAAGATAGCGGAGGAGTCCGGCGAGAAGACCCCCGAAGACGGAAGACCCCCGGAGTTGTGCAATAAAGTATTTTATCTCGTGTGTTGTGTTTTTTTTTGTACTTTTATTTTACAGGTGAATGGGTAGGAGTACATTGTACCCCATACTCATTCACATAGGGTGGGGGGCCGGTATCCGGGGGCCCCCTTATTAAAGGGGGCTCCCGGATTCCGATAAGCCCCCCGCCCGCAGACCCCGACAACCAACGGCCAGGGTTGTCGGGAAGAGGCCCTTGTCCTCATCAACATGGGGACAAGGTGCTTTGGGGTGGGGGGGCCGCGCGGCCCCCCCTTCCCCGAGGCACCTCCCCATGTTGAGGGCACGCGGCCTGGTACGGCTCAGGAGGGGGGGCGCTCGCTCGCCCCCCTTTCCTGGCCGGCCGGGTAGCGTGCTCGGACAAGGGTCTGTTGTGGACTTGGGGGGCACCCCCACGCCGATTTTTTCGGCGTTGGGGTTCCCCTTTAAGTCCATTCCAGGCGGCGGGGTCAGCGACGTCTCCTTCGCAGGCCCCGCCTACCTGGAGACGCGCTCGAAATGAGCGGACTTTCCTCCGCGTGTGTGGGCGAGTCCGTTCATTTCAAAAGTAGGGCAGATAGTATGGCGGACTTAGTACGCCGTATTAGTCCGCTCAAAAAGTGGTGTTTGTGGTCAAGTCCGTTCATTCGAAAGTATGACGGACTGTCCGTCGGATTGTCTAACAGACTAAGTTGGCCAGACAGTCCGCCCCGTGTGTACGCGGCTTTACTCTTGGACATTTCAATTGCCTTTGATACAGTGAACCTCCTGGAAAAACTAAACTTGCTTGGTCTCCATGGCTGCGCTGTCCATTGGTTTGAATTAGGGCTGTTACTGATTAAAATTTTCTTGTTTGATTAATAGATTTTTTTTTTCCATCGATTAATCAACTAATTTTGATTAATTATAATGCCCATACAGATCCAACTACTATTAGCTGATCTCCTTTCATTGTAACTCTGCATTAGTCAGTGGTAAATGTTGTATACACTATATACAATCACCCAACACTAGTTAGTTTCCACAATCCATGACTTAACTTCACAGTTCACACAAATAAGTTTTAAATTCAAACTGTAGCAGTGAGGTAAGTCTTTTTTTTTCCCCAATAGCATGACAATCCCTCCACATCTGGTCTAACTAATCACTCTCACCTTATGGCATTTACCCCTGTACAAACAGGTGGTCATGCAAGCGGGTATCAAAAGGGTTAACATGGACCATAAATTTCTCTCACGTCTCCTTAGATCTTAGCAAGGACGCCAGGTCATGGGTAGAAAGAAAAGATCTAAGTGCTCACCGCTTAAGTAAATTTTTGTGTTCAACACAAACTACTCACATAAAGATGAAAAAAAAAACAGCAGTAAAGCCGACAATCGTGTTAGTTCTGTAAGACAGCAGCGGGTGATGTCATACGTAGCTCCTCCCCTGTACGCGTTATGTTCAATCAGAACTTCAACGTCACCAGACTCCTCCCCCCTTCCCTTTGTTAGCAGACGGAGGCACTTGGGGAAGGGGGAGGAGTCCAGTGACATCAATGTCTGGAACTCCCTGAAGACCCGAAATACAGCAGAGAGGTGAGTTCCGATCAAAAGAATTTTGATTGATCAAAAAAATGAATCGATTAATCGAGGAATTAATCTTTCATTTCCACAGCTCTAGTTTGAATCTTACCTATCTCATCGCACCTTCAGTGTCACTTACAACTCCACTTCCTCTTCTCCAACTCCTCTTACCATTGGGGTCCCCCAAGGTTCTGTCCTTGGACCTCTACTATTCTCGATCTACATGTCCTCCCTGGGTCGGCCTCCCATGGCTTCCACTACCATTTATATGCTGATGACACCCAAATCTATCTCTCTGCCCCTAAGCTCACCCCATCAGTCTCGCATGCACTGATCTCTCACGCATCACTGATTTACTAACAGACATATCAGCCTGGATGTCAAACCACTTCCTCAAACTAAATCTAAAACTGAGCTCTATATATTTCCTCCTCCACGTGCCCCTTCCCCTGACTTCTCTGTCAAGATCCATGACACATCTTTCAGTCCGTCCCTACATGCCAGGGTGCTAAGGGTAACCTTAGACTCTGAACTGTCCTTTCAGGGCCACATCTAATCCCTGTCCAAATCATGCCGCCTTAGCCTTAGCTACATTTCCAGAATACGCCCCTTTTTAATGAATGACACCACCAAGCTTCTAATTCACTCAATGGTTATCTCTCACCTTGACTACTGCAACTCCCTCCTCATTGGAATACCTTTACAAAGACTATCCCCCCTTCAGTCCATAATGAATGCCGCTGCAAGACTCATCCACCTTACCAACCATTCAGCATCCTCTACCCCTCTCTGCCAATCCCTCCACTGGCTTTCACTCACCCAACGAATAAAATTCAAAGTACTAACAATAATTTCCAAAGCCATCCATAACTCTACCCCCAGCTACATCACTAACCTAGTCCCAAAATACCAAACAAGCCGTTCTCTTCAGTCCTCCCAAGACCTCCTGCTCTCTAGCTCCCTTGTCACCTCCTCCCATGCTGGCCTCCAGGATTTCTCCAGAGCTTCTCCCATCCTTTGGAACTCCCTACCCCAATCTGTCCGACTATTAGCTTCTGTATCAATTGACCCTCCCTTTTTAGATTGTAAGCTCTAATGAGCAGGGCCTTCTGATTCCTCTTGCACCAAATTGTAATGTAACTGTAATGTCTGCCTTTATTTTGTTAAGCATTGCTCAAACTGTTGGCGCTATATAAATCCTGTATAATAATAATAATAATTATATATTTTTTTTTTTTGCACATTAGATGGTTCGGCTACATAAGTCACTGGTTAGAGTGTGTCATTGGAGCACTCAGATCCCTGGTACAGGATTGTGTATTTTTTTGGGAAAAACGCCATACCTACTGTTCCAATTTATTCAACTCTGTGCTACACTATGATTGCAAAAACATGTACATGGCCGAATACTGGGAAATTATATTTTATTGTAGTCAATTGCAGAAACCTTTACTGTAACTGCACTACATTTAGCCAAAATGTTAGGGCTTAATTTGAACTTTAAAGTGATTGTAAACAATCACCTTGTAAAACAACCCATTCAGTTTAAAATAGAAATGAAATGCAAAATATTTTTGTATAGATTTGAAAAAATTATAAATACCTATTTCCCTTTTGTTTCCTCTGTTCTCAGCTGCATAAGAGCTGGGGAGAGGAGAAGCAGCAGTACACTGATCTTCTTAATGAATGGCTGTGCAGTGGAGGCATGTCAGGACAGGTTTGATCATTGGAGGAGAGCAGGCTGAGTTCCCAGCATAGCTATAGAACTGACCACGGTTTGCTCTCCTGCTTAGTGCAGTCAGTTTTTAATAGGAAAGTAAATGGGCTGGCAGAAACACCAGGGATTTCACATTTCACACAAAGGAAACAATACAAAGAGAACATGATACAAGTACATGGTACAGCAAGCAAGCATCAGGAATATGAAGTGTTGGGGTAAAAAATGCTTTAAACTTTTTTTCCCCTACAACTAGCGCATTGAACAAACGTGGAATTTTTAAGTGAAGTTCACGGAATGTGTTTTATGTTTCAAATGCAGGGACTTTTCTTAGAATATTTTTGAGACTTTAACAGGTTGCAAAAATGGTGTTCTCTTAGTAATCCAATCCTCCCAAATAAGGAAGCAAAACAAATGTACACATCCTTCTAGAGCAGCAGGCTGAGAATATATATTGTGAAATATGTCGTGTTATAAGGATATTCCAGAAATGTTCCACTGACATATTTTCAAAGAGATTGTGCAGAACATGCAGTCTAAAAATGAGAATGTTATATTTGAGTAAGGAGACATTAATAAAATGTATCTATGCTGATAGAAACTGTTATTTGTCCCATATGTCGTAAAAATATCTTTCTGTAATCCTAAAGTCAGAACTGACAGGCTTTAAAGCATTATAATGTTTTATCAGCAGCATGACTTTTAAAATTGTTACTTTCCTTAAAGTAGATATAAACCATAACTGAATGACATTTAGTTTGCTAACTTGATATAAATCATAAAAAAGTACAAAATTTGGAAAAAAATACTAGGTTCTAGCTTTTATGCACCCTTTGTTTCATCTTAGTGATAATGATCTCCTGAAGCCTTTTTTTGGCAAACATTTTCTTACATGTATGCACTCACATTATGGATGCATGTTATTTCTCAGGGCGGGTGACCTGGTAGTGACAGCAGTGGGCCAATGCTTGAATAATGAGTACTGGAACCGCTGCATGTAGTCTCCTTTGGAAGCACATGGGACAATGCAAGGACACAATTGGGAGACAAGGACAGAGTGTTTAAATTATATAACGGACAGTACGGGAGCAAGGTCCTTCATGGCAGGATCACCAGGCATTATTTAGCTGTAAATTTAGGAATATTGAAAAAAATAATTCTATACATTGATATGTTACAGTTTATAAAAGATTTTGATGATTGATATTACATATATGTTAAAGCCCAATTAAACTCTTGTGATTTATTACTGTAATGCAGTCAGGCTGCATGTACGGTCCTGAATTTTCTGTTTTTTTCACACGTTTTTTAAATTGCTAAGTGCTGCAGCAAGGGTTAAAATGACCTGTGTTGGAAGCCCCCAGGAGAGTCAAACCACTTTTCTCACATAAAGCAGTGGCAGGCCCACCATACACATGCGCCCAAACACTGAGGGCTTTCACACTACAGCCGTGCGCTGGCAGGACGTCAGGGAAAAGTCCTGCCAGCAGCTTCTTTGGAGCAGTGAAGGAACGGTGTGTTTACCGCTCTTCCACCACTGCTCCCCATTGAAATCAATGGGGCAGCGCTGTAATACCGCCGGCAAAATGCTGCTTTTGCGGTGTATTGCCAGCGGTTTTAGCCCTTTCTCGGCCGCTAGCGGGGGGGAAAAGCGCCCCACTAGCGGCCGAAATGCGGCGCAAATCCGGCGGTAAAACGCCGCTAAAAATAGCAGCGTTTTACCGCCCACGCTATGGGTGGTGTGGTGTGAAAGGGGTCTAATATCTAAGGAGACCACAGCAACAGCATACTTTTTAAGAAAAAAATTGTTACTGTAAAATATACAGTGCCTTGCAAAAGTATTCACCCCCCTTGGCTTTTTAACTATTTTGTTACATTACAGCCTTTAGTTCAATGTTTTTCTTAATCTGAATTATATGTGATGGATCAGGACACAATAGTCTAAGTTGGTGAAGTAAAATTAGAAAAATATATACATAAAACTATTGTTCAGAAATAAAAAACTGATAATTGGCATGTGCGTATGTATTCACCCCCTTTGTTATGAAGTCCATAAAAAGCTCTGGTGCAACCAATTACCTTCAGAAGTCACATAATTAATGAAATGATGTCCCACCTGTGTGCAATCTAAGTGTCACATGTTCTGTCATTACATATACACACTTTTTAAAAGGCCCCAGAGGCTGCAACACCCAAGCAAGAGGCACCACTAATCAAACACTGCCACGAAGACCAAGGAAATCTCCAAAGAAGTAAGGGACAATGTTGTTCAGAAGTACAAGTCAGGGTTAAGTTATAAAAAAATATCCAAATCTTTGATGATCCCTAGGAGCGCCATCAAATCTATCATAACCAAATGGAAAGAACATGGCACAACAGCAAACCTGCCAAGGGACGGCTGCACAACAAAACTCATGGACAGGGCAAGGAGGGCATTAATCAGAGGGGCAGCACAAAGACCTAAGGTAACCCTGGAGGAGCTGCAGAGTTCCACAGCAGAGACTGGAGTATTTGTACATAGGATGACAATAAGCCGTACATAGAGTTGGGCTTTATGGCAGAGTGGCCAGAAGAAAGCCATTACTTTCAGCAAAAAACAAAATGGCATGATTTGAGTTTGTAAAAAGGCATGTGGGAGACTCCCAAACTATATGGAGGAAGGTGCTCTGGTCTGATGAGACTACAATTGAACTTTTTGGCCATGAAAGAAAACACTATGTCCCAACACATCACATTACCCAAAGAACACCATAGTGGTGGCAGCATCATGCTGTGTTTTCAGCAGTCGGGACTGGGAAACTGGTCAGAGTTGAAGGAAAGATGGATGGTGCTAAATACAGGGATATTCTTGAGCAAAACCTGTAAGACTCTGTGTGTGATTTGATGCTAGGAAGGAGGTTCACCTTCCAGCAGGACAATGACCCCATTCACACTGCTAAAGCAACACTTGAGTGGTTTGAGGGGAAACATGTAAATGTGTTGGAATGGCCTAGTCAAAGCTGAGACCTTAACTTGAAGTTGCTGGGGCAGTTTTGCCAGGAGTAATGGGCAAAAATCCCAGTGGTAACATGTGGCAAGCTCATAGAGACTTATCCAAAGGGACTTGGAGCTGTGATAGCCACAAAAGGTGGCTCTACAAAGTATTGACTTTAGGGAGGGTGAATAGTTATGCACATTGACTTTTTCTGTTATTTTGTCCTATTTTTGTTTGCTTCACAATAAAAAAAAACATCTTTTAAGTTGTGGGCATGTACTGTAAATTAAATGATGCAAATCCTCAAACAATCCATGTTAATTCCAGGTTGTGAGGCAATAAAACACGAAAAATGCAGAGGGGCGTGAATACTTTTGCAAGGCATGGTAGCCTTTTAACTTCAGGCAAGTGACTATAACCCACCGGAGAGGTATAAGAGATTTAATCTGGGTGAATGATGTAAAAAGGAAGAAACATTTTAGTCAGAGATCCCCTAAACTGTAACAATGTACCATTGTAGCAAGTTACAAGGTGAGAGGCAGCAGGGTATGATTTATGTGGGGCAACATCCCTTTCTATAGCTGTCTCATACTCATGAATGCCCCCAGCTATCCACAGGAGTACATTTCCATCCATGCAGTATGTAAAACAGTAATGCTATTCATGCATATACTGTATTATGACAAAAGTTTCATTGTTGGTTACCAGGAAGCCTTAAGAAGTGACCAGGCTACTCATCTACATGGGACAGAAATCAACAGGGATTTCCATTTGCCATGGAGAACCACTTTAATATGACATAATATGAATGTTTTACTCGACATGTCATTTGATTTTCAAAATGTATGTTCTACTAGGAAAAAAACGAATTGTCATTTTCAATGGAGACAAAGTTCCCTACATTTAACCGTTGTATTGAATGATAGTTATACTTTTCACTGTTTGCCATGTATCTGATAAATACTTGATAACTTAAATTATATTTTCAAAAAACTCTGGACTATATCGGAGCCATACTTGAGTGCACTCAACGAAAACAGCGCCTGCAAAATATCTAAAGTATGTTATAAGCTACAGAGCATAAGACATTTTGCTTACATAGCACTGAGGCTAAAGATGTGGTATGCAGTGTACAGGGTGTATTATAAAAAGTTCGAAATATGCGACACTGAATCTGTTCCAAGCCAGTGTTTTCCTTCTACCACACCAAAGCAGTTATGCTGCAGCAGGACATACACCATTACATAAAATCATTTGTAGGTATTGCAGAATCTGTTTTATTTAAAAAAAAAAAAGTTTAAAAAAGTCACAAAAAACACACTATAAAAAATATTGTGCTAGGCAACTATTTGCATCAGCTTTTTAGTACTGTCACCTAAACCTGTTCTTGTCTGACTCATTAGACTTTTCATGTTTTCAACTTTTTTATTTTAAGTAAAGCCAACTCAATTTTTTTCCGTTTATAGACCATAGTGTTTTAGGTTAGGAATACATACATTCATTTGTCTGGAACTATAGTTTTAAGTAAAGCCAACTAAATTTTTCCAGTTTATAGACCATAGGTTCAAGTAAAGCCAACTCAATTTTTCCAGTTTATAGTCCATAGGTTTAAGTAAAGCCTACTCATTTCTTTTTTCAGTTTATAGGCCATAGGTTTAAGTTAGCAATACATACATTAACTTATTTATTTCAGGTACTTATATAGCACCATCAATTTACACAGCGCTTTACATATATATTGTGCATTCACATCAGTCCCTGCCCTCAAGGAGCTTACACTCTAAGATTCCTAACTCACATTCATACATATACTAGAGCAATTTAGACAGGAGCCAATTACTCTACCAGCATGTCTTTGGACATAGTATAAACTAGTATAAACCTGAGTATCCTGAGTATCCAGAGGAAACCCATTCAGGCACAGAGAGAACATGCAAACTCCATGTAGTGTCATGGTTGGGATTTGAACCAGCGACCCTTTTGTTGCTGATATTAACTTATTTTTTCTTGTAACTTACTCAATTTTTTTAAGTTGGTAAAACTTATTTCCCAAATGTATTTGATATATGTTTGAAGGTTTTTATTTAATAATAATACAATAATATATAAAAAAGGAATAGTCTAATGAAACAGGCTTTCAAAACAAATTAACATGTATTATTAAGTTAAGTGTTACAAATGTAATATTATTAAAGGAGCATCAAATGTAAATGTAGACATCTTTGAAAAAAAAAAAAGCCTCTTTCCCAGCTAACAAATCAAACTGAAACACACACATGTACCATTACAGTATATCTGTAAAGGACATAGAACATAAAATGTATTAACTTTTTTTAAAGCCTTTTAGGAAAGTAATTTGCACTTTAAAGTGTGAGCTTTTGAAGATAGATTGCCCGCATCTAGTTCTAAAAAGATCTTCTGACAAAAAATCTAAAGATATATTTTAGGTTTTTAGGGTAGTTCAGGTTAAAAGCATACATGAGTCCCATAATCATACTTTTTGATACAAAATGAGAGTGCTATGTGAAAAAATACACTATACCAATATGCTTGTTTTTGCTGCACAAACCTATGGTATATTTGTTTTGAAAGGTGTGTGGGGCTTGAGGTCACATAATCTAAAATTGCAATAACTTAAAAACCGAATGGCGGAAACATTAATTTTTGTGGCACAAAACATTAACAGCCGGCGATCCCTCACCCTGCATCTTGGTTGCATTCTGCCTAATGCAGTAAGCTCAAACTTTGCATGCGCACAAGTGAGTTGTCTGAATAGGTGTATACAACAGACATATGTCCATTTATTATAGATATATTAATCGGCAAATAAAATAAACATTTTGTATAGTATGTTAACCACTTTAATACCGGGCACTTTCTCCCCTTCCTGCCTAGGCCAAATTTCAGCTTTCAGCACTGTCACACTTTGAATGACAATTGCGCAGTCGTTGTAACACTGTACGCAAACAAAATGTATTTATTTTTTTAGACAGATAGAGCTATTTTTGGTGGTATTTAATAACTACTGTGTTTCTTATTTTTTGCTAAACACTGGGCACTGATAGATGGCACTGTTGGGGCTTCACTGATCATCAGGACACTGACGATCAGTGCCCTGATTATCAGTGTAGATGTCCCCTGTGTGGATGTGCCAGTTATCGGCTCTCCTCTCCTCACATGCTCTCAGCGCGAGGAGAAGACTGCCAATAACTGGCAAGTCCTGTTTAAACTGTGATCAGCTGTGATTGGACACAGCTTTTCACATGATAAAGAGCCACTCTGATTGGCTCTTTACCCCGTTCTGTGAACAGCTGTGTCCACTGCGATCACAGATTGGTACAGATGCACGCCGCAGGCGGGCGCATGGAAAATACAATCACAGGAGGACATCCATAGACGCCATCCCGGCAATGTGAGCCCATGCTGTAGCTGTCTTTTAGCTATAGCATGGGTGGGAGGTGGTTGTAAACCTCAGACATGAAATATGAACAATGCATATCCCTCTATAGTGTGCACTTGTCTCAATTAGGAGCACTAGGTGTCATTTCTGTCTGCTGCTTCGTTCCTCTGCTATCAGTCACTTCTCACAAATTTTCCTGACACCAAGAGAAAAAAGGTGACGCGGAGAGATCTCCAGCACACAGCATATGATTGACAAGATCAGCTCTGTACCCAAACTAAATTTTAATAATTTTCTTCCCACAAATAGAGCTTTCTTTTGATGGTATTTGATCACCACTGTGTCTTTTATTTTTTTGCTAGACAAACTAAAAAAAGACGAATATTTCTTAATTTCTGTTATAAAAATGTGTTTTCTCTTTCACTGATGGGCACTGATGAGGAGGCACTTATATGCAGCACTGATATGCAGCACTGATGGACACTGATAGGCGGCACTGATGGGCACTTATAGATGGCACTGATAGGCAGCACTGTGTGGAGAGTGCAATAACCCAGAGTAACTAGTCTGGGGTCCTATCATGTACATACATTGCATTACTATGGCAGAAAAAATAACTTGAAATGTAGTTTAGCACGAAAATAGAAGGCTGGCTTCATTGCTGCTTTGCGGTAAAACATGTGTTTTATCATGGGTTACAACAGTGCACATAATGAACAAAATTGTCGTGTCAATCATTTAGAATGGTATTACATTGAACAAGTACAGTAACTGCCAACGCACCCACACTATCATGCATTGTGATGTACAGTGTGGGCAAATGGGCTTTCTTAATGCAAGGCTTGTTAATACAATTGTAGTGTCATATCACACAATAGTGTTAAAACATTCATTTATTTTTCCATTAGAAACTACAGTGACTGATTGGACACACTTTATTCTTTATTAGTGGCCTGATTGCAGCTGCTACTTCTGCTCATCTTCCTTATACAGTATGTCCTCCAGTAAAGCATTTTTATAGGATAAATACATGTTATACTAGATATTATTTACTACATATTATCGTGTGCAATATATCCAGAAAACCAAGCATTGGTGTCCCTAGTTCAAATTTAATGATGCTGGGCTGTAGTTAGCTTGAGCTTGTATTGATAGTTTAGCTTTCCTCAGGTTCTACCTAAGCTAGCCTGAGCTATTATTGTTTGCTTCTGCCTTCAGTTGGATTGTGTCTTTTCCAATAGTTTAAGATGGTCCAATAAACTGATTTCTGAATAGTTATGTCTTCCTAGCCACTAGGAGGTTTATTGCCATTAGTGCATGCTGGGTGGGAATATACATAATTGGGGTGACCTTGGAAAGCTCTCTTGCTTCCCAGGCTCTGCATGTTGAGTAGGTTCTGTGTCTTACTCCCAGATCTACTGTCTAGAGAGGATGTGCTGTGCATGTGAGGAGCAAAAGCCTGGGGCCTGAAGCTTCCTGCTGTCCTGCTGGAAGGTACATCCAGGGAAGGATGTATTTTAAGGAGATGACCTAGATTGGAGCACTAGGGGTGAAATTCATCTGCTGAAATATGTCCAGAAGAACTGGGTAGGGTAGTAGCAGGAAGTTCTGGTGGCTCATCCAAAGGAGTAATTTTGCTGAATAGAAGTTGCTCTTCAGTCTGAATAGTACAAAGTGCGTAGTCTGGCTTAGGGCTCAGCCTGGGTAAATGTGCAGTCATTGCATTCTTTATGGTTTTTATCAGAACATTATAGAAATTTCATCAGGACTTTCAGAATGAACCGACTTGCCCACACACGGACTAAAGTCCATTAATTTTAAACGTGACTCCAGGAATGATGTGACAAGAATGGAAAGTCAATCTCGCAGCTTTCATCAGCAAGATTGACACCTTGCGATCCCCATTGACTGGTATGGATTTTAAGGGGAACCCCCTACGCTGAAAAAACGGCGTGGGGGTCCCCCCAAAGTCCATACCAGACCCTTATCCGAGCACGCAGCCCGGCCGGTCAGGAAAGGGGGTGGAGAACGAGCGAGCCCCCCTGAACCGTACTAGGCTGCATGCCCTCAACATGGGGGGGTGGGTGCTTTGGGGAAGGGGGCGCCCTGAGGGCCTCTTCCCAACAACCCTGGCCATTGGTTGTCGGGGTCTGCAGCCAGGGAGCATATCAGAATTCGGGAGCACCCTTTAATAAGGGGGATCCCCAGATCCCGGCCCCCCCACCCTATGTGAATGAGTATGGGGTACATCGTACCCCTATCCATTCACCTGGGGGGAAAAGTGTCAATAAAAAAACACACTACACAGGTTTTTAAAGTAGTTTATTAGGCAGCTCCGGGGGTCTTCTTACGACTTCGGGGGTCTCTTCCATCTTCTCCACGCTTTCCAGTTCTTCTCCCGCTCTCTGGCCTCTTCTCGTGCTTTCCGGTTCTTCTGCCGGGCTCCTCTGCTATCTTCTGCTCTTTTGCCGCTCTTCTGCTAGCTGTAACCCGGCTTTTTCCTTCGTTGCCATCACCATCTTCTTCTTCTTCCTTCTTCTGTTCTTCCAATGTTGACACGACGCACTCTCCTGCTGTACTGCCGTGGACACGGTGAGCAACAACTTATATATGCATAAGACGTCACAGTCCCAGCATGCCCCAGGACTGTGACGTCACAGTTCCAGCATGCGCCGGGACTGTGACGTCATAGGGGCGGGGTCATCTGGTGGCATCACACGGTGACCCTGCCCCTTATGCCTATATAAGTCGTTGCTCACTGTGTCCACACCATTACAGCGGGAGTGAGCATCATGTCAACATTGGAAGAACAGAAGAAGGAAGAAGAAGAAGATGGCAACAGTGACAAAGGAGAAAGCCGGGCCACCGCTAGCAAAAGAGAGGCAAAAGAGCAGAAGATAGTGGAGGAGCCCGTCAGAAGAACCGGAGAGTGTGAGAAGAGGCCAGAAAGCGGGAGAAGACCCGGAAAGCACGGAGAAGTCGGAAGAGACTCCCGAAGTCAGAAGAAGACCCCCGAAGCTGCCTAATAAACTACTTTAAAAACCTGTGTAGTGTGTTTTTTTTATTGACGTGATGTACCCCTTACTCATTCACATAGGGTGGGGAGCCAGGATCTGGGGGCCCCATTATTAAATGGGGCTCCCGGATTCCGATAAGCTCCCCGCCCGCAGACTCCGACAACCAAAGGCCAGGATTGTCTGGAAGATGCCCTTGTCCTCATCAACATGGGGACAAAGTGCTTTGGGGTGGGGGGCCCACAGGGTGCCTCCTTTCCCCAAAGCACTCACCCCCCCCATGTTGAGGGCATGTGGCCTGGTACGGTTCAGGGGTGGTGCTCACTTGTCCCCACCCCCTTTCCTGACTGGCTGGTCTGCATGCTCGGATAAGGGTCTGGTATGGACTTTGGGGGGACCCCCACGCTGTTTTTTCAGCGTAGGGGGTTCCCCTTAAAATTAAGGGCCTGGTATGCCCCTGGAGGGGCATTCCCCCTTGCGCTCGCTGAGATAGGAAAATGTTCCCTGTCGCCGAGAACCAGCACGATAGGATCGCGCTGGAAACATTCTCACGGGCAGGTGCTGCAGCTGCCCTTGTGTCGTATTTGGTCCGTCGGACCAGCATACAAAAGAATGGGCTTCCTGATAGGAACTGGGTCTGGCAGACTTCTGGCGGGAAGATTTAACCTCCCTAGCGGTGATCCCGAGTCTGGCTCGGGTTGGGATTTTAGTTCCACGAGCGGTAACCCCGAGCCAGACTCGGGATCACATCGCTGGATACAGGGAGGACACAGGGAGAGTTACTTACCTTGTCCCCTGGATCCAGCGATGTCCTCCGCGCTGTGTGATCGAGCCGTCCTCCGCTCGAATCACAGTGCCCGAATGCCGCCGAGCTCTGTTCCCTGCGACGTTACGGCGCACGGGAGCGGAGATTTGCGCCAAATTCAAAAAAGTAAAAGTACACAAAACACACACAGTACTGTAATCTTACAGATTACAGTGCTGTATAAAAAAATTACACACCCCCTTTGTTCCTAGTGGTCTGTGTAGTGCCCTGCATGCACTTTTATATTATAAATACTGTTTTTTCTGCCTGGAATTTGGAGATTGTCCATAGCAACCAGAAAGTGTCCCTTTTTCAGTGTTTTAGGATTTGATTACATTATTGAATATTTTTTATTATTATTTATTATATTATAAACTTTATTTTACCCGGGATGTCTGCTAGACTCTTGTTTGAACAGATTTAAGAGAGTTATTTCTAAGAATTACAGGACTACAATATAAAACGGCCAAATTTCCATGCAAAATAATTGTACCGCTTTCAGCACTTAAAACCAGAACGAATCATACCGCCAGGGAGGTTAAAACATGTTCTATTTCCAGGTCCATCTGACTTTTTCTTCCCAAAAGTCAGACGGAGCCCACACACGATCGAATTGTCCGATGGATTCCAGTCCGCCGGACCATGTCTGCCAGAAAGTCTGATCCTGTGTACGGGGCATAAGGATTATGAGATTGGAAATTGAAATGATAATTTAGGGAACTGAAAACACCAGCCTACTGATTCAGTGATCTTCGAGTGTCTCTGTTTCCATGATAATTTTGGGTCAATAAATTTCTTTCTGTGCCAATGCTTCTGTCTTCTTTATAATGTTGACCTCAAGCCACTTATGTTGCCGCTCCATGTCCTATTATATTTTAGCACCTCTGTCTGCCTTCTCTACATTGTTGTGAGAGGAGCCTTGCTGTAATTACCTCATGTAAATTTAATTTGAAAGCATCTTAAAAATACATAGTCCTAGCTTGAAATGAGATAAACATTAAATATTTAGTCATTTGGAAGTATACTAGAAAAAAATTCTCCCTAACATAAATGTACCAAGTTAACACAGGCTCTCTTCACCTTAGATAATCTTTAGTAAATCAAGCCCATCATATATGTTGCTCAGTATAAACAGCAATCTGAACATACACAATGTGTACACTGGCCTGGGCCTATGTTAGCAGCTCTACAGCCAAGGGGAAATATCATAGGTAATAGATGATGTTTGCAAAATTGTTCAGTGTCCCTGGATATATCAATTAAGGAATAATGTGTTTTGAAATGTAAAGGTATGCTTTAGGGCTTACTTGATATCATCTTCATAGCTTCAAGGCCAAAATACATAGATAATGAAATTCATACTTCAGAAATGCTAAAACATTACTGGATTCAACCAGAGGCATGCCTAGAATCTTCAGGGCCCTGGTGCAAGAAACCATGAAGGGCCTCCACCAGGGGCATTGCTGGGTCTACAAAAGATCTCGGGCTAGAGCCTATAGCAGTGAAGTAAAGAAAGACATACACTTGGGCAGGCATACACATGTATATTATATATATATATATATATATATATATATATATATATATATACATATACACACATATATATATATATATATATATATATATATATATATATATATATATATATACAGTACAGACCAAAAGTTTGGACACACCTTCTCATTCAAAGAGTTTTCTTTATTTTCATGACTATGAAAATTGTAGATTCACACTGAAGGCATCAAAACTATGAATTAACAAATGTGGAATTATATACTGAACAAAAAAGTGTGAAACAACTCAAAATAGATATATAATAATAAAAAAAAGTAATGATGGCCACTCGTTTTTCTATAATTAGCTGCGTTTTTCTTGCCATAATACAAATTCTAACAGAGTACTGTATCCACCTCCTGCACAACACAACTGATGGTCCCAACCCCATTTATAAGGCTTGAAATCCCACTTATTAAACCTGACAGGGCACACCTGTGAAGTGAAAACCATTTCAAGTGACTACCTCTTGAAGCTCATCAACAGAATGCCAAGAGTGTGCGGAGCAGTAATCAAAGCAAAAGGTGGCTACTTTGAAGAACCTAGAATATAAGACATATTTTGAGTTGTTTCACACTTTTTTGTTCAGTATATAATTCCACATGTGTTAATTCATAGTTTTGATGCCTTCAGTGTGAATCGACAATTTTCATAGTCATGAAAATAAAGAAAATTCTTTGAATGAGAAGGTGTGTCCAAACTTTTGGTCTGTACTGTATATATATATATATATATATATATATATATATATATATAATCGTTACATATCTGAGTGCGGATCCCCCACTTACATCAGGGTCCCCAGAGCCCAACCTCATTACATCAGGGTCCCCAGAGAGCCTCTCTACTTACACTAGGGTCCCCAGAGCCCCGCTCATTACATCAGGGTCCCCAGAGAGCCCCCTTACATGAAAGTCCTCAAAGAGCCCCTCCTTACATCAGGGTCCCATCAGGGTCCCCAGAGAGCCTCTCCTTACATCAGTGTCCCCGGAGAACCCTCCTTTACGTCAGTGTCCCCAGAGAGCCTCCACTTTACATCAGGGTCCCCAGAGAGCCTCCCCTTACATTAGTGTCCCCAGAGAGCTCCCCCTTACATCAGGGTCACCAGAGAGCCTCCCCTTACACCAGGGTCCCCAGAGAGCCCCCTTATATCAGTGTCCCCAGAGAGCCCTCCTTAAAACAGGGTCCAGAAGGAGCCTCCCCTTACATCAGGGTCCCCAGAGAGCCTCCCCTTACATAAGGGTCCCCAGAGAGCCCCCCTTACATGAGTGTCCCCAGAGAGCCCCCCTTACATCAGTGTCTCCAGAGAGCCTCCACTTTACATCAGGATCCTCAAAGAGCCCCCCCTTACATCAGGGTCCCAAGAGAGCCTTCCCTTTACTTCAGGGTCCCCAGAGAGCTCCCCCTTACATCAGTGTCCCCAGAGAGTCTCCCCTTACATCAGGGTGCCCAGAGAGCCTTCCCTTTACTTCAGGGTCCCCAGAGAGCCCCCCTTACATTAGTGTCCCCAGAGAGCTCCCCCTTCCATCAGTGTCCCCAGAGAGCCTCCCCTTACATCAGGGTGCCCAGAGAGCCTACCTTCCATCAGGGTTCCCAAAAGGCCCCCTTACATCAGTGTGCCCAGAGGGCCCCCCCTTACATCATGGTCCCCAGAGGGTCCCCCCTTAAATCACGGTCCCCAGACAGCCGCCCCCCCTTCCAGAGGTTCCCCTGTATCTGGCTGGTCTCCGCTGTGCACCTTCAACCCCTAGCACATCTCTGTACCCCCATGTGGCGGGAGGTTGGAGACAGAGCTTGGCAGCTCTATGTTGTCTGTGGGTGGCGGGATCTACCTGGGGCTAGTTCTTTTCCCAAAGCTGCTTTAGAGAAATATAGGGAGAGATTTGGATCAGTTAGGAAACTGTACTTAATTCTTAATTGCTAGCTCTTTAGGCAATTAACTTCATTCTTGCCTTTTTGTACTTATTTTTGGTGGCATTTTAGCCTTTAGGCTAGGTTCACATTGCTGCGATGCGGGAACGCCGCGAATCCGCGGCGTTTTCCCGCATCGCATACCTCCCGCCGGCAGTTCACACTGCCCTATGCGGACGGCTGGGGGTGTCAATGTTATGTTAATGACACCCCCAGATCCGTCGGCATATCGCAGTGCGATCTGCCGACTCGCACAGGAATCGGATCGCATGGTGTGAACCCCCATGCGATCCGATTCCGTTGCGGACCCAAAAAAGGGTCCTGTGCGAGTTTGTTGCGGGACAGCTGCGAGTTCAGCCATACTATCTGTATGGCTGAACTCGCAGTGCTACGGAGATCGGATGTGATTTGCTGTGCGAATCACATCCGGATCTCCCCCCGCAGCAGTGTGAACCCAGCCTTAGTTTTATTTTGTGGTTGATTTGAGGTCAGCTGCTCTCATAGAAAATGTTTTTTTTTCCCATAAAAAACAAAACAATGGGCATACATTTCAGGGGGTGGTGTATGGGTCTGTTATATTGGGGTATATTGTTTTTTAATTTACGTTTAGGTTAATCTGCTTCTTTGCAGCAAGGTTTCCATTAAAAAGTGGGCTCTTGTTTCAGGGTTGTTATTTTTCATTGACTGTTTATAAGGCATTTTTGAGTGCGTAAAAGTGTGAGGAGGTTGTCTGTTTATATATATTTTTTTAGGTTAAACTGATTTTTTTCTTTTGCTGCAAGGATTTTTTTCTTGTGCTTACAGGAGTATCCTGGGGGGGTTGAGTGCATACAAGGGTGAATGGGAGGCTAAGTGCATGCAGGGGTGTGGGGGTGCTGAGTGCATACACGTGTGAGGAGGGGGGCTTAGTGCATACAGGTGGGAGGAGGGAGGCTGAGTGCATACAGGTGTGAGGAGGGAGGCTAAGTGCGTACACATGGGAGGGAGGCTGAGTGCACACAAGTGTGAGGAGGGGGGCTGAGTGCATACAGGTGTGAGGAGGGGGGCTGAGTGTGTACAAGTGTGAGGAGGGTTGCTGAGTGCGTACAGGTGTGAGGGGCTGAATGTGTACAGGTATGAGGAGGGGGCTGAGTGTGTACAGGTGTGGGAGGGGGCTGAGCGCATACAGGTGAGATGGGGGGCTGAGTGCATACAGGTGCGAGGGGGCTGAGTGTTTACAGTTGTGGGGGGGCTGAGTGCGTACAGATATGAAGGAGGCTGAGTGCGTACAAGTGTGAGAGAGCTGAGTGCATACAGGTGTGAAGGGGGGCTGAGTGCATACAGGTGTGAGGGGATGAATGTGTACAGGTATGATGAGGGGGCTGAGTGTGTACAGGTGTGGGAGGGGGCTGAGTGCATACAGGTGAGATGGGGGGCTGAGTGCATACAGGTGTGAGGGGGCTGAGTGTTTACAGTTGTGGGGGGGGCTGAGTGCGTACACATATGAAGGAGGCTGAGTGCGTACAAGTGTGAGAGAGCTGAGTGCATACAGGTGGGAAGGGGGGCTGAGTGCTTAAAAGTGTGAGGAGGGGGCTGAGTGCATACAGGTATGAGGAGGGGGCCGAGTGTGTACAGGTGTTGGAGGGGGCTGAGTGTGTACAGATATGAGGAGGGGGCTGAGTGCATACAGGTGTGAGGAGGGGCTGAGTGCTTACCATTGTGGGGGGCTGAGTACTACAGGTGTGAGGGGGGCTGAGTGCATACAGGTCTGAGGGTGAGCTGAGTGCGTACATGTGTGAAGGGGGGCTGACTGAATACAGGTGTAAGAGGGGGCCGAGTGCGTACAGGGGTGAAGGGGGCTGAGTGCGTACAGGGGTGAAGGGGGCTGAGTGCCTACAGGTGTGAGGAGGGGGCTGAGTGTGTACAAGTGTGGGAGGAGGCTGAGTGTGTACAGGTGTGAGGAGGGGCTGAGTGCTTACTGTTGTGGGGGGGCTGAGTGTGTACAGATATGAGGGAGGCTGAGTGCATACAGGTGTGAAGGGGGGCTGAGTGTGTAAAAGTGTGAGGAGGGGGCTGAGTGCATACAGGGGTGAGGAGGGCTGCGTGCTTACAGGTGTGGGGTGGGGGCTGAGTGTGTACAGGTGTTGCAGGGGGCTGAGTGTGTACAGATGTGAGGAGGGGGCTGAGTGCATACAGGTGTGAGGTGGGGCTGAGTGCTTACAATTGTGGGGGGCTGAGTACTACAGGTGTGAGGGGGGCTGAGTGCATACATGTGAGAAGAGGGGCTGAGTGCGTACAGGTGTCAGGGGGGGTGAGTGAGTGCTTACAGGGGAGCTGAGTGGGTAAAGGGGTGAGGAGGGGGGCTGAGTGCACACGGGTGTGTGGGGGGCTGAGTATGTACTGGTGTGAGGGGGAGTTGAGTGCATAAAGGTGTGAAGGGGGGCTGAGTGGATACAGGTGTCAGGGGAGCTGAGTGCGGAGGGGCTCAATGTGTGAGGTGTGAGGGATGTCGGAGTGCGTACAGGTGGGAGGGGTGAGGCTGCATGCATACGGGTGTGAGGGGGGGCTGAGTGTGTACAGGTTTGGGGAGTGCATACAGATGCTAGATTGGGTCATCCTTGCTGGGTCGGAATGTCTCTTTGCTAAATATATTTGTTTTTTTGTTTATAGTTTTGTGTTTTTGTTCTTAGATCTACTAAGGGAGGATATTTTGGGGGTCATTGAAAAGGTAGTGCAGTTAGTGTTCGTGTAGGGTCCTGCTCACAGGAGTCCACCTTGTCATGGACAAAATGTAATTCCTTACTATTAAATCTTAAAAGCACTGATGACAAGTTTTATTTTCATATATTACATTATTTTACATATTACATTGTAAGAATGTTAAAGCGGTGTCAGCAGCTAAAAACAGCTGCTGACTTTTAATAAGGACACTTACCTGTCCAGGGAGCCCGCTAAGGGTCCCCCCCCCCCCAGGCCGATCTGTCCATTGGATTGGGTGCAGGAGCTACCATTCTAATTAAGGGAAACCGGCAGTGGAGCCTTGCGCATGTGCGAGTCACGCGACGCTCTGTGAATGGTCAGCTGTCTTCTGGGACACACACAGGTCCCAGAAGACAGCAGGGGAGCTCGCAGCCCAAGAGGATATGACGTCCTGCGCCGTGCACCAGATGGATCAGAAGTACAGGCTGTACTTCATAAAAAGGTACATAAAAATTTTTTACTATCCAAAAACGAGGGAAGGAGAGGTGGTCTTTTGTTTAAGACCACCTCTCAAAAGTGGGTGGAACTCCTCTTTACAATAAAAGTGGGTGCACTAAAGGATTTGGTGGGATGGCCAGTGGGTGGACCCTGGGGAATGTTGATGGTTAGGACTGGGGGGGGCACAAGCCTAAAGCTGTGTAAGGGGCCACAAAATTTCTGATGGCTGCCCTGCTTCCTGCAGTGATGTCTGCAGAATACATTAAAGGTCTACCGCTTGCTCTGCCCACCAATTGCACACTGCGGTGCAGTGCACGTGAATATAGGTTACATGCCAAGCATACATAGAGAATACATAGAGAATGTATAAGGAAATATTATTTTTCTAATTAATTCTAACAAAAAAAAAGTAAATTTCAGTCAAATCTTCCTGCAGCCTCCTATAGTGTAATGAAAGCTTGATTGAAATTGGCCAGTGGTGGGACAGTTTTGCATCAGTGAGAATAGGCACGGCCTCAGCAAACTACTAGCACATTTCTGGCCAAAACCTATTACCACTGAAAAAGCCTTTTGTTAACTGAGAAGAATCAGATTGAAGTGCTGCTGATGTATTTAAGCCAAAATAATTGTAAAAAAAAAAAAACAACAGTTCCATAGACGTGTACATACTGCTAGTGTATGCTGTCCTTGAGACTGTCCATTAAAATTGTACTGTACATAACACTATGCACAGTGTACAATCATCCCCCAAGTATCTTATTTAAATGACCAGAATTTACTAACAAGATTCACCTCCCATAGATTTCTCTGGGATTCACTGCTATGTTTAGGTGACCCAAAACTCAAACAGGATTCACCTAACCCTCTGCAAATAAAATTTAGGCAGATTAGCTCATCCTTATTGGCAAAGATCACCAAGATTTGTTCCTTTTGGTTTTTTTAACATATCTTCATAAATTTTAAAATGACACAACACTTTTATAATTTATTTTCGAATATCAATGTTCAGAAAGCTGGAAGGTTGTAGAGCTAAAACGTATGGCTGAATTACTATGGGACCATTTTCTAAGACCCCTTGTTTTATTTATTTCTCGGTTAAATTCTTTAAAGCTAGATGAATGTGTGCTGTTTCTATGACTTCCTCAGATTCCCTCCTAACATTTCTCTCATTCTCTGTCTACGTAAACAGTCGTTTACAAAAGAATTCATCAGTTGGCGGTAAATAATGAAAGACTCCACACAAGCAAGGAAGGAAATAGAAGCTACATTGCCATGGAAGGAACTCCCAGTCTCCAAATTGTCAACATATTTTATCCCCAAGTGAAAATGGCAGGAGAGGTTCAAAAAAAAGGACAGACAAAACATAAATAGGATTAAAATGTGTGTGCGGGTTTTTTTTTTTTTTTTGTTTTTTACTTTCTAAGATAATATATAGAATATTTAAATGGAATGAATAATTTAAGGGAGTCAAAAGTCCTATTACCATGGGCGGACTGACCATTTGGGCCCTTGGGCACTGCCCGAGGGCCCCATGCCACTAAAGGGCCCCCTTCAGGGTTGCCAGTAACAATAAAACATTGAGAACAGTATGTAAAAATCTGTATTTTTTTTTTTAATCCCAAGATTATAGCTGACCCGCCTCTCCAGTACCCTTTCAGTGTGTGTATGTGTATTCTGTGTGTGTATATTGTGTTTGTATATTGTGTGTCTGTGTGTGCATACTGTGTGGCCTCATAATCTATTGCCTGGGGGCCCCATAATCTCCTACTGCCTGGGGGGCCCCCCATAATCTCCTATTGCCCAGGGGCCCCATAATCTTCTCCTATTACCCGGGGGCCCCATAATCTTCTCCTATTGCCCGGGAGTCCCATGAGTTGTCAGTCCGCCCCTGCCTATTACACTGTGATACTGAAAGCTTATATACACAGGTGTTTATTTTACTTACTGGTTGCATTCTGACATGCGTTTGTGAAATTATCTGGAAGAATATGCAATGCAATATTTGTTTTTTTAATTTTTATTATTATGGAACAGTGTACACTCTACACACTGTCTAATGCTGCACTTGCTCATTTGCTTTGCATTGTATGCAGCTTTTATTTATTCTCTGCATTTGAGTCGTTTTTCCTCCCATAAAAGTAAATGTGAATGCAAACAAAAGCAATTCAATAGCATCTCAAACAAAAAGCATTTTCATTGAGGGCACCAAAAAGCATACTGCATTTCACGTGCATCTGAGTCATATAACTATGTAACTGTAAGCCCTTGTACACACGGTCGGAGAATCTGTCGGATGAGTCTTATCGGACCGTGTCGTCAGATAATCCGACTGTGTGTGGTATGCATTGGACTGATTCCGTCCGAATCTCCGTCCGATCCAAATTTCCAACATGTTGGAAATATTTCCCGACCAACTGGGCCGGACGGACCTAATCCGATCATGTGTAGAGCATTTTGATCGGACCAAGTGTCACGCATGCTCAGATCAAATTCCTACATCAAAGCTATTGGCTACTAGCCTGAATGTAGTCCCATTGTAACGAAATTACGTCATCACGTTCTGAAAGATCGGATTTTTCGCCAACTTGGCCCGACCGTGTGTATGCAACAGTTTCGGGCACAATCCGTCGGACTAAATCCGACGGGCAAAATCCGACGGATTTGGATGGCAAAATCTCCGACCGTGTGTACGTGGGCTTAGAGTTTTAGATACGGGGCTTCTTGTCTGGATGCAGTGGGGTTTATTTACTAAAGGAAAATAGACTGTTAATTTTGCCAGTTGCACTTCCAAAATACATTTCCAAAGAGTTTAGTGAATACATGCTTGAATGACAGAAATCAGCAGAGCTTCACTTCATTTATTAAGCTCTGGGGAAAATTCCCTTGCAAAGTGCAACTTCACTTCCAAAGTGAACAGTCTATTACCCTTTAGTAAATCAATGCCAGTGCGTATGCATTCTTCTCTATCTTTAGCAGTGTTTCTGGTCACAATGAAGGGAGCTAAAGCAGAGAATAGGACTAGCTTGTGTATTAGAATACAAAGTTCCTGCTTTCTGTCTCTTTATCTCCCTCTAGTGGTGGCTCAAAGCAGCTGCCCCAGGAACAGAGGATGTTAACATACTGCTCTTTCAGGCTGCAGGGCAAAAGCAGGAAATTACTTGCAACCAACTTTATTGAGATGGCCACAGAAACAAGTAGGAATACATGTAAAATGCTGAAAAAAATAGCGGAAAATTTGGAAAAAAAACAATATTTTCTTCTTTCTATTTTAAAAGAAATCCAATAAAATCGAATTTTGCCATAAATTTAAGCCAAAGTGTATTCTGCTATATGTTTTTGGTAAAAAAAATTCCGTTAAGTGTATAATAATTGCTTTGTTTGATCACGGACATATGTACACAAATGATCATGTACAGTGTGTGGAGATAACAATTGGGACATGTGGTTTTAGGGTGACATATTTGGGGGACATCTGTTTTTATTATTTGGGGACATGTGTGTTTATTATTTGGGACATGTGTGATTTGGGGACATGTGTGTTTACACTGTTTTACACTAGGTTGGTGATCAGTGAGTAAAAAGCTGTAAAAAACAGCTCAAACTCACTGATCACTAGCCGGCTGAAGCGATCCGCTCTCCTCTCCTCAGTGACGAATTCCGTGTGAGGAGAGGTGAGCCGATTGCCTACCTAGCAACCTTCTGTTTGTTTACATCACATAACGGCTGTGATTGGACATGGCCGTCATGTGATCAGGAGGGCCAATCAGAGAGCCCTCCTGCCGATCAGAGATGCGCCGTGTCCGGGTGACACGAGCGCATCAGATTGCGCCGCTGCGCCGCTGCGCGGGCATGCGCGGGCATGCGCGTGCGTGATCCCCCTCCTTCTGAAGGATGTTCAGGAACGTCTAGTCAGAAGGAGAGAGCTCCCACCCGGCCGTATATATACATTGGCCGGGTGGGAAGTAGTTAAGTTCCTGAAGTATCTCTTGATATATTTTATCCCCCAGAACTTTCACCATTTTTGGTGCCTATCAAAAATGTTGAAATGGTGAAAGGTCTGAGGGATAAAAAATATCAGGAGATACTTTAGGAACTTAACATAATCAAAGATCTATGTTAACTCCCAAACTGTGCTGTGCACAATGTAAATGTTGTCACACCGCCATCAATTATATTACAATGTTTTACCAGATGTCCCAGGTTATGCTATAGCTGAATAATGTACCTGTAATATGAATATACTTTAAATTAGTCAGAACAGTATTATTTTTTACTTTTTGATATTAATGTGACCAATACATGTTATTTGGGCATGCAACTCTCCAGATGTCTCCCATTCTAATCTCTGTATGTAATTGTATTCTCCAGCTATAGTACATCCAGAAAGTATTCCCACATTTTGTTATGTTGCAGCCTTTTTCCAAAATAGATTATAATCATTATTTCCCTCAAATAATGACAACATGAAAGAAGTAAAAAAAAAATCAAAAACGAAAAAAAATCACAGGTGCATAAGCATTCACAGCCTTTGCCATGACGCTCAAAATTAAACTCACTGCTTCCTGTTTCCTGATCATTATTGAGATGTTTCTACAACTTAATTGGAGTCCACCAGTGGTAAATAATTCAGTTGACCATGATTTGTAAATCTGTCTAACCTGTCTAAATAAGGTCCCACAGTGCATGTCAGAGCACAAACCAAGCCATAAAGTTCAAGGAATTGTCTGTAGGCTTCTGAGACAGGATTGTATCAAGGCACAGATCTGGGGAAGGGTATAAAAAAAATACTGCAGCATTGAAGGTCACAATCAGCACAGTTGGCTCCATCATCCATAAATGGAAAAAGTTTGGAACCACCAGTATTTTCCCTAGAGTGGGCTCCCGGGTAAACTCAGTGATCGGGGGAGAAGGGCCATAACCAGGAAGATGACCAAGAATCCGATGGTCACTCTGACAGAGCTCCAGCATTTCTCTGTGAAGAGAGGAGAACCTTCCAGAAGAACAACCAATTCTGCACCACTCCTCCAATCAGGCCTGTATGGTAGGTTGGCCAGACGAAAGGCACTCCTCGGTAAAAGGCACATGGCAGCCCGCCTAGAATCTGGCAAAAGACACCTGACAGACTCTCAGACCAAGAGGAACAGAATTTTCTGGTCTGATGAAACAAAGATTGAACTCATTGGCCTGAATGGCAAGCATCATGTCTGGAGGAAACCAGGCACTGCAGATTGGGACAAAGTTTCATCTTCCAACAAGACAACGACCCTATGCTCACAGCCAAGATAACAAAGGAGTGCCTATGGGACAACTCTGTGAAAGTCCTTGAATAGCCCAGCCAGAGCCCAGACTTGAACCCAATTGAATATCTCTGGAGAGATCTGAAAATGGCTGTGCGCCAACGCTCTCCATCAAACCTGATGGAGCTTGAGAGGTCCTGCAAAGAAGAATGGGACAAACTGCCCAAAAATAATTGTGCCAAACTTGTAGCATCATACTCAAAAAGACAAGGCTGTATTAGATGCCAAAGGTGCATCGACAAAGTATTGAGCAAAGGCTGTGAATACTTACAACATGTACATGTGAAATTTTTTTTTTGTTTTTTACTTTCAGGCTGGGGTCACACCTCTGACGGATTTGGCTCACAGCAGGGGGCAGGTGTATCCCTGTTCTCTGTTTCAGGTACGAATCAGGGCCGAATTTTTGCCTGAATTTGGCCCTGAAATGGAGCCAAAGATGCACAGTGTTCCTGTGCAAGCCGCTCTGCAGCTGCAATGGAGACATGTGAACTGGCTCCATAGAGAGTCACAATCTCCTGTCATGCAAATTGGATTCGGGGGAAACTCGCATCCAATTTGCATAGGTGTGAACCCAGCCTTAATAAGTTTGCAAAGATTTCAAACAAATTTATTTTACATTGTCATTATGGGGTATTGTTTCTAGAAGTTTGAGATGAGGACCTTCCAAACAGTGCATTTATGACATGGTCAAAGTCAAACATACAGTAAATTAGACTAACTGCAATAAGCTGATTTGTGTGTAATGAACTACCATGCAATAATTTCTTGTAGTTTGTGACAACACATGAAAGTATTGTTCCCAGACAATACAAATTAAGAACTGTGAGTTCTTATAAACCTAGAGGGACCTGAAACTTTCCTTTTTTCACCTCCTACTATTTTCAATTCCTTTTATTTCAATAAATGAATGGACGCTCTTCTTTCCATTCCTTAACCCAAGGTGTGCTGGAACAGTCCTGAGCCATTCCTAGCTGCCAGATCATTTGGCATAGAAAGGTTCATATCTTCAGCAGGACACGGATTTTCTATTCAGCAATTTTGGCTGGCAATACATTAGACTAAAGAGCAGGGATGTTTTGCCATGATGTACCCTGGCATCACTAGGCTTCCTCTGCAGCTGCTATTTACCAGACAGCAATTGAGGGGAATGCAGCTGGCAAGGAAAGAGAGTCTCAGAATTCTAAATAAGTCTGAGAGACGTGTAGGCTGGTGATGTAATTATGTTTTCACTGTTAGCCAGTTACAGACAGTAAATCATTATCAATTATCTACGTGAATTACATTGCAGTGTAAACTACATCAATTTACTGCACAGAAATAGGTGACAAGTTTGACCAGTATGTTGCCCGAGCCATGGTTATTTATAAAGTAATAATTATTTGGATTTCTCTAGAGGGCAGGTCAAAGACAGAACTGTATCGCATTTTTACATATTACATAGTTAATATAACTGAAAATGACATGTTTGCAACTTTTTCTTAGTTTTATTGACTTGGCACTTTCATGTATAAGGATTAGGGATAAGGCTCTGGTTCTCCTTTTTGTTGGGTTTTGCCTGAAAAATTTGCAGGTTCACTGTTATAAATAATAAACAGTCTATACTGCAATGCATAGCCTTTACCCCTGGTCAGCATATGGGACTAATCCCGACCCCTTACCACGTGATCAGCTGTCAGTCAATGACAGCTGATCATGTGACGTAAACAGAGCTGGTAATTGGCTACTTTTTCTCCTCGCGCTGGTAGCGTGAGGAGAAAAAAAAGAGGCGATCACCGGTGGCTGTGACAGAGCCAATCGAGTAGAGCATCTGCAGAGGCTTCTGTGCCACCTACCAGTGCACAACAGTGCCGCCTACAAGTGCCCACCAGCGCTACCTACTAGTGCCTACAGTATCACCCTTCAGTGCCCACAGTTTCACCTATCAGTGCCCACAGTGCCACCTATCAGTTCCCACAGTGCCACCTATAAATGTCACCAGTCAGTACCTCATCACCAGTGCTGCCTATCAATACCACCTACCAGTACCCATCAGTACCACCTACCAGTGTCCATTAGTGCCACCTACCAGTGCCCATAAGTGCCTATCAGTGCCATTCATCAGGGCCACCCACCAGTGCCCCCCACCAGTGCCCCCCATCAGTGCCATTCATCAGTGCCACCCACCAGTGCCCCCCATCAGGGCCCATCAGTGCCGTTTTATCAGTGCCCATCAGTACCGTCTAATCAATGTCGCCTTATTTGTGCCTATCAGTGCAGCCCATCAGTGTGCATTAGTTCAGTCTCATCAGTGAATATCAATGAAGGAGAAAAATTATCTGTTTGGTAAATTTTATAAGAAATTTTATAAGAATTTTATAAGAAATTTTATAAGAAACTATGAAACCTCTTTTTTTTTTTTTTCAAAAATGTCTGTCTTTTTTTGTTTGTTTAGCAAAAAATAAAAACCCAAGTGGTGATTAAATACCACCAAAGGAAAGCTCCATTTGTGTGTAAAACATGATAAAAAAAAATTCATTTGAGTACAGTGTAGCATGATCGCGCAATTGTCATTCAAAGTATGACAGCACTAAAAGCTAAAAATTGGTCTGGGCAGGAGGGGGGTTTAAATACCCAGTAAGCAGGGGGCGGCGTCATGACGTAGGAGCCGCTGCACGCTGATCTCCCGAGATCCCCACTCTCTCTCCCCCTCGCTACGCTCTCGTCGATGCTGGGCTGGGCGTGACTTTCTTGGTCCACGGAGAGCTCCAGCAACGCCGCGCGGATTCGAACCTCGCTGCGGCGGCCTCCGTGATCCAGGCATATGCTGATAGCTACCTCTCTCTCGGCGAATCGGCGGAGGATCGGACGGATGCTTACCCTTCGGCGATGAAGGCCCTCTGATCGGCAGACAGCTGTATCTGAAACTTGGTGTCAGGAGAGGAGCCGTGTATCCAAGGAGCTGTGTCTGCGCTTGTCGGTGCTGGGCGGTCGGTCTATGATGACAGGACAGCGGTAAGACAAGCGGTCTGAAGGGGAGGGGGACAGCCCAAAGCTGGAGGTGGTTCAAAGACACTATACCTGATAGGAAGGGTTCTGTCCCCCTGGTTATAGCTCGGGCTCACCTGTGAGTATCCCCCCTCCCCTCCCTTTAATGGCATAAGAAGGCTGTTACCTAAGGTCTGTCTGCGAAGGACAGTGTCTCTTTGCATACTCTAAATTTGCCGCTGCTATAAATGTGCGTGGAGAGGAGAAGGGGAAGCCATAATAAAAGGAAGAAAAAGAATCTGCTTGCTGTTGGAAACTCGCTTTAGCTGCTAAACCCTTTTCTTTAGTTGAATACAAAATTACAACTGAACTTGTATGCATATAACCTAAGGATGAAGTATGCGCTGTTGTGAACAAAGGAGGTTGGATACACCCCGATGCTTTGTTATCTGATGCAAGAGTTTCTTTTGCAGGAAAAACTTATCTAAAACCTTTTCTGGCTGTGTGACTGTGTAGACTGCCTCCATTTAACAGTTAAAGGACTGGATATATGTTTGTTTTTTGTTTTTCTCTGATTTTAGGGTGGGAAAATTTGTCATCAAAGTAAGATCAACTCAGTATAATAGCTGCATTTATATTAATATCAACAACTTTTCGCTGCTTAGCCTATCATACTATAGGTATAATGAGGTTGGATGCATCCCGATGTTTTGTTATCTGACGCAAGAGTTTCTTTTTGCAGGAAAAACCTACTTAAAACCTTTTCTGGCTGTGTGACTGTTTTGATTGTCTCCATTTAACAGCTGAAGGACTTGATATATTTTTGTTTTTTTGTTTTATTTTTGATCTCTGGGTGGGAAAAGTTGTTATCAAAGTAAGATGAACTCAGCTCAATAGCTGCAATAATATTATTATCAACAACTTCTCGCTGCTTAGCCTATCACATTTTAGGTATACCGTTGAGTTAGACGGCATGGACTTTGATAGAGGATCTATCCACGGCGCGGAAAGCAGCTGAATTAGGTCCCATCCCCCCCATCTCCTTCTTATTTTTTTTTTTTTTTTTTTTTTTTTCTGAGAGTAAGCTAGCCGTTGTTGTTGTTATCCTTGATCTAATTGTATTTCATTGTGGGTGGTTCTAGGCCTCTGGGAGATTTTCAGTGGTTCGGACGCAGGTATACTAGATTAGGTTGGAGGTAGGAGGGAAGAGCAGGAAGGAAGGAAAAGAGAGGGGGCTGATAGTAAAAAGGAATACCTGGTGAGCGTTAGATAAAGGGAGGAGGGTTTTCAGTCCTGTCAAAATGAGGGGAAAGACAAGTAAAGTTAACAAGACAGTCACCCCGGCTACAAGTCCGGTCGGGATTCAAAAATATTTGGCTGCAAATTCTAGTATAAGAGAGGATGAAGGGACCGATAGCCCCAGAACAGAAAAATCTATTCGCTCGGGCCCAAGTAGACAGAAGGGGGAAGAGGGAAGGGGGTAAAAAATCCCACCATAAAGTCAAGTGAGCTTAAAAAAAAAAGCGGGGTAAATCTACAGAATGTAGAAGTAGACCAGAATAATCCCCGGGGAGAGGGGGAGGTGGTTAATAGGGAGACAGAAGAAATGGTTCCGGATAGCCATAAAGAAACCCCCCAACCCCCACAAATCAGGGAGATGCTCTCTGAGATGTTCTCGAGAATGGAGATCTCCCTAAGGGCAGATATCGCAACAATAAGAAGCGATATAGGTTTGGTATTGGGGAGAGTTGAGGAGTTAGAAAACAGAGTCGAGACTCAAGAGAGTAAGATGGAGGGAATCCTAGAGCAGATAACAGCCCTCCGGAAATCAAATAGAACAATTAGATATAAGCTGGAGGACCAAGAAAATAGAAGTAGGAGGAAGAATATACGGATAAAAGGTCTCCCCGAGACATATGGTGGGTCCGCCCTGGGAGAGATAGCTCAACAGATTTTTAACCCTTTATTGGACAAGGAAGTCACAGCCCCTTTGAAAATTGATAGAATACATAGAATGACTCGACCCCGGGGGATTAGAACAGAAGCACCTCGAGACGTTATAGTGAGATTTCATAATGTAGTAGAAAAATTGCAGGTAATGAGAAGAGGGAGAATACAGTCTGGGGTGGTCCATGGGGGCACGGAACTGCAGATTTACCCTGATTTAGCGGGTGAGACATTGGGTAGGAGGAGATGCTTAAAACCACTCACTGAACTACTGAGAGCGGCGGACATACCATATCAATGGGGATTTCCTGCATGCCTCATAGGGAAGAAAGAGGGACGATCTGCAGTTCTGCGCTACCCTGAAGACCTCCCAGAATTTTGTGAACAGTTAGGTATAGACCCCGCCCCTCAGATAGAATGGGGTAGTGAAGATGTATTAGGGGCTGAAGGGAATAGTACCCGGGGGAGGAAAGGGCAGGGCCGACCGAACAGGTGGAGTCGAAAGTAGATTACTGGAATTGAGCTGAACTGATGAATTCGCACTGAGAGTTGAGGGGTGCGGGGGGGGAGTTGGGGGGAGGGAGGGAGGGAAGGCGAGGGGAGTCTTGGGCGGATAAGGGTTCAAGCTCCAGGGATACTATGGGGGTGAGGCGAACACAAACAGCGGCCCACCAATGCCATAGGCTTAACGGGAAGGGGGGTGTCCTACCCAGTCTCATGAGACGTTCCGTTATAGGACAAAGGGGGAGTAGGGAGGGGAGATGGGGGGAGGGAGGGAGAGGGAGGGGGGTGGTTTTTGGTTGCTTTTTGGGGCTCTCACTCGGTCCTCCCATGGGACTAGCGGGGACAGGCACCACTGGATCCACTAGACGCTTAAAAAGGAAAAGAAAAAGGAAAGAAGAAAGGGAAAAAAATAGGGAGGGGAATTACCCCTGTAGAGAGGTATGGTAGTCCTTAATGTTGTTACGTATAACGTAAGGGGTTTAAACTCAAAAAGGAAAAGATTCCGGGTAAATGGCGAACTGCAATATATGGATGCAAATATAGTGTGTTTGCAGGAGACGCATATAACATGCACTTCTGGGGTTAGACTGAATTCGGCCAATTACCCGGTGTGGTTCTATGGGGATTCCCCATCCCCCTTTTCGAGAGGGGTTGCAATAGGGTTCAGTAGAACAACAAGATTTAACCTAGATGAGCGACTGGTGGATCCGGAGGGTCGTTACCTGTGCCTAAAAGGTATGCTGTTTAATTTTAAATGTACAATTGTTAATATTTATGCCCCAAACAAGAATACGGGTAGATTCTTGAAGAAAGTTTTGAATAAAATAGAAGACTTTAAAGAAGGGAAATTAATCCTGGCAGGTGATTTCAATTGGAGTATGAACCCTAAAATAGATACTACAGGGGCGGGGCCTAGGATATCCGAACATAAACAGAGGATGTTTTTAAGGGCGTTAACTGCATACCAATTACATGATACTTGGAGAACACTGCACCCTAAAGATAGGGATTATACATGCTTCTCCTCGGTCCATGGTTCCTTTTCCCGAATAGATTATATTTTCCTGGAGCATTCATTTTTAAGGGCACTTAAGAAGGCTGAAATAAAGATAAGAACTGTTTCAGATCACGCTCCTGTGTTGATCCAGTTGGAGATCGGGGGGGACCATGGACCGAGGTTGAATTGGAGACTGAATGAATCTCTACTACAGGATAAAGATACAGCAGAAAGGATTGAGCAGGAGATTATACAATTTTTTAGTCTGAATGATATACTGGAAACATCTAGCCCTGTATTATGGGAAGCGCACAAGGCAGTCATAAGAGGCGTATTAATAGGGATTGGCGCAGGGAAAAAGAGAGAGAGGGAGAAGAAGAAATCCCTATTATACGAGGAAATTCAGAGATTGGAACAGTTGGGGAGACCATGGGGGCTTCGGGACACCCAAGACTTAATAACAAAAAAACGTGAGTTAGAGGATTGCTTAGAGCAGAATAGGAGATCGATCTATCATATTCTGGGAAGAGAAAGGTACCAATGGGGGAATAAATCAGGTAAATGGCTGGCTAGGAGGGTGAAGGAAAAAAAAAATAGAACTTTCATCCCAAAAGTAAGAAATGCTGCGGGGGACTTACAAAATATGCCAGATGATATTGTTAACACATTCTTCACATATTATCAGGGCCTGTATAATATCGGGCAACAGGATAAGGTTGAGAATCAAGTAGAGGAGGGAATAAAGGAATACTTAAATCGGTTAGATATCCCCAGGGCCAAGCAATTAGAAATGGAAGCATTAGAAGCCCCAATAACAAGGGCGGAGGTTGAGAGGGCGATCAAAAATACAGCTAAAGGAGGGTGCCCGGGGCCCGATGGTTTCCCGATCTCATACTACAAACAATTCCAAAAACAGCTAGTCCCAAAATTATGCGACTATTTTAATGCAGTGGGGAAGGGTGAAGAATTTCGCGAAGAAACACTTCGGACACATGTGGTCCTGATCTTAAAAGAGGGTAAGGACCCGGCGGCAGTAGAAAGCTATAGGCCAATTTCTTTATTAAATTCAGATATTAAATTGTTTGCAAAAATTATTGCAGAGAGATTGGGACCACATGTGCCAGAATGGATATTGCAGGACCAGGTTGGATTTATCGAGGGGAGAGAGGGTCGGGATAACACACTAAAGACCATTATGCTATGCCAAGAAGCGGTAAGACGGGGTACCCCTGCGGTACTCATGTCAATAGATGCGGAAAAGGCATTTGACCGAGTGGGGTGGAGGTTCTTGTTTGAAGTCCTGGAAAGGTATGGAGTGGGGGACCGTATGAGGGGTTGGGTAGATGCCCTTTACACCCACCCTAAAGCTAGAATAAGAATAAATGGGGCCCTGTCCTGCCCCCTCGAGTTGTTCAATGGGACAAGACAGGGCTGCCCGTTATCCCCATTATTATTTATATTGACGCTTGAACCCCTGTTGAGGGCCATCAGGATGAATCCAAACATTCATGGGATATGGGCCGCTGAGAGGGAGTTCAAGGTCGCGGCGTTTGCCGACGACCTTTTGCTCTACATTTCCAACCCCGGGTCTTCCATACCAGCAATAATGGAAGAACTATCAAATTATGGGAAGGTCTCTAACTTTAAGGTTAATATATCTAAATCCGAAATTTTGAATTTGAATATTTCAATAACAGAGCAGAGCCGCCTTCAGTCTAAATTCCCCTTCAGATGGTGTGGGAGGGAATTGGTCTATTTGGGAATAAGGCTGACAGCAGAGGTGAGTGATCTGTTCGAGGCCAATTACATACCCTTATTAAATAAAATTAAACAACATTTGGAAAGGTGTCAATATAAAGCTCTATCATGGACAGGTAGAATAAACGTAGTTAAAATGTTTATTTTACCAATTTTCACCTATACATGCCAAATGATCCCAATAGTGTTACCACAGGTTTATCTAAATAAATTAAAAATTTTGATTAATAGATTTATATGGAAAAAAAAAGCGGCGAGGGTGGCTCGGAATACCCTGATTAGAAGTAAAGAAAGGGGAGGGCTGGCAATGCCGGATCTCCAAAAGTATTATGAGGCCATAGCAATCTCTCGAATACCGGACTGGATTTATAATAAAAAGGGTAAGGACTGGGCTGAATTAGAAATTAAGTTAAGTAGAAGGGAATTAGGGGAAATAGTATGGATACCTGCAAAACACAGAGAATTAGGCCCTAACACAAGCACACTCACAAAAAATTTATTTCAGATATGGGACACAATAAACAAGCGACACAACTGGGAACACAACTCACCATTAATGCCACTACTGGATACTAAATTTTTTATCCCAGGTCAAGAGGAATATTTATATTATAGTAGTTGGGTTAAGAAAGATAACATTAAAGTACAGGAGGTGATGGAAGGTAATAGGATGTGCACATACGAAGAAATTATAGGGAAATGGGGACATAAACCATTAGACAAATGGAGATATTTTCAATTATATTATTTCATTCAGTCTTTACCACAGCCACTACGGGGTATGGAACAACTTAGACCGTTGGAGAAGCTATTAGTGAACCGTCAGTGCCTTCAAAAAAGAATCTCAAAATTTTATAAAATTCTAATAGAAAGAATAGAGCAAAATTACCCCCCCTATCTAGAAAAATGGGAAAGCGAAATCGGGTCCTTAGGTAACGATGGCCATAGAAATAGGATAATTAGACGAACCTATTCGGTTACCGTAGATTCGCAAACACGAGAGATGTCATATAAACTTTTAACAAGATGGTACATAACCCCACAACAAGGAAATAAAATATGTAGTGCGACCCCCCGGCTATGCTGGAGAGGCTGCATGGGGGAGGGGTCTTTTGCCCACATATGGTGGTTGTGCCCTAAGATACAGATATTTTGGGATAAAGTAATAGAAACTATTTTTGAAATAACAGGGGAAAGGATTAGGAGGGATCCATGGGTATGTTTGTTTCATGATATAGAAAAAGGAGAGAAGGAGTATGGGTATTCCTTGATACCCTCTTTATTAAATGGGCTGATGGCGCTACCTCACTCAGTCAGAGACCCAAAGGGGTAAAGGTAGATAAATATATTAGACCCTGAGCTATACCCACAACCACATGTAGCATCCCAGACAATATTCAAATTATTTTTGTGGTATTAATTTTGGTGATCTCAAAAACATATATTGATATACTACACAGCCGACTATCTCTCAATGGTGTACAAAAACCCCTATTCGGGGGAGAAGTTACACTTATAATCGCACTGTATTTGTGCAATTCCTGTGCAGTTGCTATACCTGTGCGCAATTTGTATTACCGCTATAGTACCCTATAGGTGAAAAAATATATTATATTACAGTGAAAACCACCAAGACCATGAAAAATGCAAAGCAAAAGAAATAAAATCAAAATCAAAAAGTTGAAAAAGTCAAACGCCAGAAAAAATATAATAAAAAAGGTAAATAGATAAGTGTGCGGAGTGGTTCTCAACACCCCTTTTGCAAATGTGAAAGAAGAAAAAACCTAAAAAAAGTATAAATAGTATCCAAAAAATCAATAGGTTTATGTGTCTATCTATATAAAGTCCACAAAGAGTCTCTTATCAAGTGCTTTCAACCATGCGATTATTCTTTTTCAAATAACAGGAAGGTGACTTTTGTGATTAAGCCTGCTTATTGGTGACTTCCGTGCTCGTTCCCCCTCAAGGGTCCCCACTCACCGAATCCACGCACCCCCTAGGGGGTATGTTGCCCGTAATCTGTGCTCCACTGGGTTGAGGATTCTTCTGATTGTCTCTGTCTTCAGTTTCCCCAAGGTTTATTGGAAACGATGAAAGAAGGAGGCTTTATTATCCGCCAATAGGTCCTCAAGAGAGAAAAAATCTATTCATGGTGTAGTATTCTCAATGACTGACCACTTGAGAAAAAAGGGGGGGGGGGGGGGACGGGCTGCAAAAAGGGTTTTTCAAAAACAGGATTTTTACAAAGAATATGGCTTCTGCAATATTTTATATACCTTCTAAATATGTATATAGCAGAGGGCTGATGATCATTCAAAAAATATGCTTTATTACAAAAATATTTTATAATTACAAAAAAAAGGTAGGAATAAAGAGTTTTTGCATATACTAAAACATTACAGTGCTCGGTGCAAAAGACCACTTTTTTACAGATGTCCCTTTAAGCCACGACGTGCGGTCTGCAGCAATTGCACTGTACGCCTGTATATTCAATGTATATGCATATACCAATACTACATCTCAGAAAAAACACAAAAATAAAAATAGGAATAAAAGTAAAATTAGTTGTAAAAAATAAATAAAAAAACCCGGAACAGCAAACAAAAAATATTTTAAAAAATAAATAAAAAATAAAAATATATCTAAAAACAAAAGTCCTTCTATTAATGCAAACCAGCGCTGTACTAAAATGTATGGGGCCTAAGTAGCCAATTCTCTAGCGGGTCCCGTTTTATTTGGGGACTATAGGCTTCCCATGCACTGGATGCAGATCTACTTATCTCAATAAAGGAGTTTTCCTCCTATAGACCGAAGTTTGAAGGAAAATTGTTTGGCACCAGCCCGGTTCGCCCATCAACAGGAGTAGTCTCCTATTAGAACGGCGTGCGTTCCAACTGCGCTCCACCGGGTCAGGCGCACCGGAAATGACGTGGTGTACGTAATGACGCTGGACGCGTTTCGTCATAGACGTCCTCAGCATCGCTGCTGAGGACGTCTATGACGAAACGCGTCCAGCGTCATTACGTACACCACGTCATTTCCACGTCATTTCCGGTGCGCCTGACCCGGTGGAGCGCAGTTGGAACGCACGCCGTTCTAATAGGAGACTACTCCTGTTGATGGGCGAACCGGGCTGGTGCCAAACAATTTTCCTTCAAACTTCGGTCTATAGGAGGAAAACTCCTTTATTGAGATAAGTAGATCTGCATCCAGTGCATGGGAAGCCTATAGTCCCCAAATAAAACGGGACCCGCTAGAGAATTGGCTACTTAGGCCCCATACATTTTAGTACAGCGCTGGTTTGCATTAATAGAAGGACTTTTGTTTTTAGATATATTTTTATTTTTTATTTATTTTTTAAAATATTTTTTGTTTGCTGTTCCGGGTTTTTTTATTTATTTTTTACAACTAATTTTACTTTTATTCCTATTTTTATTTTTGTGTTTTTTCTGAGATGTAGTATTGGTATATGCATATACATTGAATATACAGGCGTACAGTGCAATTGCTGCAGACCGCACGTCGTGGCTTAAAGGGACATCTGTAAAAAAGTGGTCTTTTGCACCGAGCACTGTAATGTTTTAGTATATGCAAAAACTCTTTATTCCTACCTTTTTTTTGTAATTATAAAATATTTTTGTAATAAAGCATATTTTTTGAATGATCATCAGCCCTCTGCTATATACATATTTAGAAGGTATATAAAATATTGCAGAAGCCATATTCTTTGTAAAAATCCTGTTTTTGAAAAACCCTTTTTGCAGCCCGTCCCCCCCCCCCCCCCTTTTTTCTCAAGTGGTCAGTCATTGAGAATACTACACCATGAATAGATTTTTTCTCTCTTGAGGACCTATTGGCGGATAATAAAGCCTCCTTCTTTCATCGTTTCCAATAAACCTTGGGGAAACTGAAGACAGAGACAATCAGAAGAATCCTCAACCCAGTGGAGCACAGATTACGGGCAACATACCCCCTAGGGGGTGCGTGGATTCGGTGAGTGGGGACCCTTGAGGGGGAACGAGCACGGAAGTCACCAATAAGCAGGCTTAATCACAAAAGTCACCTTCCTGTTATTTGAAAAAGAATAATCGCATGGTTGAAAGCACTTGATAAGAGACTCTTTGTGGACTTTATATAGATAGACACATAAACCTATTGATTTTTTGGATACTATTTATACTTTTTTTAGGTTTTTTCTTCTTTCACATTTGCAAAAGGGGTGTTGAGAACCACTCCGCACACTTATCTATTTACCTTTTTTATTATATTTTTTCTGGCGTTTGACTTTTTCAACTTTTTGATTTTGATTTTATTTCTTTTGCTTTGCATTTTTCATGGTCTTGGTGGTTTTCACTGTAATATAATATATTTTTTCACCTATAGGGTACTATAGCGGTAATACAAATTGCGCACAGGTATAGCAACTGCACAGGAATTGCACAAATACAGTGCGATTATAAGTGTAACTTCTCCCCCGAATAGGGGTTTTTGTACACCATTGAGAGATAGTCGGCTGTGTAGTATATCAATATATGTTTTTGAGATCACCAAAATTAATACCACAAAAATAATTTGAATATTGTCTGGGATGCTACATGTGGTTGTGGGTATAGCTCAGGGTCTAATATATTTATCTACCTTTACCCCTTTGGGTCTCTGACTGAGTGAGGTAGCGCCATCAGCCCATTATTATCATCCAACTTTTAAACACAACCTGGACTTCAGATTGTGTTCTTAGGGAGGCAGCAACCTCAGAGTGACTAATACAAATAGGTCTAAATTTTATATATATATTGGTTATAAAGTTATACCTCAAAAAAACTACAACCAGTGAAACATTATCAAATAAAGTTAGGGGGCGATATAGGCATTCTCATACACTCCTGTTTGATTGTGACCTGATCCATAAGCGCGGCCTCTTGTGTATAGTTTGACCTCTTTATTAAATGCTGCTAAATCATTGATACCGCTTAGATGGAAAAGATCTGACCCTCCCTCAATGAGGGAGTGGGCAGATAGACTAGAAAAGATTCGAATCATAGAAGAGTCAATGTACAAACTGGATAACTTGGAGGAAAGGTACCAGAATAAATGGCGTCTTTGGGTATTGTTTGGTAAAACTGAAAGTTATTTGAAGATGGTGGAATGCTAGTCAAAAGGAGTCCCATGGAGTAGGATCGAGTGAGAGAGGGGTGGGAAGGGGGGGGGGGAGGGAAAAGGAAGATAACCTGTATAAGAAATGATGTTGTATTTATTATGCGAAATGGTTTATATATGAATTGTGGTTTTTTGTAAATTTTGGAAAATCTTATAAATAAAGAATTAAAAAAAAAAAAAAAAAAATACCCAGTAAGCAAGTGGTTAATAAACTGCCCAGGATCAAAGCAGTGATTAACTTGTGGCAATAGCTGCCTTCTGTGCCTTCTTATCAGTGTCCAGGATGTTAGGTGGGGATGGGAGAGATGTCCCAGGACCTGAAAAATAAACAGAGAAAGCCAGCAGAAAGATTCTGGACCTTTTTATTGTGCTAATTCAATTAAAGCTATAAACCATGGAAGACTATACGGAAAGGAGGAGTTGGCTGTAGGGGGTGACAAGTCCCATGGGGACACTTGGTTAGCTCCGTGTCCCTAGCAGGAGTTAGTAAACACCAAGCTTTGTCTCCCTCTCCCATAAACTTCAATGTTTAGCTCTATACAGACATAGACTTCAATATCTATTTTAAACATATTCACAGTTCACAAACAGAACCTAGGAAGATTTGATCACCTCTAATGAGGATTCACTACATCTTTCCAAAAGGACTAAATGCCAAAAACACAAGCTGCTTCAAAACAAAGAACCTCCAAATATATCCACAAAAAAAAAAGAAGGAAAAAAGATCGAAAACTACTAAAAAGAATGACCTCACCTGCAGTAAATTAACATTCTAAGGTTAAAGGCACATTCAAATGCAAAGCTACATATACTGAAACGACATAGTTAAAAAACAGTGCAGTGTCCTTGAACAGGATACCATTCTGATTATATCCCGTCTGTATCAGCACTTACAGACAATAGCACTTTGTAGTGACATGTCTGCACAGCACTTATAAATTCATTAATGCAAAATCTGTGTGTGGTATATAGAAAGATTGCACTACTTTATTGTGTTTTTGTAGATGTTTTTAGTTCTTGCATTTCTGGGGTCCTGGGCTGAATTTTTAACAATAGCACTATATTTTGCTTCAGTTGCTGGGGGTCCACCCCCCCCCCCGGCCCCCATTTAGTACGCCACTGATATATACTGTACGTTTACCAATGCTTGCGTTGGTTACCTGTGGTTGCCCAATTTATCCAAACAAATAAAAGACAGACAATATGGCTTTTGAAACGGTTTACCTTCATGTCTACGTTTGCATTATGACTGAAGCAGGAAGGTTAGATTGTAAGATCCTCAGAATTAAATGTGAATGATTAGGTCTAAATACTATGTATTGTGCTATATAACGTGCCATGCTAACTAAAGAGGGAAAAAAAATTATTAAGGGTTTGAAGAAAACCTGATCAAATTAAATTGTATTTCTATAACACTTCTCTCCTTGACTGAAAGCACTTGTGAGGTAAGGCAGCCATCTTGGTTGTGCTCAACTGAACCAATTAACCTACCAGTCTTTGGAGTGTGGGAGGAAACCAGAGTACACACAGGAAACCCATAGAATCACAGGGAGGATACACAAACACCATGCAGATAGTGCCCTGACGGGATTACGGATCCTAGTGATGAATGGCTTTAATACTGGACCAGAACAGTGACGCTACATTATGGCCAGCCACATTAGCTACACATTAAGATTTCTCCCAATTTGTCCCTATTATAGAGATTCATGCCCTTTGTTGTTTTTATTGATTATAGTCACCAAAACAAAAAGTGCTGGGAAACCTAAAATTTTAGAGTTGTCATCAAAACAAGAAGTGAGAATAAATCTTATGGGGGCTGTAGCTGTTCCAGTGAAAACTGTCTGGAAATTTCCTCTCACTTCCTCTTACTTCCTCTCACTTCCTGTGACATCCTAAAGTGGAACTAAAGTCCCGTTGCCAAAAACTGTGAGCAGGCAGGGTTTTTATTGGAGAGAAATGAGACCTACCTGTCTGCTCACAGTCATCAATTTATATTCTAAAACAGCGTGTGTTGAAATGATTGCACTCCTGTGCAGGAGTGAAGCCCCATACACACTATCAGATTTTCTGCTGATTTTCTCCTTCAGGTTTACCAAAACCATATAATATGAGGTCAAACCTTAGAGGAGTTTCAATGTGTATGCAATCAGGCAGGCCCTTGCACTACATAGTTTTGGTAAATCTGAAGACAAAAATAAGCAGAAAATCTGATAGCGTGTATGGGGCTTGACACTTTCCTGAACCAGCCAATGAAGATTGGCATCCAACAGAAGATGCTGGCACCCGCCCAGCTTTTTGACAGGTCCATGCCCCCACTTCTGGAAGTTTGGCCCTCCTCCTCCTTCCTCCGCTGCCAATTAGAAAGCACAGCGAGCTTTGCGCATGAACAGTAGGGAACCATTTGTGAAGCCAAAAGGCTTCACTGACAGTTTCCCTTAGTGGAGATGGCAGTGGCAGCACCCTACAGCCGATCCAAAGATCGGCTGGGGTGCCGACATCGCGGGCTCCCTGGACAGGTACTGTAAGGCCGCGTACACACGCGCGGACTGTTGGCCCAACTTTGTCCGTCCAACAGTTTGAGCGAACAGTCCGCTCAAACTTAGCATGGACGGACATGGCCACACACGACGAACGAACAGTTTGCTGAAACCGTGCGCGATGACGTGAACGGCACGTACGACGGGACGCAAAATACGACGTCCTATACACTGCATTATAACTTTCGGCTTGAAAATCCTTTCTGAGCATGCACGGAACTTAGTTTGACGAACAAGCCTACACACGGGCGGACTGTTCGTTGAAACAAGGTTTCAGCGGACAGTTTTTCGGAATTTCCGTAAAACCTTGTCCGTCCAACTGTCCGCTGAAACTGTCCACTGAAAGCCCACACACAAACGGACTGTCCGCCCAAACACTGTTCAGCGGACAAGGTTGGGCCAACAGTCCGCGCGTGTGTACGCGGCCTAAGTGTCCATATATTAAAAGTCAGCAGCTACAGTATTTGTAGCTGCTGACTTTTAAATTTTTCCCTAGGCTGGAAAACTTCTTTAACCACTTCAGCCCTGGAAGATTTGGCTTCTGAATGACCGGGCCATTTTTTGCGATTCTGCGCTGCGTTCTTTTAACTGACAATTGCATGGTTGTGCAACGATGCACCCAAACAAAATGTACTTTTTTTCCCACAAATAGAGATTTCTTTTAGTGGTATTTGATCACCTCTGCAGTTCCTTTTTTTTTTTGCACTATAAACAAAAAAAGAGAGACCATTTAGAAAAAAAATACAATATTTTTTACTTTTTTGCACTAATAAAATTTATTTTAAAAAAAAGCTCATTTCAAAAATCGCAATAAGCATTTATTGATTGGTTTGCGCAAAAGTTATAACGTCTGAAAAATAGGGGATAGATTTATAGCATTTTCATTATTATTTTTTTACTAGTGATGGCGGCGAGCTGCAATTTTTATCGTGACTGCGACATTATGGTGGACACATCAGACAATCTTGACACATTTTTGGAACCATTATCATTTATACAGCAATCAGCACTATAAAAATTCATTGATTACTGGCTGTGAAGCGGTTAACACTAGGGGACAATCTAGGGGTTAATTGTGTTCCCTGGGAGGTGATTCTAACTGAAGGGGGAGGTGACTGACTAGAGGAAGTGACGGATCGTGGTTTCTAGCTAACAGGAACACACGATCTGTCTCTCCTCACAGAACAGAACAGGGAAGTGTGTATTTACACACACTCTTCTCTGTTCTGTGTCTCCTGCTCATGATCGCTCATGGCCTGCGATCATCGCGACTGTCAGCCACGAGCATCGGCACCCCCCCGCTGTGCAGTGAGCGCACGCATGCGCTGTCTGCTATACTGATCCTGCGAGCCGACGTATAGCTACGACGGTTCGCTGGGATCATGCCGACCTACCGCAGTAAAATGGCGGTGGCTGCTCCGCAAGTTGTTAAAGTGGTATAAAGCCCCAAACTAAGAATGTAATATTTTGCAGCTTATCAATCATTAGATGTGGTGGCTCCATTTATTTTCTTTTTTAAGCGTTCCCCTCTGTTTCCTGGTGATCTGGCCAGTAACACACTTCCTGTATAATGCCCTGTACACACAGTCGGACATTCCGACGACAAAATCTGTCTGATTTTTTCGACAGATTTTGGCCTAAACTTGTCTAGCATACACACGGTTGCACAAAGTTGTTGGAAAATCTGATCGTTCGGAACACGGTGACGTAGAACCCGTACGGTGGGACTATAAATAGGGCAGTAGCCAATAGCTTTCATCTCGTAATTTATTCTGAGCATGTGTGGCACTTTGTCCATCGGAATTGTATACACACGATTGGAATTTAAATGATGGGGTTTTGTTGTGGGAAAATTTCAGATCCTGCTCTCAAACTTTGTGTGTCAGAAATTCCGACGGAAAAAGTCTGATGGAGCCCACACACGATTTTCCGACAACACAGTCCAATTGCACATTTTCCGTTGGAATGTCCGACCGTTTGTACAGGGTATTAGAGTACCTCCACTCTGGATGAATGAGCACAGAGGGCTCAGCAGACAGCAGCATTGTCGGTCTTTGGGGTAGTGTTAAATTACTAGCAGATCTTTAATACACTAACAAATTGAAGTCAAACTCCAGTTAACACTCTATTAGCAGTTACAGCAACAGTTTTCTTTTTCCCTTTTGGGGTACAGGTTTTAAATGAATAAATAAAATCTGATCATTGTAAGCACCCCTGTCAGTGTTAAATGGTTTGCCTCATCCATGAAAAGATTTTGAAACTAACAGACTTACTGGTCAGCAGATGAAAATACAAGAAAGAAAACCTGAGACAAACAAGACAAATGCAACTATCACATCTAACTACTGGCCACCAGGCAGTGCTGATGGGGGGATCAGCAATTGTCTTCTCGCAGTGGGGGGGGGGGGGGAGTGGAGGAAGCTGTCCCCACCGGGAGAAGACTGTGATTATTGCTAGCAACTATAGCAGCCACTAGCAATAATCACAAGAGAATCTGGCAGGCTAGTTGTACCCAAGTTGATCAATCGATTGATCATCTTGGGTACATTCAGCCTGCCCATTAACGGTTTGAATCTCAGTCAGTTCCTCTGGTCTTACTCATTTATACATGGTGTCCCATCGTGGTCACCCTGTCTACTCCAAGTTTACTGGTTATCATTAAATAAAGAGTAGATTAACTGAATTCCTAGCTAGCATCCTCCTGTGACTTTAGTACTGGCTGGAAGAAGAAAAGATAACATGTTGCACTCTATATAAACATCTTTTTTCTTTTTTTTGGAACTTGCAAAATACATGATAACACTATGCTAATTACGCTAATTATCAAGCAGATGTTATAACATTTGTAGCATATCATAAAATTTTATTACCAGCTGCTTTGTATACTTTGGCAATAACTTTATTTAAAATATTCCTGTGCGCGAAACCAGAATTTCCTTCTTGTTTTGTGTAAGATTGTGTCGGGAATGCCATTTGTTAATAGCACAAATCGCAACAAAGATAATCCAGCTATGTTTTTCTACACAGATGTGCTTTTACAAACAATTAGTCAATAGGAATACCCTTTGAAGTGGGGATAGAATTGTATAATGTGTGAATAATACATGCTGAGCTCTAGGCTGTATTAGATCGTAAATTTAGGACTTGTGTAATTATTCTATCGCATTTTTTCAGGAGGTGGTCAACGACAAAGTTAAGTACATTTTTGACTGATTCAAAAACGAACTAAGCCCCTGTACACACGGTCAGACATTCCGATCACAAAATCCATCTGATTTTTTCCAACAGATTTTGTCCGAAACTTGTGTTGCATATACACGGTCGGACAAAGTTGTTGGAAAATCCGATCGTTCAGAACGTGATGACGTTTGTTCGTTACGATGGGACTACGTTCAGGCTAGTAGCCAATAGCTTTGGTCTGGTAATTTGATCTGAACATGTGTGGCACGTTGTCCGATTGGAATTCTCTACAAATGATCGGACAAAGTCCAATTGGAACATGTTGTCGGAAAATTTTATATGCAGCTCTCAAACTTTGTTGGTCGGACATTCCGACAGAAAATGTCCGATGAAGCCCACACACGGTCGGATTATCCGACAACATGGTCCGATCGAACATTTTCCGTCGGAATGTCCGACCGTGTGTACAAGGGCTAAGAGGCGTAAATCTCAGATAGTGCCACAGTTTTTTTTTTTTTTTCCAATAGGTTTTTATTGGTTTTCAGTAATACATTAACAAAAATATAAACGATAAATAAGGTAAACCAAACACAGTTATCAGTTGCACAGTGACATTAGTAAAACTGCGAAGCATAAGTTGAACTGAACAGTTTTGGAAACATTAAATCGATTGTGCAGTTAAATATTGTTGGACCTTTGTGCGAATGTAATATTCCTTTCCATTTGGAGTGCGGTGGGTCTGGCTGGAGAAAGCTAATTTGTCTGGTTCCCCTCAGGCACCCCATTGGGAGCTTACTGTGCCCGAGGGGACCCAGCCTCTTCATTGTATAGTATGAGTTTACTGCCACAGTTTTTCACAACAAAATTATTATTAAAGCGTATTAGACCCTAAACCAAAAATGTATTACATTGCAGCTTACCAACCATTCGATTTTTGTTTTAGTTTTGGCTTTTTTCTCTTTGTTTTCACCTGGTGATCTGGCCAGTAAAATCCCTTTCTGTATTGGTGAAACAACACTCTGGATGAATTAGCACAGGGGGGATGGCAGACAGCAGCATTGAAAATAGAAGAAAGAAAGCTTAAAAAAGGAAACAAATGCAGCTATCACTTCTACAATATAATAAATGTTTGCTTTTGGGTTGAAACCTGCTTTAACATTGACATAGAGGTGCTTAGCATTGTTATAAGTGTGCTCTGCTTGGACTGGGGAGGGAGTTGATCAGTAGGGTATGAATGATTACAGATCTTGAACTTGCAAAAAGATTGTGCCATACGCCATGTACAGTTGTCTCAGATCCCCCCTCAGTTTAGTTAGCTAGAGGGGTGTCTACAGAAATCTTCATGTGTCCTTAGCCCTGCTTCTGTTTCTCAATCCAACTTTTATCTGGGCTCAGCAATATTCTCCCAAGTCTATGGTCTCTCATTCCAAAAACGGGAAATGGAACCCAACTCTCTGCCAGGGTTTATATGCTGTTTACCTTCAATCTCTACTCAGGAAGAAAGGAAAATCTTATCACTCTCTCTCGCCAACTCAAATTGGGAATTTAAAGTGGTCTACCTTGATTGAGCTACAGATCACGCCCTTTCTTTTCCAGGAATATTCCTAAAACAATTCGCACGGCATTCAAACTATGCAGAGATTAGCCTATCCACAAGCAGGGATTTGATCAACTGTTTCTCCTGCAAAGAACACATGAATATGAGAGCATCTAACTCACAAGAGCAAAGACAGCATTTTCAGAATAACAGGATAAACAAATCCAATATATTTGTTGAGGATTATTTTTTTTAATTTAAGAAATGAATATTGAATATTTAACAAACTAATAGCTCCATGCTAACATGATGCTTTTGGAAGCCAGCATCTAATGAGCCACTTCAGGCTCCCTGTATGAGGATTGATTCAATAATTTGAATTGTTCACAAAAATGCAAGTGGTAGCCAAGTGTCTGTTTTTGTGAATTGTTCACAGTATGTAAAACCTTAGAGCTATATGTAGATGTAGCACCCAGATAGTAGACAGGGTTGCTAACAAATTGAGCTTGCTAGGTAGTAACTGACATGGCTGATTGATAGGGGATTCACTGGCTTTTTCCCTAAGACCCCTTTCACACTGAGCTGCCTCGGACATCAGCGGTAAAGCAGTGCTATTCGACCGCTAGCGGGCGGTTTAACCACCCGCTAATGGCCAAAAAAGGGGTTAAATCCGCCCGCAAAATGCAGCTGCAGTGGAGCTTTGCCAGTGGTATAGCAGCGCTGCCCCATTGTTTTCAATGGGGAGGAGCGGTGTATTCACCGCTCCTCCACCGCTATAAAGAAGTTGCTGGCAGGACTTTCTCAGTGTGAAAGGGGTATAACTCTGGATTTGATACACCTCTCTCTTCTGTCACTAGGTGGCATTGTTGTGAGTGGCAGTAGAATGATAAGGGCTTAGGGAATCCAGACTAGGAGTGAATAGGTTGACTCAGCCAATTGACAGGGGTCTCTTTGGTTCCCTTGGCCTGTTGGGAGCGCCTATTTATTCCGGTCAGGTGATCGGGGTTCTGTGCCACCTGGACGGCTGTCTGGGTGGATGTGTGTCACAAGTCTCTGGGCTGCGAGGGCAGAAGCCTGAGGGCTATCCTGGTAGCACCTGGCTGCTAGGCTGTCTGAGGCCTATCCAAGTTTGAGAGAGGCAGCGTGGGGTCGGGACGTCAGGCTGGAAGCCCAACCACGTTGCAGAGGTTCTGCTGGATGGGAGAGCTGCATCATTCCCAAGGAGAAGCAGTTGCCACAAGGGACAACCACTCTTGTCACCAGGGGAAAGTGGTGATCAAGGCCAGAGGTATAGGGAGGAATAGTCGCCAGCAGGGGACCACCATTCCTGTTATCAGTAGCCAGTGTATGGAAGTCTGAAGGAGTACCAGAGCATCCTTTTCACCAGCTGGGGACAGTGAAGAAGTGGGAAAGCTTCAAAGCCAGGGACCCAGCAGGTTAGCATGGGTGAATTTTGAAGAGTTAAGCGGGTTAGCTGTAGAAGAGCTCAGGGAATCCAGCGACGACTGGGTTCTTGAAGTCTAGTGAGAAACCGGGAGCTCTGTGAGGAAAGATCTACAGTAGGACACTGTGAGATGTGAGAAAAGATGTATAACGGGTTACTGTGAGTTATGTATATGGATCTCTATTGACTGTTCAAAGTTAAGTTGCTATAGGAGACAGCAGTTCTACAATTACAGTTGCGGCATCCAGCTTAAAGGCCCTCTACCTGTATTGCTGTCTGCCTATTATTTTGTCTCAGAGTCTGCCAATTACTATTGCATCTGCCTAAGGGTGTCCTGGCCCTAACCCTCTCTCCCCCAGTTCTGTTTAAGAGACAATAAATCTCTTTTCTTGCATTCCAAAAAGTGACTGGTACCCATGTTTCCAACTTGCAATATACCCACCATGCCTAATTACCCACACTACAAGGAAGGAGTCAGCTCTCTCTGACTCTGGAGGTCACCATTAGGCCTTTGGAGGTTGGCAATGCCACTACGTACATATAACTATAAAAAAGAACAGATTGAAGCTGGTCATAGATGGATTAAAATGTTCCCAGTTCAAAAGGGACTAGCTGAATTTAAATTTATCAATGGCCATTCCTGAGCAATTTCTTATAAATAGGCTTCTTGGAAATTTTTTGTTGGATCAGCACTGCAGTCAATTGGCTTTTGATTCAAGAATCCCTTCTAGAGAATATAGCCTGGTTTGTAACTCCCCTTTCTCTGTTACAGTTAGGTAACACTGATAGGTCACCAACCCTACCCTATTTATTTTAATGGACAATAAAGGATTGATAGCATATTATGGACATAAAATTCAGATTAGGTACTAGTATGTGTATTTATTAAAATATTTCATTATATTTTTATAAGTGCAGAACCCCATCAAACCATGATCTTTTCGTACAGCTTTAAATCCTATCTAAACCCAAGGCCAGAAATTTAATATATTGCCACTTACCACTCCTTACATGTGATGGTTACATGCTCACTTGTCTTATTTACTCACCTCCCTCTGCTATTCTTAATAACACTGGGAGGGGTTCTATAGTCCTCACAGATAGTGAAAGACAATGTAAATAATAAAAATACAACACAGGCAAAGAGCACATGAAGTGATCAACCAATAAGATTTCTGACAGAATCAGGAGATATAGCAAAGCATGTTCAATGCCATATTTAAGAGACCGAAAGGGACCCAACAAGGTGCAGTTCACCCATGTGGGTGCAATGGAGTGTGCATGTTTTTTGCACAATTTTTCACTGAGGGCAATGGGCTGCTCTACAGGCAAAATTCACACAAAAGAACTGCATGAGCCTCTGGTAAAAGTCGTGGTGCACAAAAACTCATGGTACTTTGCACGCATATTAGCAAGGTGTATGGGGATTCCATTAAGAATTAATGACACTGCCACATGTCTTCAAAAGGGCTGTGCTTATTTGTACATTAGAGTTATATTCTCTGGTAAGGGAGTGTGTTTCCGCTCTCCTTGGCTCCAGGAGTCCTGCGCTAACATCTAGTGTTCCTGAACTCTCCTGTTAAAAATAAATGTATCAGAGAGTGTGATTAGTATTCTTCATTAAAGTAGTATTAAGCACTTTTAAGCTGACCACAATAAAGCATAAAATAAATAATAATAATAATAACAATAACAACATTCCCCAACACAGATTTTTTTTGTAATTCTTACCCAAGCATATGCACTTCGCTACTTCCAATGCTGCTGGCTCCTGTTTTATTAGTGCTGCTTTCCCTGAACCTTTGATCTTCACAGGAAAAAGTTAACCGTACACAGTCTCCATCCAGTCTGTTAGTTTGGAGAAGGGAGGAGAGAGAAGCAGGAGAGTGCTGTGCCATCCTAGACTATGGGGCTGTGTGTTTCTATTGATCTACACAGTGTGGGGGGGCACAGCCTAAAATCCTGCATGCAAGACTGGCTCCATAGGATGCTACAAGAGAAAGTAGCAACCATGAAACTAGAAACATGGACAGCACTCACAGAACCAAAGTGGAACATGGGCAAGGATTCAAAGATAAAGAAGCTAATTACTCAGCATTTGAGTAATTCAGCTTCTGAAAGTGCTTAAAAAACAAGATTTAATATCACTTTAAGGGCTGCTGAGATAAATTAAATGTAGTTAAAGTTATAGAGAGTTAGAGAGTCTATCATTTTCAATCATCAGACTTAGTTCTGTAAGGCCCCTTTCACACTGGGGCGTCGGCGGTACCGTCATATTTGCGGGGGTATTTGGACGCTAGCAGGGCGCTAGCAGCCGAAAAAGGGCAGCGCTTTGCTGGCGGTATAGCTGTGAGGCCCCATTGATTTCAATGAGCAGGAGCGGTGGAGGAGCGGTATATACACCGCTACTTCAACAATCCAAAGATGCTGCTAGAAGAACTTTTTTTACCATCCTGCCAACGCACCTCTCCAGTGTGAAAGCCCTCGGGCTTTCACACTGAAGAGACAGGCGCGGATCTTTCAGGACGCTTTGCAGTTGCTATTTTTACAGCTTGTAGTGCCTGCAAAGCGCATGAGTGTGAAAGGGGTCTAATGGGGAAATACAGCAGCTTGCATCTATATTTATAAATGTTACACAGTAAAGTATATTATATATATATATATATATATATATATATAAATAAAATTTACTATCTCTCTCTCTATATATATATATATATATATATATATATATATAGTGTGTGTGGTTGAAGACTATATATTACCTTTTATTAACAAAGTTGAAAACAATGAGTTTGAGTTTGTATTTTATGTGAACATAGCACGAATAGTCCAGAAAGTGTTTAAAAGCACACACCGTTCTGTTTACTATATACCTCTTCCAGATTGTGTTCTTCTCTTAAGTATTATTTAACCCAACAAGGCCCACAAGTACCAGAAGTTTTTGACAGATCAGTTTCTACAAATATATTTAGCCTTGCCTGATTTTTGACATCTCGTGAAAAAGACATGGTTTGTGTTTAAAGACATTTCTCCTCATGCACATTGCATCCAGCCTGTGTTTGTTATGTAGAACTCTTGTTGGATGATTAGTGATGGGTGAAGTAATGATGCACACGGCATGCCTGTTTATAACAACGTCAACACTGGTGAGGGTTCACTTGCAGTGCAGAAGGCTGGCTTAACACTGGTGAAAGGCTAACTTGGACAATATTCCCAGACATTAAATAGCACAGCTGTATAACCAATGTATTGTTAATGTACAGTATGCTTCATGACATTTTGTATTGTTTTGAAAAAAGAAAAACAAAGATGAAAGTCATTCAATGGCTGTCCTGCTCCTATAATGTGATAGGCAAGAGGTTAAATCATTTATATAATATGGAAACACTAACAAGGTACTTCTCTAAACGTGTTCCTTAACACTGAAGCCCCACAAACCCTTAACCAACCATCTAAAGGATTATCCTCTAAACTAGGCCTTGAGACCTTGACACTTACCCTTTCCACACAACCCATATCCTTTAACCTATCCCTCAACGCTTGACTAGTCTTAAAGTGTCTTCCTCCATGAAAAAGTAATACATGTAGCAACATACCTTACATAATTATTACTTTCTGTCCCCATATTTTTTTCTCAGAGTTTGCTGCATACTTTGCTTCTGAAAGTCTAGTGTATGTACTTTATGCTCCCAAGATGTCTTCTTTTCCCTTGCAGGTAGTCCCTGGAAACACCTCGATGTGCGCACTCCCAGCCAGGGCATATTGTCGATGCCATGCTTAGACATGCACAGTAACCCTACCTGTACTGCACATGCAGCTGAACACAGCAGTTAAAAGCAGTGCTCTGGTGCATGCGCAGTATGGCAGTGAATAATCATTGCATGCTCATGGTGCATTCCTAACCAGAAATTAGAGGAAGCACTAAAGAGGGAGAGGCAGGAGAAAGTATAAGGCTGACAGGAGTACTGATAGCGGCATCACTACTTCTGTCAGCCCAGCACTGGAAATGGAAAGGAAAGGAGGAGAGAGCCAGGAGGAGGTGGGGGCTGTGCTCTCTCTCTTCCCCTCCTCCTCATAAGCTCACACATAATTAAGGGTGGAGGGGGCATTTTTGCCCTGGGCACTGAATGATATTGTTCTGGCACTGATTAATATATCCTGTGGTGGAAGCCTATGTATGATAATCTGATGGAGTCTAAGATACCTGTACCAGAGCAAATTAATGGAGCCTGAGATCCCTGTACCAAATTAAATATAAAGCTATCTTGCAGGTCAGAATATAATCAATTAATAATAATAACAAAAGAAATGTCTGTGTCACATGCTGTGTCACGGAAACTGTGTTCCTAAAATATATCTATATACAGTATATCTAAAGCAAAAACTTTTTAAAACTTGGAATACGTAGGACATGGTTAAAACAGGTTTTATTTGCCATCTGTGTCCCATTCAGTAAGCCTCGGCTCGTGTGTACGGGACTTATTAGACAAGTCTCCCCATTGGAAGGTTTGCCTTGCGTTCCTGTTTCAGTGACAACATTTTGGATTTTGCCCCAAAATACAGTGAAACAGGCTTCAATATTTTCTAAGTCACTGACCCAGAAAAGGTACAGTATATAGATCAGAAATCTCAGTCAGCGGCGGATGGTGGTAAATTTTTTGGGAGGGTCAGTCGGGTCAGTCGTTGGACTGTTACCAGCCCGGCACTTACCCCATCTATAGCACGGGCAGCTCTTCCCTGCGGACAATGGGTGATGGCTTCCCCTGCGTCTCCTCTACGGCATCACACCATGCATCTCCTCCCTCCTCCTCCTAGGCCAATTGTAACGCTTCTCTTCTCGGCCAATCAGGAAACGGGTTTCAGGACCCGCCTCCTGAATGGCCGGGAAGAGAAAAAGGAAGACAATATCGAATATCCGTGCCCTGAGCCCACCCTTTTTTGAAGCCTAGTAGAGCCTCTTGCTCTAATCACGTGCTTAAAAAAAAAACCCTGATTGGAATCCATGCGTCCAGTGCCCTGCATGTAGATTAGGGGGCCGGACGCATGGATGTGAAGGCAGCACCCATGCTCCCTGCATTATGGGCCGCCACTGGTCAGAGTGAAATCACAACTCCTGATCTGCAGACTTGTACCAGAATAGTGACTTGGAAAGTACTGAGTCCACTGTATCATGCATATTTACTCATCACAGGTTTCAAAAGAAGGGACAATCCAACCAAACTTTAAGGCCTGCTTTAAACAGACTTTAGCGTGGAGAAAGACCTATTCAGCACGGCACATTTTAGGTGCAGGGCATTAAAAAAAATTGTCCTTGCTTCATCTTTGATGAAAATGCATATTATATAGAGTTTAGTGGTATTGCACTCACACTAGTTATCCAGCCCTAAAGCACCATTTAGCTCCAGTTTAGGAATGCTAAATAAATCTCAATGGCAGTGCTGTCCACTACTAGCAGGCTTCAGCAGCATTAGTTGAAGCTTGGTGAAAGCCTGCCAAAGTCTTCAATACGTTTTGTAAAGTGATGTAAGGTATAATATACTGACTATTAAGCCATAAATGTCTATAAACAAACAACATCAGCCATCTATGCACCTAGTTGCTAATAGAGTAGCAAAGGGTATAATCAGAAGTTGATCTGGGGACACAGAGGTACGACTAAGGATCATGATACATAATACATAATATATGCTATAATACATAACTGAAATTTATGCATATTTTGTCATAGCCTAAATGAATCAGCTAAATACATTCCAAATACAAAACAATAGGTGTGACAACTCCTAATGCTCAAGTATGGCTAATTATTTTTCAGTCTAGTTTTTAATTAATTGGCTTATACAGATAAATAGGTTGTATGTAAAGTAATGTCTTACTCTTACTTTGAAGTAATAGAGTAAAAAGGTGTAATATTAGATTTCACTTTAGAGGGATACGAATAGATTATAAAGTAAAAATATTCGAAGATGCAGGGCTGTATCAGTTATATTACTAACACACCCATAGGCTGAATGGCCTGTTCTCTTTTATACTTCTGGGCTCTTTGTCTTGGGAACTTGAAAGGACTGAAAGCAGACCATGGCGATATCACATGTCATTTGACATCGAAAGGGAATGCAAACAAATGGCCATGTGAAAGATGTTTCATGAGCATTCTCTTTCTCTGGGAACCACATCTACCTATCCTCTAGTGGTGAAAGATAGGTTAATGCATTGACACCATAAAGAAGGCCTAAGCAGAAGAGATATAGGGGTGACTTGGAAAGTACTGAAAGTCCAGTCAGCTGGGCATTGTGCTGTCAGCCTCCACTGTGGTGCCTGGATATACCTCAAGGTGTGTTTCCCAATTGTTTGTGTCTATTTGACCTCATAGCTCTCATGGAATATAGTCCTATACATAGGCTAAATATCAGCGGTATCGAAACTTACTGACATTTGGCCCATGTGTACAGTAGCTGGTCCAACAGAAACAAGCCGAACATCTGGCGTCTGTCGAAGAGGCATAACTGAAAAGGTCTGCCGATTGGCATCCAATCAGTGCTCTCAGCCAATGGTTGAGAGCGCTGACTGGTGTGTTATAGAGCAGTGGTCATCAACCCTGTCCTCAGGCCCACTAACAGGCCAGGTTTGCAAGAAATACATCACAGTTGATATCATTTACTGCTCAGTGATTGCAGTATTCTAGTTTGCATCTCCCCAAGGTAATACATAAAGCCAGACCTGTTAGTGGGCCCCGAGGACAGGGTTGATGACCACTGTTATAGATGGAGGGACAGAACATAATAGCTCAGCTTGGAACATTGAATTGTTAGTACAGGATCTCCTCCTGAACTCTGCAGTTTTTTTTCAGCCCTCTGGGTTGAACAAAAAAAACAAACTGATTGTGTGTACTAGGCTTTACAGTTACAGGCAAATTAGAACAACCAATCCCTCCCACTCAATATTTTTTACATATAATGAAGAGAACTTGGTAATTATTCAGTGTATTCTAAAAATGAGCTTGTAATATTTCCTCCTTCCCGATCCCTCCCCATGACTTTACCATTGACATCAACTGCACAATCATTGGTCCCGCCACACACGCCAGGGTACTGGTTGTAATCCTAGACTCTGACCTCTCCTTCAGCCCCCACACCCAATCACTGGCTAAATCCTGCTGCCTTAACCTCTGCAACATTTCCAGAATTTGCCCCTTTCTGGCTCATGACACCACAAAACAACTTATTCACTCCTTGTTTATTTCCCACCTTGACTACTGCAACTGCCTCTTCACTGGCCTACCTTTACACAGGCTATCCCCCCTGCAGTTTGTTATGAATGCTGCTGCTAGGCTCATACACTTCACTAACCGATTTGAGATTGCTGTCCCTCTCTGCTCTTCACTGGCTTCCTTTACCCCACTGTATAAAAATCTGAATACTAACCACAACATACAAGGCCATCCACAACATCGCCCCCAGCTACATTACCAATCTCATCTGCAGATATCACCCAACTCGTCCTCTCTCATCCTCCCAAGATCTCCTGTGCTCTAGCTTCCTTGTTACTTCCTGTCATGCTTGCCTCCAGGACTTCTCCAGAGCTTCTCCCATCCTCTGGAACTCCCTACAACAGTATGTATGGTCAGCTCCTACCCTGTCTGCTTTTAGGTAATCCTTGAAAATTCACTTATTCAGGGAAGCCTAGCCCACCTCCACTTAAGAATTGTACTCAATCACTTCCATCAGATCATCCCCTGCACCTATTAGCTTTTGTACCACCTTCCCCTCCCTTTAGATTGTAATCTCCCTGAGAAGGGCCCTCCTATTCCTTCTGTATTGAACTGCATTGTAATTGTACTGTCCCCTTTCATATTGTAAAGCACTGCGTAAACTGTTGGCTTGATATAAATCCTGTATTATAATAATGTTAATTGGCTCCTGTCTAAATTGACCCTAGTGTATCTATGAATGTTGGATAGAGACCTTAGATTTTAAGCTCCTTGACAGCAGGGACTGGTGTGACTGTGCAATATCTATATGTAAAGCACCAAGGAAATTGTCAGCGCTATATACTGTAAGTACCTGTATTAATAATAATGTGGTGGTGTAAAATTGATGCCGCGTACACATGACTGGACTTGCTGGCAGACTAGGTCCAATGGAATCAGTCCGTCGGACATTCTGATCGTGTGTGGGCTAATCCAATCGTTTTCTCATTTAAAAAAATCAGACGGACCTAGAAACAGAACGTTTCAAATCTGTCCGACTGACTCAAAACCGTTTGTCTGTATGCTGGTCCGATGGACCAAATACAATGCAAGGGAGGCTATTGGCTACTGGCTATTGAACTTCCTTTTTTAGTCCCGTCTTACGTCATCACGTTCAAAACAAACAGACTTTTGAACAGACTTAGTCCATTCGTGTGTGGGCAAGTCCGTTCGTTTGGAAGTCCGTCAGAATTCTGCCGAAAGTCTGTCGGGAAGACCATCGGACCTAGTCTGCCGGAAAGTCTGGTCGTGTGTACGTGGCACTAGAGGTCCTAGAGGCTTCTCAGAGGAGATCAGTAGAGTTCTAAACTCTAGTCAACCTTCCTAATGACATCTAATCCTGTCCATCTTCCCTCTGCTGTTGCAGCATGATTCTACAGATAACTTTCACCTGTGAACATTGTTAAAAGATACCATCAATCTAATGAGTATACTTTATTAATATTATAAAGTCAAACTGAACTTCCAGGTTAATTAAATAAAAAAGAAACAAGCAATGCAAAGTTAATCTGTACCAAAATATTTTCTCATTTTTTTATTTTTTTATCGCTTGAACATGAAGCTAACGTTAAACTCACTCAATATTATTAATACGAGGTTTCTTTTTTACTTGGATCTCCAAAGCTTTTAAAGATGGCATGAAATGCGTATGGCCTATTTTAGGAACTGTAAAAAATAAGAGCATAGAACTGTAAGTTTCATTTTACAACCTAGACACAGATTTACGACTTAGCATGCTGGTCACGTACAATTCTCACATTGTGCTTAACTAGAACAAAAGAACTTTTTACTGAGGGGCCAGTGATGTCACTCTGTGATACATACCCTTGTTGTGTGAAGAACAGTTACTGCATATACTGCAAAAAAAAGAGGGTTTCACATTCAGAAATCTGCTGTAAACAACATCAACACTATCACACTAAAGATTGTGTGTGCTTCCAGGATGTTTTAAAATGATCCTTTATTTTGTTACATAAGGCACAATACTATGCCCAGATATACACGTGAAGCTAAAGCTGTCATGGGGTAGGTTCCATATTTTGCTTCAGGTTACATTCCCAAAAACCATAATAGATAATTCTTAGGCTGGCCATAAACAAGTAATTTTCAGTGGGTTGAACAAAAGAAAATGACTTGTTTCCCCCCATCCACACACTATGTGCATCCTTCCCACTGAGCAGGGAGATCTCCCCGCCATCAGAATATACTCATCAGCACTGCTAGTTATAGCCTACGGCACTGATCAAGAGGACATTTTTCAACAGGCTGGTTGTACACAAGTCAATCAATAGATGTACAACCAGCCTGCCCATGCATGGATAGAAATTCTGCCGATTCTGCAGGGACAGGCCAAATTTCGATCTATATATGGTCAGCTTTACAAAACATAATGCAACCTAATGTTAAAAGTTTTGTAGTTTAATGCCCTGTACACACAGTCGGACATTCCGACGACAAAATCGGTCTGATTTTTTCCAACGGATTTTGTCCCAAACTTGTTTTGCATGAAAACGGTTGCAGAAATTTTTCGGAAAATCCGACCATTCAGAACGAGGTGACATACAACACGTACGACGGGACTATAAAGAGGCCAGTAGCCAATAGCTTTCGTCTCGCAAATCATTCTGAGCATGCATGGCACTTTGTGCGTCGGAATTGTCTACACACAATCGTAATTTAAACAATCTGATTTTGTTGTCGGATATTTTAGAACAAGATCTCAAACTTTGTGTTTCGGAAATTCTGATGGAAAAAGTCAGATGGAGCTCAGAATTTCCGACAACACAGTCTGATCGCACATTTTCTGTTGGAAAGTCTGACCATGTGTACAGGGCATTAAAGTGTACATAAAACCAGACTTTTTTTTAGTTTTGGATAGAATATGGAAAGTTTATAATGCCTATCTCATTTTCAGTGCTGCCCTTGTCCTCGTTAGGAAGATTCACCCTCACTATTCATCCTGGTGACCATTGTTCCTGGTAGTTGCCAACCAGCCACCACAGTTGTACCGTGGCAGGTTGGCACGGCTGCACGAATCGCTGTCATTGTACGTCGTTTAAGAAGTAATAGGGGGCCGGAGCCGATGCGCGTGGCCGGTGGCCGCAATGTCTGCCAGCCACCTGCGATCGCTCTTCAGAGAGCCAGAATGGGGATCTGTCAATGTAAACAGACAGATCCCTGTTCTGAAGGGGGAGTAGAGAGAGATCTGTTGTTCCTAGTGATCAGGAACAGCGATCTCTCTCATCCTCCAGTCAGTACACTGCCCCCACAGTTAAAAGCACCTCCCTAGGGAACACAACCCCTTGATCACCCCTAGTGTTAACCCCTTCCCTGCCAGTGACATTTATACAGTAATCAGTGGCTATTTTTAGCTTTGATCGCTGTATAAATGTCACTGGTCCCAAAAAAGTGTCCAATCCCACGAATGCTATATCTGTTCCGATCTCTCCCAATCCCTATAAAGAAAAAAATCCTTCTAGGACTACAATCACAAATAGTACGCTTTATCTGGGGAAATAAAGGTTACAGGTGTACCAAAGAGGTCCTATACAGGGTAAAGTCACAGGGGGTTGTAGGCCTTCCTAACCTGTGGTGGTACTACAAAGCAGCTCAACTTACCCTAATCTCAATAGTTTACTCTAGCTGACCTAAACCAGACTGCATTTCCATGGAAAGGCAAGCAGTCCCCTTGAGCACACTAGACTACCTTCTGTGGAGTGAAATGAAATTCAGACTGCCTACTCTTTCTAACTCAGTTGCACTGTGCAACACACTCCACAAACAACATACTCTTGTCTCTTCACCCTCTGTCGCACATTTTTTGCAACCCGCCGTTCCCCCCAGGCATGAACATCCAAGCGTTCCACTGGTGAACAAACAAAGGCTTCGCATTGGTCACTACTTCACCCCGATAGGCCCGATCAGTCTGAAACACTGTAGGACGAAACTAGAAATGCCCAACTCAGAGATGTTCTGCTTCTCCCATATTGTTCACTTCCTTAAATTTCTCTGGACTGATAGGAATGAACCACACAAAACCACCCCGTACAAACAATGGTGTTCTAACATTATGGATCCTTGGCATGCAAGGAAGGCATCCCACTGTACGCCCAGGCTGGAGATAGGCACGGGGCACACGTGGGACCCAGCTGTTTGGTCCAAAGCTTTCCAAAGTTCCTATCAAGGTATACGAAATGTCTTACTGATTGAAACTAATATCAAGACCCTAACAAGGTGGTACTATGTTCCCTCCATGTTGGCAATGATATACCCAGATGCGTCGCACCTGTGTTTCAGGGGATGAAAACGGGGCACAATGTTCCACATCTGGGGGTCCTCTACCCGCATTAGGTCCTACTGGAAAAAGTTTTTTTCATACTGTGAGGAAGATGACAGGCCTTATGATCGCTCCAGATCCCACCATAGCCCTCTTAAATCGTAAAATCCCGATGATTCCTAAACACATGCAAGCTCTAACATTTTACATCCTCCTGGGAGCTAAAATTACACTCGCAAGGGCTTGGAAAACACCCACCTTATCACTCCGGGGGTTAAGAGGAAAATATCCTGGATAATGTCACAATAACACTTTTTTGCGAAACTGCAGGATAAACTTGGAAAACTCAAAGCTATCTGGGAACCCCGGGCTTCTTATTGCAATATTTCCCTCTACCCGGGCATCCTCTATGTATGAGAGGGGGTAATTACACAGCTAACGGTCAATGTTAAATGTTATACACTTTAATGTTTGTAACTGTTACTATTTTTTTTTTGATTGTAGGCCATGTGGGTTGATAAACATATGTTTTTCTACTTGTTCTAAAACTCAATAAACATATTGAAAGTAAAGAAAGTGTCTGATCTGTCCGCCGCGATGTCGCTGTCCCGCTAAAAATCGCAGATCGCCGCCATTACTAGTAAAAAAGAAATAAATAATAAAAATGCCATATATCTATCCCTTATTTTGTAGACACTATAATTTTTGTGCAAACCAATCAATATATGCTTATTGCAATTTTTAAAGTATTTAGAAGAATACATATTGGCCTTAGCTGATGAAGACATTTTATTAACTTTTTTTGGATACTTATTATAGCAAAAAGCAAAAAATATTTTTATTTTTATTTTTTCAAAATTGTCGCTCTTTTTTAGTTTTTAGTGCAAAAAATTAAAACCGCAGAGGTGATCAAAAACCACCAAAAGAAAGCTCTATTTGTGGGAAAATAAGGACATGCATTTTGTTTGGGTACAGCGTCACACGACCGTGCAAATGTCAGTTAGGCCGCGTACACACGGGCGGATTGTCTGTCCAACTTAGTCCGTGTTTCAGCGGACAATCCGCTCGTATGTGGGCTTCAGCTGACTTTTTCAGTGGACTGTCTGACGAACAAAGTCTTACGGAATTTCCGTAATTTTGTCCGTTCAAACTTGGTTTTGTCCGTCCAAACTTGGTTTCAGCGGACAGTCCGCTCGTGTGTAGGCAAGTTGGACGGACTAAGTATGGCGCATGCTCAGAAAGGATTTACACGGCCGAAGGTTGCATTGCAGTGTATAGGACGTCGTTTTTCTAGTCCCGTCGTACGTGCTGTACACGTCATCATGCACGCTTTCAGCTGACTGTCTGCTCATCGTGTGTGGTCAAGTCCGTTCATTCAAATTTTGAACGGACTGTCTGTCGGATTGTCTGACGAACTTAGTTGGGCAGACAATCCGCCCGTGTACGCGGCCTGAAAGTAACGCAATGCTGTATCGTTAAAAAAATGGCCTAGTCATTAAGGGGCAATCCTTCCGATCCTTAAGTGGTTAAAATGATGGGAACCTCAACATATTAGAGTTGTTACAGGGATAGAACTTTCAGAGAAATGTTAAAATGGGTAAACCTGTTCTGGTGACAACAGTATAAAGCATATATACTTTGGAGGGATCGCCCCTTACTTCCTGTCATGTCTCTGGGACAGGAAGTGAAGGTTACTGAAACACAGACAAAATAAAAACTTGATTAGGATATTAACCATTCATCACTCTAGCCAAAAGTAAAATGGAAAAAAAGTTTTTTTCCTGATAACATGTCAGCATACATGTGATATAGCACTGCCCTATATCCACCCACAGGACCTGTTTAAATCTATGAAATTAAAACTAGAGCAACCTCCCCCATTTTTACATCTTTAAGTTCAGGCAACGCATGCAAAATGCCTATGGAGACATCTGCAACGCAGCAAGCTGGTTGGCGCAGTACACCTGCCTCTGACACTACAAGAAAGATCCAGGGGCTCGTACATCAATGGACTTCAACGGAATGAGGGTCCAGTCTTCCATGTCCATTGTAATAAATAAGGATGAGCTCAGGCGTGTTCGCATACTCCACGTGCAGAGCCCGCCAGGAAGCCGGCGCAGCACTGCACTAATCACAGGAAGTGAGACATTGCCCTGATACACGGCTGCAGAGATCGGGCAATGTCTCACTGCCTGTGATTAGCGCATCGCTGCGCCGACTTCCTAGCGGGCTCTGCACGTGGAGTATGCGAACACGCCGGAGCTCATCCTTAGTAATAAAGTTTGATTATACATTTTAGCCCTCCATGTTTAGCTCGTTATTTATTATATGTATGCTGCCATGTTGGCGTCAGAAAAATGGAAAAGTGTATCAAATACTTAGCGTAATTTTCCTTTCCCAATGCCAATCTCTAGCAGCATACGAACCCTCATTTTTTTTTATCTTGTTATTTTTACAGAAAATGTGGGAGGTTGCTCTAGCTATCCTTTTATAGATTTAAACAGGTCCTGTGGGTGCATATAGGGCAGAGCTATATCACATATATACTGCCATGGATTGGCATCAGAAAAGGAAAATTAAGGTAAATATTTGATACAATTTTCTATTATCTTTACATACACTTTAAACTGGCCATAATTATGAGATGGTGGTTACCCATTAAGTCCATTACAACACAATCTCACCTCTGTATCAGCAGTAAGGCTGGGTTCACACTGCTGCGGTGATGAGATCGGATGTGATTCGCACCGCACTGCAGTGCAAATCACATCCGATCTCTGTGCGATGCGAGTTCAGCCATACAGGTAGTTTGGATGAATTTGCATCGCATCCAGCCCAAACTCGCACAGGACCCTTTTTTTGGTCCGCAGCAGAATCAGATCGCATGGGTGTTGACACTCCCAGCAGTTCGCATAGGGCAGTGTGAACTGCCGCCGGGAGGCATGCGATACGGGAACCCGCAGCGAATTCGCAGCGTTCCCGCATCGCAGCAGTGTGAACCCAACCTAAAGGTAACCAGCCAGCTTCTGTTAACGGTAAGTATCAAGTATTGTCCAATGGCTAATTTTTTCCTGAAATAAGAGGTGCTGGCCACTGTCTATACCAGTTCCCCTTTCTCAGTTCAGTTTTATTCACCTAAACTTGTATGTCTGGATGAACCAACATGTTTATTTTAAGGCTTAACACAAGCCAAAACATTCTATTTAGCTTTGCGTAGTGTAAGGAATTGTTAAAACATCTGTAAGTGTTTTTATTGCCGTCTTTGACCCTACTGGGGAGACCTCCCATTAATTTCTTTGCCAAAAGCAGATAACGAGCAAGAGAAAATCTCTCCAAAAGGGAGACAGTACTTTTTAGTAGAGTGGTAAGGGTTATAGCCTCTGTCTCAAGCACATGAATTGAGAGAAAATCATTAGATGCAGTGGCTGCATTTGTTTTCTTTTTGTAGGCTTTTGTCCCTCTGTTTTCACCTGGTGATCTGACCAGTAACACACCTCCTGTATTAGGGTGCCTACACTCTGGGTGAAGGACCAACAGACACACCTTTAGATAGCTGCATTGTCAGTTTGGGATAAGGGTAGTGTTAGAAGCCAACTAACCTTTTAAGCAGTTTGGGAAACAGTTTTGTGGATAAAGGTTTTACATAAATAAATAAAAGCTGATCATAGTAAGCACCTCTCTCTGTGTTAATAGTTTGTCTCAACCCCCTAACTGCTACATCTACGGGACAGATTTCTCTGTTGAAGAATATCAGACTTACTGCCAGGATCACCTAGTAAACAAATAAGGAAATAAAGCCTAAAACAAAACAAAAACAAAACAAAAAAACAATGCAGCCACCACATGTAAGAATCAGTAAGCTGTAATATATTAAATGTTTGCTTTTAGCTTTTCAGCTTTAAAGTGCAGTTTCACCCAAAAATGGAACTTCCTCTTTAAGTACTGGTGATCCCCGACATGCCACATTTGGCATGTCATTTTTTTGGGGCGGGGGGAGCGGGTACCCAGTTTTGACAGGCACCCAGCTCCCACTTCCTCCTGTGGTGCCAGAAGGAAGTTCACCTCTCCCCCCCCTCCCTACAACCTTCTGGGACACCTCACAGGTTCCAGAAGATTGGCTGAATCAGCATTATGGTGGCTCTCAAAGAGCCAGTTGTATCTGCCATGGTGTTCTGTCTGAACAGTCTCCAATAAAGTATTTTGTGGATGATACCAGGGGTGTGTGACCGTCCTTCTCAACTGACATAGAATTGTATTATTCTCATAAAAATTATAAGCAGGTGTCAAGAGACCCCCACCCTCCCTTACATCACAGTGCACCCTCTGTTTTCTTCTCCTGCTGCTAAGAAGAAGCTGGGGGCGGAGCTAGGAGGCAGCAAGTTCCGGGTCTAGAGGAGAACCAGAGGAGGGCAGGAGCCAGCTGCAGGAGTGTGCTGAGACCAGGGGAGGTGGACATGAGGGGCTGCTGCGGCTGCACAGAAAGACACAGGATCTGTAGGAGGAGTTCTGTCCTCCACTCTGATGCCGACTGCTGAGACAAGGGAGTAGAGACAAGCTTCTCCATGGCTGCATGGAGAAGTGCAGGATCTAACAGAAGAGTTCTGTCCTTCTCTTTGCTGCCATCTGCTGACACAAGGTGGGGATGGAGAAAAGGGGGGTGCAGGAGATTTGCGAGGGCCACATGAAATGGCCTGGCAGGCTGGATTTGGCTCTCGGGCCTTGTGCCATGTGCTATAGACATCTATGACTATGACGGTGGCTGGGGTGAAATGCGTCAGTGGGGCATGGCTTGCGAAGGAGAGCTGTCTGAGGCCATTTCACATTGATATCCACACTTCAGTTGGGTCAGGAGTGCAGCTTTCTTAATGCCCTGTACACACGACCGGACTTTCCGGCAGAAAAGGTCAGACGGAATGATTCTGTCGGACATTCCGAAAGTGTCTGGGCTTCATCTGACTTTTTCTTTCTAAAATTCTGACAGACCTAAAAATAGAACATGTTTCAAATCTTTACACCGGAACTCCGCCGGAACCAGTTCCTATCGAGAAAACTGCTCCTTTGTATGCTGTTCCGACAGACCAAAAATGACGCAAGGGCAGCTATTGGCTACTGTCTATTAAACTTCCTTTTTCTAGTCCCATCGTACGTTCTAAACAATCAAACTTTGGTGTGATCGTGTTTAGGTGAGTCCATTTCGGCGGAACTCCATCGAAAAGTCCTTCAGAGTTCAGTCCAACGAGAAGTCTGCTTGTGTGTACGTGACATTAGTGTACAATGGATCCATCACTGGCATATGAATGAACACACTAGCTGGCACCCCTATTTCTGAGGACCAAAGTGATTGGCTTTCTCCATGTGCTTTGAGTGGTGCTCCAAGTTTAACCATTGGTTACAGTGGATACCAATGCACCATACTAAACCAAATTTACCCTTTATTTACCCTTTACCAACCACTCCTCTTCTTTTTGAACAGCAAAACTGACACCCATGCCTAGGAATATTAAAAATGTGAGAAAAAAATAAATAAATTGTGATTTCAGGTTAGTAGATCCTATTAGATTGTAAACCCTCTTAAAGCGGGAGTCCGCTGGGGGTCCAGCATTTTTTTTTAAAAAAGCCAGCAGCTACAAATACTGCAGCTGCTGACTTTTAAAATAGTGACACTTACCCGCCCAGTGCGCCCGCAATGTCGGCACCCGAAGCCGAACTCTCGATCGTCTCTCGGGTGCTGCCGCCGCCATCTTGGGTATGGAAATCAGGAAGTGGAGCCTTTCGGCTTCATTTCCCGGTTCCCTACTGCGCATGCGCGATTTGCGCTGCGCAATAAGGATGGTCCCCGCTGTCTCTGGGATCCATGTGTTTCCCAGCAGGCAGTGGGGGACTTTCGGAAATGGGCGCAGATTCTGCGGAAAGGGGCGTACCTTCTGCAGAATCTACGCCGGAAGTGGGTGCAGATACCTGTACTGTACAGGTACCTGCTCCCCCCTCCCCCCTGAAAAGTGCCAATTGTGGCGCCGGAGGGGGGGAGGATTCCAATGAGCGGAAGATCCACTTTAGGGTGGACCTCCACTTTAATCCTTTTGTATTTTATTGTATTATAACTGTATTTTCTCCTTTTTATATTGTAAAGCGCTGCGTAAACTGTTGTCCTTATATAAATTCTGTATAATAATAATAATAATCTTAACAATTTACATTTAAGTCTTCACTACACTAGTATGAATATACCTTTTTGTAAAAAAATTATATATATATATATTATATATTTAGATGCCATAAAATCTATCTTTAAAACTTCTTTCTAGCGGCAAATGTATTACTAATGAATGTTCTCTAGAATGCATTGTATGTCTACTTTTTACCCAGTCTTTATTTTGTTTATTTGTTTAACAGCATGTCTCCTAATCTGTCAGGCTGTACCTTATCAGCTTCAGGCAAACTCAGCAGGTGATGTTTCACTCAACACAGAGCAGGGGGTTTCTAACAGTAGGTAGTTTTTCAGGGTTAATTAGAAGCTTCATTGAGGATAGGTAAAAAAAAAAAAGATGCACGGGGGATGGGACATTGTGGGCCAGCAAAAGGAAGTCACTTTACTTGCATGTTTAGTGTAGATGAGAAAGGGGTTTTATTTTCGTCACATTACACACTGCATGCTAAAGTGGGAAGTGCTCCAGTGTTTTGTATATTGCACCAAGGTGCTTAAAGAGGAGTCCTTAGAATGCCACATTCTACCTGCATAGAGCATTGATCTGTCCTGAGGATTTCATTTCTGGGGTGGGTTTGTGGTTTCTACTCATTTGATGTCCTGGTTTGGATGGATTTCTTCCCCATGGAATGCGAAGTGGAATATCTTCTAACAAGAACCTGATATCGTTCAAAGGTTTTTGCTTAGCACTAAGTGGCTTCTTGGGCCTGGTCCCCAGCCAAACTGTGGAGCGATTACATCACTTGGGGACGTTGAGCTGTTGCATTGATGTCACATGGTAAGTCAAGAGTGGTTTTCTGCCAAAACTTCAGAGAAGTATTTTACATTTCAGTCTTCCAGCTACACAAATGAAAACACGGAAATATAACAACAACAATTTTCTTAGTAACTAATGAGTAAATTGAGGAATATCATCTAGAAAAAAAAATGTACATTCTGGTAATACCGTAAAAAAAAAAAAAATTGTGCTACTACAATTACATTTAATGGTAATATGCCTCAAGAAAAAACATCTTTTGAACAGAATGTTCAGAAATGCAGGGTAGGTTCTGTAACTATTAGTGTTTGGGCTAAGCAATATATAATTTCTGCAACAGAGAGATGATCTTATTTACTGAGCTTTCCAGCACATATTGTTAATTGGATGGCAGATATTTTCATTTCTCCCTGTTTATCTTGGAAAAAATGTGAAAATGTGTTGCAAAGAGGAGAACATTTTGTTTAACATGATGTGTGAGCTATGTGGTCATTTAAAATATCCTACACACTAAGTGCAAACACATCATTTCATTAGGCTGGATTATATTTCAAATGTAACAAAAACGAAGTCTTGTGAAATTATGCTTCATTTGGCACATTTGTTTTCCAAATATTTTACTGAAACAGAAATATGTTTATTTATCCTGCCAATCACATCTGTCCTAACATTTCTGTGCGAGTGATGCCAATATATAGCTTATATGGCATGACTACATGTTTTTGGTAAAGTTGAATTCCAGTCTAGATCTAACTAAGCTTAAATCTGCTCCCACCCCTTCCTAACTCCTATTCTAACTACCCTGTGGAAGGAAGATGCTTTTTCTTACCTATTCTCAGGGCACTCCAGCCTGGTCATGTTGCCGGCTCCCAGCAGTCGGCTTCAGGGGAAAGGAGGGACAGCCGACAACCGTAAGCCCCATAATAAGCCTAGGGGTGACGTCACCACCCAGGCAATCCAGCTGATGGGGAGCTCAAGTAACCAGACTGGAGGGCCCTGAGAATAGATAAGAACTAGCCTCTTCCTTTTATAGGTAGTTCGTATAATGCTACGTACTAGACATGTACGAATAGTTTTGAACGAATTAAAAAATTTGTACGAATTTCTGGAAATTCGTACATTCGTGAGGATCCGAAATACAAATTTTTATGCATACGAATTTTGGATCATTTATCATAACAAACTTTCATTATTGTTACGAAAAGTTAATGAAACTAAAGGTTAAAAACCCATGAAGTCAGCACAGTACAGGGATGGTGGGAGCCCCTCATAATGATAAATTTATTATAATGAACTTTTGTTGTTGTTACGAAAAGTTTACGAACCTAATGAAAAGTTGTATTTCATACGAATCCGAATTGAATTTCGGCCACAATTTATGAATTAATTTTAATACAAAACAGAATGGAATGAAACAAAACAAATGTATTGATGGCACACATGTCTACCGTGTACACACGACCAGACTTTCCAGCAGACTAGGTCAGAAGGGATTAGTCCATCGGACAATCCGATCGTGTGTGGGCTAGTCCGATCGTTTTTCGAATAAAAAAATCAGACGGACCTAGAAATAGAACATATTTCAAATCTATCCGACTCATTTTCCGATGGACTAAAATAGGGAAAACCGTTGGACCAAATACGACACAAGGGAAGCTATCGGCTACTGGCTATTGAACTTGTTTAAAATTAACTGACTTACGAACTGACTTAGTTCGCGTGTGGCCAAGTCCGTAAGAACTCCGCCCAAAGTTCGTCGGGAAGACCTTCGGACCTAGCCGGTCGTGTCTACGCGGCATAAGCGCTACTAGGAGGGTGGAAGCCATTTTAGGTTAAGTTAGATCTAGACTAGAATTCCACTGTAAGCATAAATAGTCACTGCTCACAGTATGTTTCAGTTCTCTTATTAAGAAAATGTGCTATGTGGTTTGTGTAATGTTCTCATTTATGTACTATAATGCTGTGCTTACTATCATTTTTATTTTATTTTAAAACTTATTTAACTATTAGGCTATGTGATGGGTACTCTAAGGGGTCTGCTTATGGTTTGCCAGCATTTCCCTAGAGTCTTATCTGTCAGTAGAGTTCCCTGGCAGTTGAACATATAACTATATACTATATCTAAATGTTGGATGTCCACAGATATCAACTTAAGCTGGCCAGAGGCATTAGAGAGAAGTCAGATGTGCATGTACAGTCCAATGATAATTACTCCTGCGCCCTGATTAGGGCAATAGAAAAGGGAAACATAGTACAGATAGTTCCAGCACCCTGGAAAACAGTACCAGACAGAGCTTTCTAACCTGCCTGCTGTTTTATTCCCTGAGAACAAACTTTCAGTGCTGTCAATCGCTGTTCTGTAGACCAGAGGTGGCAAAATCAATTTAATTGTGGCCTTTCAACAGCACTATGATTGTAGCTGTAGCTTGTGTTTGACACATGTGCTCTAGACACTGAATTCTCACAGATCCAGACAAAAAAAAGGTCAGATTTGGAGACCTTTAACTTGAGCCCATACTTTACAGAACAGTTGAATGGGAAAACACAATCCTACATCCCAACAATAATTTCTTTCAGATGGTTTATAAATATGCATGTTTCAATAAACATATTAAGCATATTAATGCCAGTGGATGAAGGTGAGAGTGAAGGTAAAAGAAATAAAAAATTTACAAAATTAATCTAACATGGCGGCCGCTGGCCAAGCGCATCAGTTTCCCATTGTACGCCTCCTATGGCTATTTAAAGGGCCGGTGTACAGCTACTGCAATTTGCGGGAATTAATCAACCTGCCGGAGTATAATGGCGGCGGCTGGTTGGCAAGTGGTTGAAGTAGCAATAGCAAAATATGCCCCGGTCATGAAGGGGGTAAAACCTTCCAAAAGGTCAACTGGTTAAAATATAAATATTTATGATATAAATATCATATACAAACATTATATACAACTGGGCCTTCCTTCTTCTTGCCACAAAGAGGTAAAGAAGTACCTCACACATGTACATGGTCCATCAACAAAGTCACAATATACTTTGTGGAGTCTTGCTGCCTGTAATTCCCATTGAGACATTTGTGTGTCTATTGCTACCCAAGCCCTTCTAAATACATTTTATTTAAACACTGATAAAATACAGTAAATCTCTAATATCCAAGTATCTTGTTAAAAACGTGTAGTTAACAACATTTGCTAAAAAATAACTCTCTTTATCTTATCTCTTTATGTAAAGGAGGACATCAAATGAAAGTCAACTGACTAGTATGTTGTGTTTTTAGTTCCATTTGTAATGAGGATGTGATGATTAGTAAACTGGAATGATAATGAGTTCCTCTATTATGGAAATATATAGGTGTCTCAAAAAGGCATTTGTTTGCTATTTGAAAAGGTCTAGTAAACAGAAGATGTGATAAATACATTAGCTCCTACAAATATAAACCAAAGTTGACCTTATGAAAAACGTATTTAAAAAAAAAAAAAGGACAGATATGCTGCAATCTAATGGTGGAAATACAGCTTTGTAAACAAAAAAATGTAGAAAACATCATGTTTTGGATCATACTGTCCTCAAACCTGGACTATCTTGTGCAATATTTGAAGCATACGTTTAAGGAGAAATAGTCTCCTTTTCCAAAGTATTAAATGAACCTGCATACCTCAAGTGTGATTCCTTGAATCAGCATACTGTGCTTTGAATTTTTGGCATTTTTACATCACAGAATATCTCCTCTACGTTTTCTATGCACTGTCCTGCCAAACATTTCCAGCAGGGCCAGTAAGTCTGCTGTGAAGCTGGGTTCAATTTGGAGTGTTTATTTGAAAATATCACTGACTAGTAACTGCTGGATTCCATTAATAGGTATTTTGCAAGTAGTGCTAGAATTCTAACATTTTATTTGTGATATAGTATGTATGTATAAATATACACACATGTACAGTTTATATACTGTGTATGTATATAAATACATAGTAGATTTTTTTATATTGCTTGAACATATTAGAAAAATGACTGTGCAACATTCTACTCCTGATACAAAATGCTCTACTTTTATAAAGGCCTGCTACAAAAAGCAACGCAAGTCATAAATTGCATACAGTCTTCAGGTCAGTGTACCACAATGCTGTTTTCCCCAAATACAGAATGTCTCAGTTCATTTTTTAAAACCCAGTGTTATGGGGAGGGAAGATGAGTGGTACACCCCAGCCATCCCACCAATTCCACCCAGTGGCCATCACTCATCAAAAGGGGTCCAGATGGCACACTATGTGCCCACATAAACAGACTCCTGCAGGGTTGGAGAATTGTGGTAGGGGTAGATGTTCGAGATGGCCAGAGAAAGACAGAATGGTGGGGGAAAGTACAGCGGCTAGAAGAGAGAGTAGACTCTTATTTCTGTGACTCAGCTCAGAAAACAGACATCTCTGGACAGCCTAATAAAGATCTTGGCAACTATGTGGGCAGTGTGGGCTCAAGGGGCAACTGCTTTGGGCCCCACAACATTCACTGGGCCAAGGGCAGCTGCCTGCTTTGCCCCATGTTAAAGACGGCTCTGGTTAGGGCTCGGGCCGCTCGAGCCCCCTGGGCCCCCTACATGTGTATTGGCTGCCCCGCCGCTGACATCCCTGGGTACACCTTTGGGGTCAAACATTTTGTAATGAATGCTTTCTGGGACATAACCTTCACTTTGTCTTAATACAAACAAATAATTTTGCCATGAGATTAAATACATAATGATCCTTTTACCTTGGTATACTGTATACACTGGGGAGAGAAGAATGTTTATCCAGTTTCCGACCACCTCCTGTAGATTTACTGTTACAGGGCGGCAGCTGTGCACAGAAATTATATATATAATATATATATATATATATTTAACCCCTTGATCGTTCTAGATGTTAACCAACCCCTTCCTGCCCAGTGTCATTAGTACAGTGACAGTGCATATTATTAGCACTGATCACTGTAATAATCTTACTGTTGATGTCAGTGGCAGTTAGTTCCCCCCAGCGTCAGTTAGTGTCAAATTGCTCACCGCACTATTGTAGTCCCGTTATAAGTCGCTGATCGCCACCATTACTAATATAAATAAATATAAATTCCAGTATACAGTTGTGGTCATAAGTTTACATACCCTGGCAGTATTTATGATTTCTTGGCCATTTTCTTGACCCTGAAAAAGTTTACATACCCCAGTTCTTAATACCATATATTGCCCCTTTTAACATCAATGAAAGCTTGAAGTCTTTTGTGGCATTTGTGGATGAAGCTCTTTATCTTCTCAGATGGTAAAGCTGCCCATTCCTCTTGGCAAAAAGTCTCCAGTTCCTGTAAATTCTTGGGCTGTCTTGCATGACATGCACGTTTGAGATCTCCCCAGAGTGGCTCAATGATATTAAGGTCAGGAGACTGAGATGGCCACTCCAGAACCTTCACTTTATTCTGCTGTAGCCAATGACAGGTCGACTTGGCCTTGTGTTTTGGATCATTGTCATATTGGAATGTCAAAGTATGCCTTTGATAACATACTGCATTCATCTTGCCATCAATTTTGACCAAATTCCCAAAGTGTAGCTCATACATCCCAAAAACATCAGCGATCCACCTCCATGTTTCACAGTAGAAATGGTGTACTTTTCATAATAGGCCTTGTTGACTCCTCTCCAAATGAAGCAATTTTGGTCTCATCACTCCAAATGACTTTGTGCCAGAAGGTCATAGGCTTGTCTCTGTGCTCTGTGCTGTTTGGCATATTGTAAATGGGATAATTTGAGGCATTTGCGTAGTAATGGCTTTCTTGTGGTGACTCGTCCATGCAGCCCATCTTTCTTCAAGTGCCTCCTTATTGTGCATCTTGAAACAGCCACACCACATGTTTTCAGAGAGTCCTGTATTTCACCTGAAGTTATTAGTGGGTTTTTCTTTGCGTTCCGAGCAATTTTCCTGGCAGTTGCGGCTGAAATTTAGTTGGTCTACCTGACCGTGGTTTGGTTTCAACAGAACCCCTCATTTTACACTTCTCGATTAGCGTTTGAACACTGCTGATTGGCATTCTCAATTCCTTGGATATCTTTTTATATCCCTTTCCTGTTTTATACAGTTCAACTACCCTTTTCTGCAGATCCTTTTGACAATTCTTTTCCATTCCCCATGACTCACAATCCAGAAATGTCAGTGCAGCACTGGATGAAAGATGCAAGGGTCTGTCAGGAGTCCAGAAATGCATTGACCTTTTATACACACACTAATTACAAGCAAACATATCACAGGTGAGGATGGTTACTTGTGTGCATGTTATCAGGCCAAAACCACCAGGGTATTTAAACTTTTGATCAGGGTCATTTGGGTAGTTTCTGTTGTCATTATGATTTAAAAAGAGTAAACACAGTTGATTGATAATAAATGGCTTCAGCCAAACACTAACCATGAGCAAAATAAATGTTTTTGTGTTATCATTCATATTCTCAGAAAAATGGACAAGAAATTATTAATTCTGCCAGCGTATGTAAACTTAGGACCAGAAATGTATATCCCATAGTTTGTAAATGCTATAGCATGCACACAAATCTCAGCTGGTCCCTGCTAAACTGTCTAAGATTTCAGCCATCTATGCCTGGCTTAACTGCCTCATACCCACAAATTTACCATGATTACCTTTTCTCTTATCCATCTGCATCTCCAGGCTCAATCACAGTGAGCAACATCGATACACAGGCTGGATTCCTACATGTAAGAAAGCCTTTTAAGACCCAACAGTCAATCATGAGCCCCTATCTTTACATTGATACTGTGTTATAATAGCTTTAGTATTGGTCAATATGATTCCAGAAACATTATACCATTACTATACGTGCACAGGGGCAACCGGACTTACAGCGCGACTTTGCAAGGAGATTTGGAGGCGACTTCAGCACAACTTTGGGCAACTTGGTGACTTAAAGCTGTTTGAGGACAGGCAACTTTAGCTGTGGCCAATCACAGAATAATTAGCTCTGTGGGAGAGAGGGGGTTGCCTGGGTAAACGTGGGAAGTACCTGGGTAAATTATTTTCTTTTTCCTGTAAAGTCCCTTCAATATAGATGGAAATCCGACTTAGAGGCAACTTCCATTGAAAGCTATGGATACAAGTTGGGGAGGGGGTTGCCTGGGTAAACGTGGGAAGTACCTGGGTAAATTATTTTCTTTTTCCTGTAAAGTCGCTTCAATATAGATGGAAATCCGACTAAGAGACAACTTCCACTGAAATCTATGGGTACAAGTTGCCTAGAAGTTGCTTTGAAGTAGCACAGGAACCTTTTCTGAAGTCAGAGCAACTTCAGTAGTGTACATTAAGATGTCTCTCATTTACTTCTATGGCATTTCATACGTCCAGCAACCTGGGGGCGACTTAAGGACTTACAAGTCGGATTCCAAATCGCTGTAGTGTGAACCCGCACTACCTGTATGCCATTTTGTAAACATTACCTAAATAATTTCTTAAGTGCTCTGAATCCAAACATTGCCTTCAGGTCTTTTGCTCTAATGAGATTGACAGTCTGACACAGCATCTTACGAAGGCAAAGTAATTTTCACCTCAAGCAACTAATTAAATCACATGGGAAATAATGTCCTTTTCTTTTCATATGGCTGAAACTAAGGCTATATTTGTAAATGCCTTTTGCATACCCACTCATGTCACATGTGCACACATTTTAAATAGTTATTTCTGCTAGCTTTACCCATACCCAGGAAGAGTCTTTGGTTTCAAATGTTCTTCTAAAATCTGGTTCTCAGAACTGATGAATAGCGTAATGCATTTTCTGTATGTAAATTTTAGATTTTTTTTCAGCTTTAACCACTACAGATCCGCGCTATTGCCAAATGACGGCATTAGCGCGGACCTACATTTCCGGGACTACGTCTATTGACGTCGTCCCGGATACGAGCGGCCTGCGCGCCCCCTGAGGGGCGCGCGCGGCGCGCTCTGTGATCGGCGAGTCCGTGAGACTCGCCTGATCACCGATCCGTGCAAGGGGTCGATCCCGACCCCTTATCACGTGATCAGCTGTCAGCCAATGACAGCTGATCATGTGATAGAACGGAGCCGGTAATCGGCTATTATTCCTCCTCGCGCTGACAGCGCGAGGAGAGAAAAAAAAAGCTGATCACCGGCGGCCGTGATCGGGACATCAGTCCCGATCACGGCCAGCAATACAGCTGACCACCTGCCCCCTGCCAGTGCCCACCTGCCCACCGCCGTGCCATCCTGAATAAAAGTAAGTGCCCCCCATCAGTGCCCCCCATCAGTGCCCATAGTGCCCACAGTGCCACCTACAGTGCCACCCACAATGCCACCCGCAGTGCCACCAACAGTGCCACCCACAGTGCCCACAATCTGCCTCAAAGGTGCTGCGACCCAGTGCCGCCCATCAGTGCCCAGCAGTGCCGCCCATCAGTGCCCAGCAGTGCCGCCCATCAGTGCCCAGCAGTGCCACCTATCAGAGCCACCTATCAGTGCCACCTATCAGTGCCCATCAGTCCCATCTATCAGTGGTACCTATCAGGGCCCATCCGTGCCACCCATCCGTGCCACTTATCCGTGCCACCCATCCATGCCATCTTATCTGTGTCCATCTTTGCCCATCAGTGCCGCCTTATCTGTGCCCATCGGTGCCGCCTTATCTGTGCCTATTAGTGCCGCCTTAACTATGCCTATCAGTGCCCACCAGTGCAGCCCATCAGTGCCCACCAATGCAGCCCATCAGTGCCCACCAATGCAGCCCATCAGTGCCCACCAATGCAGCCAACAGTGCCGCCTAATCAGCGCACTTCAATGAAGGAGAAAAATGACCCGTTTGCAAAATTTTATAACAAACTATTAAAACATGATTTTTTATTTTTTATTTTTTTGCATCTTTTTTTGTTTGTTTAGCAAAAAATAAAACTCCGAGCTGTAACTAAATACCACCAAAAGAAAGCTCTATTTGTGGGAAAAAAATGATAAAAATTTCATTTGGGTACAGTGTTGTATGCCCGCGCAATTGTCATTCAAAGTGCATCAGCGCTGAAAATTGGTCTGGGACTGAGGGGGGTTTAAGTGCCCAGTAAGCAAGTGGTTAAAGAGCTCTGGGGCTTTTGGGCTTTTTCCCTTGGCAGAGGGTGTGGATCTGGGAGTTTGTCACTAAGCCGATATAATGCCATATAATGCCTTAGACTTCCCTGTGGAACAAACACCACACGGTCATATAGACAACATACTCATAGCTTTTAACTGTCCCTGGTCTTGAGAGACTGTTTCTCATTCAGAAGAAAGTATCTATCCTTATTTCCTTCTCATTTGTCCCTCATATATGTCTGATCTATATAGTTGTAAAAATGTACTACTTATCTATCAAAAAGTGTTTCCCAGTGCTAAAGCTCTCATCCCATTTATAAATTGCTGCATTTGTAAATTTCAAAAGCCAATATAAAGAAATAGTAGTGGTAAAAAAGTACTTGTGTGTTTAACCAATCATTTTTTTTGTACAATTCTTCTTTAAGGGGAAAGGTGGTGCATCCTATGCCTACATTACTTTTGATCCATTTGGAAAAGGCCTTGTATCAATAAAAAGAAAGACTTTCTATGAAAGGCTGTGGTGCTGAGTTCCTAGAGTTCAGCTTTAGATTATCACATAGAATTTATTGTACACGCCTACCTAAATGACGTCTGACTTTCTATGTTAGCTCTTGATTTAAGATAACGTGTTTTATCTGGTCTGCTTACTAGAAGTCATTATTTATAAATGCACTGGCAAGTCTTTTTTATACCCTCTAACTGCCTACCCTTTGGCAACACAGGGAGAAGAACAGTCGAAAATGAAGGAGCAACTAGGGCAAGCTTTTGTTTGCCCAGTGGTTCCCCTGGTATTCAGCAATAGGGCAAGAACAGCAATAGGGCAAGAAAGGGGAGCGTTAAGGGCTAAAGGGAAGAAGTAAGTAATGTCTACAGCAGTGGCGACCCGTGCATTGTGGCCCACAATGCATGGGCACCATCCCCCCATCACTGCTGCCACCTCCCTATCCATGTGCCCGGCCCCTTTCAGGAGCCCGGGTGCATGGATTCCTATGGCAGGGGGGGCGGGGGTATTTTTCTTTTTTGAATAACCTCATTAGAGCTAGAGGCTCTAATAGGCTTGAAAAAGGGCAAATTGCGTGGCAATAGTTAATTAATTTTTGTTATTTTCACATTACGGTGCCTTCCCGCCAATCAGAAGGCATGCCAGTGAGGCCTGTTTCCAGACTGGCCAAAGTGCCAGGCGATGCGGATGCCCAGTGCTTTGGCGGAAGAGGAGACACAGAGCGGAGCAAGCATGAGGAGCAGACAGCGAAGCCGCCGCTGCTGCCTGCTGCCCACACTGGAGGAGACACAGGAGGAGAGGAAACCACAAACCGGTAAGTGACGGACCTCCCACGGGGGTGTTGTTAGTGCCGTGAGCCCCGCACTGGTGGGGGAGGTGTGTGTGCTGTCAGTGCCATGAGCCCCACGCGGGGGGGATGGGGGGTATTGCTGTCAGTTTTTTTTATACCGTATCTGTAATGCTGGTCTATATACCGTATTTTTAAGGCTGGGCTATATACTGTATCTGCAATGCTAACCTATATACCGTATCTTTAATGCTGGGCTATATACCGTGTCTGTAATGCTGAGCTATATACTCCTTCTCTAATGTTGGGCTATATAGCGTATCATTACTGCTGGGCTATTCATTATATCTGAAATGCTGAGCTATATACCCTATCTGTAATGCTGACCTACATACTCTGATCTGTGAGGCTGAGCTATATATTCTGTCCTGTGTTTCTGGGGTTGTATACTCTGCCCTGTGATGCTGAGCTGTATACTTCTGACACTATGGGTGGAAGCAAGTGGAATACAGGTGGAAGCAAGGGGTGGGGTTAATTAGAAGTGGGAGGGGGAAAAAAAGAAGGGCGAGGTCTGGTGACCACCCCATCCTAAAACTTCACCAGCCGCCACTGATCTACAGACTTTTTCCAGAGGGCATTTCAACCACTGTACACCCACAGCTGTACTTTTTCTTGATGGTGGTAGGGATTTCACAGCTGCTCATCACACCTCCGCTAGTTGAGAATTAATTGTGCTGGCAAAATCATCACCTCCTGACGCCTCTCTTCCATTTCTTAGTCCAAACAAACCCACAACATTAAGGAAGGATTGAAGCTCCAATTTTTTAACAGGGCACGCCTGTGATGGAATCTCTGCTTTTAGGGCTGTTGCTGCCATCAAATTGTGCTGCCAGTGGAAAAATGTTTTACCCTGCAAACCCTAAGGGTTGTAGCTCTAATTTTTTTGCACCTCCCCATGGTTTATGCCATCAAAAGGTGATGCCACAGGACATCTTTACCCACCTAAACTTCTGGGTACTGTAGTTGTATTTTTTTTTTTTAGGAAGATTGTCGCTGTTTGCACTGCTATCAAGTTGTGGTGCCAACGGCCAATTGTTGTTCCACCATATTTGAGGACTGTAGCTCTATTTTTTTAAGAAGACAGCTGTCTGTGCCTTGTGTCTCAACTATAAGAACATGTGTGTTCCCGTGCATTTTTGGTGCGTTCCAGTGCGTTTTTGATGCTTTTTACAGCGTTCCAGTACAGTCCAGTGCAGGAAAAATGCAGCATGTTTTTTTTCCGGAACTGGAACGCACTGCAACTGCAAGCACTGGTGTGAATTATGCCATTGAGAGCCAAATAACCTACTTTCTATGTGTTTTTGATGCAGAAAATAAAACGCACTGGACTGCATGTGGTGTGATTTGGCCTTCAGGGTTCATTTCTTGCAGTAAAATATATGAATTTTAATGCATGAAAACACATTTTAAAGGAGCCCATGTACAGTACATGTGAAACTAAATGACTGATTTCTGAACACGCTTCATAAAATTAGGGGTTGCTATCACTTTGCAAAGTGCTTGGTGGTGGGCTTGCTCACAGTATGAAGCACTTATCCACGTTAATGCCTGTGCAGCTTTCTAGTTTGAAGATGATCTACTACTACTACTATTACATACTACTGCATGGAAGTCAGGGAGAATAGGCTCAAGCCACACCACATCTTGTTCGTCACAGTAGCAGGCAAGATGGTGCCCACTTTCCCTACACTTGAGAAGGCAGACCACTTTAGACTCAAAGGACCCTCAAAGTGAACCCACCATACTTCATACAAGATTGTCCTTAGCTCAAGGGGACTTGAAACACTTTGTGGAGCTTTACCAAAGCACTGGATAAAATGTCCAGTATAAAACATCGAACAGATCTGCTCATAAATAATATATAGCAATTTATATAGCAAATAAAAAAATATAGCATATGCATTTGCTTCACCAGCCATGTTGTACTTTTAATGGGATTAAACTCTTTCTTTTCAATCTGCAGCTGCTGTAATTTTCTGTAAATTTTAATTTAATATTGTGCCTAAAAGCAAAACTTCACTTAATTGCTGTAATCCCCAGCTACACCTGCTTACCTTATCTTTACCACTTCCTGATAACTCCATTTGGTTACTACCCACTTTTCTGGCACTTTTTGCTTACAAGGTTAAGTCTAGGTTCACACTGACTGCGGGTTAGAAATCATGCTAGTTCAGCTGAACTCGCACAATTTCATACCCGCATGTCAGTTCCGACTTCGCGAGTGATTTCTGAGACATTTGTGTAGGTTCCTGCACAGACATATATGCAAATCGCACCCCAAAGTTACTAAAAGTAGTACAGGAACTACTTTTGGGAATCGGTACAGTGCTGCAAAGTCAGTGTCGCACCGATTCGTGCGGTTCCATTGCTGGTAATAGCTGCAAGCCAAATCAAATTGCAAGCCAAATCGCATAAATGTGAACCTAGTCTAAATCAGTATTAAAATTACTTAAAGTGGTTGTAAACCCTTACAAACCACTTTGACCTACAGGTAAGCCTAGATTAAGGCTTACCTGTAGGTCCAAGAAATATCTCCTAAACCTATACGGTTTAGGAGATATTTACCTGAAGACAGCCACCACTGTCTACGGCACATGCGTCGTAAACAGCGGTGCGCAGGTGCACTGGGCAAGCCTCAGATCGCGGCGATATGCCTCGAGTGTCGGCTACCGTGCGCATGCGTGGGAGTGACGTCATCGCTGCTCTGAAGAATCACAGCACCGGAGCAGCGAGACCCACCAAGAAGATGGACGCTCGGAACTACAGGGGACAGCGGTGACATTGCTGGCTCCTGTGTCAGGTAAGTGACACATAATGGGCTACTATGCAATGCATAGTAGCCCATTATGCTTTACCTTTACATGGAGACAAAGAGGAAGTAAACCCATCAGGGTTTACTTCCTCTTTAACTATAATTGTATGTAAATAGTGGCAAAACAAGTTTAAAAATGTATAAAAGGAAAAAGATAAATAAATAAAATTGACCCCAAACTATTATAGTTTCCATTTAGGTTAGCCTGTTGTTTTGACATCTATTGAAAGCATATTAGTTTACATTAAAGATGAACTCCAAGAACTACCCTCTTTTTTTTCTACTAAACCCAGTATTATGAAAATAGTTCATCCCCCAGTGCCCACAGCTTATAAATCTTTTTTATACATTAAAATACTGCCACTTGGCTGATCTGTATACTGTGATAAACTGCAGGGTCTGTCTGAGTGCTGAGTGTTCAGGTAGGAGGAGATTTCCACTACAGCCTGTGTCCTCATGCTGTTATGGGATTATGGTTTACTGTTGTGGGTTTAGTCACACTTAAACCTCTAACATTGATCCTTCATATCTTACATCCGGAGGGCTGCTGGGTGTGCAGAAATTATACTGAACGCAGAGAGTCACCCTCTCGCACCTCCACCATTCAGAGAATGTATTTTTCTCATCAAACTGAGGGTATTTTTTGATTGGATGATGGGGTAAGGTCAGGCAGGTGACATCACAATCTCCTCCTGATCCAATTGGAAAAGGCCTTGTATCAATAAAAAGAAAGACTTTCTATGAAAGGCTGTGGTGCTGAGTTCCTAGAGTTCAGCTTTAGATTATCACATAGAATTTATTGTACACGCCTACCTAAATGACGTCTGACTTTCTATGTTAGCTCTTGATTTAAGATAACGTGTTTTATCTGGTCTGCTTACTAGAAGTCATTATTTATAAATGCACTGGTAAGTCTTCTGAATGTATATTCTTTATGCTATATCTAGAGTAAAACTCCTTGCAGACTGATATACATGCAAACATACTTGAAATATTGTGTAGGTAAAAAAAAACTGCCTTAAAGCTCAAATCCAGAAATTTTGAAAAAACACACACACACAGCAACTGTTAAATGTTTGTTATACATAGGGGTGCACAGTGCAAGCTCTTTGATTTACCTTATACCCCAGCCAGTCGCAGCACTGGAGGGACCTGCTGGAGCCAGGTGTAAGGCAAATATTTACCCTTTCTATGCACCCATGAACATAATGAGCATTTATTTTTTTACTGTGCTGGGGGGGGGGGGGGTCACAATGGTGTTTTTTTTTAATTGGGGAGTTAGACTTTGTACACTGGGACTCATAAACGGACGTTTTTTGGAGTTTGGGCATTTTTTTTTAACAGTCCATAAACTCCACTCTATGTTATTCTATGTGTCCATGCAAACATGGAAGTTTTTTTAGCATTTATCAGGAGTGGAGTTTATGGGCTGTTTTTTTGAACGCCATAAGATCGCATTCAAAGTTCTGCTTTTCTGACCACAAAAAACGCCAAATGCCGGTAAATGCTTAAAAACGCGCATAAACGCATGATAACTATCGTTCGGTGTTCTATTTTTTCAATGCATCGTGCGATTTTTGGAGTGTCCTCCATGTATTTTTATTTAAAACGCCCATAAACACCAACGCTAAAAAATGTGCATAAACGCTAGTACAAAACGCTGTTAAAAGCACATTTTTCAACCAGTGTTTTTTGCCAGCAATCTGGCTTCCAGAAAAAGCTTTTTTGAGCTTCAGTGTACATGGAGCCTAATACATAAACCATTCTATAATGTAATGTTACTAAAATGATCTATTTCAGTCAGTAGCCAGTCATAATTCTACCAGTCTAGTACCTTAGGCTGATAAAACTTCAGCAAAGTACACAGGTTATAGGTAGCATGTCCTGCCTGTCTCCCCCTGCTCCCACTCCAATACTGCCTTTGTACCCCCCCCCCCTTCCACGACTGATATTAATTTGCCGGATCTCTCCTTCTGTTCCTTTATCTCAGTTGGTGCAAAAATCCCTATTGTCAGCTCCGAGGGGTAGCAATGATGTCAGACCCCCTCTGTTACATGACAGTGTTCAGGCTTAGTGATAGGCTGTTAAACCCGAGCACTGTTACATTAGGTAGGGCCACATGTTCCCTATACCGTGTCAGAGAAAAGAGGGCAGGTAAGCACTGGAAATGTATCAGTGGTTTTCAGGAGGGGGGACCTTTGCAAAGACATTGTCAGTTTGCTCACAATGATCGTGTCTCTTTAACGAAGTATGGGGTTTTTAAAAAACAGACATACATATTCGCCTCTATGCTGCAGCATTGATGTGAAGTTGCTGTCCCACATCAGCTCTAAGGCTGAGAACTAAGTGATCACATAGGCTCGGATTGCTCAGTTCTTGGTCTGCTCAGACCAGAGAGCAGTGACTGTCAGACACCGCTCTCCACTCTGCCCCTCCAGCAAAGGACAGGGGAGAGGCAGGCACAACTACCTCTGGCTCTCAGCTGTGTACTGAAAGGCGGAGCCAGCTGTCATTCAGGAATTAGGGTGGATCCCATCAATATTGTTAGGATCCTTCCAGGGCCTTGCACGGCTCTGCCCTGTAAGCTGATAGCGGGCAATAGCCCACTATTAGCTGACGCTGGGTCCCAGAAGTGAGGCCAGAGTACAGGTGAAGGGTCCATTTACACCATTACATTGTGGTAATGCACATGGTGTGGTTCCATTTATTCTAAAAGACCCCAGAGCATAGCAGCACATGGTAATATACTACTGTGCATTGTGGGGTGCTGCGCCCAAACAACAAAATAATGCAGGTATGTTTTTTTTGTCTGCTCCGATGAGTTGGCATTCTATTTAAAATGAACTAGGGCACCAGCAGTAAATGGTAAAAAAAAAATGTCCCATCTCTGTCCTCTGTTATGTCAAACTGAACAGCAAATACCCGGACAGGAAACTAAAGAATGTTACTGCACAATTTTTATTAAGAGATTTACCTGCCTTTTAATTGCAGTTTATTTAGACTGGAAATCTTTAAGACTGAAAAAGAAAGTTAAAAATATTTCCAGAAGAGTAATTCTACCTTCCACGAATGTTAGTCAGCGGGCCACATTAAAGTATATAATATTTATCCAGTGACGTTGGTCTGCTCTCTTGCATAAAGGCAACTATTGAAAACAAGACTGCACTACCCTATACAGGATGCACTAGAGTTATTTTGGTTGGAAAATCATGGTACCACATTTGGCAGGTAAAGAAAAAAAAAAAAAAAGCTGACAACCTAGTTTCCAGTACATACTTTTCTAAAATACACTCCCTGGCCTAGACATACTTCAATAACATCGTAGTAAAGGTGTGCCTCCACCCATGTACTTCACAGACATTTCAGCTGATCCAACCAGTTTTCCGTACAACAGAACATGCAGGTACACACCTCTGCTTTTTTTTCTTCATAATACATACAAATGATTCACATTAGCAGCAACTTGTCGTGATCAAAGTATGGTATGCTTTGTAGAAGTCAGCAAACAGATTCACTCCAGGACTGAATTTAAGTTGCCCTGATTTGCACATACAGACAGTCCCTGAGTTATAAAGATCTAACTTGCATGCAACTAAGACCCCTTTCACACTGAGCTGCCCCGGGCGTCATCAGTAAAGAAGCCTGTCTTTAGCGGCGCTTTAAAACCACCCGCAAAACGCCGCTGTGGCGGTGCTTTTCCGGCGCTGCTTCATTGTTTCCAATGGGCAGGAGCGGTGGAGGAGTGGTGTATTCCGCTCTTCCACCACTGCAAAGAAGCTGCTGGCAGGACTTTTTGTGACATCCTGCCAGTGCAGCGCCCCAGTATGAAAGTACTTGGGCTTCCATACTAGGTTTGCAGCAAAGGCTTTTTTTGGGTGCTATTTTTAGCGCAGTATCGCCTGAAAAACACCTCCAGTGTGAAAGTGGTCTAATAATTACAAAGGAAGGAAGACAACAGGAAGTGAGAGGAAATCTATCCCTAGGAAGGGAAATTCACTCCTTTAAGAGTCATCATGGGAAAAAGGGGTCTCCACTGAAGCTTTATCACCAATCCAATTGTCACAGGGATAGAAAGTGAGGTTAACATTTTTGAACAGGGGCACAGACAGCAAAACCAACATTGCAGGGGTGTTAACCCCTTCCCTGCGCTATCCAAAAAAACGTAAAACTTATTTTTTGGGCTAAATAAAATGCACCTGTTCCGACTTGCATACAAATTTAACTTAAAAACAAACCTTCAGAACCTATTTTGTTTGTAACCCGGGGACTGCCTTTATATAATTGAGAATTTGATCGTTTGCACTAAAAGCTTTGTGATGGTTTTGATTAGCAATAACAGGTTGTCCCACCTTGGTGTCTTGCATTCTAGGTCTCTCTTTCTACCCATTCACTATGCAGATTTTTTTTTAATTTAAAAACCACATAAAGAAAATAACAAGCGGCATTATAATTTTTATTAGGCATTTAAAATGATAAAAACTCTTCAACATTTAAGAGTCTAAAATAGTGTACAGATTCACATTACAGGTGACAACAGTATGTCACCATCCAAAGGCATCACGTGAAATGCTAGCAAAACACAAAATATTTATATAAAGATGTATAGGCTGGGGAGTCTTTTTGACTTTTATAGGCCTAGAAAATCTGATACTGAAGGCATAAAAAGAAGATGAAGAGAAATAAAATGAAGAAAACTGTAAAAAGATAAGACAGGGAAAGGGACAAAATGGAGAGGGAGTAAAAGAAAAAGGATGAAAGTGAAAAGAGAATATGGGTTCATTTTTAAAGTAGTATTAAACCCTCATTAGCTCAAAGTGGCGTTAAACCCAAAAGCAAACATTTATAATATTGCAGCTTACCAATTCTTTGATGTGATTGCTGCACATTGCTGTGCACAGCCTATTGCATTATGATGTGCACCCCAAAGCTCTAAGCCCTTGTACACACGGTCGGACATTCCGACAACAACATCCGTCGGATTTTGTCAGAAACTTGTGTTGCATACACACGATCGGACAAAGTTGTCGGAAAATCCGATCGTACGTAACGTGATGACGTTATTTTGTTACGACGGGACAACATTCAGGCTAGTAGCCAATAGCTTTGGTCTAGGAATTTGATCTGAGCATGCGCGGCACTTTGTCCGATCGGAATTCTCTACAAACGATCAGACAAAGTCCGATCGGATCATGTTGTCGGAAAATTTTATAGTCCAGCTCTAAAACTTTGTCGGTCGGATATTCCGATGGAAACAGTCCGATGGAGCCCAGACATGGTTGGATTATCTGACAACACGGTCCGATTGGACATTTTCCGTCGGAATGTCTGACCGTGTGTACAAGGGCTAACACTATCCTCCCCCTGATTCTGTCCAAAGGTGCCTCTGTTGCTCCTTCGTCCAGAGTGTAGGCACCCTAATACAAGAACTGTGGTACTGGCCTAAAAAAACTAATGCAACCACCACATCTAAGGCTTGGTAATCTGCAGTATATTACATTGTTGGTTTGGGGTTTAATACCACCTTAAACTGTAACAACTGTTAAATAAGAGCTTACAAAAAAAAACTGAGGATTTATTAGCAATATTCCATATTACGCAAGAGTTCCTCATCTGTGCACTGGTGGGCACAGATGAGGGGGCAGCGGCTCTCCCTGTTCAGGATCGATGTCCCTTTGACAGAAGCTGGTGATCAGCTTTTTTTTTTCTCCTCACGCTGTCAGCGAGAGGAGAAAAAAAAGCAGTTTATTGATCTTCTGTTTGCTTCATGTGATCATCTGTCATTGGCTGATAACTGATCATGTGGTAAGGGGCCAGGATTGCAGGGGGCACACAGGCAGCTCATGCATGAGAAGACGTCTATTTACGCCCTCCCAGCAAATAAGGCCTGTGCTGTAGCCATTGTTCGGAAGAGAAATGGTTAAAGTGATTGTAAAGTCTGTTTTTTTTTTTCCTTAAAAAAAACTCAAACATGTTATACTTACATAGTACATACATAGTAGGTGAGGTTGAAAAAAGACACAAGTCCAGCGTATGTGTGTGATTATATGTCAGTATTACATTGTATATCCCTGTATGTTGTGGACGTTCAGGTTCTTATCTAATAGTTTCTTGAAACTATTGATGCCCCCTGCTTACCACCGCCTGTGGAAGGGAATTCCACATCTTTCCCGCTCTTACATTAAAGAACCCTCTACGTATTTTAAGGTTAAAACTCTTTTCTTCTAATTTTAATGGGTGGCCATGAGTCTTAATAAACTCCCTTCTGTGGAAAAGTTTTATCCCTATTGTGGGGTCACCATTATGGTATTTGTATATTGAAATCATATCCCCTCTCAAGCGTCTCTTCTCCAGAGAGAATAAGTTCAGTGCTTGCAACCTTTCCTCATAACTAATATCCTCCAGACCCTTTATCAGCTTTGTTGCCCTTCTTTGTACTTGCTCCATTTCCAGTGCATCCGTCCTGAGGACTGGTGCCCAGAACTGAACAGCATATTCCAGGTGCTATCGGACCAGAGTCTTGTAGAGCGGGAGAATTATCATTTTATCTCTGCTATTAATCCCCTTTGTAATGCATGCCAATATTCTGTTTGCTTTGTTAGCAGCAGCTTGGCGTTGCATGTCACTGCTGAGCCTATCATCTACTAGGACCCCCAGGTCATTTTCCATCCTAGATTCCCGCAGAGGTTCTCCCCCCAGTGTATAGATTGCATTCATATTTTTGCCACCCAAATGCATTATTTTATATTTTTCTACATTGACCCTCATTTACCCTGTAGTTGCCCACCCCATTCATTTGTTCAGATCTTTTTGCAAGGTTTCTACATCCTGCGGAGAAGTTATTGCTCTGCTTAGCTTAGTATCATCTGCAAATACAGAGATTGGGCTGTTTACCCCATCCTCCAGTAGGCAGGTGACGCGTTTATGGGGCTTCCAGGCCTGAAGAAGGAGTACATGCTCCGTAAACGCGTTGCCTGCCTACTGACATACCATCCAACCAGAAGTGATGTCATTCCCTGGCATTCCGTGTGATCGAGGACCAGGAAACGCCGGCATCCACCGGCGCAACCCGCTCCACTGCATCAACGCTCTGCCTTTGATGGACTCCCTCCTGGACGGCTGTTCTTTTATTTTCGACATGTCTATTTTTAACATCCTCCTGTGAGTAAATATTCACCCTTTACCTAATAAATTGTTCAAACTTACTGCACTTAGAGTGTCACTTTGCGCTTCTTTCCCCATTATATATACACATAGCCCAGAAGTCCCCAGTGTACATGTGTGGTGCTATCCCAGTTAGTAGAAGTACAGTAGCGGCATAGCCGGGCTCCATGAGGCGCTCCGTCCTCTCCAGTCCCATACAGTCCCATACTGTCCCATACACGGACTTCGCACACTACCTTTTGTTGCTGAGATTTGTGAGGAGGCGGGAGAGACCATTGCACACCGGAGAGGGGGGATGCTCACTTTGCCCACCAGCCCTCAGAGAGGTTCACACTTGTTTGGTCTCAGGAGGTGTGTGTGTGTGAATTTCTGTGTGTGTGTCGTCAAGGAGGCGGACAGAATGTGTGAGGGAGGGCTTTGTTTTTGTGAAGCGGCTCCCCCCGTGTGAACTCTGTGGACTAGTCCGGAGTCCCAGACTGCTGGTGTGCCCGCAGAGTGGTGTGAAGTTGTGCAGAGAGTGGAGCCCGGGACTGAGCGGAGGAGATGAGGGCACACCATACACGGGGTGCATTACACGGGTCACGCACACTATGTACATGCTGAGGAGGACAACCACACACAGCTGACTCCACCATGGAGCCTGACGAGGCAGCGGCCACTCCGTCCCAGGCTGAGGAGGACACCCAGGGTGACTCGTTCTCCAGGATCTGGACAGATGTCATGGGAATGCTGGTGAGTCTGGGTAAAGGGGGAGGGGGACCCCTCATCACTGTTTTCCCCCTCATCACTGTTTTCCCCCTCATCACTGTGTACCCCCCCCATCACTGTGTCCCCCCCCCCTCATCACTGTGCCCCCCCCCCCCCCCCCCCATCGCTGTGTCACCCCTTATCACTTAGCACTCCATCCAACCACTGCTATAATGAAGGTGCTCACTGGGAACATGGATGTGAAGACATCTCCTCTATTCTCCCATCTGTGCTTGCCCAATGTTTAGGTTTCTTTTTATTTACTTTTCTATACAATGAATCACTCATGTTTACATTTCTGTCCCCAATATATGCTACAAGTAAATCAAAAAATGTCATTAAATTAAAATGATAATAATAATAATGATCAAGTTACTTTTATCTTGTCAGTGTCCCGTTTGCTGAGATTTGCCCCTGCTTCCTGTCCCAGAGACACAACAGGAAATAAGAGGAGCTCTCCAAATGAGGGGATATCTGCTCTTATACTGGATCTTCAATTATTATTGTTATTATTATACAGGATCTATACAGCTCCAAACGGTTGCACAGCGCTTCACAATATAAAGGGACAAAATATGGCAACAATACAAGAGGGTTAGGAGGGCCCCGCTCCTGGGAGCTTACATTCTAATATTTTTTGTACTGATGACACGATTAGGTCCTTCCTCCTCCCCCAGGTGACAAGAATAGGACCTTCCTCCTCCCCCAGGTGACATGAATAGGACCTTCCTCCTCCCCCAGGTGACAAGAATAGGTCCTTCCTCCTCCCCCAGGTGACACGAATAGGACCTTCCTCCTCCCCCAGGTGACACGAATAGGACCTTCCTCCTCCCCCAGGTGACACGAATAGGACCTTCCTCCTCCCCCAGGTGACACGAATAGGACCTTCCTCCTCCCCCAGGTGACACGAATAGGACCTTCCTCCTCCCCCAGGTGACAAGAATAGGACCTTCCTCCTCCCCCAGGTGACACGAATAGGACCTTCCTCCTCCCCCAGGTGACAAGAATAGGTCCTTCCTCCTCCCCCAGGTGACACGAATAGGACCTTCTTCCTCCCCCGGGTGACACGAATAGGACCTTCCTCCTCCCCCGGGTGATACGAATAGGACCTTCCTCCTCCCCCGGGTGACACGAATAGGACCTTCCTCCTCCCCCGGGTGACACGAATAGGACCTTCCTCCTCCCCCGGGTGACACGAATAGGACCTTCCTCCTCCCCCGGGTGACACGAATAGGACCTTCCTCCTCCCCCGGGTGACACGAATAGGACCTTCCTCCTCCCCCGGGTGACACGAATAGGTCCTTCCTCCTCCCCCGGGTGACACGAATAGGTCCTTCCTCCTCCCCCGGGTGACACGAATAGGACCTTCCTCCTCCCCCGGGTGACACGAATAGGACCTTCCTCCTCCCCCGGGTGACACGAATAGGACCTTCCTCCTCGCCCGGGTGACACGAATAGGACCTTCCTCCTCGCCCGGGTGACACGAATAGGACCTTCCTCCTCGCCCGGGTGACACGAATAGGACCTTCCTCCTCGCCCGGGTGACACGAATAGGACCTTCCTCCTCGCCCGGGTGACACGAATAGGACCTTCCTCCTCCCCCGGGTGACACGAATAGGACCTTCCTCCTCGCCCGGGTGACACGAATAGGACCTTCCTCCTCGCCCGGGTGACACGAATAGGACCTTCCTCCTCGCCCGGGTGACACGAATAGGACCTTCCTCCTCGCCCGGGTGACACGAATAGGACCTTCCTCCTCGCCCGGGTGACACGAATAGGACCTTCCTCCTCGCCCGGGTGACACGAATAGGACCTTCCTCCTCGCCCGGGTGACACGAATAGGACCTTCCTCCTCGCCCGGGTGACACGAATAGGACCTTCCTCCTCGCCCGGGTGACACGAATAGGACCTTCCTCCTCGCCCGGGTGACACGAATAGGACCTTCCTCCTCGCCCGGGTGACACGAATAGGACCTTCCTCCTCCCCCGGGTGACACGAATAGGACCTTCCTCCTCGCCCGGGTGACACGAATAGGACCTTCCTCCTCCCCCGGGTGACACGAATAGGACCTTCCTCCTCCCCCGGGTGACACGAATAGGACCTTCCTCCTCGCCCGGGTGACACGAATAGGACCTTCCTCCTCGCCCGGGTGACACGAATAGGACCTTCCTCCTCGCCCGGGTGACACGAATAGGACCTTCCTCCTCCCCCGGGTGACACGAATAGGACCTTTCTCCTCGCCCGGGTGACATGAATGGTTTCAGGAGCAGAGAGACCTGTCATTCTCACCTCGGTGATATTGAAGGTCAGGAGGGACAGTGGTCACCAGGACCAAAGAAGATGAATATCTTTGACAGCAACTTCTGTACATTTTAAGCAGTTCTGGAGCTGCAAATATTCAGTATTATATACAGCAGTGAATGTAACTTGTCTTGAATTATATAGTAATGACTATCAAATGTCTTGTGAGAGATCACAGTGACATCCAACTACCTAAAGAGATACAGAAAGATACATTTGATATTCACACGTTAGGTTTATTACTAAGTATCCTGAACACCATGAGGCAGATGTCAGGAATGCGACCCTGACATTAGAGATTTGTTGGAATCACCTAAGAGGCTGCCTAGTTCTCTCTATGTAATTGGGAAAAAGAAGTTACTCCCATTGCTGGAGATGGAGGTTCAGCCGTGACATCTCGCTGCGTCTGCCTATAGAGGGAGCCATTCCATAGGGACAGGCAGGTGGCTTGTTTATTGGTCCTGACACTCGGGATTTGTCTCCAGGGGCAGAATCGCCTGTCTGACATCAGCCTTAGATTACGTCTTTTAGGAAATGAACCTTTTTTTTTAATTATTGGCAGTAGATGAACAGTCAGGTGCAATGTGAAGTGTTTTGTTTATTGTGATGATCAGGATATTTGTATGCTGTTTATACTTCTCTCATACCAGTTTGTTTAATAATCTTGTCAAAGTTATTCTAAACACTTGTGGAAATGTTACAAGGTTTGTGCTCTTGCTGTACATGTATGTTCCCAGAGTTTGGTTTGTGTGAGATACACTGTATATGCAGCCGTGAGAAGACGTTTGGGAACTCTTATGCTGCATATTCACTACTGGACTTTCTGGCAGACTAGGTCCGACGGAATCAGTCCGTCAGACAATCCGATTGTGTGTGGGCTAATGCGATCATTTTTTGTTTAAAAAATCCAATGGACCTAGAAAGAACATGTTTCAAATTTGTCCAATGGACTCCATTCCTATCGGGGAAAACCGTACGTCTGTATGCTGGTCCGACAGACCAAATACGATGCAAGGGAGGCTATTGGCTACTGGCTATTGAATTTCCTTTTTTAGTCCCATCTTACGTCATCACGTTCAAAATGAACGGACTTTTGAACGGACTTAGCCCATTCATGTGTGACCAAGTCCGGTCGTTCAGAAAGTCAGTCGGGAAGACCGTCGGACCTAGTCTGCCTGAGAGTCCAGTCGTGTGTGTATATGGCATTAAGAATTTCTAAATAAATGGCCCTACAAAGTGGTATGTTCTACGTCTAAGCCATAATAAGTTTCTTCATAACTTTACTGAACAAACAGTTTAAACACCCAGGTTCATTTATGGAAAACATTAACTATTAATTATTAACTGTTTTATTAAATTGTAGTAAATACAGTTTTATTGAATATTAATTTTAAATATTATATGATAAATATTAACTGTTTTATTCTTTAAATATTAAATACTGTTTTTTACTAAATATGAATTTACATATTACATATTTAAATATGGTTTTATTTAATTAGTAAAACAGTATTTATTTAAATATTAAAACAGTATTTAATATTAAATACTGTTTTACTGAAATATTAATTTACATATTAAATACAGTTTTTATAAAAAAATGTAACTGTTGAACCCTTCTTTGTTATTAACCCTATTCAAATGCTCTTAATCAAACCTGCAAAGGAGTTAGGCTGGCTATATACTAGTCCAATTGCATTGGAAATTTTTCATATTGTGAACATTTGGCTCAGTTTTTTTATTGCTGGTGGGGTTAAATCGACACTCCATTTTTTTACTCATTTGATGAGAAAATTCAAAGGAGCAGTATAGAAATTTTTCTTGAATTAACACATTATTAATTACAGTTAGGGCCGGTTCACACTATTGCAATGCGAGAGCTCTGCGAATCAACTTCCATATGCCAACTGCTGGGGAATGTCATTATATGTTAACGACACCCCCATTTCAGCTTGCATATTGCATTGCGAACTGTCATGCGATCCGATTCTGGTCTGAACAGAAAAAAGGGTCCTGTGTGTGTTTGCACCGAATGCGGTGCAATATCAGCCATACTATGTGTATGGCTGACATCGCACCGCAAAGACTTCGCATGTAATGTGATGTCTGCCATCGCAATAGTGTGAACCGGCCCTTAATGAGGGTTTGCATTGAGATAAGCCCACGCATTTCAATATCAAATGTTAAAGGCAAACAGAATTTTAAAATACTTTCGACCAACATTCCTCAAGTCCTTTAGTTTAAGCTGATGTATAATTTTTGTTTTGTCTTATGTGAATGGCCTTGTACAATGTATGGAGCAGCATATAAATGGTGCTGAGGTCAGAAGTTTGGCTTGGCCTTTATGCAATGCAGATATTTTTTCTGTTATTGTTGTCTACTGTCCTGTTGTGTGACTGAACTTCTAAAGCCCCGCACACACGATCAGATTTTCCGACAAAACAATGGATTTTTTTCCAAAGGATGTTGGCTCAAACGTGTCTGGCATACACACGGTCACACAAATGTTGGCCCAAAATTTACGAGTGTGAGAACGCTGTGACGTACAAGACGTACGACGAGCAGAGAAAAAGGAAGCTCAATAGCCAGTGCGGGTCCTTCTGTTTGATTCCGAGCGAGCGTGAACTTTTGTGCGACAGACTTGTGTACACACGATCGGAAAGAAAATTTGAGGACCTGCTTTCAAACATTTGTTTGAGGAAATTCCGACACCAAATGTTGGATGGAGCATACACACGGTCAGACATTCTGACAACAAGCTCACATCCAACATTTGTTGTTGCAAAATCTTATCATGTGTACAGAGCATAAGGCCCCTTTCACGCGGGTGGATAGAATTCAGCTTTTAGCTGCAGACAGATGACGTTATCTACCACAGCTAAATGCACACAATGCTTTCCTATGGCCCCATTCACACACTACATTTAGCAACGGTTTTGTTACATGCGGTTTTGTGCAGATAGAAAAAATGTATTTGACTATGTCCAGGAACGATTCAGTGCAGCTATCTGCACATAACCATGGGTACTGTTTCAGCTGCGGATAGCAGCATGAAAAAAGAACACATCAGAAGCACATCATCAGAATCATAAGGTATACCTGGGAAGAGTAGTGTACATTACCATCACCAGGAGACCTGTGAACAGATTTCCTGCTGAATCGGAGCAGAATAGAACGGATGCCACTTTTGTGACATTTGTGTCCATTCAGTATTTTCCTGCATTTTGTAACAAACCCATGTTAGGTTTATGGTCAGGCAGATGTAAATAGGCATGCATCTTTTAACATCTTTTTACCTACGATCCATCAGTGATGGATTATATTTAATACAAATAGTATATAGTTCCTAACAGGCTGTAAAAAATACATAATTGAATCTGTTCTTCAAAAATAATACAGGTGCCTCTCTAAAAATTAGAATATCATCAAAAAGTTAATTTATTTCAGTAATTCAATTCAAAAAGTGAAGCTTGTTTATTTTATGTAAATATGTTACACACAGAGTGATAAATTTCAAGCATTTTTTATTTATTTTTTGATAATTATGGCTTACAGCTCGTGAAAACCCAATCGGCAGATGACATGGCTCTCAAAATCATCACGGCCTGTGCAAAATTTTGCATTTCATTTGAAAATCAAGGTCCCAGAGTTTGGAGGAAGAGCAGAGAGACATGAGGTCCAGTGTGACATTTCCACAGTCAGTGATGATTGACTGCCAAAAGTACTAATAGCAGGTTTTTTGATCATGGTATCACTGTACTTGAGTGGCCAGCACTCTCCTGACCTAAACCCCATAGAGAATCTGTGGGTTAATGTCAAGAGGAAGATGAGAAACACCAGACCCAACAATGCAGATGAGCTGAAAGCCGCTATCAAAGAAACCTGGGCTTCCATAACACCTCAGCAGTGCCACAGGCTGATGGCCTCCATGGCACGCCGCATTGATGCAGTAATTCATGCCAAAGGAGCCCCGACCAAGAATTGAGTGCACACTATATTGTGTATGGACATATTTTTCAGTAAGCCGACATTTCTGTATAAAAAAAAAAAAAAAAAAAAAATATATATATATATATATATAGTGTATTAATATAATTTTTTTTTATTTATTTTTTTATTGGTCTTCTGTAATATTCTAATTTTCTGAGGTAGTGAATTTGGGATTTTTCCTAGCTGTAAGCCATAATCATCAAAATGAAAAGAAACATGCTTAAAATGTAACACTTTGTGTGTAATACATCTATATAAAATAAATGGGTTTTTCACTTTTTGAATTACTGAAATAAATTTAACTTTTTGATGATATTCTAATTTTATGAGATGCGCCTGTATACCTCTAAAAGATCTGATATTGTAGTTGCTTGAGTCAAACACCTAGAGTTGCTTGAGTCACACTGGCAGTTCAATGATAAGATTACAACCTCCTCAAAAAAATCAATATTTAACATTTAACGCTGACTAAGAGCTATTACACAATTCTAAAATGTGACCCATATGCTATTTGAAAGCAAGTCTCTTATCGCCTAGTAAAATAGATACTGCACTGTATTTTTTTTGGTGATATGAATATTTCCATGTGATAATTGAAATTCACATACAAAAATTGCTGAGAATGGTAAACATTTGACTTAAATGGAGATGGTTTGTATGCAAGCTGTATGACAGAGGTGGAGCTGAACATGACCAGTTGGTTTACTGTAGGTTAGTCGGGTGTTCCAAATAGAACAGCACCATGTAGAAGCAGAAGTATATTCCTGCTAACTGAAATTATTTTCTAGACAGGACATTTTTAAGTCTTAAAGTATAGCTAAAAGCTTTTTTCTAATGGATGTAGTAAGAGAGGGATATAATTCCTTCCATTATTATTTATTTTTTGCTTTTTGTGTCCCATTGGGGAGATTTCCCTTTACTTCCTGTCCCATAGCTAAAACAGGAAGTGAGAGGAAATGCCTCCAAAGTGAGGGACGCCCTGGCTGTCACCAAAACTAGTGTTGAACATTTAGAACTTCAGTCAATCTGCTTTGAATAGAATGGGGAAAAATTGCAGCCAAGGACCAGTACCAGGACTGAGTGTCAACTTTGGAGAATCTGTATGTGCCAAGAGTTGTAGCGGAGATCTGAACTGACAGGTTATTGAGGCAGTGGGCATCAGAGTTGGACAGTTGAATTGTGCATTTGTGGGGGAGGGGCTCTGGGCAGCAGAGGTATGGTGAGCTGTCAAGGTTTCCCAAGGTTAGCTGCCCGGGATTGTCAAGCTGGCAGGAGGGATGTGTGTCGGAAAGGGGTAAGGAGGTGACAGGGAGAACAAGATGAATATAAAATAATGTGATGGGAGTCAGGAACCAGAACGGATAGTCAGACAAGCCAAAACATCAGGGAGGCAGAGATGAGCGTAGTAGAACAGCAAGCAGGATCTGGATCTAGAAGGGATATCAGCCAAGCAAGTCTTTAACAGGAACACAGGAGAGTGTCTCTAGAGATGTGATCAAGGCAAAGGCAGTGATCATCTGAGCAGGATGACTTAAGTAGGCAGGACTGACGAGCAGGATAACATCAACAGGTGAGTCACTGTGGAGAGATAGGAGCTGGCAATTAACTGAAAGAAGGGCTGATCCCAGCCCTGACAGTAAGCCTAATGCCGTGTACAGGACCGGACTTTCCAGCAGACTAGGTCTGATGGACTTTCAGTGGATTTCCGACTGACTTTCCAAACGAACGGACTTGGCCACACACGGAAGTCCGTTTGTTTTGAACATTTTGACGTAAGACGGGACAAAAAAGGAAGCCAATAGCTTCCCTTGCGTCATATTTGGTCCGTCGGACCAGCATACAAATGAACGGTTTTCCAGATAGACATTTAGTCCATCGGACAGATTTGAAACATGTTCTATTTCTAAGATGAAAAACAATCGGATTGGACCTAGTCTTCCAGAAAGTCCAGACATGTGTGCGCAGCATTAGAATTGATTGAGAGGGGAGGAAAAGTAGGTTTAGAAACGAAAACAACTATAATGGATACCTGTTAGGACCATAATTAGGTTTTACACCCCAGGTGTGCCACATCTCAGAACACCCCAATAATACAGATTTTAAATCTTCATGTTATATTTAGCTGACCTGTCTTGTCCGGCCTCCTGAACCTTCCTGTTGGCCCATTTCTCAATCCTGTACTCTGTTGACACATAGGAATGTATTGAAGGGGATTATCCAGCTCTTGCCACATCAGGAAGTGTTAACATTTGCATATTTGAGCACCCAGGGCTCTCACACAGACAACTGAATACTTGCGCAGGTAGGCTTGTCTAAGGCCGCGTACACACGGGCGGACTGTTCGCCCAACTTTGTCCGCTGAACAGTGTTTCAGCAGACAGTCCGCTCGTGTGTGGGCTTCAGCGGACAGTTTCAGCAGACAGTCTGACGAACAAAGTTTTTCGGAATTTCCGTAAGACTGTCCGCTGAAACTTGGTTTGAGCGGACAGTCCGCTCGTGTGTAGGCTTGTTCGACAAACTAAGTTTCGCGCATGCTCAGAAAGGATTTACACGGCGAAGGTTGCATTGCAGTGTATTGGACGTCGTATTTTTCGTCCCGTCGTACGTGCCGTTCACGTCATCGCGCACGCTTTCAGCGGACTGTTCGTTCATCGTGTGTGGTCAAGTCCGCTCATGCAAATTTTTAGCGGACTGTTTGTCGGATTGTTTGACAAACTAAGTTGGGCGAACAGTCCGCCCGTGTGTACGCGGCCTTAGGGGATATGTTTAAAGCTATTTTATTTCATAATTTGTTCATTACTGGTTCTAAAGATTGTAATGCTAGCAAGCAGGCATGCAATTTAGTGTATGATTGCTAGAAGGCCAGCAAACAGGCTGATACCACCTCTGTGCTTTCCGCACCAGATGAGTGTTTTACGTTGCTCTTCCATGTTTACAGTACCTCAGGTAGCAGCAATGGCATTGAGTTTGCTACTCCTTTTTTTCTGGGGAAGTATGAGAGTTGACGTTGCGATCCTCCCTCTCAAAAAGTCAATTGCTTGACTATACAGGGCATGACCGAAAAAGCATCAGAACGTCTTATCTCTGTACTTATTCTGAATCCGTGAATCACACAGCATTGAGACCAAAGTTTAAGCATGACAGCCATGCAACTAGCATTTTCTGAGCAATATTCACCTTGTATCTTTGTTTTAATTCAACAATTTCTTTTATCTGGATAAAATGGAAAGGAGACCCTTTTGCCAGTTGAATGGGGGAACACTGTCTGTACCTCCTGCTGCACCAGGAATATGGAGGAGCCCAGTGCTGATGGTTTGTTGCAAGGAGAGAATTCATATTTTTAAGGGCTCTTCTTAAACTTGCCGAGTATACATTTTTTAAAGGATAAGCAGGTAAGCATCATCATCATGACCGGGAGTTATGCTGCCCTGCCATGGAAATACTAGTCTCCTGTAACAGGCTGGTGTTAAAACAAAGGGGCACTGAAACTAAAATTGATGTCTTATACCTGGTCAAGGGTGACCCTAAAAAAGTAAACCTTTCTGACAAATAATCAGGTGAAAAGTTAATGAGACCTGCTTATAAACTAGTGAAATCTGTTAGGTTAAATACAGTGTTTACTAGTGATTTTAACAGGGTAAAAAAATAAATAAATAATGAAACACTGTAATCAAAGCACACAATGTTTTTATAAATATAAAAAATAAGGTGAATAAAAAGTGACAAATTTGGGTTCACCCCTTTATAAAACAAGCCCAATAAATACATTTTTTTTTTTTTTGTGAGATTATTGGGTTTCTAATATGCAACCAACATGCTGAAAGGATTAAGAAAACTGGCTATTGAGTTGTTGAAATTTCTTCTAGGGGGTCTTATGAAAATCATTATGCCCCTAATTGTGGAATCTTTTAACTATTCCAGGAATTCAGTGTCTACAGTGGCTTATGTCAGTGCTGCCCAAGGCTTTGATTAGTTGTCCATACATACAGCAGATGTTCGTGTAGTAAAGTAATAGCTGTGAAATGTCTTAAAAGCAATAGTCCATCATAAGCTGCAAACGGCTACATATGGCTTACAGAAGGCTGTCTTTCAGTGTTATGTCTATTCAGTTAGCCACCACTGTAGCAATTATTCTACCATTTCTTTCATAGACAGTACATACAGAAATGCTCTTTGAAAGAAGAAGTTATACATGCCTCTTAAAATTCCCGAAAATCAACAGTCAGTGTATTGTAATGATGAGTTAGTTTTTAAATTGGGTCAAATTTAAATGTGAAACACGATAGCAGAAAAATAAAGGTGGAAATATTGTTTGAAAGACAAGAGTTAAAAAAAAAAAAAACGTACACTAATGCCCCCGTACACACGTTCCGATTATCGTAAGACAAATCGTTCACGTTTTGTTGCATACAACTAAGATCGAATACAACAGTGCGAAATGTGTGTACGATTTTTGTCGTAGGATTCTGGAAAAATCTTCCGCTGTGCGTAGCTACATATTTTAAATGATGTCAAATGTGTGACCCATGTCCTTTTGGTTTATTTTCGTGTCTCCTAGCATGCGTGGTGTTTGTCGAATGACTTTTATCGGATACATACTGTACTGATTACACGATTGTCGTAAAACGGGCTGTTGTCCGACCAAAGTTTTCCTGTTTGTCCCTTTCCGATTTGGCTGGATGGACTGTCGTGATCGGCTGTCGAAAGCTGCGAACTAACAATCAGATTATTGAACGATCTGTCCGAAAGCGACGTTTGTGGTCCGATAATCGGAAAGTGTACGGGGCATAAGACAGGATAAAAAAAATTGCATATGATCTAGCAGAGAAAAACCGTATTATCCTAAAACAACATACAGTTTTGGAGAAAAACTTGTCAACTCATTGGAAATGTTCTAATTTGCAGTATTCTCTACTTCTAAAATATTAGATCCTAATCCAAGTCAAATGCCCATGTATAATCTGACCACTCTCTGACAGCTAAATTGGCTAGAAACTGCATGAGCCAGAACTTTCTTCTTCGTAGAGCATTCTTGTTTATGTGGCTGAACACCCCCAAAAGTGGCTGGCTGTGGTTGGGAGCATTCAGTATACCCAAGACTGATCTATCTTTTAATTTACTGGCCCTTTTTTCCCTGATATTCCACATGGTATATGTATGACGAGTTTACTAAAAGCTAATTTTGGATATGTCCACTGAAAAAATTAGCACTAACCAAGTATTTGCAGCAGTACTTTGTAAAACTTACGGTACTTCACACATTATATATATATATATATATATATATATATATATATATATATATATATATATATATATAATATATTATACAGGCATACCCCACTTTTAAGTACACAATGGGGTTTATTTACTAAAGCTGGAAAGTGCAAAATAATCAGGCTCACTTCTGCATAGGAACCAATGAGCTTCTAACCCCAGCTTGTTCAATTAAGCTTTGGTAATAAAACCTGGAAGCTCATTGGTTTCTATGCAGAAGTGAGCCTGATTTTGCACTTTCCAGCTTTAGTAAATAAACCCCATTGTGTACTTAAAAGTGGGGTATGCCTGTATAGATCCTCCAATCCAATATGCAAAGTTTCAGTTTCATTGAATACAAGGCATTTCGTGATTTGAGGCGGGGAAATGATCACATTCATCCAAATCTCTTCCATACTAAATGGACAGGATACATGACTGCTTTTTATTTTACCTTTTTAAACTGTTATTAGCTGCAGAACTATGGCTAGTGGTCCACACTTTTGCACAGTGAAACCTTTTAATGCAAAAGAGACTCGGGTGGTGAGGAACAAAAACGCATTCTTGCAAAGTATCAGCAGTCTGTTAGTCGCTTTTATACTTTGTTAGTTTATTAACTACCAGAATTTGAAGGGATCTACCAATTTACAATATTATTAGAAAATATTGTTATACGTTGAATGCAGATTTTATGTTCTTTCTGCTACAGTTTGTTAAAGGTAATTTTTAAGGTGGCTAACAGTTTTTTGTTTGCTTGCTGTTATATATTTTGTTACAAGTCTGTATGTATAAAAAAAAATATATGTAAATTCTCGTCCTAACAGTCATTTCTATATTAAGGAATGTGATTTGGATGCTACACCTAAACTAAACCTGTTATAAATCTGGATAGGTCAAACTAAGCATAGAGTGAAAAATAATGTCAGACGAGGTAAATACTGAATGCTAAAATTCTTAATAAATAACTAAACCTGGGACAAGGCAGTACTAAGTTGCTTACACTGTACATCTGGATCTACAGCTGTGACATACAGTTTTTACTAGAGATGATGTCTGTCTGTCTTTTTTTCATCATCAGTTTGAGTTGCCCAGGTTTGTGGATTGGTGCACCTTTTTGAGAAAGCTATCAGGATAGAAATAGGAGTGCTGACGTTGCTTACTAAATTTTTAAGGGGCAGGCTCTACAACTGTCATCCTGATCCTTCCTTTTCTTCTTGTTGAGCTACTGACCTAGAACAACCAAGGTGTTGGGAACAGCTGATACACACATTATTTCTGGTCAGTAACTTACTAGATACTAAAACAAAGACATCGATGAGTCCCATATCTTCCATCTTCAAAGCCAATGTATAAACGGCAGCTCACATGTCTCTATACAGATCGTCTTCTTTAAGAATTACCTCAATGAGCTCAGTAGGTTTTAGATAGAGCCTACCTATCTAATGAGAAAATATATATGTGTGTGTGTGTATCAAAAGTATGGCGTCTTAGTCCGTAGGGTTCAATATTGAGTTGGCCCACCCTTTGCAGCTATAACAGCTTCAACTCTTCTGGGAAGGCTGTCCACAAGGTTTAGGAGTATGTCTCTAGAAATGTTTGACCATTCTTCCAGAAGCGCATTTGTGAGGTCAGCCACTGATGTTGGACGAGAAGCTGTTTGGTAAAATTGCTAATGATGAGCAGATCAGAGCAGAAAGCTGATTCCGGGGGGCACTTTGTATCCGATGTGTATGGTTTACATTCAGAATGTACATACTGTATTATAGATTCTTATTAAATAAGATAAAAATACATGTTTTATTTTTAAAGTAACTGCTGTTTTTCAATAAATATTAGATGATCTTGAAATAGATTCAAATAAGTATGTGTGAATGTTTGAACCTGCTTGTATTTATGCTCATCTGCTATTAATTTTATGCATTCCTGCCAAACAACACAGCATGCTTCATGACCTGACTGTTTTCAGCTGCCTTTATACAATACAACTAGGTCATCAACGTGTCCCCAGTCTGTAAATGGACAGTGAAGGAGCAGCAACTGAGGGATGAGCTCATCCATCTCATTCTATGTCTGCTCAAATTAAGCTTATGTTAGTTGTAACTAAAATTAATATCATGGTATTTTTTTATGAATACATAACTACATTAAATAAAATTATGTAAGGACTGTGCTAAAAATTATTATCCCTTTGAAAAAAGAAACAAAATTAGCAGCAATAATTTTGTGCAACGCAATCACAAAAGTAAAAATAAACAGAAGTAAAAATTGCGTAAAAAGTCCATATGTGAAACAAGCCATATAATATTTTCCACATTTGGTGTAATAAAGTGACTGTTTCCATGAAAGTCACTTTATTGGATGGATTTCCATCATCAAGAAATCCCAGTGAATCCACCACCAGCTGCCAATAGACCCCCTATCACGGGGGGGGGGGGGGTCAATGAAAGCCTCTGGCTTAAAACCCAGCCGGGACCTTTCTCCGCACCCTAGGATCTCTCCGTACTCCAGATGGCAATCAATATATATGGGTAAGAGTTAGACAGTGAAAAGAAACCAAAGGTTCCACATAGTATAAAATCCTTGGGTTTATTGGATTGATAACAATCTCACTCACAACAATGAGTGAAAAACGTCTTAGATTTGTAGTGTCGGCCAGCACACTACCAGAACAACCCATCCTTCAGGTTGGAGCCCCAGGACGATGCTATTACGAAATGCGTAGGGCGGAACGATGTGCTGACATCACTGTCTCTCTTTTCTTATGTCCTGAAAGACAGGTTGTTTTGGTAGTGTGCTGGCTGACACTCCAAATCTAAGGAGTTTTTTTACTCCTTGTTGTGAGTGAGATTTATATCAATCCAATAAACCCAAGGATTTTATACTACCAGTATGTGGAGCCTTTGGTTTCTTTTCGGTCTATAACTCCTACCCATATCCATTGATTGCCATCTGGAGTGCATGAAGATGCTGGGATGTGAAGAAAGGCCCCTGGCTGGGTTTTAGGCCACAGGCGTTCATTGTGCCCCCCGAACCCCCCCGGTGATAAGGGCTCTATCGGAGCTGTTAAGCAGTTTCTACAGCTGGTGGTGGATTCACTGGGATTTCTTTGTGATGGATGATGGACATTGTCATGGAAACAGTCACTTTATTACACTAAATGTGGACTCTTTATATATTTATGAATTATTTTTTCAAATATGGACTTTCATTTTTAGCGGAATTTTTATTATTGTTTACAAAACTGCATTCATTGTTCTGTCTTTTTGGAGTTCAGCTCTATAATGATATTAAAGGTTCCTATTTTTTTCCCTAAAATAAAAAAAATAAGTTATATTTGCATGCCCTGCCTGTGCAAGGATATTGCACAGAGCGGTCCCTTACCTCCTCTTCTGAAGTCACCCATTGGTGCTGTCCACTCCCTTTCTCCATGTGTCACCATGTTCTGTCTGTCCAGTGAGAGCAGAAAGATAGAGCGGCGCTGCTGCAGATGGGCACAACACTGGATGGAGAGAGGTGACGAGTAAGTGTTTTTGACTTTTTAACAACTTTAACTTTGTGACCTTCCTTTTTTTTATTTATTTTTATTTTTTTTCCCTGCTAACTTTTCCTCATTTTATTAGACTTTTATAGGTGTCTGTGTACTTGAAGATTTGCCCTTAACCACTTAAGGACCGCCGTATTGCCATTGTACGTCATCACAATGGCACAGGCAGGCACAAGCACGTACATGTACGTGCCTGCCTTCCAGCGGGTGGGGGGTCCGATCGGACCCTCTCCCGCTGGATACGGCGGTCCGTTTCCCTCCGGGAGCGATCCGTGATGAGGGGATGGCCGTTGGTTTTCTGCACCAAAACACTACACTGACACATAGGTACACATAGGTACACATCCCCCCCCGATCGCCCCCCCAGTCACAGTGTCACTGATTGCATTGATCATTTCTTTACTGATCAATGCATTCAGTGTCAGTTGTAAAAGTAAAAACTGTCAGGGCAGTTAGTGTTAGGTCCAGGGTAGCCCCCTATCACCCCCCCAATAAAGATTTAACCCCCTGATTGCCCCTAGAGTTAACCCTTTCACCCCCTTTTGCCAGTGTCACTAAGCGATAATTTTTCTGATCGCTGCATCAGTGTCGCTAGGTAGCTAGTTATTTTTTTAGGTTCACCGCCAGGTTTTTATATCGCTAGGTACCCCGATATACTACCCAATAATGGTTTTAACATCCTGATTGCCCCTAGTTAACCCTTTCACCCCCTTTTGCCACTGTCACTAAGCGATCATTTTTCTGATCGCTGCATCAGTGTCGCTACTGTCGCTAGATAGCTAGTTATTTTTTTAGGTTCACCACCAGGTTTTTATAGCGCTAGGTACCCCGATATACTACCCAATAATGGTTTTAACATCCTGATTGCCCCTAGTTAACCCTTTCACCAGCGATCACAGTATAAGTGTCACTGGTGACGCTGGTTAGCCAGTTAGTTATTTAGGTTCCCCGTCAGGTTTTTATATAGCGCCAGGGACCCCCATATACTACCTAATAAAAATTTGAACCCCCTGATTGCCCCTAGTTAACCCTTTCACCACTGATCACCGTATAAGTGTTACGGGTGACTCTGGTTAGTTTGCTTTTTATAGCATCAGGGCACCCACCATTTATTACCCAATAAAGGTTTAACCCCCGATCACCCGGCGGGTGATATCAATTAGGTTTTAGGGTCAGGGTCTGCGTCGCCCCAGGCAGCGCTAGGTTAGTGCCAGTACCGCTAACACCCACGCGCAAAGCATACACCTCCCGTAGTGGTATAGAATCTGAACAGATCAATATCTGATCTGATCAGATCTATACTAGCGTCCCCAGCAGTTCAGGGTTCCAAAAAAACGCATTGTTAGCGGGATCAGCCCAGATACCTGCTAGCACCTGCGTTTTGCCCCTCTGCCCAGCCCACCCAAGTGCAGTATCGATCGATCACTGTCACTTACAAAACACTAAACACATAACTGCAGTGATCGCAGAGTCAGGCCTGATCCCTGCGATCGCTAACAGTTTTTTTGGTAGCATTTTATATTTAAATCCGGAAGGCAGTGCTTGGTTTTCGGGGTCCCGTACGTGGCTAGGCTCCCAAAAAGTCCCCCACATGTGGTATCCCCGTACTCGGGAGAAGCAGCAGAATTTATTTTGGGGTGTAATTTGACTTCTGCCCATAGCATGTGTGAGCAATATATCATTTAGTGACAACTTTGTGCAAAAAAAAAAAAGTTTGTAATATTCCCGCAACTTTTGGCAAAATATAAAATATTCCATGGACTCAACATGCCTCTCAGTAAATAGCTTGGGGTGTCTACTTTCCAAAATGGGGTCATTTTGGGGGGTTTTGTGCTATTTTGGCATTTTATGGCCTTCGAAACTGTGATAGGTAGTGAGGAGTTAAATCAAAAATTTGCACCCTTAGAAATCCTGAAGGTGGTGATTGGTTTTCGGGGTGCCGTGCGCGACTAGACTCCCAAAAAGTCCCACACATGTGGTATCCCCATACTCGGGAGAAGTAGCGGAATATATTTTGGGGTGCAATTCCACATATAACCATGGCATGTGTGAGCAATATATCATTTAGTGACAACTTTTTGTCATTATTCAATCCCTTAAGGACAAAAAAAATAAATATTCAATGGGCTCAACATACCCATCAGCAATTTCCTTGGGGTGTCTACTTTCCAAAATGGGGTCATTTGGGGGGGGGTTTGTACTGCCCTGCCATTTTAGCACCTCAAGAAATGAGATAGGCAGTCATAAATTAAAAGCTGTGTAAATTCCAGAAAATGTACTCTAGTTTGTAGACGCTATAACTTTTGCGCAAACCAAAAAATATACGCTTATTGACATTTTTTTTTACTAAAGACATGTGGCTGAATAAATTTTGCCCTCAATGTATGACTAAAATTTAGTTTATTCGATTTTTCTTATAACAAAAAGAAGAAAATATCTTTTTTTTTTCAAAATTTTCGCTCTTTTTCCATTTATATCGCAAAAAAAAAAATCGCAGAGGCAATCAAATACCATCAAAAGAAAGCTCTATTTGTGGGAAGAAAAGGACGCAAATTTAGTTTGGGTGCAATATTGCATGACCGCGCAATTACCAGTTAAAGCAGCGCAGTGCAAAATTGGAAAAAGACCTCTGGTCCTTAAGGTGTTTATTGGTCCGAGGCTGAAGTGGTTAAAAGAGAAATTGAGTGTTTTTTTTTTTTTTTTTTTTTTTTTTTTATTATTATACTTGCCTAAGTGGATGCAGCATTGGTCCCCCTCTGGCTCTAAGGCTGAAAACTGAGTGAGCAGAGAGCTGGCGACTGTCAGTTACCGGCTCTCTGGTCTCCCCCCCCCCCCCCCCCTGCTCTCACTGTCTGCTGAAAACGGGTCACAGGAGTGCAGAATGAACTGCACTACTGTGACCCGAGGTTTGACTGTACTTCTTTAATTCCTTTTGTATCAGGAGGAGATAGCAATTAGATCACCTGAGATTTGGTACTTCTATGATAAGTGGCTGAAGTTTCATTATAATAAGGCCAAATGATCTTTACTAGACTAAAGTGGAACAAATGTGCACATCAGAACAAGCCCTTAGGTGTTGACTACTTACTAGAAGTGGAAGAACCTGTACACAAGCCCTCTACCACCTTAGAGGAGTAGACTTTAAAATGCAAGCCAGTTCTGTTTAAAACATCTGAAAAACATGCAGTCTGAGATTGGGAAAACTCTCACCAATCCTCATCTCTTGCCTGATGAACCCCATTAAAATCTGCCTTGCAGAAAAATAAGGTTTTTGGGGTACAGTTTTTTTAGTAGTGCAAACTATAGATCCTTCAAATAACATTTTTTTTCCCAGTGGCAAACCTTTAGAACAGGGGTCTTCAAACAATGGCCCTCCAGTTGTTCAGGAACTACAATTCCCATCATGCCTAGTCATGTCTGTGAATGTCACAGTTTTACAATGCCTCATGGGATGTGTAGTTTTGCAACAGCTGGAGGGCTGTAGTTTGAGGATCCCTGCTTTAGAACAAGAGCGGCTCTGGAAATGGATACGTTTTTTTCCAAATGTGAATGTGAAATTCTAGGAATTCTAAATAATATTTTAGTGCATTTCTGTTCTTTTACCGACACGTTAAAGTGGTTGTAAACCCTTACAAACCACTTTGACCTACAGGTAAGCCTAGATTAAGGCTTACCTGTAGGTCCAAGAAATATCTCCTAAACAATATTGTCCCGAAGACAGGCACCGCTGTCTACGGCGCATGCGCCGTAGACAGCGGCGCGCAGGTGCACTGATCGCGGCATTTCCAACAATGGAAAAGCGTGTCGGCTCCCGTGCGCATGCGCGGGAGTGACGTCATTGCGGCTCCGCCGAATGACAGCGGCGGAGCTGCGAGACCCCACCGAAAAGATGGATGCGCCGGACTACAGGGGACAGCAGTGACTTCGCTGGCTCCTGTGTCAGATAAGTGACACATAATGGGCTACTATGTGATGCATAGTAGTCCATTATGCTTTGCCTTTGCAGGGAATGAAAGAGGAAGTAAACCCATTAGGGTTTACTTCCTCTTTAACGTATCAGCTAATATCCCCCAAAAATAAGGAGGTGTGTAAGATTTTTTTAGTGTATAATTTCTCAAGGAATCAGCATACATTAATGTAATGTGCGTCTTCAGGAGAGAGTGTATCTGCAATGATGATAATTGCTCTGGTGTGGCTAACTTATGGGGACACATGTTCATTACACCATCCAGACACTTTGCTGGACATCCAACACGGAGGGACTGTGCTTTAGCCATGGGTTTGTACCAGAGACTATTTATTCCACTCTTATATTCTTTCTTTGGGACCCTAATCCTGAAGAAGCGCACAGCGAAATGTGTAAAGCATCGACTCCTCAACAGCCAACTCCTTTTATCCAATATGTAATATACAGTATATGCATTTGTTTGGGATCCAGGGGACTTTGCTTAAGGCTGCTCCTGGGTTAGATCAATGAGATGTATGTCTTGCTGTGGATGAGTCTGTACGTATGGTGTTTACTTTCATAGGGGATACACATTCTGTATGTCTTTTGTTTTGTTTCTTTCTCTTTTACTATGACCAATCTAATAACTGGTGAAATTGTAACAAACCTGGATTTTAACATATGTTCATGTATGCTGATCTTTTGAAAGGAGATGTGCCTCAAAATCCAATAAACCTCCTTTTTTGTCTTGAGAGACATGTGCTCATGTTTAACCACTTGAGATCCGCGCTATTGCCAAATGACGGCATTAGCGCGGACCTACATTTCCGGGACTACGTCTATTGACGTCGTCCCGGTCACGAGCGGCCTGCGCGCCCCCTGAGGGGCGCGCGCGGCGCGCTCTGTGATCGGCGAGTCCATGAGACTCGCCTGATCACCGATCCGTGCAAGGGGTCGTTCCCGACCCCTTATCACGTGATCAGCTGTCAGCCAATGACAGCTGATCATGTGATAGAACGGAGCCGGTAATCTGCTATTATTCCTCCTCGCGCTGACAGCGCGAGGAGAAAAAAAAAAAGCCGATCACCGGCGGCCGTGATCGGGACATCAGTCCCGATCACGGCCATCAATACAAGGGACCACCTGCCACCTGCCAGTGCCCACCTGCCTCCCGCAGTGCCATCCTGAAGTAAAATAAAAAGCAAAAGTAAGTGCCACCCACAGTGCCACCCACAGTGCCACCCAATCTGCCTCAAAGGTGCTGCACCCCAGTGCCGCCCATCAGTGCCCAGCAGTGCCGCCCATCAGTGCCCAGCAGTGCCACCTATCAGAGCCACCTATCAGTGCCACCTATCAGTGCCCATCAGTCCCATCTATCTGTGGTACCTATCAGTGCCCATCCGTGCCACCCATCCGTGCCACTTATCCGTGCCACCCATCCGTGCCATCTTATCTGTGCCCATCTTTGCCCATCAGTGCCGCCTTATCTGTGCCCATCGGTGCCGCCTTATCTGTGCCTATTAGTGCCGCCTTAACTATGCCTATCAGTGCCCACCAGTGCAGCCCATCAGTGCCCACCAATGCAGCCCATCAGTGCCCACCAATGCAGCCCATCAGTGCCCACCAATGCAGCCTATCAGTGCCGCCTAATCAGCGCACTTCAATGAAGGAGAAAAATGACCCGTTTGCAAAATTTTATAACAAACTATTAAAACATGATTTTATTTATTTATTTTTTTGCATCTTTTTTTGTTTGTTTAGCAAAAAATAAAACTCCGAGCTGTAACTAAATACCACCAAAAGAAAGCTCTATTTGTGGGAAAAAAAATGATAAAAATTTCATTTGGGTACAGTGTTGTATGCCCGCGCAATTGTCATTCAAAGTGCATCAGCGCTGAAAGCTGAAAATTGGTCTGGGACTGAGGGGGGTTTAAGTGCCCAGTAAGCAAGTGGTTAAAAATATGGGGATGTGGTGATCATGTGCTCTATCTATACACTTGGCATTGACACTGACATTGTAAACACATTTTGTTTAATAGATTATTATTTTTAATGTTTATTCTAAAGTTTTTATACCTGTTTGTTTTTGCACTCAGTGAACCCATAATAAACAGAATTTTGAGGAAGTTAATTTTGGTTTTAGTTCTCAAAATTGTAGCTGCTGACTTTTAATTTTTTTTTTTAGCCCAGGCTGGACCTCCTCTTTAATGGAGCTTGGGTTGTGTAACTTTTCTCTCTGCTTTCTGCATCACCAGTCACATTAGGCTTCCACAGCAGGCTTGAATATGATTGGTGGCTGTGAGAAACATCTTATTACTGGCCTCTGTGCTACTGTAAAGGGTAGAAAGTTGGCTGTACTGGGAAGCTGGTTTGTTCTATGATCAATTCGTTAGTAGAAGAGACTGGGTAGACTAGTAAAACCATGTCCAGCAATGGCGGGGCGTCCATAAAGGGCGCAGGAGTGCCACCCCCTTTCTCTCCTGCACTGCTCTTACCACCATAGATAGATTTATGCATTTCACACTTTTATTCTTGTACATTTGTAAATGCTCCTCTCCTGTACTAAAATTGCTTTCACTGTATGCTGTGAGCTTCTTACAGTTTGCATTAGAAGCGGCAGTCCGAGCCCATCCAATTTCCTGGCTGGAGGGCCTCCAGCATCATACTGTATGCTTCTTTCCTTCTCAGCCTTACTTTCCCTTGCCCACCACTTTCATTTATTGGATTTCACTTATTTCAATCATGAAGGCTCGACATCACATGGAGGTGTTGCCTATGTTCGTCTAAAGCTTCCCTTGGAATGCCCATCCATCCAGACTGACCCGTTTAGCGGGTTTTATTATTTTCATAACTTATCGAAAGAGCTAGCCCGCTGCTTGGAGTAGAGCTGGGAGGTCTTGAATATAGTACTGACACATGGTTCCATAATGTTCCACGGAGCTATGTCCAGGACCCTGCTGGCACCTCAGACCAACCATGATCTACCAGCATTGCATAGAGAAGCACAGCCTAGAGTCTTGGCTTTTAACTTTAAGTTAACCAATCATGGCATAAAAGTTTAGGCTGCCTTTGCTGATATCTTGCTCAGAGAATGTTAATTGTCTAAAAGAACACAAGGACAGAGGGCGCACCAGCCTTGCGCATTACCTTTGCAACACTGAAATGTATTAAAAGGGAAATCGTATACTCACAAACGAGTGATAAAGTCCAAAGGGCACGCTTCTCTCTCTCTGGGGAAGAGGGGCCACCCACAAAATGCGCCAGCTACTTTGGACTTTTTCATCCCAACCAAGTCTACTGGCCAGCAGTTCTTGCTGGATGAGGCAAATGTTGCACTTTGTAATATCTGTCTGATTTTATCACTCGTTTGTGAGTATATTATTTCACTTTTAATAAATGTCATTGTCGCAAAGGTAATGCGCAAGGCTGGTGTGCCCTCTGTCCTCATTTTCTTCTAGAGTACCCCCTGACCTGTTGCAGTGGCATGATTTGTGAAGATTTCCCTCTTCTTCAATTTACCCTACAGCAATCTTTCGAGTGGCAGGAACATTTATTTCTTTTTGCATTGTCTGCTTGCCTGTGTTAATGCTTTCTGAGTCTCTGTTTTATTATTTGTATCCTTAGGCCCCATGCACACTGGCATAAAAAGCATTGCTACTACAGGAGTTTGGTGTTCTGCCTGTAGAAGCAGCTCAATGTCATCCCATGTGTCCATACACATTCAGACGTTTACAGGCATATTTTGAAATCGACATTTAGAAGCAGGAAAAAAAAAACCCTTCTCATTCGTGTTTCTGATTGGAGCTCACTGGCAGAAAAAAAAACGTAAAACTCCTAAACTTGTCTAAACTTTGTACAAAAAATGCTCTATATGAACGTTTTTTTACTCCAAAGAGAACAGCTGTTTTTTTTTAAAGCCCAGTGTGCGTGGAGCCTTATTGGTTGGATACTTATTTAAATACCTTTACAGAATCAACATATTCTGCAATGCTTTACATAGTTCATAGCACTGCTCACGTTGCCCCCTTCTGCTACTTTCAGTATAAATACAGCTGTTGTGTAGCAGCGCCATTACCTTTGCTGCGCCCTGATGCCCCAGCCTCACTGGAGCCTTCCCAAAATTCCTGTACAAATCCTACATTTATAATGTTGGCAAGTGCGTAGAATTGGGAATCCCCTCATATATCGCTTCAACTGAAGGTGAGAAGAGGCACAGAGGTCTTTCCTGTGTTCAGCAACTCCTGCTCCAGTTCCTGGTGCCTGAAAACATGATACTTTTACATTGTGTGGTGCTGTAAAGCCTGGTTAGCTCACAATGTTTAAGCTCTTTTTCTGCTTGTAGGAATAGAAAATAATATAAAACAAGATTTCAGATTAATGTTTATAGCATCAGCAATCTAACACACATACAGTGTGTTGTTTTTTTTTGTTGTTGTTGTTTTTTTTAATTTATAAATCTGTATTAAAGGGTGTTTGTTATTTTTTGCCTTAAAGTGGTATAAACCCCAAAACAAACATTTTAATATATTGCAGTTCACTTTCTGAGAAAAAACATTTACCAGTGAGAGGGGTGCTTACAATGATCAGCTTTAATTTCTGTAAAATGTTTATCCCAAATGGGGGGAAAAAAAGCTTTACTGTAAATACTTATAAAGTATTAGCTGGAGTTTGGCTTCAATTTATTAGTGTATCTAAATCTGCTAGTATGTCCAACACTCCCTCCCCGCATGATTGCAGCTATTAAAGGATCTTCCTGTGCTCCTCCATCCAGAGTTGGGGCGCTCTAATACATGAGGTGTGTTACTGGCCAGATTACCTGGTGAAAACAGAAGGGGGGAAAAGCCTAAAAAAGAAACAAATTCAGTCACCTCATCTAATAAGCTGTGACATATGTTTAGTTTTGTCTTTGAATTCTTTCTTAAACAATGGCATCAGCATTCTCACAGCTGTGAGTTCTGCTCTGGGATTCAAGCATATGTTTCCTGCTTCATCTTTACTGACGGTGAACAAAGCCCCTCTTGCTGACCTAGAATGCTGTACATTATATGATGGGGAAAAAAAAGGGAAAGATCTGGTGTCTCCAGTAACCCACTTCCATCCCTGTAACATATAATAAAATTAAGGTTTAGCCCCGGGACTTTAAATGAAGTCGGTACCGTTTCCACCAGTAAACAAAACCGTAGTAGATACAGTATATGGTTTATTCAAGTAAAAATGTTTGCTTAGATATCATCAACAACTGCCAATTTAAAAAGATACATAAACAAGAAATATTGATACATTGATGTAATAGCATTCGTAGTACACGGGCATCATACCAACTGACGCGTTTCAAGAGATCCAGCTCGCCCTTCAGGGGTGTGTAACAATGTGCCTAGGATGAAAAAGTGTATATTTGGCAATATGGCACAATATTAATTATAAAGGCACAGGAGGGGTTATGGGTCCCCATACTTGCCACTGAGCTTGACCAGGTGTGTGGTTCCAAGATGGCGGCATCAATGTATCAATATTCCTTGTTTATGTATCTTTTTTAAATTGGCAGTTGTTGATGATATCTATGCATGTAAACATTTTTACTTGAATAAACCATACACCTGTATTTACTGTTTTGTTTACTGATGGAAACGGTACCCACTTTATTTAAAGTCCCAGGACAAACTCTTTGTTTTTTTATATGATGGAAACCTTAGTAACCATAGAAATTGACATAGGAAATGATCCGTATCTCCCAGAGTACCATAGGAAATATATTAAAGTGTCAATGAAGGCAAAACATTTGTTTGAGTTGAGATGAATTAGAACCCCTGTCAGTTTTTATTGCTGTCTGTGCCCGTTAGGAAGATCCCCCCCTCTCTATTTGTCCTATTAAATAATATCATTGAAAGTGAAACAAAAAGAAAATCCCAAATTTTGGGTTGACATCAGAAAGTGTTGTGAACCCAAAGGGGAAATCTTCCAATGGGGACACTAGTTGACATCCTGGGATTCCCTATGGGATAGAGAGTGAAGGTAAATCTCTCCAATGGACAAAGATGGCAAACAACACATCTCTCCTTTACTTCAAACATGGGAAAAAAAAGTGTTTCCTTTTAGGCCCAGTTCAACCAGATGCAGTTTTCTGCACCAATATAGCCAGACCAGAAACTGACTGAATGGTGTGAACTAGAGCCATTGGAATACATAGAAAACACTGTGCATGCATTTTTGGTGCAGAAAAAAAGCACACTGAACTGAACGGAACTGTGTCTGGCGTGAACTGGCCCTAAGTGACATTAGCAGGCTATGGCGGTACCTCAGTGTGACCATCCAAAGTGTTACGGTGAGGAATCTTCTCCTCTCCTGTGGCCTTGAAAGGAGGAGATCCTGTGTCCCCCTAGAGCACAGACTATTTGGAGAGGAGTTGCTGACAGTCCTCAGTGAGCTGGTAAGTGGGTAATGTTCCAAGTTCACCAGCAAAGTGTCTCTTGTTCACCAGCAAAGTGAATTGCTGAACCCCCCGGCTAAGGCCCCTTTCACACCAGATGACCGATTAGGTCCACCTGTCTGTTTTTCAGACAGACTCGATCGGACCACCTATTGTTCTCTATGAAGTGGCGGTTGTCAGCGGACGTGTGTCCCCTGACACCCACCAGCACTTGATCCTGTCCAGATTGGATGACAGTCTGTTTCCATTTGAACACCCAAAGAGAACAACGGGCTGTGTCCGCTCTGCACAGCGCACATGGACCTGTCATCTGCCCGCTCAGCGGGGACCAGCGGAGAGATCCCCTGCTGAGAAGGCAGATTTGCTTGGATTCCGCTCTGTATGAAAGGTGCCCTGAGTTCTGATTCATGCTTATACTTTTAGGACAGACATTTACATTATAAACTGTTTTAGGTAGGGACTGGTGTAAAGCACTACGGTTAAATGATTAATATCTCTAGCTGGAGTCATTTGTGATAGAGCTTCACTAGAAAAGCTGACCTCAGATATGTGAACTAGTCTGTAATCCTTTTTGTTTTCATATAACTGTGGTCTGGTGTAGCTTATTCTCTTGCCTTGTTTTTGATTATGAGATGGCTGATGGCGCTTGAATTTGCCATGCACAAGGCTCTTTGTTCACTTCAAGGCTATTCTACATAATACAGTTGAATGTTAGACAACGGTTCTTATTTGAGAGGTGAGTGAAAAGGGTTACACAGAACAGTACACGCCATTGTCATTGAAATCAGACACAGAAAACCCTTGCCATTTTTATTCTGCAAACAGCTATGAATAGATTTCTTGTGGTTTAGCATCAAGAGAGGTTTATAATCTATATTTTACTCCGTTATATAAAACACACATGTGAATTGTATGTTCTTACTGCATAATAACAATCTATATACTCTTCACACAGACATTGCGTGTGATGTGCACAGCAATGTGGTGCAAACCGCATGCGATGTCTGGGATCGCATAAGTGTGAACCAAGCCTCCAGGGCCTTGCAGGCTGATAACCCTACCACCTTCATACATACACACGTTGGAACACCTTGTGAAACATTACAGAAGTAGGATGAGGTTGCTACTCCAACATTTCTGCCTTTTCCTAGCCGTAACAAAGGAGCTTTATAGAGAAGATTGCAGATTTTTATAGTTTCTCTCACAATAAAATGTATTTTATTAGGAGACCTCAAAGATGATCACGTAATCATGGGAAGAACATTCAAAATTAATGCTGATTAGTATTGTGATTGTAAATCGGGACTCCCAACAGTTCAGGACCTATTGCTGGTGGCGGAGATGTTATGCAGACCGTCAGATATTGGGAACAATTTGTCACTGAACATGACAAATTGCCGCAAGCATACCTGTAAAGATGCACTTATATTTGGGTTATAGTGGTCGCAGGTTTTTTTTTTTTTTTTTTTTTACTATGAATGTTTCACTAGGTCTGGACTGTGTTTCCTGCACCCAGCAATGTAGATCTATGGGAAAAACTGAATTTCCTGAGGAAATCCTGAACTGGGTGCGTTGACTATATGCACTGCTTTATTACGCACACTTTTTACTGGAGGAATGGCAGGAAGCTTTTTCTTTTTTCCTTACACCAATCCTATGTGGTGCAAAAAGGTTTTGGACAGCAGTAATTTTAGTAATTTCCTGTCCTATTTAAGCGTTAGACTAGAGGAAGCAGTAGGAGCAGAGGAAGGGCTGGTCACATTTGAAAGGCATAACAAGGAACATTTTGTGTGTGTGTGTGTGTGTGTGTGTGTATATATATATATATATATATATATATATATAATTATACATTTTTATTATTTTTTTCTTTTAACTCCCACCTCCAAAAAAGCTGTAGCTGCCCTGATTTAAATCTAGGAGTAATGATTAAGCTGTTAAATTTAGAATTTTATGGCAACTAATTGAATCATTTCTACGGCTCTTAAGACATCATTGCAGGTGACAAACTTGTTTTAAGAATTCTCTTGTGTACTAAAATGTATGTTAAACTGCTTAATCTTGCAGGCTCTGATTTACTGATGTTTTAGCTCTGGATCCATATGCATAGTTCAATGTAAAACAATCCTCTCTTTCATTGGGCTGTCTCCAGCCTTATAGCCTTCCATTGCTTTCATGTCCCAATATTGGGTATGACAACTGCTACAAATAATGTGTTACATTATGAACCTAAGATCTGTTAATAAAGATGAATGTCTTCCCCAGTAGTCTTGTGCCCTCTGGCTCTCTATTAACGAAAGCTGCATGTCCATTGACCCTAGACTTCCTAGTTAATTAAATACAAGAGCTAGTAGGGATACATTATGTATTGTATTAGCCATAGAACTTCACATATAAATGAAAGTACAGTATTAAAGCCATCTGGAATACTTTAATGAAGCAATCATGAAATTGGATTATTTCATATTAACAGAAATGGCACTTAGCTTGCCTAGGTCAAAGTTATCACTGTAAGCACTTGCATTCATTGTGCTCAACATTTGACACGTATTGTCTAATGAAATGCACATTCTCTTAGAAACAGAACAAAAGAAAGTTCACCACAAAAGTAATCAACAAAATGTATTTTTTAATTTGTCCTACAAAAGAAAACTTGAAAGCTGCTTGGTAACTTTGCGCAGAACCTTCTTTTTTTCAGTTTAAGGCCCCTTTCACACAGTGCGGACTCTGGTTAGATCAGCAGGGATCTGTCTCTTTTTCTGACAGACCTGATCGGACCCTCTATTCACCCCATTGGACCAGCGAGTGTAAACAGACTTGTGTACATTGACACCCTCCTACCTCCAATCCAGTCCACTAAAAATGAAAAAAGAAAACTGAAGGGTATCCTTCCCCTCCATCCAGGTGGATCAGAGGGCAGTCAGGTGTAAACAGACAGCCAAGTCCGTTTACATCCAGCGGTCCTTAGAGCAGAGCAGGCTCGGTCCATATCCGCTCTGCATAAACTGAGCAGACACATCTGTCATCTGCCTGCTCTGTTTAGATGAGCAGGGATAAGCAGACAGATCCCCTGCTGATCTAACCAGAGTCAGCACTGTGTGAAAGGGGCCTTTAACTGAAAAAAATAAGGTTCTGCACAAAGTTTTGCCCTCCTGTGACCCATTTTCAGCAAAGAGTGGTAAGCAAGTCTGCTCTCTGCTGACGTGACAGAAATCAGTCCAGGCACAACTTCATTCTGACAATGGAAGACTGGATCTGTCAGGTGCCTTCTCCCTCTGCCCTCCAATGAGCGAGGAGGGAGAAGAACAGAGAGCTCTGAAAACCGAGTGATCAGCAATGTTCGATCGCTTGGTTCTTAGTGTGGAGGCATCGGGGGGGGGGGGGGGGGGGAATAGATGCAGCATTGGACCGATGGTGCATCCACCTAGGTAAGTATAAATGGGGGGGGGATAAATCCTTTACTTCTCTTTTAAATACAGTGAATCTAGCTAGCCCAAACTTTTTTTTTTTTAAGGGGGGAGATTTTTGTTTACGCTTTGTCCTGGAGACCCAACAGTGAGGTCACCGAAATGTTTCTCCATTGGAAGATTTCCCTTCACCTCCTGTTCCGATGAGAACCATAAAGTTTTACTTTCCTGGTGTTATTTTGGTGTCTGTGTTCATCAGGGAAGACAGAGAGGGCAACTGTCCCCAGCAAAGACAGATAATAAAAATTGGTTGATGGACAATTAACCCACCAGTTTGAATTTAAATTGTGTATCATTCAGTGCCCTCATAGACCGTTCTCACCAAAACAGGTGTCCCCATTGGAAGATTCCCATCACCTTCTGCTTTGGTGGAAACCATGTTTTGAATTTCTCATCGTTTTCCATTTTTGTGACAATAGTCAATAGGAAGGATAGAGGGGATGACACTATTTGGGGGCCTCAGCACAGACAAACAGCAAAAACCTGACATAGGTTCCAACCAACCCTCCTCTGCTCTATCCAGAACTATAAAAGTAAACAGTTTTGGATATAAATGCACTTTATTACTGATGTGTCTGTTATTACGTTCCTTTGATGCATTCATTTAATTGACCCTTATTGACTATTAAGAACTTGGAGAAAACTTTGTATTGCTATATCCTAAAGTATAATTTGATACCCTTTTTTCTGTGTGACCATAAAGCAAATATTTTCTTAAATTCCTCTAATCGCTGAGGAAGTGATTAACTCATAACAATGTTTTTGTTGACAAGGGTACCTGTTCAATGCTTAGCTATACAGTGTGAGATCAGAGAAAAATTCCACTATGGATAGACGGTAAAGTTGAAACATGCATGGATTGCTGGAATGTAGACATTTTCATCCCAGTGTGAAGTCTCATGAGATCCGTGAACTTAGGAAATAAAAACAAACTTTTATGATAATTTGAAAAGCATGCGTGATGAATCTATATGGCACAGATCCTTTTCCGTAGATGTCAGCACATCAAAATATAATTGGAATGCCTCATATTGTCCTACATTGTTTCATGACTAAGCATGTGAGCTCTAATAAATACCGTGACTCCTGCGTTGGGTAATACTGAGGGAATTATGGATTATTGTCAGTTTAAGGACAACAGAAGTGTTTTATTGCATGCTACACATTCAGCGACTATGAAAAGACATCAAAGAACTGAACTTCTCTTCCATTTTCATGTCGCTGACAGCTTGACAGAATTCTCAAAGTAGGAAGGCCCATTGGTTATTGAGTCTATTGCAGATCTGGCAAATCAGCAAACTTGTAAATGACCCCAATATGTGCATGCAGTTTTGTTCGCTCTACAAGGAATCCTATAATTCATAAGTTAAGAGTGCCTGGTTTTCTGTATTATGTGATTTGCAGGGGATCAGACTGATTATATGCAGCCAAATGAAGAATTTGCAAATCAGCAATTATTTTGATTTCGATGATCACAAACGTAAAACAATATTTCATTCAGATGAGAAAACTGGAAGAAAATTTTAAACATGAAGACAAAATACTTGCATAATGCAAATAATTTTCTAAAGCACTTGGTTTCATTCTAGACTGGGAAGCAAATTACAGAGCAATCAAGGATCTATAAGCCACCTGCAATCTACAGACCCATTTTTTAGGGATCAATCTTTTACAATAATTTTATTTTATTTTTTTACATCTGTTTATTAACGTTTTCATGTATAAAACAAGTACGATAAGAACAACACGAAAATAATACATCAAATAAATTGGCATTGCCCACGCAGGGGTCTTGGGCACAGGATATATGGTACAAATGTTGATGGTGTGGTCAACACCAGGATGGCAGTGGTGTGACTGTGTAACCTTTGCCACAAAGTGGCAATATAAAAATATGAAAATAAAGATGACCCAATTTTCTACACTTGGCCCAAATCAAGCAAAAGTTCAAAATAATAGTAAAGGTCTTACCAAATCAAAGATTCCCCATCTTAAAATAGTGTGCTGACAGCTGCTAGCATTAATTGCGTCCCATACTAACATGTGAGAATCACAGATAAATAAATAAATCATGTTCTGCGATAATGATCTGCTGAACCTGCAGCAAAAAACCTAAAAAAACTAATTGTTAACTAAAGTGATGTGCCTATAAATTCCAAGAATAATAATAATTATATATATATATATATATATGTATGTATGTGACTGCTGTTGTCATACAGATTACATCATCATATAGCATGAATATACTTTTCATAAAATATAAATATTGATACAAAAGTGATCCATAAAGTGCTCCGGTGCCTAGAAGTCCGTGATACTCTGACCACCCAGGGTCCGTTTTCAGCATCCTTAATCACAGATAATAAACTTGATAGGTGACTGTGAATATAGCAATCTTCGTAAGTGACTACACTCAGGTGCTCCCAACCGCAAGGCGATGGCCACTCACCTCAGGGCGTGTGACCTCGCAATTAAGTTTGGTCAGTACATGCTTTTGAATCGTCAAAACAGATTCCAGGTCAGGTTGCATGGTCCAAATACTGCTCAAAGATGTGGCATCCTCCTATAAATATTAAAAAGAGACTTCCATAGTGTGATAACGCTTTAAAAGATTTTATTTAATGTAAACAAAGCCCTATTATAGGGTACTCGCATGGGTCTGGTGCATTAGTGCACTGCTCTATAACATGCCTTGTATCTTCATCAGGGATCCCCCTGATGAAGATACAATATTTCCATTGTATCGACACGCGTAGAGGAGGGGACTGGACGGCGCAGGAGGCAGCTGGTCTGTCATATGGAGTAGAACACAATCTCATCCACTGCTTGGTACTATTAAGGCATGCTATATATGACAACAGTTGTGTGTGTGTGTGTGTGTGTGTATATGTATATGTGTGTATGTATGTGTATGTATGTATATATATATATATAATTCTTTGAATTTATAGGCACATCACTTTAGTTAACAGTTTTGTTTTTTTAGGTTTTTTTTCTGCAGGTTCAGCAGATTATTAAGGGGATAGTGCAGCACGATTAATTTATTTACAAGCAAAGGTAGCTAGACATCTCCAAGTTATTTTGTATCTAGGAAGCTGTGGCAGGGTCTTTCAACCATTTGGCCCACATGTTTTTATATTTAGTAGGACATCCCCTATTTGCTTAGGTATCTTTATATAATGGCAGATTACTGGTAATCAATGTTATACAATATTTAAAAAAGTATTTGGTAACCTGTGGGGTATTCCTACCTATGAAAAAAAAAACAGAAAACCTTGGTTGGTGTATAGTAAATACTCCTAAAGTATAACCCAAATATAACATATTTTATGATTTATTTAATTTCATCCTGTTGTCGGACCATATGTTTGTTGCTTTTCTGCTGTTCAGATCTTCTATCAACACACATATAGACAGAATACATCCAACAACCCTCCCCAAATAATTTTAAGCAGTTATTTTGTACAATTTAGATAATCTTTTTCTGTTCCACAGCAGGAAGAACTGACAGTTCAATTTATAAAAAGGAGACATCTGTGCAATAGGGATTCCAAAATTCATTTTGCAATTTTGTGCACTTTTTAATCAATTAAAATAGTTAATTTGTGTGCACTGTTTCATATTTGCCATTGTTGCATGCCTTTGATAAAGTTAACATAATTAAATAATGGGGAAGTTAGTGGCTCTAAGTGGTTAAAAAGAAATCTATCCAAGTATGTATTCCTTGCGGAAATAAAGTACCTTCTATTGCTCCCAGCTTTTATTTTATTTTTGGATCTGTGATTCCGCTTCCTGTTAGAGGGTGGCTAAATTTTTTCTCCATAGTCCGCCCTCCCTTTTTTGGCTCCACGAGATGGGCTATGGGATGTGTAGTTTGCATAGAGCAGTGGGTAACCATTGCTTGTTATAAACAAACAGATGTGAGGAGAGGTTTGGTAGATCATGTGGGTAGTAAGAAACAATGTCATAAAAAACTGCACATGACATATGGATTGTTTTTGGAGTATAAAGTTATCGTTTAGCGCCCTAAACTATAACCTATAACTACTACTATCTACTATAAATCTTTACCTTTCTGCATAATTCTTAATTTTGCAAAATGTTATGTACTCTAGTGCCCTGCCAGTATTGTAGTGGCAATACCTGAAGGTGCAAGCTTCATGGTAAAGTGGATATCATTTAAAATGTCAGTCAGTATTTTTTTTAGCTGGTGCCAATATCCCCTTACAGGATGGGAACATACCATGAGAAGCCGACATATATGCCAAGTGGTATTAAAAAAAAAAAAAAACATAATTAAAACACCTTGGGACTTACCACTGTTTCATCACAAAAGTTTTATATAAAAATCGTTTTTTAGACCTTGCGTAGTATTTCATTTATTCACCTAGGAACTGCCACATAGTTATTACATTCACTCCCAGTTAACTTATCTGCTAGAAACTCTGAAAGGTCTGTAAAGACATTGAGTGGACAAATGATTTAAGAGATAACATTGTTCATAGATTTCATGTCATAGGCAGTGTGCTAAACTACCTGGTGACCTTCGGAACTATTTACAGCTTTCGCAGAGCATAACTTAGGTGATAAATGGTGCTTGGAGTAAAGATAAGTAATAATTGGAATGTGTGTCCAGAAAGTCAGCGAAAGCAGTGTACAACAACATGATACATATGCATTTTTTACTAACGCCTCCTACACATGATCGGATTTTCCGCAGACGAAACCTCGGCCAGGAACTTGTCTTGCATACAAACGGCAAGGAATTGTCTGGCAACAAACACGAACGTAGTAATGTACTACTTGGTTTTTGAGCTCTTTAGCGCCACCCTTTGGGTTCCTTCTGCTAATTTCACATTATTGTTGATTTGCGCTTTTCAGTTTGTTTCTGAACGGCCGTTCATCAACCAGCCATGTTGCAGAATCTGAGAGAACGTTATTTATTATTGGCCTTGGGGTTATTGCTTTTACCCAAGCCCAGTTCAGGAACAGGAGGTGGAGGATTTTTTGGACCAAAACTTGGTTGCTTTATTATGACCAATTATGTTATATGCCTTTGCTGCGGGAGCTCCAGGAAAATAATCCGGAAGATTTTCGGAATTATCTCCGGATGACGGACCCCTGCTTTCACCAACTCTTGGCATAGTTGATCCCCTCTATTAAGAAGCAGGACACGTGTGAAGCTTTTATTTTATTTTTTGGTTGAATAATGATTTTATTTTTTATTTTTTTTTTGAATACATAGAATGCACTTTTTGGTTAAGTTCTATTGGCAGATAGCATGTCTAATTTTTCTTTTCTTTTTTAAAAATTGTGGAGAATAATACTTGGCTATGTGTTTTACTTTAAATTACAGTTTGGGAGTAGGCAGTTACATTTTAAAAAATACAATGTAAAATTAACAAGGGACACCAACATAGTTGTATCTTTGTTCTTAAAAACTACTGCATAATGGTGTACTTGCGCCAAAACAAAAAAAATATAACAAGCATAATAACAATATTCTTGTTATCACTAGAAATAAAAAGCCTTTGGAAATTTGTTTGCAACAACTCCATCAGTATCACCAGCAAAGCAGCTCTGTACAGTCCCCAAAAATGATTTGTGCCAAATTTCACTATTCTTTCACCGAGATCCTTTATAAAAGATCAGGGGGAAAAAAAAGAAAGACAATAGCACAGGAAATGGCATGAAGGAAATAAACCAAACTTTAACTACAGTAAAACCTTGGATTGCGAGCATATTTAGTTTCTGGAAGCATGCTTGTAATCCAAAGCACTTGTATATCAAAGGACTTTCCCCATGAGAAATAATTGAAACTTGTTCCACACCCATTTATTCAGAAGTCCTTTAGTTTATAGTCCATATAAAAAGAATATAGCAATGTGACCATGTTGTGTAACCATAAAATGTCCATCCACAAATGGCAGCTTCCATAAGGGGATAAAATTTTGGCGGCACAGTGGTGTAGTGGTTAGCACTCTCACCTAGCAGTAAGAAGGGTCACTGTTTCGAATCCCAACCACGACACTACCTGCCTGGAGTTTGCATGGTCTCCCCGTGCCTGCTTGGGTTTCCTCCAGCTGCTCCGGTTTCCTCCCACACTCCAAAGACATACTGGTAGGTTAATTGGCTTCTGTCCAAAATTGAAAAATAGTATATGAATGGGGACCTTGGATTGTGGGCTCCCTGAGGGTAGGGACCAATGTGAGTGTGCAATGTACAAGGATAGGGAAAATTGTAGACACTCACTCAGGTTGAACTGGATGGACTGGTGTCTTTATTCAACCTTAGTAACTATGTAACTATGTAAGAAGCAAAATCCAGCAGGAGCTACAGAGTATAAAATAGAACAGAGATGCCTCTAAGTGTAGCAATATGCTTATATTTAATGAAGGTACAAGATTTATCATGTCACGTGGTTGATGATTAAGAGACACGTATAATAAGAGACACATCTAAGTATGCAGGCATCTGAGGTAAAGCTGTCCACATAGACCATCCCCCGCACCGCCGGATCTCACTGCTGTCAGTCTGCAATCGAGCATTTTGAAAGCAAGGCTTGAACCGCGCAGCGTAGAAATACGATGCCGATGGCGGCGAGGAGGACAGCCTGCGTGGACAGCTTTACCTCGGATGTCTGCATACTTAGATGTGCCTCTTTTATTCATCAACCGTGTGACTTGCTAAATGTTGTACCTTTTATTAAATGTAACCATATTGCTGCACCTCTGTTCTGTTTTATAATCAATCGTGACGTGGCGCTACTTGTATTTCAAGACATTGCTTGTATATCAAGCCAGAATTTAAAAATGTTGCTTTTCTTGCAAAACGCTCTCAAACCAAGTTACTCTCAAACCAAGGTTTTACTGTACTAGAATTTAGTCTAAACAGTGTTTGATTCACTGGCCTAAGCAAGATAAAAGGACTATTTTATGTAGGTACCCTGGGAGCCACACAAAAGTTGGGTACCAGGAATCTAGTCAGCAATAATGTCTCTAATGTGGTAACTTCATTTCTAAGTGATAGTGTAAACTCTGCACTGTGAAAGTGGTGTACAACCTGATTGGCTTACATTGCTAATCTTCCCTATAACAGTCTGCATCCTGTAATGCCAGGATTGCAGCAATCTAATCTAAAAACTTACCCAGCTACTCTTTTTGGCTTCACAGCACAAGTCTTTATCAATCCAAAACCACTGCTCAAATGCCTCTCTGTTGCGTTTCAGCCCCTAAGGGTTTATTTTTAACAATGCTTATGATGGCTGTACTTCCATATATTTAGTGATGATGTTATTGAAACCATAACTAATATTAATGGTGATCTTTTGTATCTGCCTGTAGTTTAGGTTACAGAAAACCTGTGCTGCCATTACTGGTCTCTATTTCGGAGAGTACTATTTGTCTGGGTGCCGTTCCTTTGGTCCAGTGGTTTCAATACTTTGAATCACAGGAAAAAGGGTTATAGTTCACTTCACTTGCTGTATATATCTACTAGGTTAGTGACTTCGAAAATACGTCTTTAATTTCCTTACATTAAAGCCTATGTATAGCCAAAACTGTTGTCTTATATTGGATGGAGTAGTGAGGGGTTAGGACTTCTCTTAGGTTTTTATTGCTGTCTGTGTCTTTGCTAGGTAGATTTTCCATCTCTATTTGTTCTGGTGACCCTTGTCATCAGACAGAAAGGGATGGGGAAATTGTACAGTTGTCATCAGAGCAGGATATAAAGGAGGAGAAATCTTGTTTGGTGACAGCTGTTGATAAAATATAAGATATAATAATTTTATATATATAAATTTCTTGACACCTTATCCAGTAGTAACAGGTATTTATGTATGCTTCATGCTTCTTAAATACAGCTAGAGACATTGAAGCAATTAGCATTTTTTATTTGCATCAATTGCTTTCTCTTTAAGAGATTTAGAAGCCTATTAAAGGGCTGCGTTTGTGGCTGGCTTTGTGCATATTTAAATGATTGAAAGAAAATTTTGTTTACAGCTGTGCATCCGGAAGCCTTTGTTGGGGGTTCTACTTATAATTTTTTTTTTGGCAAACACATCTAATGTAATATTTTTGGGTTATGAGGTTTAAATGACACTCGCTAACTCTGTCGTCTTGTTATTGTAGGATGGTTCACTTGGAAATATTGACGACCTCGCTGAGCAGTACGCTGATTACTACAACACTTGTTTCACAGACGTGTGCGAGAGAATGGAGGAACTGCGCAGACGCCATGTTTCCCAGGATCTTGAAACGGTGAGCAAAAAATAACTACACATGGTTTGCATTGGTTAAGGTATTAAAGGAGAGTTTTAGGAATTCTATCCAAAAAGTACAGTAAGATGTAGGTGTAAAGTGTTCCTTTCCGAGATCCAGTGGTCAGAAAATTGGGACGGGTCCTCAGCGGCACCATTAGCTCAGTGCTTCAGGTTCATGTGCTCTCATGTCCGGTGCTTGCTATTTTCTGAGTAGAATTAGTTGACCGCTGGTACAGTTTTAGGAGAGCTGTATTTTAGACAGGACAGCGTGGAGGTAAGTGTAAAAGTATGTATACCAAAAAAAAATAAAAAATCTTTAAATGGTAGCCTACTCTTCTGCATCTCCTATGAGTTTCTTCTTTCACATTGCAGGCTTGTTTTTTTTTCAGTTTATATGTTGGGTTCCTGCCAGTGTTAAGCCTTCCACTTCTTGGGCGACAATGCTGTCTTTACTGTGTGTCTATGCAAGAGCAGCGTTATGATCCCGCTGCAGCACACACTTATCTGCTGTCATGCAGGGCTCTAGCACATTGGCTTGATTGTTGTTATTGTGATCATCCTCTGCAGTGCAGCCACACAGAGCAGGACTGACCACAGTGTGTAAAGCAGTGGGTAAATTGTCGGCATTATAGCAATACCTATACATATGTAATACGTTAAAAAAGATATCCTGCACAATACAAAAAAAAGTCTTCTATTTCATTAACATGTTTTAATTTAGTTACGCTTTAACACTATAAAATTATTCCTGCTGTCCATTTCAAAATTAATTGTTTTTTTATTTGCATTAACGTACAATTTTTCAGGACAAGCTTTGTATGTCAGTGCAAATAAAAAAAGTATCACAGACAGTACTCAATTTTCTCTGTCACAATTGCACTAATATGGCTACAATCACATTAAGTAAAATTGTTGAAACTGTCTTGAGATACAAAAATCGAATTATTTACATTTGCTTATATTTCCTATGCTGCTTATAAAAATTCACAATTTTTAAGGCTAATTTTAAAATTCTCATTTGTTTCAAAATAAATTTTATTGTCATTCACTGCTAGTTATATTGCAATTTAAAGGAAGACTTAAGCCCCATACACACTATCAGATTTTCTGCAGATTTTTGTCTTCAGATTTACCAAAACCATGTAGTGCAAGGGCCTGCCTGATTGCATACAAATTGAAACGCCTAAGGTTTGACCTCATATTATTATACGGTTTTGGTAAATCTGAAGGAGAAAATCAGCAGAAAAATCTGATGGTGTGTATGAGGCTTTAGAGTGTGCTGACAATTATTTTTTTTTTTTTTGTTGTTGTTTTTAATCAACTCCAGAAAAGTTCCATTAGGTTCAGCCAATTTCCGCTTTCTAAAAATGTCTGTCCCTAGTTGCCAATGGAAACTAAAAATCTGGGCCAGGCTACACTGCGTCTGACAAAACTAGAAATTAAAATATCTTGTGTTCTGAAATTTGGTGACCAGTCACAGGACGGCCTTGCTGAAACCCTTGATTTTCTTTGGCAGCCAGTGATTGGGAAAACGATTTCCTCTACACAGTGCGGCTGTCTAGACCTTAAATACTTTAAAGGGGTTCCAACAAAAAACAAAAATGCAATGCAGTGATACTGACCTTTTTTCTTTTGTCTACTATACTCGCCTTTGAATTCACTTTGGAACATTGGTACAGTTGTTTATATTGATTTGGGAGACTGTTGGGTATGTTTCCGCTTTTGTTGGGGAACAAATTAGCAAAAAATAGAAATGAATAATATAGCATATTCAATCGGGGTGCCCAGGCTGGGAAACATGCAATAGATACAAACGCCATATTGTAATTCAGTGTTCTTAAAATGACCTTTCCCTTTCAATCTGGCTGTCATTTTCTGTATAATTCAATGAAATAATGCAACCTGGAGGTCTTCTGTACACAGTTGGTGTATGGAATACTCGCAGAAACGTCATTTCCTGCTTGCATGATTGGCTTATTGATTTCTCCAGAACCCTGCACTAAGATACAAGTCAGATTTGGGCATCTTCTTCAACAAGAATGTTAGTTTTAGTGATAGCCAAATACTTCTAAAGGAATGCAGAACCTGCTACTTTCCTCGTTAGAGTACTGTATGTGCATCAACTGATTAATAGTAAAAGTCACTCCCCATTCAGATTTACTCTGCAGACAACAAACTGCTATTTCTTCAGGGAGGGGATTTTTTTTTTCTCAACAAAAAGGAAGTTAGTTTTTAAGGCAGCAGAAAAAACTGTACTTATGCACAAAGTTCTGTAGCCAATAGTAATCAGTTTATTGTAGTCAAATCAGTTAAATTGTAGATTCTGTTTAGCTAGTATGAGTTACTACACTTTGCGCATTAGCATTGCTCTTTGCACTATCCTAATTCTAGATAATGCTATAGAGAATTGGCATGTAAATGCAACAATATTTATTTTCGAATACCCGCTAGCATTTCATAGAATTGTTACATTGTATTCCTGGTTACAATATACATTTTAAATTTATAAGTGTCCCAAACTGGTTTACAGGGGAGATTTAGTGAGTTTAAAGTGATTGCAAAGTTTTTTTCTTCATAAATAACAAACATGTTATACTTACCTGCTCTGTGCAAGTGTTTTGCACAGAGGGGCTCCTCCTTTTCTGGGGTCCATCGGCGGCGCTCCTGGCTCATCCTCCACATCGAGTGCCCCCACAGAGAGCCGCTTTGCATGAGGGCACTTGTGCGGGCATGGTTCCGAGTCCTGCTGCTGCGTCCATTGACACAGACAGCAGGACTCGGACTTGGCCCCACCCCCCGACTCCTGTGTCACTGGATTTGATTGACAGCAGCGGGAGCCAATAGTAAGCCTATAGTAAGGAGACGAGAAGAGGAGAAGAGGATTGCTACACAAAGTGTAGTTAAAGTGGTTGTAAAGCCTTAAGGTTTTTACTTGAATGCGTTAAGGTGAAAAAGTTGCAGTTGCAGTTGCAGTCCCCCCCCCCCCTCCCTCCAGAACACCCCTTTTTCTTACCTGAGCTCGATTCAGCAATGCGCATGAGCACATCGGCTCCAGCCATTGTCGCTCTCCTAATTGGACAGATTAATAGCAGCAGGAGCCATTGGCTTCCGCTGCTGTCAATAAAAAGCTGACATGGGAGTGGGGGGCAGGTCCGAGTCCCACTGTCTGTGTCAATGGACACAGCGGCAGGATTGGGAGCAAGCCTGCACCGGTGCCCCCATAAAAAACTTTCCATGGGGCACCCGATAAAGAGGAGGTGCCAGGAGTGCCGGAAGAGGACCCCAGAAGTTACAACTTGATTCATTTTTTATACCAATTTTTCCTTTGTTTGCAGAAATGGCTGGATTTATTAAAAAGCCCAGCACTGTCTTTTTAGTTTGTGTGTGTGTGTGTGTGTGTGTGTGTGTGTGTGTTTCAAGCTCCTGTTAGACAGCCTTCAGAAAAGTGGTAAATGAAGCCTCCGCTTGTCACTTTCTGGTTGTAAGTAGTAAATAGGTAATAATCATAAGTAATAGTTCATATTTTAACCAGACTAAAACTTGATCAGCCCTCAACATAATGCAGAAAGAGAAAATATAAATAAAACACTTCACATTCCCCTAAATTTTAAATGCTGTTTCCCAGGAGGCCTATGAGTTATGTTTATTTGGATTGTAAATCTCATTTTATTGTAAGGCTGAGGATAGTTTATTTATATCGTTATCTCCTCAGTACTGTTCCATATCACTGAGGACGGGAGAATAGAAAGCGAAATAAGTTTGAAAACAAATGAAGATTTCAGTTTTCAGACAGGAAAACCATTTGTGTAAATCGCTGCTGTTTAAATGTTCAAATACTAGAATTGTAATTAAGCTCTTGGTCGTCTTGGGAATGATTTGTTCTTACAACCTGTTCTGTTGAATTCACATTTCCAGGCTGGAGATAGTGCCTCTGGCTGGTCGCTCTTCAGAACATAGAAAGCTAGTTAGAGATAAGTGAAATGAAAGAACTCTATAAATCATGCTGGCCAAGGCCTGATTTATAGAGAACTTAATGGAAGATAGCAACTGTTTTAGTTTTGTAGTTTTCTGCGAAGCTCCTGTGGGTGATACATTGGTCTCAGTCTGGAAAGAAGGCTGGGTGTAGCTTTTTGTAGGGGAAAACAATACACCATTATCTCACAGAGGATCTGTTCTGTGCTTATTGCTATAAAGTTGTTAAAAAGTATTGGTAGATTTTCCTGTGTTCAGATAACCGCCTGGAAATGGGGAAATTAAAGGTGGATAAAAATAATAGAAAATGCTGTGTAAAGGAAACATGAGAGATACACAGGCTGGCATTGCTAACCTCTTCTTCTCTAAACTCTGGGTGTTTGACTGCCATATTGACCCTCCTTTTATGAATCCCTTATCTGAAACAAGTGTGTATGTAAAGAATTCTGATAGTTCTTTACCTAGTTTACCTATATGTTCCAGTTGAGTGATTCACATAAGTGTTAAAGAACATATGTAGGAAACAGCCAGGCAACTAGAATTTCCAAAAAGAAGTTGAGACAGCCCCAGTGTATCTCTTGACAGGTTTAATTTAAACATAAAATGCTAATCATTCAGATTTTAGCAACGTAACATATATGGATGGCAAGATAGATTTTTATAGAAAATTACAGAAAATAGTTAAGGACCAGCCGCTGCAGTTCTACTGCGGCAGGTTGGCTCTCCTGGGTGAATCGGCGTCATTGTATGTCGGGCACTTTAAGACTACTAGGGGCGACGCCAGAGCCAATGCGTGTGGCCAGCAGCTGCAATGTTCGCCGGCCACCCGCAATCGCTCCCGAGAGAGACAGAATGGGGACCTGTCAATGTAAACAGACTGATCCCTGTTTTGTCTGGGGAGAATAGACAGATTTGCTGCTTCTAGTGATTAGGAACAGCAATCTGTCTCCTCCTCCGGTCACTACACTGCCCACACAGTTAGAAATGCCTCCTAGGGAACACTTAACCCCTTGATCGCCTATTAGTGATAACCCCTTCCCTGCCAGTGACATTTCTATAGTAATCAGTGGCTATCTTTAGCACTGATCGCTGCATAAATGTCAATGGTCCCAAAAAAGTGTCAAAAGTGACCGATATGTCCGCTGCAATGTCACAGTCCCGCTAAAATTCGCTGATCGCTGCCATTACCAGTAAAAATAAAATTAGAGCCTTTCCATTGCAGTTTGATTGTGTGAATTGAGTGAAATTTTGCTACGTTGGTTTTGGCTAAGGTTGAACAATGCCCTTGCTATAGGTGTAGGCCATTTACATATGTTATGACGACTGACTGGAAGACTCCCAAGACATTGCTAAGAGAGCCTGAGCTGTTACTGTATATCTTCACCATCACAAGAGTGAGTGCCCAAACTTTGAGCTCAGAGCTGCTGTAATAGGGGAGTGAAAGCGCATGTGAGGGGGTTTGAATCAGAGAAAGGGCTCCATCCTGTGATGATGAAGGGGACCAGTAATAGCAAGAGCTCACTTAGCCACATACTGGGATTTTTCCAGCCATGCTTCAGGATTTATGTAAATGGTCAACACCTAGTGGCTTGAAAATAGTTAAGTATACAGGCATATTATATATCTTTCTTACACAGGTCAGTTAACATAGCTTTTAGGAGGGGGAGGGACAGTTTTAATCTAGTTAGGCATAACTGGAATGCCTAACTGGAATTCTACTTCAAAATGTATGTTACCCCAATATTTTGTGTTTCCGTTTGTGTATGTGTGTGTGTGTGGATATAGATAGATAGACAGATAGATAGATGTAGATATATATAGACAGAGCGAGATGATATTATATTATATATACACACAGTATCTCACAAAAGTGAGTGCACCCCTCACATTTTTGTAAATATTTTATTATATCTTTTAGTGGGACAACACTAAAATGACACTTTGCTACAATGTAAAGTAGTTAGTGTACAACTTGTATAACAGTGCAAATTTGCTGTCCCCCCAAAATAACTTAATACACAGCCATTCATTTCTAAACCACTGGCATCAAAAGTGAGTACACCCCTAAGTGAAAATGTCCAAATTGGGCCCAATTCGCTATTTTCCTTCCCCGATGTCATGTGGCTCGTTTGTGTTACAAGGCGTGAATGGGGATCAGGTGTGTTAAATTTGGTGTGATCGCTCTCACTCTCATACTGGTCACTGGAAGTTCAACATGGCACCTCAATGCAAAGAATTCCCTGAGGATCTAAAAAAAAGAATTGTTGCTCTACATAAAGATGGCCTAGGCTATAAGAAGATTGCCAAGACCCTGAAACTGAGCTGCAGCACAGTGCTCAAGACTATACAGCAGTTTAACAGGACAGATTTTACTCCGAACAGGCCTTGCCATGGTCAACCAAAGAAGTTGCGGGCACATGCTCAGAGTCATATTCAGAGGTTGTCTTTGGGAAATAGATGTATGAGTTCTGCCAGCATTACTGCAGAGGTTGAAGGGGTGGGGGGTCAGCCTGTCAGTGCTCAGTGCACACTGCATCAAATTGTCTGGCATGGCCCAGAAGGAAGCCTCTTCTAAAGATGATGCACAAGAGAGCCCACAAACAGTTTGCTGAAGACAAGCAGACTAAGGAAATGGATTACTGGAACCATGTCCTGTGGTCTGATGAGACCAAGATAAACTTGGTGACAACCAGGTGAGGAGTACAAAGACAAGTGTGTCTTGCCTGCAGTCAAGCATGGTGGTGGGTGTGTCATGGTCTCGGGCTGCATGAGTGCTGCTGGCACTAGGGAGTGCAGTTCATTGAGGGAGCCATAAATGTCAACATGTACTGTGGCATACTGAAGCAGACCATGATCCCCTCCCTTTGGAGACTGGGCTGCAGGGCAGTACTCCAACACAATGGCCCCAAACACACCTCCAAGATGACCACTGCCTTGCTAAAGAAGCTCAGGGTAAGGGTGATGGACTGGCCAAGCATGTCTCTGGACCTAAACCCTATTGAGCATCCTCAAACGGAAGGTGGAGGAACGCAAAGTCGCTAACATCCACTAGCTCAATGATGTCGTCATGGAGGAGTGGAAGAGTACTCCAGTGGCAACCTGTGAAGCTCTGGTGAACTTCATACCCAAGAGGGTTAAGGAAGTGCTGGAAGATAATAGTGGCCACTCAAAATATTGACACTTTGGGCCCAATTTGGACATTTTCACTTAGGGGTGTACTCACTTTTGTTGCCAGCGGTATAGACATTAATGGCTGTGTGTTGAGTTATTTTGAGGGGACAGCAAATTGACACTGTTATACAAGCTGTACACTCACTACTTTACATTGTAGCAAAGTGTAATTTTTTTCAGTGTTGTCACATGTAAAGATATAATAAAATGTGAGGGGTGTACTCACTTTTGTGAGATACTGTATATGTGTGTGTGTGTGTGTGTGTGTGTGTGTGTATATATATATATATATAATATATATATATATATAATATATAATTAGGGGGTTAGCTCAGCAGTGGGTGTGTGAGACCCCTGGATGAGTTCACTACACAAAAGTTGGCACAGCAAACAGCATTGCAGGTGAAAAGTAGACCTCATTCACTACATAGGCTGTAATGTATAGTAGAAGATGCGAACATCGATGTGGTGTGTTTTTTTTTTTTTTTTTTTTTTTTTTTTAAAGGCTTGAACTCTGCTTTAATTAAAAAGCCAGAGTAAGAAGTAATGTACTATAACATTCAGCACCAAATCAACCATTTACTTTACTAACAATCTAAATTATTTTTGGTTGTAATGTGTTACTGCAATTTTTACATTACATTGAATAAGCCTGATGTTCTCTATACCCAGTGTTTCATGTGTAATAGACAAGATATATATATAGCATAGGCTGCAATAGATTGTTTGTTTAGTAGACATGACATAAGAAAGCTACAGTTTTGAAGTAAAAATGAAATTCTTGAAAAATACTGCACCACTGGAAAATTGCTACTTATTACTATGGCTTTATTTTAACTGGTGTGCTTTATTAAACTGTGATATTAAACTAGAATGTGTATCCCATTACAGTAGAGGAATGTATTCCTACCAGTTCATCGCTAATTTGCTCAGTGCCAAACACTGCTTATTATTCTCTAACGCAATTTACTCAGCATGAGTTACATTTTATTTACACTTACATATTTATTGGAAGCTATTACTGTACACTTTAGTGCAGCATTCCTGACTATAATATTAAATGTAATTGCTGTGTTGGTTTATACACACACATGCTTTTGTTTGCATTTGCAATAAGTCACCATCATTAAACTGATTGCACTTTTGATTCCAAAGGAGGCTCTAATCGTTTTGGATCCCTTCTGACTTTTTTACATTTTTTAAATCATGTTTCACAAACTGTGTGTGTGTGTGTGTGTGATATAGATATATATATATATATATATATATATATATATATATATATATATATATATATATATATAAAATATATATTAATTCCTAAACACACAGTATATAAATACTGAATTCCTGAAATTCACAGAATGATTATTGAACCCTAAATGTATTGTATACTGATTAAAAAAAAAAAGGAAATGTATGATATTCATGTTATTTTTGCATGTTTGAAAGCTTGTCATTTTTTTACATGCAATTTTTACCTCCATGTTATGTGGTTTTGGTAAATCTGAAGAAAAAATCTGCAGAAAATCTAATAGTGTGTATGGGGTCTAAGGGGAGTTTCACATTTTTGTGCCTACACAAAAATCAGGGAAAAACATCACTGGGCCATTTCTAAAAACGCTGCCTACCACTTGAAATCACAAGTGCAGTTGGCAGTTTGGGAAGCCGCTCTGTGGTTTCCAGTGTGTGGGGAAGCCATTAAGATGAATAGTATCTCCTGAGCGACTATGCACTTTTTCTGTATGGGTGCTTATGGAAGTGGGAACAGACAGAGTCCCGCAGCGCCAATTGCACATAGAAGTGTGATTCTAGCCTTAAACACAGTTGTTAAACCATTCATGAAAGTGAATCATTTTTCAGTATGTGAATGGATAAAAGCAGCATTTGTGTGAATCCTGTTTTCTGTCACCCTAATATGTTGACGTTTGCAGTCACTGTTGGACATGCTGCCTATTGTGTTTCCCAGGACCAAAAAGAACAAGACGGGTTTCTCAAGGGGGTGCAAGTTCATCTATTTGTTGGGGCCAAGGGGCTGTTATGGAAAATGGTTTGACTTCCATTGTAATTTATCTGAGCTTTACAAAAAACAGACATGCTAGTGCTGTATAATTGGTTCCATTAATGTTGGTAACATTACAAGGGGCCCACATATTCATGACTAAGGATGAGCTCAGGCACGTTCGCAACCTGCACGTGCAGAGCCCGCCAGAAAGTCGGTTCTGCACAGCGCTAATCACAGGCAGTGAGACATTTCATGATCTGTGGCTGCAGAGATCGGGAAATGTCTCGCTGCCTGTGATTAGCGCGGTGCAGTGCCAACCTCCTGGCAGACTCTGCACATGCGGGTTGCGAACACGCCTGAGCTCATCCTTATTCATGACAAGTGATAGTAAGCTATTTCAGTAAGATAGTATACACATAGGGGTTTATTTACTAAAGGAAAATCCACTTTGCACTGCAAGTGCACTTGGAAGTGCAGTCGCTGTAGATCCGAGGGGGACATGCAAGGAAAATAAAAAAACAGCGTATTAGCTTGCAAATGATTGGATGATAAAATCAGCAGAGCTTCCCCTCAGATTTAGAGAGACTGCACTTCCAATGGATTTACCTTTCCTAAATAACCCCAAAGTATACACATCAATGCTTTTCTAACGCAAACGTTTGGGAATAGCATTGTTCTACCGATCAAAACAGGTGTATTATAGTGTGTCTATGCTGTGGGAAGGCATGATTAAAATACAACCAGTGCTATCTAATTTCTTTTTGTTGTAATATAAATTAGAAATTCTTCAGTTTTTAGATTAAACCAGCAAGCATGTTTTGCAGCACAATATGCTGAGGGATATCTTGTAGATAGGCAGCTTTAAATTGAGAACGTGCTCAAAAACTTTTTGCATCTTTACTGCTTTTCAAAAAAGTACTAATATGTTTAAATTGGCATGCTGTAAAATTGTTTTCCATTGCTGGAAAGAAATCTCATCTTTGTTTTACAAGCTATAATTTTGTGTGAATAAAAGCTCTACACATAGAGGCGGCTCTCTAATTAGGCAAATAAGGTGATTGCCTAAGGCCCCGCGCGACCACCTAATTTGCCTGATGTGCGTGTGGAAGAATGGGAGGAATGTCCCCGGTCAGTGTCCCCAAGCTGGCAGGGTTAGCGGGCTGGGACGGTAAAGTGTCACCGTCTTTACTGTATACAGCGCTGCTGCAGATGAATTGTAAAGGAGGCGGAGCTGCCGGCCACTGCTGAACCCGTCAGGATGTAGGGGCAGACTGGGAAGGGGGGGCCTCGTAAAAAATGGGGCTTGCTCTGCATCACTGCAGACAACCGTGACACCCGCCGGCCGCCGCTGCACTGTGTTAAATCTGCAGCAGAGCGGTGCAAGTATGCTATGGGCCCATCCAACGAACGCATTCACTTCCCTGTCAGGCGGAGTAATCTCCGCCCGACAGGAACTTCCTAGTCCCGCCCGACGTGATATCATTAACGGGCCGGGAGGCGGGATGAAAAGGCAGAGGAGACTGCTGCTGCACAGACCTGCGAGGAGCCAGTGAAGCCCCCTGCAACAGTGCAAGTAAGTTTACAGATGGTATTTGTAATTGCAACATGGAGGGGGTTAATGCATTACTATGCATTAGTGACCAGTGGCAGTTAACCCCTTTGTGCTGCATTAGAGGCAACAGTATCAGTGTTAATTAACTCCTATATGGTGCAGCATGAAAGGGTTCATAAACACTGATACTGTTTCCACTAATGCAGCACAAAGGGGTTAATTAACTGCCTCTAGTCACTAATGCATTAGCTCTCATGTCATACTACCCCCCACTATACACTCCACACACCTCTCATGTCATACGACCCCCCCACCATACACTCCACACCCCTCTCATGTCATACTACCCCCCACCATACACTCCACACCCCTATCGTGTCATACTACTCCCCACCATACACTCCGCACCCCTCTCATATCTTACTACCCCCCACCATACACTCCACACCCCTATCATGTCATACTACTCCCCACCATACACTCCGCACCCCTCTCATGTCTTACTACCCCCCACCATACACTCCACACCCCTCTCATGTCATACTACTCCCCACCATACACTCCGCACCCCTCTCATGTCATACTACTCCCCACCATACACTCCGCACCCCTCTCATGTCATACTACCCCCCACCATACACTCCATACCCCTCTCATGTCATACTACCCCCCACCATACACTCTGCACCCCTCTCATGTCATACTACCCCCCACCATACACTCTGCACCCCTCTCATGTCATACTACCCCCCACCATACACTCTGCGCCCCTCTCATGTCATACTACTCCCCACCATACACTCCACTCCCCTTTCATGTCCTACTACCCACCATACACTCCACTCCCCTTTCATGTCCTACTACCCACCATACACTCCACACCCCTCTCATTTCATACTACCCACCATACACTCCACACCCCTCTCATGTCATACTACCCCCCCCACCATACACTCCGCACCCCTGTCATGTCATACTACCCCCCCCCCACCATACACTCCGCACCCCTGTCATGTCATACTACCCCCCACCATACACTCCGCACCCCTCTCATGTCATACTACTCCCCACCATACACTCTGCACCCCTCTCATGTACATTCTACCCACCATACACTCCGCTCCCCTCTCATATCATACTACCCCCACCATACACTCCGCACCTCTCTCATGTACATACTACCCCCCACCATACACGCTGCACCCCTCTCATGTACATACTACCCACCATACCCTCAGCACCCCTCTCATGTACATACTACCCCCACCATACAATCCGCACCCCTCTCATGTACGTATTACCCACCGTCATACCCTCCACTTTCCTCTCCTACTCCAATTTACCACCATTGTACAGTAGGGGCCCCTACTAGGGAGATGGTGACCTGTAGCATACAGAAAAAACAGTGAGTGTGGATAAATTATGCTACCTATTGGGCATGGCTTTTTAGTTTGATTCAAAATTTTAGTCCCATTTTTTTTTTTTTATATTCTTCAGTTATTTTTTATTTTTATTTTTTTACAATCTTTTTATTTATTTATTTTTACATTTTTTGGTGAGAGTTTTTGGTATCTTTGAGATATCGGGGTTCTAAACGGACCCCTGAAGTCTCACTTTTGAGACGGAGAAAGGAAATGAGGAAACACGTTCCCCAGTTCCTTTCTCTATAGCGTCAGCTGCACTGTAGATGAATGAACAGGAGACAGAGGCTCCTCTTAATTCATAAACTAAAGCATAGTATTCTATGAATGAACAAAGTGAGCGATCAGTTCCAATCATGCACTGTGTTCTTTTAGAAAAGGTAAGGGCTGGTAAATGTAATTTACCAGGCCCTTTTCCCAGCCTCCATCCTGAAGACAACCCCCCCCCCCCCCCACAGCAGTAAGCTGGAGAACAGAGGAGGGAAGTCTGCAGGGCTGTGGGGGGGGGGGGGGCACACTGTTATTTTTTATCGCTTGAATTATTTTTTCCATTATGGGCCTCATGTCCAAGTTTTGCCTAAGGCCTCACAAAGCCTAGAGCCGTCTCTGTCTACACATACCTATTCAGATACATGCATTTAGTTTATTCAAATTGCATCTCTTTATGTATATTAAAACTTATTTTCCCAAATTTGGCTCATGGTTAAATATTTTAGATTACATTCACATGGCAGTAACATGGCTGTAAACATTTTAATGATCATTATGCAAGGAACAAAAGTTTTAGCATAAATGATTAGTCAATAGAGCGGTGTTTAATGCTCTAAAAGTTGTCATATTCTTTTTCTCTATTATATACCGGTATATGTATACTCATGTCAAGCAGATGCAGATTTTTGGTTATGGATCTGAGCACAGTGCATGTTTATGCCATTGAAAACCATGCAGCTGCATTGAGATTGGTAAATAAAAAATGGTTAGAATTTTTTTTTTTTTTTTTAAGACCATGTGAATGAGGCCTTATTTGGAACTTAGGAGTTGTTTTGGTAAGCAGAACTGATTGTTCTGAGCGGTACAGTAAATTATATTAATCATTTGTACTACCTCAAAGGCCATAGCTAGCTTTTTGTAAATTGTCTATTACCAAATACTGCCCCACCGTTACATGTCTGAAACAACCCACCCAAAACATTTTATTTTGTTTTGCTAGAGCAGGAGAAAGTGAGTGCTTTTTTTTTTGTGGGTCCATTTACACCACTCAGTTCTTCCTGTGACATTTGTATAAGAAATGAAGGGAGCTCTTGTCACTGAGACAGAAATGCACAGACTGTGATAAAAACATTGTCAGAACTTCTAACTCTTCCTCGTTGTTCCAAAACTTTTTTTTTCAATCTGTTTCCCATATTGGAGAGATTTCCCATAATTTCCTGACCTGACAGCAAGTGAAATCTCCCCGGTATGAACATCTTCTTTTGCGTATTGCGCAAAACAAAAAATGTCTGAGATTGGGCTTTAAATAACTATAATGCTTACTCGCTGATTTGTGATTTGTGAAGTGTGTGTGTGTGTTGCCATATTAATGTAAAGGGATGAAATATTCCCAGATTGAGCATTTTACTCTGTTGAGATTCAGACTGCATTATTAGGTGGGTAGATGTGGTAATCTTTTATGTCCCATAAACTGTTTACATCCTCTATGGGTCTTAAAAGTTTTTTCCACTTTTCTCCCATGACAAAACTGTTTTTTTTTTTGTTTTGTTTTTTACACCTGTCTATTATTTAAAATTTAAATGAACTTTGAGGTCTGACACTAGATCGTAGTGACACGGAGATAGTGGAATGTAAGCAAGTAGTCTGGTATGGGCAAGTACAGCTTTATTTTCAATGTTTTGATTCAGTCATACAAGTCTTATTCTGCAACCTGTTGCTTCTCTTTTTCTCTTCCTCTTAATTAATTTTTTTCTCACGGACTAACAGAAACAAGGCAGGGGAAGGGCAATTATTGGTGCTCAAGGAGGAAATGGCTCAGTACAGTACAGACTGAATAATGTGAAGTGGCTTTTAAAGGTTAGCAGCATGTCATGCATGAGGATGGCCAGACTTGCCTGTTTTAGAGACAGAGGTATAAATCTCTATCTCTTTTAGGTTGTTAAACAGGTTTTTTCCTGTTAATGATTTTAAAGCCACATTTAAAAACTCTCATGCATCATTACAACAAATTTGTAGTTAAATCATATAGTTATAATTGTTAAAATATGTGCCTACCTACCCCACCCCTATATTTATCTAAACTATCTAACAAAGCCCATTTATCAGTTTTTTTTCTTTTTCTTTGCACTAAATATGCTGAGGGTGCACCATGAAATGCAGTATCTGGTCTCAATAATTCGTTTCAGGATATCCATTTTGGGGATACGTTCTCTTTAGGCCCTACTAGATTTTTGGTAAAATATAAAAGATGAGGTTGCACCAAGTAAGTAAATAAAGATACCCAACATGCCAAACCTTAAATTTGTATGCATTTGTGACATGGCGACAAACATCAGTACCCTAAATTTTCCATACGCAGCGCTTTAAAAGCCCCCTATGGGTATCCATTTAGTGTTACGGAGGAGGTCTTGTGCTAGAATTATTCCTCTGCCTCTGGTGTGTGTGGTGATATGTAATGTGTATTGCAATCAATGTTTTCACATGTAGGCACCCCCTGATGCATGCGATTACATTCATATTGGGGGGGGGGGGCACCAGTACCAGGGGTGTGTGAGAGCAATCAGGTTTCCCAAATGCTGCAGCCACACCAGATTGTGTGTGAAACACCCCCACCCCACCACCTCCGTCTGGTCCATAAGGACCTGGCAGCAAAAGGGTTAAAGGATAAGTTCACCTTTTTTAACATATTGCACCCATATTCAGGGTGTAACATGTTATGGATGCACTGGCTCCCTGCTCCCCTATATTGACAGCTAGTGGGGGATTTTCCACCCCCCCCCCCCCCAGCTAGCTGTCACAATCTGCAAAAAACGTGGCTGCGTGGGGCTCTGCCTGGCCACATCATCCATTCACAGTGTTCTGTGAATGGGAAACGAAAAAGTCTGACAGCCTTTGCGGCTGTCGACTTGTCGTTCTCAATGAACTACCATCGGTGCTGTTGAGCTCTGTGCCTGTTTATTAAGTCTTTCTGTCACTGCCTGGCTGTATCGGAGGTACAGGCAGGCAGATACACACACAATCTGCAGGACCATGGTGCAATGCTTTAAAAGTCCATTACAAAAAGAATCCTTTAGAGTCAAGGAAGCTGCTTCAGTTTAATTTGCAACTGCACTGATGCTAAGCATGTGATCAGTTATGACACTGGCCATTTGATTGACAGTTTGGTTGAGGGCACAAGCTAATGTGACAGTTAGCAATCCCGGCATTTCAGGAATGTAACTGTTTTTTGAAACTGTTAAATCGATGGGTTTAGTTCCACTTTGTTTTAGGGCTCATTTACACTTACTTCGGCTTCAACACACATTAACAGCTAGTTTACACTTGGTTCAAAACAAGGCTTCGCCCATGTCACTAAATAAAATGGTTACAGTGCTGTTTAAACCTTGCTTTGCTTTGGCTTTGCTTCAAAAATTATAACCCACATAGCTTTAAGTGTGCTTCAAAGCATCGTCAAAGCCTCCATAGAAGTCTATGACAAAGCTTGCTTGAAGCCACACCGAAGTCTCATTGAAGCACCAAGTAAAAGCAAGGTGTAAACAGGACTGTAAGCAAACCATTTTATTTAGTGACAACGGCTTTGACTGACGTTCAGAGAGCTTTAACAAAGTGTGTCTGAAGCCTTGTTTTGAAGCAAGTGTAAACTAGCCCTAACTGCTGTTCAGGGGCACTGGGCTTTAGCAATAAAATGACAGCTTCCAGCAAGCAAAATCTAGAGCAATGCTGGAGGCAATTTACAGCACACACTGTGTGGTAGCATCATTATTAAAGTGGAGTGTAGGTTTCTTGTTAACCACTTAAACTCCCGGACCATTTTCCAGCCAAAGGACCAAGCCCCTTTTTGTGATTCAGCACTGCGTCATTTTAACTGACAATTGTGCGGTGATGCAACGTGGTTCCGAAACAAAATTGGCGTCCTTTTTTTCCCATAAATAGAGCTTTCTTTTGGTGATATTTGATCACCCCTGCGATTTTTTTTATTTTTTGCGCTATAAACAAAAAAGAGCGACAATTTTGAAAAAAACACATTATTTTTTACATTTTGCTATAATAAATATCCCCCAAAGATATATAAAAAAAATGTTTTCCCTCAGTTTAGGCTGATGCATATTCTTCTACATATTTTTGGTAAAAAAAATCGCAATAAGCATTTATTGATTGGTTTGCGCAAAAGTTATAGCATCTACAAAATAGGGGATAGTTTTATGGCATTTTTAGTAATAATTTTTTTTTTACTAGTAATGGCGGCGATTTTTTTATTTATTGGGACTGCGACATTATGGCGGACACGTTGGACAGTTTTGACACATTTTTGGGACCATTGGCATTAATACAGCAATCAGTGCAATTAAAAATGCACTGATTACTGTAAAAATTGCACTGGTAGTGAAGGGGTTAACCACTAGGGTGCAGTGTAGGGGTTAAGTGTGTGTGGTTTTTTTTTTAACTGTGGCTTGGCGTCTGGCATCACTGATCGTCTTTCCCTATAACAGGGAACAGTAGGAAGCACGAGGAGAGGTTTGTTTACACTTACCTCCCCTCGTTCTTCAGCTCTGTGACCCGATCGCGGGACACCGGCGGCGATTGGGTCCGCGGGTCCCACGGCCACGGCTGGGCACTTAAAGGGCAACGTACAGGTACATGCTTGTGCCCAGCCATGCCATTCTGCTGATGTACATTGGTGTGAGGCGGTCCTTAGAAAGGGGTGTCTGATTGTCTGTCTGTCTTTTGGGATTTCTTTCAAAGCAAATGTCAATGTTAAAGGGCTACTATCAGTATGATAGGGAGCTGTTTGCTGTTCCAGTCAAGGGTATACAAGCTTATATATTTGTTGCGCTGGACTGGGGTCTTTGGGAAAGGGAAGGGGTGCAGTTGGGGCGACTCCACCCACCTTTTACAGGTTCTGACAAAAAAAAATCATTTTTTTTCCCGACTGAAATATATAAAAAAATATATATCTATGGATAGAGGGAGATCTCTCTGTCTGTATGACTGTCCATGAAGAGACTACATTTCCCATCATCCTTTGTTTCATGGCACTGAGTTTTTGATGCTCTCTCCACCCACAGTTGGTTTTGCATTCTGAAGGAGGAGATGAGGAGTGATTTTACATTTCTGTGCTTTGATGTTGCCTGTAAGTATTTGCGTACCGACTGTTGGCAAATCAGATGGTAGCATGCTTGTAGGCCACAGTGGCACTCGAGGGGACTCTGAAAGGCAGCATAGCCAAAAAAATGGAACCCGAGGATAGAGAAATTGGAGATAAATGCCACATAGAAAACATAGGCAAACATAATAGGCACAACTGTATGCTGCATTTCATTTTTAAATGAAGGATTTAATAAAATTTTAAAACCACAGTTTTATATTGCTGTATGTGTCCCCATTAGTTTGATTCTCCCTCATTTCCTGAATGAGATACTACAGCTTAATGAACCAAGTCAAGTGTTCCTGTCCATCACCAGTAGAGGCTAAGACTTGTGTATACATGAACCATTTTTGTAAGTGACTCTGCCCTTTTTAATTATACTTTTCTCATAGTATACCTGTATGTGTGCGTTTTCAGGCAACATATTAAAAAGGGTGTAACTGGCCTGCAGACTGTATGAAGATAAATATCTGTTAAATTGAAATGTATTATTGTGTGTTTGCCAAAGGCCATGTTACGACAAATCTAGCTATAAATTAGATTCATTATAAGATTATTGATGGTGTCACGGAAAACAGGTAGATGATTTAGCCTTTGTATAGTTATGTAATGTAAATAAAATTAAAGAGCTGTTCTCTTGCAGAATGTGCATATTTATGCCCTCAATGGTGTGTTTGTTAGCACGGGAAGGAAATATTTGAGATATAAATAAGTGCTATAAACTATAATTTAAAGGAGTCATGCGGTCTTCTGTTATATGATTCACCAGATCTGGTTTCTCGGCCAGCTTACTGCGTTATCCCAGCTGTAATCAGATTGAAGACTTGCAGCACATCTGAGTTTATTAAAAAGAGATTTTCTTGTTTGCTTCTTTTGAACGCTTAGCTGTCAGGTTGAGTGTCTTCATGTAGCCAAAGCTTATGAAGAGTCCCAGATATATTGCTTGAGTGCAACTGAAAAAAAGTTGAATATACAGTATATCATACAGCATCTCCACGTGTTCAAACATTTATTAAAGCATTAGGAGGATTTAAGCTTTTTTTTTTTTATAGGCGCATAGAGTGATTGGTATTTGTGAAATGCGTAAGTATGTCAAAAGCCCAAACACATTTTTTTTAATTTGGACAGAATGTTCAAATTTCTACTGGCATTTTATTGGTTTCTTATTCCCATACATAATAAAATTTTTAGTCTCCCTGTAAATAGTTTCTAATTCTACTATTTTTGTTGAGAAAAGTGAAGGATAAAAAGTATGACACATGTTCCCCTGTTGGCATCATCCAAGGATTATTGTATATCCCAGAGATGGACTAGGTCAATGAGTGGATAGGTAGCTTTTACCCTGTCTGTCATTCTCTGACATATCTGCTTGTCTATGGCCAAATTAAAAACAGCCTGCCCTGAACAGAAATCCAGTTAAAAAAATAAAATGAAATTGACCCAAACCTATTACAATGTCTTTCAGTGGTGGACAGAATGTGAATTAAGTGACAGATATTTAAACTAGGGCTGTGGAAATAAATGATTAATTCCTCGATTTAATCACAATTTTTTTTGATTGATCAAAATTCTTTTGATCTACTCACCTCTCCGTGGGCTTCAGGGAGTTCCGTCGGAGATCCGGTGATGTCACGGACATCGATGCCACCGGACTCCTCCCCCCTTCCCCAAGTGCCTCCATCTGCTAATGAAGGGAAAGGAGTCTGGTGACTTCACCGGACAGCCTGGACAGTGATGGTAAATATGGATGTGGTTAACTGGGATCGTTCAGTGAGCTACGTGTAGGCAAATTTAATAACCTCCGTTTTTAACATTGTTGTCCTTAGAGGTTGATAAGCTGTGATATTTTTGCCGTGTGGATTGGCTTCTGCTGTTGCCATGATGGCAGCGCTTGGTTTTGATCAGGGGTCTCAAACTGGTGGCCCTCCAGCTGTTGTGAAAATACAAGTCCCATCATGCCTTTGTCTGTGAGAGTCATGCTTGTAACTGTCAGCCTTGCAATGCCTCATGGGACTTGTAGTTTTGCAACAGCTGGAGGGCCACCAGTTTGAGACCCCTGCTTTTGAATGACGTGCTAGCCATGCCCCGTGGAAACTAACTAGTGTCGGGTGATTGTATATAGTGTATACCACATTTACTGGCTAATTAAGAGTTGCAATGCAAGGAGATCAGCTAAAAGTAGTTGGATCTGTATGTATGTTATAATTAATCGAAAATAGTCGATTAATCAATAAAAAAAAAACGATTAATCGAACACAAAAGATTTAATCAGTAACAGCTCTAATTTAAAGCTTTGTAAATATGGATAAAAACGAATTCTAAAACTAAAACTGCAATTCCTCGTGTTACCTTTTTTATATACTTACCATTGCCTGAAGATTTATCCATATTTGCCCCTACAACCGTTTCCAGTTTTATTTTATTCTCTTTATTAGATACATGTGTGTATATTACAAAGGCCATATTTGTGTGCATCTGCTTTGTGGGAAAGTATCGTTATTTGCCAACTATATATAATCCAAAGTTAGATATTTATTCAAAGCATTTATAATAAAGTATAACTGTTGATAAAGCAGGGGCAGAGGTTTTGTGCAATAATGAGTAATAATTATAATGTAGGAGTATGCACACACATCTGCAGTATATTACACTGCATTATCTAAAAGACATGCCCCTCTGCTTTCTATACCTCCCCCCCCAAAAAAAAAAAAAAAACAATTTTAATGAAAAATTTTTGTAAACCCTGTATGTAAAGCTAAACCCCAAACCTTTTATTTTTTGTGGATAGAGTAAAGATGGGTTAGAACCCCTGTCAGATTTTTTATCACCAGCAGTGGGGACATTCACGTTCTATATGTGGCACTGTTTCTGTACAATGGGAACACTTACTCCGAGACAACTGTCTAGAGCAGGAGTCTCAAATTAGCGGCCATCCAGCTGTTACAAAACTACAAGTCCCATGAGGCATTGTAAGGCTGATGGTTACGAGCATGACTCCCACAGGCAGAGGCATGATGGGACTTGTAGTTTTGCAACAGCTAGAGGGCGGCCAGTTTGAGACCCCTGGTCTAGAGGCTCATTCACATGGGTTGCTTTACTGCAGGTCCAGTGGAGGTCCATATTTTCCCAACATGGAGATGCACAGGTGTTGCATGCATGCCCATTCCGGCGTCCCATTCTTTTCTGCAGCTGTATCCTAATGTGATGTGCGGGTGCCTGAGTTTACGTCGTATGTGCTTGGGGACCCACAGCATCACTCACCCGCATGTCATATTAAAGTGGAGTTCTGCCTTGGGGAAAAAATAATTAAAGTCAGCAGCTACAAATACTGTAGCTGCTGACTTTTACTATATGGACACTTGCCTGTCCAGGGAGCCCACGAGGTTCGGCATGATCTTCTTCGGATCAACTTTCGGGTGCAGCTGACACCATTCCAGGTAAAGGAACCCAACTGGTTCCCTACTGAGCATTGCGAGAAGCACGCTACGCTTTCTGACTGGCCCGGCGGCAAAGGAAGGAGAAGAGGGCTGAACTTCCAGGCAATTGGGCCGTGGCCCAGTCTACCCGGAAGTGGGGAAGGGGGCCTGTCGAAAACAGGTCCCTGTTCCCTCCTCCCCCTCTGAAAAGTGCCAAATGTGACACCAGATGGTGGAAGAAGCAATTAAGTGAAAGTTCCACTTTTGGGTGGAGCGCCACATTAGACACAGGGACTGTCCCAATATAAATAGCCTGCCGTATTGTGCCCGGTGTGAAAGAGCCCTTTTTTGGGGCAGAGCTTTTCTCTCACTTCCTGTTGTGTGTATACAACAGCGGGAAACACATGACAAACAAAAAAATAAAAATGACATGAGTTTTAAGCATAGAGCTTTACATATAATATTGCCCTGCAAATTAAAGATTTAAAGAAAATAAAAAGTTGCCCTTTTCAGATGCTTCTGTAGACCAAATGGAGTTTCCTCCTTGAAGACAGCCATCCATCCATCAGATAATATACCCATAGTGAAATTGGGAGCACCATAGGTTGGCATGTAGATTTTTTTTCTTCTGAATGCAAATATACAGAAATAATCTTTCCATATACTATTTTAATATTAACAAAATGTCTTGGGTAAAATACATTGATGAACACTTTCTGCATAAATAGCATTTTAGTATTTTTGTGCCTTAGCCTCCATTCATTTCTTGAAGTGGCTTGGATGGATACATCTGCAATATTAAAAGGAACTGAGCTGACACAGAATTGATCTGTCTGCTTATCATCCTCATTTCATTTCCAATTTATGAGTTGTTAGGATTAGGAGATGTGTTTTCTGTCTCTTATATAAAATATTGCATTTGCCATTTCCCATGGAAAATACGACTGGGATATTTGCTCCTATCTATACAGTCATGTATAAAACGTATTTCCTGTGCATTCTAAAGAATTGCCTGACTCTTCTTGTGGAAATTGCAGTTTACTATGTGGCTTTTTCTCAAAGAAACTCTTTTGGAGAGAATTCAGCACAGTTTCTCCTATTGTATTTTAATAAACATAGTAACATTTCCTATACCAACTGTTGAATAAAAAGAGAATTTTTTTATTACTGTTAGAAAGGTGTGCAGACGTGCAGTAAATTGTTATGGAGACTTGGAATGTTTTAAAGTAATATTTTCAATATCAAATATTCCAGCAGTATTTTCTGGAATATGAGAACCAAACGTATTATGAAAGCAAAGTATGTTTGACTTTTTGTGGTCTTGATAAAACTCTGCAATGCATATTCTTTGACTTGTTATCACAGATTTCAAAATAGGGGTTGTGTTTCTCTTATTTATTGTATCTTTCTTAAAGTGTTACTAAACCCAGGACCATGCATTCATCATATCTGGTCTTCCCGGTACACAGAACATGGAAATGCAATTATTGTAGTAAATATAAACTGCTAAATACCTTTTTTTCATCAGCAATTAGAGCATTCTTGTGACTTCTATGAGTGTCTGGTTAAAACTTGTAGGAGGGGTTTTCATTCTACTCTGATTGTCCTATGAGGCTGCAGGACCCCTGACCCTCTGTCTGGACAGTGCTGATTGGCCCTGTGCTAATCACATGTACCCTCCCAAGAAACAAATCTCTCTAACAATACACACCAAACTGAGCATGTGCAGAGTGTCCCCAAGGCTCTGTTCTATAAGGACATGGATTGGAGACCTTAAAAAAGGGAAGGATCAGAGAAGACCAGATCAAAAAGCCCTTTTTACACAATTCAGAGGTATAACCCCTTAGGTTCTACAGCGAGTTTAACAAATATGAACGCTGGTTTGAGCGAACAAAAAAAAAACAAAACAAAACAAAAAACTATCAGTGTGTACTAGGCTTTAGCCTGTGTGGGGACAAGACACTGTATAGCCAGCCACAGATGGATCAAAAATTGATTGGTTCAGCAGGGACTGGCTGAATTTCAATTTATGTATGGCCGTCCTTATTTCGACAGAAGTTGATCATTAGATTGCTTTCTGTCTATTGGGCTTGTTGGAATTTTTTTTCGCACTCAGTGTACTCTGACAGAAGAGGCGTCCCGCTTTCAGAATACAGTGTCTTAGCAGGGGAGATTGCTCCTCGCTCGTGTGGATGGAGGAATATTTATTTTTATTTTTTCATCAGCCATCTCATCCACTCAGAGTTGACGCTAGAGCTCTCAAATTATCAAAGAGCATTATCCAGTCTAGTTAGAAAGCTCTAGCAAGGGAGCATTTTTGGTCCTCTGCTGAGAGACTACTGCTTCCACGGGTGAGTCCCCCCCTTTTTTTTTTTTTTTTTACTCAGCAGTAAGGTCACATTCACACCAAATGCAATAGGCTGGGTTTCATTGTTCAGTTCATAGCAATTAGTATGCAGTGTTGGAATATGGAACTTGCTGCATTCAAGCACAGTGGCACGTATTACAGTAAATCACAGCAAACATGTCATACTTACCTGCTCTGTGCATTGGTTCGTTACCGCAAAACGATGTACCAGTATGTTGTCCCCTTTAAGGGCCATAACAGGCGTGCCCACTGCACGGCGGGGGACCTGATGCGCACCCATGATCACGAACACAAGAGCCAGAACGAGGATTTGTGTGTTTAAACACACAAATCCCTGTTCTGACGGGAGAAGAGACACATCTGCTGTTTATAGTAATTACTAACAGCGATATGTCTCCTCCCCCAGTCAGTCCCATCCCCCCATAGTAAGAAACACTTACAAGGCAACACATTTAACCCCTTGATCGGGGTTAACCCCTTTCGTGCCAGTGACATTTACATCGTACTCAGTGCATTTTTATATCTCTGATTGCTGTATAAATGTCAATGATCCCAAAAATGTGTCCGATCTGTCCGCCACAATGTCGCAGTACCACTAAAAATCGCAGGTCACGGCCAATACTAGTAAAAAAAAAAAATAATAATAATAAAAATGCCATAAATCTTTCCCATAGTTTGTAGACTCTATAACTTTTGAGCAAACAATCAATATATGCTTATTGCGATTTATTTATTTATGTATTTATTTTTTAACCTAAAATATATGTAGAAGAATACATATTGGCCTAAACTGATGAAGAAATTTTGTTTTTAAAACATTTTTGGGGACGTTTATTATAGCAAAAAGTAAAAACGTTTATTATATATATATATAAGTGTGTGTGTGTATATGTGTGTGTGTGTGTATATATATATATATATATATATATAATATATATATATATATATATATATATATTCTTTTTCTTACTCTTCATTTTAATGAATGCAAATTTATTTTGCCTTTCTTCACCTGAATCCCCCAACTTTAATTAAGATCTACGTAGAACTGAGAGAGGAAAATGTGCTAAGAGCTTCAAAGGCAATGTTCCTCATTAAAAAATATACAGCATGGGGATGAAAGAAATGACTGGTTTCAGAACATTTTATGGCTGTCAGTGCTTGCAGAATTAACTGTTGACAGGTCAGAAATTAGGATGACCTGTATTATTTGTGTACTTCTTTGCATCCCAGATCTTTCCTCAAACAAACTAATATACTGATGACCATGTTATACATAATAAATATATTGCTGTGTGTTGGATCTTTCTATTAGTGAGGACATATTTTTTATTTTTTTTTATAATTTAAAACCTTTTCCTCCCTTGGAGGGAAATATTATTTAATGCACATTGCATATTTTTTTCACTCTTGCTCCCTTCTGTTTTATTATACTATATGCAAGTTAGTAGCCTTATGCCGCGTACACACGATCAAACTATCCGGCGGAAAAGTCTGCCCGTGTGTGGGCTCCGGCAGACTTTTTTTACCCAAAAGTCCGGCAGACTTAGAAAGTAGTTTTGACTCAAAATTTGTCCGGCGGACAATACGGCCGTGTGTGTGCTAGTCCACCGTACTTTTGAAGTTAACTGATTTTTCCCGCACTGAGAAAAGTCCGTTCATTTTGAATGCAGCTCCAGGGTAGCCCGGACTAGCGAAGGAAGCCAATGTCACTGCCTTCGGAGGCGATATTTGACACGTCGCTGGCCCCGTCACCTGGTATGGACTTAAAGGGGAAGCCCTATGCCGAAAAAAAGTCTGTCTGTGTGCTATTCCGACAGACCAAATACGACGCAAGGGCAGCTATTGGCGACTGGCTATTGAACTTCCTTGTTTAGTCCCGTTTACGTCATCACGTTCAAAATGAACGGACTTAGTCCGGTCATGTGTGGCCAAGTCAGTTTCGTTCAGAAAGTCAGTCGGATCTCCGCCGAAAGTCCGTCGGGAAGATTTTGAATTGTGGGCAGAATCACAGCGATCTTGCCCACAATTCCAGATTGCGGCAAATAGCGTGATGTGCTTTTGGGTGCCTTTATTCTTAATGGCATCCCAAATGTGGTGGTGTTCTGCTGCTGATGCCACACAACAGAATCGTGAGGCAAAGGGCTTGTTTAAAAATGCACATAGGGTAGCCCGTTAAGGTGAACGGGCTACCCAGTGTGCGACACAGGAAATTGCAAGAAAATCCTGCAACAAAGATTGTGAGCGGGAATGCTCGTTCCTGCTACAAGGTATGTGAACGGGGCCTTGTGTACTGCAGCCAGTCTCTCTCACTCTCTCACTCTCTCACTCTCTCACTCTCTCACTCTCTCACTCTCTCACTCTCTCACTCTCTCACTCTCTCACTCTCTCACTCTCTCACTCACTCTCTCACTCTCTCTCTCTCATTAATACATAGATCATTCTAGATACTTCTATACATAACACCTCTTTTTCAACATCTATACTTCACAGTTCAAAAATGTGGAGGTCTATGCATTTTCATGGGCTGGTCAACTTTTGCCAAATTGTGTAGCTTCCTCAGGACCAGATCACAAAGTATCAAATGCTGCTGAATATAAAAATCCAAATCAGTTTATCACAAATATTACCACCATTTTCTTAGCATAACAATTTTTATGTATACAAAACATCTATATTGATCTACTCACATTTATAGAATGGCAGAAGGTCACTTGCCTTACATGAACGTCTGAGGGGGTGGGCACAGGGGCCAAAGCTCCTCAAATTGTTGTCCTTCTAGTACTCAAGATATATATGTATATATCTATCAAATCCTTCAACACAGAAAAATCAAAAAGCAGAAACTCAAACCACTTATAATGGGTAGACATATACTGTATGTATATCCCTCAATACTAACAAGGTATTGTTAAATACTTATTGTTATTAAATAAGTTAAATAAATATTGTTAAAAACTACAGGGAGTAATGTCTTTCCCAGATCTACACCAAAGAATTCTAATCGTAGGAAGACCAATCGGAACAAGTCATAGTAAGGCAGCGGGAGTTGCGTTTTTATGTGCTGGCCTGTGATATAGCAGTAATACACTATGGGATTGATTTACTAAAGGCAAATCCACTTTGCACTGCAAGTGCACTTGGAGGTGCAGTTGCTGTAGATCTGAGGGAAAAATCTGAAATGAGTGGAAGCTCTGCTGATTTTATCATCCAATCATGTACAAACAAAAATGCTGTTTTTTTATTTTCCTTGCATGTCCCCCTCAGATCTACAGCGACTGCACTTCCAAGTGCACTTGTAGTGCAAAGTGACTTTGCCTTTAGTAAATAAACCCAAATGTATAGTTACTTCTCAATAGTGCTTAGTATATTTATTACAGTGTTGCTGTTGCCAGATATTGTTCCCTAAAAAACATAATATACATTAATGAGATTATATATTATGATCACTGGGCATTCTCTCCATTCACTGTATCCAAATCTGGCCAAAAGCAGACTACACCGTTCTATTCAAGCAATGTATCAATCCAGAAAGTGCATCCCATTTGAAGAGGTATGAACAAACAGAAGGCTTATCCCATTAGGGAGTGCTACTTGTATGCACCTCAAAGCATTTTCAGTTTTGGGACACGTGACAGGTCCCATATGATTGACAAGAGGGAGGGGGCAGAGCTGAGCCCTTCCTGCGCTGAGGGGAAGTGATGTCACGAGCCCAGGCACTGATGGAGGCAGACTACGTGGGACCACCTAGCAACAGCCATTTAGAGGTGAGTAAAAAAAAAAATCCAAATTTTTTTTTTTTTGGGTGCAACTCAACTTTAATGCATAGGATGCATTACGTTGAAAAAACACAAGGATTTACTGGGTGTTTAGCCCCAGTTCCTTTTAGGCTCTGGCTTTTAACTGCAGGCAGAGGGCACAGCTGCACTGTTTAGCCCTACTGTCAGCAGCCTGTTAAACTCTGAGAGACTGATCACTGCTGAGGCTGGGCATCTCTTATAGATTTGGTCAGGTTGCTATCAGGGGGACCATCCCTTAACCCACAGCTAAACACCTGAGCCTCATACACTGGGGTTAAATGACCAGTGAACATATGAGGCCTTTGCCATTGTTTTCAGTGCTCCATTATTCTTCAGCATCTGCTAAATTGTACATTTCTTATTTTTCTGTTATTTTTTCTGTCTACCTTTTCAAGTGTAATAACTCTCAAGTCTCCCACCACTTGTGGGAGTCTCCCGCATTTGACTGTTCCCGGACACCCGCAAGCGCCAGGCTTAGCCAGTCACTCAGGGGGCTGCTGTCAGCTGCTAGGAGCTTTGGAACTTTTTTTTAGTTTTAAAAAGTACAGCTGAGAGAGAAGCTGAGGCAGCGGCTTTTCTGTGAACAGGAGTTGGGGCTGGCTGAGGAAATGTCTAGCAGCGGAGGGCTGGAGGAGCAAGTGGCTATATCGTGCAGCAGACTGAGTGTAACCCTCTCCAGCCCACCACATTTGATTGTACACAGGTGCTGAATGGGGGGCCGGGAGGGAGATACCACTGGGAGGGCCAGTGTCTTCCAGAAATGTATACCTTCAGGCAGTGCAAGGTTACTGATCGACCTCCCCCTCGCTCTGTACTCTTTATTTTTCCTTATAGCTGCACACTGCTTAACCACTTGCCGACTGCTGCACCCCGATATATGTTGGCACAATGTCATCAGTGGACAAAAGGGGCATACCTGTACATCCCCTTTAATTGGTGGGGCTAGTGGGGGCATGTACCGCGTGCAGCGTGACCGTGCTCAGGGGTCCCACGTACTCTATGTCTGCCAGTGTCCCACGATCGTGTCACAGAGCCGCAGAACGGGTAGATGCCTATTTAAACAAGGCATTTCCCCATTCTTCCTAGTGACATGACAGGAATCTACTGCTCCCTGTCATTGGGAGCAGTGATCGCTGTCATGTCAGTGGTAGCCCCCCTACAGTTAGAATCACTCCCTAGGACACACCTAACCCCTTGATCGCCCCCTAGTGTTTAACCCCTTCCCTGCCAGTGTCATTTACACAGTGCATTTTTATAGTACTGATCGCTGTATAAATGACAGTGGTCCCAAAATAGTGTAAAACGTGTCCGATGTAGGGCTGCAACTAACGATTATTTTCATAATCGATTAGTTGGCCGATTATTGTTCCGATTAATCGGTTAATAACCGTAAAAAAAGGTGTGGTGTATAATTTAGTTAATATGTAAAGTTTTAAAAAAGGTAATTTATTCTTAAATATCTCTATATGCAGTGGTAAATATAAATAACCAACTATATGGTTAAGGAGCAAAATATCTAATCCACTCTGAGAATAACAGACAGAGGAGATATACTGTATATATTAGAGGGGATATATACTGTAAATACTATTAGAAGAGATATACTGTATATACTATTAAAGGCTATATACACTATTAGAGGAGAGATATACTATATATAATATTAGAGGGGATATATACTGTATGTACTATTAGAGGGGATATATACTGCATATGCTATTAGAGGAGATATATACTGCATATGCTAATAGAGGAGAGAAATACTGTATATACCATTAGAGGAGAGAAATACTGTATATACTATTAGAGGAGAGATATACTATTAAAGGATCAATCTGGTAAATATCATCAGACTCATTAACTTTAACCCCATTTTGTTACTGGTCGATTAATCGATTATGAAAATAGTAATCGATTAATTTAATAATCGATTCGTTGTCGATTAATCGATTAGTTGTTTCAGCCCTAGTCCGATGTGTCCACCAGTCACAGTCACGATAAAAATCGCAGATCGCTGTCATTACTAATAAAAAATAAATAACAAAAATGCCATAAATCTATCCCCTATTTTATAGACGCTGTAGCTTTTGCGCAAACCAATCAATATTGTGATTTTTACAAAAATATGTAGAAGAATACATATCGGCCAAAACTGAGGAAAAGTTGTTTTTTATATCTTTTTTGGGGATGTTTATTATAGCAAAAAGTAAAAATATTGCATTTTTTTTCAAAATTGTCGCTTTTTTTTGTTTATAGCGTAAAAAATAAAAGCCTCAGAGGTGATCAAATACCACCAAAAGAAAGCTCTATTTGTGGGGAAAAAAGGACGTTTGTTTTGGTGTAACGACACACGACCGCGCAATTGTCAGTTAAAGGGGGTAAAATCTTCCGGCTCTTAAGCGGTTAATCACAGTGATAAGATCTCTGCAAGAGGCTCCCTCAGGCATTCTGTGTCCAGTGACAGGGTCACACATGATTGGTTGTTAACCATTTCAGCTCCGCTATTTAGCCAGAGCTCTGTGTGTGCTGCATAGTTTAATGTTTTTGTGAAGGATTTACTGCTGATTCAGGCTAGAAGTTTCATAGACCCATTAACTGTTTACTGTCCTCCACTAATCCTGATCAGTTCACTATTTGTAAGAAAATGTTTATTTTGGAAATTAAATGTGCTGCTGCCTTGTCACTTGGTTGTACATTTTAAAGGAGGATTACTGACTTGAGCTTGCAGAGCTGGATTAAATAGAGTAGCACAGTTCTGCGATATCATATACTTGTTCAACCATAAACGCAGTCTCTGATCATCTCTTGTATCATGTCTGCAGTCTCTGATCATCTCTTGTATCGTGTCTGCAGTCTCTGATCATTTCTTGTATCATGTCTGCAGTCTCTGTTCATCTCTTGTATCATGTCTGCAGTCTCTGATCATCTCTTGTATCATGTCTGCAGTCTCTGATCATCTCTTGTATCATGTCTGCAGTCTCTGATCATCTCTTGTATCATGTCTGCAGTCTCTGACCATCTCTTGTATCATGTCCGCAGTCTCTGACCATCTCTTGTATCATGTCCGCAGTCTCTGACTATCTCCTGTAGTGTGTCTTACACATATAAAACTCACATCACTCACACACACAGCCTACATAGGCTGCATGTGATTGATATTACACACACACACACACACACACACACAAAATGTTCACACATATATTAACTTGCCCGGAGGGAGGGGGACGTCACGTCACCTACCTGAAATAATTCATTTTGCAGGTTGTCTGAATAGCTGCACTTTTAAAATGTAACATTATATTAAATCATAATTATACTCCTATATGGCTGACATATATTGCTTGATTAGAAATTATTTTTTAATTTATACAATTGTGTGTAATTTTCAGCACATTATTTTGAGCAGAAAATGATTGACAATTAAACTTGTATGTTTCTTTTCCTAGGAAAAAATGTTCTATTCCACAGAAGGTTATAAGGATGCAAATGACTCCTTCCCCCCTGAAACCATACCCCACTTGTGAAAGCGTTCTTCTCCCCTGGCAGCCACTGTCACTTTTGGACTTGGCTCCGCCCACACAGTCACGTAATTCATTCACAGAAATCTCTGAATGAATAAACTACAAATCACGTTTAACGCCATGGCAGACGGACTCGTGGTTCTCAATTAAGCAAGAGTGTGATGCCATGCTCATAGTCCATTGATAGTTCCTGCAAGAGCCTGGCATTGCACCCTCAATCCACTGATTTCAGGTGCCATATTTTATAGACTCCTGTGAAATAAAATAAAATAAATTCACGTTTGTTTTCCTGAAAAAAAACTTGCATTTTTTTAGGTGAACTTATCCTTTAAAGAAAAGGAAAAAAGTTGGTGTTAGGTTTATAGCTTCATGGCTGGTTTGCCTATAGGATGACTAGCTTCACCCTTGTACCTATAGACACAACCGCTCAATGCTTTATGACTTGACACAGTTCTGTAAGTGTATAATGAATTTCTCCCATGAAGGATTTTGTCCTGAGGCACACTAGGATAAAGATTTTTTTGTAGATCTGTCTCTAGTCATAGAACATCTTTTGCCTTACAACTCTGAGATTTATGTAGAAACCATTTACAATGAATGTCCTGAGGTATGCCCATAAATAACACCATCAGTATGAACAAAAAAAAATCTCTTTTACTGTGTGCTGTAACCCTTTAACATTCTCTTTCAGCAGAAGCACCCAGTGAATACTATTTAAACATTTCTTTTGGCCTATATGCGCTTTAATTTTTTTTGTAAATTAAAATGAAACAAGAGTAAGCTTGCAAAGTGCTACTTTTTATTCAAATGAATAGAAGATTGTGGGACTAGCTTGGAATGTGACCTTTTCACACTGTGACCTTTTTATTGGTTGGCTGCAGAGTGCTCTCTGGTCCAGACCTATGGCATAGCCTTTGGTGTGACCATGTCTCTGATGACTCACTTGGCCAGTATGTCACGTGGACCAAACATCAGTAGGTACTTCATATATTAGAAGCATTGGGTGCCATTTTTATTTTCCATTAGTCTCCATGAAAAGGGTTAAACCACTGAGTGCTGTGCCATTAGATTATTGTTGCTTTCACAGCGCTACTGTTCCCATTATTGAGTGTGAGGTAATACTCTACCTTCACTTCTCCAAGTCGCAAGAGACACCCAGTTCCATCTCATTTAGTCCTTGCTGCCACTTGGTGTCCTGGTCACCTCCAGCTGTTTAAACCCCTTCTGCTTCCAGCAGCTGGTTTTACCTTTTAGCCTGAGCTATGTTGTCCCTGCTTGCAGCACAACATGCCAGATCCCAACTGCAAGAGAGTTGTCCTGCTGTACTGGATCCCTCCACCTCTTAATCAGCAGGAAGGCCTGTTGTGCTCCCACTCAATGGCCTGGAACACTGTCTGTCTTTGTTTAAGTCCCTATAGAGTCTTCCTTTGCTCTATTGCATCTGGTACCACCCTTTGGTTTTAACTCGGGAGGATTCCACTGCTTTTATGTATGGTTTCATGGGCCATATTGCAGTTTTAAATTCTGATCGTAGGCCATACATGTACCTCAACACTTTTTCCTTGCAAAATATAAGTATGACCTTCCAGGAGCTTCTAAGTCTTAAGCTACGGAGGCTGTATCTGACAAAGTCTCAAAAATCGCTAGATGATGATGTTGTACCTAAGAAGTCCCAGGCAGCTGCCCTGACTCCCAGTTGTAAAGAGTATTTCTGCTCCTATTAATGTGGTGCATGCCACCCTAAAATCAAAGAGCAGCGTGTACCTTCTACTAGTGCTGCTACCTGTCTGATATTCCCTGGAAGATTACTAAAGGTTTCCCGAGACACACACTACGCCCAGACGTGTGGCTGCCAGCATGAACTAGCAACTGTCAAATTGGTGCAGATGGAAGCTGGATCCTTTTTTGTCTTTTTTTTAATTTCTACTAGAGTTTGACAGATTAACGTCATGTCCATGTTTAGTTTGCAATTCAAGGCCTGCCAGAGTAAACAATTTTTTGTAAAGAATCTGCAAACGATCATTTTATATGATTCTTAAAGACTGGTTAGGACACTCCTGGATCAACAGTGGGAACAGAGGAAAAATTAATATTGGGGTGCAAAGCATTTGGGAGTTGTGAACAGTTTATTAGGGATTTTTACTGTCTCCATACAGCACATCTAGGAGTAGAGTGTGCATTGGGAAAACTTTAGAATTTACATAGTTAATAAGGTTGAATAAAGACACTAGTCCATCCAGTTCAACCTAATTCACATCGATCCCTACCCTCGAGGAGCCCATAATCCAAGGTCCCCATTCTTATACTAGGGCCAATTTTGGACAGAAGCTAATTAACCTACCTGCATGTCTTTGGAGTGTGGGAGGAAACCGGAGTACCTGGAGGAAACCCACACCGGCACAGGGAGAACATGCAAACTCCAGGCAGGTAGTGCCGTGGTTGGGATTCAAACCAGTGACCCTTTTTACTGCTAGGTGAGAGTGCTAACCACTACACCACTGTGCCGCCCCCCTAGTAGTCTTTGGACTTTCCAGGGTTCCTAGACAGCAGCACTAGTAGAAGCTAACTGCTGTTTTTCCATTTATATTGATATGCAGGACAAGAAAACTCCCAATAAACTGTTCATACCTCCATAAATTAGAAAGAAAATGTAATTTTGTGCTTACTGTAACATCCTTTGTCTGGAGTTGATTGAGAGACACAGGTCCCACCCCTCTGTTTTTATGATCCTACTGTTAGTACTGCTGTTCTACAAAACTGAGACATGTTGGAAGTGGTAGGGGTTGCAGTGGGCTGGTGACTATATTTTGTTTGCCAGTGTCCAAATACTCCTGTAGGTGGCAGCATAATCCAATTTTCTGTGGATCCTGTGTACTTTAACCACTTGAGGACCGCCGTATTGCCATTGTACGTCAGCACAATGGCACAGGCAGGCATAATCACGTACATCTACGTGATTGCCTTCCAGCGGGTGGGGGGTCCGATCGGACCCCCTCCCGCTGGTTACGGCGGTCCGATTCGGTCCAGGAGCGCTCCGTGATGAGGGGATGGCCGTTGGTTTTCGGCCACCCCCTCTGTATCGCTCCTGGCCAATGAGAAGCTTCCTCCCCTGTGTATTGTTTACACAGGAAGGAGGAAGTGATGTCATTCTCCTCGGGGCGGTCTTTTTGACCGGACTACGAGGAGAACAGTAAAAGTAAGTGTGCACCAACACTACACTGACATGTAGGTACACACAGGCACACAAACCCCCCCCGATCCCCCCCCCCGATCGCCCCCCGATCCCCCCCCCCGCCCCCCCTCCCCCCCAGTCACAGTGTCACTGATTGCATTGATCATTTCTTTACTGATCAATGCATTCAGTGTCAGTTGTGACAGTAAAAACTGTCAGGACAGTTAGTGTTAGGTCCAGGGTAGCCCCCTATCACCCCCCAATAAAGATTTAACCCCCTGATTGCCCCTAGAGTTAACCCTTTCACCCCCTTTTGCCAGTGTCACTAAGCGATCATTTTTCTGATCGCTGCATGTGTCGCTAGTGTCGCTAGGTAGCTAGTTATTTTTTTAGGTTCACCGCCAGGTTTTTATAGCGCTAGGTACCCCGATATACTACCCAATAATGTTTTTAACCCCCTGATTGCCGCTAGTTAACCCTTTCACCCCCTTTTGCCAGTGTCACTAAGCGATCGTTTTTCTGATCGCTGCATTAGTGTCGCTACAGTCGCTAGGTAGCTAGTTATTTTTTTAGGTTCACCGCCAGGTTTTTATAGCGCTAGGTACTCCGATATACTACCCAATAATGTTTTTAACCCCCTGATTGCCGCTAGTTAACCCTTTCACCCCCTTTTGCCAGTGTCACTAAGCGATCATTTTTCTGATCGCTGCATGTGTCGCTAGTGTCGCTAGGTAGCTAGTTATTTTTTTAGGTTCACCGCCAGGTTTTTATATCGCTAGGTACCCCGATATACTACCCAATAATGGTTTTAACCCCCTGATTGCCGCTAGTTAACCCTTTCACCCCCTTTTGCCAGTGTCACTAAGCGATCGTTTTTCTGATCGCTGCATTAGTGTCGCTACAGTCGCTAGGTAGCTAGTTATTTTTTTAGGTTCACCGCCAGGTTTTTATAGCGCTAGGTACCCCGATATACTACCCAATAATGGTTTTAACCCCCTGATTTCCGCTAGTTAACCCTTTCACCCCCTTTTGCCAGTGTCACTAAGCGATAATTTTTCTGAACGCTGCATCAGTGTCGCTAGTGTCGCTAGGTAGCTAGTTATTTTTTTAGGTTCACCGCCAGGTTTTTATAGCGCTAGGTACCCCGATATACTACCCAATAATGGTTTTAACCCCCTGATTGCTGCTAGTTAACCCTTTCACCCCCTTTCACCAGCGATCACAGTATAAGTGTCACTGGTGACGCTGGTTAGCCAGTTAGTTATTTAGGTTCCCCGTCAGGTTTTTATATAGCGCCAGGGACCCCCATATACTACCTAATAAAAATTTGAACCCCCTGATTGCCCCTAGTTAACCCTTTCACCACTGATCACCGTATAAGTGTTACGGGTGACTCTGGTTAGTTTGTTTTTTATAGCATTTTATATTCAAATCCGGAAGGCAGTGCTTGGTTTTCGGGGTCCCGTACGTGGCTAGGCTCCCAAAAAGTCCCCCACATGTGGTATCCCCGTACTCGGGAGAAGCAGCAGAATTTATTTTGGGGTGTAATTTGACTTCTGCACATAGCATGTGTGAGCAATATATCATTTAGTGACAACTTTGTGCAAAAAAAAAAAAAGTTTGTAATATTCCCGCAACTTTTGGCAAAATATAAAATATTCCATGGACTCAACATGCCTCTCAGTAAATAGCTTGGGGTGTCTACTTTCCAAAATGGGGTCATTTGGGGGGGTTTTGTGCTATTTTGGCATTTTATGGCCTTCGAAACTGTGATAGGTAGTGAGGAGTTAAATCAAAAATTTGCACCCTTAGAAATCCTGAAGGTGGTGATTGGTTTTCGGGGTGCCGTGCGCGACTAGACTCCCAAAAAGTCCCACACATGTGGTATCCCCGTACTCGGGAGAAGCAGCAGAATGTATTTTGGGGTGTCATTTCACATATGCCCATAGCATGTGTGAGCAATATATCATTTAGTGACAACTTGGTGCAAAAAAAAAAAGTTTGTAATATTCCCGCAACTTGTGGCAAAATATAAAATATTCCATGGACTCAACATGCCTCTCAGTAAATAGCTTGGGGTGTCTACTTTCCAAAATGGGGTCATTTTGGGGGGTTTTGTGCTATTTTGGCATTTTATGGCCTTCGAAACTGTGATAGGTAGTGAGGAGTTAAATCAAAAATTTGCACCCTTAGAAATCCTGAAGGTGGTGATTGGTTTTCGGGGTGCCCTGCGCGACTAGACTCCCAAAAAGTCCCACACACGTGGTATCGCCATACTCGGGAGAAGTAGCGGAATATATTTTGGGGTGCAATTCCACATATAACCATGGCATGTGTGAGCAATATATCATTTAGTGACAACTTTTTGTAAAAAAAATTTTTTTTTTTTTTTTTTGTCATTATTCAATCCCTTAGGACAAAAAAAATAAATATTCAATGGGCTCAACATACCCATCAGCAATTTCCTTGGGGTGTCTACTTTCCAAAATGGGGTCATTTGGGGGGGATTTGTACTGCCCTGCCATTTTAGCACCTCAAGAAATGAGATCGGCAGTCATAAATTAAAAGCTGTGTAAATTCCAGAAAATGTACTCTAGTTTGTAGACGCTATAACTTTTGCGCAAACCAAAAAATATACGCTTATTGACATTTTTTTTACTAAAGACATGTGGCTAAATAAATTTTGCCCTCAATGTATGACTAAAATTTAGTTTATTCGATTTTTCTTATAACAAAAAGAAGAAAATATCTTTTTTTTTCCAAATTTTCGCTCTTTTTCCATTTATATCGCAAAAAAAAAAAATCGCAGAGGCAATCAAATACCATCAAAAGAAAGCTCTATTTGTGGGAAGAAAAGGACGCAAATTTCGTTTGGGTGCAATATTGCATGACCGCGCAATTACCAGTTAAAACAGCGCAGTGCGAAATTGCAAAAAGACCTCTGGTCCTTAAGGTGTTTATTGGTCCGGAGCTGAACTGTTAAAAAAAAGTTTTTAATTTTAAGTATAAAAATTGATTTATTTTGCAATAAATGCATATTTCCTTGTGTTTTCTTACTTTAAACTCACTACAAGTACTGAAAAATAATTTTTTTGATGGGCCAAAAAGACAGTATGCTCCTTCCATCCTCTGACATGATAATAGTGTATTTTTGCCTCTGAATTCTAAAGCACGTTGTCATCTCTGGCTACTTCATTTCTTAACCATTACAAAGAACACAACCTTCTCCTCCTCTCCCCCCTCTTCGTTGCACACAGGAAGGGAGCCCGGGAAGTTATCAGTACAGAGAGCACAGGAAGTTATTGGTTTAAATTTCAAACCGTTATGTCAGTAACATATAGTTTTATCACATTTTATCACTTGCAGTAAGTGAACATTTCTGTATTACACGTGATGACTATGATTCAGTCTGACACACATTTCAGCATATAGTGAAATGATAACCAAATTGTATCACATTGTATAGATTTTGTCAGTGCTGTCACTTTTCTGCCACACTGTCACGGTGATTGAAACAATATATTATTAAGATATTGGATGAGTAACTTGCATATCTGGGATTTTATCATGTCATTAGAGCAGTGATTCTCAACCAGGGTTCCTCCAGAGGTTGCTAGGGGTTCCTTCAGCATTGGGCCATTTCTGCCTCTCAGATAAGTTCCCACCGACCCCATTGGTCTTTTTAGCTATCTGTAAGGAGGTAATTCTTCCCAATGACCACAAGTGTAAGGACCATTCCTCTCACTGACCATCATACTAGTGTATCATGAGTTGTAGATTTCAAATTTTAAGCAGGGGTTCCTCAAGACCAGAGAACTATTTCAAGGGTTCCTCTGTGTTGAAAAGGTTGAGAAGCTGCATTAGAGCAATAAAAGAGACCGTGGGAGTCATGGTAAATAACCTCAAAGTAAGTTTGTATTGGCTAAGTAGATTTTTTTTGTCCTTTTTTTAATACCTCATTGTGCTCTAGTCTGATTACTAAATTAAAGAAAAAGGCTAGAATTGTTGCTCTAACGTTGTGTTTGATAGTTTATCATTTGATACTATCAGATGTTGGCTATAATGCATTTATTACATCAAAAATTTATTGTAAATTCCCCACTATAACTTTTGGGAACCTGACATTTTTTTGAACCTCTGAGTAACATAACAGTAGAAGAGACATAGTGCAAGCACATTTCCGACTGTTGGTAATGCTTTTAAAATGTTTATAAATGTCTGTAAATAGGAAGATTGCAACACAATGAAATGGTCCAGTATATTTGACTGGCAAAAGGAAAAGTATAACATCCGGGAAGATGATTAAGCTACTGATTGAATAGTGAATCTATGCACCATTCCCTTTTCCACATTAGTCACTTGGGAACAAGCCAAGATCCCTTTATTTTATTATTACTTTGTGTAGACCTACCCGCATATACGTTATTTCATCTCTATCTTCATCTTCATCTTTATCCTTAAAATATGTTCCTGTTCCTTTTTTAATCATGCTTTTATGGCCAGTTCACACCTAAATTTTGCAGGAACGTGGATCAGACCGATGCGATTTTCAACCCATTCATTTGAAAGAACCAACAATCACACTGGTTTTCACAAAAATGAGCGCATGCACTTTTTTAAAAGATGCACTCCAAATCGCATCATGCTGCTGTACCATGTGATCCAGTGTAGGCAAATACACAGCAGCTGCAATCTGCATTTGGGGTGTCGTTACCACATGACAGAGAAAAAATCTTGGGTCATTGTTTCATCTTAGCTCGTCAGTCTTCTAGCCTTTGTGACATATATCTACGTTCATTTGTATTAAGAAACGTTTATGTTTTTGAGGCGCTAATGATACATTTTTAATACACATGTTGAAGTGCATTTTAACTAGTTTGTGTCTGGTGCATTCAGAGAGTGAACATGTTAAAACAAGCTCACAACTGCAGGTGCCTTTGTTGTAATTTTTAAGATGAGGTGATGTTCCTATTTAAGATTCGTCTTTAAGATGTATTCAACAGTTCCAAATAGGGGCTAAAGGTCCTTCTAATAGCTTCAAGTAAGCTGCTCTTAAGATTGTTTGTTTATTTCTTGTTCAAAAAACTTTCTGAATGTGATTGTTTGTAAACTAGCATTTACAAGCCTAAAGTGGTTGTAAAGGCACACGTTTTCTTTTCCTTCACACAAAATGCATGAAGGTAAAAAACTTTCACTGTGCAGCCGTCCCCTCAGCCCCCCCCCCCCTAATACTTACTTGAGCCCCCTCTTGATCCAGCGATGTTCAGGAGAGCCTTGCCTCTCGGGGGACTCACACTCCTGATTGGCTTTTGCCATTGGCTCCCACTGCTGTCAGTCACAGCCAATGGGCCAACCAGGAGATGGAGGGGATGGGGCCAAGCCGCGGCTCCATGTCTGAATCGACTCACAGAGCAGCAGCTCAGATCAGGTGCCCCCATAGCAAGCTGCTTGCTATGGGGGCACCTGGGAGGTAGGATGGGCCGTTAACGCTGTTGAGGGATCTGAGAAGAGGAGGATCTGGGCTGCTCTGTGCAAAACCATTACACAGAGCAGGTAAGTATAACATATTTGTTTTTTTTCTTTTTTTTTTAAACAAAACTTTGATATCGCTTTAGGCCCCTTTCACACGATCAGTCTGCCTGTCTGTTTTTCAGACAGATTTGAGCGGGCCACCCATTGACTTCTATGGGCAGGTGGATATCTGATGTTTCTGCTGACAATCGCCTGCCATCCGCCCTGACAGATCCGTTCAAAACAGACAGATGGGGATACGTTCGCCATCCGTCCAGTGGATGGGATCAGATGAAATGTTTTCATTTGATCTCGCCAGAGAGGATAGCAGAGCTCTGACAGGTCCATCCCTTCACAGCGAGCAGAGACGGACCTGTCATCCGCCGGCTTAGCGGGGGTCAACGGAGCGATCCCAGCTGAGTTAGTGGAGCCCGTCAAAACATATTCGATCCATGTGAAAGGGGCCTTAAAGTGTTACTAAATCCACAACAGTAGAATCAGTCTGTATATGCATTAACACATGCTTGTTATACTCACTGGAATGTAAGGAGTTAATCTGACACTTTTTTTTTTTTGGTAGGGTGCATGTGATAAGCACAGGGCCAATTAACACTGACCAGACAGAGGGTCAGGGGTTCTGCAAGCACATAGGACAGTCAGAGCTAAATGAAAACTCCTCCTACAAGCTTTGACCAGACACTGATAGAAGTCATATGACTGCTATATACTGCTTATGAGAAAAAAATATTAAGCTGTTTTTATATATCCTAAAACAATGGCATTTCCCTGTTCTGTGTACTGTATGAGATCAGATATAATGAATGCAGGGTCCTGGGTTTAGTAACATTTTAAACATTGCCCTTGTGTATGAAGTCTAAAAAGATCATCAAAGATGTAGGTTTCAAAATTTCAGTAAGTGTTCCATCTGTTCTTATTCATGCCTCTCCTATTTAAGGTCTGCTAGTGTAGTTCAGATAAGTTACTTTGTGTAAGAAAATGGAGTATATAGACAGCCTATGTTTACAAGAAACCTAGAGTTCCAGGAATTATCTCCTGGAATGACAGCTGGGGTTGTGTAATATATCAATTACATTTAACACTGTTTTCCTGTTTGAGAGCCACTTCTCTTAAAAATGTGCCTGGAGTAATGCGTTACCATTAGGTCATTGCTTCCGGTCAGCATGCTTTCTACTGCTGTCTCCTGAATGGAATTAGTCACTGCAATGGTTGCCCATTAGTGTATTACAGTGAATAGTTGCATTCATAAAATAACATGCATTGAGCTATTGGCACGCAAATCTTTTAACCAAGTTTTAGGAGATGGCGGAATGTCAGAAAGGTCATCATAGAGGTAAGTGTATTTAAGACAACAGCCAAATAATTTTTCTAAGTCTGTGCAGCCAGTCTTTTGATCCAGGCACCCCTACCTGAAAAAGTACAGAAAAGTTGTAAAATTAAAAAGTTGGGTAAACCCATTTTTCTTCTCACTTTGTTTCCTGTCATACTGAAGCCAGAGCTTGGACATAAAAATATAGCAACACACAGATAAGATCCTCCATGTGCCCTCTCCTGTGAGCAACAAAGCCCTGTCTGATTTAACAACCAGTAGTATATTTTCATTTTCAACAAGTATAATAATAATAACAATATATTGAAAATGTACACCGGCAATGACCAGCAGTCAGATATATGCTTGGCTAAACTAGAATGCAGTGGATATATATGTAGGAGACTGTATATATATTTTATGCACTGCAGAGCACTGAATCACCTGCCTGCCTGAAAGTGTATTTGAGAACGTACACCAGCAATGGCCTGCAGCCAGATATAGGCTTGGCTAAACTAGAATGCAGTGGATATATATGTAGGAGACTGTATGTGTGTGTGTGTGTGTGTGTATATATATATATATATATATATATATATATATATATATATATATATATATATATATATATATATATATATATATATATATATATATATATATAAAATAATATATTATGCACTGCAGAGCACTGAATCACCTGGGGTGATTCAGAATGCTGCTCTTTGGGCGATTATAGGCGGCTAATATCAGAACAGACATGGGTATTAATATTAGTTCTAGGTAAACACATTTAGGCCTCTTTCACACTCATGGTGCTGTATAGGAGATAAAATCATGAGATTGAGCAGACTGCCCACCAGAATAGATGTGTGTGAACACTGCTCTAGGTCAGTCTCCCACCTCCACTAACACACAGACCAGGTGCTGGCCCTGTCCATCTCAGATTCCAGTGAGCAAAAAAAGGAATTCTGGTTGGCCACACGTCCAGTAAAATCACCTTTATTTCAGCAAATCCATAGAAACGTGTCCAAAAACACAAATAGAGCGGAACAGCATCACCAGCTAACTCGTTTCACATTTGCTTAAGACCCCTTTCACACTGGCAGCGTTTTACCGTCTGGTTGACAGCACATTTCGGGCACTAGCAGGACGCTTTTACCCCCCCGCTAGTAGCCGAGAAAGGGTTAAAACCGCCCGCAATACGCCGCAATAGCTGCGTTGTGCCGGTGGTATTGCAGCGCTGCCCCATTGACTTCAATGGGGAGCAGTGGTGCAGGAGCGGTAAGGTAAACACACCGCTCCAAAGAAGCTGCTGGCAGGACTTTTCCTGACGTCCTGCCAGCGCACCGATCCAGTGTGAAAGCCCTTGGGCTTGCGCACCACTCCAGTGTGAAACCCCTCGGGCTTTCACACTGGAGACAATGGTGCAGCAGTTCGAGGGCGGATTGCAGGCACTATTTCTAACGCTATAGCGCCTGCAAAACGCCCTTGGTGTGAAAGGGGTCTAAAACTTAGGCCTCATGAACACTGCTGCTGCTAAACGGACATTTAGGAGCAGTTGGGCATTTTTTTCAACTGCTCCTGAAGCTCCTCTGTTATCTTATCAGCACATGTACACAGGTTTGTTTATAGTCATTTCTTGGCAGTTGAGCTAAGAGGAACTGAGTTTAGGAGCATTTTAAGCACCAAACTTTTCTAAACACAGTAACTTGCATTTAGCCGCGTTTTGTTTACAGGCATTTTTCATTTTTGCCTATTTTGGAAAAAAATACGTTTTTTATCAAGCGCTTCTAGACGCGGCATGTAAACACGGCAAAACTGAAGTTTTAAACATGAGTTACTATCAGTCAAGTTAAATCGTTCATGATAGGTTGTAAAAAATGTCCCGTGTACATTAAGCCTTAGTCATAGTTGATGGCTGATGATAGTCATTATGATGGCCAGTAGTACATTGTTACACAGCATGCCACAGTTGATCAGCGTAGCCACATGCTGATCATGCTCCATTCAAGTCAATGGGGACCTCCTTGAGGATAAAAACAAACAGACATTTAACAAGCTGTATATTACCTCCTGAATGCTTCTCAACCAGCATGTAAACCAATTCTGAAAAGCAATGTACCATGATCTCCGTTTGTTCTGGAAATCATCACAAAATGAGGTAAAAATTTGAAAAAATAAATAAAATTGTAACTAATGTGCATGGTTTACCTGGCAGAAGTTAGGAGGAATCGAAGGGAAATCTTCCCAATGGGACACCAAAGTGACAGGGGCTTTAACCATTCCACACTCAAAACTAAACAATTATTGAGTCATGAAGCAAAATACAAGTACTATCAAATCCCTTTATGGTTAAAACAATAGACAATTTACCCTGCCTGACCTAATCAGTAAATAGAGCATTTGAAAAAAAGTGCCTTATTTTTTTTATAGAAAAATCCTGGCCTTTTTGAACTGTCTTGCGTATGTTGCCCAGAACCTTCGAATGAGGAAAGTCCCTGTTGGATCTCAGCCTTGTCCTTTTAGTTTGAAGATGTTGTTTCTAGTCATGCAGCTGCTGGCTTAGGATATATCCTTTCCCCAAAATGTATGGATGTATTTCCTCTGCAGGCACATTTCCTGCACTGAATAATAGGTTTGCCTTGGTGATCTTTAACCTATTAGTAGAGAAGTGGTAAAAAAACTCTAGGCTTTAGTTTTTTTTGTTTCACTCCTGTTTTTGTCTGGATTTCAACTTTGGCATTTATACATTGGTGTTTTCATCTGTACACTGGCAGAGCCTGAGGTTTTTTCTTATTAGTCTGATTTGTTGTTCTAGTCGACAAAAACTAGTAATTAAGACCTACTTTACACTTATGGTTGGGAGGTGGTAAAAATAAATGGATGAGCCAACGTTTTTACCGACTGCCTCCATTGACCCAACACAGTGACCAGAGAGGGTCGTGTGCATTCTGCGGCAAAAAATATACCTCCTATACAGGATCCATTACTAACTGGGGTCACATGGCAACCACCCTGCAGCCTTGTGCATTGCACACTGTTGTGGCACTGTGGTTCAGGAATTACAGGGCTAAAATGGATGGATCGCTTCTCAGCGGGGTGGCAGAAACTTCAGGCAGATGTAAAAAAAAAAAGGCACGTTCAGCCCTGTATTTCCTAATATGTCATTAAATAAATTTTTAAATGCGAGCAGTGTACCTGAATTTGTCTTATCAGACTTGTGCAGTCCACTGTTCTGCAGAGCTCAGACTAGGAGGAAAAAAAGCGACACCAGTTAGTTGTGCTGCAGTGTTCATGCTAAAAAGGAGCATGTTGATAGGAAAGAGCAGTGACGAAACAATGCGGTCATTGGTCTACAGATTTTCCTTTTACTGTCCATTCATAAGCTATAGGCAAAACTTTTTTTTTCATTTTGGATAAAGAAAGTGAGGGTTTAACTCCTGTTGTGTGTTTGTTTTTTTTGCCATTTGTGTCCCATTGGGGAGATTTATCTTCACTTCCTGTCCCATAGCCAACACAGGAAGTGAGAGGAAATCCCTGCAAATTAAGAGAATCTCTTGAGCCCCAAGGTCCCCATTGGAACACTGGAAGATTACTGTTCTGAGGGCAACCTAAAATTTTGGAATTTAGATGTTATTCTGAAGTTAAAGTGGTTATAAAGCCATGTTTTACCATAATGCAATAAGGAAAAGATTATTTAGGCATTGGTATCCCCACCCCCACTGCCCTTTTACTACAAGCCCTTATTCAATCCAGCGCTGTGCCCATCTGCAGCTCCTCTCCCCCACACTTTCTGGTCTCTCTGGCTTTGCTGAGCCAGTGAGATCCATTGGCTCCCGTTGTTGTCAAAGTCGGTGACAAGGGAGTAGAGGTGGGGCCAGGTCCCATTGTCTGTGTCTATAGAATGAGCCCACATGAGCCTCTAGAGGAGGTTTGGGGCCGCTCTGTGCAATTCCATTGGAGGTAAATACAGGTTAATATGTTTTATTTTTTTTATTTTGTTTTATGCATTTACAGTCATTTTAAGCTTTAACCATATCCATGTTGATACTACAAATTTGTAATGCTATATATACATATAGTTTCTTTATAATAACCCTTTTTTATTAAGCCATAGTAGAAACTGTGAGAAAATGCAACTGTACAACTGGTTTCAGGACATGCTATTCACTTACTGGCTTGTGTAGATGGCCAAAAGCAGAATGCTTTTGATTGCTTTTAGCTTGCCTTTATTCACGAACGCTTCTGAGCTCCCTCTATCCTGCATTTACTGTAGTTCAAAGCTTTATCAAGTTTTTTCATCCCTATTGACTTGTATGGGGAGGAATGGTGCTCTGATGCAAAAATGCCTATTTATTTAAAAGCACTAGTTTAAGGGGCTGTGATACACAAAGCAAGTGAGTGCCAGACCCCCCCCCCCCCCCCGAATAAATATAAAAAAATAAACTTTCGGAGGTGTAGTCCAATGTAATAAAAGGTGCCTTCTAAAAATAGACGGATACAGAGTACTGATTCAGGAGCAACTGTCTTTTTTCATCAGTCTTCATTTTGGTTTTACAAATCTTTTACAATCCGATTCAAAACTGCTTTTGAATTTACATTTTATTGGTGAGAAAGGTAAATGGGTAACACAGGATTTGGCATGTACAATGCCATTGAGATTGTGCAGTACCCTCTGGGCTCTGGCAGCAGTGAATTACAATAATCCCACTTTATACATACAGTATAAGGTGAATTCTTTCCATTTATGAAAGCTGCATTGTTTACCCAATACCATTATTTATTTTATTTATTTTTGTTCTTTGTTTTTTTGTTAACATCATTTGATGTTACCTAGACAGTTAATTCCATTTACTTGTGGTTTTTCCACATTTAGACACACCAGGCGCAAAATATGACTGCGCACCAGGGGATATATACAGTTAATATGACTGCTGTTGTGTGTTTTTTTTTTTTTGCAGTATTTTTAGTTCATTTGCTGTAAAATATATGTATAGACCATTAATCAACACATCTATGCCATTTGCATCATTACATATTTACATTAATCATATGATGTATGATATATTAATGTTTTCTTTGTAGAATTTATGTCGCTTTTCATCTGTGCTATTCTCAAGGCCCTGACGAAGCGGTTTGAACCGCGAAATGAGTAGGCCACTCTTTGTATAAACCTGTTGGGAACCAGCACATCCCCGATTTCAAAATTTGAATCACTAAAGACTGCAATGTATTTTAAACTTTGTCTTTTAGTTTAATAAAAAGCTGTTTACTTTTGTATAAATCAGTTTTATTTTTTTATTTTTTGGGGGTTTTTCCATACTCCTCCGAGACACAATTGGAGTCCCATTCTGTTCTATAAAAAAACATTTTTTGAAATATATTTATAAAATACCATTAGTAGTCTTCTGATTTATTTGACTTGTTGCCTTTAATTCTCTTTGAAGACTATACTTGTATGATGTGGGATCTTTTCCATCATGTATAATGTTTGTGATCATCATAGCAGCATATATGGTCTTCTAATCTGCACAATCCTTGCCAATGCTTTTGACCCCCAACATGTTCTTTCTGATTGGCAGTTTATCTATACACTAAGGTTTAAAGAGCCTTGAGAGCTGAAGGAAATGCTTATTTCCTTGATAAGAAATAATTGAAGCTTGGCTGATTAAATGCTTCCACATGTAGAGTAAATCTTGTATTCTAGTCAAGTTTGTCTTATCAAGTCAGCGCTCTGTTCCTCTAACAATCATTCTGCAGAAGCTCTGAGCTGCTGTGCGTTGATAGAATTGTGAATTATCCGGAGACAGAAAAAGGACAGTAAAGACTTCCAGAAACACTGAAGCCCGGGATGTTTTTCATGGCATTATTACATCAATGAGATATATTGTAATTTGGGAATTAGTATTTTTTTCCTATGAATTTTAATAAATGAATCTGGTTAATTCTTTAAATTAAAGTGTTCTAATAGGGATGCAGCTTTCCTTATCGGAAGTATTTAACCCCTGGTGAGCGTCTCACCAAAACTGAAATTCCTATTGCAGGAGGTACCTATTTTTTTTTTTTTTGTGAAAATTCAGTGAGCCTCTCACACAAGCAGGAAAGTACATTTCTGGGAAGGTTCTGTACACCGACAGTGTATAGAACACATCTAGGCTGCCATATTGTGTTGCATTTTACAGAAAATTCCAGTGGTTGCAGATTGAAAAGGAAAGGTGATTTTTTTTTTTTTAAATAACCTTACATTACAGCATGGCTGGTATAGCATTGTATATGCTATATTTTTTTCCAAGTGGAGTTACCCTTTAAAGCAAAATATTCGCGCGCACTCACCGTAGTTCAGTTTGGATTTTATTTCTTTAGCTTGACGTAGGTATCACATTAATGTGGTGCGGGAAACTCACACGGATTGCATTTGAATTGTATTACCCTTGCGATCTGCAGCGGATGTCAGTGCAATATTAACGACACCCCAAAAGTAGGTCACAAATGCAGTGGTTTTGGCTGCCCCGGATCACATGATTCAAAATGTACCATGCGATCTGGTTGCAGTGCGTTTTTAAATGTGCTGCCTGTATGGCTTTGGTGCAATGTGGTGCAGTTTGAGCCCATCCAAAATGAATGGCCTTGAATCGGACTGCACTGAATCGCTTGTGAATTGAACAGCAATGCAGTGTGATTCCTGAGCAATTTACCTATGGTTCATAGCGTGGCTTTAATGGCTTCAATAGCAGCAAATTGTTTCCTGTCTGTTATATTGCAATAAAAATATTTCTATCTTTAGTAATGCACATATAATAGATATGAAAGATTTGCATAAACAAAACAACATTAAATAGCCTGTCTATGGTATGTAGGGCTATTCTGGCTTCAGATGTTTTTAGTTACCTCTTGTTTGTGAGTACCACGTTGATTAATGTCTTCTAACTGTAAGTTCCCATCCTGTAGACTCACAAAAGCCTGTCACATCCATTTTTATGAGTACTGCTGAGGAAGGTAGAAGAAAAGTTCAGAGAGGGTCAGGATTTTGTAAGGCAGGATGCATCTGGATATGCTTGGGTTACAAATAAAAAAAACATGCACAGCTCACACATGGCAGGGCTAGCCATGTGTTTCCAGAATACCCCAAAGCTCTCTGTTGTACAAACTAAGTAGACCCAGAGATCATCTTCAAGACAAATGGAAAGGAGGGGCGAATTCATGGTATGTAGCATTCTTACTGTCCTATTGTCTTTTGGGGGTACTCCTAGAAACTGGGTAGTTAGTAGAATCAGTCCCATTATTCTTTTCTTGCCATTTTCTATCCTGTACCTCATTTAGCCATCTGTAATCTGAAGTGGTTTTTGCATTTAATTTGTGAGATGATACCGATCATTTGGTTTCTATCTTTTCTATTGTACATTGTACACCCAGAGGTAGCATGTTTCTTGAAAGATTGAAGATACAAATGGGCTTTGCTTATTTGTAAGCATATAGTGTTACAACAGACAATACTGAAAAGCTGTAGGCCAGGAGACATTACTACTTGTGTATTGCATGCGAATATGAGTTGCACACAATAACAAAAATATATCTTTCTAGAGATCTGCCGAAACATGAAGGGAGAGCTTTTAAAAATGTAAAAATGATGAGGGTTGTTAAAACAGTATTTGAAATAGTCCCATAAACTGCTATTACTTCTGGAAATCTGAAAAAAGCTGCAGAAAGCATTTATAATCTAACATGTCTATGACCTTTTGTGGCATTTTGTTTACATTTTTTTTCTCTGTAAAGGATATTTGTGTTAGTCATATCTTTTTTTTTTTTATGTTATATAAAGGTAAAAAGCCAATTTGTATTTGTTACTGACTTGCATGTCAGAATTTGTCTGGTATGTTCATGGTGTTGCCATTTCAAGAAACAGTTTTTTGACTTTATTCACTGTCTGTAAATGCTGATGTTCATTAGATAATGCGGCTGTTTGTGTATTATAGTGTCCCATTTGTGAATGTAATAGAAAAGTGAATAATGTATTTTATATTGCATATGGGTCTATTTTCTGTGTGTGTGTGTGTGTGTTTATTTATTTATTTATTTATTTTTTTTGTGTTCCCTGTGTGTTCTACATTAAATCTGCATTTGCACTGGCACACAGTATGTTAGGGAGCAACTGCTTTAATTTTACCATTTATATAAGTATTACATTTTTGTAGATGACTGTTGGTAAAAAGAAAACTATTGTAGTTATAGCGTTGATGTAAAGTATTCATTATTTAAAAAAAATATATATGTATGTATGTGTGTATATATATATATATATATATATATATATATATATATATATATATATATATATATATATATATATATATATATATATATATATATATATATATATATATATATATATATATATATATAAAATATTTTTTTTAAATCATGTAATCTTTATTCAAAAATTGTTTTATTATACATCTTCTCGCATCCACATTTAACCCAACATTTAACATACACAGTTTGTTTTTCCCTAGCTACCAAAATGTTATCTTATTTTTTTTTAATCTATCCCACAATATCTTTCTATACTTAAAGCAGTGTTCTGCCCCCCCAAAAAAAAACAAAAAAAACAGCAGCTACATACTGCAGCTGCTGGTTTTTAACAATGGGACACTTACCTGTCCTGGAGTCCAGCAATGTTGGCACCGCAGCTGATGTTTCCATCAGCTGTCGGGTGCTGCCGCCATCATTGCATCTAAGGGTACCTGGCAGTGTAGCCTTACGGCTTCACGCCGGGAACCCTACTGTGCATGCGCGAGGCCCTGCTGCTATCTCCTACTGGCCCGGCAACAGGGAGAGGAGAGGGAGCCCCGCGGTGATGTCACAGTCATAGACAAGTATACCCCCCCCCCCCCCCGAAAGGTGCCAATTGTGGCACTGGAAGAGGAGACAAATGAGCAGAAGTTCCACTTTTGGGTGGAACTCCGCTTTAAAACAAAAGAGAGAACATTCCCAGAATAGAAGAAAAAGGGAGCCTTTTCAGCATTATTTTCAACTTTATCCATATATTGCACTTTACCCTTATCTACAGGTCCAGCATTCCCAAGTATATGCATACTTAAATAACAATTTAGACTATTATTTTGCAAACTTAAGTGCTTACTGGGCACTTAAATCCCCCTCCTATCCAGAGCAATTTTCAGCTTTCAGCACTGACGCACGTTGAATGACAATTGCACGGTCATACAACACTGTACCCAAGTGAAATATTTATAATTTTTTTCCCCAAATAGAGCTTTCTTTTGGTGGTATTTGATCACCTGTGCGATTTTTTTATTTTTATTTTTTTTGTTAAAAAAAATGTGAAAAGACCAAATTTTGAAAAAAAATAAAAATTGTTGTTATAGAATTTTAAAATGGGTAATTTTTGTCAGTCATTGATGTACGCTGATGAGGCGGCAGTGATGGACACCGATGGGTGGCAGTGGGCACTGCTCGGTTACACTGATGGGCAGCACTTCTATGTGGCACTAATTGCACCACTGGTGAGCATTGATAGGTGGCACTTGTGGTCATTGATAGGTGGCATTTGTGGGCACATATAGGTTGTACTTGTGGGCACTTTCAAGGTGCAATTAAGAGGCATAATTGCCTCTTCCGTTTCAGGACCAATGTCCCTTTAAGGTGACTGTCAGTGTGAGGATAAAAAAAAAGCTTTTGTTTTGATCATGTGATCAGCTGTCATTGGCTGACAGCTGATCACATGGTAAGGGGCCGGTGATCACCTGAGTCTCAGTGACTTGGTGATCACAGCGCGCTCCGCACGCGCCCTGCAGGGCACACGCAGGGAGTGTACACAGGGGAGGCCGTCATATGACGGCCTTCCCGGGAATTCACATCCGCGCTTTGGCGCTTTGAAACTGCATCACGGGGGCCAAGACCATGCAGTGATTAACCACAGGATAGGACCGATTCCACTCAGAACTGGCCTCGCCATAATCAACCAGTTGAGTGAACATGCTCGGCGTCCACTCCAGAGGTTGTCTTTTGGAAATAGATGTATAAGTGCTGCCAACATTTCTGTAGAGGTTGAAGGAGGGGGGGGGGGGTCAGCCCGTCAGTGCTCAGACCACACGCCGCACACTGCATCAAATTGGTCTGCATGACTGTCATCCCAGAAGGAAGCCTCTTCTAAAGATAATGCACAAGAAAGCCCACAAACAGTTTGCTAAAGACAAGCAGACTAAGGACATGGATTACTGGAACCATGTCTTGTGATCTGATGAGACCAAGATAAACTTATTTGATTCAGATGGTGTTACGCATGTTTGGCGGCAACCGGGTGAGGAGTACAAAGACAAGTGTGTCTTGCCTACAGTCAAGCATGGTGGTGGGAGTGTCATGGTCTGGGGCTGCATGAGTGCACTTAGGCACTACAGTTCATTGACGGAACCATGAATGTCAACTTGTACTGTGACATACTGAAGCAGAGCATGATCCCCTCCCTTCGGAGACTGAGCCGCAGGGCAGTATTCCAACACAACGACCCCAAACACACCTCCAAGACCACTGCATTGCATGTCTCCACACCTAAACCCTATTGAACATCTGTGGGGCATCCTCAAATGGAAGGTGGAGGAGCGCAAGGTCTCTAACATCCACCAACTCCGTGATGTCGTCATGGAGGAGTGGAAGAAGACTCTGATGGCAACCTGTGAAGCTCTGGGGAACTCCATGCCCAAGAGGGTTAAGGAAGTGCTGGAAAATAATTATGGCCACACAAAATATTGACACTTTGGGCCCAATTTGGACATTTTCAGTTAGGGGTGTACTCACTTTTGTTGCCAGCGGTATACACATCGATGGCTGTGTGTTATTCTGAGGCGACAGCAAATTTTCACTGTTATACAAGTTGTACACTCCCTAATTTACATTGTAGAAAGTGTTACAATAGCAAAGGCTTCCTTCTGGGCCGACAGCCATGTAGACCAATTTGATGCAGCATGCGGCGTATGGTCTGAGCACTGACAGGCTGACCCTTCAACCTATGCAGCAATGCTGGCAGCACTCATACGTCTATTTCCCAAAGAGAACCTCTGGATATGATGCTGAGCATGTGCACTCAGCATCTTTGGTAGACCATGGCGAAGCCTGTTCTGAGTGGAACCTGTCCTATTAAACCGCTGTATGGTCTTGGCAATCTTCTTATAGCCTAGGCCATCTTTGAGTGGAACACCAATTCTTTTTTTCAGATCCTCAGGGGGTTCATTGCCACGAGGTGCCATGTTGAAACTTCCAGTGGCACTGAGTGCGAGAGCAATGACACCAAATTTAACACACCGGCTTCCCATTCACACCTGAGACCTTGTAACACTAACAAGTCACATGACACTGGCAATGGCTAATTGGACATTTTCACTTGGATGTGTACTCTCTTTTGTTGCCAGCGGTTTAGACATCAATGGATGTGTGTTCAGTTATTTTAGTAAACAGTAAATTTGCACTATTATACAAGATGTACACTCACTACTTTATATTGTAGCAAAGTGTAATTTCTTCAGTGTTGTCAAATACATTTTTGTAAATATTTTATTACATCTTTTTGAGTGGTGTACTCACTTTTATGATATACTGTATATATACAGGTGCACCACATAAAATTAGAATATCGTCAAAAAGTTCATTTATTTCCATAATCCATTTCAAAAAGTGCAACTCCTATATTATATACATAGATTCATTACACATAGTGATATATTTTAACCATTTCTTTCTATTAATGTTGATTACAGCTAGTGAAAACCCAAAATTCAGTGTATCAGAAAATTTGAATATTACATAAGACCAATAAAAGTTTTTTTAATACAGAAATGTTGGCTTACTAAAAAGTATGTCCATATACAGTATAGTATGCACTCAATTCTTGGTCGGGGCTCCTTTTGCATGAATTACTGCATCAATGCGTGGCATGGAGACGATTAGCCTGTGGCACTGCTGAGGTGTTATGAAAGCCCAGGTTGCTTTGATAGTGGCCTTCAGCTTGTCTGCATTGTTGTGTCTTGTGTGTCTCATATTCCTCTTGACAATATTGACAATACCCCACACATTCTCTATGGGGTTTAGGTCAGGTGAGTTTGCTGGCCAATCAAGCACAGTGATACCATGATCATTAAACCAGGTATTGGTACTTTTGGCAGTGTGGGCAGGTGCCAAGTCCTGCTGGAAAATGAAATTGGCATCTCCATAAAGCTGGTCAGCAGAGGGGAGCATGAAGTGCTCTAGAATTTCCTGGTAGATGGCTGGCAGAGCAGGACAGAGAGGAGAGAGAGCAGTGGGGGATTCAAATCCCTGCATCATTGGAGCAGTTTGAGGAAGCCTTGGCAGCTCTGGATTGCGGGAGGCAAGTACAGTGGGCACCAGGAGGATGAGGAGGGGAGGGGGTCTAGTGTTAGGTCACCTTTTCAGATTTTCCCAATGGTGCTGATAGGGGAGGCAGCTAATCACAAACCCCTAATATTTGTGGTCAGTCTACCTGTTAAAAAAACATTTTTAGAATGAGCTCCATTTATCCAAGCAGGCACCATTCTGTCATGCTACATATACCTGGAATGGTGCAAGTTTAACCACTTCAATACCAGGCACTTAGACACCTTCCTGCCCAGGCCAATTTTCAGCTTTCAGCGCTGTACCAATTTGAATGACAACTGCGCGGTCATGCTACACTGTACCCAAACACATTTTTTTTATCCTTATGTTCCCACAAATAGAGATTTGTTTTGGTGGTATTTGATCACCTCTGCGGTTTGTATTTTTTGCGCAACAAATAAAAAAAGACCGAAAGTTTTTTTGTTTCTGTTAACATTTTTTGTAAATAAGTATGTTTTCTTCTTCAATGACGGGCACTGATGAGGTGGCACCAATGAGCGGGCACTGATAGGTGGCACTGATGGGCATTCGTAGGGGGCACTGATGGGTACTTATGGATGGCACTGGTGGGTACTTATGGGTGGCACTGATGAGCACTGATAGGTGGCACAGATGGACACTGATTGGTGGTACCAATGACACTGATGGATGGCATTGCTGGGCATCACATGTTATATAATGGTGTCAGTCAGTGCCCATTTGTGGGCATAATTTGCACATGTGGATGGCCATGGGTTACATACCTGGCCATACACATGTTGCCCCCTTCCCTGGCGGTCTAGTGTGGGCATCTGAGGGGGGTCTGCTCTGATAAACAATCAGCGCAGACCCCCTCTGTCAGGAGAGCCGCCGATCGGCTCTCCTCTACTCGCCTCTGTCAGACGCGAGTGAGGAAGAAACGATCAATGGCTTTTCTTGTTGACATCGTGATCAGCCATGATTGGGCACGGCTGATCACGTGGTAAAGAGCCTCGCTCTTTACCAAGATCGATGTAGCAATGTGTCAGACTGACACACTACACCACCTATCGCCGCTATGCTCGCCCTCACAGGTGCGCGGTGGCTGTTATCCTGAAGGACGTCATATGACGCCCAGTCAGGATAACTGAACCACCGCCCAGTCGTCATTTTGCTATAGGCTGGGCTGGAAGTGGTTAAGAATCTCATGAAAATCTGATTTGTATTGCAGCCACATGCAAACCTTTGCTAGTTTTCAGCTCAGTGACTTAGTAGTTATGACGTCTGTCTTGCAACACTGGGATTCCCAATTCAAATCCAGACACTATTGAACCATGGTCAGGACACTATCTACATGGAGTTTGAATGTTCCTTCCTGTGTTTGCATGGGTTTTCCCAGGTAATCTGGTTTTCTCCCACACACAAAGATATACTTGTAGCTTATTTGGCTGCTTTCCAAATTGGCCCTTGTAAATGTATGTATGCATATGACATAGAGACTTTAGATTGTAAGTTCCTTGGGGGCAGGGACTGATGTGACTGTAAATTGTGGGTGCTATATAAATGGCTGTGATAAATACTGTGTGTTGTGCGCTTTATAAAATGGGCTGTGATATTGTACCTCCTCTTGTTTCTGTTCAGCTGCTCCCCGACTTCTGTTATTCTTCTTTATTAAGCATGGGAGTGTCTGTGTCTAACAGAATCAACATATCAGGGAGGCAGCTTTAACATCTCTTAACTAAACACAGTTAAAAACAGATGGTTTCTACAATGTAGTGCTATCCCATTTATCAGTTCTGATACAAGCTATGATATGCACTTTATCTGAAAAATAGGGAGAGACTGCAATGTTTTTTGTTTTTTCCTTTGAACATCATTTACAATTCTGATTTCCTGCATTCATATACAGTACGTATGCCGATTTTATCTTCATAAGATGATGTTTTTTTTCTGATCGTAATGTGCCACGTTTCTTGATGTCTCATGACTGACTTGCATATGTTCTGTTTTAGGAGAAATCTGATGCTGGCTCCACCTCATTACAGCTGCGTTCCCAAACTGAAGTACGTACAATAAATGATTATTTTCATCTTCTTCCCTATAGTTGTTTTTCTTGTAATTACTGTTTTTTACTTCTACTAAAAATGTTCCCTACTTCTGTGATTATATTGATTAAATGCCCATTTTCTTGCCCTTTTAGGATTCCTTTGAATTTAACAGTGCAGTATCTACGCCAGAGACTGAAAGAAAGTAAGTCATACGCTTACGTTTTGTGAAAAAGAAATGTCATATCAAATAACTATGTTTAAAATTTCAGAAAAATAAAGGTACAGTTGTATACATTTTCAGTTTACACAATATAAGAAAAAGCTATAAAATAACCAAAAAACCCCCCCAGTTTTTGCTATAGTATTAATAATTCCCATTAACATCACCATGACTCCGGCCAATCACAGCGCTGGTGCCGCGATACCCGGAAGTATCTCCAGGACCACGTCTGCGGCTGGAGGGGGAGACGAGGACGGCTTCCGGGGCTTCAATCTGAGGTAAGTAATACATAATGAGCTAGTATGCTATGCATACTATTATTATTATACACGATTTATATAGCGCCAACAGTTTACGCAGCGCTTTACAATGTATAGGGGTGGACGACACAATTACAGTACAATACAAAAGGTACAAGAGGGCCCGGCTCATAGAGCTTACATTCTAAAGGGAGGGGGTGGTAGTACAATAGGTAATAGCTGCAGAGAATGATTTGATGGGGGTGGCTCGGGGACAGTTAGGTGGGTGTGGGACCGGCTTCCCCGAATAAATGAGCTTTCAGGGATCTCCTAAAGGTGGGCAGGCTAGGGGCTGATCAGACAGACTGGGGCAGGGAGTTCCAGAGGATGGGAGAGACTCTGGAGAAGTCTTGAAGGCGAGCATAAGAGGAGGTATCAAGGGAGCTAGAAAGCAGGAGGTCCTGGGAGGAGCGGAGGAGACGATTTGGGCGATATCTGCAGATGAGGTTGGTGAGGTAGATGGGGGCGATGTTGTTGATGGCTTTGTATGTTATGGTTAGCATTTTGAATTTTACACAGTGGGGTAGGGGAAGCCATTGATGCTTTTGTCTTGCATGTTGTCTTTTTTTTTTTTTGTTTTTGTTTTTTTTAACAATAGTTTACTTCCTCTTCGTGTGCTTGGGATAATTAGGCCCATTGTTGCTGAATGTCGGTTCAAGATCTGCTTCTTTGCAACACTTTTTGCCTCCCTTGGGGGGGATGTAAAAGCACTGTGAACTTAAAACATTGCACACCCTTAACAGGTTCACCACGACCCCCTGCCATATCCATCTACCCATTTTTTCCAAAAGCTAGAGCTATAGCATAGTTTGATAAAACGTGGCCATCGCCAGAGCACTGCATAAATACGACCAGTTAGAATAGACAAAAATGGGGAAACACAAACAAGGCAGGTGTTTTTCTACATTAGAAAAGCAAAGTGCATCATCTCAGAGAAACTAAAGAATAAAATTGACCAGCAGCAGGGCAGTTTTGTGAGCAGATTAAAGAGGGAAGGGGCTCGGGCACAAGGCAGCTGTTTTGTTACACTAAAAAATGAAATTCTACTGTGCAAAGTTACACTAGAAAAATTGGCCGTCAGCAAAGTAATAATATAAAGCTGATCTAAACCCAAAAACAAACATTTAATCTATTGCAGCTTTCAGTTGTTAGATTTGGTGGCTGCATTTGTTTTTTTTATCAATAGAGGAGCAAAAGAGACCCCCTGAGCAGCATCACAGTATGGAAAGAGTGTAGAGTCACATGGTTCAAATTAAAGCCTAACTGCAGCTAACACTTTTTAAGCAGTTACAGAGTTTTCCTTGGAAAAAAGAGAACCCACAACTGTAGCAGCCAGGAGTTTGATTATATGTCAGTGCTGCTGACAATACAATCCTTACATTGGTGACAGCGAAAGGCTCTAATCACGTGCTTCAACCCCCCCCCCCCCCCCCAATTGGAATCCATAGTCTGGCACCCTGTATGTAGATCAGGGGGTCAGATGCATGACTAGGGAGGGGTGCACCCCTAATGGATGGGCCGCCACTGCCTCAAAGACATAAAAATAGGACATTGTCCCCACTATACAGTATTTATTTAAAACATTTTGCTTTGTTACAATTCCCCCATAAAAAAAAAAAAAAAATGCTGAGTTCCCTCTGCCCTTTTTTTGATGATAGCTTGACTATTGGCCTTGACTAGCAAGAATTTAGAATCAAGTGTTCAAACATAGAAGGAGGACCAGGATAAAATTACAGGTGCTCACGATCGATGGGAACACTGACACTGCAGTGCTGGAAGTTTTGCTTGCAAAGTAATTTGTTAATATGCTGTGCGTTCTAGTACATTACGGCTAAAATCTGCTGGGACCTCTGAACCTCATTTTTCAATTATAGTGTTTTTTTTTTTGCTGAGTTTTGTTTCACTTTAACATTCGCCGGAAGGTGGAGTGTATTTTCCCTTGGAACTTGGCTTTAACAAAAAACAAAGTATTCTCCTGTCATTAGCATCATGGCCAATTCTCATCTGTTATATTAGGTTACTGGTAAGAGATTTGTAAAAAAAAAATTAAAAAAATGTTAATGCCTTTCATGCTCTTAATGCAAACCTCTCATCCTTATGCTATTCATCTTCCAGGTGCCTATTTATTACCACAGGCAGGTATTTTAGTTTGAAACAGGTCACCTTTAGGCCTCATGCACACTGGATGTTTTTTCAGCTGCTGTTTTTTTCTTCTTTTTTTTTTCTGCAGCCAGTAAACTCCCCAGCTTGTTATACATGTGTTCATGCACACATAAGCTTTTTATTTTTTGGCAGGGGTGTTTCTGGCTGGAAAAAAGTAAAAATGGAACTAGTGGGTTTGAAGAGAAGTTTTCAGCTCTAAAAACATTCTGAAAACACGGAAAAACACAACTATTTGGCGTTTATGGTATGTTTTAGTGCAAGCATAGTTTTGCTAAAAAAAAATCTAGAAAATGCAAACACTAAGGAACGCTGAAAAAATTGACTGCAAAAACACTACAAAACTCATTCTACAGCTTTCTACAGCTAACGCTACTGGCATTTTTAAAATGTCCAGTGTGCATGAGGCCTTAATAGTTGTACTATGGGTATCATGAGCTCTATCAGGAGAAAGGTGCACAGGGTCTGGTCTTTAACAGATGATATAGTGAGACTAAATGCATACCATACCCTCATTACCACAACTTCTTTAAAGTGACCGAATAGAGTAGGAGTATGTAGCACAGTTGGCTTATTGTAAGAGTATATTAATGCGTAATTTTAGTTGGGGAAAAAAACTTTCACTTCACCCATGCCATAACAATTTAGGGTTAACTATACTGGAGGGTAATTTTAAATATATGGTTTGTTTTAATCTATAGTATTTTAGCTACATGTTTGATTTGTAAATAGAAGATGGTCACAAATCTGTGTTAAAAATCACAAGGCAGTGCTACCACATGTGGTTGCCTGATTTGAGAAGAATTGTTTATATTGTTTTGTGGAGTTTGTTTGAGGGAAATCTCAAGGTAAACTTCAAGGTCTTCTGTTTGCATTTGTCATTTCATATTTATAATTGTATATATAGCCTGGTTAAGGGTTTGTTTACACCAGATGCATTGACACACGTCAACCCAAGAATCTGTAAAAAAAAAAAAAAAACACGCTGGTGCATTGCGCTAATGTGCCCTGGTTTGTGGTGGAAAAAAGGGCATGTCCTACATTTCCCCCCCCCACACAATACGATGCAACAAATGGTTATGCATGTCAGCACACAGGGAAAACAGCAGGCCAGCATGAGTTTGGCTCCTCTGCCCTTCTGTAGACCCTTTGCATATTCCAGAAAGTGAGGAGAAAGGTACAAGGTAAAATGCACCGCAAAGCAGAATGCCACCACTTGTCAATGCACACCATGCAGTATAAATAGGCCCTCAGGCCCGGTTCACACTTGTGCGATGCGAGAACCCTGTGAATCAGCTGCGGGTTCCCGCATCACACTGGACATGCACGGCAGTTCACACTGCAATACGCGAACTGCTGGGGAGTGTCGTCATATGTTAACGACACCCCCATTTCAGGTCGCATATCGCACTGCAAACTGACAGTTCGGGCATGAATAGGATCACATATGTGTGAACACACATGTGATCCGATTCTGGTCCAAACAGAAAAAAGGTTCCTGTGCATGTTTGGACCGAATGCGGTGCAATATCATCCATACTGTTTGTATGGCTGATTTCGCACCGCAAAGACATCGCATGTAATGTGCGCTGGCATCACTCAATTGTGAACAGGGCCTAAGACCCCTTTCACACTGGGGTGTTTTTCAGGCGCTTTTGGGCTAAAAAAAAAAAGTCTGAAAAAGGCCTCCCCTGCAGCCCCAGTGTGAGAGCCTGAGTGTTTTCACACTGGGGTGGTGCGCTTGCAGGACGTTAGAAAAAGTCCTGCAAGCAGCATTTTTGAGGCGGTAGAGGAGCGATGTATACACCGCTCCTCTACCGCCCCTGCCCATTGAAATGGATGGGCACCACTGCTGAAGTAATGCTTTTTGGCGCTATCAACCCTTTCTTCGGCCGTTAGCGCTGACTAAAAGCACCCTGTTAGCGGCTGAAAACGTTGGTAAAGCGGCGCTAAAATTAGCGACGCTTTAAAGCTAACGTGGCCCGCCAGTGTAAAAGGGGTCTAAATAATAATGTGAGGTATTCCAATTGAATAAATTTAAGAAGGGGGCTTCTAAAAGAAAAAAAAAAGCAACAGTCCTTTTTGGGCTTTGCTATGGTAATTAATAAAGTCCATTATTTTAAATGTGTTTTTTTAAAGCGGTATTAAGCCAAAAACCAAAAATGTAATATATATTGCAGCTTACCAATCCATAGATGTGATGGCTGCATTTGTTTTCTGTTTTTTTAGACTGGCTATTAACACACCTCCTGTATTAGAGTACCCCACTCTGGATGAATGGGCACAGAAGACAGCTGCATTGTCAGTCTGGGGAAAGAGGAGTGTTAGATGTACTAACAGATTTAGATATGCTTACAAATTGAAGCCAAACTTCAGCTAATACTTTTCTAAGCAGGTACAGCAAAAAGTTTTTTGTTTCCTTTTGGGAAGCACCCCTGTAAAAAAAAAGAAAAGGAGGGCGCACTGACCTAGTGCATTACCACTGGTAGAGCTTTATTTAAATAGAACACATAGCAAAATGAATACTCACAAATGAGTATTGATAAAAGGCATAATCAATACAGCAGGTTCAACTTCTCCGAACATCAACAAGCCTGGACCTGATGTCAAGTAGATCGAAAATTACCCCAAAAAAAATGGCTGGCGCGTTTCAGGGGAGAACCAGTTTCCTCAGGGCCTAGACGGGCCTATAATTTGTCTCATCTCTGTGATGCCACGTACACACAACTGGACTTTCCATCAGAAAAGGTCCGATGGAATCATTCCTTCGGATATTACGATCGTGTGTGGGCTTCATCTGACTTTTTATTTCTTCAAAAATTCAGACAGACCTAGAAATAAAACATGTTTCAAATCTGTCCAACGGAATCAATTTCTATCGGGAAAACCGTTCGTCTGTATGCTGGTCCGACAGACCAAATATGACGCTAGGGCAGCTATTGGCTACTGAACCTCCTTTTCTAATCCCGTCGTTCGTCATCACATTTAAAACAAATGGACTTTGCTCCGTTCGTGTGTGGGCAAGTCCGTTTGGTCGAAAGCCCTTCGGACCTTTTCTGCCAGAAAGTCCCGTCGTGTGTGTACGTGGCATAACTGTTACAAAAAAAAAATAACAGACTTAGAGGCTGGATGACCAGAAGAAAATAAAGGACAGAAAGCCTAAAAAAAAGGGAAACTAATGCAGCCACCACATCTAAGAACTGGTAAGCTGCAATATAATGTTTGCTTTTGGTTTAAATACCAATTTAAGTAAATTTCTTGTAATAAAAAAGAAAAACATTGTTTTCAAGTTGGTTATTCAGGTGCAACAGTCCTCTGATTTACATATACTCTGTATTTGGGGAAAAGGCAATATCATTCATATAAATCAAATTGTAACTTCCAATAAAATTTTCAGACAAAGCTGGAAAAGTAAAAATGTCTGATTGATTGCTTTTTTAATAAGATACTAGATCTTCTGCAGTTATCTGTAGAATCGTTTTTATACATGTCATCAAATATAGTCAGTCTAGTCAGCTGTATAAATATTGACACCAGCGCAGGAATACTGGTTGCCTTATTTCATTTTTTGGAAATTTGTTCTTTGGGTAAATTGTCAATCTCCTAGCAACAGACATTAAGCCAGTTAATTCTCCTAGACCAGCTTCTTAAAGGGCAGGTTTTGCCCTCAATGTACTTCCTTTCTAACATTTTAAAATGCCATACTGAAATTAGTGTCCCAATTTGGAATATATTTTTCTTCCTCCCAGTCTGACAGTGGTAATGGGGACAGACGATCGCTTCAATGGAGACACATGCAGCATTCTTGTTTATCTAGTGGAGACCAACACCGTCATAAAAGCGCAAGAAGAGCTTCTAACCCAAACTCCAAAAAATTATTAAAAATATATATAGGGGTCTGACACAAGTGATGTAACATTCTTTTGCTTCCGCTCTGCAACGAGATACCTAACAGGTGGGAAGTCTCACTTTCGTCATTCACTGTGTGCGCTGCTAGTAATACGGAGTCATGTCGGAGCTTACCGAGTTTCATAAAAGGGAAATTGTTGGTGCCCACTTAGCTGGTTCCTCTGGGTCTGAAATTGCAAATTCATTTGTGGTGTTGCGAGGTAGAGTATCAAAGATTATGACAGTTTCCAGGAAAATGTCAGCTGATCGGGATAATCGTGGTCGTCAGTGTCAACAGGCTGAAAAAGACAAAACATTGCATAGGATTGTGACCTGGGTTTTTGCGTGAAGAGTGGTATCAGATTCCATTATCTACCATCCAAGACTTATATGTGTCAATTTCCAGGAGAAATTATCATGCAAAGAAAGTACTATTACAACATCTTACTATAGAAAATAGTAGATAAGTTAGAAACTAACTCCATCCACAACTGGTTCCTGGCAGCCTCCCTCAAGGAGTCACCCCTGCTGCGCCAGTAGAAGTTTAATTTGCTCAGAACTGGAAAAAAAAACTGCCTCTCGGAAATATTATGATAAGTGGGCAAACCTGGAAACTTAAGTGTAGAGCTCTCACTAGAGTAGGGTAACGCAACCTTTCGAGCACAGTGTGCTGAAAAATATTTTCAAAGTGAAAGTACCAACAACATCAACCACTTGCCTACCAGGCACTTACACCCCCTTACTACCCAAGCCATTGTTCAGCTTTTAACACTGTCACACTTTGAATGTCAATTGCGCGGTCGTGCTACGCTGTACCCAAACACATTTTTTTTTTATCATTTTCTTTACACAAATAGAGCTTTCTTTTGGTGGTATTTAATCACTGCTGTGTTTTTTTATTTTTTACAAAAAAAGACAAAACGTTTTGTACTTTTTTTCTGTCAGTAAATTTTGTAACTAAATGATTTTTCTCCTTCACTGATGTGTGCTGATGAGGCGGCACTGATGGGCTGAACTGGTGGGCATTGATGGGGTGGGACTGATGAGGTGAGACTTATGGGCATTGATGAGGTGGCACTAATCCCGCACTTATGGGCACTTATGGGCACTGATATGTGACACTGATGAGCATTGATGGATGGCACTGATAAGCGGCATGGATAGGTGGTACTGAAGGGTTATTGATGGTTGGCACTGATGGGCATTGATGAGTGGCACTGATGGGCATCATTGATGGGCATTGAGCAGCACTGATTGCCAGCACTGACTGGCATCGTTAATAGGTACTGATTGGTGGTACTTGTGGGCACTGATTGCTGCCACTGGTGGGCACTGATTGCCCTCTTACATCAGGCTCCCCAGAGTCCCCCACTTTCTGAGTGTCCCTCCCTTTCCATCAGGGGCCTGAGTGTCCCTCCCTTTCCATCAGGGGCCTGAGTGTCCCTCCCTTTCCATCAGGGGCCTGAGTGTCCCTCCCTTTCCATCAGGGGCCTGAGTGTCCCTCCCTTTCCATCAGGGGCCTGAGTGTCCCTCCCTTTCCATCAGGGGCCTGAGTGTCCCTCCCTTTCCATCAGGGGCCTGAGTGTCCCTCCCTTTCACATCAGGTGTCCCAGAGCTTTTCCCCCTTATTTCAGGGTCCCATGAGTTCTCCACCCAATTACACCAGGGTCCCAAGAGTTCCCCCCATTAACTCAGGGGCTCCCTGCACTTACATCAAAGTCCCCTCCTACATTGGGGTCCCCTCATTAAATCAGAGTCCCCAGAGACCACCAACCCTTACATCAGGGTCCCAAGAGTTCCCCCCTTATATTAGGATCCCCAGAATCCTCCATTATATCGGGGTCCCAAGTGTCCCCCCCTCCGCCGCATTACATCAGGGCCCACAGTGCCCCCCACATTACATTAGGGTCCTAAGAGAATACTTAGACCATGCACCGCATACAACCAAAGCCTCCCATAATCTCACACTCACCAAACCATAATGCTATCAAACATATCCTACCTTTTTATCCAACCTAGCAGTAACTCAAATGCCCCATAATCTACTACCCATAATAACCACATAATCCTGAACATGTCCAAACCACCCATACATGCATGTTCACACATGTATCCTCATATGCACACCCACACCCAATCATCCAAGCAAAAACATGCACATACACATAACCCTACCCGTGACAAATCACACATCCACACTAAAACACACCAGCCACAACACCCACACCACAATCCATGGTGACGCATTTGCGCGCACACACAACCACGCATGCACATACATACACACACTGCAACATATTCACCCACAGTAAAACAAATTTCTATCAGCGCAAATAATAATCTTAATCACTATGTAGTGATTTGTGTAGTAGGTGATATAACAAAATCCCACCCAAATTTTTGCAAAAATACCCCCCCCCCCCCCCCCCACCTGGCTGCTGCACACACAGAAAATGCGTTCATTACACATATAGAATATACATAACAAAACAGTGTTGCGCTTCCTAAATAACTACCAATAAATCCTTAAATAAGAATAAATGATTAACTTGCAATGTAGCAAGATACACAAGAGTGCACAATCAAATATTCGTGTTCCCTGACTGGGAATAGTGAACAATACACAATAATGATAAATAAGATAAAGTCCACACACTCAAAATGCACAATTATAATCCTCAGTCTTCTGCACAAAAATGCACAACACACCACCAGTGCATAAATGTTGAAAATGCAAGTGCTCTCCTCCACCTCTGTATCCTAGCTGCTCACCTCACGTTTTGACCCCTGTTTCACCAGAAGGTCAGAAAAAGCAGGTTCCCTGGGATACAGATGGATCAGCTGGTCATGGAACGCCTATTCTGTCCGTGTTGCCTCTGGCTGATTGGATGGATACCAGCCAGTACAAATTCCCTCAGTGGGGTTCGGTGCACATAGGAATAGAAAAGGCAAAATCTAGTGCTCTCTGTATATCAAAACGGTTTATTTCCTCATTAAAACGTTCCTCATGTATATTCACCCACAGATCAGCTACCAAACTTGCAAAGTCACAACACCCCATTCATAAAACTATACACTGCCAGCCACCCCTATCCACCTGCATTCATAACCTCTAATTCCGTGTACACAGGAGCGGAATGTCCGACAGAAAAAGTCAGACGGGAGCTTTTCATCGTATGTTCCGATTGTGTGTATGTCCCATTGCACTTTTTAGGTCGAAATTTCTGAGGGACCTAGAAATAGTACATGTTCTAAATATTTCCGACGGGAACCAATTCCTATTGGGAAAACCGCTCGTCTGTATGCTGTTCCGACGGGCCAAAAACGATGCATGCTTTGAAGCAAGTACGAGATGGAAGCTATTGGCTACTGGCTATGGAACTAACGTTTTCTAGTCCCATCGTACGTGTTGTACGTCACTGCGTTCTTGACGGTCAGACTTTGGTGTGATCGTGTGTATGCAAGACAGCTTGAGCGGAATTCCATCGGAAAAACCTTCAGAGTTTATTCCAATGGGAAAACTGGTCGTGTATACAGGGCATTAGAGTGTGTGGTATATTACAATCTAGTCGGGTATTTAGCCCTAACTGAAATAAAGAAAACATTTCTTTCAACTGGATTTTAATGATATTCAGCTGAAACATGAATTGGATTTGAAAAGGATCCACCATTCAGAAGTTAAATAAAAGCTTCATATCCTGTAGAAATATTTATATGGCTTTCATGAGTTTCATACCCACATCACCAGAACATTCCTGTGTAATTATGAATATCTGAAAACCAGAACGTAGCACTTGGAAGTAAGCTTCTCTGGTTAATTGATGTTGCTGATGTCCTGTCCTAGCCAAAAGAAGCCATTGCTTAATAAACTCTGTAATTATTGTTCTTAGAGTTGCATAAAAAAGTTAGATAGTATTTATTCAATCATTTCCATTAAATGAGGATAGCAACAAGCATATATTTAAATGTTTGACTTTTCACGCTCCAAATCTTTAAAAAAAGGATATTACAAAGAGTACAGCCATTCCAAGTAGTCTCTGTAATCTTTGTGGAATGCAGAGTGGAATGTTAAAAAGGATTACTGTAGTTGTATTATTGTGTATGCTGATTTCAGTTTTTATTGCCCCCCAAAAGTATGCAATATTACTTATTCATGGTGTTTTTCACCTGTGGATTTTCAATGTATCCTTTATTTGAAGAGGAAATTCTGAAGTATAATTTGCTGTTATCAGTATTTATTTTAACTATAATGGTTTGTGCCCATATTGAATTGACTCATTCCATGGAAGCCATTATAACTCAGTTTTTAAAGCCAGGCATAGTTGGCGTAGCAGAGCTGTTGAATTCATATTGTCTTGGGGAATTGTCATTTCAAGGGGGATCAAGAAATGGAATGCAGAACTGCAAAGCTTATTTTATTCACTCTTTGCTGGTTGATTTGCATTGGATCATATTTAGCTTTTATTATACAGTTACACATTCTCGTTCTGACTGGTGCAGATGGGAGAAGGCATAGCCGCAAAATAAGTTTTTGTGATTTATTAAACCATTAAAAAGATAGATATTTATAATTTTTTAACTGTATGTTTTAAGAACATATCAGGACTGTATTGAATGTTTACTGTGAAGGTGGTATAGTGGTGAGAGAGATTTCTAACATCTGATTCCTTGACCAGCTATCATTTAGTAAAATGCAGCCAATGTTTTGTTGTGAAACGCACTTCTGTGTAGGCATGGAATAGATGTTGTGAGGGTGGACCAAGGAGCATGATTCTTCCAAGATAGAAGATTTTTTTTGAGAATTTTGGAAGTATCTCGTTTGGTGATCCTGGCCCTGCATGCCTCTGTTTTGTTACCAGTTACTATGGCAGTGTAGCATTTACAAGATTTGGGAGGAATTGATGTGGCAGGCATAAAGTTTCCCTATCCATTACCCTAAAGATCCTGAACAGGTTTAGGCACCACAATGCTGGTACCTAGAGTTGCCTGCACACTCCTTTATATATATGACTTATCCAATGACTTGTAACATGCTAATTCACTTCCAGGTAGTGATATGCTGCAGTCTGTTCAGTATTTTAGAACATCACTGTAAAACTGACCACACAAATTAAAAGAGAAGTACGGCTAAATCTTATTTGGGCTCTCCTGTAACCCAGAATCTGATGTCACAGAGTCTCCCCAGGCTCTGGAAGGATCCCAACCATTTTGTTGGGATCCACCCAGGATAGCTGGTTCTGTTTCTCAGCGCTGGACTGAGAGCAAGAGCCAACTGTGCCTGCTCCCTCTGCCCTTGAAGGGTGCAAGCCGAGAGCACTGACTAACCATCTACCATGCAAATCATTCACGCACTTCATGTACAGTTCTCAAGTTCTCACAGTGCTCAAACGTTGTATACATTGGCAGAAATCCTGATATTGTGGCATGAATATTGAAAATATAAGTGATCATGCCAAAAAACTGTCTTTTATTTAAGGATAGTGATCATTCGAATTAATTTATTATCACATAGTTGTTTGGCTCCTTTTTAAATCAAAATGATAACACAGCTGTTTTTGCAATATTGCACGCAAATATGCAGCCGCTCGGCACCAAGGCCCAGCATATTTGCTTGTGGCTGGTGCCAAGAAGTAAAAAAGAAAAATCTCCTGAGGTTACCTGTGGATTTTCCTTTGTATCCTGAACTATTTTTTTCTCGTAGATGTGGCTGCAATCTTTCTTGGTCTTTTTTGGCTTGGTATCGCAAGATCCCCAAATTTTCCACTTATTAATAAATTAACAGTACTTACTGGCAAATTTAAGGCTTTAGATATCTCTTTATATCCTTTTCCATCTTTAGAAAGTTTCATTACCTTGTTACGCAGCTCTTTTGACAGTTTTCTGCTCCCCATGGCTCAGTATCTAGCCTGCTCAGTGCATCCACATGAGAGCTAACAAACTCATTGTATAATTACAATGTAAAAAGCCACAGATGTGGGAAATTAACCTCCTAATTAAAATTTTAACCTGCGTGGTTCACCTTGTGTGTCTATACCAAGGCCAAACATTCCAGGGTATGTAAACTTTTTTGATCAGGGCCATTTGAGTGATTTCTGTTGTCATTTTGATTTAAAAAGGAGCCAAAAAACTTCAATGGATATAAAAAGTCTACACACCCCTGTTAAAATGTCAGGTTTCTTTGATGTAATTTTTTTTGTCAAAGATAAATAACTGAAATCTTTGGGGGGGGGGGGTAGGGGGGGTAAAAATAAAAATAATGTGGTTGCATAACACAGCTGTAGCTGTGTTCAGAATTAAGCTGTCACATTCAAACTCATGCTAAATAACAGTCAGTACATACCTGCCATCATTTTAAAATGTCTGATTAACCCCCCAAAAAAGTTCAGCTGTTCTAGTAGGTTTTTCCTGACATTTTCTTAGTTTTCTTAGTTGCATCATACAGCAAAAGCCATGGTCAGCAGAGAGCTTCCAAAACATCAGAGAGATCTCATTGTTAAAAGGTATCAGTCAGGAGAAGGGTACAAAAGAATTTATATATACCATGGAACACAGTGAAGACAGTCATCACCAAGTGGAGAAAATATGGCACAACAGTGACATTACGTTTACATTGACATTTGATTACGTTGACATTTTGGAGGGGCGTCCCTCCAAAATTGATGAAAAGACGAGAAGAAAACTGGCCAGGGAGGCTGCCAAGAGGCTTACAGCAACATTTAAAGGAGCTGCAGGAATATCTGGCAAGTACTGGCTGTGTGGTACATGTCACAACAATCTCCCGTATTCTTCATATGTCTGGGCTATGGGGGTAGAGTGGCAAGATGGAAGCCTTCTCTTATGAAGAAAAACATCCAAGCCAGGGTAAATTTTGCAGAAAACACATCTGAAGTCTCCCAAAAGCAAGTGGGAAAATGTGTTCTGGTCTGATGAAACCATAATTCCAAAAGATATGTTTGGTGCAAAAACACTGCACATCACCAAAAGAACACCATAGCCAAAGTGAAGCATGGTGGTGGCAGCATCATGCATTGGGGCTGTTTTTCTTCAGCTGGAATGGGGCTTAAGTCAAGGTAGAGAGAGTTATGAACACTTCCAAATACCAGTCAATATTGGTACTAAACCTCCAGGCTTCTGCTAGAAAGCTGAACATGAGAAACTTCATCTTTCAACATGACAACGGCCCAAAGCATACATCCAAATCAACAAAGGAATGGCTTCACCATAAGAAGATTAAAGTTTTGGAATGACCCAGCCAGAGCCCAGACCTGAATCGGATTGAAAATCTGTGGGGTGATCTGAAGAGGGCTGTGCAGAGGAGATGCCCTCTCAATCTGACAGTTTTTGCAAAGTAGAGTGGGCAAATATTGCCAAGTCAAGATGTGCTATGCTGATAGACACTTATCCGAAAAGACTGAGTGCTGTAATAAAGTCAAAAGGTTCAACAAAGTATTTGTTTAAGGGTGTGCACACTCAACCTAAAAGATTATAGTTTGTTCAACTGAGGTGTACAGTTTAGAGGCATACCCCACTTTTAAGTACACAAAGGGGTTTATTTGCTAAAGCTGGAAAGTGCAAAATCAGGCTCATTTCTACATAGAAACCAATGAGCTTCAAGGGTTTATTACCAAAGCTTAATTGAAGAAGCTGGGGTTAGAAGCTCATTGGTTTTATGCAGAAGTGAGCCTGATTTTGCACTTTCCAGCTTTAGTAAATAAACCCCATCATGTACTTAATGGTGGGGTATGCCTGTATAGGTCACATTAAAGGTGGGAAAAGTTCTGGAATTATTTATCTTTGTCTCATTTTTTTACATCACAGAAACCTGACATTTAAAAAGGGGTGTGTAGACTTTATATATCCACTGTATGTGATAATGAATGGCTTCATATGATCAATAGATTTATTTCTATCTATCTATCTATCTATCTATCTATCTATCTATATATATATATTGTATAACAAATCTATCATTCCAGTCCTTCCCACTGGCTAACCAAACTGATCTGTCTCCTTTTTTAAAATTATTATTATTATACAGGTTTTATATAGCAGCAACAGTTTGCGCGGCACTTAACAAAATAAAGGCAGACATTACAGTTACATTATAATTTAATTTGGTACAAGAAGAATTAGAGGGCCCTACTCATTAGAGCTTACAATCTAACAAGGGGGGGTCAATTGATACAAAAGGTAATAGCTGGGGGGGGGGGGGGGGTGAGCTGATGGAGGAAGTAAAACTGTGTATTAGTTAGAAGCAGGATAGGCTTCTTTAAAGAGAAGGGTTTTCAGGGATCATCGAAAGATGGATAGATTAGGGGACAGTCGGTCAGATTGGGGTAGGGAGTTCCAAAGGTTGGGAGAAGCTCTGGAGAAATCCAGGAGGTGACAAGGGAGGTAGAGAGCAGGAGGTCTCGGGAGGACCAAAGAGAGCGGCTTTGACTGTACATACCTACCTGGCTGTCACCATGCGCCCTCTGGTCTTTTTAGACTAACCATTACTTTCCTTGCACTGCTAATGGCCATTCATTTGAGCACAATATTCCTCACAATGTCCCTTATTTAAATGGGTGGAAGGGTGCTGAGGCTACTTAACTGGTAACATACCACTGCCATATTCCTCCTCCCCTTAGCCTGCACAATCTATGCAACAGAGTTGGTTGCAAATAGCTTGTGACCCAGACATAACATTGAATAAAGATATTTAGACCTTTTTGGAAGAAATTAATGGCAATATCACAGAGGACAGACAGAGGATTGTTAAAGAATGCAGTTTTCAGCATTTCTGGAATTCAGATTTTACTTTCCTTTATTCCACAGTGACAGCTAATGCAGAACAAGCAGCTCCCAGCCAAGTTTATATAAATAACTAACATATGTCCAAAATTCTTTACAGGTATAGGATCTTTTAAAATAAGTACAGTTATTTTGTTTAAAATAGCCTTATTGTTTTAAAGGAAAAGTAGAACCAAATACATTTTGACCTTACTTGTCCTGTAGGCCACACGAGTGCACTTGGTTCGGCTCTCTTGTGACCCGTGTTTACGTGACAACGGGCTAAGGTCTGTTGTCTGCTGACATCACTCAGTTGGTCCAGACTCTGGGGTAATCCCAACTTTATTGTTGGGATCCACCCAGATGCCGGACCGGCAGCTGGCTCAGTCTCTCAGTGTGCCGCTGAGAGCCTGAACCAGCTGTTCCCATTCCCTCCACAGCCCAGTGCTCCAGTGAGAGCCGGTGATTGACAGTCACCACCTCTCTGCTTATTGAAGACCAAGAAATCAGTAGAAGGAGGACAGATGCAGCATTGGATCGATGCTGCATCTACCTAGGTGAGTGTATATTTTGTTTTCAAAACCCGCACTTCTATTTCGGGGTTACTGGCCCTAAAAAGAAATGTTGCCTCCAAACTGCATAACAAAAAAACATAGTGACCATATTTATAAGAATGTCTAACGTTGCTTATTTATCCTCATAGATTAAAACACTGTCCTTTTGTGTGCAATTTTATTTACACAGTAATTACATTGTAATTGGCGGGGCCTGACCGCTGACCACTGTCCACTGCTGTTGCCTATTATTATGGAAATGTAAAATCTAAGTTTTAGGTTAAACTATGTACATGTATAATTTTTAGGAGAATTGACCTAATGTAATGAACATAACAGCTTCAACGTACTAAGCCAATGCCATTTTCACAAAAATGACTTGAACATAGCATCTATCTGCTATTGAGGAGGTTAAAAGCATTTGTAAAGGCTTTTTTTTTTTTTTTTTTTTTTAATATGTTATACTTACCTGCTCTGTGCAATGGCATTGCAGAGAGCAGCCCCAAACCTCGTCTGAGGTCTCCCGCTGGTGCTCCAGGGTCCTCCGCTTCTCAGTGCGCCACTATAGGAAGCTGCCTATGGCGGGCTCCATCCTGAGCCAGGCTGTTTGCATCTATTGACATATACACAGCGTGACTCAGCCCCCCAATCTCTGCTTACAGGATTTAACTGACAGCAGCAGAAGCCAATGGCTTCTGCTGCTGGCGAACAAGGAGTGGGTGGAACCTTGTGCCCTGTCAAAACTAAAAACTCAAAACAGCTGCTGACACTTCCCACACCTTCCCACAATGGGAAAAAACACTGAAACCTGTTTATATATATATATATATATATATATATATATATATATATATACATATATATATATAAATTGTGCTGCGCTCCTACTCACAATTTGTACACAATATGCACACACAAGTGCTGTAAACCAATATAGATAATAATAGTGAAAAATAATAATAATATTAGTAAAAATATTAAAGTACTCGTGCTCCGTGAATCACACACAATGCAAAGTGATTTGAATAAATATTGCAACAAAGTCCATAAAGTTTCAATTAAAAATAGTAAAAAATAGTAAAAAATGCATGGCCATCATTGGAATATAGATATTTTTTTTTGCTTTTTAACCAGGACTGACACCAAGCAGTTGGACTTGCAACAGATATTGTGCTGCCAAACATGAGGTTTTCCTCATTAGGCAAAAGCTCAGCTGAGAAATTTAGAGCCGCTTATTAAATTTAGCTCTATAGATTTTAAACCTTGCTTGAAATACAGTTTTGTAATTACAGCCCTGGGTACTTTGTCACTAAAAGAATGCTGATTAAACAGACCAGTAAGCCATATCTACACTCCGACATTTCCCTCATTCTCTTATAAACTTGCCTGTGTGACTGCTAACTTGATAGTAAATTTGTTTTATCTCCCAGGTGGGAACAAGTAAAGTAAACACTGATATAATTTCCTTTGGCCTCCACTTCTAGCACAGATTGATTTTTATCACAGTAAATGCTGAGAAATTAAATATGTATGTAACCTTCTCTACTACATTGTTATTAGGTTGCATTTATATGTAAACGACATGTTCAATGAACCAAATACCTTTATTAAAGGTACACTACAGCCAAAAATAGATATGCTTACAGAAAGCACAGCCTGCCTGATTAGTCTTTCAGTATTGTATCCATGCTGCTCCCGTCCACCCCTGCCCGGTGGTGATTTGACAGCACATGTTTTTAATACATAAACAATTAAAAATATTAATTAAGAAGGCTTTTTGCAGTCTGTCACTTACATAAGGCCTTCTGAAAATAAAAATCAGTTAGAAGTTTCCCACAGCTACAAATGCTTTCCAAACCTGCCTGAAAAATGTAAAAGTGATTGGAGATACAGGAAGCAGAGAGAGAGATGACATTTAACATGACAGGCTCCAAGAAGTCCAATCCCTCTATTCTTTCTACTGGGCCTGTGAGATTGTCTGTGAAAACATTGCTGCACGTAAATGTAGACAATTTAGAGTACAGTAAATTGTGGGGTTTCTGCTTTTAGCATAGGTGCAGCATTTGTTGGGTTGTATTTATACCTCACTATATAGTTTGTTGTTGCCCAGAATGGTTTCTAAAGAGACACTATCACTTCAGGCTAAAGTGGCAGTGTCTCTGTAAAAACACCCCCACACCCCACTAATAATCACCTCTGTGTGGGTGAAAAGAAGTATTATATTTCTGTGTGGTCAATACCCTCTAGGACCCAGCCTGCAATGCAATACACAAATTGAGGCTGAGAGGAAAAAGAGGTGCTTTTTTAATGCCAGTGACACCTGTCAGAAACGTATGCCTATTTTTTGTCATTTACTTTCTTCTCTGTGATCAGTTCTTATAAATTGGCTTCTGTTAATTGGGACACGATGTCAATCTGTGGCGTCTTTTCAGCATTTTCCCACCTTGTGTTTGGTTGGCATTCATCCCCTGTGTGCAGGGCTGACGCTACCGCTAGGCGAACTAGGCAGCTGCCTAGAGGCTCAGGCATAGCTGCTGGTTTCTCCGGGGGGGGGGGGGCAGAGGCAGGGGTGGACTGGGACAGGGGCAGGGTGGCAATTGCCCCCTGGGACTCCCTATCCCCCCTCCAAAAAAGCCTGCCACAGTGCTGCTTCGCTCACAGTATTGGTATGTTCCATGCTGGCCACTATTGCCCACTGCCTGGTTGCTAGGACCACATGGCGTCTAGCAACCATTGTAGTCACCTAATACAGGCCTCAGCATTCAGAGCAAAGGTCCTAGGAGGATGTAAGTTCCTCCTCTTCCTCCTAGTGCTTAGCTCCACCCACCTCTAGCCTCTGTGGCTGGTGCTCCCTGCTCAGAGGGAAAGGAACTGCATTTGAGAGTCTCAGTCTACTCAGTCTGAGCTGAGGCCAGGCCCTGGGGATGGAACCATATGTCATGAAGGAGCCGGGCAGAGACCCGTACAGAAAGGGCAGCAGCTGAGCTCCTGCTGGAGGACAGATGACACCCACAGAAGGATGGGAGGAGGAGGTTACATCCTTAGATCTCAGGGGTTCATGTAGTCCTTTACTTTTGGAAGATGTGACCCCCCCTCAAACTAGTGGACTACAAGTCTCCGCATTAACCCCTGAGATCTAAGGGGTCACATCCCTTCACTTGTAGTCCTTCACTTTGGGGGTCGGGGGTCACATCCTTAGATCTCAGGGGTTCATGCTGGGACATGTTCTAGTCCTTCACTTTTGGGAAATGTGACCTTAGAGCTGAAGATGTGACATTCCCCATCCCCCCCTCCAACTAGTGAAGGACAACAAGTTCTAGCATGGTTCATTACTTATATTTGCTTTGGTGGCGGATCACTGAAGTTCACATGTTTGAATACTGGTCACAATTAGCACGGAGTTGGACTTTTTATGTTATGACTGTTACTACCTTGTTTAAGGTGGTTTATTGTCACATATTTTCACTGCCTTGGTTGCCATTTTAATTGCAATGTTCAGTGTTTTGGATTGCTTGCTTTCTTAAATACACGATTTAGAGAGTGCAACATATATACTTTTAGTTTTATTTTATGGATAATTATGGTTGTGAAAAGAAAACATACACGATAACAATGATTTGCTTTACTTCAAAGAACTTTGTGTCATAAATGTTTTAACTGGCACGTATTCTTGTGTCTGTCTGCCTTGCATAGAAAATAATCAAATAGGTTTTTGTTGGACAGTTCCTCTGTTTGCACTCCATGGATTTCAGGATATCCAGGTCAAGCCTTTTTAAAAGCCTTCTAGGTTGCATCCTGGCCTTCATCCTGTTTTTGTGATTGTGTACGGATGACAATCCTACAGTTCTATTATCTGTTTAAAAGCCATATACTTTAAATGTTCTTAAAACCAAAGCCAGATAACCAAAAAAAGGCAAAAATGTTGTGTTTTTAATTAGAAAAAAATTACAATCGTGCTTAGGGGCTTCTTCAATTAGATGCATTACCTAAGCATCCAGTGACTCATTAATATTCACGAGTTGTATTTATTGCTTCCCATGAACAACTGTTCTCTTGACCTAAAGTATTAAGTTGCTAAAGCTCTTTATATCATAAGAAATTCACAGAAACACAAGCCCACAATGGCACAGTTATCTACCACACTAGAGATTAGTGTAGTAGGAGGCTGTGTTGTGAGCTTGTGTTTTTTTGGAATGATCGTTACAAGTGTACTCTAAATACAGGCAGTGGATGGGCTTGGGTCTGAGACTGAGCTCAGGAGAGGGATCAGTAGCTTTTTCCATTCAGTGTATTAAAGGCAGTGGAGAAGCCAATGGATGAAGATGTTTGTCCTGGCAGTGTCAGAGGAGACAGAGCTGGAGGATGTGCGAGCTCTGTGTGCACTGTCTGATGCAACACCTCTCCTCTATGCATTGTCAGTCAGAGGCAATGATAAATCCATTTTCTTTGTTTAGTGTAGTCAGATAGGGGCGGAGCAGGCTGTCCAACCACTCAACATACACAGGACAAATTTGAATGGACCGAGTGCTATGTGCACTGGGTGTTCTGGGGGATTCTACAATACTTTTAAATGTCTTTTAGAACCATAGGGTTCTAGCTATTTAGTCTTGTCAGTGGAGTTAATGATGGTATATAACAGTGATGGCGAACCTTGGCACCCCAGATGTTTTGGAACTACATTTCCCATGATCCTCATGCACTCTGCAGTGTAGCTGAGCATCATGGGAAATGTAGTTCCAAAACATCTGGGGTGCCAAGGTTCGCCATCACTGCTATATAACATGTTGGTGAATTTATTAGTATTACCACTACTAGGTTCCTCTCTCCTCTGATTTTTTTTTTAAATGATCATCATCTGCCTATATATAATAATTTTATTATACAGGATTTATATAGCATATGGTCAATTAAGTCATTTTTCTTTGACCCCCTTACAAATTTGGAATTTTGTCAGGAGTGCCAAAACACAGATTTTTGTTTAGATTTGGCTAATAAATTGTTTTGGATCTAGCAGCACAGTTTTAGACTGTTCTTTATTCCTGGAGTATTGCTATGTAGTCATCTGACCAGTTTTAAGATGGTACAATCAAGCCCTAGTGCAATATGACTTGATTGTATTACACAATGATATAATTCAGTTATTCGTGATGTTAAGGGTAGCATGACTTACAGAATTTTACAAAGCAATTTAGTGTTGAAAGTAAACAACCAAAGGTAGTGGATGCAACAGCATACATATTTCTCGTTGCTCAACACATTAATGCACATAGAATATTAAGACTGTGGTGAAGTATCAGGCCTCGTGCACACAAACGCTTAGGAGCTCCTATGTGCCAAATCGTAAAATACCACCACTTTTGTGTTGGTTGGGATGCGTTGTCTGCATGCTTAGGTAAATACAGATGCAAAAGCATTTGGTGTTTACCCAAGCAAAGCCAGAAGGTTGTGAGTATTTTGCACCCCAGCACAAGAAGCTGCTTAGTGTCCATGTGCATGAGGCCTTAAAAGTTGCATATAGCTAGGATAGGCTTCAACACAGTTTATTTTGGTATTTAAATTGTTTTCAAAATGGTGGAAGGTTAGCAAATCATATGAAAGGAGCTTAATTTTCCCAGCAAATTCAATATCCGTGCATTATAAAACACAGGATAAAAATTCTAATAGCTATTAGCTACTTCACTTTGCAGTTAGCCATATATAAAAAAATAATAAAGTTTTAGAATATGTAAAAATCGCAGTGTGAAGGCAGCCATGGTGTAAGCTAGCTTGGAATTTATGCCAGCACAGCTTGTCCACAAGGAACTAGTGACCTCACTGATGTCTGAGCCAGTATCTGGTTCAGGTTTCAGCCACATAATGATTGTTTTGTACATGATTACTGGTTTAGCTAACAAATGACCTCCTCCGCTGGACAGCGCTGTGCAGTTGAATTCATAAATATACCGGTGTATTAATTTTGTATAGCATTTGACTAGTATTAGGTGAAATACCTTTGTCAAAGCAATCGCATAAAATGCTGACATTTCATGGTAATTTACCGGTTTTAAGAGATTCCTTGGTGTTTTCAACAGATGTGCTTTGTGGGCTTTGATTCAGCTGTTGGAAGGGAGGAGTGTTACAGATATGCTGTAATTTTTCTCATTTCTTATTTTAAACGAGATTTAGTGCTGGAACATACACACCAGCTGTATTTTGGTCATAGACATTTTCTTTATTTGACAATGAAAGAAATTCGTAAATATTACCGTTATTTTCAATTATTTCTGTGGTGGGATTGTTCTTCTCAGATATTAGTATATTTGTGATAAACCACAAAGTAATATGAAGAGGTAGTTTGAGTCCGTGAAGCGTGAAGATTGATCTCGATTAAAACAATAACATCATATTTGATCAGCATGGCTGTTCATATGTTTGCTTGTGTCTAGGCCTGTTGTTGTTGTAAAGCAACAACCTGTGGAAATTATAGAGGCATGATCTTGCTGCCGCCTTCGCCACTCCATTAATTGCCTGTGCTCTACAGGAATTGTAGCAGGGTGCAATTAAGGTGTAAATGATTGAGTAATATCCCCAGCAGGGTTGGAAAAGAATCCATAATTTATATTTTTATTTTAGAAAATAGCCTTTATAACTGAATGATGACTTTTGGACTTGTGTTTGTGCATGTGGTAACTACAGTGTATGACCACTTCTGTTTTATAAGGTGCTCTTTTATTGTGTCTTGTCCCCAAATGTTGGACCATCAAACAAAGGTGTAGGACATACCCTTCTGTGTGTGTGCGTATGTATGTGTGTGTGTGTGTGTGTGTGTGTGTGTGTATGTGTGTGTGTGTGTGTGTGTGTGTATATATATATATATATATATATATATATATATATGTATATATATGTATGTATGTATATATGTGTGTGTGTGTGTGTGTGTGTGTGTGTGTGTGTATATACACACACACAAGGGTTGGACAAAAATATGGAAACACTACATGATTTGAGGGCTTGAAACTCCTACCACCACCATCCCATGAGGAAAGTGGGGGCCCTAAAACTGACTTATCCCCTTTCCTCATATTATTTTGCTTCCGATGTGTGTTACATCACCTAGCTAACAGGTGGGAAGCCTCACTTCTGTCATTCTCTGCGTTCGCTGCTAATAATACGGAGTCATGTCAGAACTTACTGAGTTTCAAAGAGGGCAAATTGTTGGTGCCCGCTTAGCTGGTGCTTCTGTGACTGAAGTTGCCAATTTATTTGTGGTGTTGCGAGGTTCATGACGCTATATACAGTTTCCAGGAAAATGTTGTCTGATGAGCATAAGCGTGGTCAACTGACTGAAAGAGACAAAAGGACATTGTGCAGGATTGTGACTCAGAATAATATTTGTCAATGCCCAGGAGAATTCAGGCCATCTTGAATGCCAAAGCCAGTCCAGCAACATATTAGGCAACGATTTTGTTCTTTTACCTGGTGTTTCCCTATTTTTGTCCAACCCCTGTGTTTGGGATTGGTGTATAAAATGTGTACTAACAGCCAATCAGAATACTTGTTGTAAATTTCCCTGCTAGCATATTTTTCTACCCCACAAACTTTGTTATGTACTATTGAGTGACTGTAATTGGGCTAACCAAAGATCGACAGATGTCTCAATGTGAATAATAGCCTGTCCAGCCTTGAACACACTACTACAAGGGGAATATCATGACTCCATGTTCCTCCATGCTCATCTAATGGGTACATACATAAATCACATTGTAAAATTCTTGTTCATTGTGAACAGCCAGCATTCGCTTTCATAGTGGTTTTCCAACAAGTTAGGAAATCTTTGCAATACTGATGCTTCCAACTGTTAGGCTCATTATCGCCTCCTAGGGAAACTTTATACAACTTGAGGTTTGGATAGGAGAACTAGCTTCCAAGAAGTGGTAACTTATAGCACAGCTTGTAAAGCATGCATTACCATGATTCTGTGTACAACTAACTTCCAGCCCTTATGGGGTTTTTTTGTGACTTGCATGCAAACCTGGTCTAATTAAACACACAGTGCCTCTTCTAATGTGCGCTGCCTACGGGAGTAAAAAAAACAACCCAAAAAAACATACAAATGTGTTGGCTTCAGTGAAACACTGCAGTGTTTGCATTTACTGAGAAAGTTTTGACCTGACCTAAACCATCTCCATGGAAACTTAATGGGTAGATAATTGAATGGAACCTATTTTCCTATCCATTCCTTTTTCACATGGATGCCAACAAGGTCAATACTTTGCTGCCTTAAAGTTCCTTTCAGTTTCATGCTAATGTGATAAGAAACTGAGGGAGTATTTGTCTCATCACTCTGGCCCCCGTTTAGATAGATGAACGCGTATTCATCCCATAGTGTTTATAGTAGAATTTGGCTTTCACACTAATTATGTGACAAGGTCGCTTCTAACCTAGTTCCTTGCATGACCCGCATGCTAATTTCCCTCCTCCCTCTTATTGATTACTGTCTAATTAGGATCATGTTTACTTCTGTGACCATTACCAACATTGTGCATATAAAACCATGACCTGAAATTTGTGATTTATATTTTATTAGCTTTCGTCATCTACTTCGCTTAACATTTTGAAATCATACTTATTTACTGTGTAACTGCTAAACATTTGTTTAATATTCTACAGTCCCTCATTCTACCGGAATAAACTTCCAGGTCCCATTCAGCTTCGCTGTTTTGCTATAAGGAGGAAGAAAGAGTCACACATTTAGCATTATTTATATATATTTGGCATCTGTAATTAGAGAGTTGAAAAACTGCAAATTTTGAGAACAATCTGAGTGAATCTATGCAGAAGTGTTATAGGAAACTATTAATGCAGAACGATCGACTCCAATTGAAAATGTACTGCAGCTCAACTTTTAAAGTGGTAGTAAAACACTGCCTGGTGACTTGTACCTGCAGGCCAGCCTCTAATAAAGCTTTCCTGTAAATACAAGCGATATCTCCTAAACATCACCAACACATGCAAACATTGCTCTGAAGGGATGGCATACTGAGCATGGCATCCCTGCAGAGTACTGTGCCGCAATCGTGGCTCCCGTGCTCATGCACTGGAGTAACATCATGGTGGCTTGGCCATTCAAACAGTTGGAGTTTAGCGAAACCCAGAAGGAAGACTTGGTAAAGATGAAAGCACTGTCAGCGGTGACAACGTACCGCTGGCGGGCTTCGTTTTAGGGTAAGTCTTTCATAATGTGTTCGTATGCGGTGCATACTAGCACATTATTCTCTTATATTGCAAGGGGAAGGGTTTTTGTGCCCCCCAAACTTTACTATCTGCATCTTGTGTTTTTCACTTTCATAAGATATTTGTTGTTTTTTATAGTCATCATTTGTTGGTCTGTACGTAAAGCCTATAGTAGGGTAAATCATTACATTCCCGTTGTCATACATTTCTATTTGTTTGAAAGATAAAAGCATACGACACAGGTTAGTGCATGACCTCTGTAGTGTGAGAACTAACATTTCATGTCAAGAAACTACATATCCCATAATGCCTGGGTCTCTGGGTCTAGTGCTGGTGCAGGTGAAAGCAAATAGAGGTATTACTTCATAAAATAAGCACTCACACATTTGTGATGCAACAGCGCGCCTGTGAGCCACAACAAGAAGTTGCTTGCACTTGGACATAGGGGCATTGATCAGCCATGACACTACAAACAGCAGTCACAACATGTGAGCCCATCATTACAAGGTAAGGCAAACAAACAATGCAGGGATATAACTACACTAATACCTGTTAACCTCATGCCAACCAACTGCCGTCATTATACTGCGGCAGGTCGGCACAATCCCGCAAGCCGTTGTAGCTATATATCAGTTCTTTTAAGTGGCATAGCAGGCGTGTGCAGTGCTTCGCTGCGGGGGTTCCAATGGTCGCGATGACCTCCATCCACGAGCGATCGCGAGCACGAGAGACAGGACAGGGACTAGGGATGAGCTCAGGCGTGTTCCATGCGAACACGCCTGAGCTCATCCCTAACAGGGACGTGTGTGTGTGTGTGTGTAAACGCACAAATCCCTGTTCTGTTCTGTGAGGAGAAACAGATCGTGAGTTCCTAATAGCTAGCAACCACGATCCGTCACCCCCTCTAGTCAGTCCCCTCCACCCTACAGTTAGAACACTCAGTCAGAGAATACAGTTAACCCCTTGATCGCCCCCTAGTGTTAACCCCTTCCCTGCCAGTGACATTTATACAGTAATCAGTGCATTTTTATAGCACTGATCGCTGTATAATTTTCAGTCATCCCAAAAATGTGTCAAAAGTGTCTGATGTGTCCGCCATAATGTCGCAGTTACGATAAAAATCACAGATCGCCACCATTACTAGTAAAAAAAAAAATAATAATAATAAAAATACTATAAATCGATCCCCTATTTTGTAGATGCTATAACTTTTGCACAAACCAATCAATATACGCTTATTTTGATTTTTATTAACAAAAATATGTAGAAGAATACATATCGACCTAAAATGAGGAAAACATTTGCTTTTTTTAAAAAAAAATTGGGGATATTTATTATAGCAAAAAGGTATAAAAAAAGTGTATTTTTTTTTTTTTTAACAATAGATTTTTTTACAGTTTTAATTTTTTTTAATTTTTTTTTCACAATGCTTTTTGGGGGAGGGAGTTGGAGAGTGGTGTCAGTAGTTTATTTTTTTACAATTTTAAATTTTTTTGAATTTTTTTACAATATATTTTGGGAGGCTTTGGTGAGATTTCAGGGGTCTAAACAGACCCCTGACATCTCCCCTTTGAGACAAAGGGACTGGGAACACATTCTCCAGTCCCTTTCTCAGCACTAAAGATGAAGAACAGGAGACAGCGGCTCCTCTCCATTCATAAACTGAGCAGAGTAAACACAGGACACAGGAGCGATCTCGCTTACTGTGTCCTATTACTAGTTCCTCCCACAGCTGGCGGGAGAGAAGAGTAGGGGATCCGGCTGTGAGAGCCGAGGGGGGGGGGAGAAACACACACGGAACAGCTGGGGATGATTGGTGATCACAGCTGTCCCTCCAGCCGCACCGATCTCCCTGTATCGCTTTTTAGCTGTCAGCCATGGGAGGGCGAGAATGAGAAGCGGCTGTCAGCTACAAATCAATACAAAGGAGATCGTGATCACAGCTGATCCCCGCTGCACCAATCATTCCCGGGAGATCTCGGGGCGCTTACGGGGCTACTTTCCAGGAGACTTGAGATGTCTGCTATGGCTTGTTGTCATTTTTCTCCTTCGTAGGGTGTTATGCCTCGTACACACGACTGGACTTTTCGAGGGACTAGGTCCGACGGACTTTCGGCGGAGTTCTGACGGACTTTCCGAATGAATGGACTTGGCCACACACAATCACACCAAAGTACGACCGGACTAGAATAAGGAAGTTCATAGCCAATAGCTGCCCTAGCGTTGGTTTTTGTCCGGCGGAGTTCCAGTGGGAAAATTTAAAACTTGTTCTATTTCTAAAGTCCGCCGTTTTTTTGGCATGCAAAGGTCCGATGGAGCCCACACAAGATCAAATTGTCAGATGGACTCGTTCCGTCGGACCTTTGCTGTCAAAAAGTCCGGTCCTGTGTACGTGGCACTAGTGTTAAGAAATCAATTGTTTTCAGTTTTCACTGCTTATGGCCACTTTTTCTAAGAGGAGAATTGGCAGTGTGATCTCCAGTCTGTACTACTAAGCAAGAAGCACAGAGCATATATGTAATAAGATAAACCACAGTACATGCACAGTATACACAAGATTTTTAAAAATTAAAATGAAATCGGAGCTCAAAGCTCCCCGCAAAAAGTCAGCATCTACTCTTTTGGGTGAAATTCCGCTTTAACATTCTTATGTATATTTATTTACATTAGTACTTATGTATATAAATTATATTAAAACAAAAGTTACATATACAACCTCAATAATCCTGGCTCAGGCAGCAGTAACAGTCTTGAACACCCTTTAGTATCTCTGAACAATCCAGAATAGTTTACAGTTTCTTGTAGACTGATGAAGTAGTTGTAGTGAGCATGCAAACTAAAATGACAGCCAGGCAAGGAAGGGTGCTTTTTGGAATGTTGCATGGACAAATTTTCCTAGAACAGATCCAGTCTAACAATGCTTATCATCTGTTCAATAGATTACATGCTGTTCTTAGCTCCTCAAGTGAAATGCCTGGCTTGATATCTTGGCATGGCTGACCAGTTGCTAGTGTCCCTGCTCTTTACCTTTATCCCTCTTTGAGCAGCAAATGCTTAAAGAGTTACTTACAAACGTAAATCCTACCTTCCTTTTTCCTCTTGAAGTGTCCATGGTTCAAGGTCAAAAGAGTGCTTTCGTCTCTCAGCTTGTGAGAACAGTTGGCTTTATTCTAACAATGTCTTCTCTCTGTGCCGTGCTTCCTTCTTCAACCCTCAAAGATGAGAAGGTAAACAAACAGCAATACTGCCCACTTACCATATCTACAGAGAATCTATGGTCCTTTTTTCAATTCTATATTTATATAGTACTGTATGTATCCTTCAACCACATTTTAAAAGGGCATTTTCATTCTGGTCCAGTGGGGGGCAAACAATGCGGGGGTGGTTTGGGGTGGGGCAAACAACTGCAAGCTGCCCCCGTGCGGCATGGCATGAATCTATCCACTGTATATAGGGGGTGGAGAGGAGAGAGAGAGCGGCTCCCCTAATGGCCTACTACCAACCTTATTTCATGTAACAGACTGTAAAGGCATGGCTGCCTTTTTTTTTTTTACATTGCCCTATACCAGGTCTTTTCGCACCTCAGCAGAAATTGGCTTCATACCTTTTTATATCCACCAAGCGAACTATTGCCCAGGCCTGGAAGTCTTCATATGCTGCTTTTCAGGAAATGAAAACCAGGATGACCGCTATGTAGCCATGCCCCTGTAGGGTTTGCTGAATGTAGTGGTTCACCTGTCACCCTGCTCAGCCAGACATCCGTCTCTTAGTCACTCAGAGACATAGAACAGGCCATAGCTTTGTTTTTGTTTTTTTATTGAGGGGATTAACCACTTGCCTACCAGGCCAATTCTGACATTTCTCTCCTACATGTAAAAATCTTAAGACCCTAGAGAATAAAATGGCAGTTGTTGCACCTTGCACGGTATTTGCGCAGTTAGCCCAATTTTTTTTGTATAATGTGAAAGATAATACTACGCCGAGTAAATAGATACCGAACATGTCATGCTACAAAATTGCAGATGCTCGTAGAATGGCACCAAACTACGGTTCCTCAAAATCCCCATAGGCGATGCTTTAAAAAATTTTAACGTTTATAGAGGAGGTGTTGGGCTCTCGCTCTAACATTCGCAGCGATACTTCACGTGTGTGGTTTGAACGCCCTTTACATATGTGGGCTCGACTTGCGTATGCATTTGCTTCTGAGAGCGAGCACGTATGGACCAGGGGCGCTTTAAAAAATATTTTTTTTCTTTATTGTTAATTTTACTTTTATTTTTCTAGGTTGATGCTTTCTTTTTACATTTTTTATTTTTTTATTTTTTTTATCACTTTTATTCCTAATGTAAACATCCTTTGTAATAGGACAAGTGTGTGACCGGTCCTCTTTACAGTGAGATCTGGGATCAATAAGTCTCACCTCTAGGCTGGGAAACCTGAAAAAATATCTCAGCTTCCCAGCCAAGTCGGTGGCATTTTTTCCAATGCAGTGGCCGAGCGTAATGTCATAACATCGCGCCTGCCTCCAAACGATCATAGAGACTCCGGGGACCATCTGGTCTGTCAGAAATCTATATGGTCAGCATCCAGCACCGGTCAGTTCTTTCTCCAGTTCGCCTATGGCAGGGGCGAGCGGGGAGAAGCACCGGAGGGCGTGGGGGGGGGGGGTGCATCCCCTCTGTGCATCCCACCTGTAACAATGGAAGGGAATCACTGGCTGAAAAGGAAGAAATCTGAATGATGCCTGTAACTGCAGGCATCATTCAGATATTACCGCTCAAACCCGATTACATCATATGACGTTGGGTGGGCGGGAATTGGTTTAACTTGGATGGGGAATTATGGAATGCCCAGAAATATTCAGTGCAAACTTGCTCGGGACTTCTATATGCTCTCCAGTATATACACTCCAGTATTTTCTCCAGCACTAACTCTTGCTTAAGACCTCTATTCTTCACTCCTCCCACACTTCACTTGCTGCACACCGTTACTCCTCCAGCATGTCACTTCCTGCACACCGTTACTCCACCAGCACTTCCCTTGCTGCAGACTGTTTCCCCTCCAAACTAGCTAGCACCGCAAGGTTAGGCCTGACTCTAACTCAGTCAGGCCTCCGTGAACTACCTTTTGCGGGCAGGGACCGCAGGCCCCTGTGGTGTAGAAATAGTTCAGGTGCTAGCTGTCTTCAGTTCAGCTACCAATCCCAGATAGCCATCTTCAGGCTCTGCCAGTCAACCTGGCTGCAATGACCTCTCTCTACTGCCCTTCCCACAGTCCTCTCTTCTGGTTATGAACCCATCTTAAACTGCAATCTCCCAGTTCTCTCAGGCATGCCTCCCCAGTCCTCCCAACTGTGCTCACTCACCAGCCCTCTTGGCTGCGACCAGTTGTCCTCCCTGGAGACTCTTAGAAGTGTTCTCTCCTGCTGTCCTCTACTTGCTCTCTCGTGTGCCTCTCCTTCCAGGATCTCTTCATTCCTCCGGGATGCACCCGAACCCCCTGGCCCAGGGTCACCCACCCACACCCCCCCCAGACTGAGGAGTGCCCCTTCGGCCTCCACACTCTCTCTCCAGCACTTCCACCCGACAATTTCTCCCCAGCTGGGCTAACCCCAGGTATTTAAGGAGGCCTAACCCCTGTCAATCCAAGTTGGGGTTTGGTCAAGGCTCCTCAAGATACCCAAGGCAGCTCCATCTCTCCTCCCTCCTCTCCTTGCAGCACTTTCTAGAATGAAGAGGGGGTGACAATGATGCTACCAGTGAGTCACCCAGCCCTGCCCTGCCCTGCCCTAGGCCACTCCTAGCCCAGAATGAAAACAAACAGGCCTAGTCACCAGCTAGGCCTGCCTAAATTTTCCTACTCCAGAAAAAGCATCATTCTAGCACCTAACTAGAGGGTGCTACAGATGGTTCATAAACAAATGGCCTGTGTTTTGAAGGACTCTCATGCAAAATTCTTGAGAGTTTGGGACCCTTGGATAAGTTACCCTTGTCTGTCCCTGCCCCCAACTAGCTATTGATTGACTGTAAACCCTGCTTGTACAGGTCCCACGTCTGGTGTACTCACCCTCTCCTGGGGCCTCGCTCATTTTTCTTTTCCTTTCTCTTCCTCCTCTGTCTTTTTCCTTTCCTTTTCATTCCTGATAAAAAAAGCTATTAGATGGAGACTGATGTCCTTTTGTGAACAGTGTAGTACTGCTTGTGATACTTACCTAATCTTTACCCTGGTCCTCTTTGGTCCTAGTAACAGTTCATAGCTCTGTTGTTTATCATACATACATACCCTGTTTTTGCATGTGCCTGTTCAATGTCGCCCCTGCGTGGGCAAACCATGGCTGCTCCTATGCTCTTGAAACTTAATAAAAAAATTGAACCAGAAAAGGGCATATTAAGCCACATCTACGGTCCATTAAATGTTTATATTTCTAATGCAAATGTACAGAGAGAATTGGTTTAACCTTAATCAGCATAGAGCAGCGTTTCTCAACCTTTTCAACACAGAGGAACCCTTCAAATAGTTCTCCAGTCTCTGGGAACCCCTTCTAAAAATTGAAATCTACAACTCATGATAAATTTGTGTGATGGTCAGTGGGAAGAATGGTCCTTCCACTTGTGGTCATTGGGAAGAATTACCTCCTTACAGATAGCTAAAAAGATCAATGGTGTCAGTGGGAACTTATCTGAGAGGCAGAAATGGCCCAATGCTGAAGGAACCCCTAGCAACCTCTGGAGGAACCCTAGTTGAGAATCACCGGCATAGAGGGTTCTTTACTGTCAGAGTGGTAAGGATGTGGAACTCCCTTCCACGAGCAGTAGTTTCAGCAGGGAGTGTCGATAGTTTAAAAAACTATTAGATGGGCATCTTAATGATCTCAGCATACAGGGATAGGGGATTTATTATTGACATAAACTCACACACACACACACCACAGGTTGGACTGGTATCTTTATTGAACCTTACCAACTATGTATATTGTATGGGGACCACTGTAATAGTCACTGGCTCAGTAATTACTGAGAAATTGATAAGAATGGCAGCTCTGCAGTGTGCAAGACATGTCAGCTATGGAAGCTCCAATAATTCATGTTTACAGGTTCCCTTCAAAACGCCTAATGTCTGTCATGTGGCTGTGGTTTTCAGGTCAAGTTAGCCACAATAGCTAGCATTGGTAGGTATTTTAACATGCAGTAGTCCATAATCTCATTTCCGTTTTGTTGAATGGAAGTTGCCCTTTCACTATGAATTATACCCTTCTTTTGTACACTCTAGCTTTCTGTTAAAAAGCAAAACAAAAACCCCCAAAATGAACAATCTGACTCTCAAAGGAAAACTGTGAGCTTGGCATAGCTGCTGATCCCTGCACTGCTCACTAAATAATAACTGAACATCATTATATCTGGTCAGTAATCTGTGTATTGAAAATATTATTGCGGACTTTCAGTCAAATGTATTTTTCTCTTCTGGCATGTGAGGGGCCTGTCAGTTTTCAGTGTCTGTGGAAACCTGCTAATAAAGTTGTATGTCAATAGACAACATACCCTAAAGCCATCTAATAGAGTGACAGCATTTGGCTGCATGTCAAAACATAGCCACGTTTTTTGCCAAGCTTCACTTCATCATTATTGGGGAATTGTAATCAGCACATAAATAACCTTCATTTTAATGTAATTGCTGCCCTGCATTTGCTCCTAAGGGTCACAGTGAAGAATTTAATGTATGATTATTTGTTTTAACCACTTCAATACCGGGCACTTAAACACCTTCCTGCCCAGACCAATGTTGAGCTTTCAGCGCTGTCGCACTTTGAATGACAATTGCGCGGTCATGCTACACTGTACCCTCTGCGGTTTTTATTTTTTGCTAAACAAATAAAAAAATACCGAAAATTTTGAAAAAAAAATGTTTTTTTTTTGTTTCAGTTTCAAAACTTTGCAAATAAGTAAGTTTTCTCCTTCACTGATGGGCACTGATGGGGTTACACTGATGGGCAATGATAAGGCGGCACTGATGGGCACTGATGAGGTGGCACCAATGAAGTGGCACTGATGAGGTGGCATTGATGGACACCAATATGTGGCACTGGTATGCGGCACTGATGGGTGGCACTGATGGGCGACACAGATGGGCACTGATAGGTGGCACAAATTGGCACGGATTGGCATGGATGGGCATGGATAGGTGGCACAGGTGGGCATGGGTTAGGCGGCACAGGTGGGCATGGGTAGGCGGCACAGGTGGGCATGGGTAGGCGGCACAGGTGGGCATGGGTAGGCAGCACAGGTGGGCATGGGTAGGCACTGATAGGCGGCACAGATGGGAACTGATAGGCGGCATTGTATTATAATATATTATACTAATGGATGCCAATTAGTGCCAATCAATAATGCATGCCAATCAGTGATGCCCATTGTGGGCACTGATTGGCATCCATTATGGGCACTGATTGGCATCCATTGTGGCACTGATTGCAATCCTTGGTGGTCTAGGGTGGCATACCTTGTCCTTGGCATCCCTGGTGGTCTAGTGGCGTCCCTGGTGGTCCAGTGAGGGCATCCTCGGGGGGGCTGTGCTGATAATCGATCAGCACAGACCCCCCCTGTCAGAGGAGCGGCCGATCGGCTCTCCTCTACTCGCGTCTGACAGACGTGAGTGAGGAAAAGCCGATCACCGGCTTTTCCTATTTACACTGTGATCAGCCGTGATTGGACACGGCTGATCACGTGGTAAAGAGTCTCCGTCGGAGACTCTTTACCGAGATCTTAGTTGCCGGGTGTCAGACTGACACCCCGCAACAACGATCGCCGCGATGCGCGCCCCCCGGGGGCGCGCAGCGGCTCATAATCCTGATCACGTCATATGACGTCCGGTCTTGATTATGAAACCACTTTGCCGCCGTCTATTTGCTATAGGGCGGGCGTCAAGTGGTTAAACAAATCGGCTCCCAGGCGGCTGATATGCTTTTTTTTTTTCCTTTCACTGTTATGTTTGTTAACAGTTTCTCTTTAGATGTTGCCATTTTATTGTATACATAACTGTGATGTGGTTGTTGTACTACACACATCACAGGTACCATCGTCTATTGAGTGTGTCATCACAATTAGTGCAAAAATGCTGATTTAACTTTTAAGGTGCCAGTATAAATTGAAAACACAGATCATATATATATATGTATATGTATGTATGTATATATATATATATATATATATATATATATAATTGGTTTCTAAGCAGAAGTGAGCCTGATTTGCACTCTTCAGCTTTAGTAAATAGACCCCTAAGAGCCAGTTCACACAAGGGCAACACGACTTTCAGAACGACTTTGGGAGGCAACTTGGACACGACTTGAGTAGGAATCACAGCGCGACTTGGGGCGACTTCAACACGACTTGGGGCGGCTTACAACACGACTTTAAGTCAGAATAATCAGCTCTCGAGGGGAAACTCCCTGCCAGATTTTAAAACCCGCATGGGTTCCCCCTCCAAGAGCATACCAGGCCCTTAGGTCTCATATGGATTTTAAGGGGAACCCCCTACACTGAAAAAACGGAGTGGGGGTCCCCCCAAAACCCATACCAGACCCTTATCCGAGCACGCAGCCCGGCTGGTCAGTAAAGGGGGTGGGGACGAGTGAGCGCCCCCCCCCTCCTAAATCGTACCAGGCTGCATGCCCTCAACATGGGGGGTGGGTGCGCCCCCCCACCCCAAAGCACCTTGTCCCCATGTTGATGACAAGGGCCTCTTCCCGACAACTCTGGCCTTGGGTTGTCGGAGGTCTGCGGGCGGGGGGCTTATTGGAATCCAGGAGCCCCCTTTAATAAGGGGGCCCCCAGATCCCAGCCCCCCCACCCTATCTGAATGAGTATGGCGTACATAGTACCCCTACCCATTCACCTGAGGAAAAAAAGTGTCAATAAAAAAAACACTACACAGGTTTTTAAAGTAATTTATTAGGCAGCTCTGGGGGTCTTCTACCAACTTCGGGGGTCTCTTCCGACTTCTCCACTTTCTTCGGCTTCTTTTCCCGGTGTCCGGACTCTTCTCCCGCTCTCCGGTTCTTCTGCCAGCACCTCTATCTTCCAGCTCTTTTGCTAGCGTTGACCCGGTCTTCTGTGTCTTCTTCTTCCCCCTTCTCTTCCTGCGATGTTGACACAACGCTCTCTCCCGCTGTAACGCTGTTATGTGACGTGCGCAATAACTTATATAGACATGAGGCGTGGTCACTGGGTGATGTCACACGGTGACCCCACCCCTTATGACACCACAGTCCCGGTCCCCCCACACCACCTCTGGCCACATGTGGTACTGCATACAATAGAAGTCAATGTGGAACGAATTATCTTAGTTTCCATTGACTTCTATGGGGAACCTCGCTTTGATATGTGAGTGCTTTGGATTACAAACATTTTTCTGGAACGGATTATGCTCGTAATCCAAGGTTCAACTGATAAATACAGTATATATTGCCACTAATCAACTGTCATGTGTTCCCCGCACCAATCAATAAATTTATTATATGAATTGTTTATTATTTTTTGATATAATTAATAAGGTAAACTGTGTATTGCATTGTAAAAAGAAGGACACCGCTGTTAAGAGGACACTGTACTGTCACAAATGAACAATCGGTATTTTTCTATGTTGGGATATGGGAGAGACAGCATCTGGATCATAGGGAAAAGTCTAAATGATTTCACAATGGCTAGGCTGTTTTTCTGCTAAACAGGAACCGTTCTATTTAGTTTTTTGTTGCAGAGGCTTCCCTAAAACTCTATTTGCACCAAATTCAATGGTAGTATGGAATTGTTGGGAGGATTGATTTGGGTATGTCACAGCATCTCAGCTTGTTAGAAACAGCAGAGTAGAGCTCTCATTTTGTAGGGGTATAGCCGGATGGTAACAAACCCCAAATGTTTGTCCATTCACACCACCCCATATTTAGTTTCTCTCATGTGATGTATTCTCTCCATTTGCACCTGACTTGCGTTAGAACGGTCCCTAACTGGATTTCCAGTTTAGAAAAGAGCAAAAAGGTTCTGGCGCACAGAGAATGTATGTCCCAATCAAGGAAGTCACTAGACGGATATATAGATAAAAGGAAGGGGGGGAATAATCTTTAGTCCATAAGTGCATGAATAGAAATGTCAATTAAAATTTTAATTGAGTAACAGCAGACATCCTGAGAGTGTGTCCATCTCTGAAATGACATGGAAAAAACAAAAGGGGAGGGGAGGGGGCACCACCTGAGTGTAGTATTTGAGTAATAGATCTATTAATGCATGATTAAAAACAATCACGAAGTATCAATAAAAGGTTCTCATAGTAAGGTATCGAAAATGCCACCATCCTGCAGGCTCCACTAGCTAGATCCAGACCATTGGCTGTGGATGGATGGAAACATAGAAGCACTGTTGCAGCAGGAAGTCTCGTGCTGACCAGCGTGGACCACAGGGGGCGGAAATGACATCACCGGAAGGAGTTGGATTTGGGGCTGTACTGTCACAGGCTATGCGCTTGGAGCTCACAGCTCCTTCTACTGGCCCTTAGAAGGAACTGTGAACTCCAAGTACATGGATTGAGATGGATGGATGTTGCAACAGTGCATCCATGTCTCCATCCATCCACAGCCAGTGATCTGGATCTAGACGGTCAAGCCTGCAGGACAGTGGAATTTTTGGGCTGAGTACCTTACTCTGACCACCTTTTATTGATACGTCCTGTGAGTGTTTTTAATCAAGTGTTAATAAATCTATACTCAAATACTATACTCAGGTGGCACCCCCATCTCTCTTTTTTTTCCAGTTTAATGAAGACCTGGTTAGGGGTCTGGTTAGTATTGCACAGAAAAAATTAAGGATACAAGACAGTTATTAGCCAAAAATGTAAGTGCTGTTTGGCACATGGGTTGAATATGTAAACAGATTTTCTCACACTCTCATTTATGGGGAAGATAGAGAACTATATGAATACTGCTTTGGCTAGAGTTGATCTTTCAGTAGACATGCACTTATCTTTATTAGATTTCTGTCATCCAGTTCCTGCCATTTTGACAGGTTTGATGGACAGTTAGACTGTGTATTGAGTCCCTTCAACTAGATTAGATGTGTCCATCAGTAGTCCTTGGTAGTTCACATAAACAGGCCTGCTGGTAGCATACATTTTATAGGTGGTTGTATCATATAGCAGATCTTGGGTGCCATATATTTCTATTGGTTGCTTTGTTAAACTGTATATGACTAATTAAGCACAGGGCCTAAATGGTTTAACTGTAAAAGTGCCCCCTAGATTGCAAGCTCTAACGAGCAGGACCCTCACGTATAGCATTGTATTGTAACCGTACTGTTGCCCTTATGTTGTAAAGTTCTGTGCAAACTGTTGGTGATATGTAAATCCTGTATAATAATATGTCATCCTTATATTTGCTCTCTTTTTAGTTCCAATTAAAATCATTAGCACAAAAAAATGCTCCGCAGTAAAAAAAAAAAAAAATGCAACAACTTTGATCTGTCAAAATGCAATATTTTGAGCCAACCCAGGTGCTTTCTTAAGCTGAATAGTGTTGTCTCTAGCTTGAGAAGGAGCCTAAAGTACCTAGAAGTGTCTCATTGTGATAGAGCTGAGGTCTCCAAACTTTCTAAACAAAAGGCCGATTTACTGTCCTTCAGATTTTAAAAGGGGGGGGAGGGAGGGGTCGTCGAAGTGGAAGTAGATGATGCCCCAGTGTCAGTGGGAGTAAAAAAAAAAAAAATCACACAGTGCTTGCAGCCAGTAGGAGGAGGAATAATGCCCATAATTGGTTTTAGTGGAAGGAATAGTGCCTAATTTTTTATATCAGTGGGAGGAATTATTGCCCATTGCTAGTGTATGTGTGACTAGTAGTGTCCCATCATTTGTGTAAGTGGAAGGAAAAATGCCCCAACTTTGATATCAGTGAGAAGAATGGTTTGGTCCAGGGGATGTTGAGGGGTTAGGGGAGGGAGATGGGGGGGGGGGGGGGGTAGGGGGGATGCTGGGTTGTATTTTGCATTTTGTATTTTTGTAATAAACTTGCACTACCAATAAGTTGGTGCCATTTCCCTACTTTCATTTTCTTTAATTGGAGAGGGATGGTGTCAGTGGAAGGGATGGTGCCAGTGGGAGAAACATTTCTCAGAGGGCTGCATTGGCCCATGGGCCACAATTTTGGAGACCACTGTGATGGAGTAAACTTTTTTTTTTGTACTGCTGATTTTTATTTTTTACATCGAAGTCCTGAATGCAGATAACAGATCTTTCCAATTAGTTTTTTCTCCGAGATTGTCAGAGGAGTCATCCCGTCTCTGGGTATTTGGTAAGGTGGACACTCCTACGTTGGAAGTGCAGAACCCAAATGACAGCAGTCTAGACAAGCCATTTGAGGATTTTATTCTAAATTGCCCACTGATTTCTTATCTGCCCTAGAGAGCTCTCTAAATACCTCTAGTCGCCTTGCACAGTGAAATTTGTAGTCTTTCTTCTCTTGCTGCAATTCTTATAATGACTGTGCAAATTAGATGACCTAAATGCTCATGATCAGAGTTTTCGCAAGTAGATCCCCTAGCAATAAGAGGGTGCCGGGTTGAGCAAATTCACCAGCATCTATCAAAAACTGAGATTTTCGTTTGAGTGAGCTGACCCTTTAAATTAGGAAAATGGTAAGTAAACTGTTTCCGAAGTGTCATCCTGGTGGGAATTACCTTTTCAGAACTAAAAACAAAGGCAGTTACCTTCTCCAAGCTGCTTATCTGTCAGCTGCTTAGTGTGCAGAGGAAAGCAGGCTTGCCAGTAATTATTACAGACTGGGTCTCCTGAGAAGGAAGTGCTTATTGTATGAGAATGAAGCATCTGGTACCTCAGTGATAAGCTAAGAAGGTCATTCATTTACAAAGTTCACACATGTGCTTTCCCACTATGTATACCTGGACATGGCTTTACACTGCTTTTTGTAGTGAATATTTGCATAGAATTGTTAAAGGTCAGCTGTACTGGCTTAGAAATAATTGAAGTATTGTATAGTAATGTGTATAGTATGCATAATGCAGTATAAGGTCATTGGTGCATGCTCCTTGTCTCCAGCTGAGATTTGAGGAATTAGGATTTGTGTAAATTACACCAATACAGAGCTTGCCTTCCTGTATCAACTAGGCTTTAACAGGAAATAGCATCAGTAGTCATGGCATGTAAACAAAGCATCAGCATGGTATAGAGTAAGCTGCTCTAAAAAATAGGGACACTCTAAGAATTAAATAATAACGTATAATAATAATAATGACCTTTCTGATGAGCTGTTGCTATGTACTAAAGTACAGTTATCTTTTTGTACAGAGAATAGTCAAGTCAAATGTTCAAATATTGTATGAATCATTGAAAGTCTACATCAGTATGGCTGGGTTACTGAGCAGAAAAGAAGCTCTTTGGTGCCCTCTTCGGGTAAATAGAGGAAATTACAAACAAGCAGGCACTGTGTTTTTTTTACCATTTCTGAATTATACACATAATGTGGAACGCTCTGATTATTTCCCTTTTTTTTTCTCTTTCAGATTTTCTCTGCATAAATCTAGCTCTGAAGACAGCTCTGTAGGCAAGTGCATCTTCTACACTTTTCTGAGTTTTTTTTTTTTTTTCATTTGCTAACTAAAATGCTGTTTATGGTCTGTTGCACTTTGTGAAATTTTTCAGCAATATATAAATTAAATAAATACTACTCAGGCTTATTCTGCCCTTCAGGAAACAAGGTGCAAAGTTTAGAACACCATAATAATCATTAGCAATCTTAAAACCAGGCAGTCAGGGATGCTAGTTATTATAATGATTCATTTTAGGCAAGCTTTATTGAAAAGTAGGCTTCAGGTAGAGTATCCTCATGTTCTCAAAGGCCAGGTTTGGCTACTTGAATCAGCTTTAAAGTGGTATTAAACCCAAAGACAAAAATGTAATATATTTTCTAGATTACCAATCATTAAAAGTGGTAGCTGCATCAATTTTCGGCTTTTTCACCCCCTTTTATCTCACCTGGTGATCCAGCAAATAACACACTTCCTGTCTCACTCCCCTTACTCACAGAAAAAAGCTGTCATTATGTGACACCGGAACTATGACATCATTTAACTGGGACAATATAATAGATGTGTGTGTATGTATATATGTGTGCATATGTATCTATATCTATATCTATATATATATATATATATATATATATATTATAGTTCTTTCACATATGTTGGAGGTTCTGCTTCCTCCCCCTCTTCAGTGCCTCATTTGGCACCTTTCGGGGGGGGGGGGGAATAACAGGTATCTGTTTTTGACAGGTACCCTTCCACACTTCCCAGAGACTACGCCGCTATCCCTTGGAAGTTCAGCCACCTTCCTCCGCCACCGGGCCAGTTAAAGTGGTTGTATACTCTTTTTTGTAACTTTTACCTACAGGAAAGCCTATAATAAGGCTTACCTGTAGGTAAAAAAAATATCTCCTAAACCTGTATGGTTTAGGAGATATTCCCCTCGGTATGCACCGCTGACTGCAGCGGCGCATGCGCACGAGGGAATTCTCGGCCTGAAAATCCGGCAGTGGCCGGCGGCCGGAAAGAAATCTCCCGCGCGCATGCGCGGGAGTGACGATATCGCGGCTCCGGTCACTCACAGCGCCGGAGCCGCGATACCCGGAAGAAACGCCGAGGGAGCATGTCAGCTCCCTCGGCGTGGATCGGGCCAGATGTCGGGGCCTCGTTCTAAGGTAAGTATTTCATAATGAGCTAGTATGCGGTGCATACTAGCTCATTATGCCTTTTGCTTTGCAGGTGTTAAAAAAAAAAAAAAAATAGCGGGTTTACTACCGCTTTAAAAAGCTCAGCACACTTAGCGCATGTGCAGTAGGGAACCAGCTGTGAAGCCAAAAAGGCTTCACTACCAGTTTCCCTTTTGATGAATGGTATCGGCAGCACCAGACAGCTGATCCAAAAATCTGCTGGGGTGCGAACATCGCAGGCTCCCTGGACAGGTAAGTGTCCATACATTAAAAGTCAGCAGCTACAGTATTTGTAGCTGCTGACTTCTATTTTTTATTTATTTTTTCACAGGTGGAACTCCGCTTTAACTGCTTTAGAGAAATTTGAGGTGAACAGCTTGGCAGGGCTATGTACATTTTAGGATTGCCTAGACAAAAATACAAAGCTAAAAGTTTTGCAGTGTATTTGCACATTGTGGCTCACTTGCGTCTGGGTGTACACTCCTTCAGCAGTGAAATGTGTGAGCTTTTTGCCACATTTTGTCAAAGCTACCATGATATTCACCTTGTGTTCCAGGTCTCTTTTTCTGCACATGCGCACTAGAGTTACATTATCCTGGCGCCTGGCTTCATCCTTGGCATCTTACACATGCTGTGAATGGGTTAGGACTGTACTTTGCACTGCATTGTGCAAACATTGCAGTACAGAAATAAAAATAAGCTAGCGAAAAGAGTATAAAGTATGTTATACCAAAATCTTACATTTTTTGGCCAATTTTTGTGTGGCATGTGCTGTTTTCACTTACTACTTCCATAAAGGTATGTTTGTGTACTAAGTTTTAGTTTCACTCACTGCTCCCATAAATGTATTTCTTCTGTATGTTTTAGCTGTGTGTTCAAAGTCAATTGTATGTATACCTGTGTGGTCATTTAGAAAAAGAGCATACTAATAATTGATATTAAATGGTGCGGATTTCAGATACATTGCAGAAATATGGACAATTATACAATTATAATTATATGCACAATTGCAGCACTATGATAATTAATACACATCAAAGTGGTTTTGGAATTATTGTTTCTTTTTTCCCTGAATATTAGGAAAAATTGACTGGAAGAAGAAAAATAAATATTTCTGGCAAAATTTCCGAAAAAGTCAAAAAGGAATAATGAGACAGACTTCAAAAGGTAATAGAAGTTACACAGCTCTTCATGTATATGACATTCATGCCCAAGACCATGCTAGAAAAGGGAAAGTTTTCCTCTGATTGCTATGGGTTGCAAGAAGTTTTTAGCAATAGTTTTAGTAACTTAACGTACCTGCAATATAGCCTCACTTCATGCAGTCTGCTACATCCTGGAGAAATCTACATTGCAAGGATGCTGGTCCTCTTCCTGGCACTGAAATTCTGGCGCTGAAGTGGTCAATAACTTCAGGTCCCCGGGCTGAATTCAGTAGAAAAAGCTCCCGGTGAGGTCTGTCCCCTCCTCCATTCAAGTTCTTTCATTGCTTTCACTGCATGTAATAAGGATCTCTGAATGGGAGTCTGTAGAATGACAGAATTCTCTCCCCCCTATCTAGGGTGATCATGTTACATGCATCCCTTATCTCTTCCATAAAACCTAATCTTGTGGAGTGTATGTGTTCTAGAAGACCCATGGGCAGTTTCTTCTATCTCATTGGTCAATCTTTGCAGCTATTTCCGAGCAACCTATGCTCTCTGTGTAGGTTTTCTGACTACTGCTACTACTACTGAAATAGGATTATATAGCTTGATATTTAAAGCAGTTTTAAATCCAAAATCAAAAATGTAATATATTGTAGCTATGAATAGGAATGATAACATTTATTATCAAGCAACTGTGTTTACTCTTACATAGATAGTAAGGTTGAATAAAGACACCAGTCCATCCAGTTCCAGTGAATGTCTACAATTGTCCCTATCGCTGTACATTGCACACTCACATCGGTCCCTACCCTCAAGGAGCCTACAATCCAAGTTCCCCATTCATATACTAGGGCCAATTTTGGACAGAAGTCAGTTAACCTACCAGCATGTCTTTGGAGTGTGGGAGGAAACTGGAGTACCCGGAGGAAACCCACGCAGGCACAGGGAGAACATGCAAACTCCAAGCAGGTAGTGTCGTGGTTGGGATTCGAACCAGCGACCCTTTTTACTGCTAGGCGAGATTGCTAATCACTACTGCTGCCCAGAATCATAATAGCAACAGAAAGTTTACATACCCCAGTTCTTAATATTATGTATTGCTCCCTTTAACATTAATAACAGCTTAAAGTATTTTGTGGTATTTGTGGATGAGGCTCTTTATCTTCTCAGATGGTAAAGCTGCCCATTCCTCTTGGCAAAAGCCTCCAGTTCCTGTAAATTCTTAGGCTGTCTTGCATAAACTGCACGTTTGAGATCTCCCCAGAGTGGCTCAATGATATTGAGGTCAGGAGACTGAGATGGCCACTCCAGAACCTTCAATTTATTCTGCTGTAGCTAATGACAGGTCGACTCGGCCTTGTGTTTTGGATCATTATTATGTTGGAATGTCCAAGTACGTCTGCGCAACTTCCTGGCTGTTGAATTGAAATGTTCCTCTAGTATTTTTTGATAAATACTGCATTCATCTTGCCATAAATTTTAACCACATTTCTTGTGCCTCACACATCCCCAAAACATCAGCGATCTACCTCCATACCTTTCATCATAGGCCTTGTTGACTCCTCTCCAAATGAAGCACTTATGGGTGTGGCCAGGGCTTTTTTTTTAATTATAAAATAGAGGCAGTAACTCTATTATGATCCCCCCAAACCCCCCTTCCCCCACCTACACACACACACCTCCAAATCGTATCAAATAGTGGGTGTGGTCAAATTTCACGAACAGTGGGAGGGTCTTAAAGGGGCATTAAATACCAGGAGTGCATAGTACAGTACACTGTCAGTATATAGTGCACAGTTCAGGGGGGTTACACATAAAGTGCAGAGTTTGGGGGTGCGCTACATACAAACTGCGACGTTCAGGGGTGCACTACATAGAGTGTATAAATCAGTTGTGCACTGCATACAGATTGCAGAATTCAGGGGTACACTACACACAGGGTGCAGCATTCAGCCTTCTTCCACGGCTGCTTACCTCTGCATCCTCCATCCATATCACACTTTCACCCCTCTTCTTCTATAGTACCTTCCCACACACTGTAGGTGGCTCCACCTCTCTCACTCGCAGGTAAATCATTCAGTGGGAGTGTTGGCATCCGCACTGCACCCTGGAAACCTGCATCTCCCTTGTGCCCAGCCTGCACTCAGGGGAGGGGCTCAGGAGATCAGATCTGTGGGAGCCATTGGGAGACAAGCTGTCACTTGTAAACACAAAAGCCGGACTCCTCTGATATCAAGTGATAGTGGTGAGCTGGAAGTCGAGGGCCAGAGGTGGGGCCACTGAGTTCCACCAAGTTCCAGGTGAAAAAAAGGCCTGGGTGTAGCCAAAAAGCTAAATTTTGGTCTCATCACTCAAAATGACTTTGTGCCAGAAGGTTTGAGGCTTGTCTCTGTGCTGTTTGGCGTATTGTTAGCAGAATACTTTGTGGCATTTGCGTAGTAATGGCTTTCTTCTGGCGACTTGACCATGCAGCCCATCTTTCATCAAGTGCCTCCTTATTGTGCATCTTGAAACAGCCACACCACATGTTTTCAGAGAGTCCTGTATTTCACCTGAAGTTTTTTTGTGGGTTTTTATTTTCTTCCTGAACAATTTTCCTGGCAGTTGTGGCTGGAATATTAGTTGGTCTACCTGACCATAGATTCCTTGGATATCTTTTTATATCCCTTTCTTGTTTTGTATAGTTCAGCTACCTTTTCCCGCAGATCCAGAAACGTCAGTGCAGCACTGGATGAAAGATGCAAGGGTCTGTCAGGAGTCCAGAAACTCATTGACCTTTTATACACACACTAATTACAAGCCAACAGATCGCAGGTGAGAATGGTTAACTTTAATAGCTATTCAAACCCCTTTGTGTCAGCTTGTGTGCACGTTATCAGGCCAAAATCACCAGGTATGTAAACTTTTGATCAGGGTCATTTGGGTAGTTTCTGTTGCCATTATGATTTAAAAAGAGTAAACACAGTTGATTGGTAATAAATGGCTTCAGCCAAACACTAACCATGAGTGACAGAAAAGTTGTTTTGTTATCATTCATATTCTCTGAAAAATGGCCAAGAAAGCATCAATTCTGCCAGGGTGTGTAAACTTATGAGCACAACTGTTTGGTGCTCTGGATGATCTGCTAGGAAATTAAATGCTGCTATTTGCATGGGGAGATATGAAAGGTACATCTCCAAAAGCAGCTATGCTGGCCATTTCATGTAAACATCTTTAGCCTTGTTGAAATGTAACAAAGGTTGCAAAGAGGACATTTAAAAAAAAAAATCTGAAAAAAAGTTTTTGGTTAAAAATTTTCCCCACTTCGCATATACATTTCCCCCTTTAACACAGTCTTTAAAGAGGAAGTAAACCCTGATGGGTTTACTTCCTCTTTCATTCCCTGCAAAGGCAAAGCATAATGGACTACTATGTATCACATAGTAGTCCATTATGTGTCACTTACCTGACACAGGAGCCAGCAAAGTCACTGCTGTCCCCTGTAGTCCGGCGCATCCATCTTCTCGGTGGGGTTTTGCAGCTCCGCCGCTGTTATTCGGTGAAGCCGCGATGACGTCACTCCCACGCATGCGCACAGGAGCCGTCACGTGTGGCATCTTCGTCGTTGACGATGCCGCGCTCAGTGCGCCTGCGCGCCGCTGTCTACGGCGCATGCGCGTAGACAGCGGTGCCTGTCTTCGGGCAAATATCTCCTAAACCGTATAGGTTTAGGAGATATTTCTTGGACCTACAGGTAAGCCTTAATCTAGGCTTACCTGTAGGTCAAAGTGCGTTGTAAGGGTTTACAACCACTTTAAGGCCTTGTTTACACCATACGTGCAGAAACACTGATGGAAATTGACGTGCAGATTTTACTTGCAGAGACGAGTTTACATCAGTTTTCATGCGCGTCTCAGTGCGTTTTATACACATTGCAGTTTCCTGCACAGAGAAAATCCACAAAGGATGCTAGTGTAGTGGTGAGAACAGGGTACATAGAGAGCAATTGTTGGCAGAACACATGCAGAAAAACTCACGTCTCTGCACATAATGTGAGCGAAGCCTAAATGTTTGATGTAAAAAGTCGTAATGTTGAAGTGCAGAGTTAAACTGGATTGGTAATGTTCAGGGTAACAGAAATGATTGGTGGCCTTTGTTGTTTTCTCTTTTTACAGGTATTAGCAGCTTGACAACATAACCTAATGTTAGCATTGACTTTTATATTTTGGGGGTATGTTCAGAGATCACGGCTGTAGCTAACAGAATGTAAATGGAACTACTGACAAGTAATTTAAAGTGGAACTACACTGCATCTGAGCAGCACAAACCAAAAACACTATTTGGCTGTAAGGCCACTGCTTCCAACTTGACATCCGTGTGGGTACATGTCCTTGGACTCACACTTTCTGCTTTTTGGGGCCATGCACCTACACCTGCATGGATGTCAGAGCTGTCCTTGCAACTGCTGTGTCCCAATTAACATGAACAGGACTCCCTGCACAGGAGTGCACAAAATACCTGTGCAGGTAAACATGGCCCTCCATGGGCATATGTTCAGCTCACCCTATTGAACAAGGCTTTAGTAGGAATTTTGCAGGAATTACGGAAGTTATATTGTGTTTGTGTGTAAAGAAGGATTTCAGTTGGTTTTTTTGTGTGAAAATAGTGAGTTCTTAAACACTTGCGCAAAAATTACGGGGCCTTAAAAATCAGTAGCACTTTTTTTTATTCTGCTTGTGTGCTTTCAGAAAATATTTTTTTTTTTGGGGGGGGTCTTTGCAAATTCTGAAAGCTGCAAGTAAAAAAATGAAAACCTCCAGATTTTTAGAGAGATTTGGATATTTACAGTTTTGCAAAATCAGACTCGCATTTACTTTTTTTTACTTGACGCTATAATAAAATACCCAAGTAGAAACTTCCCCTAAAGAAGCTTGACCTAGATGTCCATTAGATTGTCTGTGTACCTTTTGCTTTGTTGCTGACGCAAATATTACAGAATACAGACATAAGTACATGTCTAGGTGGCAAATTATTCATGGTTCTCATGAAGGCATATGCATGGGGTAAATGCTTTGCTTTAGGCTAGTTGTATCATGACAGAGAAGCTCTCTTTCTAACTTCTGATATGTGAGATTATGCTGAAATTTAGACAAGTTTGGTGATGTAGTTCTGAAAGCCATAACAGATGGGGGAGAATAAAACAATGCCGCTTTTTATTCTGTACAGTGTCCCAGAAGGCCCTCCGAGTACAATCCCGTGCATCTACACAAAGAAATAATGTCTTATTGACTTGCTAGAGAAGTTCCTTCAAAACTTCCACTTTCTTTAATACAGGCTGAATTTTTCTCTTTTTTTCCCTCTGTTAGCAGTCGAATTGCACCCTATACAGTAATATGCGTCTGTTTCCTGGCACCACTAGAATGTTTAAATGTCTCTTTCAGCAGCTAGGCCATCAGCTTAAATCACTAAAAATACATAATAAAAAGAAAGAAAGGGAAAGCACCACCTAAGTGCAATATTAAAATAAGTTGGTTTATTTGCAAGGGGCCTGTAGAAGGAGCTAAGGGCTCTGAGCGTGTAGCCTGTCATTCGTCCGGCCTTCCTCCACTTCTGGTGATGTCACATCCGCCTGTGCATTCCACACTGGTTGGCGTGGACTTCCTGGTTCCAACTAGGCTTCCTGGGCACTTCAGCACCATCCACAGCTGTTGGGATTCTGGTTGGCGGTACCTGTGGGACGAAGAGGACTGGCTGATGCTGTATATGATGAGCATTTTTATATTCCAAATTTTGTGAGTGTTTTTAACCCCTTGTAAATAAATCAACTTATTTTAATACTTCATTTAGGCGGCATTTCCCCCTTTCTTTTCTTTTTTTCATTCCCTCAACACAGAGATGGCCAAACTCTGGGGATAGTGGCCACCAGTGCACTATTCAACATTTACTAATGTTTATGGACTTGTTTTTTGTTTTTGTTTTTGTTTTTTTCGTTCATTCAGCAGGCTGAGTGAAATAAATGATTCTTCCATTTCACACAAGCGGGCACTATGCTGTCAGAATATACTGATCAGTGGCTGCAGACACTGATTGACAAAAGTTTTCCAACATTCCCTTTTAACAGAAGTCGATCTATCTACCAACTTCTGTAGAACAGGAATATCTACACGCGGATTGAAATGTGGATGGTTTGATTCATCTGTAGTCAGCTTAATGGCAACAATATTAACTATAAAGTCTGTCTAGGTAGAAGTGCATTTTTTTAAAACTAGCAACCTGGAAGCACATTGATAATTTCACCTGTTATTGTTTTGAAAAATGAAACAAGAAATTGGGTTGCATTTGATGGTATGTTGTTTAAAAACACCACAGTAAAGTCACTATGGGGAATTAACATAATGCTTGCACCACTCTTCTAAACATAAAAACTGGAGCAGATTCTGCTCCTATTTAACAAAAGGGGTGCCACTCTCTTGTTAATTAGGAGTAATCAGTTCTCTGTTATGCCATGTCCATCAGAGACACAGTGCAGAGAACAGGAAAGCTGCAGCTGTATGCTCTGATCTCTGCCTGTCCCACCCTCCACTCAGCTTAGAGCTGGAGAGAAGAGGAGGGTTGTTAACCCTGCAGGTTCTGCTCATGTAGTATAATCCCTGCACAGGCAGAGAGAGGGATGTGATGTCTGCTAATGGTTCACATCCCAAACAGCAGGTCACACATGGCAGTGATCTACTGAAGTTTTGTAGATGGGAAAACTGCCACATTCCCTATGGTAAATGAGTTTAAACCTTGTGGCAGTTTCTGTTTCACTCTGAAATGGATGCGGGTGCTGCAGACAGACCTGATAAAGTTCACCTTTTGATCATATTTAGGGTGGACCATATGTCATATGTTCCAGCTCCCGCCCCCATCTCCCCTTGATCCCACCCTCCCTGTGACAGCGAGTGGGGGTTCTTCTCCCTGCACCCACTGTCACTTTTCAAGAACAGCATCGCGATACGAGGCCGTCTGCCCACACAGCCGCATCATTCATTCACATGGATTTGTGGTTGAATGATGCAATTGTGTGGTCAGAGAGCCCACTAAAAGTACCATCTGCCCCTGCAGAAGACGGAATTGAAGTTTCAATGGGCTGCAGGGGCACTGATGAGTGCTTTCATAGGCCATTGATATGTCCTTTGGCTTTAGAACAGAAAGCCTGTACAGAGGTACAGGCTGAAAGCTGGAGGATATGTCTGCAGGTGTGTGCAATACTTTCCAGATTCCTGCAGGGAAAAATAATAAATGCACATTTTTTTCCCTGCAATAATATTTGAATTTAATATTTTTTCTGTAAAGGTGGACTTAGCCTTTAATGTGGCGAATGGCACTCCTGACAGTTTCCTGCACCATTATGAATTGAGGAATGCAGAAAATGTGTGCTGCTGCTCAATAGTTTTAAATGGCTTTTATATTTTAAAGAGAGGCCACCCTAGCTGGATTGCTGTTGCATCCTGTCCGTACCAGTAGCTTTTTTTTTTTTTCACATAATGGCCATTCAGTTAAAGCTACTTGTTACAATGTAAAGCTATATTTACTGGTCATATCAGGAGTGTGTTGCAATTATACTATTAAAGAGTGCTACTGTATTACTAGATTTGATGGTCACTATGAGCGGTAACTACTCTTTTGGAAACATTTTCTTTTTTTGTTCTGTTATTTTTATGTAGCATTACTCATATTTCAGTACAAACTAGAATGTTGCCTTTTTGTTTTACAACAAATGTAATTCATATTGCATGTGTTTTTTCCTCTACTTCTTTTATGTACAGGGGAGGATGTTGGTTATGTGGCTAGTGAGATCACAATGAGTGATGAAGAGCGAATTCAGCTGATGATGATGGTAAAGGAAAAGATGATCACCATTGAGGAAGCACTTGCAAGGGTAGGATTCTATTCAGTTAATCAGATATTCACATTGGTTCCAATTATTTGCTAATGTCACTAAAATAAAGTGTAACCTGTTTGGTTTACTTTTAAGATATATTATCTGACTTTTCTGCTTTAAAAAAAAAAGTTCATATTAGTGGGCAAAATACACTTTCCGAAGGGTCATATTTCACCTGTTTTTATTCTGTAGGTTGAGATGTTTATTTCATTAGATGTTACCTGTTGATGCTCTTCACTATCTATAGATTTGATATTTATTACATGTACCTGTGAAATCTAGTTTTAAACAGAAGTTTACATGTATTTAAAATCTTTTTTTTTTTTTTTTAAACATGTTGCACTCGTTAGCTTCTTGAAAGTTTTTCTTTTTGCAGACATGCTCTCTGAGACTCACCATACACTAAGGAATATTTTCATAAGTCCGTGAATCTGACATTGAGCAAACATTTAGATCAATCTTCTCGGTGCATGTGTTTTCTATGGCAGTGTTTGATTCACCACCAGTGGATGTTTTGTTTTAAATTAACATATGCTGCTTTATAAATCTATTCCTAGATGATGTGCAAGCTTTGGCTGATGTTTATGTGACGTATTTTGCCATACATGAATATGACTAAAACCGATAGATCTGATCTTTTTTGATTATATATGAATATGACCATAGCTGAAAGATCCAGCTATTTCATGAGTGAGCTATATACTTTAGTCATAGGCAAACCAAAACTATTCTCCTGGCTGTGTAATATGGGTAATTTGTCACTGTCTATTGCTTGCCAGCAAGACTTGCTATACAAGCATCTACAAAATGATTATTTCCTAATGAAGGTTAATTGATCCTAATATCTTCCTTGGATAATAGTATGTACACTAGGCTGTATACTGCACACTCCCTCACATGTCAAATTTCTTGGGAGAGACAAGAGAAGGATGGAGTACACGTGGAACAAATGCTTTCTGTATAAAGACAGATTTGTTGCACACGTGGAGCCTGGAAATTTGAATATTTGAAAAAAGACTTGGAAAAGCACATAGTGCTGCGTTTTAATGTTTTCTTTTTCAGATGTCTTTTTTTTTTCAGTCTCCATGTGTTCAGCAAATATAATTTAGCATAAAGAACAAATGCAGCTGTCCTTTATTTTGCAAAACTCTCTTAATAAAAATCTATTGAACTTGAAAAATATGCAGCTGTCCTGCGGTTGTATATTTTATATTTTTCACAAAAATGTGATGGAGGGGCTAAACAGCACACACACACACACACACACACACACACACACATATATATGTGTGTGTGTATCTATATATCTATATCCTTGTATCTTCCTCTAGTATCCTTTAGTGATCTTTAAAAAATTATCTTCTAAATCATTCAGATATTAAAACTGTCCCATAGGGCATTTTAAATAAAAATCTTTTACCATTCCTACTTTAAAGCCCAGAGTCCATTCTGATGATATTGCAGGTCATTTTTAATCTTCCTCTGGCATTGAGCAGATCCTAAATGCTGCTGAGAGCAACTCCCTGGAATGACTTGGCGCTGCTCTCTGCAGCAAACTGCTGTGAGTACTGGGCAGGGGCTGAGCCTTGATACCCTGGCTTGTTGAAGTGGGTTGAATAACACTGGATGTCATTTAACCCAGAAGAGGAGCACTTAGCGCATTGCCAGATTAGTGAGTCCATGGAGGACATGTCTGGACAACCTGCATTTTTATTTTGCAGGATCCACTTTTTAGGTTTATTGCCCACACCGCAATTGGATTTTAAAGTGAGCCTGTGTTTAAACTCAATGGAAACTTAAATTGCTTCATAAGACCTGGGAAGACAAGCTACCTGCTAATTAGCTCATATTAAGAAAAGCTTACTCTGCATCCCATCTGACAATATTTTCACTTTGCTATTGGAAAGCAGGTCTCTGACCTGATAAGCCTCACCCACCTTTAGTCTTTAGTCAAGAAGTTCTGTAGCAAAGTGAAAGTAATGTCAGAAATTGTCACAGGGAAACCACTCTTTATCATATGGTCTACAGTATGTCTGCCACACACCTGGTTATCAACCATTCATTAAAAGAAAAAAAAAACACATTAAAATCAAACCATAAAGGGATGAGCTATGTCCTTAAAAGAAATGTACAAAAAAATCACTATTGCACATGTGCAATTTATATGTTGTATTTGTTTTAAATTACCGTATATACTCGAGTATAAGCCGAGATTTTCAGCCTCTTTTTTGAGGCTGAAAGTGCCCCCTCGGCTTATACTCGAGTCACCGCTGTCTGACTGCTCGATCAGCGTATCGAGCAGACAGACGGCGGACATTAAAATTTAAAAGCCGCGCCTCCTTCTCCGCCTCCGCCTGTGATAGGCGGAACACTGAATTTCCCAGCAGTCAGTGTTCCACCTATCACGGACATCCGCTCATTCTCATACTACGGACGAGTATGAGAGGATGTCCGTGATAGGCGGAACACAGGCTGCTGGGAAATTGAGTGTTCCGCCTATCACAGGCGGAGGCGGAATTTTGAATTGTAGAATGGCCGCCGAGAAGAGCGGCGATCCATCGGCACGGCACGGGACGGAGGAGGCACGGGAAGGAGGAGGCACGGCACGGGACGGAGGAGGCACGGGAAGGAGGAGGCACGGCACGGGACGGAGGAGGCACGGGAAGGAGGAGGCACGGCACGGGACGGAGGAGGCACGGGACGGAGGAGGCACGGCACGGGTCGGAGGAGGCTCGGGACGACGGCGGCTCGGGACGGAGGCTTGGGACACAGGTAGGCTGGACACACACACAAGGCTGCACGGACACACACACACACACACACACACACACACACACACACACACACACACACACACACACACACACACACGGCTGCACGGACACACACACACACACACACACACACACACACACACAGGGATGGATGGATGGATGGATGGATACACACACACACACACACACACACACACACACAGGGATGGATGGATGGATGAATACACACACACACACACACACACACACAGGGATGGATGGATGGATGGATGGATACACACACAGGGATGGATGGACACACAGGGATGGACGGACACACACACAGGGATGGACAGCCATGTCTCACCCTCGGCTTATACACGAGTCAATAAGTTTTCCAGTTTTTTGGGGGTAAATTGGGGGCCTCGGCTTATATTCGGGTCGGCCTATACTCGAGTATATACGGTATCTTGATTTCTACTGTACTGTATGTAACATTACACATGAATACTATACTATATAAAGTGGTCCAGAGTGCAAAAAATGAAATAAAATCATACTGCCATGCAGTCTACAAATATAAAATATATAAAAAAAAAAAAATATATATATATATATATATATATATATATATATATATATATATATATATAATATGTGTGTTTATAAATACAAATGTTATGATTAATAAAATAGAGAAATAAATAATTTTGTTTTTAATCGGTGGACATTCACTTCAAAATGTATGTGGATTTTAATTAGATCCAAAGTTAGATTTATGTTCTCATATTCTGTATCATTACTCTTAAAAAAAAAAAAAAAAAAGGAAAGTCATACTGGTTTTCACTCTTTAGTGGTTGGATGATTGATTAATAAAGATACAAAAACAGAGCCTGTATTTCATCCAATGCTGGGATGCTGGCGTAATTAGGATCCTTTGAGTATATAGTGGAGAAAATAATGATTTATTCCCCTGCAGATTGTGTAAGTTTGCCCACTTACAAAGAAATGAAGGGTCTATAATTTTTATCATAAGTGTGTTTTAAATTATAGCGATAGAATATCAACCAAAAATCTCGAAAAAACATATGATACAAATGTTATAAAGTAGAGTTGTAGTTCAGTGAGTAAAATAAGTACTTGATCCCCAAGCAAAACATGACTTCGTACTTGGTGGAGAAACCCTTGTTGGCAAGCACAGAGGTAAGATGTTTCTTGTAGATGGTTACAAGGCAAGGTTTGCACACATCTCGGAAGGGATTATGGTCCACTCCTCTTTACAGATCTTCTCTAAATCCTTAAGGTTTCTTGGCTGTTGGCAACTTGAAGTTTCAGCTCACTCCGTACATTTTCTGTAGGATTAAGGTGTGACTAGGCCACTCCATGATCTTAAAGGGTAAGTTCACCCTTACAGAAAAATCTGTAAGGTGAACTTACACAGGACGCCCTCCTCACCCCCCCTCCCCCCTCTCAGTCCCGCTGACCTGGAGCACAGCGATCACCTACACTGACATTGTACCTCATCAGGAGGTACGTTTAGGAGCATTCTAATTGGTCGGCGCCATCACATGGCCGCGTAGCCTGTCCTGTTACTGCGGGAAAAGAGGAGAGAAAGCTGTGGGGATTTAAAATCCCTGAACTGGTACAGCAGCGATGGCCCCATCCAATGTGGCAAAGTCACCCGTTATCTTTAGCAGAGAAACAGCCCCAAAGCATAATGTTTCCACCTCCATGCTTGACTGTAAGTATGCTGTTTGTAAGATCGTGGTCAGCATGTTTCTTCCTCCAAACACGGCAAGTTGAATTAATGCCAAAGAGCTTAATTTTGGTCTTATATGACATCAGCACTTTTTCCAAATGCTTCTCTGAATCATTTAGATGTTCACTGGAAAACTTTAGACGGGCATGTACATGTGCCTTCTTGAGGAGGAGGACCTTGTGAGCCCTGCAGGATTTCAGTCCATGGTGGCTTATTGTGTTATCAATGGTTGCTGACTGTGGTCCCAACTGCCTTGAGATCATTCACAAGCTCCTCTTGTGTAAGTTCTGGGCTGATTCCTCACTTTTTTTCATGATTATCCTTACCCCACGAGGCAAAATCTTGCATGGAGCTTCGAACCGAGGGTGACTGAGGGTTTTTTGCATTTCTTCCATTTGCAGATAATCGCTGCAACATTTATCTCCTCACCAAGCTTCTTGCTGATGGTCTTGTAGCCCATTCCAGCCTTATTCAGATCTACACTCTTGTCCCTGATGTCCTTTGATGGCTCTTTCGTCTTGCCACTAATGGTGAGGTTTGAATGGAAGAAAGAGATTCTGTGGACAGGTCTTTTATACACATGAGTTGTTATTAGGAGCACCTTCTTAAATTGACTGGACTAATCAGTGTACCACATGAGCACATACTGTAGCCAGTCTGTGGGAGCCAGGATTATTGTTGGTTGATAGGGGATCGTATACTTATTTTTGGTTAGAATTCCATCTCCATCATTTAAAATACACCTATGATAACAATTATAGACCCTTAATTTCTTTGAGTGGGCAAACTTGCATGCACGATTAAATAATTATTTTCACCACTGTACATGTGATTTCTTTTTACCAACAATTACTGTAAGGAAGACTGCACTGAGAGAATGCTGCCATTGCTGACCTCTCCATCTAAAAATTATATATTCATGGCTGTTATGCTGTTTTTATTGCCTTCTTTTTTGATGCATAGTCCGTGTCCATGTATGCAAATCAAGCATTCTGACTTACTAGTCTGCATACTGGTTTCATGTCAGTGACCTGTTAGGTAATGTAACTAGAGACAGCCAAGCATCTAGTAACATTAAGAGGTCAGGATTGGCAGCCTTTATATTTCTCTTAGTGTTTTCCTTAAAAGTGGTATTCTAGTCTAGGTCTATGCTTAAAACTGCTCCACCCCCTCCTAACTTCTATTTTAATGATCCTGTAGAAAGAAAGATCCTTATATTTACCTATTCTCAGGGTGCTCCGGTCTGGTCGTGTTTTACTCCAAGTGGCTGGCTGCAGGAAATAGCCATATGTTCGGGATCCACCCAGTTGTCTAGACGGGCAGCTGACTCAGCCTCATGAGCCGCTGGGAGACTAAGCCAGCCACCCCCTCCACAGCCCAGCACTCCAGTGAGTGCTGGAGGGGCAGAGCAGAGAGCCAGTGACTACAGTCACTGGCTCTTTGCTCCCTGAATGCTGAGAACTGAGTTTTCAGCTGTCTTTGATTACTGATTTCTCTGGCTCAGAAGCAGTGGGGGACAGATGCTGCTTCTACGTAGTTGAATACACATACTTCTCTTTTAAAACAGTTTTACGTGTTTCACATGTTTCATGTGTTTCACCTTTGCATCATTTGTACAATTTGTAGAAATGTCTGTAAATTCAGTATATTTTTATATACAATAGACAGTTTCTGCATTTTGTTACCATGATTGGTTTAGTGTAAAGATTATTATGTGGTAATATTTTACCTTCTTGTGATATAGAATTGTACAATTTCTGAACAATCTTCACTTTTAAAAAATGTTTAAACAATCAAGCAGGCCCATACATTATATGTGTGCATGTTTATAAATCTAAAGCTGGGCACACATTACAGTATGGTTGTATATGCTTTTTTGAATTTACCAATAATCTGTAGTGTGAAGACCTTTCTGGTTGGTTGTTATTATACAGCATTTTTATTGCACCAGCAGTTTGTGCAGCACTTTATAAAATAAAGGGAGAAAGTACAGATGCAATACAATTTAAGATATACATTGAATAGATTATTTAGGTAAGTAGGTTCTTTCACTGATTTTATTGTAAGGTTGTAATGTTCTTGGCCATCTTTCCTCTCTACTCTGTATTAAGTTAAAAAGAGATTAGTGAAGCCATGTATTTATTCTGCACAGCCCAGCTAACTAAAATATAGAGCGACATGACTTAAAGTGGATGTAAACCCATTTTTTTTTTAAATTAAGACTTGCACCTTGTACAGTATGGGATTTCATGTGATCTGTGCCCAGTCTTGCCACAAAGAGTTAATCCAGCTCTGAGCAGTCCTCTTATCTTTTTTTAATGAGACAAAAACAGACACACAGAGAAATATATGTAAATCACCTGTCACTCACAGCAAGAGGGAGACTTGCTGTGAGTGACAGGTGATTTATGTATCTCATGCAGGAGCCTGAGGAGAAAATGCATGTTGACCGGGGAGTTTAGAGGTGGGCGGGAGTCTATCGACATCACGACTCCCCCCACCAAGCTTCGGACAACAGACGCACCCACAGAATTTGCGGTTTTTCGGGTCTCATAACGGACAGAGAGGAGGCATGTATATCCTTATAGATCAGAAGTAGTTTAGAAAGGATGAAAGTGGGTTTACATCCACCTTAACCACTTAAGGACCAGGCCTCTTTTTCAGATTTGGTGTTTACAAGTTTAAAACCTTTTTTTTTGCTATAAAATTACTTAGAACCCCCAAACATTATATTTAGTTTTTTTTTTCTAACACCCTAGAGAATAAAATGGCGGTCATTGTAATACTTTTTTCACACCGTATTTGCACAGAGGTCTTACAAGCGCACTTTTTTGGAAAAAATGTACTTTTTTGAATAAAAAAAGAAGACCCCAGTAAAATTAGCCCAATTTTTTTTTTATATTGTGAAAGATAATGTTACGCCGAGTAAATTGATACCCAACATGTAATGCTTCAAAATTGCGCCCGCTCGTGGAATAGCGTCAAACTTTTACTCTCAAAAATCTCCATAAGCGACATTTAAAAAATTCTACAGGTTGCATGTTTGCTTTACAGAGGAGGTCTAGGGCTAGAATTATTGCTTTTGATCTACCAATCGCGGCGATACCTCACGTGTGGTTTGACCGCCGTTTTCATATGCGGACGCTACTCACATACGCGTTCGCTTCTGTGCGCGAGCTTGTCGGGACGGGGTGTTTTAAAAAAATATATATAATAATTTCTTATTTATTTTACTTGATTTTATTTATTTTTACACTTTAAAAGAAAAAAAAATTAATGGATCACTTTTATTCCTATTACAAGGAATGTAAACATCCCTTGTAATAGAAAAAAGCATGACAGGTCCTCTTAAATATGAGATTTGGGGTCAAAAAGTCCTCAGATCTCATATTTGGACTTAAATGCAATAAATAAAATGTAATTTGAAAAAATGTACCTTTAAGAGGTATGGGCGGAAGTGATGTTTTGACGTTGCTTCTGACCTCCTATGGTATAGAGACGAGTGGGGGCCATCTTAGCCTCACTCGTCTCCATACCCAGCAGATGAAAGGACCCGTTCGCCTCCACCGCTACCGATACCGGTAAGCGGCGGAGGGCACGGGAGAGCGGCGGGAGGGGGGTGGCCCCTTTCCCGCCACCGATAGCGGTGATCTTGCGGCGAACCCGCCCCGGAGACCACCATTATCGCACACAGGGCAGCCTCCTGTAAAGAGGGATATCTCGGTTGTGGCAGCAGCTGCTGCCGTTACCGAGATATCCCTCTTCAAAGTACCAAGTGGTTAAAGTTACCGTACCCATAGACAGAGTAATGGGATATTTAAAATGATTTCCAAACGTGAGTTATATAGGCTTGCAGACTTTTAGGATATGTCTTTGAGCTGTCTTTATCATCTAATACTCTCACCATAGGAATCGCCCATCACCTCATAGGTTTTTTTGTTCTGTAGTAGCCTATGAAATTGTTTTTCAGTAGGTGATCTCCTGCATATTCTTACAATAACTATGACTGTAGGCATTTTGCTTGTAAATGCATGGCAAACTCACGTAAGTTTAATACCCTTTTCTATTAAAATGCTATTTGTACATATATGTTCCTTCCATGGCTGTGTCCTGCTTCTTAACAGTACACCTTAACCTTGCTATGTTTGGCTATGAAAAGGAAGATAGATTCTTCCAAACAACAGTTTGCCTGTTGTGCCATTGCTGTGATGCAGTACTATGTTATTTTCTTCCTCTTTTCAGCTGAAGGAATATGAATCACAGAATAGGACACCAGGGTCCCAGGACTCAGCAGATTGGGCTGATGGATCATATCCAGCTTGTGATGGGTCTTCCAATTGCAATGTGAGTCTCTTTTGTGTGTATTGAAACTGTTGAATGCTATTTGTGGTGAACATTCCCTTTATGTAAATAAAAGAATGTAATGCATGATGAAGCATAGGCTAAAGTTACATCCCAAGTTTTGAATACAGAGATAGAATAATACAAAATCGGCACCGCCAGCTTGTCTTGTCCCACTATCTTAGTTCGTTCTGACTTCAGATCCACCAATCTCCCCCCCCCCCCTTTTTTTTGTGTGTGTTTCTTTTTCTAAGAGTAGCTAACATCAGATCTGCCTTTTCATTTTAAGTGCATGCATATTAACTAATGTATCATTCTAACACCTACAAGTATTTATAACCTCCCACAGAGATCAGTGCTTCACCTGACAATGCCTTCATCTGCTTTGCTCTCAAAAATGGTGAAACCATCTTTGTTAATGCACTAGCGAGGGTCAGCATCTACTTCCAGGACTGGGATGCTGGCTCAGATATAAATGTCATGTAAATCCTGGTGTGTGTGCAGTGCTTGGGTGTGTTATGTCTGACATAGGTCAGCTCTGGCTGCTGCCTTGCTACAAAATTACAATAATGTTGCAGATTGATCACTGGTAGAGGGAAAGCTAAATAATGCTTCATCCTACTTGAAGCAGACTGCTGACACCTTCTTAGTTTAGGATTAAGTTACTTTGCTAGACATTTGTGTTTGTGACATTTTAAGAATTTATTCATGTGGACTCGTAGAGTTACTAAAAGCTCCACTTTAAAGTTCTGAGTTAAGTTAAAAGTTCCCCAACAATAACAGATTATTGCACAAGGGCAAATATTCCTATAGTCAAATGCGTGCAGACACCATGTGTGCTTCAGCTTTGGCCAGGTGCTTCAAGGGGGGTGCGGGGAAGGTGTGAATAAAGAAAACAAAAGGGACCATTTCTTTCCCAGAAAAACTGCAAAATCAAAGAAGAAAAAAACATAATGTTGAATGAATGAAATAATCATCTAATGAAAAGGTGGAAACCAAAGAATGAGAATATCTTTAAATACCACACTTTAGTTGCCAAAGGTAATGCTTCAGAAGTCCTGAAGTAGACACTACAATAGTTTAGTTTCTCCATAGGGGGTTTAATTGAGGAGATATACTCCACGTGGGACAATGGAGATCGAAGATCTAATACAAGTTTGAATAATGGAGACTATTTTTTGTTTGAAATATTGTTTTTCTCTTATTTATTTTTCTGAGTGTTTTGTTTTTTGAACAGTGGTTAGCAGGGCAAAGTTGTCACAAAAGCTTACGCACACCATCTTCTTGTGGCATCGTGGGTATTTTTTCTTTAAAAATGCACAAATTTGTACACTGATTTTGATTGCTGAAATTCTTCTGGTTTACAATGTTTACATGTTGCAGTATTTTAAGACTCTGGGGTAGGCAATTTAGGCATTGGTTTGGGTGATCTTAACATTGCATTTAGTCCAATCAGCCAGATCGTTGTAGCAAGGCTGCACCCACTAAATGTATTCTCATTCCTTCCCACTTGAAAGTGCACACTATATCCCCCTTTATAATTTCCTTGTTAACAAAGAAATATGCTTAAAAAAAGTTAATGATAAGAATCTTTGTCTATCTATTTTATCAATGTCTAAATATATTTTCATGGACTAAGCAAATCTGGTTTAAAATGGTCTCTTAACATGTTATGTTAATGCGACGTTAACTTGGAACTTGCGACCTACTATATTACTGTGGGTTTGAACAGTTGATCAAAAGCTGATGATAAATGTGCATTTAAATGATGAATATCACCCACCTTATTAGACACTTATTACTTGTTCCATGTTTGCAACATTTCACAAGGAGAAACCAGACCGTAATTTTCCTGAAAAATTTAATCTTGGAATAAAAGTAATGATTAGAGATGTGAGAACAATAACAAATCATCTAGATCTGTTACACAGTCTGATCTGGCTTATCCACTGGTTATTATTCCATCAGTTTTTTTTCTATCTGTTTTACATTTTGAAAATGAATGTATGTGGTTCCCTACTTCCATCCCAAATGTAACACACATGAGCCTGTCTGGCTGTTTTACCCCTGACTGGAACACTGTAAGTGGTCAGCCCCAACCTTGTACTGCAATCCCCATCAAAGCCCCTATAACGCATATTGACAGATGAAAAAAACAAACATAAACTTTTTTTTGGGACTTGTCAACCTACATCATTTTTGTGAACTAGCAATATAAAAAATAAAAAAGGATAAATCTTTGCAAATATGTTAATTTGTTCTAAATCCCATGGGTGTGAAGTCACCCTAAAAGATACGTAATGCACCTTGATGGTATAGATATGAGAGAAATCTTAATGCTGATCGACTTCATTGTAGAGAATGCTGGTTTTGGTTCCCTCCAGTGCTGAGGATAAGAAACCTAAAGTTCCTAGTAGAAGTAACAGTTTTACCATTTTTAAACATTTGTAAACAAAATAGTACAGTTTCTGACTATTGTAAATGTAGTATATTGAAAACTAGTTTCTGTATTGGTTTTATTTTAGCGATGTAGACATTGTGTTGAACAGTGAACCAGTTCACAGATAACTCCTCCAAGGCACATGGAGCAGTCTGAATCCTGTCAGGACCAGGTTGTTATTTTGGGAAAGAGGTATATTTCTTTACCTGCCCAGTGCTCAAGGGATTATAGGCAAGGATTCAAGTGGTTGGTGAACTGCATGCCTGTGGTCCAGCAACTCAGGGGATATCAGCCTTAATGCCTGTGGCAAACTGGTATTTTTAAGGAGGAATATGATATGTTTCATTTTTGGTGTGTGTCTGTCTGTGCTAAAAGAACAATTCTGTAGTCAATAGTCACAAACATCAGTTCTGTAGATGCCATGAGTTATTACAGAACCGTAATTATTAAAACATGCATTCAATAAATTGGTCTGCAGATAGATTGCTTTTTTCACAACAACAAGCAATACGTCTTGGCTCTTGATAGTTCCTACTGTTCTCTTTATTATATATTGTCCAGGCTTCACCACTGAGGGTGAGTCAACATATCAATCTCATTCGTAATTTTATACTTTAATACCCACTTGTACGATACAGAGAAAGTCCAGCATTGTATGAGTGTAAATAAACCGTTGTTGTTGAGTGCATTTTTCTTTCCCATGCTAACTTTGTCCTTTAAATCTTTTCATTGTGTCTATATAAACAAAATATCCAGTAGAGGGCAGTGTGATCATACAATGGTGATAAACTTCATCGTTATTTTTATTTGGGAGTTTCATAAGTCATCTAATGTATAATTATCTGTAGAATTTGTATTTTTTTAAATATACAGTATTTCTCTTTGTATGCAATGCTGACATACATCTAGATTTTTTTTTTTTTTTTTTTACCATTTGAACTAACCATGCAGCGTAGAGTCCATAATTAATTAGGCTGGGCTGTTTTAATTAATAAACAACACTCCAAACAGCATGTGATATCTTGAAAGGAGGTAACCACAAAAAAGACAATATTATTTTTAACTACTGCCTACAATGGCAAGGACCTGTCCCCACCTTACTCACTCCCTGTGTATGTACTGCACAAGTTTACTCTGTTACATCACTTTTGTGCAAGGGAGTCTTCTTGGACTATCACCACTGCTGTAGATGAAGTTTGCAGTAGTAGTAAATGAAATGGTTCACTCAAGTGTCTGTGAGATGGAGCTCTGTATATTTAAATTTGCTTTAATGTTTTGAAGCAGATTGTTTACCTTTGAGAGCCACTGTACTTTTGGACTACTTGGAATCAAAGAAAAATAATGAATAAATATTGGAAGGTTTCTATTTTCAATTTTTTTTCCAATATGATTTTCACATTTATGCATGCTCGCTCCTTACATATTTTTATTGTATTAAACATAGATATTTGTAGGTTATCAACTAAATAGAGCTTTTAGTGACACAGTCCAATTAGTCTCTTAAAAAATTGAGATTAAATATCAGCCACGCATACTTTATATTGAATGAGTTGGCTGACGTGCAGATTTACGTTGTGAGAAGGAGCATAAAAAAACTCCATTGTGTAGCATGACAGAGTAGAGAGCAGAGTCTGCATTTAGTATGTAATTTATGCTTGCCTGCATGTGCATACCGTATATAATTGCAAATTATAATACATTAGATAGAGTAGGCATGGGTTTTAACCCTGTAACCCCACAAGAATTAGAACCCTTGTTTATTCCTCCACTGTGGAAGTTCACCCTCTCTATTTGTTCTGATGGTTGTTGTCACCGGGACTAAAAGTGAGGAAACTTCCAAAGTTTTGAATTGTTACCAGAATAGAAATGGAGCAGAAATTTTCCAATGGGGACACTTATTCTAGTGGCAACTGGCTAAGATATAGAATTCCATCTGTGGGTGACTCCAGAGATTTCCCCTAACTTGTTATCATGTAGACCTACCAGCAAATGAAAGGGAATCTCTGGAGTGGGTCACAATTAACAATAAAGACTGATGAGATTTTGCCATTCCCTACTCAAAATGAAAGCAGAGGCTTTGGGTATACTTTAAGTAAACCTTGTACCGGAAACTGTGAGATGGGACTCCTACTGTTCTTTTCACATGGTTATAGAACACAGAGGTGAGAGATGAGACCAGATGAGACATTTTCAGTAGGGTATTTTTAGTTTTCCTGCAAAGTTTGTTAAAAAACAAAACAAAAAAAACAAGGTTAAATGAATGTTAACATGAGTATTGGCCTTCCTTGTTATAACAGGGAATGAGCTAACTTCATGGACTTTCCTAGAATGCTCTTTAGAAGATCTGAGGACATCGCCCTCCAGCATTCATGAGGAAAGAGTTTCATATGTATGTTTATTAGAAAACTTTGCTGCATGACAGGACCACTTTACATTTGTATAAAATATTTATTTTGGTCTGTTGGTTACAGAGGATAAACTCTGGTAACGTCTTAGCACCTCTGCTCTGTTTAGTTGCTCATAGATACTTTTTTTTGTCTAGAAAGAAATGTGGTATGAGAATGTGGATAAGAACATATGTTTTCTGTCCCTAAGAGTGTTTTAAATGTAATCCGTTTAAACAGGAAATATTTCCACTGCAAACTTCCAGTGACATCAGAAATTCAGAGGAAAGCAGTTAATAAAACATCTGCACATACTACAACAACTGTATTGTGTATAAGGAAAAGTAATTACCAGTGAAATCACTTTAGGTGTCCTATGGCAAAGACTAAGTCACCCATTGGCCTTAAGCTCCTCATGTGCTTATACACATGTGTTTGATCCCATCCCTATAAAATCATAGCACTATATTCCACAGGGAGCACAACCTTCCATCCTATTGCCCAGTCCACAATACAATACTTTTCTGATGGCATGTTCCTACTAGAGCTTGATGGGCTGTCCCAACCCACAGCTTCATGTGTATCTTGAATACATCAACAGCGAGACCTGCATTCCATAATTCCAGAATTTGTTCCTCTCAGCCTGGAAGTATTGGGTATTCCAGAGAATGCATTAAGGTAAAAATAAAAAACGTTCTGCCTTAAGAACCACTTTGACAATCCAACATATTGCAGAAAGTAAAATATATATGTGTATAAAGTGAACCTTTCAATAATGAAAAATGTCTTCTGCCAGTTACTACATTATTTACTTGCCAGCAAATATTTTCACTTCACCAAGCATAATAGCAACCCGGGAACAATTAATCCAAAGGTTTAGCTTCAAATTACTGTGAAGCAGAATAGCAGTGGGACTCAATTGGGATACTACTTTTAAGGCCTGTGGGCTTATGGGATGAAAATCCCTTCCCATTGCTGAAAAAGGTTCCCCAGTAACTCTTCAGGGATATTCAGCATGATATATCAAATATGGTTGTCCACAATCAAGGAACAGCACTAGTAAATTTGTAAACATGTGTTTTATGTGGTAGGTTTTTCTTTAAAGTGTGTATAAACTCTAAGCCCTTGTACACACGGTCGGACATTCCGATGGACAATGTCCGATAGGACCGTGTTGTCGGATAATCCGACAGTGTGTGGGCTCCATCGGACTGTTTCCGTCTGAGTATCCAACGGACCAAGTTTTCCAGCTGGGCTATAAAATTTTCCGCCAACATAATCCGATTGGACTTTGTCCGATCATGTGTAGAGAATTCCGATCGGACAAAGTGTCACGCATGCTCAGATCAAATTCCTAGGCCAAAGCTATTGGCTACTAGCCTGAACGTAGTCCCGTCCTAACGAAATAACGTCATCACGTTAAGTATGATCGGATTTTCTGACAACTTTGTCAGACTGTGTGTATGCAACAGTTTCGGACAAAATCCGACGGATTTGGTTGTTGGAATGTCCGACCGTGTGTACAAGGGCTAACAGTAAATGTTCTCTTTTGTTCGCTGGTCTGTCAAGTATACCATTGAAAGAGTTTTATTATATTTGTTTGACAAGTGTAAAAAAAAAGGTAAATCTTGTGAGCCAGTAACTTCCTGTACTATCTGCCCTTGGGTTGTTATCAGTTAACATTGTTCCCTGCTATTGTTGTGGACTACAAACTACATCCCCCTGTAATGGAAAAGACAGAGAGATGTTACACTATATTACCAAAAGTATTGTGATGCCTGCATTTACACGCACATATACTTTAATGGCATCCAAGTCTTAGTCTGTAGGGTTCACTATTGAGTTGGCCCACCCTTTGCAGTTATAGCAGCTTCATCTATTCTCGGAAGGCTGTCCAAAAGGTTTAGAATTATGTCTATGGAAATGTTTAACCATTCTTCCAGAAGCGCATTTGTGAGATCGGCACGGATGTGATCAAGAAGGCCTAGTTTGCAGTCTCCATTCTAATTCATCCCAAAGGTGTTCTGCTGGGTTGATATCAGGACTCTGTGCAGGCTCTTCAAGTTCCTCCACCCTAAACTTTGTCATCCATGTCTTTATGGACCTTGCTTTGTGCACTGGTACAAATCATTTGGTGGAAGGAGGATTATGATGTGGGGTTGTTTTTCAGGAATTTGAATTGGCCCCTTAGTTCCAGTGAAGGAACTCTTGAGGTGTCAGCATAACAATACATTTGGTGCGAGTTTGATGCAAATTTAGCCATACTATCTGTATGACTGAAATCGCATCGCACAGAGATGTCATGTGATCACATCCGATCTCAGACATTGCACCAGCGGAAACCGGCCCTAAAGGAAATTATCAAGAAAATTGTACAATGTATGACCAGCCTCTGTTAGAAGCAGGATAAGATTCCCTCAAGAGATGAGTTTTCATGGATCCCCTAAAGGTGGACAGAGTAGGAGATAGCTAGACAGATTGGAGTAGGGAATTCCAGAGATGGAAGAGGTTCTGGAGAAGTCTTGTAGGCGAGCATGGGAGAAGGTGACGAGGGTGCTAGAGAGCTATGATATAGTGTTTCTTCAAAATGCAGAAGTAGCTGGATAATGAAAAGTGAAAAACTCAAGGCATATCTTTAGCTTGCATTATTTGATGTTATAGTGTTTTAATTTTTTCACTCACTTGAGGCAAGTATTTTCAACTCCCAACTTATTTTTACAATACCATTAAAAAAAAAAAAAAAAAAAGTAGTAACCATTCAAACCTGGTAATTTTAGCTTTGAGATATGTGCATGGTATAATGACTATCTGACTTGGACTTCAGTTTTCATTTGGGTATTGCAGTAGTGCATTAATTAGCCCACCAGATTGTTTTTGTGGGCAGTCTGGTTACCTGGGAAATCTCTTGCTTTACATGTTTGTAAGGCAGGAGATGTATTGTCAAATATGTTCACTGCAGGCTTTTTGTTGATAGTAGTAGACCTGATGTGTAAAAGTGTTGGTGCCAAGAAGTACAACCAAATAGCTGGCTTCAGTGGAGAACCTAGGAAAAGGTATCCTGAGGGTATTTTTGTCTTTAGTACAGCTGTAGTGTGTGTTAGCCAGAATTAACAGTTTACTCATTGCACTTGCTGCTAAAAGATGTGCAAGCAACTGCATGTTGGATGGCCATCTTTTTGGATTGGGCTGCATTGTCTGCAATGCCTATATATATAGATATGGATATATATAGATAGATAGAGAGAAAAGCTGTTGTCACTGACCTATTGAGGTGGAAGAAGATCTGGATTAAAGAACATGCAGTAATTAAGTCAATGGTTATACATACTGTACATATGCACCATGTTTGTTCTGGAGTTCTACAGCTTTCGAAAATGAGAAAGGAAGTTGTTACAACTAACTATTCTGGTAGAAAATTGAATTTTTTTTTCACCAGCACACAATGAAATCATATTTAGGTTTTATTATGTATTATTTATGCATCATAACGCAGGAAGCATTTTCATCACATAGGATGTGACATGAAAACGCTTGTATTTATGAAATACAGAGGTTTTTTTTTTATAATCCACCATTATCTTTTATGCTTTGGGCATTGCCTTTATATTCTGGAACATTTATAGGGTCAATGTCCATTTATGTCCAGCAGAATGTGATTTTTTTTTTTTTTTCCCTTGTCACCAAAATTCCATAGACAGCAATTAAGGCTTTGGAGGCCAGCAAGAGGTTAGCTAGCCTTCCTCAGTGAAAAAAGGAATTGTTTGCCATATACAACACTCCCTTTTTCCTTGTGGTGAATAGAAGATTTGCTTAAAGCTGATGACTTATGCTTTTTTTTTTTTTTTTCTTACAAGCTCCACAGCTCAGCTAGGATTCGGGGAATCAGTCAGAGAGCAGAAGGCAGCTAATTAAGTCCAGCATCCTCTTTCTTCTGCTCAATCCCCTCCTTTAACGTAATAACTGTGGCCCTGAACCTTTTATGTGTCTGATAATATAACTTGGAAAAGAAGTCGCGTGTACACGATTGCAATCACATGTTGCTTTCAAGAAGTGCTTAATCAGAGATTTGGAGAAAGAAAGCTGAACAAGAGCAAGAATTGCAGTTTCTAGTAACTATTGTTTGACTTCCTAAATGCCGAAGCTGGTAAGTGAAGACTTGCTTAGAAGGAAATCCGTTTTTAAGGCAACACTGGCACATGGGTGTACTTTTCATTACTTTTGAAGTACTTTAGCAACTTTAAATGTTGTAAATGCTTTGTTGGCTATTATTGGACTTGTTTTGGGTCAGATTTCTTTGTTTGAGACTAGTTTTACCAGTGTACTGTAAATTTGGCTGATTTATTTCTGTTTTAAGGAAAAATAATTGGTATTGGTAATCCTTTTCCTTTTGTTTTTTTTAACCAGGATTGTAGCCAATATACTAAATATCTTAATTGAACATCATATTGCGGTCCCCTCTTGAGCATCTGCATGCTTTTATTGTGCTGTAGGGAATTGTACAAGAAGAATCGATCCATCGATTTCACAACAAAAAGGGAATTTTAGTGATTGGTCACAATCACAGTAATTGTATTTGGAGCTTCCTGTAAAGAAATAGTTTAAAATATAAAGCTCAATATGGACATTACTGAAAATTATATTTATGGAAAAGTGTTCCCCTTGCATGTAATAATTAACCACCATTCCTTTAATTTAATTTACCAATTTATTCCTTACTTGCTCTTTTTCCAGACGTTAGTGAATAGAGCTGGATGATGTACAAAACACAGTAGAAACCTTGAGTGGAAAAATAACGTATTTAACTTAAAGTGATTTGTGGAATGGTTTTTATGAGTTATGTGACTTTACACAGACTCCTATTCCTGTTTGTTTTCAAAAGCAAGTACATTGTTTTGTTGAGTTGGATGTTGATAGTGCCATCTCTTAAAGTACTGGGTTTAAAAACGGTCTTTGGAATATGAGACAAAAATAGTTGGCAATTAGTGTGCTGATTCTGTTGGTACTCTCCTCTTAAGTGACTGTATAGTTCTTTCTTTTATTTTTTAGCCAAGTATACATATTTCCTAGGAATCTCTTGGTTAATAAATCACTGAGAAATGTTTTTGTGGCATCAGCCATATTCTTAAGATGGTTAAGGATTTAAAGATACCGTATCTGTTGCACGAAAATAGGTCATGCAAAGTCATCTATTATTGCATCAGTATTATCATGTGATGTTTATTGTTCCTAGCTACATACTTGACAATTAATTTGTTTATCAAGAGTGGTTTTCATTTTATGCCATATTACCACACCTCTCAGAATTGACAGTCCAACCAGCCTTCCAAGGCTAATTCCTAGGTTATTCTTGAAATATTTGTTTTTGGTAAAATGTGTAAGGAGTAGAACCCATATCAGGTTTTTAAAGTGGTTGTAAACCTCAGACATGAAATATGAACAAAGGATATACTTCTATAGTGTGTGCTTGTCTCAATTAGGAGCATTATGTATCATTTTTGTCTGCTGTTTTGTTCCATTGCTATCAGCATGAATCCGTTTTCCTGACATCAAGAGAAAAAAGGTGACAGGTGAGGGACCTCCAGCTGATGGACAGTCTTGGCTCTGTTCAGGTGTGCTGTGTGAGCCTTCCAATCAGATCTCAGAGCTTTCCTTACTGAGCTATGCAGTGTGTGATTTCAGCTCTCCACCCTGTTTTCTGACAGCTTGGACAAGCTTTAACTGCTTGCTACCCACCCACTGTCAAATGACAGTGATACGGTGTGGCACCCGTTTTGGGATGATGGTGTCCCAGAATGGCTGCTCTCGCATGCCCACGTCGTGTTACCAGGACACTGAGCATCCCCGATCTCTGTAAAGAGGTGCGTCCGCGGCTCTTTAACCATGTGATCGGCTGTGTCCACAGCCGGTCACATGTAAACATGGAGATGCCAGTAATCGGCTCTCCTTGCCTCACACTGACAGAGTGTGTGGTGAAGAAAGCCGATCAGTGGCATCTCCACGCAGGGTGACATCTAGGATTGTAATCAGGGCACTGATCATCAGTGCCATGATTACAATATAGCAATACAGTGTCACCAATCGGTACCCACCAATGCCAGCAATCAGTGCCCACCCATGGCACCAGTCAGTGCCCATAAGCAATGCCAGTTAGTGCTAGCAATCAGTGCCGCCCATCAATGCCCATCACTGCTATCGATCAATGCCCATCAGTACAGCCCACAAGTGCCGCTTATCAGTGCCCAGCAGTGTCGCATATTAGTGCCATCTATCAGTGCTCATGAGTGCCACATATCCGTGCCCATAAGTGCGGCGTATCCGTGCAACCTCATCAATGCCCACCAGTTCAGCCTATCAGTGCCGCCTCATCAGCGTACATCAGTGGAGGCAAAAAATTTGTTACAAAATTTACTGACAGCAGTGATTAACCACTACAATACCGGGCACTTTCGCCCCCTTCCTTCCCAGCCCAATTTTCAGCTTTCATCGCTCTAGCGCTTTCAGTGACAATTGCGCGGTCATGCTACACTGTACCCAAATGAAATTTTTATCATTTTGTTCGCACAAATAGAGCTTTATTTTGGTGGTATTTATTCACGACTCCGTTTTTTATTTTTTGCGATATAAGCGCAAAAAAGCGGAAATTTGGAAAAAAAACAATATTTTCTTTTTTCTATTTTAAAAGAAATCCAATAAAATCAAATTTTGTCATAAATTTAAGCCAAAATGTATTCTGCTACATGTTTTTGGTAAAAAAAATTCCGTTAAGTGTATAATAATTGGTTTGTGTGATCACGGACATATGTACGCAAATGATCATGTACGTATGTGTGCAGGTGATCACGTACATATGTGTGCACATAATCATTGGGACAAGTGATTTTAGTGGGACATATGTGGGGGACATGTTTTTATTATTAGGGACATGTGTTTTTATGTTTTGGGGACATGTGTATTATGGGGACATATGTGGGGACTGTGTTTACACTGTGTGGTGTGTTGTGTGTTTACACTAGACTGAAGATCAGTGAGTAAAAAGCTGTAAAAAACAGCTCATACTCACTGATCATCAGCCGGCTGCAGCAATCTGCTCTCCTCTCCTCAGCGATGACTTCTGTGTGAGGAGAGGAGGAGCCGATTGCCTAGCAACCGGCTGTTTGTTTACATCACATGACGGCCGTGATTGGACACGGCCGTCATGTGATCAGGAGGGCCAATCACAGAGCCCTCCTGCCGATCTGAGATGCGCCGTGTCCCGGTGACACGGGCGCATCGGGATCGCGCCGCTGCGCGGGCACGCGCGATCCCGCTCCTCCTGATGGACGTTCCTGAACGTCCTATCAGGAGTAGACGGCTCCCACCCGGCCGTATATGTGCATTGGCCGGGTGGGAAGTGGTTAAGTACCACCATAAAAAAGCTTTATGTGTGTGAAGAAAATCATAAATAATTTGGGTACAGTGTAGCACGACCATGTAATTGTCATTCAAAGTGCAACATCGCTGAAAGCTGAAAAATGACTTGGGCAGGAGGTGGGTGTAAGTGCCTGGTAGGCAAGTGGTTAAAGGGGAAGTACAGCCAAAGCTCATTTGGATGTACTTCTCCTATGGATCACAGGAGTTCAGTTTTTTCTGCACTCCTGTGACCCATTTTCAACAAACAGCGGTCCGAAGCTCACTGTCAGCTGACATCCAAGAGGCTTGGGAGAGTTCGTGGCCATATGGTCGGGATCTGCCCACATGCCTGGACTGGCACCTGGCTCAGCCTCACAGCGCGTCACTGAGAGGCTGAGTTTGGCCGCTCCCAGCCCTTCCACAGCCCAGCACTCCAGTGAGCATATGTGGGGGGGGTGGCAGAGCAGAGAGTCGGTGACTGAAAGTCACCGGCTCTCTGCTCACGGAGCTCTGAGAACTGAGCGAACAGTGGTGTTTGGTCGCTCGGCACTCAGTATTGGAGCTGACAGAGGACCGCTGCTAATACATTAATCTTTTTTTTTTTTTTTTTTTCAACCAGAGGGTAGAATAAAAAAAAACCTGATACCCCCATCCATGCATTCCGGCATCACTGATCATTTGATAAAAACCACACAGGCAGGTTGTACAGAAGTCTATCGGTTTGGGGGCAGGGAGATTCCTCCATCCACCTCTTTTGTGTGAATGGAGGAAGCTGTGAATGAAAAAAAAATATATAAAGATGATCGCTTGTCGCCAGACTTATGAAAAAAAAATCATCGCTTGTCACCGGACTCTCTCTCTTTGTTCTGGTGATCGTTGTAACTCATTTTGAGATTAAAGTTAGGTTTAAACGGGTTGGAACACAGACATCGCATGTGATTAAGGTCAGAGAAGCTGCACTAATATCATAAAAAAAACAAATATAATCAAATTTTGTAGGGGGATCGCTCTTCCGAGCATGTGAATTGCTCTTCAGAGGCACTAATATAAATAAATGAATGTGAATAATTGTGAAGAACATACAAATGAGTAAGATGACAGACTCTCATTCAGAGAAGGGGCAGCAGAGGAGCACTGGCAAGCTGTCACATGACTGGGGTCCTCTTCTTGTCTCATCTTCTGTGGTGGTGGATGTAGTGATGTGAGCATCACTACCTAGCCTTGCAGGAAGTGGGTTACATGACACTGGTCATCACTCAACCTGGAAGAGAAGTGGTGCTGGACCTCAGAGAAGGCTTACTCTGAACATCATCTGTGACTGGGTTGCCCTATCTGGAGTCCAACCTTCCAAGTCCTTATCAGCTGTTCGCGTTCAAGGGATCTTTTGGAGACCGCCATTCTGAACCACTTGGATGAGAAAGACCCAGGCTGGGTTGTTAGCTGCAAGCACAATGAGCTTTCCTTTTGGTAAGCCTTTAATCTATGCGATGAAAGGTTTTGTTGGTGTTTTAATTGCACATGAAGAAAACTTTGATAAGTAAATTGGCCATCTAAAGAGTGACCCTTTAGTCCTTTGGCGCTTCATTGCGTTAATTGTCAGAGACTTTTTATCTCATTAAGATTTTCTGTTATAGTAGTCACATATGTCATTTTCTATATTTGTCCTTCATGATTGATTCAATTATCACTTACATTTGAATAGCGGTTTAATGCTTCTAATAGCGATTCGCTTGTATATACTATTTGCGTTTCACTGTGTTCTTCACAATTATTCACATTCATTTGTTTATATTTGTGCTTCTGAAGAGCGATCCACTGACAAAATTGCATTATATTTGTTTATTCATGATATTATCGCAGCTTCTCTGACCTCAATTACTTTTTTGTATGCATCTTACACGTAAGTTACTGCTACTCTTAATGTTATTAAATAATAGGTTTTATTTAGCGCACTTTGCTCCTTTTTATATCGCATGTGATTCATACCGCATTGCTGTGTAAATCACATGCGATGTCTGTGCGATGCAAATTCATCCTTACAAACTGTATGGCTGAAATCGCATTGCATTCACACAAAAATGGCGCAGGACCCTTTTTTTCCACACTGGAATCTGATTGCATGGGTGGTCACACTAATGTGATCCAATTCCTGTACCATTTGACAGTTCTCACTGCGATCTGCGAACCGATCTGGGGGTGTCTAACTTGCTATTGACACCAGCAGCAGTTCTCAGAGGGCCATGTGTACTGCCTACGTGTGACATGTGATGCGGGAACCCGCACTGGAATCGAGCTGGTTCCCCCATCGCATACAGTGCAAAAAGTGTTCACACCCCTTGAAATTTTCCACATTTTGTCATATTACAACCAAAAACGTAAATGTATTTTATGTGAGGGACCAGCACAAAGTGGCACATGATTGTGAAGTGGAAGGAAAATGATAAATGGTTTTCAAAATGTTTTACAATTAAATATCTGAAAGTGTGGTGTGCATTTGTATTCAGCCCCTTTACTCTGATACCCCTAACTAAAATCTAGTGGAACCAATTGCCTTCAGAAGTCACCTAATTGGTAAATACAGTCCACCTGTGTGTAATTTAATCTCAATATAAATACAGCTGTTCTGTGAAGCCCTCAGACCCTTGTCAGAGAACCTTTAGTGAACAAACAGCATCATGAAGGCCAAGGAACACACCATACAGGTCAGGGATAAAGTTGTGGAGAAGTTTAAAGCAGCATTAGGTTATAAAAAAAACAAGCAAAAAAAAAAAAAAAAAATCCCAAGCTTTGAACATCTCACAAGGCACTGTTTTTAATCCATCATCCAAAAATGGAAAGAGCATGGCACAACTGCAAACCTACCAAGACATGGCCATCGACCTTAACTGACAGGTCAGGCAAGGAGAGCATTAGACAGAGACGCAGCCAAGAGGCCCATGATAACTGTAGAGATCCACAGCTCAGGTGGGAGAGTCTATCCACAGGACAACTATTAGTCGTGCACTCCACAAATATGGCCTTTATGGAAGAGTGGCAAGAAGAAAGCTATTGTTGAAAGAAAGCCATAAGAAGTCCCATTTGCAGTTTGTGAGAAACTAAGTGTGGGACACAGCAAACATGTGGAAGAAGGTGCTCTGGTCAGATGAGGTCTAAAAGCAAAATGCTGTTTGTGGCAGAAAACTAACACTGCACATCACCCTGAACACACCATCCCCACCGTGAAACATGGTGGTGACAGCATCATGGTTTGGGCCTGCTTTTCTTCAGCAGGGACAGGGAAGATGGTTAAAATTGAGGGGAAGATGGCTCCCTAGCAAAATTGACGTCCTTTTTTCCTCACAAATAGAGCTTTCTTTTGGTGGTATTTGATCACCTCCTGTAGTTTTTATTTTTTGCGCTATAAACAAAAAAAGCGTCAAAAAATGCATTATTTTTTACTTTTTGCTATAATAAATATCCCCCAAAAATATACCGATACGTATTCTTCTACATATTTTTGGTTAAAAAAAAATCACAATAAGCGTATATTGATTGGTTTGCGTCTACAAAATAGAGTATAGTTTTATGGCATTTTTTTTTTTTTTACTATTAAGGGTGGTGATCAGCAATTTTTATCATGACTGCGACATTATTGTGGACACATTGGACAATTTTCACACATTTTTGGGACCAATGGCATTAATACTGCGATGAATGCTATAAAATTGCATTGATTACTGTAAAAATGGCACTGGCAGTGAAGGGGTTAACCACTAGGGGGCGGGGAGGTTAAGTGTGTCCTAGGGGAGTGTTTCTAACTGTCTGGGGGATGGGCTGTGTGTGACATGACACTGATCGCTGCTCCCGGTGACAGGGAGCAGATGATCAGTGTCCTGTCATTGGGTTTACATCGGCATCTCCCCGTTCTTCAGCTCTGTAACACGATCATGGGTATCACCGCGGCGATCGAGTCCGTGGGTCCCGCGGGACACGGTCACGGAGCTCGCAGCATGTGCATGCACGGCAGGAAATTCAAGTAACATACGGGTATGTTACTTTGCCCAGCCGTGCCATTCTGCCGACGTATATTTGCTGACAGCGGGTCAGCAAGTGGTTAAAGTCCAGACCTAAATCCAATTGAGAATCTGTGGCAAGACTTGAAAGTTGCTGTTCATAGACACTCTCCATCCAATCTGACAGAGCTTGAGCTATTTTGCAAAGAAGAATGGGCAAAAATGTCACTCTCTAGATGTGCAAAGCTGGTAGAGACATCCCCAAAAAGACTTACAGGTGTAATTGCAGCAAAAGTGCGTTCTACAAAGTATCGAATCAGGGAGGCTGAATACAAATGCATGCCACTTTTTCCACTTCACAATTATGTGCCACTTTGTGTTGGTCACACAAAATCCCAAAAAAATAAATTCATGTTTTTGGTTGTAACCTGACAAAAATGTCAGAGGTATGAAGTAGCATTCAAAAAAAGTCTTCAGTAATTTCATAGATATTTGTGTCTTTATTGGTTATAGCTGGAGAGAAAATGTTCTCACGAATGTTGTGTCGTTTGCTTGCCAAAGGGCCTTTATTCAAGGGACTGGCAACAGCTCTAGAAAAGTACTCCAAAAATGTTCTTTGACTGATAAACAACAGGAAGTCATGGCTTAATTTAAAGCTGTATACTGTGGATACAGCCTATATTGTTTGCGTATTGTTTTTCCTTTGGTCTGTAGACTCAAATGTTTTATATGACACTGGAAAGAAAAAGAAAACGAACTGTAAATGTGTGCTACCTTTTTCATTTATTTCTATAATATAATCATAGCTTGTTGACAATAGCCCTATACCGATTATTTCAAATTTTTTTTTCTGTTAAAGCAGTACTCACCCTCTTCCCATGTTTTTTTTTCCCCACTTACCTGACATGCTCTAGTGAGCTTCATGCACATACCTGCACAGTGAATCTAGCATTGTCCAACTGTGATCTGCTATTCGAGTGACACGCAGTCTGTGCCCGCCATCTTGGTCCTCTTTAACAGGCTGCCTCTTCAGAGTGCAGACAGTCAGTTTTAATGACATGACGGCCCCACCCCCTAGCTGCTCTGTGTGCTGATCCTACAGCTTCCTGGAAGATTTGATGTATATATCCCAGGAGTCTGCAGGTATGGGTACATGACATTCTGGCCTAGGCCAGAATGGTGGTGAGGGTGGGGCTAAATATAAAAAAAAGGCAAAAAACAACAACTTTAAAAACAGTAGCAAATCTGCTTGGGGTGGGAGTGTTAAAGCAGAACTAATTTGCTTTTGGAAGTCTAGTTTCATTTAAGCAGTAGCTGCCATATGTAGCACATCTCACGACAACATAACATAAGATGGGTAGCAAAAAGAACATGAGCGGTTGGTGGCAGATTGAACTCCAGTGGTGGATCACTGGATTTCACTCATGGAGGAAGTTCTGTGGAGGGCAACACGACAACAGCGTTGTTATTCAAAAATGCTGTTGGAGGCTTTCTTTTATACATAAACAAAAGAAAACCGGGAAATGGTAGATGGATTGGGAAGAAGTGATGGAAGGAAGGTTTAAGTATGCTCAGAGAAAAGCTTTATATGCAATAGAAAAAAAAATGAGGAAAACACCCTGGCTCTGCTGCTGGATCACAAGACTTGCTGATCAAAATGACAAATCTTTGCTTGTAAAAGAGTTCATGAGACCATGTGAACTATATACAGTTCCTTGAAAGTATTCATACCCCTTAAAATTTTCCACATTTTGTCATGTTACAACCAAAAACGTAAATTTATTTTATGTGATAGGCCAACCAACACAAAGTGGCACATAATTGTGAAGTGGAAGGAAAATGATAAATGGTTTAAATTTTTTTTTTATAAATACATATCTGAAAAGTGTGGTGTGCATTTGTATTCAGCCCCCTTTACTCTGATACCCCTAACTAAAATCTAGTGGAATCGACTGCCTTCATAAGTCACCTAATTAGTAAATAGTGTGTGTAATTTAATCTCTGTATAAATACAATGCAGAGATTAAAGCCCTCAGAGTTTTGTTAGAAAACCTGAGTGAACAAATCTCATCATGAAGGCCAAAGAACACACCAGACATGTCAGGGATAAAGTTGGGTTAAAGTTTAAAGCAGGATTAGGTTATAAAAAGAATATCCCAAATTTTTAACATCTCACAGGGCATTGCTTAATCTATCATATGGAAATGGAAAGAGTGTGACACAATGGCAAACCTATCAAGACATGGCCGTCCACCTAAACTTTCAGGCCGGGCAGGGAGAGCATTAATCAGAGAAGCAGCCAAGAGACCCATGCTAACTCTGGAGGAGTTATACAGATACGCAGCTCAGGTATGAGAATCTGTCCACGGGACAACTATTAGTTATGCACTCCAAATCTGGCCTTTTATGGAATAGTGGCAAGAAGAAAGCCATTGTTCAAAGAAAGCCATAAGGAGACTTGTTTGCAGTTTATGAAGAGCCATGTGGGGGACACAGCAAACGTGGAAGAAGGTGTTCTGGTCAGATGAAACCAACATTTAACTTTTTGGACTAAAAGCTGGTGACAGCATCATGTTGTGAGGATGCTTTTTTCATTAGGGACAGGGAAGCTGGTCAGAGTTGATGGGAAGATGGATGAAGCCAAATACAAGGTAATCCTAAAATCTTAGAAGAAAACCTTAGAGTCGGCAAAAGACTTGGGACTGGGGCAGAGGTTCTTTGTGCTGGTCTATCACATAAAATCCCAATAAAATACATTTATATTTTTAGTTGTAACATAACAAATTGTGAAAAATTTCAAGAGGTATGAATACTTTCAAGGCACTGTAGCTGGTTCACTGTGGCATTAAATGGCAAATGAGAATATTGCATAGCATGGAAAGTTAGAGAACCCTTTTTTACCACTTTCCTGAACAGCGGTGTAGATGTAACCAGAGGGCTTACCTTTTTTTATATAAGCTAATGTTAATACCCACAGATTTAGGTTTTATTTGCATATATAGACATTGAAAACATTTCTCCCCTTTTTCCTGTTCTTCCCACTAACAAAAAAAGGAGGCAGAGCGAAACCTGGCTGTGTTTCTGGTTATGAGAGCATTGCAGATGTGCGAAGGATACACTTGTTCCAAGAGAAGCAGAGAGGTTCCACCCTAGGAATCATGCCAACCTTCCCATAGATTTTAGTGTAGTCTACTGGCAGCCAAATGTCCCTCTCTCTCTTTAAATGTATAATTTTGTGTATTGGATTTGTTGCTTTGTTTTGGTTAAAAACTAAAGAGCCAGCTGTCTACAATCTGATGTAATGTTACCTTGGAAACTGAAAATGAAACACTTAGGCACCACAGTTTCAATTACAACCTCAAGTTTAGCCAATAATTTTAAAAGATGTATTGTCATTTGTACTCGTCAGGGTAAATGTTTGTCCTGTTAAAAATATAGATGTCCCTTTTTTTTTTTATATGATCTTAAAGTGACATTAAAATCTAAAGTAAAAAAATAAAGCATTTTCTGGGTGCACAAAAACAGTTTCCCTCCATTTCTGGCAGCCCCTGTTGGGGCTATAGGCTCCTCCCTCTTTCAGGTGCCTCCTGTAGTAAGCTACGTGCACAATTCTGTTGGGTCCACTTGCTGGATAATAACAAATGCTTTAGAACTTACCGTTATCAGCAATAATGGTCTAGCTGAGCCCAGCAATGTTGCACTCGGCTGATCGGGACTCTCCCTCTTCATTGGCTGAGACATACAGCGAGTACCATTGGCTCCCGTTGCTGCTAATCAAAGTCAGTGAGCCAATGAGTAGAGAAGGGGCGGGGCTGAACTGCGGCTCTGTGTCTGAATGGACACACAGAGCTGCGGCTCGGGTGCCTTCATTGCAAGCTGCTTGTTGTGGGGGCACTCGGCAGAAGGAAGGGGCCAGGAGCGCCGACGAGGGACCCAAGAAGAGGAGGATTGGTCTGCTTTATGCAAAACCAACTGCACAGAGCAGGTACGTATAACCAGTTAATTTTTTTTTTTAAATAACAGACTTTTTAATATCGCTTCAACGCCTTTTAAAAGCCTGACAGATTTTCTAACCTTTCTCCCTTTTGTCCAAAACTAGGAAAAAAGAGGATTATTGGAGTTATTTTGATTCTATCAGCCTATTACTGCTAGATATAAAGCATAAGCATTCATGAGTGATCACATGACCCAATTCAAGAAGCTGTTAAAAGAAATCATATGTTAAACCTTATTTAAGCCACATTCACACCTGATTTTGTCAACACCATTTCCCATATCCCCTGTATATTGCGTTCGCTTAGATCATCTAAGAGTTTTTTAATTATCAACACTCCCTGCGGACACCACCAGCTTGTGGAAGGGAGTTCCAAATCCTTATTGCTTTGACAGTAAAGAATGCAGTTCCCAAGGTTAAACTGCTTCTTGTACAACTTCAATGAGTGGCCACGTGTCCTCTTAAGCAACCTGAAAATTAATAGTTTCCTCCGTATGCTAGAATCACCATTAGGATAGTTGTATCTCACGAACATATCCCCTCTTAAAGTCTCTTCCCCAGGAAGAATAAGTTTAATGCTTGTCATCATGCCTCGTAAGAAAGGTCACCCAGCTCCCTTATTTGTTTTTTTGTCCTTCTCTGGGCTCTTTCCACTCCACTGGTGACCAGAGCTGGATGCCATACCCAAGATGTGGCAATACCAGAGTTTTGTAAAGTGGGAGAAGTAGTCTTCTCTCTTGCGTAAATATCCTTTTTAATGCATGCTAGTAGTCTGCTAACTTTGCTTGCTGCAGCTTGGGATTGTATACTATTGCTGAGCCTGTGATGTACTAGACCCCCAGATCTTTTCCATTCTGGATTCCCCCAAAGCCCCCCCCCCCCCCCCCAAGCGAGTAACGTGAATTCATATTTTTAGACCCTGAGTGAATTACTGTACATTTTTCAACATTGAACCTCATTTGCCATGTAGTTGCCCATCCCTTTGTTATTGAGTTCTTCTTGTAAACTGTCTATATCCTCCTGTGAAATGTATGGCCTGCTTGGCTTTGTATTATCAGCAAACAATGAAATCTGAACTATTTTATACCAACCTCTATATCCTTTATGAATAAATTAAACAGAATTGGTCCTAGGACAGAGCCTTAGGGTACACACTGAGTACACACTGTTTATCACCAGCCTTTGGATGTTGTGCCCCTATAATCAGTTTTATATCCAGGTACATACATGATTATCCTTGCCAACAGACCTCAGTTTGTAAATTTAAGCATTTATGGGGAACTGTAAATGTTTTGGCAAAATCCATATACACTACGTCAACACAGCACAGTGTTGTAGTGGTTAGCACTCTCACCTAGCAGTAACAAGGGTTGCTGGTTCAAATCCCAGCCACGACACCACCTGCCTGGAGTTTGCATGTTCTCCCTGTGCCTGTGTGGGTTTCCTCTGGGTACTCCGGTTTCCTTCCACAATCCAAAGACATGCAGGTAGGTTAATTGGCTTCTGTCCAAAATTGACCCTAGTATATGAATGGGGACCTTGGATTATGGGCTCCCTGAGGGTAGGGACTGATGTGAGTGTGCAATGTACAGGGATAGGGACAATTGTAGACACTCACTCAGGTTGAACTGGATGGACTGGTGTCTTTATTCAACCTTACTAACTATGTAACAGTCCCTTTTTATCTAGGTAACAGCTCAGTTCCTCATAGAATGTTTGGTCTGGCAAGAACAGTCTTTCATAAATCCATGCTGATTACTATTACTAGTACTGTTTTCATAAGCAAAATATTGGATATAGTCCTTTTTCATCCCTTCCTATAGTTTTCATACTATGATGTTAGACTGGCTTCCCTGTATTTTCCAGGTATATAGCTTGGGCTTTTTTTTTTTTATTATTTGTACCATGTTGGCTTTTTGCCAATCAGCTGGTACCATTACAGTCACTAAGCTTTCCTTATAAATTTGCTATAAAGGTCTGAGGACTCTTGGGTGTAAGCCATCTAGTCCTGGTGATTTATTTACATTAGGTTTTTCAAGTCTTTTGGACACTGTTTTCTGTTAGCCACGAGGGTACATTCTGTGTTGTGTTATTAAAAATACAGTCATGATTATTTCATTCATTATTTTCCTTTGTAAAAACTGAGTGCATTTGGTACAGTTGACTTCTCCTTTGTAACAAACTTCCCTTGATCATCCTTTATGGGGCCAATATGCTTTGAAAAACGTGGTTCAGTTTCTCGCATATGGATATCGCATGGCGCAAAAGCACCATGTGATTTCCATGCAGCAGTGATTAAGAAAATCCAAGTACATGGTGTGCCCACACACCTGCAGGGCACAGAGCCACATACATGTGAACTGGCGCTAAGAAAGAAGTTCCTCTCACTTTTGCTTTATCTATGGGACAGGAAGTGAAGAGAAATGAAACCAAGACAAAAAAACTGGCAGAGGTTTTAATCATTCTTTATACAAAGCTAAAAAAAAAAGTTTGAGTAAACAATTTAAATAAACAATATCTCTTTTGCTAGGTGAGCTAGACCCTGATGTGGTTGCTAATAGTTCCTGCAAATCTATATGAATATAAGTAATATAGGAGAGGCAGGAAATGTGTGTCATTGTTTTTGTAAGCCAAGCAAGTGCTTTTGGTCTCAATGGGGACTTGACACACTGACATACTAATTTTACTCAATCTGTTTTTTATTACCAACCCATATGCAATATACAGTGAAAATTTATAGATCATGTCTGAAAATTGTAGCCAGCAATTCAGAATCTCCTTACAGATCAGCAGCTGAATACAGTGATAATCTAAAATAAAAAATTTATAAAATTCAAATGTGTTGCATATTTTGACTAGATTTCCATATGAATTTAGCAAATGTCATACTGTATTAGTGCTGTTTGTGATTTACTATTTTATTCTTCCCAAGAAAGACATAGAAAACTTCAATATCATAAGAGTAATAAATCTATATTATATAACTATTGAGGTTCACAGTTACTTTCCTAATGCCTCATTCTGACTGGGCATATATAGATGTATGCCCATGGAAGGGTGAGTTCACCCACACAGGGATGTCCAGGTGTTGCATGCATTCCCGCGCAGCCAGTCTCATTGCTGTCACATTGAGACACAGTGGCTGCACGGACATAGCTGCTCAGGCCATGACTAAGCTCCGGAGAGCAGAGTGAAACATGTTGGGGTCATGCATGACCTGGTTGGAATCCAGGCTGGGGTTGCCACTCCATTCATTATAGCAGGACACCATAGATGTGTGACTTCCACGGGTCACCAGTTCCTTCCTTGAATCTCAGGAAGGATGTGCTGAAGAGAGTCCAGAGATGGACAACAAAATTAGTAAGAGAACTGGAGGACTTCAATTACGAGGAACGACTACAAGACCTAAGGCTGGGTTCACACCATGTGCATCTTTGGCTCTGTTTCAGGGCACTGACACGCACACAGCTGCACAGGCTGAACTGGATGGACTATTGTCTTTATTCAACCTTACTATGAAGGTAGAATGTTGATTAGAGAATTTTCTAATTATATATACAGATGTTGATTGGAGTAATCTATTAAACCTCTTATGAACCATGTAATGCATATATATGGTGGCAAGCAAAGTGGCCTCTAACATCCAGCTGCAGCACATTTTTAAGCCTGGCACACACTAATTGTTTTTTTTTCGTTCAACCAAGCAGCTCAGGTCGGCGACACTATACTAGCTATGCAAAGTTATTTTGCGATCTTCCCCACTGAGCAGTTGTGTTCTGACAGGGGGACGCCCCCCCTCCCCCCACCAGAACAATGCTCATCCGACAGAAGCCAGGCAAATGGCCGACTTCTGTCGGAACAGACCAACATACACAAGGGCCAAATGTTGACCTTTTTTTTTTTTTTTTTTTTAAATGGCCAATATCTCTTGGTGCTTTAGTGCATTAACATGGTTCTATATACACTTCTGATATGTTGATGCTGGCATCATGAGTGATGAGGAGAAAACTGGATAGGGCTGAGATTTGGCGAACCCAGCCAATATTTTGCTAAACCCTATTAAATAGTCTATGGGAGCCAATTGTTGTGGGTTTTTTTTAAATTTTTTTTTTAAATGGGCATAAATAGAACGGCACTACCATTGGATGTACCAATGCAAAAAAAGTTTAAAAAAAATCATGTTCAGCCTTCTAATGCAGCTTAAGGGGCAACACTAAAATATACAAATACTTTAAATAACATACAGTACTTGTGAAGTTGCGCAGCAGTACAACATACTCTTTTAAGAGTGACCTTTTTTTTTTATTATTTAGAAACGGTTGAGTATTGTCCGTCATACTTTTTTTATTTATACTAATATACAATTTTTTCAGGACAAGCTTTTGTGGTATGTCCCCTTCTTCAAGGTTCAGGCAGTACTAATTCACAAAAGTTTCAGCAGAATGTTGTGTGTGTTTTTGTTTTTTACTTCTTTTTTCCTCATTTACCTTCCCTCACTGATTGTCTTTTTTTCACACCACAAAAATGTACTACAGATTAGTTTCAGATGTGTTTCTGCATGGACATGCATTCCAGTGCATATTTGATGCTTTTCCTGGACCCCACTGTACTGGGGTCCAGTGTGTTTTTAATGCGTTCTGGTGCATTCCAGTGCTTTTTTGATGCATTTTACAGCATTGTAACAGGAGTCACTTTGGGTGGGTGATTTGTGGAACTCAGCTTACCTTGGAGAGCTTTGGAGACTTTGTGTCCAGCTCCCCTGGCCCCTCTTATGTGTAAATCACCTTGCATCCATTAGGGGCACAGGGTGACTGAGAACCCCACTATGATCTATGTTATTTAGACACACTGTAAAGCCACACTGGAATGTTGTATATATGTATATATTGTGTGTTGTCTCATGCTGCTGTGGACTCTTTGCTGCACACCTGCGACGGTTCTGGAGGCCCAGGGTGAGAAGGAGAGGGTCACTTTCCAGCAGCAGATGGCACTCCAGAATGATGCCACCAACCCAGCAGGGGAGCTGGCATCAAGGCCAGACATCACTGAGCTCTGCCCTCAACTAACAGAAGAGGGAGTTCCTGTTAAAGTGGATGGGACTTCGGTCTCCACTGACACAACCCCAGAAAATGGTGCGGCACTGAGACAGGAGGATGTCAGCCATGCTTTGCAAGCACGGGGGATTTTCATCTACCAAAAGTGGATTAGACTTCAGTTTCCACTTGTATATCCCAGGGATGCTGGGCAGTCAGCCCAGATCCCCAACAGCATGATGGAGTGATCCCAGTCACCCTGTCTTCTCTCCAGCGGCTGAAAGGACTCCAGGAAGAAGGGCCAGTCCACGCCTCTCCCCAGCGGCTGGCATGTTCTGAGAGAGGCAGAGGTTGGCTGGGTGAGTAATGCTCTGTTATAATAATATAATCTGTTGGACAATATATATATATGGGGTACTGTGTGGTCACCGGCATTGGGGGACTGGAACTACTAACTTCGGAGTCAACTTGTCTGGGGTCTACTCCGGCGTTAGTCTCCTGCTAAAAGGGGAGGTGTGTGACAGGAGTCACTTTGGGTGGGTGGTTTGTGGAACTCAGCTTACCTTGGAGACTCCGTGTCCAGCTCCCCTGGCCCCTCTTATGTGTAAAACACCCTGCATCCATTAGGGGCACAGGGTGACTGAGAACCCCACTATGATCTGTGCTATTTAGACACACTGTACAGCCACACTGGCATGTTGTATATATGTCTATATTGTGTGTTGTCTCATGCTGTTGTGGACTCTTTTCTGTGATCGTTTGGGGTGGGGTTGTATTTCAATGTTCTATCTGCCTTGGATATTATGAGATATGTATGTAGATTAGATCTGAGATTAGTGGGGGTGAATTCCTCCAACAGCTCTCCCTGCTGATGAGACTGTTTACTGATGAGAAATTTGAATACACCTGACCTGTGTGTCTATTGTGATTGGACCGTTTACCCCGCCCTGAATCCAAGGGTGGGGGGGGGGGAGTGTCTCGGAGTTGTATATCTGTGGTAACGTGCTGAAATAAAGGAGTTTTGATGATGTTGTTCACCCTACACTGTGTTACGCTGGTGACTGGGTGAGCTAAAGGGTCTTGGATAGTGCTGGTTCTGGACAAAGGAAGCATTTATGGCGGACATAGTCCGGTTGATACAAGGGTTTGTCACAGATGCATTTTACTGCATTCCAGTACAGTCCAGTGCAGGAAAAATGTTCTACTTGGGGTACTGGAACTGACTACATTAGTGTGAACTATGCCATTGGAAAACACATAACTTACTTTCCATGCTTTTTTGATGCAGAAAAAAACACAATGGACTGCATGGGGTGTGACCTTGGACCTTGAAGAAGGGGACATACCCTGAAAGCTTGTCATGAAAAATCGTATGTTAGCGCAAATAATAAAAAAAAGTATTGTGAAAATTACTCAATTGTTTCTGACGCATGTGCACTAATACGTCTACAATTGCCTTAAGCAATTTGGAAGATTTTTTTTTTTTACAAACACTAGAGACTTGTACCTTGTAATTGTTCAAGGGGGGGTTACTTCCAAGTTCCAATAAGTTCCCTCGCAGAACCCCACATCCCTTTTGAGGGACAAGATGCGGGGATGAGGCCCTTGTCTCCCCATCAACATGGGGTCAAGGTGCCTTGAAAGAGGCGAGAAGGCTTTACCACCCCCTTGCAAAGTACCCTCCCAATGCTAGGGACATGGGACCAGATATACTTTGTTTGGTCAGCCATCTCTAGGAGGACCCTACCCTATTTCACTTTTTAAAATAGTGTGATGGCACTTTAAATAGGTAAAACATTTTATGGGACAAGGAATTTTTCATCCAATGATGAAGGTCGAATCCTGCAATCTTTACATTTTATAGTCGAAAATGGACATAAACGTAAAGATTCATTCGTACCACTGCTCCTGTAGCAAAACCAACAGAAACCTCATAACTAACTTAGTGCATGTCTATTGGAAATAAGATTCCACTACTGAAATATTTACTGTAATGTAAAATGACTATTGTTAAATTTTAAGGCCCTTTTAAAGCTGTGGTGCTTTAAAACAGGGGTAAAGATAACTGGGCTTATACTGTGCATTATTGGTGAAACAAAAAGGCGTGCATTTTCAGAACTTTATAAAAAGGTCATAGACATTATTCTTCTGTTGCTCAGACGTGATTGAAGGGGGTGTACACTACATGTAAAAGAAATGTCCTAGTATTGACTAGTATTTTTCATGTATTTCTTTTCTTTTGCAATTTCACCAGATACTGCAACAATTGTGTTTTATTTCAGCAATGATTTTACTTACAGATGTGATTTTTTTGCTGATACCTATATCAATTAAAGAGTAATAGAACACTTTTTAATAAATAGAAAATTTTGTTCTGATACAGTGTTTTAATTGATTTGTGACACAACAACATGATTACTGTGATATGCCTTTAAAACACATTTTAACTCTAGCGGAGAAGCAGAAGTATCCTATTGTATATAAATTGGCCTTGGTACAAGATCTTTGTTCCATGTTGCTCCATCTGCTGTCACTGCTGCTGGAGGAAAGATGCATTTTTTTGTTATTGTTTTATTATATTTTGCTCTTAAGGGGGAACATCTGGGATACAGCACATTTGATCAAACAAAAAATGGATGAAATAAATAAAAAATAAAAAAGTGACATGAAGTTGGGAAATATCTGATGTATGGTTATAGGTTTATAGCCTTGTTAACCAATTTCCCTTTGTTATGGGAATAATAAGGTTTGCTTTTTCAACTGTAAAGCTGGCTAAACACTGGCAGATCTTTATTCTACTTTAGCACAGTGTAATGTCTTAGCAATGCTCTTGAGTTAACGTTTTTTCACACCTATGCGTTTTAGTGCGTTTTGCAAAAACGCTCTACAGTCCATTTAACATGGTTTCCTATGGTACTAGTTCACATCTATGTGTTTTGCGGCCAATGCGTTTTTGGAAAGGGTATGGGACTTTTTTCCCACGATTTGCGGCTAATAGATATCAATGGGTGGATGCTTTGGGGCAGTGGGGGCTCTGCGCTCCCCCACCCCAAAGCACCTTGCCCCCATGTTGATGAGGACAATGGCCTCTTCCCGGCAACCCTAGCCGGTGGTTGTTGAGGTCTATGAACGGGGGGCCTATTGAAATCTGGAAGGGGACACCCAGATCTCAGCCCCCCCCACCCTATGTGAGTGGGTGGAGTAGACATCCCCCCCATCCCGCTGCACTGAACGGGCCTCCCGTCCCACCGGGTGACCCAACTCACGGACCGCCACTTCCAGAGTACCTGTCACCACCTATTGCTGTCACAAGGGATGTTTACATTCTTTATGACAGCAATAAAAGTGATCAAAAAATATTTTTTTAACACAATTTATTAATATTAAAATAAATAAGAACAATATTTTTTTAAAGCTCCCCTGTTCCCGCATGCTCACGCAGCAAAGGAAACGCATACGGAAGCCGCACCTACATATGTAAACGGTGTTCAAATCACACATGTGAGGTATCACCGTGATCATCAGAGCGAGAGCAATAATTCTAGCACTAGTCCTCTGTATCTCTAACCTGGTAACCGTAAAAAAAAATTAAAGCGCCGCTTAGTCATGGAAGGATTAAAATAAGATGATTTACATATGACCCAAGGATGTGAACCTACAGCAACTTTAAGGCCCTCCCTCCTACATATGTGATAATCATATGTGAATGTCAGAGCAGCTTTATATGAAGAAGGGACAGTTTGCTTTGAAAGTTCAGTTGCAGGCATAGAAATGCCTCTTGCCAAATGCCCCGAGGGCAGGTTTTGAAATGATCCAGGTACACTGAAAATTTCAGTTAGTGTTTTGTATGTCATATTATTTGTACAAAATACCTCAGGAATAGGATGAAAATGTTGTCAAGATGATATTTTTTTCCCACTTATGTCAAATTACCAATTTTATCACAGGTAAGAGCTCACCACAGAATCACTAATACAGATCCCTTCTCCCAGGGCATCACTAGTGGAACCTGCGAGTTGTCATTTTGGTGCTGCTCCATTGCTAGTGAGATTCTGCAGCATTTAAGCCAGCGAGAGTGTAATTTCTGTTAGAAAAAGAGATCATTGCATTAGATTTTTATGTTCAGTGCCATAGATAATTTGTTTGGATTCTTAATTCATATTTTAGAGCTGTAATAACAGTTGTGTTAAGTAGATGTAACTTATCATTTATTTTTACTGGTCCTTTTATATGAGTTCCTTTATTTGTGTGTAATTACATTTGAAATTCCGTTTTAGTTATAGTATTTATGTGCCATGTGTTGGATGCAATTAAAAAAAGTTAAATCAACTCTGAGTATACCAAAAATATCTTATATCTGAGGCTGTTGCTTAACTTTATAGTGCTTGATATGTCTGCTTGAGGGATAATGCTGCCTTTGTGTGTGTATATATATATATATATATATGTTTATTTTTTTTACAGATATGTTGTCTGAAAGAATCTAAAACAATCTGCTTTTTTGAGGCTAGATCTGTTTTCTGTCCAAATGTTCCCTAAACTCAGAATGTTACGTTTAAAAATGACTTGAGACCTCTGTATTTTTCTGATCACAATTGAGAGGGAAACTGATTAGGATCAATATGAAGCTTTACTGAAGATGAAGAGCAGCTATGATTCCAATACAGCAAATTTTAAGTAATCGCAATTATAGGCGGCCATATTTTTTACAGTGTTGTCAGTGTGGCCTAACTTATGGTAAAATAAAGTGTTGCCATTGAGGCAGCAGTATTTTCAACACATATGAGTGAAATTATTACCATCTGTACTTTTGCTTTGTTGTTCTCTATCTATTTGTGTGTATTTTCTCCTTCCCTACTAGTCGAGAGAACAGTCTGATGAAGAGTCAGAGGAGTCAGTGAAGTTCAAGAGGCTTCACAAGCTAGTGAACTCTACTCGAAGAGTCAGGAAGAAGCTTATCAGAGCAGAAGAAATGAAGAAACCCAGTACAGAAGGTGAATATGGCTTTGCAAAATCAATAAATAATAACAATGCTAAGAAAATCATGTATTAAGCCAAAAACAAAGAACATTCCATAATTAGTTGCATTTGAGAGTCTGTTTCCTAAACCCACTTAACGTAGCCTGGTTTACATGGTCCAGCAATTTTCTCAGTATCTACAGTATATGATAGTCCTACATTTGAAATGCCTGCCAGAGTTGTCATACATCTAAGCCAGTAAAAACCTGAGCACACTCTTAAACACACAGAAGTTTTAGGATAGCAAAGAGACAGCAGGTAAAGTTGCTGTGTGTTCTGTGTTAGATTTATACCTTTCATGTAACATCAAGGTAACATAGTGTAGAGATCACTGTGAGGTTACCCTTCAATTTGAATTAGCTTTGTGAGGTTAGAGCTATAGTTTATGATTATTACTCCTTTGCTTCTTATGCCGCATACACACAATCGGAATTTTGGTCGGAAAAAGTTCTGATGGTTTTCCCAATGGAATTCCAACGGGATTTCGCTCAAACTGTCTTGCATACACACAGTCTCACCAAATTCCAACCGTGGTGACGTATAACACGTATGACAGGACTAGAAAAAGGAAGTTCAATAGCCAGTAGCTTCCGTCTCGTAGTTGAATCTGAGCATGCGTGAGTTTTTGCGCGTTGGAATTGCATACACACTAACGCATTTTCGGATAGCAACTTTTCCGACCGTAAAATTGAGAACATGCTCCCAATCTTTTGCTGGTCGAAATTCAGCCAGCAATAGTCAGATGGAACATACACAAGATCACATTTTCTGACCAAAAGCTCTCATCGGTCTTTTTCTGGCCAAATTTTCGATCGTGTGTACGTGGCATAAGGCTCATCTTGCTTATATTTTAGTTTTGAGTGGGCATCAGTGAACTTACCCACTGATTTGTTTCTGCACCACTGCAATCTTAAAACTAAAATGACTGGCTATTCATGCTACCCTCACACTTAACTGTTGTATTTTAAAGTGAATAAATAAAATCCATAAACTGGTTTAACCACTTCCCGACCAGCGCACGCCAATGTACGTCAGGCAGAATGGCACGGGCAGGCATATTGGTGTACAGTTACGTCCAATCTTTAATACCGCCCTGTCGCATGCTGGTCGGGACCCCCATGAGTCCGGTCGCGAGTCCGGTTGCAGGTCCCGCGGGCATACCCGCGATTGTGGAGCGGCTAAACAGAGAGATGCTGTTGTAAACAACATCTCCCCATTCTGCCTAGCAACAAGTGACACTGATCTCTGCTCCATGTGATTGGAACAGAGATCAGTGTTCACTAAAAGAAAGCCCAGCCCTACACAGTTAGTAACACATCACTAGGAACGCTTAACCCCTACACTGCCACCCACTGGTTAACCCCTTCACTGCCAGTGTCATTTACACAGGAATCACTGCATTTGTATAGCAGTGATTTCTGTATAAATGACAATGGTCCCAAAAATGTGTCAAAAATGTCTGATGTGCCCGCCATAATGTCGCAGTCGCAATAAAAATCGCTGATCGCCGCCATTATTAGTAAAAAACAAAATTATTAATAAAAATGCCATAAAACTATCCCCTATTTTGTAAACGTTATAACTTTTGCGCAAACCAATCAATCGCTCATTGCGATTTTTTTTCTACCAAAAATATGTAGAAGAATACGTATCGGCCTAAACTGAGGGAAACATTTTTTTTTTTAGATATTTTTGGGGGATATTTATTATAACAAAAAGTCAAAAATAATGCGTTTTTTTTTCAAAATTGTCGCTCTATTCTTGTTTATAGCGCAAAAAATAAAAACCGCAGGGGTGATCAAATACCACCAAAAGAAAGTTCTATTTGTGGGAAAAAAAGGACGTCAATTTTGTTTGGGAGTCACGTTGCATGACCGCGCAATTATCAGTTAAATCAACGCAGTGCCAAATCGCAAAAAGTGGTCTGGTCTTTGGCCAGCAAAATGGTCCGGGGCTGAAGTGGTTAAGATCCCCTTACTGGGTATAAAGGGGCACTTGGGGGCAAAGATGTTACACATGCATACCCAAGACATAGGAGTAAGTAAGTGATAAGTCTGTTACAACAATGGTATCCCTGCATTATCTACTAACAGCTTATGCAATAGTGGTCATGTCCCACATTCCTGGAATTGTATAACCTACATAGTCTTATAGTGTGTATTTCCTTCAATAGGTCTGGAAGATGCAGTTCACAGCACTCCTATTGTGGATGATAAATCTGCACTTTATTCTGGAGTTCATAAGAAACCGCAATGTAGAGATAATTCACTGGAAAAAGCACAGCCAGAAGATAGCCTATATTCAGTGTCGCCATCATCTGGAAACCTTGAAACAATGAGTGTTAACAGAAAACTTGTAAAAACTTTGAGCAAATCTGATAGCAGGGGTCTCATCAAACCCCCAAAGAAGATTGGAACATTTTTTTCCTATCCAGAGGATGAAAAGTCCCAAAAAGTCTCTCGCTCCATGACAGAACGAGAATTAAAGAAAAGCCTAGGTTCTTTAAGCCATGGGGTAAGTACAGAAAGTGTTTGTTTTTATGACAGAAACAGGAACAAGCATCACCTTTTGGTTTCTTTGGAAGAGGTGCAAAACATCAGAAAACAGATACGACTGAAGAAACTTGACTCTAACTACTCATGTGCTAGAGCTTTTCTCTGTCAGCGACCAGCCAGGAAAGGAATGCCCTCCCCTGCCTGTGACCAACAAACTTTCCGCCAGAGGTGTAGAAGTGGCAACAGTGTCTTTCCTCACCGAAGGCCGCGAGGTCGAACAGTCAGTGAATTTAACATAACCTATGTGGTGGAGAGGAGTCTATACAGTCATTTGAACTTAACCCACCTTGTGCGCCCTGTAAGTGACAGGACTCTTAGCAAGGCTGAGAAGAGATGTCTGTTAGAAGAGGAAGAGGAGGCTGAAAGAAAATGGGCTGCCACTGTTGACCGCTGTACTAAAAGGGTTCTCTTGAGAATCCACCAAAAGTCTGTGAGTCTAAAGGGTTGATGTTGAGCCTCTATCTCCCACTGAGTTGCAGTCAGAAGTGATTTTGCATAACCTCACCCACTTATGACCTTCAGTTTAGATGTGCTCATTTTTCCCACATCTGGTAGATGCCAAAAAAAATATCACATTAAATATGTCATAGTAAACAGTTTAATGAACTGTGAATAGTTTTTTTAGGTGCAAATAATGCCCCCTGCAAATACACTGGCATAAATGTATTACTGGTTTACAAATTACAAAGTACTTTTTTTTATTATCTCAACGTCTTTGTGGATTAAAATTTCTTCATAGCTAAAGTAGTTGTCTGGAGCTGGCAATGCCTCCTACAGTGCTATATAATTCCACAACCTCTTCCCTAGTTAAACAATAAACATATTGGCGAATACTATCATTACCCAGAGTGTACTTGTGGAAATGCCTTAGGGTTGTCAACATTTTACTTCTGTATGATAGAAACCATTATATTCCTAAAAGGTTTTGTTTTATTGCTTAGCAATAGCTTGTTGCAGCTTCATGTTAATGACTAACATGTCATTTAACCTCTTTTTTTTATTTCACACTTATCAGAAGTCCATAACACAGTTAAATAGCAGTGAAGTAGCTTTCACGCATTCCCTTCAACAAACTCATTTTCTTCAGTATTACACAACCCCTCTTTAACACAAGCAGGAAGCCACACATTAACTGGAATTACATTCATCGCTGACTTCAACTTCTGGGAGATACTGGAAATTCATATTTTGTGGAAGTGGTCATTCCATATTCCATTTTTTTTTCAGACGACAATGCATGCTAATGGTTTTAATCATGCCATGTATTTATTGCGTTGCAAAGATTTTTGTATTTGATTGCATGAACATTACGTCATTAAACAGATATTTCATCCAATGTTCTTGTAGTAAGATGGACAGATAAGTCAATCCCTACATCGCCCTACTCCTAAAATAGGTCCCTTTATATTTATTGTGTGAAAAGAAATATAGATCAGCAAGTTAACTAGGGCATGCCTCTTGATTGTCTTTTTTTTTCTTATTATTCTAGGTGAAATACAGTTTTCTCTTAGGTAGCTCCACGTAGATTAATTTGTTTAGAATACCTAGAACTGTATGAACTGTATGAACTTCCCTTATGGGGGAAACTAGTAAAATGTTTTTATTGTGAGTATTAAAAGGAAATACTCTCAAAATTATTATGCTGAAATACAGTAATCTTAAGTGTGAAATCTAAACAGATGTATACAAGTTTTTTTTTTCAGGCTAGCTGGTAAGTGTCGTGGGAAATTTTGTGTTTTTATAATGCAGTTATGTATTTATTTAAAAAAAAAAATCTTAAGTGTGTTTTACAGGCAACTAATGTAAGAATCTGACTCTGTCTTGTTGTAAAGGCAGAATTTTTTTTTTTTTATCTTAATGCATTCAATGCATTAAGATAAAAAACCTTCTGTGTGTAGCAGCCTCCCCAGCATCCCCTAATACTTTCCTGAGACCCATCTCTGTCCAGCAATGTCCATGAGTCCCTTGGCTGTCTGGGACTCTCCCTCCTGATTGGCTGAGACACGGCAAGGGTGCCATTGGCTCCCACTGCTGTCAATCAAAGTCAATTTGCCAATCAGGAGAGAGAGAGAGGGGGGGCCAAAAGGCAACTTCCGTGTCTGAATGAACACACGGAGCTGCGACTTGGCTCGAGTGCCCTCATAGCAAGCTGCTTGTTTTGGGGGCACTTGACAGGAGCGAGGGGCCAGAAGCAGCGGAGAGGGACCCGTGAAGTGGAGGATCCAGGCTGCTCTGTGCAAATCAACTGCACAGAGCAGGTAAGTATAACGCTGGCCATACACCTATAGATTATCTGCAGATTTTCTATGGTTAGATGGAAAAAGTGGGAGATTCCTCCATCGTTTAGCAAACATGGAGAAATCTGTTGCACTTTTTCTATCTAACCATAGAAAATCTGCAGATAATCTATAGGTGTATGGCCAGCTTAACATGTTTGTCATTTAAAACAAAAAAATTGGAGAGGAAGGGTCAGTACTCGGAGTTAGCCAGTCAGCTTCGTGCATGTGTGGTGACAAGGACATACAAACAGCAGGAGAAAGCATAGCAATGGCCTAATCTGTGTGCTTTGCTCCTCCACTTCAGTTACAGGCTGGAAACTGCAAGGTAACCAAACTATCTTGCTTTACTGCACGGTTGAAAAGTGTGGTCACTAACCATGTTGTGCTGTCTGGTAGAGCTAGCTGGGCAAAGCTACAAATCCCTTTTCAGGTAAACGCACTCACATATGAATCTAAACTGTTTCAGCTGTTTGACTGAACTTCTGCTTTAAATTAACTAGATTTGTCAATGATGCAATGACATCCCAATACCTATCTGCCAAAGACGCTGCTGTACCACATGTTTTGTGCATGTGGAGGCTCTTTGTATAAGCAGCTCCAGGTGCCAACATTTTCAGCCAGCGATGGGATTAAATGTAGAAGTGATCCGAGCGGCCCTACAGCCACCTGGATCCCTTTTTACAGGGTGCGGAAGTGGCTCTCCCTATCCCACCTGCCTCCTGGCTCTGCCATACAATCAAGGAGCCTGGGACTGCCATGTTGTGTCCTGGAGCATTGTGAGGGGAGGAAGGTGCTTAACCTACCCCCTCCCCCTGTGATGTAAGAAACAAGAAGCGACAATGATCTTCTGGTTCCAGGTGACGATTACAAGCCGTTACCGGCTTGTAAAGCATTTGATCAAACCAATCTAGGTTTGCGCAGATGCTTTTGAGGGTGGAGGAGAGATCTGGTGTCTAAAAGACCCCAGATCTCTCAGTAAAGAGTACCTCCCTTTTGATAGCAATAAAGTTAGCAAAAAAAAAAATTAAAGACAGTTTAAAAAAATGTAAATAAAAAATAAATAAAAAAAATTAAAAAAAAGGTCCCCCTGTGCTAACGTGCAAATGCAAACTTATACATCCTGTACGCATATTTAAACTGCTCACACAATGTGAAAAATCACCACGAACATCAGAGCAAGATCATTCGTTCTAGCACCAGACTTCCTGTTTAAACTGGAAACCTGTAAAGGTTTTTAAAACATCGTCTGTGGAGATGGTCTATAGTTATTGCAGTTTGTCACCATTCCACCAGTGCATGTGCAATTTTAAAGTGTGACATGTTGGGTATCTATTTACTCAGCATAACATCATCATTAAAGTGTATTTGTTCCTGAAAATCTGCGTTTTAAAAATGGCTGTACAAGTATTGTGGACTTCAAAAATTGCAACAACTAACATTGTATTCTAAATGGTGTCTGATTTAAAAAAATATATATTACATTTGGGGATTCTATCAAAAAAAAATGCAGATTCTTTCATCTATGTTAGAAATGTCAGAATTGCCTGTTTTTTAAGCAGTTATCTTAAAAAAATATATACTCATACTTCCCCTGAATACAACATTGGTCTGCTGTCATGCACCAATTGGTTGTGCACACCAGGTCCCGTGACATGATTTTTGTGTCTGACGTCATCAATAGTTGGTTGTCTCTTTATGGTTCAGGCAGCCAGCCCCCTGATGGGACACCACCAAGTCTGCCCTCCTTTGGCTGTTACCTCCTGTAACATATGGCCTCCATATGCAAGGAGACTTCAGGTGCAGAGGAGTTGTTATTCATACCTAGGCTAGATTGGATGCAGAGGGCAACCTGGAAAATAAAAAAGGGGTAAATAGAAGAACATTGCCATTTTTTAGACTGATGAGAAAAGGCAGGGGGAGAATTCAACTAAAATAAAGTGTAGTTTTGAAGTGAAGGTCCACATTAATATTGCTTTCTGAACTAGAGAGAAGTTTGCAAAATTAAGAGGAAGTTTCTAAATTTTCCTCTTCCAAGGCAGAGGGAACATTGTGCTTTGTCGCTTGCATTCCTTGTAATGCCTATGCTTCAGAAATGGGATGTTATTTCATTTTAATACAGAATAATCATTAGCATTAAACATTCTTCACTGTACAAAGAGTGCAGCTATTTCTATTTAAAACAGGGTATTTACAATCATTGCCTTGCCACCCTACACATTTACAAAAGTAAATGATTTATTCCTATTTTAGGATTTTGTGCATGGAAATATGGAGACTAGAACTGGGAGTGGAAGTGGAACCATAGGTGTTCACAGCCCTATGCATTAGGGTGTGCACCCCAAAGCTCAAACACACATGCATGTGTGAGTGTACACAGTATTACCAAAAGTATTGTGACGCCTGCCTTTTACACGCACATGAACTTTAATGGCATCCTAGTGTAGCGGTGTAGTTGCCACTAGTAGAGGCAAGAGCCAGACTCCATACATCACTTGCAGAGACCAAGAACACTGTGTGGGAAGGGTGTATATATATATATATATATATATATATGTATATATATTTATTTTTTTATGTATGTATTCTATTGTACAAGAATAAACCGTATGACTTTGATGCAAGCGTTTGATCACGCGCCTTACAACCACCCTTCACACACAGTCTTCTTCAGACCACCCCTGGTCAGTTTAGGAAGTGGGACACACATTATCATCATCTTCTTCAGTTTTGTCATTTTAAATATTACTACAATTTTTTACACTATTAACACCCTCATGAGCGCAAGAGTAATTCTTCTTTTTCTGTTTAGAGACAAAGAACAGTCTTTTGCTGGTTTTGTTATGTTTTATTGGGGGTACAACTTGGTATGCCCATAGGATGTTTCAATTGCCATCATATTTTAGAGATTATACACAATAGCACATATTTAGAGCCAGAAGATATGATGTGCACCTGTAACTGTTATGTTTTTCCTCCTGCATCTCATGCAGACTGTTGCTCCTTCTCTGCTCTACTCCCACAGACTATTTACTTCCAAGAATTCCCCATTCAATACCGTGTAGAGAATGAAGACATCACTTTCTGACCGTGTAGAAATGATGTTCCCAGAAACTTCTTTCCTCCTGCACAAAGCTTCTCCTCTAGTTCCCCTCCTGCACAAACTTATCCTGAACTGAAGTACTGTCACATCCTCTTTGGGCAAAAAGGACCCACTCTGAATGAGTCCTTAAGCAGGCTCTGGTTGCTTGCTGCTTCTAGACCTGAGGCCTGCAGTGCCTCTCCCCAGAGGCCTTGTAGTTTAACCACATGCCGACTGGGCCATAGCCAAAAGACGGCTACAGTGCGGTCGGCATATTCTGGGAGGCCGTCCATGGACGTTCTCACAGAATCTCGCTCCCGCGCGCCCCCTGGAACATCCGTGACCGACGGGTCCTCCGGACCCGGCGGATCACAGTAAACGGCCACTGATAGCGGCCGTTTACCACATGATCGCTCTGTCAAATGACGGAGCGTTCACTTGTAAACAAACCGGTGTCATCATGACGCAGGTTCCTCCCTCCCCTCTCTGTACCGATCTGTACAGTGCGAGGGGAGAGACCTGATGGCAGCAGCACTGTGGGCTGGATCTGTAGTGCCCACAGCGCTGCTCAGTGACAATTGAAGTCGCATCCAGCCATCCATCCATTCATCCATGCTCAGCCATCCCTCCATACTCTGCCATACCCAGCCATACTCTGCCATACTCTGTAATACCCTGCCATACTCTGCAATACCCTGCCATACCCAGCCATAGTCTGCCATGCCCAGCCATAGTCTGCCATGCCCAGCCATAGTCTGCCATGCCCAGCTATACTCTGCAATACCCTGCCATACCCAACCATACTCTGCCATACCCTGCCATACTCTGCAATACCCTGCCATACTCTGCGATACCCTGCCATACTCTGCGATACCCTGCCATTCTCAGCCATACTCGGCCTCCGTATGTGGCTAGGCTGTGGAAGTCTCACACATTTGGTATCGCCATACTCAGGACGAGTAGGAGAATCTATTTTGGGGTGTCATTTTTGGTATATACATGCCATGTGTTAGAAACATTGTACAAATGGACAACTTTGTGTAAAAAAAAGAAAAGAAATGCGTTTTAACCACTTCGTGCCCACTGGCCGTCATATGACGTCCTTGACTTTGTTTGGGGATATCCGAATGATGCCTGCAGCTACAAGTATCATTCAGATATCAACTTTTTCAGCCGGCGATTCCCTATACCATAAGAATGATCATATCGGCTGTTCCACTGCCTGATGGTTCTTAGGGAGGCAAGAGGGGATGTCCCCCTTCCTGCCGCACTCCGGTGCTTCCACCAACTCACCGCTACGATCGAAGCCAGGATAGTTTTTTTATTTTATTTTTTTATTTCAGGCTTCCCAGCCTAGAGGTGAGATGTGGGGTCTTATTGACCCCATATCTCACTGTAAAGAGTACCTATCAAAAATTAACAAAACATTTTTGGACGGGAAAATGTGTCAAAATAAAATCACAAGTAATGTCAAGTAAAATGAACAATAAATTTTTTATTTTTTTTTAAAGCGCCCTTGTACCCGTGTACTCACGCATGCAGAAGTGAACGCATATGTAAGTCCCGCCCACATATGAAAACAGTGTTCAAACCACACATGTGAGGTATCACTGTGAACGTTAGTGCGAGAGCAATCATTTTGGCCTTAGACCTTCTCTGTAACTCAAAACATGTAACCAGTAAAACATTTTAAAGCGTCGCCTATGGGGATTTTTAAGTAGCAAAGTTTGGCGCCATTCCATGAGCATGTGCAATTTTGAAGGGTGACATGTTAGATATCTATTTACTCGGCGTAACTTCATCTTTCACATTATGCAAAAACATTGTGCTAACTTTACCTTTTTTTATTTTTTTTAAAGCACAAAACTGTTTGTTTTTTCCCCCAAAAAAATTGATGCGCAAATACCGTGTAAGATAAAAAGTTGCAACAGACGTCATTGTATTCTCTAGGATCTTTGCTAAAAAAAATATATATATATATATATATATATATATATAATGTTTTTGGGTTCTATGTAATTTTCCAGCAAATAAATGATGATTTTTACATGTAGGAGAGAAATGTCAGAATTGGCCTGGGTGCTCCAGAACGCCTGAAGGTGCTCCCTGCATGTTGGGCCTCTATATGTGGCCACGCTGTGTAAAAGTCTCACACATGTAGTATCGCCATACTCGGTAGTAATAGCAGAATGTGTTTTGGGGTGTAATTTGTGGTATGCATATGCTGTGTGTGAGAAATAACCTGCTAATATGACAGTTTTGTGGGGTAGAAAAAAATAAAAAATCTTGATTTTGCAATAATTGTGGGAAAAAATTACAACTTCAAAAAACTCACCATGCCTATTTCTAAATACCTTAGAATGTCTTCTTTCCAATAAGGGGTCATTTGGGGGGTATTTGTACTTTTCTGGCATGTTAGGGTCTCAAGAAATGAGACTTTAGGTGTGATTAATTTTCAGATATTGGCACCATAGCTTGTGAACTTTCACAAAGACCAAATAATATACACCAATTTGTACTTATTTTTACCAAAGATATGTAGAAGTATAATTTTTTTCCAAAATGTATGAAGAAAAATTACTAGTTTGCTACATTTTATAACAGAAATGAAGAAAAATTTCGTTATTTTACAGAATTTTCAGTATTTTTTTTTCCTTTATAGCACACAAAATAAAAAGCCCAATGGTGATTAAATACCACCAAAAGAAAGCTCTATTTGTGTGGAAAAAGGACAAAACTTTCATATGGGTACAGTGTTGTATGACTGAGTATGTGTCATTCAAAATGTGAGAGCGCCGAAAGCTGAAAATTGGTGCCCAGTGGTCAAGTTTGGTTACAAGCTTTCTCATGGATGGTGGACTACTGTTCCAAGCCTGCCCAACTTGAAAATCCTGTGCCCTCAGGCCACATCGATTTGACACAGATCCCCACAGTGACTCCTCTAATCCAGGACTCCCCATCATTCACCGTGTAAATGATGAAGACTTTGCTAATGACCGTATAGAAGCAAAGTTCCTTACAGACTTCCTGGCACATCCAGCCAGCCCTCCACTATAGTAACACTCACCAACCTTTCACTACCCTGAGTCCTTGATAAGGAACTTGACTGGACCATGTGTGATGACAATGCCAATGACCATGTAGAGGCAAAGTTCCCTCGCAGTTCTCCTGAGATCATTCCTCACTTCACTCAGCCGACATCTCTCCCCAGTGGCATGTTGCCTCAGCTTATATAGGAGGCCCATCCCCTGACAATACCATTTGGGAATTGGTCAGGGCTCCCACACAAGCTACCTGCCACTCCAGTTCTAGGCCCTGCCCCTCTTCCAGAACATAACTAAAGCACAGGTGGTAACACCCATTGCTACTTTGACCACTTCCAGCCCCCAGATCAAAACAGATAGGCCTGCCTAAATTTGCCGGTGCTTACAGTTCCTAGTAAAAACCTATTACTAGCACCTACCTATTGGTAGAGGGTGCTACACCAGTTTTATTCTGTAGGGTTCTATATTGAGTTTGCCCACCCTTTGTAGCTCTAACAACTTCAACTCTTCTGTGTAAGACTGTCTACAAGTTTTAGCAGTGTGTTTATCGGAGCATGACATTTTCCAAAATGTCTTGTTATGCTGACACCTTAGGAGTCCCCTTCACTGGAACTATGGGGCCAACCCCTGAAAACCCCAACCCCACATCATAATCCCCCCTCCACCAAATGATTTGGACCAGTGCACGAAGCAAGGTCCATAAAGATATGAATGAGCAGGTTTGGGGTCAAGAAAGTTGACTGGCCTGTACAGAGTCCTAACCTCAACGCGACAGAATACCTTTGGGATGAATTAGAGCAGAAACTGCGAGCCAGGTCCTCTTGTACAACATCAGTGCCTGACCTCACAAATACTCTTCTGGAAGAATGGTCAAACATTCCCATAGACACACTCCTAAACATTGTGGACAGACTTCCCAGAAGAGTTGAACCCGTTATAGCTGCAAAGGGTAGGCTAACTCAATATTGAAACCTAAAAACGAAGACTGGGATGCTATTAATGTTCATGTGCGTGTAAAGGCAGACATCCCAATACATATGGTAATAGTGTGTGTGTGTGTGTGTGTGTGTGTATATATATATATATATATATATATATATATATATATATATATATATATATATATATATTAGGGCTGTGAAAATTAAAGATTAATTCCTTGATTAATCTATTCATTTTTTTTATCGATCAAAATTCTTTTTTACTTGCGTCAGTGCTACAGTTTGAATTTAAAACGTATTTGTGTGAACTGTGAAGTTAAGTCATGGATTGTGGAAACTAACTAGTGTCGGGTGATTGTATATAGTGTATACCACATTTACCACTGACTAATGCAGAGTTGCAATGCAAGGAGATCAGCTAAAAGTAGTTGGATCTGTATGTGCGTTTATAATTAATTGAAAATTAGTCGATTAATCGATTTAAAAAAAAAACAATCGAACATGAAAATTTTAATCAGTAACAGCCCTAATATACATTTTATTTTTATATATATATATATATATATATATATATATATATACACTCTCTTATAAATAAATATAGATAAATATTTTACAGTGTATTACATTTTTGTTACATTAAACAATTACTGCGTATGCACAATTAACGTTATTTTGCCGGTGGTGCACCTGTACGCCAAGGGTTAGCTGCTCATTTAGGTCTAGGGAGCATGTTAAAATAGATTTGCTTACCTAATCCTCTGCTGTACTGCTCCAGCAGTCTAAGGTCCTAAAGTCATCAAGACTGATGCAGAGTTCATAGCTCTCTGCATTAGATATGAAAACGATGGATATGAAGAACGGTTCCCGACCACAGCATGAGAGTGTCAGAGTGTCATCTGCTAAGGGAGTGAAGGATCAGATTTTTTACATTTCTTATGGTTGGACTTTAAGTTTTTACTGCTGTCTCGGTACCTGATGCCGTTATTCCCCTTAAATGTGTGTAGTCAATGGGACCGGAAGTTGCATGAAATCTATCCAGCAGTAGTAAAACGCTTAACTTTTAACACACCTCACTCTTTTCAAAACAGCAAAAACATTTTGTTGGAGATTTAAATAAAATCTTGCAAATCTATAGCAGAAGGTTCTGATTCAGTTTTGACTCACATTAATTATTATGGAATCCCAAATGAATTTAGCAAATATTTCTACTCATCTTTGCCATATCTACTCAATTCTGACTGACAGATGAATCATGGTATGGTAGAGTACAATAGAGACAAATACCGCCAGCACTTTTAAAGCTTTAGCAGTCCTAAATCTTTAACGCTTTGCTGAATTTGGCCTCAAGTGTTTCTTACATATCCCATAGGTCAAAGTATCATAGCACTGATAAAGCTATGAAGCTTCTGTTCCACATTTTGTATTGGTCATAGCGTGAAATAGCTTCATGTATGTTGTGCTGACCATGATGAGCAGAAGTTCATCCAAGAAAATATCTAGGGGCATTTCTTCTGATCCTCTGTAGCATTGGATCGCGCTACTGTTCTTGGATTCTAGGATTGGTCGAAATAATTTTATAACAAAGAGTAAAATATCCATGAGTAGTACTAAACACTTCCAATGATAAAAATGCAATCGTTATCAACCCTAGGGTAGTCCAAAACAGATCCTTGCCTGGGCATATCCAATCTCCAATTAGGGATGGGATTAGACTGTTTGAGTAACTTTTTGATAGCTAGCTCTTGTTTTTTTGTTTTTGTTTTGTTTTGTTTTTTATGTTTAAAAAAACAAACAAAAACATACTTTTTTTTAAATTGTATCAGTACTTTCTCAAATTGCTTTAATGTGCTTGCTAATTTTACAGACTTGCTGTCAATAAATCTCTTGTAATATATATATATATATATATATATATATATATATATACACAACATATTTTACAACTGTTTTGCTGTTCTGTGCTGTGCGTTTTATTACTTTAGCTCTGGGTTTTGTGGAAATAAAACCTCACATATTCAGCCAATTTACTCCCCCTTTGTTGTAGTGGCACAAATCTGTTTATCTCCCCAGTGTGGTTACAGTCCTTTGTTATAAAAACCTGGCTTTTTCTATTTCCTCCAGCTGCCTAGTATGTTTACACTTCACAGATACTTCTCTAGTGTTACAGGGAAGCGTAAACTGTCTTGCTTCTCCCTGATCACTTGAACAAAAGGCCAACTGAACTATCCATTTCTTGTGTCAGGCGACCAGTTTAACAAAATAAAACAGTAGAACATCTGGGAAGTTAAGCTGGCCATAGACTGTTTGAATGTCCGAATGTCTGCTGGTTCAGCAGGGCCTGGCCAAGATTTGAACCATGTATGGGCAAGGCTGATTGTACCCAAATTTACCAGTCCATCAACTTGCATGTTGCAAGGCTATAGCCGCTAGTAGTAACCATTGTATTCTGCCATCCCCGCTGTCAGAATACAATGGCGCATCTGGAGGCATTCCCCCATCGACCCCAACTGTGTTGATCATTGAATCAAGTGTTTTTTTTCCTTCCACTTGTTGCTTGCACGGTGGAAGGAAAGAAAATTGTGTCATCTAGAGCAGACCTTAACAAAGAAATGGTATCTGTCTGTTACAGACTATTTTATTAGCCATTTATACCTATCTGCTGTGGGATTAGAGTTTTCAAAAATACCAAATGGACCAAAGGTACCACTATTTGCAATAAATTTTTGCAGTCTTTTTTATACCAAAAGTCCATTAAAAATAGAAATAGAAGGAAGCAAGAGTGGTCGAAGATGGAAATCTTGACATGCTAAGTCTGGTATGCCCTCTTATTTGCAGTTTTATACCACTGTTTTAAATACCAACACAGTGGACTCTTTTTAAACAAGCAGTCTAATTAAAAAAAAAAGGGCCAGCATTTGTTACAAGATTGATTGAATAATTTTTCGCCTTTAAACTGTGTTTATTGCCATAGGCTACATTTAGGCTGCAGGCCCTATGGCAAACTTTAGGGTAATATATTTGAATTACAACTTTAAAAACCATGTTTTAACATTGTTAATTGGTTTCTATAGTGAAATGTGTTTAGAGGAAAGCAGTAAAATGTACAAGATGCAGCTGTGCTTAGAGATATTCTTTAATGGTTCCTGTTAAAATCTGTCTTTGAGCTGTGATTTATATGGGAAAATTGTAAAAGGAGAGTCAGGATTTCAAATCTATGCATATCTTTTAAATTACGCGTAGAACAAGCTTAACATGTTTTTGTTTTAATTTCCAGGGGGTGGGACTTCTGTGTCTTCTGTATATGTGTGACTTCTGTATATGGGATGTTAAAGCACACATGTAGTATTTTTGGTGTAGTCCTTTGAAGAATGCTAGAGAATAATTTTGTAAGGTTTTAAAAGGAAAAAAAACACTTGCCTACATATTTATCATATTCTTTACAAATCTTTGATGTTATGTAGAGCTGCACAAGATTTTGTGGATGGCAAAACTTATAAAATGGATTAAAAATATTTCAGTTTTTCAAGATGACTGATATACAATATAGCCTGTTCATAGTAGATCAAAAATACGGCAGTACCTATGTGAATTAGCTGTGCAGCAAAAGGCATTTTCTGAACTTCTTTCCTTGTTCCAAACAAAAACGTAATGAACACACATGTGTAGCATATCATTTGTACTAAAGTTGAACGCATTTCTTTTACATTCCCCAGGATTTCTTCATGTGTGCATATTAAAGGCAACAAGCCTCTCTGCCTTAGCATTTTCTTTTATTTGAATGTAGAATGTTTTTTTCTTTTTTTTTTTTTTTTTTTTTCAAGAATGCCAAAAAGATTAAATTACTGCAAATTTGTAATACTTATAAATGTAAAAAAAATCCAAATCTATAAGTCTTTCTCATATTGCAATAATCAAGCTGATGGAGTATAAATATTTGTGTTTGGTGAATTGAGAAGAAATACAACTTTCTCTATTACCTTTTTGCATTAATGTTTTCCCATATCAGTATTGATAGCTAGGCCTCTTTATCAGCCATATAGACAGATGACGAGAGACATAGACAGGATTTTCTGTAATGAATAGTAAGCCATGTGGTTGCCATACGATAGCTCATCGTGCATGGTATTGTGATGACTGAAACAGCTCTGTAGGATTTGATGAAGGATAAAAATAATTCAGCCTTACAACTGTATGGAAAGCCATTTTCATTCCCTCAAGCATAAATTAAATGTGAAGGAAATGTATTCATTATTAGTTTAAAGAGAGTAATACTCAAAGACCATTTCATGGTAAGCATGAATCATTGTGGTGAAGCATCCAGTTTGGTATTATTTTGATTTTTCCATTTTGTATGTTTTCATATGTTCCCATAATGACTGAAGTTCTCTTTTTTATATTTTAATTCTTTGTATTTTTATCTCCTGTCTCTCTCTCATTTCTTTTTTCTTCTTCATCTTTCATTCCTTCCTGCTATGTTCACTCCACAGAGGACCTGCAGCTTTGGTGGATTTGATCTTGGTAATCGTTCAATACATGTAGGAAATAATGCTGATTCACTGGTGAGTTTCTGAGGTCCCTCTAATTTCAGTAATTACTGTATGTTTATAGTTTTAGCTGAAATGCTCTAACAACGACTTGAAACACATTCAGGCAAAATTACAGCAAAATAACAACCAACTCGCATAAGCAGAGATGCTACCATGCATTGTTATTGTTGTAAAGAACCTAAAGTAATGTGCAATTTTTGGTGTCAGAGCAGTAATTCTCAAAAAAAAATCCCTCAAAGTATTTCTAATATCTGTATTTTTGCTACCTCTTAAACCCTTATCTTTTAAGCTTCCCCTATCTGAAACCTAACATTTAAATGTAATACCTAAAATGTTCTCATAAAGGCGTAGTCCACTACTTTGACCATATTTCATGTTAGATCCATACCGAAGGTGTAACATGAAACATTCCTCACATTCCTCAATCTGCTTTCCCTTCCCCATCCTTACCTGCATCGTATAGTTATACTTCCTAGAGCATTATGTTTACTTTTTAATTCAGCACAGCTGTACTTGACACTTAGCCCACACAGCTACATCCTTCATTCACAGATTCATTCACAGGGAAATGTAAATGGAACACTACAAGTCCCATCTTCTACTGCAGAAAGGCTCATCAATCTCAATGTAGCACTAGCGTGGTGATGTCGCCACATTTGATTACTTCCTCCAGCCCCATAACGGTTGGTCCTTACCTCCGCACAAACCTGGGGCCAGAAGAAGAGTCTTTAGGAGCCTGTGCATTGCACTTTCTGTGCATTGATCTTGGTTACAATACTCCACACGCCTGGATACTAAGCAATACTAAATGCACGTTTTATTTTATCTGTGTGGGTGCATGTATTTATTTTCAAAAGGTGAACTATGCCTGTAACTCACTAACCCTTTACCCTAACCTGTAGCCAGGTAAAACACCCTGAAAGTGAAAGTGAAACTGTGATAGGACTGTGGACAAGTATTTAAGCAGTAATGGTGTTTAAAAACAAGCCCTCTCTGACCTCTGTAGCTAGAGGCACTGTTGAAGAGTGTGTCCACAAAATTCACAGCAGAATCAAGAAATTACATTGTATCAGGTCAATGCTGGGAAAGTAGTAATGAGTAAGCTGAACTATGTAAAGACAGATTTTAATGACTTCTGCTGTGAAAATTAAAGCGGTATTAAACCAAAAAGCAAAAATGTGGTGTATTTCAGCTTACCAATTTTTAAATGTGGTGGCTACATTCATTTTTCTTTTAGTAGACTTTTTCTCACTTGATGATCCAGCCAGTAACACACTTACTGTCTTAGGGTATTTTCACTGAGATTTTGATGGACTTGTCTAATGTATTGTAATTATAACCATTATAAGCACACCTGTCGATGTTAAATTGTTTGTCTCAAACCCTCTGCCACTTTGCTGGACAGCTTGGTCTGTTAAATTGGTTAGTTTTCTTCTTCTTCTTTTATCAGGGAAAAAACAAAAAAAAATGACTAAAAACAAATGCAGCCAACACATGTAAGAATTGATAGGTTCCAAAAGAATCCTTTTTTACTTTTAGGTTTATTACCACTATAAGGATTAATTATTTCACAGTACCTAAAGCTACCTACATGGAGATCAACGAAGCCACTGACTTCAATTTAAATATAGTCTCCTGGGAGGATGCAGGGAGAGTACCAACTGACTGATAATATCTGACAAGGGTCTTTTGATCATAAGAAATGTGCATTGTACATATAATTTTACATGTACATGCTAGCAAACTAGCAACCATATTTCCACATTACAACACATGCTGTGTTTCTTGTTTTGCACAATATACTTTATAGAACAGTAAATAAAGTGCATAAACAGCTCAGTAACAACAAAGCACCTATACCATCACACATATATCAGTTTTAAAGTAATAGGGGCAAAAAAATATATAAATGAACATAAATGATAAATAACTTAAAAAAAATAATAATAATAATAATATATAAAATATGAACAAATTGGATTGCTGCACTTAAATGATTTATTGTAGCAAAAACATCAAATCAGGTTCCATTCGGTGTCCAATACATGACAATTTTGGCCTATATAGATAACGCCCTTCTTCAGAGCAAGACAAATGTAACATTAAAGTGCAAAAAACAAATGTATATTCCCGATATTCAGTGTCATTTTTTCAGGAACTGCTATATAACCACCTGGTAAAAAGGTGGTGTAATAATAATGTGGCGAAATATTGTTACCTGGTTATATGGTAAAGAACCAAAGAGACTATCGATTGAGCTTTTTTCCTATCCATGATGGTGAGATAACAAAACTGGTCATTGTGATTCCAGTTTGTTACAGAAGTGCACTGATCTGGGAGAAAGTTAAGCACATAGTTTGGAGTGAAGTTCAGGATTGAGTGAAGCTCAGGTGTGTGTGTGTGTGTGTGTGTGTATATATATATGTATGTGTGTGTGTATGTATATATAATATATATATATTACACACACACATATATATCCCTCCTCCAGGCTGGAAAGCATCAGATCAAAAAAAAATAAAATAAATCTAATGCTTTCCAGCCGAGATCTAAGCTTTGTTTACATCCGCGGCCCAGACGTGACATCATAACGATGTGCCCGGCCCTCCGACGGTCATAGAGATGACTGGAAATCTCTATGCTCGTCATCTGGCAGCAGTGGATTCTTTCTCCAGGTTTCCGACCGGGAGGGAGGAGGGAGAGTCCGGAGAACTGCCGGAGGGTGGCGGGAGGGGGGGGTGGGGGATGCCCCCTCCCGCCACCTGTAAGAACGATAAAGCGGCTGAACTGCCACTATGATTGTTCTTACGGTGCACAGAATCACTGGTTGAAAAAGAAGATATTGAAATGATGGCTGCAGGTATCATTCAGATATCACCACTGAAAGTCAGACGACATATGACGTCCTTGGGCTGGAACTGGTTAACAAACCTATCAAAATTTACCATCCCACCAATTGTATAATTCCCAATAAATTTGGGCTTTGATTTAGGTTAATTCATTAAAAAAACAGCATAAGAAATAAAATTTAATAATATGATTTTCTGTTTGGGATGCTTAAGGTATTAATGTATGGTGGAACATCTGGGTGTGTGGTTAAGGGTCTGGAAATATGTTTATTGCAATCATTTGTTCTTTCTTGATTGGCTACAAATTAAAGAATGATTTACTCTTGCAGGAAAAAGATGGACAAGTTATATACAAGGAAGTCATCAAATCTCCCAGCACACCGAGGATATCACTTGGTAAAAAAGTGAAGTCTGTCAAGGAAACCATGAGGAAGAGGATGTCCAAAAAATACACAAGTTCTGTGTCAGAGCAGGTCAGTAGGAAATTTACATTCCTTTTTAGCAATTTGTTTATTGAAATTAAGCTGCTTTAAAAACAGAAACTAGCCTTTGAATTCTGGAGTCCAGCTGTGTTTTAAGGCCATACTCCCGCATAGAAAAACTGCAGCAGCTACCAAACATATGGCTGCTGTTGTGTATACGTGTTCCTGGACTGCCACACACTGCACATGTTACAGTCAAAATCTTTTGTTTAGGAAACAGTTAACTTAGCATTCCTAGCATTTTGGTGTGTTAGCGATGATCCATGCAGTCTGGGTGATGTGACTTTACAAACATGATTGTAAATTGATTACTAATACAAGTTCCTGCAAGTTGTCTGTGACATATGGCTACATTCAATCATGTTTGTTAAACACGTCATTAAAATGTCCGAGTCATGGCCTTGTGTCCATTCTTGGTTGGTTTTACAATTTTAGCAAACATAGTAAAAATATCAGGAATTACCAGAGAAAACAGGTTCACTTTGTAACTTTAAAATAAATTGGCATTTGACTTTAGACCTGGTCCACATTAGTGTGATTTCAAATGTGAATTGAGCCACACAGAATCACGTAACAGTGGAAATTTCATTGTTTTCAATGGTGCCCATTCACATAAATGCAGCACAGCACGGCACAATTTTAGAAAGGGTTCTGTGGTACTTTTATGCAATTCCGGCACAATTTTGGCCCCATAGAATATGCAAACCAAATCCAAAATGCAGCCAAGCACTACATCATCCCATCATAGGTTTCCTTTTATTCTCTGAGAAAATGAACCAATACATCTGAGTGTTCACTGCAGGTAAAAACTTTTTTTTTTCTTTTTTTTATGTCTTTCTTTATTTCTCTTTTATTTTTTTCCTATAACTAGTATAATTTCATTGAAAATGTAGCTGTTACAAATCCAACCATTTCTTAGTGTTTTGACAAATACTGCCCTCCAGTGTTGGCATAAGCTACATTACATGCAGAAGCCCTTTTTAATAATAGCAATTGAGTCTGCTGGATTTAATTACATATCTTAGCAGTAAACAATGGCTGTTCGTTGACGGAAAGTTAAAATGCATTTTCATGCAACATAAACTATCAACACAGAGAAGGTATTTCTCTAGTTTTATAACCCCATTTTTTTTCTTAGCTGTATTCTAGTGAAATATTACAGGGGTTTCATAGGTTGGACATCTGACATATGTAGCAGGTACATCTGTTTGTGAAGGTAAGTTTATCATAACATTACTCAGTCATGCAAAACTGTACCCATACAACATTTTTGTCCGTTTTTTTTCACACAAATAGAGCTTTCTCTTGGTAGTATTTAATCACCAGTTTTTTTAATTTTTTGCGCTATAAATGAAAGATCGAAAATGTTTTTTTAAAAAAAAAGCATTTTTCCTTGTTTCTGTTATAAAATTTTGCAAATTAGTCATTTTTCTTCATAAATTTTGGCCATAATTTATACTGCTACATATCTTTGGTAAAAAATAACCCAAATCAGTGTATATTATTTGGTCTTTGTGAAAGTTATAAAGTCTAAAAGCTATGGCACCACTGAAAATTTATCACACCTGATTTACTGATGGCCTATCTCATTTTATGAGGCCCCGAAATGCTAGGACAGTACAAATACCCCCCAAATGACCCCTTTTTGGAAAGTAGACATACCAATGTATTTAGTAAGAAGTATGGTGAGTTGTAATTTTTTGTAAAATTGCCATAACACGTTATTTCTCACACACAGCATTTGCATACTTGCAACTACACCTCAAAATACATTCTACTACTTCTCCTGAGTATGGTGATACCACGTGTGTGAGACTTTTTCACAGCCTGGCCACATAGAAAAGCCCAACATGCAAGGAGCACCATCAGGTGTTCTAGGAGCATAAATTACACATATCATTTCTTGATTACCTCTTACACCTTTGAAGGCCCTGGAGCACCAGGACAATGGAAAAAAACAAAAAATTACCCCATTTTGGAAAGTTAACACCGCAATGTATATTCTGTGAGGCATAATGAGTCTTTTGAACTTGTGATTTTTTTTTCCACAAGTTTTTGAAATATGTGGAAAGAAAATGAAAATAAATTTTATTTTTTTTGCACACAGTTATCCATTTATAAGGGATTTTAAACACATAGCATGTACATAGCAAAAATGACACCCCAAAATGTATTCTGCTACTCTTCCTGAGTATGACGATACCACATGTGTGAGACTTTTACTTGCCACATACAGATGCCCAACATGCAGGGAGCACCATCAGGTGTTCAAGGGACATAACTTTCAAAACTAATTTGACTACCTATTATTACACTTTTGTGAGGCACTGTAGTGGCATGAATATGGCATGGATAAACACTTATGTGGCATTGATGGGGCACGGATGAGAATTGATGTGGCATCGATGAGTACTGATGTGGGATAGATGTGGCACAGATGAGAACCAATGTGGCACAGATGAGTACTGATGTGGTATGGATTTGGCACAGATGAGCATTTATGTGGCACGGATGAGTACGAATATAGCACGGATGAGCACTGATGTGGCACGGATGAGCACTGATGTGGCATGAATGAGCATGAATGAGCCATGGGTGGGGATGGATGAGCATAAATGAGCTCTATGGGAATTTCAGATCCAGCCCACAGCGCTGCTGCAGCAGCTCCCTCCTCTCCTCACACACTGTCCTGATCGGTGAGAAGGGAGGAGCTGAACCAGACATGCTGCAGTCTGACGACATCTGATCACGCTGTCATTGGACAGGTGCTCATGTGGTAAAGGGCCTCTGTCATTTGGCCCTTTACCCCGATCTGTGATGCGCCGGGTCTGGAAGACCCAACGGTCACGGACATTCCAGGGTGCACGCCAATCTGGGAGAACGTCATTGTACGCCCTCTCAGAGTTATCCAACTGTGCTGTCATTTGGCTATGGCCCGGTTGGTAAGTGGTTAAATTGGTACATTGAACTAGGAAACACTTTATTGTTTCTTCTTGATTTTCTGCAATATGATGTCAAGGAGATGTTGAATTTCTGTGAGTTAGTGAATGCTTACATAAAGAAGCCCTGTAATCATTAATACATAAATAAATGTATTTTTTAATGCAGTCAATGTAAGTACATAAATTTGACCAGAAATCAGCTTCTTGTGGCCACTGTACAGGATGGCTAGATTGTGAAACAAGTGTTACAAGGAGCCAATCAATTTGTGTGCCGACAAAAGCATGCTGAAAGGAGTAACAGAGGTAACAGCGGGATGAGCTCATCACTGCTGCTTCTACTTTCACTGTCCAATTAGAGGCTGGGGCAGGTCCAGAATGACCCTGGCTCGTAAGAAGGGAGCTGAAAGCTTTTGAATGTAAGACTGAGGGCATCTAGTAGCAGGAAAAAATAACGGTTGGGAAAATCTTGCGGCTGAAGCTGAATATTTCAGCAAAGAGCAGTGTTTTATTTTACCTTTTATTGTTATTTGTGAATTGAGTTCTGCTTTAATGTCACCTTTTAAAGCTTTAATTTTAAATCAACCATGCAATTTAACTCTAGCATATCTAACTATTACCATTGCTGACTCTGAATTCAACCTATATTATTTGGGAAGTATTATAAACCTTAAGAAAAAGAGCAAATGTGTGAGTGTGTCTTTCACTCATGGGAGAAGACAAACGATCTGCATGCTAGAGAGAGCTGACATAGTGGTTTACTTTACTAATCCATCCAATATGTCATCCTGACACATTTAAATTGAATGCTGTGCTCAAGCAGTTGATGGCTGACTTTTACCTCAATCTGCCTCTTTACCTTCTGTTCCATTTGAACATTTTTTTTGTGCAAATGGTATTTCTGTCTTCTCTTACATTCCTAAGCAAAAGACAATCTAATGTTTTTCAGTCCTAACAGGGCTGTTTTTGCGATTAAGACCATTGAGCTGAATGATATAATATATAAAGTTTATTTCATACATCTGATATGTTCTAAACTTTTTTTTTTTTTTAAATTGATATACCATATGGATATCAAACTATATAAATAAAATTTTAAGGAGAAGCAGGGCCAAAGCTTTTTTGATCCTGCTTCTCCTATCGCGGGATTGTCGTTTCTTGACTTTACATTCAGGATCCACTCATATTCTTGGACTGGCATTTGGCTTGGCCTCTCAGTGAGATAATGGAAGACTGAGCCAGCTGTTCCCTTCTCTCCCCAGCCCAGTGCTCCAGTGAGCACTGGAGGGGCAGAGCAAAGGCCCGGTCACTGACAGTCACCGGCTCTATGCTCAGAGCGGAGGGGAGAATTGAGCGATCTTTGGTGTTTGCTCAGTTCTCAGTGCAGAGGCAGTGGGGGGACAGATCCTGCATCTACCTTGAGATTTTTTTGTTTTTGTTTTTTAATAAGCCAGTTGATTTCTTTTTTTATTCATTTTTCTTTTTGTTTCCTCATTAAGGTTTTTCTTTACTGTGTTTCTCAGTGACACCAGATTAAATGAGGGCGCCCAAGTTCATAATTTCCTCTCCCTGTGGGAAAGACCCTTGTTCACGGTATCCAAAACCAAAATTAAATATTTTTGCTTAAGTTGAGTTGCTTTAAGATTTAGCAGTAGATTTAAAATATGTTTTTGAGAAAGAGACAAAATGAAATTAAGGATTTCTGGTGTCGCATTTTTTTTCTTTCTCAAATAACTTATTATTCTTTTGGCTCTGGCACCTCAACACCACCAAAGGGTCATTACAACAATATATTTTGAAATATGTTTTATTGTTTTTTTTACATGCATTGTCATTGTGTTGATTATGCTGTAATATTAGATTTTACATTCTTGTATTATTTATCACAAATGCCAGTGACTAACCAATAACAATGACTAAAATCCGAAAAAATGAAAAATAGTGGCGCTTAACTATAAATTATAACGTATCAGGCTTAAGCGCTTATCAGCCAAACAGCAAGAAGTGAACCGTTGCTCCAATCATCCATTGTGCAAATTCAAATATTCCACATGTAAAATAATAAAGGTGCTCCGATAGTGTAAAACCGTATGAATCAATTTATTAAAACACAAAAACACTTCAACCTTTACACTCACATTTCACAGTTTAAAAGCCATACACAGATGCGAATCACCACTTCCCTGTTCAGCTCCAAACACTGCACATTACTGGTGATGATTGCTACACAGCCACACCCCCGACGTTTTGTCATACACTGACTTCCTCATGGGGAAGTGGTGATTGGCATCTGTGTCTGGGCATTGAGGAGAGGGTGAGAACAATGCTGACAAGCTCGCACACCTCGGATTTGCCGTGGCCACAGTCCAAGTTTGTGCTGTACAGGAGTGAGGCTTGCTGTGACTTTGCTATCTATTTTCTGTCTTTTGAACTGTGAAATGTGAGTGTAAAGGTTGAAGTGTTTTTGTTTTTTAATAAATTGATTAGCATTAGCATTTTCAGCCAGATCAGAAAACCAGTCTTATGTGTCTGTAGGTGCATCAGACATACACCGCCCATCAACAGTCCTCAGTGGAGTCAATAAAACAGTCTTGAAAAACTGGTCTTGTTGCTAGTTTTTAAGCCCCTCATTCTTGAGATCAGCTTTGCTAGAAATAGCCACCCCCCCCCTCCTCTTTTTTAAAGATGAAGCCTTAGCCCAGTATTTGTATTTATGGGACTGCCAGCAGACAGTAGTATGTCACCCTATGCCCGGCTAAATGACCATGTGTGAGTCTAGGTTGTCATTGCCACTGATATTAAATACATGCAGATTAAACCAAACAAGTATAAGCTAGTAACTTCCTTATTAGACTCCTTAATATTCATTGGACTTCTGATGCTGTGTTTTTAGTTCCTATTAGGTATTGGCAATGCTCAAAGGAGAGATTTTGGTTTAGAGAGCACATTATGTTTCCTGTTTTCCAGCTGACAGCTGCTACTGTATAAATTAAATCCATTTGTCGCTAGTCTTGCAGAATGCAAATTACAGGTTTTGATTTAACTAGTTTTATGACTAGTTGTAAGTTCCATGTACTTGGCCTGTCTGAGCTCGTCTTGGCGTCATGCACAAGACAAGATGCTATTTCTGCTCATTGTAATTTTCCTAAGCTAAACAGTTTGTCTGCAGTAATATTGCTGAGTTTGTGTTGAATAAGAACCTCCAGCTCACTGCATTTTAATAGGTTTAAACAAGCGTATTTTTTATATTTTTTAATGGCCAGCATGTAAATGACTGTTGAGTCTGATTGTTTCTGTTTTATATTCAATAACTGCAGTTTACCCTGTGTAATTGCAATTTCAAAATAGAGCAAGTATAATTTGTATGTTATGTAGAGCTCTAGTCAAATCCTTTTTTTAAATTTATTTATTTATTTTTTGATTGAGTAGGGAAGAATTGGGGCCCATTTATCCTGCAGTAATGCATGTAACACAACACACTATCCTGTGCACTGCAGCATGCTGTCTTATGGCAGCCTACTCCTTTTGAATGTGCCTCAGTGCAAGAAAAATAGCATCTACAATATTTAATACATCATTACACACAGCATGCCCGGTGATGTGCCGTAGCATAGCTCATTGCACATGTTTGTTGTGGTGCCTACCATGAATTGTAATGCACATACACATCGTGTTGCAGAGTGCTGCAGAAAAATGCCCAAAACCGTATTTGTTAGCACAGTGCACTAGGCGCGATCAAGCCCACTGTGAAGTTTTTTTTGCTATCTGCATCCCCATTAAGGAGTATATTTCTCCAGTCTGCTCCCATATGTAGAACTTATTTTTTGGTTAGGTTTTTTTTTTCAGTTTTGGATAGATCAGAGTAGGACTAGAACCCCATTAGGTGTGTATTGCTGTCTAAAGCTCCAAAATGTATCCTCACGTTTTCTCTCATTGATAAGGTTTTATCAAACAGAAAGTTAGGATAACTAACAGCAACACAGGAAAAAATAAAAATGCTTTTATTTAATAGCATAGGGGCATGGCTAAAACCCCCTTTTAGATTTTTATTTTGGGCTGCATCCCTGTTGCAATTTTTCTCTCACTTTTTGCCTGATAAAACATCGAAAGGGCAGAAAGTGAGTAGGCCCTGCATCGCAGTAAACATTCGACAGGGGATCTAATCATACACATCAAAAAAAAAAAAAACCTTTTGGCTTGAAATGCATGTTATTTTGTAAAGTAGGTGTAGCTGCTGAAATTACAGTAAAACTGGTTCAGGGGGAACAGAGCAAGCCTAATTAAATTATTAGACCACAATTTGTGGCTTCTGCTCTTTAACTTTTAAAATTTAAAATAGAGCGTGTTTTAATTTAGTGAAATCCTGTTTGCAGCAGAAGGATGTAACTGCTGTTGCTTCCAGCATAGCCCTTTCCATTAATTGGCAAACTGTTTACTGTGCAATATTGAAAGCCCTCGTGGCTGAAATAAAGAACACGTCTGCTTATATCATGTGATCAAAGTTACAAACTCTCTTTTAACTTTCAGCTTAGCAAAGAGCAGCAGCGGTAAACATTTCTATATTGTTTAATAAAGTATCTAATCTAGCAATGAGTGACTTAATAAAGTGCCTTGGTGCTGAGAGAACTATGGAAGCTCCTATTGCTGCTAAAAGTGCAGTTTCTGGCCTCAACATTTTATGAATCCAGGACATGAAACAAGCATGGAGCTAGTAATGTCAGGTTTTCATAGGTCTTCTTTAGCAATCCAGATGTATGTGACTAAGAAGTAACTTTAACATTGGAAATGCATAAGTGATATATTGCAACCAGACTGATGCAGATTTCACTTTTTTTATCTTCATCTTTTCATTTTTCTTTCTCCTTTTATCTGCTCCCCTAAGTATCTTTGCTGTATTTACTTTCAATCAGTCTGTCACCAACAGTCATAATGATTAGACAGTTAAATGCTCTGAACAGTCATCTCAGAGGCGCCCCCAACCTTTGCTTTCTCCAAACTAGTTAGAAGTTTACTTAGCCACTTGAAGACTGCCTAATGTACATATATGTTGCAGCGGTATACTGGGATGATGCCTGTAGCCAGAAGGTCCCTGATTATCTCTATGGCATAGGAAACTGGAAGCAACATGTATTTTGTCACTTCCAGTTTCCCTGGCTGTAAACTGCATCATTTTTAAATTGTGAAAGCATCTGATCACACCGCTCTTGGATGCTTTTAAAGGCAAAGGAAACATTTGGGGTCTATTAGATCTCTCCATAAATAGTACCTATCGCTACCTATTGCTGTCAGAAGGGATGTTTACATTCCTTGTGCTAGAATAAAAGTCATAAAAAATAAAATAAAGAAACAGTGTAAACATTTTTTTTAAAAATGTTTAACTGCCCCCATACCCTCATGTTTTGCGCACAAAGGGGAGCATGCACATTGGTCCCACACGCATATGTAGACAACGATCACACCACACATGTGAAAGCAATAATTCTAGCACCAAACTTTCTGTGTAACTCTAAACAGTAAAGGCTTTTAAAACGTCACCTGTGGAAATGTTTAAATACTGTAGTTTGGCGCCATTCCAGAAGCGTGACATGTTAAGTATCTGTGTACATTGCATAACACCATATTTTATATTTTACAAAAAAATTGGGTATTATATTGTGTTTGTGTGCATTAAAAAGTATTACATTTATTAGTGTATTTTTTCACAAAAATATGCGCAAATACCTTGCGACATTAAAAATTGCAAAACCCACCATTTTATTCTCTAGGGCCTCTGCTACAAAAAATGATTGGAGGATCTAAGTAATTTTATGGCAAAAAATGCAGATTTTTACATGTAAACAAAGAATCAGAAAAGGCCTGGTCTTAGAGACCAGGTACGTGTACCTTATTTATTGCACTTGTGTTTCCCTACAGCTGCCCTAGGCTGCTTAAAAGTTAAAAAGCCTGGTGGCCTGGGTAATAGTGTGTATATTTTTTTTTTTTTTTAACAACAGCACTTCCTAAAATAAGGGATGAATACTTATTGTCTGATTTTCATCTCCTATAAGTCTAAATACAAATGTTAAGTCGATTTAACCACTTGATGACCGCGCTATAGCTGAAAGATGGCTACAGCACAGGCTTACATTGCGAGGAAGGCGAACATTGATATCCTCCCATGCTCGTGCTGCCCACACCCCCTGTGTCATGATCTGTGATCACTGAGTCCTTTACCACATGATCAGCTGTCAGCCAATGACAGCTGATCCCATGATGTAAACAGAAGCTGGTAATCTACTTTATTTTTTCTCCTCACGCTGTCAGCATGAGGAAAAAAAAAGCCGATTGCCGGCTTCTGTAAAAGGGACATCGGTCCCACACACCAACAGTGCTGCTAACCAGTGCCCCCAATCAATGCCCATCAGTGCCGCCTCATATCAGTGCCCATCAGTGCAGCCCTATCAGTGCACATGAATCAGAGACAAATACCTGTTTGAAAATTTTTATAACAAACTATTAAAACTGTTTTTGTTTTGTTTTTCCCAAATGTTTCTGTCTGTTCTTGTTTGTTTAGCAAAAAATAAAATACCACCAAAATAAAGGTCTATTTGTGTAGAAAAAAAAATTATAAAAATTTCATATGTGTACAGTATAGCATGACCACGCAATTGTGATTCAAAAAGTGACAGAGCTGAAAGCTGAAAATTGGCCTGGGCAGAAAGGGGGTATATGTGCCCAGTAAGAAAGTGGTTAACATCTTAAATAATGTGCATGATTCTTGAGATTCAGGATATTTTATAACTTAATATTGCCTTTGATGTTTTCTAGGATTCGAGTATAGATGGCATACCTGGCTCTCCTGAATCTCCTCATCCCCCCACCAGCACACTTGATAAGCCAAAACTCAAAGCTGGGGGCTCAGTGGAAAGTCTTCGAAGTTCCTTGAGTGGCCAAAGCTCAATGAGTAAGCATAATTGTTCTTCAGATATTGATCTTTTCTAGTCCTTCATTTACTGTACCACTCTGAATGTACTCTAGTCACCGGATTCTACTTACAAAGTGTACAGAATATCAATTGAGAGACAGAATGTTTCTGCAGATGGTTTTCTACATGTGCCTGCTTAATTGTTTGTCTGTTGTCATTTAACATTCTTTCCATCTTCATTTAGTAGCTTAACTATATTTTGTATGTTAAAAGGCCTGCATAATATCCTCATTACCCTTCCAAGCTGAAAAACAAGATCATTTCCATTGTACAGATTGCAGTAATACAGTTCAGAAGAGAAACGTTTGCAATAGATAAGTATTGTTTTCAGTCCAATACTTCATTCTGTTGTGGATCTGTTTTATCAGGTGGCCAAACTGTCAGCACAACAGACTCATCTGCTAGCAACAGAGAGAGTGTCAAGTCTGAGGATGGTGATGATGAGGAGCCGCCATACAGAGGACCTTTCTGTGGCCGAGCTAAAGTTCACACGGATTTCACCCCCAGCCCTTATGACTCTGATTCTCTGAAACTGAAGGTTAGTATGGACATTTTGTGTTGCTTTTCTACTAATTATTATGTGCATAGTTAAGATTTGTGCACTGACCACTTTTTAAAATAAAATCCTGGACATACCACATGGCTGGACCAATATGAAACATTTCTGTGTTCTTGGACAAAATAGCAGATTTTTTTTAAACATTTTCAGGAAAGCTTGATGCCGCAAAATTATTTGAGATCTGAGCAATTAATCAGAAATCACAGCAAATTATAAATGAAATCCAGTTTTGCTGAGCATGTTTGTATAAGCACTTAGGTAATTGCTATCAGCTAGTCCTATTAAGCTGGCCATGACTCTCAGAGGTGCCTGCATCATCCAATGACTGTGTCTTTGCATGCACACAATTAGCAATGGATTTACTTTGAAAAACACATTTTTTTCGCTGGGAAAATCGGTCATTGTCATCTCCTCCTCTCTCCTGGAAGATCAGGTGGCGGTATCTTCTGTACTAATTCATTTTATTTAGTCAAAGCATGGCTCTGGAGTACCCCTAATTAGCTAACTGTGAAAACAAAATGGTTAGTGGCAAGTAAATAATTTTTAATTCTACTAAATTTGCCATGATATGTTCCAAAAAATACACTTTTAACAAAGGAGCCGAAGGTGAAATTAGTTTTGTCTTCCTCCAATATAATTGGTGTTTTCATTTATAGATTTAAAGCATATGTCAATAAAAAAAAATAATAATAATATATTGCAGTTTACCAGTCCTTTGATAAGGTGGATGCATTAGCCTCATATTTAATGTTTTCCTATCCTTTATTTCCACCTGATGATCCCGATAGTAACACATTTCCTGTCATAGGGTGGCAATGCTCTTTACTTCACTGTATCTAGGAGCCCAGGTTGTCACCATAGGCTGCTCTCCTGGAAGGAAGATAATAGGAAAGAAAAAGCACAAACAAGAAAGATAACAACATGTTTGCAGACCACCCTATAGCAGCTTTACTGCTACGGGTAAGCCGCTCTGTCCTGAATCACGTATATATACGTGAGTCTGCACTTCTGGGTAGGGGGCGCGTGCCGCTTCTTCTGTGATTAGTCACACCAGGTGCTGGCCAATGGATGACCACGACACCCGCTGATCGACGAGGAGACACACTGGATGGAGCTCTGTATATGTTAACAATGCAGAACTCTGTCCTGTCAGCAGGAATGTGCTGGATATTACTTCCCTGCAAAGCAGAGAAAATCCCGCACATCCCTTAATAAAACCATTTGAAAGTAAACACAAAAACATTGGTATGGCACACAGCTAACCCTTCGATTACCCTAGATGTTTAACCCCTTCCCAGTCAGTGCCATTAGTATAGTGACAGTGCATATTTTTTAGCACTGATCACTGTATTAGTGGCACTGGTTCACACAAAGTGTCAGATTGTCCGCCACAATATCACAGTTCCATTATAGGTCGCTGATCGCCGCCATTACTAGTACAAAAATAAAAAATTTCAGAATATATGCCATTATTTGCAGACGCTATAACTTTTGCGCAAATCATTAAATATACACTTATTGAAACTTTTTTTTACCAAAAATATGTAGCAGAATACATATTGTTCTAAATGTATTTATTTTTATTGGATATCAGAAAGGAAAAAAAAATTGTGCTTTTTTTTTTTTTTTTTTTTTTTTTAATTATTGGTCTTTTTTTGTTTATAGCGCAAAAAAAAAACCCAGTTGTGATCAATTTCCACCAAAAGCAAGCTCTATAAAGCTATATGAATTTCATTTATGTACAGTGTTGCATGACCATGCAATTGTCAGTTAAATTTACACAGTGCTGTATAGCCAAAAATGGCCTTGTCATGAAGGAGGGTAAATCTTCCACAGGTAAAGTGGTTAAGTTCATCTCGCAGGAAGTGACAAGGACAATGCATTTCTAGCAAGATTAACAGGTATTTCTGTACATGCTGAGAATTTTCTTAGCTCAAAAAAATAAACATCCGGTGCAGTTTTGTTTGGTTTAGCTCTATTTATATTTTACAAGAAAAAGTATTTTGTAAATCATTTTTAGGTATTGACATACATTAAATATGCTAGTTTTTGGGAGAATAGAGAGACTGATGTTTCTACTAAGTTATAATAGAGCTCAAAACTGTTGCTGATTGTTTTGGAAGGATATACACCTACCTTTTCGAATAAATCAGATCTTCATTCTGTTGAACTCTTGCCTTTTTAAATGTGAATTCAACATAGGTTCTATAGAATACTAGCTGTAACATCTTGATACAGATTTGTTTTGAACAATAGAAACTTCTTTCACGCATTTAATAGAATGACGTGGCAGCCCATCCACAGAGGGACAAGTGCCGCCCCCCCATCCATGGGTTTGGCCCCCTTATCTTAATATCAGGGCGCTGGACTATGTATTCCAATGGGGGGGGGTTTGAGTGTTTTTTAAAGGGGTGGGCTCAGGGCGCAGAGTACTGTGCCAAAAGTTCCACCTAGTTGAGTGATGATAAAGAATGAGTTGAGTGACGATAGCCAATGAATGCCCACCCCCCCCCCCCCCCTTCAATCAGCATGCAGTTCGTGTGACCTGTTTCCTGATTGGCCAAAGCATCAGGTGATCCTATTGAATGCCTAGCGCTTAGGAGGAACAGTATATCGAGGTAAACCATTGTGACATGTTCTGAATAGCAAGTTGATGCATTGTTGTGTAATAATCTCTGACAGTCCTTACTAGCTCTTATTGAAGGGGTTTTTGAACACATCTCTCAATTTCCTTTACTGCAGAAAGGTGACATCATTGAAATTATAAGTAAGCCTCCAATGGGCACATGGATGGGTCTTTTGAACAACAAGGTTGGCACTTTCAAGTTCATATATGTGGATGTTATCAATGAAGTTGAAGAGAAGCCCAAGCGACCAATAAGGAGACGGCGTAAGGGACGACCACCAAAGCCAAAATCTGTTGAAGAGCTTTTGGATCGAATCAATCTTAAGGTTGGACATTTTTCTGAAGCCTTAATAATCCAGAGACTGAGTTCTATCTCATTTGCAGGATACAAAACTTCACATTTAATTAGAAAGTCTTTATACCCAACTATATACAGTATACAGATCCATGCAGTGAAAGCATTTTAATGAATTCAGATATAATAAGATCGCTAACTGCCTTCTTTAGTGCCACCTTACAGCAGCGCTTCTTCCACTGCCCACAATACTGACACATTTCCTAATTGGCTTCCCACCCTCACTGTCAGAATACTGCAGAACTTTGTTCTTTGGCTGTGTAGCAATATTTTACTGATTCAGCCATCAAGGGAGTGATTAGTAGAAGGTAAGTGATCTGTTAGCAATCCAGAGGCATGTTGTTGCTAGTATGACATGTTTACTTTTATTCTTATTGCAAGGAATGTAATAATCCCTTGTAATATAAATAAGGATGGCAGGTCAAAAAGACCCCCAATCTCTCCTTTTACCCTTTAAAGCAAAAGATCAAAAATACTTTTTATTTTTTGATCTTTTGCTTTAAAAACAAAAATTGCTTACTTACTTACTGCAATGTTTTCCCTAATAATATAGTTTCCCTTTAGACATCACCAAATATCTGGGCTTTATAGAACACCCACTGACTAGCCAAACTTTCCATCTACCTAAGTGTTGGCGGAGTCCTAAAATTTATGCAGACATTTGCAGTGTTGAAATGATTAAGGAATAAAAGTGATTTTTCTTTTACTCCCTACATATAAACTGAACTCCCAACTTAATAGAGGTTATAGGTATAAACCAAGATTTATACAATAACTGTTTCACCTCAGCAATAAAACCACTGAGTATGAAATCAGTTGCTTATATTACAGAGTGTATTTAATGGAATAGCTTAGCAGCTTGTATTACAGTATGATTATTTATTATGATTTGGTGCATATGGGCTGTACAGATTTCATGAGCATATTGGTTTGTTGTAGAACATTGCAGACAATTATTCATGCTGCTGACAAATAAGGAGCACTGAAAGGCACACTCCGAATTCTTTCTAAAGAAGGTTTAATTCCATTTAAAATGTCCACCTACTACAATCCTAAACCCTGGTGTGGAAAGGTATTAAGAATCTAAGAATCTTGACCAATTTTCATATTTTACTGATAAATAAATCCTGTTCTATATTCTTGCTGTTCTCTGTAATATTTGCTTTCAGAACGCTAAAATAAAAGATCAATTTGCTAATGAGAAGTTGGTTTGTTTTGGAGAAAAAAATCTTAAAAGTGACTGTAGCTAAAATAGATGCTGGAAATATAGTCCTCCCCTCAGAGAAGATACTAAATACCTATATTTTACAGTCAGTCACTTTAAAGATGAAGAATATGCTTAAATGTGTTTTCCCAGATTGTCAGCAAATATGTAAATGAAGGTACATTAATATTATGACTATGCAGGATTTTTATAGAGCCAATAGTTTGTGCGGCTATTTACCAAGTTAGGGCAGAAAGTACAGTTACAATACAATTCAATGCAGGAGGAATTAGAGGGCCCTGCTCGTTAGATACCACAGATTACCCAACAGTATAGTACTTGGATTCCTCCTGTAGTGAATTGTATTGTAACTGTACTGTCTGCCCTCATGTTGTAAAGCACTGCGCAAAGTGATGGAGCTATATCAATCCTGTATAATAAGAATGATAGATGGATAGATACCTTACTTGTTTAACTTGTAATAGGTGAGCTTTGTTTTTAACTCTTAACAACTTGCTTTGATTTCTAGGAGCACATGCCAACCTTTCTCTTCAATGGATATGAAGATTTAGATACTTTCAAACTTCTGGAAGAAGATGATTTGGATGAACTGAACATCCAAAATCCAGAACACAAAGCGGTCCTTCTTACAGCTATTGAGTTGTTGCAGGAATATGACAGTAAGAATTTGTAATTGATATTGTCCACCCAGAATAGTATTTGCACCTAGAAATTGCTACACTTTAGTAGTATGTGTGTGTTAAACTGTTATTTTATGAGTACATAAGCTACAGTACAATAGCATTTTTATTAATTTCATAACCTGCTATATTTAGGGACATTTAGTCCACTGGGAAAACATTAAGATTTTATCTAAACATAAACATGATTATTGTCAAACAACTGCAGCAATTCTGCATTTCAGATGACTGCTAAGATCCACAGGGGTACATTGATCAACTTGGGTACAACCAGCCTGTCAGATACTGCAGGCAGCTGATTGGCACCATGGTTGGAAAGAGAAAATCTCACTATCTTTAGAAAGGTAGGGGAGAAGAAACTACAGAACACTGATAATCCCAGTGAAGAGCTGTGCCCGGGGGGCTTCAGCAGAAGTCTGATCACTGGAGAACAGGAATGCTATGCTTCCAGCACAGAAAATTGATCATGCTTTGGATGATATGCTTTTATAAAAAAATAACGAAAATTGCCTGGATCAACCATAGATATAATTTAAATGTTGCAGATACTACCATTCATATTATAAAGAAAATAATGTAGTTCAGGTGACACAAAAAAGCATAAAGAAAAAAACTAGGAGAAACAGGGTTCTCCAAAAGGAGTCACCATAGAACACATGCGGAACACAGGATTTCCCTACGATTCTTGTTAAATGCTCTTTTTCTTGCTTTTTTCAAAAAAACGATGTGAATATCCCCTTTGTCTAAACTGTTCGTAAAGGTCATCTGCTTCTTTTAGAAACTGTTCATCCTCAGAGCAGTTCCTTCTAATCTGAAGGAACTGCCCTGTGGGTATGCCTTCAACAAGAGACGTAGGGTGATGGCTCTGGGCAAGGAGGAGCCTATTTGCAGCTGTTTCTTTACGAAATGTGCTGGTTACAATTCCTCCCATATGTTTGCTTAGCTGTAGATCCAGAAAGTAGAGTCTCTCAATGTGGTATGTAAATGTTAGATGTATATTCCTGTTGTTACTATTTAATTGGAGCATAAACTCCTCTAGTTGTATAGGTGACCCCGCCCACACCATAAGGACATCATCGATGTACCTCAGCCACAAAAAACAGTGGCCGAGGTACATCGAGGACTTAAAAACTATCTCCTCCTCCCAGTCTTTAAGAGGTGTGACAACGTTGTCATATTTTTTTTTAATGAGTCTGTGTTTGAATACTCCCTTTTTGTTTGGAATTTGTCCTAATTTGTATAATCGGTGGTTTTGTTACAATTAAAATTAAATTAAAAAATGTTTTGCATTTATGCATGTGTTCTATGGTGACTCCTTTTGGAGAACCCTGTTTCTCCTATTTTTTTTATTTTTTATATGCTTTTATGCCTAGCATTGTCAGTTTTAAATGGGAAAGCAGGGGGACTGGCAGGATCACCAGGTATTTCACACACAAGTAGCAAGATAAAGAGAACAGGGTACTTTTAACACAAGTACATGGTACACCAGGCACATATCAGGAATATGAACTGTTGGGGTAACATATTCTTTAAGCTAAGCACTACTCTTACAGTAGTATTAAAAAAAGAATTTATATATGCATTCTCTGCAAACAAAAAGCACATCTAGAGTAATAAATTCAGCTCGGCATACTGGAATGATTATACCATAGCATGCATTGACAAGACAAACGCTTGGAAACACTCTTTGGTAACAAATAGCACTCCTTTGAAGCACTGGTATATGTTGCTAATCATTCTGGATCAATATTTGTATCTGAACCCATACCCAGTATAAGACCATATCCAATAAAAAATAAATAACATACACATTTTTTCAAGTTAAATCACTGGTATATTTTGAAGAAAGAAATAGAAAATTCCTTAATATACTTGAAACTTGATACTAATATAAGGAATTAAAGTGATATTAAAGTCTTGTTTTTTTTTTTTGTTTAAAAATAACAAATATGTTATACTTACCTGCTCTGTGCAGTGGTTGTGCACAGAGCAGTCCGGATCCTCCTCTTAGGTCATTCACCATCGCTCCTGCCGAGTGCCCCCACAGCAAGCAGCTTGCTATGGGTTCACCCAAGCTGAGCCGCTGCTCTTTGTGTCCATTCAGACAGAGAGCCATGTCTCAGCCCCACCCCCTCTCTCTCTTCATTGGCTCACTGACTGATTGGCAGAAGCGGGAGCCAATGGCACCTGCTGCTGTTTCAGCCAATGAGGAGAGAGATTCCTGGACAGCCGAGACATTGTTGGATCGAGATGGGGCTCAGGTAAGTATTAGGGGGCTGGGGGCTGCTGCACACTAATTGTTTTATCTTAATGCATAAACCTTCTGCATTTAGAACCACTTTGATTTCAAAAGGAACATGACTGATCAATGTGTGCTTGCAAAACAATGTTCTTCAACAGATTTGGTAATGCAGCGATAACACACTCATAATAATAACCAAATGGTAGTGCTTTATGGGACATCTCATTATAACAGAGCTATTAACACAATTCATGTTTATTTTTGAATGTCACAGGCAACAGTGATCACACTGGGTCTCAAGAGAAATTGCTAACAGAAGGAGAGATTGCAGGCTCCCCTCGAGACTCTGGCTGCTATGAAAGCAACGAGAATTTTGAACATGGTAATGACAAGAAGTAAACACCTGATGAATTGTAATGTAAATGCCTTTACACGGGCTAGCATGCTGAACACTTTCCGCGCGATATGTTTTAAAGAAACATTTACTAACATTAAATTATTTGTACAGATGTATATGGCTTACCAAGAAATCTCACTGGTTTATTCAGCTGGCCAGTATGTGGTTTTATATCTTGGACTTCCATGCTTCTGCTAACAAAGACAACCATGCTTGGCTTTCGCATTACTTCTGATCCACAAAATGCTTGACATTCTTTGCCTGTTTCCACCATTTTCATTTCATCGCTCACTCTGTAAAAAAACAAGAGGACAGACTCCATTAACACCTGCAAGTCTTTGCTGTAACACGTTGAGTCAGTTGTCTTGCTCTGTTCATAGTTATAGCCATGTTTCTGTTTATTACTTGTGCTGTAACCACTTTAAATCAACATCCACACTATATTGTCAAAAGTATTGTGGCTCCTCCCTTTACATACACGCATGAACTTTAATGGCATCCCAGTCTTAGTCCGTAGTGTTCAATATTGAGTTACATAGTAGGTGAGGTTGAAAGAAGACACAAGTTCATAGAGTCCAACCCATGTGTGTGATTATATGTCAGTATTACATTGTATATCCCTGTATGTTGCGGTCGTTCAGGTTCTTATCTAATAGTTTCTTGAAACTATTGATTCTCCCCACTGAGACCACTGCCTATGGAAGGGAATTCCACATCCTTGTCGCACTTACAGTAAAGAACCCTCTTCGTAGTTTAAGGTTAAGCCTCTTTTCTTCTAATTTTAATGAGTGGCCACGAGTCTTGTTAAACTTCCTTCTGCCAAAAAGTTTTATCCCTATTGTGGGGTCACCAGTATGGTATTTGTATATTGAAATCATATCCCCTCTCAAGCGTCTCTTCTCCAGAGAGATTAAGTTTAGTGCTCACAATCTTTCCTCATAACTAATATCCTCCAGACCCTTTATTAACTTTGTTGCCCTTCTTTGTACTCACTCCATATACAGTACATCCTTCCTGAGGACTGGTGCCCAGAACTGGACAGCATACTCTAGGGGAGGCTGGACCAGAGTCTTGTAGAGTGAGAGAATTTTTAATGCATGCCAATATTCTGTTTGCTTTGTTAGCAGAAGCTTGGCACTGCATGCCATTCATCTACTGGGACCCCCAGGTCCTTTTCCACCCTAGATTCCCCCAGAGGTTTTCCCCCCAGGGTATGGATTGCATTCATATTTTTGCCACCCAATTGCATTATTTTACATTTTACTACATTGAACCTCATTTGCCATGTAGTTGCCCATCCTATTAACTTGTTGAGATCTTTTTGCAAGGTTTCCACATCCTGTGGAGAAGTTATTGCCCTTCTTAGCTTAGTATCATCCCCAAATACAGAGATTGAAACTGTTTACCCCATCCTCCAGGTCATTTATGAACAAATTAAATAGGCTTGATCCCAGCACACAACCCTGGGGGACCCCACTACCCACCTCTGACCATTTATCACCAACCTCTGAACTTGCCCTTGTAGCCAGTTTTGAATCCATGTACTTGCCCTATGGTCCATGCCAACGGACCTTATTTTATACAGTAAACATTTATGGGGAACTGTGTCAAATGCTTTTGCAAAATCCAGATACACCACGTCTACAGGTCTTCCTTTATCTAGATGACAACTCACCTCCTCATAGAAGGTTAATAGATTGGATGGCAAGAATGATTCTTCATGAAACCAAGCTGATTACTTCTAATGATACCGTTCTCATTACTAAAATCTTGTATATAGTCCCTTATCATCTCTTCCACTGAAGAAAAATTGGGGTTTCCTTCATTTTAAATTCTAAAACTTGATATGGGCCACAGAAAAGGAGCAAGAGAGCCATGTGAGACCCAAAACACTAGGTTGCCATCCTAATTTAGGGGATACTGAAGAAGAGGTTAAAATAGGATAGTTTTTAATAGGTGTTTTTTTTATATTATTAATAGGGTTTTTTAATAGGTGTTTTAATGATGGCTATAGATTTAGGTTTTCAGAATATTGAATCGGGGACCCCTAGATCATGCAGTTTTTCACGTTAGCCTGTATGTGTCCATATTTGGAGGTGATATCTACAGTCCTTCAACAATTTCCTGAGCAAACGTTCAGGCCTCATGCACATTGGACTTTATATTAACGTTAAAAAAACAACACCAGTAGCTTTGCAGTGAGTTTTTAAATGTTTTTGCAATAGCATTTTTCAGCTTTAGCATATTTTACCATTTTTTTTTTTCAATGGATCAAAAATGTTAAAAAAAACACTGGTAAGTCGCATTTTTGAGCGTTTATCTGCATTTTTAGGTGTTTTTTGATGTTAGAGTGTTTTTACAGCTGAAAAACACCTCTTGGAAACCGACTGTGCATTGGACACATAGGATAACATGCCGGAGAGTTTATTGACTGTAGAAAAAAATGTCTGAAGCCAAAAACGGCAGCTGTAAAAACGTCCAGTGTGCATGAGGCCTTACTGTTTTCTTGCTTGTTTTGTTTTGGATATATACAGTAAAAGCACTGTTTAAATAAGTATGACACATTAAAACCTATACTTGTTAAATTCTTTAGCATTTTAAACTATTTTAAATTGCCAGCATTGTTGTATGGATCAAGTAGCAAATGATACATTTTGTGAACTAGAGATTTCATGCAATCGCTGATGTAAATACAAATGTTCTGTACACATGGGAAGGCAAATAGTCCTTCTGCCTTTTATAAAGCAAGTGTGGTAATGTTTACTGGACTCTTTTATTATCAAAAGAGTCTTATGCCAGCCTTGGAAAACTTTATATTTTTTTTAAGTGGAGGCATTCTTATAAACTATATTTTATGTCCTAAAACATTTATATATATATATATATATATATATATATATATATATATATATATATATATATATATATATATATATATATATATATATATATATATATATTTATATAAATTTTTACTGACTAGCAGTAATCAATAGGAAAACTTTAGATTGTTGACTTCTGGAGTCATTTTACTTGCCTTTAAATGTTTTTCACTCCCATACATTAGATGAGAGAACTAGCTTTCCCCCATGAATCAATTGTAAAGGGGGGGGGGGGGGGGGGAGGACCAGCTTTTAAAAATGCTGCATGTAGCATTTAAGAAAATGATTTTTCTTCTTTACTCTTACTTGCGATGCAGCTCTGTAGCAAGAAGACACATATCCATTCCATCCGTCTGACATCAACCAAAGAGAGGTGCACCTAGAAAAATTAACATAAATTCGATTTTCAGGGTTAAACATGAAAGCAGGGTAAAGTGTTCTGATCTAAAGTTCAGTAATGCTTATCAATCCTGATGATTGTGTTTTACTGAAGTCAGAACTGTGCAAGATTAATTTGTATCTGAAGATGTGGGTGACTACACATTGCAACTGAAAAGGTTGGTGTACCCACAAGCATAATGGTGGTGGCCACATCTTTTCAATAACCGCCATTGCAGTGTGGAGTTGTTTGATGCAATACTACCGTTAGTTCTACTTTATTTCCATTCTAGTTTGCTTTAATTTTGCTGTTTATAAGGAATAGGAGTCAATGCTGATGGCAGTATTGTACACTGTATATTTTTATAACAGCTGTAATTAAAGACATTGGGTTTGTAAATAAAAGACATATTTTTCATCATAAATGCAGAACATAAATAAACGGTTTGCTTGGATAATGCTTGTCGGCTTGCTTTTTATTCCTTTGGCCATAACTCATGAAGCAAAATACCAGTGTAAATACGCTCTGCTGAAAGCAACATCTAATACTCAATGGGCAGTGTAGCTGGTTCCGTACACCAAATCTCTGCCCAGAAATTGGCCTGTGCCACTTGTATTAGGAAAGGGGCACATCAGCCAGAGCCCAATCACATAGGTGTTTTGCTTTGTGAAAGAATCTCTCTAACCCATAACATTGCATTGGCTATCACATTACATTACTTACTGCATTTTGACATTTCTCACTATGGGGTCTATTTATAAAGATTAGAACAATGCTTGCTTTTTGTTACGCTGAGCTCTTCAGGTAATTAGCAGCACACAGTTTACAAATTTAAGCAGATTTTAAGGTAAGCATTTACAAAACCTGACCTTTTAAAAATACATTAAAGCTTGATACCTGAAAACGGACCAAAAAGCAAGAAAAATGTACCTTTGTCCTTTATAAATGGGTCCCAACATCATGCATTTTATATTGCATTACATGCATTACCTTTTAACCCTCATTACCTTGTTTTCTTGTACTCATAAAGTATGTGTACAGGAATATTTGTTCTATGGACAGTCACAATTCTGCATGCATCATTTTCTATATGGTATTGAAAAGCATACAAAGTCAAATTTACATTCATTTTATTCATATGCTAATACTAATTTTCTTTCACATGGGAAAAGTCAGGAGCGTTGGACAATGTTTGCTTTCAAATTGTTGCAATAGTATAGTAACAGACTCATATTGCTATGAAGAAGATGTTTTTAAAGACTTATATTAATGTAAATATGACTGTAACTAGAGGACATTTAGTTCGCTGAAGTGCTGAGTATCATAAACAGTTGGTAAAATACTTGTTTTTACCTTTTCCTTTTATTTTGTTAGCTTTTGTTGCATCTTTTTGCTGCTTATTTCCTGTGGACTCTTTGGAGGCACATTCTGTTTGCATACACTCCAACCAGGGCTGTAGATACATTTTTTTCTGGGGCAGAAGAATTTACACCCTTCCTAACCAGAGCACTTTATGCTATTCGGCACTGCGTCACTTTAACTGACAATTGTGCGGTCATGCGATATGGCTCCCAAACAAAATTGACATCCTTTTTTTTCCCACAAATAGAGCTTTCTTTTATTGGTATTTGATCACCCCTGCGGTTTTTATTTTTTGCACTATAAGCAAAAAAGGAAGACAATTTTGAAAAAAACGCATTATTTTTTGCTATAATAAATATCCCCCAAAATATATAAAAAAAAAATTTCCTCAGTTTAGGCCGATACGTATTCTTCTACATATTTTTGGTAAGAAAATCGCAATAAGCGATTATAGTTATAGTGTTTATTAAATAGGGGATCGTTTTATGGCATTTTTAGTAATATATATATATTTTTTAAATTGTGGCGATCAGCGATTTTTATCATGACTGCGACATTATAGCGGACACATCAGACATTTTTGACACATTTTTGGGACCATTGTCATTTATACAGCAATCAGTGCTATACAAACGCACTGATTCCTGTTTAAATGACACTGGCAGTGAAGGGGTTAACCACTAGGTGGCAGTGTAGGGGTTAAGCATGTCCTAGGGGCATGTTGCTAACTGTGGAGGCTGTGGCTGTGTTTTACAGATCACTGATCTCTGCTCCAATCACAGTGAGTCCCACCCCCCCTTCAGTTAGAACACACACTAGGGAGCACAATTAACCCCTTGATCACCCCCTAGTGTTAACCCCTTCACTGCCAATGACATTTTTACAGTAATCAATGCATTTTTATAGCACTGATCGCTGTATAAATGCCAATGGTCCCAAAAATGTGTCAAAATTGTCCGATGTGTCCGCCATAATGATCACCGCCATTACTAGTAAAAAAAAAAATAGTAAAAATGCTATAAATCTATCCCCTATTTTGTAAACACTATAACTTTTTCGCAAACCAATCAATATACGCTTATCGTGATTTATTTTTTTTTTTTTCCAAAAACATGTAGAAGAATACATATCGGCCTAAACTGAGGAAAACATTTTTTTAATATATTTTTGGGGCATATTATAGCAAAAAGTAAAAAATAATCAATTTTTTTTCAAAATTGACGCTTTTTTTTATTTATAGTGCAAAAAACCGCAGAGATGATCAAATACCATCAAAGGAAAGCTCTATTTGTGGGGAAAAAAAAGATGTAAATTTTGTTTGGGTACAATGTCGCATGACCTCACAATTGTCATTTAAAGCGACGCAGTGCAGAATTGCAAAACAAATGGCCGGTCATTCAGCAGCCAAATCTTCCTGGGCTGAAGCAGTTAATCGTTAATCAGATAAAAACCTCAAACCAAAGTGTGGTGTATAAGTTTGTTAATATTTCAAGTTAAAAAAATGGCAATTTATTCTGAAATATCTATACACAGTGGTAAAAATAAATAACCAGTTATATGGTTAGGGGACAAAATATCTAATCCACTCCTCTGAGAATAACAGAACAGGTGTGGGTGTGTGTGTGTATATATATAATCACCTGTCATGATCGGGTTGAAAAACAAAAATTAGCCCTTAATAGCACAAAAACACCAGATAATCACTACTATAGGGGTTTAATTTATACCGTGAAACAATGAAAATAATGATATACAGTGCCTTGCGAAAGTATTCGGCCCCCTTGAACTTTTCAACCTTTTGCCACATGTCAGGCTTCAAACATAAAGATATAACATTTTAATTTTTTGTGAAGAATCACCAACAAGTGGGACACAATTGTGAAGTGGAATGAAATCTATTGGATAATTTAAACTTTTTTAGCAAATAAAAAAACTGAAAAGTGGTGCGTGCAAAATTATTCGGCCCCTTTACTTTCAGTGCAGCAAGCTCACTCCAGAAGTTCAGCGAGGATCTCTGAATGATCCAATGTTGTCCTAAATGACTGATGGTGATAAATAGAATCCACCTGTGTGTAATCAAGTCTCTGTATAAATGCACCTGCTCTGTGATAGTCTCAGGGTTCTGTTGAAAGCGCAGAGAGCATCATGAAGACCAAGGAACACACCAGGCAGGTCCGTAATACTGTTGTGGAGAAGTTTAAAGCTGGATTTGGATACAAAAAGATTTCCCAAGCTTTAAACATCTCAAGGAGCACTGTGCAAGCGATCATTTTGAAATGGAAGGAGTATCAGACCACTGCAAATCCACCAAGACCTGGCCGTCCCTCTAAACGTTCAGCTCAGACAAGGAGAAGACTGATCAGAGATGCAGCCAAGAGGCCCATGATCACTCTGGATGAACTGCAGAGAACTACAGCTGAGGTGGGAGAGTCTGTCCATAGGACAACAATCAGTCGTACACTGCACAAATCTGGCCTTTATGGAAGAGTGGCAAGAAGAAAGCCATTTCTCAAAGATATCCATAAAAAGTCTCGTCTAAAGTTTGCCACAAGCCACCTGGGAGACACACCAAACATGTGGAAGAAGGTGCTCTGCTCAGATGAAACCAAAATCCAACTTTTTGCCCACAATGCAAAACGATATGTTTGGCGTAAAAGCAACACAGCTCATCACCCTCAACACACCATCCCCACTGTCAAACATGGTGGTGGCAGCATCATGGTTTGGGCCTGCTTTTCTTCAGCAGGGACAGGGAAGATGGTTAAAATTGAGGGGAAGATGGATGCAGCCAAATACAGGACCATTCTGGATGAAAACCTGTTGGAGTCTGCAAAAGACCTGAAACTGGGACGGAGATTTATCTTCCAACAAGACAATGATCCCAAACATACAGCAAAATCTACAAAGGAATGGTTCACAAATAAACGTATCCAGGTGTTAGAATGGCCAAGTCAAAGTCCAGACCTGAATCCAATCGAGAATCTGTGGAAAGAGCTGAAAACTGCTGTTCACAAACACTCTCCATCCAACCTCACTGAGCTCGAGCTGTTTTGCAAGGAAGAATGGGCAAGAATTTCAGTCTCTCGATGTGCAAAACTGATAGAGACATACCCCAAGCGACTTGCAGCTGTAATCGCAGCAAAAGGTGGCTCTACAAAGTATTAACGCAAGGGGGCCGAATAATTTTACACGCCTCACTTTTCATTTTTTTATTAGTTAAAAATTTTTTTTAAATCCAATCGATTTTGTTCCACTTCACAATTGTGTCCCACTTGGTGATTCTTCACAAAAAATTTAAATTTTATATCTTTATGTTTGAAGCCTGAAATGTGGCAAAAGGTTGAAAAGTTCAAGGGGGCCGAATACTTTCGCAAGGCACTGTACAACTTCTATATATAATAAATATATTTAGAAGTAGGATACGGTATATTACCTGGGAGAATCAGCCAGAAGCTATATGAAGGGTTGAGGGGGAATATAAAACTTTTATATTAAATTAGTACCAAAGGCTGAGACTTTTTTGCATGGATATGATAATTTTAACTATAATGCATAATCATTCTAAACTTTTTCTTTAAATGTAATTGTAATGCCTTATATTTCCTATCAGCCTCCAGCTTCTCTGGGTTCAGATGTTATCTTCCTTGCACATAGCCTTTAAAGTGATCGTAAAGGTTGGATTACAAAAAAAAAAATGTCATTCTTACCCACCCTGTGCAATGGTTTTCCACAGAGTAGCCCCAATTCCCCCCTTCTGGGGTCCCCCGCCAGTGATTCTGGGTCCTCTTACCTTCAGAGTGCCCCTATAGCGTTATAATCACTTTAAATCACTTCTCTTTTCTTGCCCAGGATTCAATGTTCCATTGCTTCTCACAAATTCACAAATTCCGATGCACTTGCTGACATGTATAGACAGTGTACTGAGCTGTATGTGCAATGCATTTTGTATATTGACATTTGGAGAAGGCAAGGGAAAGTTATGACATCTTAGCAAAGGCTAACAAATATTTTTCCCTGCTAAAAGTTAATTCATCAGCTTTTTTTTGTCACATTCAAGCTATGGTGAACACATTGGTTGAGGCAATGCATACTAGTCTCTGACTAGACATACCTAGTTCTGCACAGCCTTTCCTAGAAAGAATTTCCCTATCCTTGACCAATGGAGCTTATATAATGTTTGGCCCAACCCCAAGAGTTTATTCACTCTTAGCATTGTTGCTGCCTTGTACCCTATGTTAGAAGAATTCACATGTTTAAAAAGAATGAAAAAAATGGGGCGTTTCCACTGTCGAACCAGCCATTGCTGCACTAAATAATCAATGTAGTTTTCCTTTTGAGGGCATTCCGTCCTTGAGGCTAGGTTCACATTGCAGTGATGCGGGAACGCCGCGAGTCCGCGGCGGGTTCCCGCATTGCATACCTCCCGGTGGCAGTTCACACTGCCCTATGCGAACTGCTGGGAGTGTCAGTGAAATGTTAATGACACCCCCAGATCAGTTCGCATATCGCAGTGCGATCTGCAAACTCGGACAGGAATCGATCGCATTGTGTGAACACCCATGCGATCCGATTCTGCTGCGGACCAAAAAAGGGTCCTGTGCGAGTTTGGGCCGTGTGCGATGCGAATTCAGCCATACTGTCTGTATGGCTGAACTCGCATCGCACAGAGATCGGATGTGATTTGCACTGCAGTGCGGTGCGAATCACATCCGTTCTCATAAACCACTGCAGTGTGAACCCAGCCTTAAGGATTAATTTGATAGGTATTTGGAGACTCAAGTTATCCTTTGCTCTGTCAGATCCAGCCCTGCAGTCGGCTATTGCCGTTTTGTCAGTTGCTCAGACCATGGCAAACTGGAACAGAGGGAGCTTAATTGTTGATTCACCTTATTAGTGGGGCTACCTGCCATGTCTTTACTTTGGGAACTGACTCCTCTTCTATTTCCCCACAGGACGGTCCCTCAGGGTTTCTCAACCAGGGTTCCTCCAGAGGTTCCTTGAGCAATGAGAAGTTTTTGCCTCTCAAATAAGTTCCTACTAACACCAATGATCTTTTTTGACTATCTACAAGGAGATAATTCTTCCCAATGACCATGGGTTATGAGGAGCATTCTTCCCTATGACCATCACATTAATTTATAATGCGTTGTAGATAAAGTAATATTTAGCAGGGGTTCCCTGAAGCCAGAAAGTCATTTCAAGGGTTCCTCTGTGTTGAAAAGTTTGATAAAGGCTGCTCTATGAGAATCCTCCCTGTTCTACCTGGCTGGGTGGTTATTTTTCTTTCTTCATTCTCATGAAGATGATGGGGCTGTTGAGTTTTTTCTGCATGTAGCATCTGTTTTTCTTACAAGTTGTGGGGCCACAACCTGATCATCTTTTCACATTTTCAGTACCACATTTTTTCAGGTAACTGAGCCCCTAGTGATGCATACTTTGGCTGTAAGGTGCTTCTTTTGTCAACTGTTTGGGTTTATGCGTGGGATCTGTTGCTGTTTTGTTGCCCACCGCTCACATTATTGCTTAGGAACATCCCATGGTGTAGGAATCCACTCCTGTGTCCTTTTACTGTATGATTAAGTTAATAGGAATTTTGACGTACCTATAAATTCCATATCTTGGAGTACAGTATAGCACAAGGGTCCCTTATCTTCTTTTCTCTGTGATCTTTGTGTTGCTTGGTACAAAAAAAACAATTCTGGCTCATGGAGTAGACAGGGTTAATTTGATACCCTGATGGGTGATCCCAGTAAAACTATTGCCGATGTCCCATCACCTGATGAAGGTGTTTGATAGTCATGAGTTGTCCTTTTTTTTTTCTGCTCACTCTGATAGCCCTCACTGACTTGATATGCAGCAGGGCAGGCTAGTACTTCAAGTACACATTGGGCAACTACCAGCCCTCAGCACCTATTAGTTCATGGCATGATCATTTGTAAATGTTTTGGTTACAGCCTTGCTTTTGCTGCCCCTTTGCTCGACAAGGAAAAGCCTTATATGGGGAAAAAAAATAGTACAGGTATGTAAAAGAGAAGGTAAATCTGTAAATATTTAACCATACTAAAAATTCTTTAACAAATTGTGATGGTGGGTATGAAAATATTAATGTGGGACAGATTGCCCAGGCAATGAGCTAGAGGAAGGGGGTTGTTTTCGCCAGATGGTATTTAACTAGTTGAAGTTCCAAGCTGGCATCCAGACACTGGATGTGTGGGGGATTCGGGGCAATCTTTTTCTTCCGTTCAGCAAGAACCTGGCATGGAAAGTTTGTTTCTTGAGCGCGTGTTGGTGAGTGCTGCTTTGAGTTTCAAGTCTTTGCTCTGGGGATCGGTGGGAAGCCTATGATAGTAGGATTGCATGCTTAGTTTTTTTGCTGCTACCTATCTTTCCCCACTTGTCCTTGGAAAAAGACTCAAAGGAAAAGACAAACTCCTGAAGGGGGATTAAAATGAGACTCCCACCAAAGGAGCAGGCCCCGCAAGATCCATTTGAGTCCACCTTGCTACATCCTTCCCAGCTGGTAATATCTTAACCCTGTTTGCAACAGTTTACAGGGGTCGCAGTCCTAAAAAAAATGTCCTGCACACAAACTGAATAAAACTTTAAACTGTGGATTTTTAAAATATCTACATTAATCCCTGCCTGTAATTGCTTGATCTGGGCAGGGATGGCCTTACAATGGGGAAAAAAATTGTAAATGCTGCAATAAATTAAAAAGTGATGGTGGGTGAGAGCGTGTTAACCACTTAAGCCCTGGACCATTTTCCAGCTAAAGGACCAAGCCCCTTTTTCGGCACTGTGTTTGGTGGTAATTGATCACCCCTGCGGTTTAAATTTTTTGCGCTATAAACAAAAAAAAGTGCAACGATTTTGAAAAAAACGCATTCTTTTTTACATTTTGCTATAATAAATATCCCCCAAAAATATATAAAAAAAACATTTTTTTACTTAGTTTAGTCCGATACGTATTCTTCTACATATTTTTGGTAAAAAAAATAAGCATTTATTGATTGGTTTGCGCAAAAGTTATAGCGTCTACAAAATAGGAGATAGTTTTACGGCATTTTTATTAATATATATATTTTTTTACTTCCACTAGTAATGGCGGCGATCAGCGATTTTTATTGGGACTACGACATGGCGGACACGTTGGACAATTTTGACACATTTTTGGGACCATTGGCATTAATACAGCAATCAGTGCAATTAAAAATGCACTGATTACTGTAAAATGTCACTGGCAGTGAAGGGGTTAACCACTAGGGGGCAGCGTAGGGGTTAAGTGTGTGTGTGTGTTTTTTTTAACTGTAGGGGCGTGGCTTGGCGTCTGACATCACTGACTGTCTTTCCCTATAACAGGGAACAGACGATCAGTGACAGGCTCAGTAGGAAGCATGAGGAGAGGTTTGTTTACACTTACCTCACCCCATTGTTCAGCTCTGTGACCCGATCGCGGGACACCGGCGGCGATCGGGTCCACTGGTCCTTTGTCCACGGTCACGGAGCTCAGGACCGGGTCGCGAGTGCGACACCACTCTCGCGACCAACGGCTGGGCACTTAAAGAGCAACGTACAGGTACGTGATTGTGCCCAGCCGTGCCATTCTGCCTACGTACATTGGCCTGAGGCAGTCCTTAAGCGGTTAAAGTGGTTGTAAACCCTTACAAACCACTTTTACCTACAGGTAAGCCTAGATTAAGGCTTACCTGTAGGTCCAAGAAATATCTCCTAAACCTATATGGTTTAGGAGATATTTGCTTGAAAACAGGCACCGCTGTCTACGGCGCATGCGCCGTAGACATCGGCGCGCAGGCGCACTGAGCGCGGCATTCTCAACGACGGAGCTGCCGTGCGCATGCGCGGGAGTGATGTCATTGCGGCTTTGCTGAATGACAGCGGCGGAGCTGCGAGACCCCACCAAGAAGATGGATGCGGCGGACTACAGGGGACAGCGGCGACTTCGCTGGCTCCTGTGTCAGGTAAGTGACACATAATGGACTACTATGCGATGCATAGTAGTCCATTATGCTTTGCCTTTGCAGGGAATGAAAGAGGAAGTAAACTCATCAGGGTTTACTTCCTCTTTAATATGAGACTGAATGGGCCAGAATTTTTCACTAAAAACATGAGGAGTTCCAGTAAATATTTTTATGTGAGTAATCTCATGTATTAGTCAGTTTTTGTTTTAAGATGAACACGAGGGTGGATGGTGTCAATACTTTCTGCTTAATCCTGGCTTGCCATTTTTAGTCACCCTATTCAAAAGGGAATAAAATAGTGCAGATGTCCTAGATCAGTGATTGCGAACCTTGGCACCTCCGATGTTCTGCAGTGTAGTTGAGCATCATGGGAAATGTAGTTCCAAAACATCTGGGGTGCCAAGGTTTGCTATCACTGTCGTAGATGATGAACCACTGGGGGAGTAAAAAACACTCCAGAGCCTGTTTTCATGCTGTGATCACATAGAAGAAGAAATAAGTGATGGTCCTGATTTGGGTAAAAGTGAGCAACACATGGTCATAGGATTATACCCTCAATTTTACCGCTGCCTGCTTTTAGGGGGGACTCTAGGTTCCAAGCAGGAGTGTGAGACCAGTGAGGAGAAAGAGGGTAGGGTAGACTGCACTGTCTTGACACACGATGACACTACCAGTTCCAGCGATGTGCCTTGCCCTGCACCTTACTAGCCACCATACGATTGACCAGTGTGCTATGTAGGATGTGCAGTTCCCCACTGCCTTACTAGACCATATGTCCATGGGCATATGTACCCTGCCACTGACAACATGGTTTGGCAACACAGACACATTACATTCCATAATGGATGGCAGGAATACCCAAAATAATGGTAACTGGGCACCTGCCAATGTGGTATAACACTGGCCATAGTTACATAGTCGGTAAGGTTGAAAAAAAAAATACCAGTCCATCCAGTTCAACCTGTTGTGTGTGTGTGTATGCATGTATCTGTCAATATTAAATTGTAGGTCCTTGTATGTTGTGATCGTGATTAACTGCTGATGGTGGGATTGATATAGGAGAATTCTGCAGAAGTTTAAGCTTTGCTTGATCCTCCACAGCGTGGCCCATGCTTAACGTATCCTAAGCCCCTAAAACCCTCCCTGTCTACAAAGACCACAGAGAAGGAGGAGGGGGGTGAAGGGAAAATGAAGAAAGAGGAGGAGGAGTGCTCCCACAAAGCAGAGTCTGGTGTAGAGTCTTGTTTCCAGATGCATTTCCCATGGCTAATATGCTGCTGAAGGCAGAAGATATAGACCACAATTGTGCTCCCTCCAGTCCTCTTCAAGTGTCCTTCCCCAAAATCCTCCCTTTCCTCCTCTCAAATCAGTGGCAGTTCTGGATGGTCTGCCACCTTATCATCCACACCCCCTTTCTCCTCACTGACCAGAAACTTCCTCCTGCCGCAAGTCAGAGATTGTGCAATCATATAACTCTGCTGACTCCTCAATGCCAGTTTGCGGCAGGATTAACAGAAGAGGAAGAGGGCACAATACAACACTTTCAGACATCTTGTTCTACTGTGCTTGGGAGGAGGACGACGCAAAAGGTTTTGTCAGCCACTCCTCTAGCTCCTATGCTGTGGCTGTATAGCAATGCTACACTGATAAAAGGCAGATGTACCCTGCCTGTAGATCACTGGTGGTCAGCTGGGAAGTTATAGGGGACCTCAAGTATGGCCCCTTACACTGCAGAGGGCCGCACAATAGCAACACATTTTATTCACCTCAATGCCCCCAAAAAAAATCAGGATATCGCAATGCACACTGTTGAAGTAATATAACCCATATCATTGTTATCAATGGACACAATAATAACCCCCAGCACTGTTGTCGGTGGACGTGATAATAACCCCCAGCACTGGTGTCAGTGAATGAAGTAATAAACCCCAGCATTGGTGTCAGTGGACGGAATAATAGCTCCCAGCATTGATATCGGTGAACATAGTAATAGCATCCAGCACTGGTGACAGTGAACGCAATAGTAACCACCAACACTAGTGTCAGTACTAGTAACCACCCTTATTTGGTGGTCACTGGCAGTGAAATTTAACCATTGGTCAGTGGCAATGAAAGATAGCACCTCCACCCAGCTTTGGTGGTTATGACAGTTAAATTTAACCTCCACTACATTGGTAGTTGATGATAGTGAGAGCTAACTCTCCTATCTTCCTCCTCCTGCATTGGTGTCCACTAGCAGTGAAATCTATTCCCCCACCACCCCCTGCATTGGTGGTCAGTAGCAGTGAACCCCCCCCCCCCCCCGAACTGATGTTCATGACAGTAAAAATTAACCCTCCCCCCCCCCCCCGGGCATTGCCGGTCATGGCAATGAAAGTTAACCCCTCCATACCATGCCCCATTGATGAAGCGCAGCTTGCTCTCTCTCTCTCTCTCTCTCCAAGCCAGTCCCTCTCTTTTCTTGCCAGCACTGGAACACATTGAGTGTTTCAGCACTTGGTACCCCGCTTGCACTCTGCTTTCTACATGATGCCTAACAGCCCTCGGTCACACGCGGGGGGGGGGGGGGGGGGGCAGCAGGTCAAGTGTAGGGCACTGGTGTGGTCTGTTAGCTGTTTTGTCCTGAAGAACATGATAGCCCAATACTACCTCCAATTTCAGAATCTCTACCTTTCTATTTGGGCTTTTCTAACATTTTATTAGAGTGAATTTCCTAAATTTAATGGCAGCTATGGAAATAGGAGGAATAAAAGTGTGGTTCTTTGGTATACTCTACTGCACAAACATGTAGTGACATGCTGGAAACAGAGCAGCTTTGCCTCTGTCAGCAACAAGTGTATGTTGCACACCCGGAAGTCAAAAAAAGGCTCTGGCATAAGACAAAATAAAATATACCTCCCCAAACTTTTAAATCTAAAACACACTAATCACCATCCATGTTGTATTAACCTGGTAGAAAATAAAAAATATGAATAATGTGAAATAAAAGAAAATAACCCCAATGAAACAAAATAAACTGCAAGGGGGAAAGGCCCAGAGACTAAACAGCAACTAAAGTTGCTGATACCACAAAAATGTATTTCTAAAAAGGGCTATTGAGTCTGAACTGTTGTGCTCATGGCCAGTTTTTAGGTAGTTAGGGGGCTTTAGCTTTAGAGTCAAATATATATATTTTTTGTATATCTGAATAAAAGAACATGGTCAAGAACCAAATGTACATAACAATAAACTGTACAGTACAATTCATGTATCCAGTGCATGTTGAAACATGAGCTTAAGTGATGTACTATTATATGTAAATAGCTTGTGCTATTGAGAACTAAAACCTATATCTCAAAGTAAAATGTGCTAGAGCTTGAGAATGGCACATTCGGTTGTGGGAGGGGAAGGCAGAAGAACAGAAAAAAGAAGAAAGAGGAGGAGAGGAGGGGGGAAAGTTGAGATGTAGGGCAAGATCAAGTAGAGAAAATTTGGGGGGGGGGGGTTGAGCAAGCCTTGGAGAACTAACCTGTGGAATGCAGTCAGTGTTCCCATGTTAGATGGTGGGTGCTAACATGTTTTTCAGCAAGTCTGAAGTGCAAAAATCTAGCCAAATGAGCCACAGTACCTTAAATTTTTCATATGTCATTGTCTAAGGCTAGCATCTCCTCCATGCGCATGATGTTGTTGACAGTGGAGACCCATAAAGACAATATGGGGGTAGTAGTTGCTTAGTTGCTTTCCAAAATAGGGGGATCAGCTGACTGGTGGCTGACAGGAAAAAGCGCAGTAGATTGCATTTTTGGGAGGCTATGGAATCTGGAAGCATGGACAATAAAACTATCTCTGGAATAGGCATCAGGAGGCGATCATAGAGGCTGCTGTGTATGGACAAAACCTGTGTCCAGAGGGGCTGTATTCCAGTGCCGATTCACCATATATGTACATAGGTCCCCTTGGCTGATCCACACCTCCAGCAGGTAGGGGGGACTGATGGGAATATTCTATGCAGCGATTGAGAGTCCCTGTACCATCTGGATAGAAGTTTAAAAAAAAATCCTGAGTGTAGCAAGATATGAATGATTTGTGTGTGAAATGGAAGCTCCTTTCCCAAGTCTGTGGACCACCTCCTGGTGTATGAGGGGAGTAGATCATGTAGTAGTTCTTGCAATAATTTGTAAATGGTAGAGAGTAAGTGCCTGGGTGTTTGAGAAAGCACAGCTGTTCATAACCTGTCAAGGGTCTATGCTTTTGAGTGGAGGAGAATAGATCAGAGCAGAAGGAGGATATGTGAAGTAAGCCTGTTACCATGGTCCCTAGGCACAACAGGGGTACCTGAGGTGGAGTGCATGAATGATCTAGCTACCGGCCAGGTAGAGTGTGTGTACGGGCCTACCAGACAAGACCCCATGCCCTGAGGCAACGTGGTGTGGTCAAATAATGAGGCGAGGGGTCTGTGGATAGGAGGATTGACATCCTTTTTATACCATAAATGCAAGGCAGCTATAGTCAAAGGGGATGAGGAGGAAAGTATATATCCCCATAGTGGGGCCCGTAAGTCAAAGACGGAGAGGTTTGTTCTACCGTGGTGGATGCTTTGGGGAAAGGGCGAGGGAACCATTCAAATATTCCTGCCAGCAGGGCCACCCTATGGTAGAGTTCAAAGTCTGGAAGGCCAACTCCCCCCCACCCCCTTGGAGTTTAGGGTAAGCAAGCAATGTGTGGTGGTTGTGGGATAGGCCTTGATGCCAGACAAAACGTATAGACATGGAGCGCAGAGAACTGAAGAAACGTTTAGGGACAGTTATGAGTATCACCTGAAATAAGTAAAGAAGTTTAGGAAGGGTGTCCATTTTGAGTGTGTTGATGGGGCCAAACCAAGGCATCAAGGACAAGGTTCATGTATCTAAGTCTTTCCTAATACGAGCCAATAAGTGGATATAATTCAGGGTATAGAGATCTGATAGGTTGGAAGGAATTGTTATCCTTAAATAAGAGATGCCTCTGGTACCCCATTGAAAAGAGAATTTGGACCGTACTTGGGCAAGCATAGTAGCTGGTAAGGATATTTTAAGGGCTTCCATTTAAGACATATTTAATCTGAAATTACTAAATTCCCCGAACCTGTGGAATTCGGGCATCAAGAAAGATAGGGATATGTGCAGTTGTTGGATGTATACCAAGAGTTTGTCCGCATAGAGCGAGAGTTTATGGTCAGAAGAGGGTTTCTGAATCCCCACTATGTAATCATTTTGCCAGGAGTGAAATCGGCCGATAACTGCTACACTGAGAGGGGTCCTTGCCTAGTTTGGGGAAGACAGAAATATTAGCATATAATGGGTCTTTAGAGGGCAAGTGGGAGTCATCAATGGAGCTAAACACAGCTGAGGGGCATGATCAGACCATAGTATGTTGCCAAGTGACGCCCTGCTAGGGAGGTCTAACAAAGATTTTGAGACAAGGAAGTAGTCAATACAGCTATAAGAGTTATGGGCTACTGAGTAACAGCTGTAATCTCTCTCGAAAGGATGCTGCACTCACCAGACATCCACCAGCTGAGCGGAGTGTAGGAGTGACTTGATGTATGTGTGAGAGTGGAGTGAGGGATGAAAGACTTACCCGAGGAAGTGTCCATGGCTGGGGAAAGGGTCATGTTGAGATCTCCACATAGAATGAAACAGGGACCGCCAAAAGAGAGTCATTTGTTCAGAACCGTGGACAGGAAGCTCCCATTTTAGTTTGAGAAAAATGATACAGCCTAAGGGATCAATAAAGGAATCCAGAACGTCCAAGTTGAATGATTTATGGAAGGCTATGGAGACCCCACTGGATTTGGCGTGCGGTTCATATTGTGGTACCACGTTTGATACTTATGATTATTAAGAGTAGTGCGGGTGTCCATGCCCCTAAAGTGGGTCTCCTGTAGGAGTAAAATTTGAGTTAGGGCTTGTGAAAATGGTATAATACCTGACTTCTATTTCTATTTATTTTTTATTCTATTATACTAGGTTTGCAACAGAGTTTGCTCAATAGAAAAAAAAAAAAAGAGTTAGAAAAGTACTTTTTTGAAGTTGAAATTAATTGGATTGGGGGCTGCTAAATCTAGCAGTTAAAATTTTACACATCCAAAATATGTGATTTCAGAATATGGTGTCATTGATGCTGCCTGTGAAAATCATACTTTTCTATAGCCCCATATACCATATAGCTCAAAGGCATCTCTCAAGCATGTAATTTGAAGAATCGTGTGTGTTTTTTCCCATGTTGCTCTGGAACTCGCACTAAAAGGACCCTTTCCCCACCGTAAGGTATTTCAAAAATATAATTTTTTTGGTTTTGCTAAATGGCCCCCAAGGCAGTTTCCAGCTCTGTATGCCATTTTTGGACAAAAGCTTGCCTATAATGCTTGAAAATGGTCAAAATTTACCAGCGGAATTCCCTTCACCCCCAGACCTCAGTGGGTTTTGATGCTAAGTTCAGGTTTCATCAATTTCAGACAGGATTCAAGAAACCTACATAGGAAGATTCCTCCATTCCTAGTAAACAGAGGGCCGAGAGGAGTCCCACACCAGTGTGAAGAGAACATAATAGGCCAAATATCATTGGTCTCTAAAAACTGGGGAGAAAATACACTGGTGAAAAAGATAAACTACAAAGATTTTCTTATTCATACTGTAGTCTGGCAACGTTTTCAGCTCTTTGTTCTTTATAATTAAAATGCAGGTTTATCTTTTTGTAACAGAGTTTTAAAGTTTAATTAAATATATTCAGATATCAAAGAAAAAAAAGAGAAATTTCCAGCTCTTAAAAGGTGCTTTCTGCCAGAAGCATATTTTATTATCATTCTCTAAGCCATTTGAAGATGAAAGGAGTTGAATATATTTCACTTAAAAGCAGATTATTATAGGAAAGAGATGGTCTCTTAAACAACGTGGTTTGATCTAGATTTGTTCATGTGTGTTCTGTGTGAAGATGCAAAAGATGAAATATAAAGTTCTTGGTAAATTTTCCTAAATTTTGTATCATGAATAAGATGGACACTTATATTTAGCAATGAGATTAACCCACCTTTTATTGATTTCTAAATCTGCAACATTCATTAAAATTATACTTGCTGAGCCTGGTATAAAGTTATTTGTTCAGGCATTTTCTGTTATAGAGAAACAGCTATCTTTCAGTTGTGTTCCTCCATTGTCACCCTGTCACATACACATCAAATTGAGACTACAAGTGGCCATGCTTTATATTGTGCAGCTATTGTCCACCTTTTCTCATTATCAGGAAACTGTTGGGAGATTGGAAGTACAGCCAACGCTAAAGTGAGTGCATATAGACAGAAAGTCACTGAAAGAGACGGAATGACATTGACACATTGAGATGTAAAAACAAAAACACGAAAATGTTTGATGTACAGTGCTTTAGCAAACTATAGTTAAGTGTTTAGATATACTTTTAGGTATCTCTATCATCTTTTAAGAAATAGATAGTAAAGCTTGGCTATATTTTTGTACCAAGCAAATATTGTTAATTTTCAGGAAGTCTTATGCCGCGTACACACGACCGGACTTAGGTCCGACAGACTTTCGACTGAGTTCTGACGGAGTTCTGACAGAGTTCTGATGGACTTTCCGAATGAACGGACTTGGCCACACACAATCACACCAAAGTCCGACGGATTCGAACGTGATGACGTACGACCGGACTAGAATAAGGAAGTTCATAGCCAGTAGCCAATAGCTGCCCTAGCGTCAGTTTTTGTCCGTCGGACTAGCATACACACGAGTGGATTTCTCGGTAGGAACTGGGTCCGGCGGAGTTCTGGCGGAAAAATTTGAAACATGTTCCATTTCTAAAGTCTGTCAGACTTTTGCAAATCAAAAGTCCGCTGCAGCCCACACACGATCGAATAGTCTGCCGGAATTGTTCCGTTGGACCTTTGATGTTGAAAAGTCCGGTCGTGTGTACGCGGCATTAGTATCCTGTACTCAGGAATTGGCCAGTGCAAGGCATTTAAAACCCCCAAAATTGTATATACTTAAACTTTCCATTCCTACATACATTGTACCCCTACTCATTCACCAAAAAAAGTGTAAAAAAATAAATAAAAACAGACAGTTTTTGTTCCTTTTTTTAGAAACCCCTGATGTCCCCTAAAGTAAATCCAGTGTCAATCACTACGCAGTCCGCTGCACTATCACAGTCCCACTGTAATTCGCTAATCACCACAATTAGTAGTATTAAAAAAAAAAATTCTAGTGTATATATTCCATAGATTGTAGATAATGTTCATGCAAACCAATCAATATACACTTTGAGATTCGTTTTACCAAAGACGTAGCAGAATACATGTTGGCCTAAATTCATGGAGAGATTTGATTTTCTTCATTTAAAAAAAAAAAAAAAAAAACCCAGTAGTTGGAGCTCTATTTGTGTGAAAAAATTATATACATTTAGTTTGGGTACAGCGTGGCATGACCACGCGATTACCAGTTAAAGTAGCGTGGTTAAACATGCCTGCCTTTGTTCATCTCCATTGTGTGAAGGTGGAAAGATTAGTATCACTATTCTTTGCTTGTTAACCTAAGAAAGTTGGGCAGCTCCACTTTGTGGGAAAAGACTTCCCGGGAGAGGACACCCATGCCAGTAAGTGGCATGGCTGCAGCGGTTTAGATGAGACCATTATGTGGCTCAGTTCCACAAAAATAATCACCAATTTAGTTCAGTTATGTACTCAGTACTGTAAACAGGTTAACTTTAAATTGATACTAGAATAAATGTCTAACATCTATTTGGCATCTAAAAACCTAAATATTCAAGCCTGTGGTTGGCTTTTGTTCAAATTCAGGAATAAGAGTCCATACTGTTTCATAGACATTTACATTTTTTCCAGACTTATACAGAGTCCATTAAAATGCAACCCAAATGAGGTTGTCTATATTTCTGGACAGTTGGTAATCTTGACAGTATTACATTTTAGGATCTTGAGCAGCACTAAATATGGTTACACTCAGCACCTGCATAGTATGAAAAAAAAAATTTGGCACAACAGAAAAAAATACCAGGTCTATGCCTTTACTTTTTTTCCTGAGCAGTCTAGGTTCATTAAAAAGCTTTCACCAGTATATGTTTTTCATATGATCATGCTTCTATATAAACCTCACTCTGGAAAAAATGTACGTGTAGGCTTGTTAAGTCATTCTCTGAGTAGCTGACACCTGCTGACCAATTGGAGCATCTAAATGGCATTCTGCCACCCTGTCATTGCACTGTATCTATTTTTACTATATTTCCTGCATTATACTGTAACTGGATTAAAGGGGCAATTCTAACAGCATGCTGTCACATTCCAGACAGTTTCCATCATTCCTGCAGGTTTCCAGGTGATTCTTTGTTACCATTGCTATACAGGAAACACACTTATTGCAGAGCTGTTTTTGTACTGTTTCTATAAACCAGCTAGCACGCAGCATATAGCCCTGGATGTTGCCTAAAACATTATGTAAAAAAAAAAAAGGAACAAAGTAGCCTAAAGTATTTTTTTTCTAAAAGCCCAAGAGGCATTGTTGAACAAAATAGGTAAGAGACAGTGCCTAAAGCAAAATCACATTTCCTGAAGAGCATGCCTAATAGCATTTCTATGGACAAATACTATATTTTGGATTTGGATAATGCATCTACTGGTATGTTTTAACAACATTTCAGTGTCCTGTGTGGATTCAGGACAATATGTTGTGTCAGCATTTTTACAAAGCATAAGCCTTTAGAGCTACCTTGTAGTAAACAGATGCGAGAAGAATGCTGCATAGATGTTAATTATGAGGCCATTGTATGCAAGTTGTATGCAAAAAAGGAGAATCTAGATTCCAAATTTTTATCCAGCGGCCTGTTTTTTCTTTAAAGTGGATGTAAACCCCATTCATGAAATCTGACCTGGGCACATGTTTTGTGCTTTGTTCCTCTGTTATCAGTGTGATAACTTCTGACAAACTCTCTGGCACAGGAGATAAAAGCAGCTGGAAATTTGTGTTGTGGAGGTAACTTAGAGACAGATAAGCAGAAAGCTTGTCTAATCACAGCACAGCTCTGCAAGTTCCTTTTGTTCCTCTATCTATGTGGAGGGGGTGTGGCTTTCCTCCAATCAGCTCACACACAGTGTATGCCCAGACCCCCCCTCCCACTGCCGAAACAGGAAGAAAAGTTTCTAACACGATGTGCACTTTCTAAAGAGTCTAGAAAGCTGAATACAGCAGATATACATGTAAAACTTATGTAGGAAGATTTGTTTAATCTCTGTGTATCATCTGAGGCTATTCACTTCACTGGGTAAATCTGTGGGTTTGCATCCACCTTAATATAGGTTTGGTGGTTAGGTCTTTGCCACAGTAAACAGTTTTTTAAATTATTTGTGCGAGACAAAATAATGATTGGATGCTGGTTGCACTTTTAACGTAAAGCAGAGTTCCAATAAAAAAAAAGTAAAAGTCAGCAGCTACAACTACTGCAGCTGCTGACTTTTAATAATCGGACATTTACCTGTCCCAGGGACCAGCAATGCGGGGGAACAAAGCTCCGCTTATCTCCCCTTCCTCTCTGCAGTGCCAGCATTTCCACTGTGGGTGCCCAGCTGTGACTTCACAGTCGGGCATGCACAAGCCTCGCTGCACACTGACTTGCCGGGCCCTCACCTGGAACCTATGACGTGTCCCAGATGATTGCCGTGGAGGGGGAAGAGGTGAACATACTTCCGGCGCCGCAGTGCCCTGGGAGGAAGTGGGAGCTGGAGGGTTTCCGCCCCCCCCCCCCCAAAAAAAATGGCATGCCAAATGTGACATGTCAGGGGGTCAACTTCCCTTAAAGCGGAAATTCAATTTTTGGATGGAACTCCACTTTAAGCTTTAGAGCAGTGAACACAGGGTTCAAAGTAGAATCTTTTATTCACTGGCAGATTGCATTATTTACTTTTTTTTTCTCACAATTTAATCTACTACAGTTGCGTCTTCTCTTATTACACAAAGATGCAAATATTGACCCTCCCCTAATTACCGAACAGGCCTGCCATGCAAGAGGATTCTTCATGATACTTTGATCATATACTGATTTTGGATATATCAGATGAATGCATGCAATGGAATAATAAATGACAAATAATACAGCACAAAACTACCGTAAGTACAGTATGGTACACATTATGACAAGAACATTTACTTTTTTACTGGTTTTACAATGGTAACCCATCTTTTTCTATGGCTCCAGTTTTGCAATGCAGACATCAAATGGTGTCTTCACATATATTTCGATGCACTCTCCTGCAGTCTTGATGTCCGTAGTTTTTGGCTGATACATCCAATAAGTTTTGAATGTTCTTCAGTAGTAGTAGTAGTGCTCAATACTGACCCCGCCTCACTCTGATGGGCTGGTGGTGTAGCAGGAAAACATCTAAAAGATATTTCCAGCATCATGACTTTTGAAAGGTAATAGAGACAATTTACTAGTAATATTCTGGGCCCCCACTTTCCTCTCGCTCAGATAGTACTAAAGGACTTGCTTTGACCACACAGTTTTGTTTAAAAAAGATTAATAGCTAACAATCAATGGTATGAGGGAAAACTAGGAACGCTGAAAAAGATTTTAAAAAGGATGAAAATTGCAACAAAAGAGAGATGTAGTTGCCCATTGTAGCCATCTGGTTTAAAGGATGTCTGTATACATTATTAATAATACTAATAGTAATATTAAAATATACAATAATAAACTGCTAATAGAAGCTAAACTACTAGGTATAGATAAATAATGTCTAAAGCAATGGGCCATCAGATTATTAGAGTTTTTCTAATGAACCAAATATAAGATGTCTAATTGTGGCTAAAGTTCAACTTAAAGCTATTAAGTCATGCAAGAAAAGTTGGCACCTCATAAACCTTAAAGTGATTAAATCTTGCTTTAAAAAAATAAGTAAATAACAAACATGTTATACTTACCTGCCCTGTTGCAGTAGTTTTGCACAGAGCAGCCCGAATCCTCCTCTTCTTGGGTCCCTCTTTGTTGCTTCTGGCCACTCTCTGTGTATCCATTCAGACATGGAGCTAATTGACTTTGATTGACAACCGCGGGATGCAATAGCACCGCCACTGTGCCCCAGACAATTAGGAGGAGAGTGCCGGATGGTTGAGGGAATCGTGAACATCGTTGGATAGAGAAGGGGCTCAGGGTAAGTATTAGGGGGTGCTGTGGGGCCTGCTACACAAAAAAGGTTTTTTGTCCTAAAGCATAGAATGCCTTTCAAACTCCTTTAATAATAAGGTTGGATGATGTATTTTCACATTGTGAAAATTGTTATAATGTGCTAAAGAATACTTCTATATGTACTTACTGTAATAACTATAAAGTTTGACCTCCATCTCAAAGTAAATGTTATGTACTGTAATATGTTTTATTTATAGGCAAAAGTCCAGTGACTTCTCCATTATTGCCTAAGCCTTCCACTACTCCGCTCACGGACTACCCAGGTCTGAAGGTGACCAAAGAAGTAACGCAGGGAGTCAGTGAAAATGTCGGACAGCTTCATGATCACACTTTCTATACAAAGTTAGTCAACCTTACAGGAACTAAAAAGAACAGAAGAAGTCTACCTGTTGGGGTCTGTGCAATTAACGAACAAGATGGGCGAAAATCTCTAAAGATCTGGCCAAGATCTCACTCGTTGGATAATCTTCAACAGGAAGGAAACGATCTTCAGTGTATTAATGAAAATGTTTTTTCACCAGATAAAACAGAATCTACTAGTTTTTTGGAGGAAGGAACAGGAGATGTACATGACAAAATATCTTGCAATATGAATACTGTGGTACATGACAGGGCTGTTGAACGCATTGAAATCGCAAGGACATCTCATATACAAAGCCATGATAAAGATCGCACAGCCCAAAACACAAATGATTTTTCATGCGTATCTACGGACAAAACAGTGGTAACTTCTGTAGAGCCCAGGGTCCCCGCAAAAAACCCTTCACAGCCTCCTCCAGTTCCTGCCAAAAAATGCAGAGAGCGATTTGCTAATGGGCTGAGCCATCCTCCTCTAAGTCTTACTATTTCCAATACTGAAGAATCTTGTCTTCCTGTTATAAAATCAGGCTTATTAGGACCAAACGAAAGCTCTATACTTCCTGCACATGAGTGTGTTTCCCCAACCACCTCACGGCTGTCATGGTTTCCTAATTCCCCAGATGCTTCAAATGTTCCACAACATGCTGTAAAACTGGGCCCTGTGTCAGCCAGAAAGATGGCTGTTGCCAGAGGAATGGATCAAGAATTATTAATAGAAAACAAGCTGCAGGATGAAGAAATTGATCTTACTGAGGAACCATACTCGGATAAGGTAAATAAAACTACTGTCCTTTATATGTTTTTGGAAGCTGATATACATTTTTTTGGTTATGATTATTTTTTGTCATAACCATCAGGGCTGGCCCCTTACTTGGATCGGTGATCACCCAAGTCTCAGTGACTCTGTGATCACAGTGCTCTCTGCATGCACGCAGGGAGCATGCATAGGGGAGGCCGTCATTTGATGATGGCAAATTCAGGTCCGCGCTGTGTCAGTCATTGGGCTATAGCACGGACGCCAACTGGTTAATAAAAGAAACCGCATACAGCTTTTTTTTGTCAGTCTTTTTTTTTTTTTTGACGTATGGTGAAGTGTCTGATAATCATATCAATAACTGCAGTACCATACAGCATGCTCTACATTACATTGTTTCTTCACGTTGAGTCCATCTCTATGGAGGAAAGAGGTGGAAATGATTGTTTACTTAGATTTTGTGTTTGTGCAGTTTGAATTATATGTCTAGCATTGTATAAGGAGATACAGGCGGTCCCCGGGTTACAAACAATTCCTACTTACAAACAGAGGGAGACAACAGGAAGTGAGAGGATATCTAAACCCTAGGAAGGGAAATTCACTCCTGTAATAGTTATCATGGGAAAAAGGTGTCTCCACTGAAGGGTTTATCACCAATCCTTGTTTCCACAACAACCCAAAATTTTCTAAATCAAATTGTCATAGGGACAGAAAGTGAGGTGAAATTTCTGAACAAGGGCAAAAACAGCAAAACAAATGTTACAGGGGTGTTAAACCTTTCCTATGCTATCCAAAAAGCTTAAAAATATTTTTTTTGGTTATAGCTATACTTAAAAAATGTACCTGTTCCGACTTACAAACAAATTCAACTTAAGAACAAACTTACAGACCCTATCTTGTTTGTAACCCGGGACTGCCTGTACAAGGCTAAAGGGCAGCATTAAATGTTTTCATGATTGCTTTACATGCAATATTAAAGCTGGCCATACATGGGCAGCACAGTGGTGTAGTGGTCACCTAGCAGTAAGAAAAGTCGCTGGTTTGAATCCCAATCACGACACTACCTGCCTGGAGTTTGCATTTTCTCCCTGTGCCTGCGTGGGTTTCCTCCGGGTACTCCGGTTTCCTCCCACAAACCAAAGACATGCAGGTAGGTTAATTGGCTTCTGTCCAAAATTGGCCCTAGTATATGAATGGGGACCTTGGATTGTGGGCTCCTTGAATGTGTAATGTACAGGGATAGGGACAATTGTAGACACTCAGGTTGAACTGGATAGACTGGTGTCTTTATTCAACCTTACTAACTATGAAACATGAATCAGTTTTGTTTTGTTTAATGAGCGGGTTGAAGTAAAAAAAGTAAAATAAAACGGCCCAAATTCCCCTATCTACACACTTGATGTGGATGGGGGAATTCTTCCCGATGAGTCATTGTATTCTAACATCAGGGACACTTCCCCATTGTAAGCCGCTCTTGAATTTTTACTGCTCCTAAACCTCATGAAGCATTTTGTAATGTCCCGTTTGGTGGTACAGTTCTCATAAATGTGTTTCTCTGCAGCAAGCTGTAGTTTTGCTTCATCTTGTGCTACATGTCAAATGCATGATGAATACATTTGCATGTATCCTAATACAAACAGTTGAAAGTTTACTTCCTCTGTTAACCACTTCTCTTCCTTTGGTCATTTATAAACAGCCTGAAGGTTGAAGTGGTTATACTGGAATCATGGCTGAGGCTGCAACCATGATCCTCATAAGAGTGCACAAAGGGTGTGCCTAAGCACACCATAATCCCTCTGTGCTATCAGAATCTGGCTGATTGGCTGCAGAAAAAAGGACTGGGGGATCTTTTTTTTCTCAGTAGCTTTCTCTGTCTCAATGCAAGACATCAGGGGTCTGTTTAGACCCCTGATATTTCACCAAAGCCCCTCAATGGGGCTCCTAAAAAAAAAATGTAATAAATAATAAAAAAATGATTGTGAACATTTTTTGTAAAAAAATAAAATAAAATTGTAAAAAAGTTATAATAAAAAATAAAATATAAAAAATAAACTACTGACACCAATCTCTGCCCTTCTGACACTATCCACTGCTCTACTGATACCAATGTCTGCCCTACTGACATTGTCCACTGCTCTACCAACACTGTCCATTGCCCTACTGCTATATATAGATATATAGATCTATATATAGATATATACTGTATTTATCGGTGTATAACATGCATAGGCTTATAACACGCACCCCAATTTTAGGAGGTAAGTTTAAGGAAAAAAATATATTTTAAATAAAGAACTTTGAAGCAAATCAGGGTCACAGCTCATCAATGCACCCTGCTCAGTGCCCATCTGCAGCCTCTAAATTGCCCATCAGTGCACCCTGCTCAGTGCCCATTTGCAGCCATTAAATTGACCAACAATGCAGCCTGTTCAGTGCCCATCTGCAGCCTATAAATTGACCAACAATGCAGCCTGTTCAGTGCCCATCTGCAGCCTCAACTTTCCCATAATTACAACCTCACCACTGTGTTTTATTATCACTGCTGTCTCCGAGTGCCACTGAATTACCCAGAGCCACGATCTCCTGTGTGCCCGGCGCTCCGCCACTCACAGCCACGCCTCCTGGCACTGCTTATATGATAGACAGAACAGTGGCTCAATGCGGGGCCAGGAAGTGTGGCTGTAAGTGATGGAGCGCCAGGTACACAGGAGATGGCGCCTCTATATAATTCAGAGGCGCTCGCTCCTCTTCCCTCAGAGACGGCAGGGATCGGTATATAACACTCCAAAGACATGCAGGTAGGTTAATTGGCTTCTGTCCCAAATTGGCCCTAGTATATAATGGGGACCTTGGATTGTGGGCTCCTTGAAGGTAGGGACCAATGTGAGTGTGCAATGTACAGGGATAGGGACAATTGTAGACACTCACTCAGGTTGAACTGGATGGACTAGTGTCTTTATTCAACCTTACTAACTATGTTACACGCACCCACAATTTCCCCCTCATTTTAAGGGGAAAAAAGTAGGTGTTATACACTGATAAATATGGTATATATACAGTATATATACACACATGCAAGCGTGTTTGAATTTTGGGGTGCACACCCTAATACAATAGGCTGCGCACGCCTATGATGATCCTGATATCCTTTTTTAGAGGCGGTGACTTTTATGTAAAAGTGATCCGAAAAGGCTATAGAGTCTCTGGATCACTTTTACAGTTGGCAGAAGGGGATTCCTCCTTCCCACTGCCGCCGCCTTTGCTGTCCTCTCCTGTCCAATCAGGGAGCCCAGTGAGATGTGACCAGAATCATCCGCTTCACTGGGACAGTGAAAGGAACTGATGTTGTTCCTCCCATTGTGTGACATCAGAAACCAGAAGCAGCAAGGATTTTGTCACTTCTGCTTTTGGTCTTATGTAAACAAGCTGTTATCGGCTTGTGACAGCATCTGATCTAGCTGATCTGGGTTTGATCAAATGAGTTGGATCAGATGCTTTATAGGCCAGAGGAGAGATCTGGGGTCTAGTAGACCCCAGATCACTACAAAAAAGAGGACCTGTCATGGTCCATGGTATTACAAGAGAAATCATTCATCCCTTGTCATAGCAATAAAGGTGATCCAAAAATAAATAAAGATGCAATGTATAAATAGATTAAAATCAATAATAAAAAAAAAATCCTCCTTCCTTCCTCCCTTTGCTCGTGGGGAAATAAACGTAATAAATTTAGATGCCATTAAGCCCTATTCACACCAGTGTTATTTGTCAACAAGTCCCACCCAATTGCCAGCAGTGGAACCATTCATGTTGCAGCGGTTATAAAAAGATTCCTGCACTACTTTTTTCCAATTTCATTACGACTTGAATAGACTTCTGTTAAATGAAGTCCTAAGCCACAATCCAAATTGGCGCAAATCGCACTGATCTGTGACTTAGAAATTTCACTGAAGTAGCACGATTTCAATGCCTCACCTTTAGGGCTAAAATTAATGAAAATTTGCATTGTGCGATTTGTCATTTTAGCAGAGCATTTCGATTTTGCGGGTCAAAAACTCTGTGTGATTGCAGCCTTCAGGTACACTAACGTGGACTTTCAATCAAACATATTGCATTTCATTTTAGCATACCTAAAACACTGTTTAGCACATCCTAAAGTGAAACTCCATTAAAAAAAAAAAATGACTGATGAGGAAATGAATTTGCAACCTAGAAAAATCTGTGAATTTGGACTTTTTTTGTTTAGTTTAAATATGTGTGCACACAATTCATAGGGCAAAATCACTTGGGTGACTGAGTAGCTGGATTCCTCAGATCTGCGTGCAAATATTCAGGAGATTCAAAAAACTGTTGGTTCTTGTTTTGGTTTCATGGTGGTCATGAAAATTCAAAATCCTTTTCTCTTGTGGTAGCATGGTCGCTGTGGTATCCCAGAAGCCTTAGTGGAAAGATATGCTGAAGACGTAGGACAGCCGATAAAAGATGTTGCAGGCTGGATGGACGATATTCGTGTCAGACTTCTGCGAAAACAGCATCGCATGGCTGTAAGTGTTCCTTATGTAACTTTCTTTATTTGCATTAGGTCTTCATTTTCACGTATAACCGATACACAAATGTGTTTGATTCAAATCTATGTAGAAATCCAATACCATATGCTATTTCACTCTTCATTTTAAGTAAGTACCAGGACTTAAAGGAAAACCTTTAAGCCACGGGTCGGGAGCACATCTGCTTGGGTGCCCCCAGAACAAACTGCTTCCTGTGGGGGCACTCGGCAGGAGGGAGGAGCCAGGAGTGCCGGTCTGAGACCCAAGAAGAGGAGGAGTGGGGCTGCTCTATGCAAAACCATTGCACACAGCAGGTAAGTATAACATGTTTGTTATTTTAAAACAAAAAAAAAAAAGGCATATCACTTTAATAATATTTCCGACTGCAGACTGAATTTTCATTTGCAGAGATATTTGTACAGCTTCAAACATTCCCAGGCAGAGACAAAATGGAGCTTCTCCAGTACTTGAGTACCATGGGATAAAAGTACAGTATAAAATCATTGATCCATAAATCCCGATATGCTTTTTCTTTGAGTAATACATATTTGCAGGCCTTTAGACCACAAATTCTGGCATTACACATAATGATATACAATATGTTTATCATAGATGAGATTGTATCAGATCAACTTTTGTTTAAAAACAATTTTTCAACCAAACCAAGAAAGATTCATTTGGTTTGGTTGTGCCAGAACTGATTTTCCAGTAAAAATGTTTGTTTATTCTTCAAATCAACCAGTTAGTACAATTGAACGATGGTATTGCTGCTTGCATAAAATTGGTACCGATAGAGGCTTTTGGGAAGCAATATTTATTTTTACAGCAATATTCCTTTTTACAGCAATATTCATTATTACCAAAAGCCAAGTTATGTTTATGTGTGAAGTCTGAGCTGGTACTAATTTAACATTATTGCCAATTGTCCTCTTTGCAGATACCAAGTGGAGGTCTAACAGAGATCTGCAGAAAACCCATATCTCCTGGGCATATTTCATCTGTTTCCGACTGGCTTATATCAATTGGCCTTCCTATGTATGCATGCCCTCTGTTGGAAGCTGGATTCACAACATTAAATAAAGTGCCTGCTCTCTCACAGACTCACTTACGAGGCATTGGAATAAAAGAAGAGAGACATATAAACAAAATACTAGAAGCGGCAAGACTTATAAAGACCATAACACCAGAAGCAGTTTAAATTGTGGAACTGTATTTGGAGACCTGCTTTTACCAATAAATATGGTTGCCAGTACACAATGAACAGTGAAGCACGATTTTCAGATGGCGTATGACATTATGTTGGCAGAGCTTTGAAATCCGTTCAACTATGTGCATTGCAAGCTGCAATTCTGACTATTCTATCTGTGCACCTAAAAGACATGTAAGGTTGTGGATAAAGAGGAGTGCTTTACAGTATCTACACACACTAGTCATTCTCCTACTTTCAGATCGGAGGACTTAACTACAATAGGCCAACATGTTACAATGAATTTTAATGGACATTTGAAAAACGAATGCAAATGTGCTTTTACATATTAATAACATTAGCAATTGATGTGGCTTAACTGCAGTAACAATCTTATTTTGCCTTAAATTCTTCATTTTCAGTAATGAATTTAAAACAAAGTCTGTTTCATTGGTTATAAAAATACATCATCATCAATAGTGGAATGTGTTTATAAAAGCAAACATTTTGCTGAATGCCATGTTGTCCTATTGTAACTTTCACTTGTATGAGAGACCATTCAAAGTCTGTGCATTATCAGTATTCAGGAAAAGTCAACAATGTAACTAGCAGAAATTGTTCCACGTGGTTGCTTTTTACTATATGATATACGCCAGTTACAGTAAGTGATTTCAACAACTGGATTGCTAAGCTTTGCACAACTTCTGAATTCTAATACAGAATGCAAACTTATATACTGTACGTTTCCCAAAAATGAAAATGTATGGGTGGTTTAATGGGTTCATGCTAGCAATGTATATTTATACAGCACCTGTTAGAGCAGGGATTGTATGAAGCCTGGCTGAAAAGGGAAACCATTACAAGGGATTACAATTTCTGCAAATTTATAGCCAACAAATACCCTTATGTATGTTAAAGCATGGTGTGGGGATCTTGTGGTCTGTGGCAACCTCTTCATTGGCTTAACCCATACGCCAGCCATGTTTGTCAAGCAAGAACCAGATCCATTCAATTTCATCTCTTGTTTAAAAGTAACATAGTATTTGATAAAGCATATATACAGTATACTGTATGTAGTATTTTGTATGACAAAATCATGTTACAACAACCTGCATTGACAGGTATGCAAGGATAATTCTGAGAATTTGGTTAATCTGATGCAACACAGAAAAAAACGTATTTCCTTCTATATAACGAACAATTTAATTCAAAGTGCAGATGTTTAAAACCGTAAAAAGAAAAAAGTAAACTGTACAATAGATTAATAAGCCTGTTCATCCAGAATATGTAACACACTTCTTCAATCATCTGGAGAAAGGCCAAAAATCTGATGGCGGTATTTGTCATATCTAATGATATGATTCTTTAACTGTTCTAGACTGAGCTCAAAAAATAGATTCATTTTACAATATCAAATTGTATTTTTCAGTAATAAATATATAGTATATTCATAATACTTTTTAAGCAGTGTTACAAAAGGCATCTTTATTTTATAAACATGATATGGAAGTGTACTATTTGGCACCAATTTATATATCACCTAGAGAACAGCTATTGTTTCTGTAAGACAGATATGAAGTCAGTAATTGATGGATCACTTAGAAAGTAGCCACTCATTCAGCATGACCTGCCAAGTGAGTTAGGTTAAAAATACATATATCCATCAGGTTCAACCAAAAGACAGAATTAAACCATTAAAAACACACACACACACACACACACACACACACACACACACACACACACACACACACACACACTCCCAAACCCTTGACTTACCCACAGGAAGGCAAAAACCCTTATACAGTATAGTTGAATTTGCTACAGCAGGGAAATAAATGCCTTCCTGATTTTTGAATGCAATCTGATATTCCCAAATTAACAATCTCCAGTGTTACTGCTTATATATTTTAATATCCTATTATATTTTGTGCACTTAGAAACAAGCAACTAGTATTTTTAGGAGAGGTCAGCAGTGATCTACATAATCCTCTAATTTACAGGTTTCTTTTCATATTAGAAGCATTGGGAATCACTTGCATTGCCATTAATGTAAAGATTTAGGTAAATGTATGTAAATGTTCAACCAATCAGTAAATCTGTCTGCTATTTTAAAGTGGATGTATCAGTCTGAACGTACAGTTTTACTTTTTATCTGACAGTAAGTGAATGTAATGCCAGAAGTGAGTTAGGAATATAGAGGAGCTCTGGGAGAAACAAAAAAAAAATGATTCCTTATTTAGGGCAGTGCAGCTGAAGTGAGATGCAAGAGATGGATCCACCTAAAGTTTGTGAAGAGCTCACACTGTTGCCTGCCTTTGGTATGTTGCACGCTTCCTTTCTAGACTGAAATATTTTTTGCAGGCTTCCCTTTACTGCAGATAATTTTACAATGGGGTTTAATTATTAAAACTGGAGAGTACAAAGTCTGGTACAGTTCTGCATAGAAACCAATCATCTTTCAGTTTTTTTTGTCAAAGCTTAAAGTGGAAGTAAACTCCCCTATCGTTTTCATCCACGGAAGCTGCCATCTTTGCCTCTGTTTAATCTTCAGCTGCCATGGTGCTGCACATGTGATCCGTTATGACACCAGTCATTGGGTGGTTTGACAGTTTGGTTGAGAGCACAGCCAATGTGCAGTTAGCTAGTTAGTTTTTGAAACTGTTTAAATCAATGGGTTTACAACCACTTTAAAGTGGTTGTAAAGGCTCGACCTTCTGTGTGCAACAGCCACCCTAATATTTACATGGGCCCCATCTCAATCCAGCGATTGGCGGAAGAGCAGTGGCTCCCCTGGGTCTCTTCCTCCTCATTGGCTGAGACAGTGGAGGAAGCCATTGGCTCCTGCTACTGTCAATCACAGCCAATGAGAGAGCGGGGGCAGGGCCTAGCCACGCTCCATCTGTGAATGGATGCACAGAGCAGCAGCTCAAGAGCAAGCCTGCTCAGACACCCCCATAGCAAGCTGCTTGCTAGGGGGACAGGAGTGAGGGGCCAGGAGTGACAGTGGGGGACCCAAGAAGAGGAGGATCGGGGGTGCATATGTTTGTTATTTAATAAAAAAAATCTACCTTTTAATATAACTTTAAAGCGGGAGTTCCGCCGTTTTTTTTTTAGCCAGCAGCTACAAAAAATGCAGCTGCTGACTTTTAAAATAAGGACACTTACCCGCTCAGCGCGCCCGCGATGTCGGAACCCGAAGCCGATCTCTCGATTGTCTATCGTGTACTGCCGCCGCCATCTTGGGTATGGGAATCAGGAAGTGGAGCCTTGCGGCTTCATTTCCCGGTTCCCTACTGCGCATGCGCGAGTCGCGCTGCACAATAAGGATGGTCCCCGCTGTCTCTGGGATCCGTGTGTTTCCCAGCAGACAGCGGGGGACCTGCGGAAAGGGGCGTGGATTCTGCGGAAAGGGGCGTAGATTCTGCAGATATCTATGCCAGAAGTGGGTGCAGATACCTGTACTGTAGGGTTCCAATGAGCGGACACTCCACTTTAGGGTGGAGCTCCGCTTTAATTGAACAAGCAGAAGTTAGAAGCTGATTGGTGGCTACCAGCTGCACCAGATTTTTCACCCTCCAGTTTTAGTAAGTCAACCCTAATGTGAGCCCTCTGATTGGCAGGATTGTGTTAATAATGTTTTGCAGTCTACTAAGAGAGTCCGCGTAGTTCAAATTATGCCCATACGATCCTTTTACACGACAAAAGTGATAATAATTTTATATTTGTGTTTTCTTTATTGTTTTAATACATTCTTGGACTACAGTTATGTCGGGAAACCACTCTTTGAACACAATTCTTAAAATGCAATGAAACATTCCTGAAACAAAATAATATAGCTTATATGTATCACAACATCAATATTCACATTTGTGATTCACAGTTACATTTCAGAACTGAATTTTAGTCTGATGGACCACACACTACTTGTGCTGTCTGGAGAACATTCCATTTTGCAATGGTTTAGTCTTGCACAAAAGGTGACATTTGAATGATATTCATCCTGTAATAACTAAACTATAAATCGGGTATGTAAGCACAGTAGAAGTATATAATCATGTTTGTTTATACAATGACTTGACAAATGGAGGAAAGAAAAGTGGGTGTTACCTATTTTAACTAATCAGGCGATAGCTGTAACAGCAGTTGTTGGCGCACACCAACTTGTGGTTACTATGCTAAATTGTTTCCTTTGCTAAAGTTATATTATGCTATAAACTTATTTTACTTGGCTGTGCCATTTTCTTTGTTTGCTCACTTTACAATGTTTGCTTCAGCTACTCTGTCTTTTATACATTTCCATAAATATTACACCAAAATTTTATGACTGGTAAAATACAAGACACGGACAACTATTCAGATATTTAATGTGCCTGGAAAATGTATATTATAGATTAAATCAAACATTTTCACCAGGTACAGATGTACAGAGTTCAGATTTTACTAAATTTTACTAATCTAAAATCACTTGGCATTACAAAGGAAAAACATGCATCTTCTTGTGTACTGCTGAGTATTAATTTCATTTTTATATGCAAAATAATGCCAAACTTTTAAGGTCCATGAATTATTTTAGAAATAAAAAAACTATATATATATATATATTCTTTTTATGTACAGTTTATTTCAGTTGCAAACTACAGAGATTTATATTATTCCAGATGTATAATTGTATAAATAATATTGCATTTTTTGACATATTTTAAATATTAACTGCAGAGATCTAATGCTTGTTCACAGACCAGTTGACTGTGTAATTTAGGTTGCTGGGGACTTCTTGTGATATAATGGCGCAGATACAACTGCTAATCTGACTGTACAGCCATTTCAAGGCAAAACACATAACACAGTATGTTTTTTTTTTTTTTATGCAAGACTATGTTTTGAAGATATAATTACCAGTCAGTCCAGGATAAGAGCCTACAGCTAGTTTAAAATAGTAAGGTAACAAGTGCTTCCATCCGCAACCATACAAAAGGCTCAGAAATGTACTTGGATACCAATTATCATTTTTATATTGCTTCTGAGATTTGTACCACCACTGTAAAAAATGTTTTTTTTTTAAATAAACTTACATTCTAAGTATTATGAACTGCACAACTTCATGATAGCAATAATACTTAGTATGTAGCTTCATTACAGGGGGAAGACATATTTGCACATTGTAGCACAAAATGACTGATCATATCAGTCACACACAACACAACATTGTTCAAAAAAGATAAAAGCCAATCAAGTTAAACTTGTTCTTATAAATTCTAACACAGTCTATTTGCAAAAAGCTAATTCTAAACCCTAGTGGGGGTAGTTGTTACCTTATGCTCACAATGGGGAAACAATTTCCTTTTCTAATTGTGTTCATGGAAATCTGAAATATTCTCAATATACCATATGTAATTCATTAAAATGTAAATAGATATTTGTCCTCTTTATTACAGGGCTTAAATCTGAAGCCAAATCTAAAAAATAAAACAGCTATTATTTTTTATTAAATTTTTTTTTCATGTTTGCCTCAAAAGATTTCCCGTTACTTTCTGTCATGTAGACTCAAGAGGAAGTAAGAGGATATATTTCCAGTATAAGGAATATCCACTCTTAGACAATTGTCATGGGAACATGTGCCCCCATTGTAAGAGTTCCTCTCTATTCTTAGTTTTGATGGCAACTGCAAATTTGGGATTTATTCTCACTTCCATTCCCGATGTCATTGGTGATCAGAAAAATTATAATAATTGATATAAAACGTATATAGCGGTAGTCACACTGCCTTCTCACCGGTGTGAATATGCTCAGGCCATTCAATTGGTCCCTCAAGCACAAAGTGCCACTTGAATGAGGTCATGTAGTTGCAGTAATAACACTGGTAACATATCAAAGCTTTTAGGAAATATAAGTAAAAGTGTGCATTCTTTATTGCTTGTCTGCATATATAAGTTCTCCAAGAAAGTCTTGCTTGAACATTTCTAAAGTTACAAAAATGCCTGAAAATAAATGTGCAGTTTTAAACTTTAATGTAATCAAACTACAACTCCTAGCATGTTGTATCAGTATTTTTTTGGAAACTAAGGGTAGACTGACAAAGTTACATAAAGAAACAAAGTTAGCATTGGAGGTTTCCGAGTGTGCACTGGCTTTATCTAAAGTCAGAACTCAGACATGCACCCCCTTCCCACAATGCAATGTAGGTGGGGTAGCAGCCTGTGGAGAGCTGTCCATGTAGTCTGTGCCTGAACAGTAACACATTTAGAATTTCCGTGCTAGTTCAACCCTAAACATGAAGTGGAATCTAGATTTAATTATATGCCAAGTCCTCAAGGCTATGATCCAATTTTATACCACAACAGAAAAGAAAGGGGGAACAATAGCAACAGGGACTTTAAATGAGGAAGATTGTCCGATAAAGAAATGCATGTATATAAAAACATTTATCAAAAATTATTTTTTTCTTTTTTGTATACTATTGAAAAATATCCAATTATCATAAAATCCCTATATATAAAATGAAAAAATATATTACATAGATACGTTTGTGTACAATATCCACTCTCTAAATATCCTTGTGGTCTACATTCACATTTCTGGATGTGTTTTAGATATTGACTGAGGATAGTTATGGAATTGGTATTGTACACCATGTGATATATTTTTTTATTTTATATATGGGTTTTTATGATAATTGGATACTTTTATATAGTATACTAAAATAAAACAAAATACTTTTTAATAAGTATGGTCTTTTAATAGATGTATTTTTCTCATTGGTACATTTGTAGTCATTGTCGCTATGGCTTCCCCTTCCTTTCAGTATTTCCAAGCTACAGATCGCTTGGGGCTATCAGCATGTGCTAGAACTAAATTCTAATATGGTTGAAAAGTTCTGGTGCCTACCATAACCCATAAATCCTGATTTTCCTACTGGCAGTTCCTTTTAAGACAATTATTTATGCTTATATATTTGTAAAAGATACTAAGAGTCTTTATCAAATGATATATTAAAAGTTGATGTGTTACGAAATTCACTTTAAGGGTTGTGAAAACAGTGTGGCTTTCTATCACCTAGCATACACACCATTGATAATTGTATCTAGACTGAATCACTGTGTCTGCCATAAACTAACCTTTTCCTTTTGGACATTTCTAAGCATCTTAATTAAAGGGACTGCAGTCCTTCCTCCAGTGGCACTGTATACCAATGCATATAATGCTTTCATTTTTCCATATCATTGCAATATACTATTTGTATATTAAAATGTTGAGTCCATATACCTTTTGGAAGAGAAATAACTTTAAACAACTAATGTTTAACTATGTTGCACTTTCTGTATATGAAATCCATATTTAAATAACTTATTTTTTTGCCATTCACCATTCTGAAATTGTAAGTAGTTGTAATATACATGGCATCAACATTGCATTGCAGTTTGCTTCAGCCTTAGAAAGCTGTGTATTGTAAAAATATGAGTGTGTAAAGAATATTGTACTCGTCTAGCAAAAAAGTATGGTTGATTTTTATTTCCTGTGAATCAAAATATGTCTATAATAGTGTAATTCTGTTCATAAGAAAAATAAGTAATAAATACATTTACTTCATCTTCTCTAAGTTTATGTGTGATGTGTTCTCTAGTTTGTTTAATGGCATATGGTGCAGTGGAATGTAGATCGATTAAAGAGTGACCTAAAGCGGATATCATCACTCTCAGATCACTATAGGTTGCAGAGTAGAGGTATTAGAAGCTGCAGCTGGAGGGATGTCCAAGATAATCTTTTCCTTTCCTCCCCAGCCTTAATGTCCTTGGCCCACCCATTTCATTCATCAGATTATAATGCTTTCAATCATGGAGACTCGGCATTACATGCGGTTTTACCTGAGATAGTCTCCATGCATAGTCCACCTAGAATTGCCCACTCCTCCAGACTGACATCCACCCATAACATAATTCTGGTATTTTCATAAAATTCATCCTACTTCTTGCATCAGGGCTGAGGGTTCTTGAGAACAGTACAGGGCATTTCTGTTGTAACGCAGGTCAGTAAACAAACCTAAATCTAGTAGCTCTTCCACACCTTGTGTCTGTATGCCCCATGTTGGCATGGTGTCCATTTGCAGTAGCAGACCAGTGTAGGACTGGCCATAAGAGGGATTATTTTGATGCAGTTGGCCAGCTTAAACATGTTTTGCAATACGTGTGAATTAAATATCCCTACTTTTCATTGCATGGTTTGCTGGAAAGGGTGTAGTAGTGTGCAGAGGGTCCATCCAGAATTTGTGGTGTTAACATGTGGTCACACCTCCTTAGCATATGATAGTTGAAATACATGTACAAGCTATTGGGATTTGAGCACAGATGTAGTGTATCTAGTCTCTCGGTACATAGGCAGGGTTTTCGTGATGTTTTCGAGAAGTACTAACAGCACCCATCCCACCAGCTATGATCTGCCTGCATTGCAGTCTAAACTAAGATATGTAATGGTACGTAAAAAAAAGGGCAGATTAAACTTCAGCTTTTATATTTTGCAACCAGAGACTGCAATATTTTTGCTGCATAATACCAGTGCTTTTTAGGATTTCAACAGAGATTAAATCAGTTCATATCATGTGCTGTTGGTCAGTCAGTACCATTGGCTTTTGGCTCATTTCAGATTAGTGCTAATGTCACTACAATAAAATAAATAAAAGTCAGAAATACAAAATGCATTTCATTTTATTATGTATTAGAAAGAAAAGTAGCAAGGCAACAAGTATAACAATAGACCATATGGGACATATCCAATTCTATTAGTTCATCTTCAATATTATAGAGGTACAAACCTTTGCATCTACAGCGCCTTGAAAAAGTATTCATACCCCTTGACATTTTCCACATTTTGTCATATTACAAACAAAAACATAAATGTATTTTATTGGGATTTTATGTGATAGTGGCACATAATTGTGAAGTGGGAGAAAAATGTTTTTCAATTTTTTTTACAAATATGTGAAAAGTGTGGCGTGCATTTATTATCAGCCCTCCTGAGTCAATACTTTGTAGAACCACCTTTCACTGCAATTACAGCTTCAAGTTTTTTTCGGTATGTCTCTACCAGCTTTGCACATCTAGAGAGTGACATGTTTGCCCATTCTTCTTTGCAAAATAGCTCAAGCTCTGTCAAATTGGATAAAGAATGTCTGTGAACAGCAATTTTAAAGTCTTGCCACAGATTCTCAATTGAATTTAGGTCTGGGTTTTGACTGGGCCATTCTAACACATGAATATGCTTTGACCTAATCCATTGCATTGTAGCTCTGGCTGTATGTTTAGGGTCGTTGTCCTGCTGGAAGGTGAACCTCCGCCCCAGTCTCAAGCCTTTTGCAGACTCTCTAACATGCTTGGACTAGTGCATTCTCACAGAGTTCTATGGCTGAAAAATTGGTCAGCCGAAGCACCGTGTAAAAAGCTCCTAGCCAGTTTCCCTTTTTCATGGTGAACGGGTATTTGAAGACGATCTGGATAAAATACATCCAAAGGATCTCTAATGTGAAAAGCTCTCTTTTACCAGTAAAGAAGTTGTTCAAATATTTCTCCTTTAAGCGTGTTGCCTCTCCTGTGCCAGGGGCATCAGCCTCGAGGCAGTCTCGATGGCCTCAAATGTCAGGTTCAAGGGGAAGACCCCAAAGGCAGCACCAGGGTCAGAAGAGATCTTGGGGCAGAAAGCCCACAAAGCAGGATGCTAAAGCCTTGTCATGAAGGGGCACCCCCGCTTGCTCGGGTGGGAGGAAGGCTCCTGCATTTCTCAAAGATCTGGCAGAAACAATGTCAAGACAGATGGGTGGCTTCTGCAGTTTTCTCTAGGTTACAACTAGAGTTCCAAGAGTTTCCATCTCCTAATTTTTTCTAAGGGCAAATGTTCCCAAGGATCCAGAGAAAAAGAAGTCTCTCTTTCTGGCTCTTGATCATATATTATCCCAGTCTGTGATATCAGAGGTTCCCTTAGTGGAACAGGGCATAGGTCTTGATTCAAACCTTTCATGGTTCCAGAACCAAACGGAGAGTTAAGACCCATTCTAGATCTGAATCAGCACTTAAACATCCAATCCTTTCACATGGACTCAATCCGATCGGCTATGCTCATCCTGCAGTTTTTGGCTTCAATCGATATCAAAGATGCAGATCTCCACATGCCAATATTTCCCGCTCAGCAGAAATGTCTGCGCTTTGAAATATAAAATAATAATTTTCGGTTGTGGCCCTGCCATTTGGTTTAGCCACAGCACCACGGGTGTTCCGAAAGCTTCTGGCACCTCCTTTAGCCAAATTAAGGGCTCAAGGGCTAACGGTCCTAGCCTATTAATGATCTAACTTTAGTAGATCATTCAGTCTCAGGTCTAAACCAGAGTCCGATCACAGCTGTAAACTACCTGGAATCTCTGGGTTGGATACTCAACCTAGAAAAATCCTCCTTAAAACCATCAAGGAGATTACAGTACTTGGGGCTGGTTATAGATACCGTACGGAAGAAGGTATTCTTACCCCAGACAAGAATCAGTTCCATTGTAAGACTAATTCAACTTATCAAAACAAAAAAAAAAAAAAAAAAATCCTTCCATTCGGCTGTGCATGAGATTATTAGGGGAAATGGTGGCCTCCTTCGAGGCCATCCATTACGCGCAGATTTCACTCAAGACTGCTTCAAAACACCATCCTGTCAGTTTGGAATACGCTTGGCTCCCAACGTAAGTCAGAGCCTAAATTGGTGGTGGTGGTTATCCAGCAAAAGGGAAAATCTTTTCTACCTGTATCCTGGAAAGTGTTAACAACAGATTCCAGCCTTCTAGGCTGGGGAGCAGCCCTGGAAGAAGATTCTGTCCAGGGGAGATGGTCCAGGTTAGAGGACCTTGCCTATCAACATTTTGGAAGATTCAAACAGTATGTCTTGCCCTAGAATCTTGGACTGTCAGACTACGGGACTGTCCTGTCAGGATTCAGTCCGAAAAGGCCACAGCTGTGGCTTACATCAATCACTAGGGGGGCACGAGAAGTCGCGCAGCCCAAAAAGAGGTGAATAATGTTCTAACTATGGCAGAACACATCATTCCTTGCCTATCTGCAATTTTCATTCCAAGAATAGAGAATTGGCAGGCAGACTATTTGAGTGACCAACAATTATTTCCGGGAGAATGGTCTCTTCGCCCCGGCATCTTCCTAGCGATATGTCAGAGATGGGGTATTGGATCCGGACATGGACCTTTTCTTGTCCAGATTCAACAATTCTTCCTTCCCATGTTAGAGCACACTCATCCAGGGCGATTAGTGCCTCTTGGGTGGTGCATCATCAGGCCTCTATAACTCAGATCTGTAAGGCCGCGGCTTGGTCTTCAGTTCATACGTTTATCAGATTTTATCAAATCGACATTGAAAGTCACGAGGATATTGCCTTTAGGTGCAGTATACTACAGGCTGCAGTATGAGTCCTCTGGCCTCCTTTTTGCCCTACTTTTTTTGTTGTGTCTCCCCCCCTTCAGTTGCCATTGCTATGGGACATCCCACATAGTAAGTATTATGGCTCTGTGTCCCCTGATGTAAGAAAAGAAAACAGGATTTTTATAACAGCTTACCTGTAAAATCCTTTTTTTGATGTACATCAGGGGACACAGAGGTCCCTCCCTTCTTGGTATACACTTGTATTGCTTGGCTAGGAAACTGAGGACTCCCAGTAGTGGGAGGGGTTATATAGGGAGTACACTTCTTGCCTTAGGGCGTGCCTGTGTCCATCACCTATCAGTGGCCCTATAACCCACATAGTAAGTACTATGGCTCTGTGTTCCCTGATGTACATCAAATAAAAGGATTTTACAGGTAAGCTGTTATAAAAATCCTGTTTTTTGCTATTTTTTACATTTAAAGAAATACTCCTTTCTTCATCCTTTTCTTCATGTATATGTTATGGCCTAACCACCAAATTCATTTTATTATGCCCAAACAAAAACAGACAGGTATATATATTCTTGTTCTCAAATTGACTTTTTTTACTTGGTGTTTGATATTCTGAGATTACAATTCTGTGCTGTATCCATCTGAAAAAAAAAAAATTCTTGTTCAATGCTTAGCTGGGAGTATTTCTTTACTGTGCAGTTCCTCTTGATCGAATTGTGATACAGCTGTCTTCATACAGAAAATATGTTTCTATAATAAAATGTTATTATGTACTAATATATTACTGTGTGCAGTATATTAAATTGCATTGCACTGACTGGCGTATGATTGAGAAACTATTATTTAAAAGATTATTTTCACTTACAAATCATTTGCAGTTCAGCAGGAAACTGATGGATTAAGGTAGATCATACAAATCACATTTTAGATGTGAAACATGTTTTACTGATTTCCCTGAAACACAGGAATATTGTTGATTGTTCAATGAAATACCTAAATTAAGATGTGTGTCTATAAAACAGTTGTTCCTTTCAAGTGAGATTGTTTGTACTGGGGGTCTTTGTGTAAGTTGCATTAATGGAGTGTACATTTGACAGATGTATTAAGGTATTTTTTCTGATTCATCATCTTTCACACATTACCAATGTGACGATCAAGGAGATTTGCCTCTTCAGTATTTCCCTGATAATAACTTTATTAGGTGCCCCTCCTTATTAACACAAGTAGCCAAAGAGTGAATCACACGACTGAAACTCAATACATAAAGCATGCAGATATTGTCAAGAGGTTCTTTTTATATTTAATTTGACCAAGTGTAATAACGGGACAGATGCATAATTTTAAAAACTTTGAATGCAGCATCTTGGAAACAGCTGACCTCCTGGGATTTTCACACAAAGCCACTTCAGTTTTCAGGAAATGGTACAAAACCGAAATATCCCAAACCAGAAAGTTAAAAACTTGGTTAACAACTTGAAGACCAGGCCTTTACTGGCAATTTTTGATTACAAGTTTAAATCAGTATTTTATTTTTTGCTAGAAAATGACTTATAGCCCTCAAACTATATATATATATATATATATATATATATATATAAAACATCCCTTGTAATAGAAATAGGGATGACGGGTCCACTTTATGAAGAGATCTGGGGTCAAAAATCTCTTCTTTACCTTTAAGAGCAAAAGATAAAAAAAACAAAAATTTAAATTGATCTTTTGCTTTAAAAACCTGGACCCAAAGTGATGTCATGATCATCTAGTCTTTTATTGCCTCTGTGATTAGCCAGCAGCACCGTTTGATAATTTCTTAGGCACGCTGGTAATAACTTTAATCCCCAGAAACCAAGATGAGCAGCGGGAGAGGGGCCGCTCAGGACGCTTTCAAGAGAAAGCCAGCCACTGGCTGAAAAAAAAAGATACTGGTGTTATAGCTAGCAGCTTCAGCCATAATCCCAATAAACCACTTGCAAACCGCAACGTATATATACGTATAGCAGTCGGCAAGTCAGAGGTCAGAGGAGAAAGGCTGAAATCTCAACTGCCCATATAACCCCTGAGTTTGACTTACTAAAGGCAAATGGACTGTTCACTTTACAAGCGATGTTGCACTTTGTAAGGAAGTGTCCTTGAGGGGCTAGTGAATGAGGTAAAGCTCAGCTGACTTACATCATCCAATCATGTGCAAACAATTTATGTTTTTTTATTTTCCTTGCACCTGATGTAGCTAACATTAGGTATTTTAGATGGGTATAACTAATAAATCTGCTTCCAAATGTATGTCAATATTAGTTTGCTACAGCTGGTGATATTCCAGAAATTATGTAGCTGACAGCATGTGTTGTCAGCCTACAGCCAAGATCATTAGCAACCTGCTTGAATTACTTGTGGCATTATCTTTATCAGTGCTGTGATGCATGAGCAAACAGATGCAGAGCAGGTTCAAAATGTGTCACTAGAGGCATGCAAATCATTCTGTGAAATGAAAGTGAGTCCATTAACAGGGATGAATGGTGGAGTTAAAAGACTTGCAACTGTCCCTACAGTCCCTTGGAAAGTGATGCTATTACAATGCCAATCAAATATACTTGCTTAGCTCCAGCATAGAAGAGCAGGGAAAATAAGAGAAAACAAATTAACAAGGGGAAACAAAGGACACAGGCAACGCTGTCACTTAGTATTTAGAATATGTATAGTCTAAACAGCTCCTTTTTAAGGATTTCCTTTTTAAAAACTATAAAAACTATAGGGTGGGATTTACATGTGATAGTACACAGGATGTGCAAAGAAGTATTTTCATAAATAAATACAATACACAGGCACCATAAATCTGGTTCAAAGTGGTTGCAAGTCCACAGGGGTTATGCAAAAAAATTATGAATCATAAATATAAATGTAAAAAATTATTACAGTGATTGTAAAACTTTAGATTAAAAATTAAAAAAAACAAACGTTATACTTACCAGCTCTGTGTAATTGTTTTGCACAGAACAACCCCCGATCTCCTCTTCTTGGGTCCCCTGCCAGCGCTCCTGACTTCTAACTATGCCAAGTGCCCTCATAGCAAGCCGTTTGCTATGGGGAGCACACACGTGTGCTCATAATGACTGTGTCATGAATACTCACGTGTCACTTTAAATAAGATACAATATTAAAGAGTGGCTGGCTGCTGCAGACACCTGCTAGATTATCCGTAGCTAATATGATTGTTATTTATATAGGACCCTGCTTTAATAGTTGTATAAGATATTCTATACAACAATACTAACTTAATATTGGTGTGCAAATAATGTAAACAATGGTGATGCAAATAAATACCTAAAACTCAGAAAATCATATGATAATACAATCCATAACACTTAAAGTACTGATAGCAGTGCAATACAATATTAAAAGAAGAAGGTGCAAATACCACAGATAAATATATAAAAAAATGAAGGCATTCATCACTCAATGCTCAGTGATTAGAATGGAACAATAGTATATAATAGTAAATTGTAAACATAAACAGTGTAAAATAAATGGGGTGGTGAGTAATCATCCTTTAAAAGGATGCAGGTAAGTGTAGGTAAGTGAATAAATCAGTGGTATCTACTCTTTTCAGTTTTGTGACCGCTCTGTGCTCACTGGCCTCTCACCTTACAGCTGTAAGGTTACAGCATATAACAGTAGACTTAATCTGGTGGTCCGTGAATCTCTGCTCGCCTCTTTGGATCCTCTAGTTCTCCTCCCTGGCTAAATAAATCTCTATGGTAAGTAAGTCTCCTCTAAGTGATCCTGGGTATTCTCCCTTGATATCCTCCATGATTATATTCATGTATAAAAGACACTCTCCATGGTGTAATAATGTTTTATAAGGTTTATTCAAGTTAAAAGTGTTTTTATTCACATTAACACAAAGTAACAGTCCACAAGTGCCAAACTCGTAATACCTCCGGCATCGCTTCCATTATGCCTCCGTTCACGCCTTATGTGTTATGTCATGCCCACATGACTTCATCAGGGGATGAGAAAAGAGAGAAATGGGGTATAACTAAAAGGAAAAAGAATGTAGGGGGGAAGGAGGTGTAGGAAGAATTCTGGAAGATAGTCTCATCCACCTATAAGAAATCCTGAAGGTTCCCGTGAGCCTCTGCAATGAACTCTGATCTTAAGTTCTTTCCAAAGATTGTCTGGGCCATTCAAGCAGCTTTATTTTCTTTTGTTGAAACCAATTGAGAGTTTCCTTGGCTTTGTGTTTGGGATCATTGTCTTGCTGAAATGTCTACCCTTATTTCATCTTCATCATCCTGGTAGATGGCAGCAGATTTGTTACATAGTTAGTCAGGTTGAAAAAAGACAAAAGTCCATCTAGTTCAACCATAAAAAAAATAAAAAAATAAAATAAAATAAAAAATATCATACAATCCTATATACCCAATCCTATACCCATAGCTGATCCAAAAGAAGGTGAAAAAAAACCCAGAGAGGCAATCAGATTTTCCCTGGATCAACTTTACCTATAAATGTTAGTACCCAGTTAGTACCCAGGCCTTTTTAAAAACAATCTACTGAGCTGGCCAGAACCACCTCTGGAGGGAGTATATTCCACATTTACACAGCTCTTACTGTGAAGAAACCTTTCCATATTTTGAGAAGAAATCTCTTTTCCTCTAGACGTAAAGCGTGCCCCCTTGTCCTCAATGTTGACCGTAAAGTGAATAACTCAACACCAAGTTCACTATATGAACCCCTTATATATTCATACATAGTGATCATATCCCCCCTTAATCACCTCTTCTCAAAGAGTGAATAAATTCAGTTCCTCTAATCTTTCCTCATAGCTGAGCTCCTCCATGCCTCTTATCAATTTGTTTGCCCTTCTCTGCACTTTCTCCAGTTCCCCGATATCCTTTTTGAGAACTGGTGCCCAAAACTGAACTGCATATTCCAGATGAGGTCTCACTAATGATTTGTACAGGGGCAAAATGATATCTCTCTCTCTCTGGAGTCCATACCTCTCTTAATACAAGAAAGGATTTTGCTTTCTTTGGAAACCGTAGCTTGCATGTTATTATTGAGCTTATGATCTACCAAAACCCCCAGATTCTTCTCCACCATTAATTCCCCCAGTTGTTCTCCCCCTAGTACGTATGATGCATGCATATTCTTAGCCCCAAAGTGCAAAAGTTTACATTTATCAACATTAAACCTCATCTGCCATATAGTCGCCCAATTAGACAGTGCATTTAGGTTGGCTTGTAAACTGGAGACATCCTGTAGGGACGTCATTCCACTGCATAGCTTAGTGTCATCTGCAAAGAATCTGCCTAGAGGCGATTCAGTTCGCATTGTGCGCTATATAAGTATTTCATTCATTCATTCATTCAAAGACAGAAATGTTACTTTTAATCCCAGAACCAATATAATTTATAAAGATATTAAAAAGTAAGTGTTCCAGCACTGAACCTTGGGGTACACCACTGATAACCTTAGAACATTCAGACTAAGAATCATTAACCACTACTCTCTGAATTCTGTCTTTTAGCCAGTTTTCTATCCATTTACAACTGATCTTTCCAAGCCTGTAGACTTTACCTTACACATTAGCCGTGTGTGGGGAACTGTGTAAAACACTTATGCAAATTCCAAGTATACTACATCCACAGCCACCCCCTGTACAAGGTTTTACTTACCTCCTCATAAAAAGAAATCAGGTTTGCTTGACAACTTCTGTCTTTCATGAGGTGCTTTCTCCACCTTGATTCTGTCTAAATATTTATGGACCATATCACTTTTAAGCCATTGTGGATCATTTTGGACTGTGTCAATACCATCCTCATTATGGACATGAGCTCCCCCATGCCACTTTGTATACATAGAGCTGAAGAAAGTATTTAATACATTTCCCTTCTCTTTGTCTCCAGTCACCCACTCCAGATTTTTGTAAAGGGCCTACATGCTCAGACCTGACCTTTTTACTGTTAATATATTTCAAGAATTTGTTGCAGTTTGTCCTACTTTTTTTCAATCTGTTGTTTGTTTTGAATTTTTGCATCCTTGATTTTCTTTCTACATATTCTGTTATATTCGTTTAACAGTTAAACGATGATAGTGTTCTTTCATTTTTATATTTTATAGCTTTTCTTATTACTTTTAATAAGCCTTTTTTAATTTTGGCTGTGAGCCACATAGGTTTTATTTTTAGCCTTTTAACCTTATTGTCCATGGGAATATACTTTGCAATAAGTTTGCATATCTTCTTTCCCATATCTGTTCTGTGTTCATCAATGCCAAAATTCCCACCCAGTTTAAGTCATGGAGAGCAGCCCTCATCCTTGGAAAATTTGCTCTCTTAAAGTTAAGTGAGTGAGCCATGGAATGAACGCTTTTATCTCTCTCAGCCTGAGGGAGGATGTGCCAAACATCAACTAGTTGCTCCTTCCACAACTTTTTTTTAATCTTGGATAGCGAGGTAGGAGACATTGAAGACTTACCTTAAGGGGGTCACAGGAAGGGGGCAAAGCAACACACAGGCAAAAAAAAAAACCTGACAGTGGTCACAAGACTCACCAGACACAGACAGGTCATTGATCATAGAGGCATGAAGGGGATGTTTTCTTCCGTTCCACCGGGGAATGCTGCACCTCTATAATGACACTACAGAGCGGAGCAGCTGCCTGAGTTACATGCAGCAGAGGCATCCCCTGTATATCTCTAGATGAGCATGTTTTATCCCAGCCAGCAGCTCTGGCGCCCACTAGAGGTTATAACAGGTATTTTGAAGACAGCACAGAGAACTTACATTACATAGCGCGGCTGTGGAGATGGAGAGTAAGGAAACCAGCAGCTGGGCGCCCTAGGCAGCAGTGCGCTCTAGGTGGTTACCTAGTTTGCCTAGTGGTAGCACCGGCCTGAGTCATGCTATAAATTGCCAATCTCTCCATTACTAGTATAAATTATTATTTTTTTAATTCCATAAATATATCCCAAAGTTTGTAGACGCTATAACATTTGTGTAAACCAATCAACATACACTTATTGTGATTTTTTTTTTTACCAAAAACATGTAGCAGAATACATATTGGCCTAAATGAATGAAGAAACTTAATTTTTTAATTGTATATGTTTTATAGCAAAAAGTAAATATATTGTTTTTTTCAAAAATTGTCAGTCCTTTTTTCTTTATAGCGCAAAAAAGAAAATAATGCAGAGGTGATCAAATATCACCAAAAGAAAGCTATATTTGTAGAAAATAAATTTATTTGGGTACTGTGTCACATGACTGTGCAATTTTTAGTCAAAGTAATGCAGTGCACTAAAGCATAGGGACATAAACAGTACAGCTGGTATTAAGCAACCCTAGCATATCAAGATCATCCTGCAGGGCATTGCAGAATTCTGGACATTATAAATTCCCTGGGGTTTAGCCCGGGGGATCCAGCCAAAGTGACCAGATTCTTTTGAATCTACCTGGGCTTCCCCTGTGTTGATAGATATACCGTTCCATGACCAAAGTGTTCACCATCTGTGTTATCCACAAGGTGATCATGGGCAGTGAGATCGATTTTCAACCCATCAAAATAAGTTTTCGGGCTGGAAACAGTGCCCTAGAAAATGCAGTCCTGGACATCTCCTCGGAAATTACCTCCTCCAAAACTCCCAAGATACAGTGAATTGGGTCTCAAGAAAACACTTGATTAAGCATTCCAAGAACCACACTCCAGTAGCAGTGGAGCTTTGGGCAGCGTCAGAGTAGATGGATAAGATCCCTATGGTGTTTCCTACACCTGCTGCACAGGGGGTCTGCCAGCCTACCCATCTTATGAAGATAAATGGGGTGTAGTGTACCTGAAGCACAATATATAATTGGGATACTTTTTGAGCAACATTGAGAGAGCAGGTGAAAATGGATTGCAGGGCCTCCTCCCATTGAGTAGTCCAATGACCCATTCCCATAGGGATACCACCTTAGTGGGGTGAGCCCATAAATGGTGTGTCAGTAACATTTGATAACAATGCTAGATAATCTCTTTAGTTTCAGTGCTTTACTGTAATAGTTGGAAAATAGGGGTATTGGACACAGCCAATAACGTAGCAACCCCCTGCACGCCTACAGCGTGCCTGAGCTGGAGATAGGAGGAAACATGGTGGAATGCAAATGAAACATATTTTGTAGCTCGGGGACAGACATCCACTTGCCTTTCCGTAATATGTGGGACAGCAAAGTCACACCAAAGGAGCGCCACTTGGGCCCTGTGTTGTGTCTGTTAAAATATGATTTTTTTATATTAATCAGACATAACATTACATGGGACAATCAGACAATAGTGGTTGGTCATAGAGATACTGTCAGGTTTTGACTTGAGTAGATTTCTCAAACAAATGCAGCTGCATACAATTGGTACGTAGATACCATTGTTGTATTCAATTGACAGTTTAAACAGTCCAGTGTTTACACAGCTACAGTAAATGGGTATGTTTTCTGTTGTTTGGTAACTATAGTAAACAGCCTGACACATAAAAAAGGGGGATTCAGGCATAAGTGGGACACACATCATCATGCTTTAAGATCAGAAGCCACTCATCATACAAGGAGGTGCCTAGTCTCCAGAAGAATCGTATGCCAATGGAGATCATGATCATACAGTAACAGAAGATAAGTAACTTTTAAGTGCATTTGTACTGTTATACACCATAGGTTGTTCATTTGCTAGGCATTTTGCTTCTTATAGATATCTGTCAGTCTTGTATTGTATTCCTAAGATTGTAATAGTTTTGTATGTACAGCATACTTGTATAGCAAAAGCACATTTAGACATTGCAGAAGTCTCAGCTTCCTTGCTTATACCACAAAGTAGCCTTGCTAGATAGATGCAAGCAAAATATTTGGTGGCTCGTGCCACTTTCTGTACTATAATTCAATTGAAGCAGACCTGTTTTTCTGTAGTGTGTTGTGTAGCTTGTGCTAGGTAAAATGCTGCTTAAGCTGTTTAGGAAAAGCAAGGCTGCACAGGGTTCTGGTGGCCGGAAAGGAAGTGTGCAGCTTACCTATCTTGGCCAGAGACAATGAGTGGGAGCCTCTTGCTAAAGAATTTGTGAAGTATGCTTCTCCCTTGAAGCTGACTTGGGGTGATAAAGTCTCAGATCATTTTGTAGATTTTAGCCTTAAGGGGTTGGATTTAAGTAATAAAGAGAAGAGGACAGTGTCTACAGTGAGCTGGTATTTCCTTCATGCTATTTATAACGAATTACATAGAAGGGAGAAGGCAGAGGCAGAAGTTAAGGTTTTAAAAGACCAGGTAGCAGTTGCTTCAGAGTGTGTACATTCAACTGCTAGTCGGGCTGCCGATTTGCAAGAGCGGTATACAGCCCTCATGACCAAATCAATTAATGCCTTAAGGGAAAAGGAAGGGCTGTAAACCTGTTAGCAAAGCCAGGATACGTGCCATTATCACATGCCAAAATTGGGATTGTGAGGATGTGTTCTAATCAAATGATAGTGAGGATGAGGAGATAGGGTTTGATATTTCGCATGATCTGCTAGTGGGAAAGAAAAGGTAGGCCAGACCTCTCATTACTAAGCATAGGAAATGGCAACATGATAGAGAGGATATGGCAGATGGGGAGGTGCATTATCGCAACCCCAGAGATGTTGAATTTGAAGAAGTAAAATGAACTCCATGAGCTGTCCAAACAATACAAACAAAGGTCTGGGAAGGCCCTAGTGAGTTGGCTCCTATGCTTATGGGATGAAGGTGTGGACAGTGTTGTTTTGTCAGGTAAGGAAGCAGTGACTATGGGATTGTTAACCCATGATCCACAATTGTATCAGGCAATGTGAAAAGCTTGAGAGTTTAGCATGAATTTTTCACTGTAAGGCCGCGTACACACGCGGGGACTGTTCGCTCAACTTTGTCCGCTGAACAGTGTTTCGGCGGACAGTCCGCTCGTGTGTGGGCTTTCAGCGGACAGTTTCAGCGGACAGTCTGCTGAACAAAGTTTTTCAGAAATTCCGAAAAACTGTCCGCTGAAACTCTGTTTCAGCGAACAGTCCCCTCGTGTGTAGGCTTGTTCGTCAAACTAAGTTCCGCGCATGCTCAGAAAGGATTTACACGCCGAAGTTTGCATTGCAGTGTATAGGACGTCGTATTTTTCGTCCCGTCGTACGTGCCGTTCACGTCATCGCGGAAGGTTTCAGCGGACTGTTCGTTCGTCGTGTGTGGGCAAGTCCGTCCATGCTAATTTTGAGCGGACTGTCCGCTGAAACTGTTTGACGGACAAAGTTGAGCGAACAGTCCCCGCGTGTGTACACGGCCTTAGACTTCGTGAGAGATGGAATATTCCGAGTATACGCTAGTCCTACTGACCTGGAAAATACCTTCTCCTGGAGATCAATAGGAGAGGGTATTTCCAGGTTACATGAGATGGGTTGTATAACTGGATTAAATACATTTCCAGAATGGATGGGTCCAGATATGGAACCCTTTACGTCTGTTCTGTGTTTTAAGCTGATGAAGTCTGCACCATTTAATCTCAGGGCTCCATTATTGTCCTTGTTGGGAGGCCTCGGATTAAACAACAAGATTCATGAAGCCACAACCCTCTTAAGCCAGTTGGGGGAGCTAGAGGAGACTAAAACAAAACCTGTCAGGTAAGGAGATAAGGTCAAGGCCAGACAAGAAGAATACAAGCAGAAAAGAACAGAGAAGAAAGGGAATGGGGTAGAGAAGACAAGAGGTGAGGATAAAACAAGGCTAGTTATTTCTAGGAAAGAAATGTGGGTTGACCTATTAAAGGCAGACGTACCTAAAGATGAGATAGATGGCATTTCTACTGCATTAATGCTGAAGAGGTGGAGACATTTAGTAGAGAAAACTGTCAGGGTTAGAAACACTACTCCTAGTGAAGATAACATCAGCCTAGACTTAGAGGATCCCCAAACCAATTCCAAAAACTGAACATGAACCCAATCACAAATTCCCTTTATCCTGGGGAGGAGTTAGAGAGAATCAGAAAAGGGGATTGAGAGGTTCCTTATCCTTTATGAAGGGAAGGTGAGTTTCCTGTAATAGCAATGAGGGCAGTGACAGCAGGAGACCGACTCCCATATGCACTTGTCACTGTAAGGTGGGGGAAGTCATCTTCTCTTACACATGTAATGGCTTTAGTTGATAGCGGAGCTGAAGTTACACTTTTGCAAGGAAATCCTTCCCATCACAAACGAGAATTGATTTATATAGATGGTTTGGGAGGGCAAACTACACCAGCAGTTAGGATAAGGGTGAAATTGGCTATTGCCAAGGGATCGAGATTTATGACAAATGTTTTGGTATCAGAGTTACCCGAAAATATTTTTGGGATGGATGTACTTCAAGGTCAGTCAATTGAGACTGAAAGAGGTACATTCACATTTGGGTATCCTGGTAAAGCGTATCTGGTAAGGGCGGTGAAGGCTGTGGTCAGAGGTCATGCGAAATGGACCTCTGTCTACATTCCTCCACCAGAGAAGCCAGTCTGTCTCAAGCAGTACAGATTTCCTGGAGGCCACAAAGGAATTTGGGAGACTATTCAAGAACTTTTGAGAGTAGGGATCCTTAGACCTGCTGTAAGTCCTTTCTCGTCTCTGGTGTTCCCAGTAAAGAAACCTGATGACTATGGATTACAGAGGTCTAAGTGGCACCTCCATTGAAGTTAGCTGTACCAGATATGATCTCAGTTGTTGAGAAAATTGCTAAAGATGCATGAGAATATCATGCTGTGATAGAGCTGGCTAATGCTTTCTTTTAGATTTTGATAAACCCAGAGTGTCAAGACTAGTTTGCTATGGTGTGGGACGGCCGCCAGTACACTTTCACCTTGCTTCCTGAAGACTATGTTCATTCTCCAATGATTTGTCATGGACAGATTGCCCAAGATTTAAGTACCCTGAGTTTGAAAGTCACTGTGTTTCACTACATTGATGACATCATGATCTCTGGAACAAAAGAAGATGCAACGGAAGCACTGCACCTGCTGATACATCACATGGAAAACAGAGGGTGGGCTATCGACAAAGACAAAGTCCAAGGAGCTGCCACAGAAGTGAAATTCCTGGGAATGATGTGGACTGGGCCACAGAGAAAAATTCCAGAGACAGTTCTGGTGGGTTCTGGTGCTGTGGGGTTCTGGAGATCGTTCATCGCGCATCGGGGAATGATTATGAGGCCTATATATAATGTCGCCATAAAAAACACTGAGTTCTCATGGGGTTCAGAGCAGAGAGACTGCATTCCTGGCTGCTAAAGAAGCTATTTTGAAGCATCAGGGATTAGGACCGATGAGACAAGGAGTACCATTTCAGCTGGATGTAGTGGAGCAGAATGGTACCATACCTTGGAGTCTGTGGTAGACAAATGAAAAGAAAGGACTGAGAGCCATACCCATTGGATTTTGGTCCAAACACTGACAGGGGCACAGAAGAGATACATGCCCCTAGAGAAGTACCTGTTTGGGGCCTACACAGCACTTCAACATGTAGAGACCATTACAGGAAAGGATGCAGTCACCATCCATACTGCATTGCCAATAGCAGGATGGGTGAGAGATAATGGACTGATCACTAGGGCAGCTGTAGCCCAGAACCAGACAACAGAAGTGGTACCTTCAAGAAAGAGGGGGTATTGCAGCTGGGGATGTTAGAGACATTTCAAAACAGTTGGCAGCGCTTGTTACTTTTACCAGCACACGGTCAGAAGAAGAAAATCCTGTGCTGCAGTCACCCCCCATTCAAGATGCTCCGCCCTTTGAGCTCTGCCAGAAGACATGAAGGAGTCAGCGTGGTTCACTGATGGTTCAGCCATAGTCGCCTTGTCTGGGCATAAATAAACAACAGCAGCCTACAACCCAAGTACAGACACAGTCCTGCAGGAGACCAGAATTGGAGGGTCCAGTCAGTATGCCGAGTTGAAAGCTGTAGTGATGACTCTTCAGGAAGATCCTTTTTCCAATTAGGATTAGGGACGTAAACAAGTGGCTGAAGAGCTGGTGTAGTAAGTAGGGGTTTGGGTTCCTGGAGGACTGGCATGACTTCTCAGTCGATAACCGGTACTATAGAAGGGACAGACTGCACCTAAATGAGGAGGGTGCAGATCAGCTGGGAATGAAGATGGCCAAAAAGTCAGAGGGGTTTTTAAACTAGGCGATGGGAGGGAGGGTCCAGAGGTAAAGATAGTCAGTGCGGAACATATTCCAGAGGGTAGTATAAAGCCAAGGTAAGTATAGTAGGAAGACCTAGTTGCAATCTCGGAAAAACTCAAGAGGATAATATGCAAGCGGTCTAAACTATGTGGCATGTTCACCAATGCCAGGAATAAATAATAAAGGAAAGCACTTGAATCCACTCAAAAATCTAATTCCATTTAGAGGATATTTCCATCAATATGATGGGCTTCCTTCCCCAAACGTATTCTAGAGGCAAACAATAAAGGAGAATGTGAGACCATAGCGGGCTCACGAATACTCACATCGGGACAAGAAAGCTCAAGAATATAATGAAGGAAAAAATGGTAAACTTTATTAGAAAATTCACGCAAACATCTTAAACAGTAAAAAGAGACTCCACAGGTGAATCGCCCATCAAAACCTGTGGGGTCCTTTCTATGAAAATACCAAATAAACACAGGTGAAATAAATGGCTGTAGAAAAATGTGTAAAAATGGATCAAAACAGAAAAACAAGACATGTGGTATAAAAACAATACTAAACACTGCTATTACAGATGTAGGGTCATCCCCTCCTATGTTCCCTCCCATCTTCCCTATGTATCCAGCTGAAGCTGATAGTAGATGAATATGGGCCAGGCAAAAAATGCACACAGTTCTATCCAAAAATATCCTTTTTGTAAGCCCTGTTAGGCTCAATGAACGTGCAGTCAGGAATAAGTTCCACAGATTATGGCATATAATATATAAAGTCAGGGATCCAAATGATCAGATATATGTCCATAGCTGTAACAAATTTACCTGAAAGTGCAAGTATCATCCGTCATCTGGTGGTGCAATCATATAGGATAATAGAGACCCAGTGTGTGCCACTAGTGTCACTCTCGTCTTGGTCGAATATACAGCACACACTGGTATCCAAAAATGTCCTTTATGTAAGCCATATCAGGCTCAATGAACGTGCAGTCAGGAATAAGTTCCACAGATTATGGCATATCATATATAAAGTCAGGGATCCAAATGATCTGATATATGTCCATAGCTGTAACAAATTTACCTGAAAGTGCAAGTATCATCCGTCATCTGGTGGTGCAGTGACATAGGATAACAGAGACCCAGTGTGTGCCGCTAGTGTCAAGCTCTTCTTGGTCGAATATACAAGGCTCACTGGTATGACTTCAATGGAGGTCCTGGTGGAACGATACCGCTATTGGCTCAGACACCATCCAGAGACAAACGAGTGGATTCCAAGTGGAGCGGAGCACTTGCCGGTCACACAAACGTTATGCAGCATAGGTCTCATGGATCACACATCCTGAGTCTATCCAGGTCATAGGTGAACTCAGAAGGAGCGAGTCTCCGTTAGTATCCAGCAGAGGGAGCTCTGAGTAGAAAATGCACCAGTCTAGTGAGGACTGAACAGAAAGTCTCTATGAAAATGCCCAAAACGGCCGTGAAGATGGGGATCATGCGGGGGGCGCACAGGAGGGGATGACAGCAGCGTTAGACCATGTTAGGTCAACGCATTACGTGCCCTGAAATGGCACTTCAACTGGACCCTACATCTGTAACAGCAGTGTTTAGCATTGTTTTTATACCACATGTCTTGTTTTTTTGTTTTTCTGTTTTGATCCTTTTTTACACATTTTTGTACAGCCATTTATTTCACCTGTGTATATTTGGTATTGTCATAGAAAGGACCCCACAGATTTTACTGTTTAAGATGTTTGCGTGAATTTTTTTCATTTATTATATTCTTGAGCTTTCTTGTCCCGATGTGTTTGCCTCACCAATGCCAGGAGCCTGGCAGACAAGATGGGTGAACTAGAGATACTATTGTACAAGGAGGATTTGCATTTTGTGGGAACTTCAGAGATCTGGTTCAACAGCTCTCATGATTGGCTGGCAAACATTCAAGGGTATAACCTTTATCGCAAGGATAGAGAGGGTAAAAAAGGGGGAGGGGTATGCCTATATATCAAGAATAACGTACAAGTGAATGTGTGAGATGACGTCACTAAGGGAGTTAGGGAGGAGGTGGAATCCTTATGGGTAGAGCTCCAAAGGGATGAATCTAAGGGGAAAATAATTATGGGAGTATGCTATAGACCCCCTAACCTGAGGGAGGAAGGGGAGACAGATCTCCTATCACAATTTGGATTAGCAGCAAGGATGGGAAGTGTCATCATAATGGAGGATTTTAATTATCCAGACATAGACTGGGCGGAAGGAATGTCTTGCAGGACAATTTTATGGGTCAGATGGTAGACGCACCAACTAGAAATAAAGCGTTACGGGATCTACTGATTATCAACAATACAGACCTGATCACGGATGTGGAAATACGGGGAAATTTAGGGAACAGGAATCACGGGTCAATTGGCTTCCATATAAATCACACAAATAGGAAACATAAGGGGAATACAAAGACAACTTTTCCAAACTACGAACCTTTCTAGAAGGCATAAATTGGGATAAAATCTTAGGAACAAAGAACACGGAGGAGAGATGGGTTTGCTTTAAGAGCATATTAAATAAGGGCATTAGCCAATGCATCCCATTGGGTAATAAATTTAAAAGAACGAAAAAAAGTCCTGGATGGCTTTACTCCAATGTAAAAATGCATAAAAAAGAAAAGGAGAAGGCCTTCAAAAAATACAAGGTTGAGGGATCATCATCAGCATTCAGACTTTATAAAGAATGCAACAAGATATGTAAGGGTGCAATAAGGATGGCTGAGATAGAACATGAAAGACCCATAGCGGAGGAGAGCAAAAAAAATCCCAAGAAATTCTTTAAGTATGTAAACAGTAAAAAAGGGAGGACAGACCATATTGGCCCCATAAAGGATGAGGAAGGACATCTGGTTACAAAGGATGGGGAGATGGCAAAGGTATTGAATTCATTCTTCTCCTCAGTCTTCATGAGGGAATCGGGGGGCTTTAGTAATCAAAACTGCAGTGTTTATCCTCATGACACATCACAGGAAGCACTTCCATGGTTAACAGAGGACAGAATTAAAATTAAACTTGGGAAACTTAACATTAATAAATCACCGGCACCCGATGGCTGGCACCCGAGGGTACTTAGAGAACTCGGTCAAGTAATTGCCAGACCATTGTTCCTAATTTTTACTTAGTCTACTGACCGGAATGGTACCAGCTGATTGGAGAAAAGCCAATGTAGCACCAATATTTCGGCCCAAAATACATCCCTGGGAATTACAAACCAGTTAGCCTAACATCAATAGTATGTAAACTCTATATACAAGATTTTAGTAATAAGAACAGTATCATTAGCAGTAATCAGCATGGATTTATGAAGAATCCTTCTTGCCAAACTAATCTACTAACCTTCTATGAGGAGGTGAGTTGCCAGCTTTATAAAGGAAGGCCCGTAGACGTGGTGTATCTTGATTTTGCAAAAGCATTTGACACAGTTCCCCATAAACGTTTACTGTACAAAATATGGTCTGTTGGCATGGACAATAGGGTGAGTACATGGATTGAAACCTGGGTGGGTAACTACATGTCAAATGAGATTCAATGTAGAAAAATTTTAAATAACGCATTTGGGTAGCAAAAATATGAATGCAATCTATACACTGGGGGGAGAACCTCTGGGGGAATCTAGGATGGAAAAGGACCTGGGGGTCTTAGCAGATGATAGGCTCAGTATTGGCATGCAATATGAAGATGTTGCTAACAAAGCAAACAGAATATTGGCATGCATTAAAAAGGGGGTCAACTCCAGAGATAAAATGATAATTCTCCTGCTCTGCAAGACTCTGGTCCGGCTGCACCTGGAGTATGCTGTCCAGTTCTGGGCACCAGTCCTCAGGAAGGATGTACTGGAAATGGAGCGAGTACAAAAAAGGGCAACAAAGCTAATAAAGGGTCTGGAGGATATTAGTTATGAGGAAAGGTTTGCGAGCAATGAACTTATTCTCTCTGCAGAAGAGACACTTGAGAGGGGATATGATTTCAATATACAAATGGCATACTGGTGGTGACGCCACAATAGGGATAAAACTTTTTTGCAGAAGGGAGTTTAACAAGACTCGTGGCCACTCATTAAAATTAGAAGGAAAGAGGTTAACCTTAAACTACTGTGACAGAGCGAGGCTCTGTCCTTATGAAATCGGAGGAAAAAGAGACAGAGTTTGCATATCTCCAGCCCTGTGTCCAGGTCTGGATGATAACGAGCAGGGTGTGTGCCTAGCTGCACACAGGCCATATAATGAAGGGCTGTTGGGAATGGAGTGTGAGGATGGTGGAGTGGAGTAGCTTGCTGCTGTGCTTGTCCAAAGAGCCCAAAGCTGTGTGCGTTGAAGGGTTGAAGCTGTGTGTGTCCAAAGAGCCCAAAGCTGTGTGCGTTGAAGGGTTGAAGCTGTGCGCGTCCAAGGAGTCCAAAGCTGTGTGTTAAAGGGCTTGAAGCTGTGTGCGTCCAAGGAGCCTAAGACTGTGTGCGTCCAAGCAGTTTGGTGGACGGAGCAAGTACTTATAGCAGCACTACTGCTGAAGAGTAGCCAGGTGGGCTAGCATTTTCATTTGGATTGTGTGTATTGAATTTAAGATTGGACCCCTGCGTGGGATTCCTGGATGGACTATTTTGTTTTTCCTTTTAATAAACGTGGGCTACCAGGCCCTTAACTATAAACGCCTGCCTGATGTGGACTGAAAAATGCCTCTAACCACTTGAGCTAAACACCCCAATGTTACAAGTGGTGTTCGAATGCGGGCACAAGACGGTGGAATCCGGGTCCTTGCTCTACAGTAAGTTCAAGTCAGGAACTATTGGCTGTGTGTGGAAGTGCAGCCAGGCAAAAGGCATTGCGTGTTGCAGGTGGTGTACCTGTGAATGAAAAGTCAAATTTTTTTTTCTTGCTATGAACTGTGTTTGTGTGCATGAGACAGCACAATCAGTGTGTGCAATGAGTGCACAGATGACTGCTGTTATGGAGAGTCCACCAGCATTTGAATCTGCAGTGGATTGGTGCAAGCAGCATTTAGCAGCACTGAACCAAGCTACAGAGGAAAGGAAGCCAACCCTCAGTGCAAAGGGAAAGCCGCTGGATGTCCATAACTGGAAGAGGGCTGTTGTTGCCCCTGGCAAAGCTGATGCAGTTAAAACAGCTATTGTGAAAGATGTGAATGTGTCACAGCATGAGACAGGATCCAGCAGAGAGAAGCCCATGCTATATGCAAGGAGAGAGGCTGATCAAAGGCTGAGGATGAGAGTGGTTGCCCATAGCAACGCAGAGGAAGCCAGTCGGGCTGTCTCTGTACCATGGGCTATGTCTAATAAGGATCGTGGAAAGTGGCTTAAGGAGGAGCCAATTTATCATGTTGGAGAGAGCCAGCAAAGTTCAGCTGGAAGAGTGCCATCTCCCTTGGCAACAGGAGATGGAGTGTTAACCGGAAGGAGGAGCTACAGTGGAGATGTGGAGCGGCGTCCCACTAAAGATATGTGCAGAAATGTACCATGCCTGGAATGTGGTCAACTGGGGCATGGAATTTTTTCTTGTCCCAGGTTATGGAACATGCCTGGAGATGTAGTTACTGGGCAGAAGTCTTTGTCCGCAAGCCCAGATTTGTGTGCAAACGTGTTTTCAGTCACCTCTGGCAACAGTGAGGAAGTACCTGTTGTGCTTGCAGGGGGTGCTAAGGAGTCAGAAGTGGCTGCTGCAGTTTCGTTCCATGGCCACCGGGGAGAGTTGGCCAGTAAAAGCGTGATAAAGGAGAGACAACGTACTCCAATGAAGCCAGAGTTACCTGCTACAGATTATGGTAAGACTGTTGCAGTTTGTCGGACTGATTCCAGTGAAGTGGGAGTATATCCGGCTGGAAGATCAGCAGAAGGTGTAAAAATGGACTTGCTGCAGTGTGCTACCCTGAGTAGTGGGGAGACACAGGTTGAAGCTCAACCTGCAGCAAGGTTAAGAACTCAAAAAGACTGGACTCTGTGTGTGCCTGGTGTAATCCACCAGAGTGCTGGAAGTGGTAACCTAGGGGTGACCAATACAGTTTGTATGCCATGTTCCCTAGTGACTGGTGCTACAGAGATGCCCAGGGAAACCTACCAGGAGCCCGCAGTGGTGAGACACGTGGTTTCCCAGGACAACTGTGGAGCCACCCTAATAGCCAAAATAATGCCTTTGGAGAGGAAGGGTGGTGTGCTGAGTGGTACATGGGGTGCTGAGTGTACTGACCAAAAACAGCCTGTTAAAGCTAATAATACTGCTATGTCTATCAATGCTGATGGTAAAGGTATTGCCGATGGTAAATGTACTTATTCTGATTTGTTCAAAAGTAATGAGGAAAGAGGGATGTCTCCCTTGGTAACCAGACGCAGAGCCACGGGGTTGTCCATGGAAGTCTCAGGGGCTCTCCATGCGTTTGAGCCAGAGATTTTCCAGGACAGCACTGAACTTTCTCTGGTGGAACAGACTGGGTCTACACCATGCAGTGATAGTTTGTGTGAGCAGTCTGTTTACCATATGTGTAACCCAGTTGGTAAGGGGTTAAGTTCACTGGCCAAAGCTGAAGGTACACAGCTGAGTGTGCTTGTGCCCCAGAAGCAAGGTGGTGATGGTGTGTTGCACCCTGCCTTGTTTGATGAAGCATTAGCAAAGAATAAAAGCATGTTGTCAAAATGTGATTTATATAGAACTGACAAAGGTACTGATTGTGCTGCAGAATCCCAGGTGCCTCCTAAAGCAGAAGAGGTACTGCTGAGCCCTCATTATGGAAGCACAATGGATTGGGACAAACAATTACTAGCCATGTTAGACAAGGCTATGTTGAGTGACAGGGGTGTGAATACAACAACTGCTATGCCAGACAGGGAGATTGCAGAGCGACCGATGGTTGAGGGTGCGTTGGTCACTGCAAGGGATGTTTCCCTCCTGTCGGAAGGACCAGATCAGGGCGCATGCATGGCAGATGTGGTGCTCACAACCCAGCCGCTAAATGTCAAGTGTCAAGGTGACACGGTAATAAATTTTGACTTGCAGAGGCTTATTGGTGAGTTAGAGGGGATGAGTGGGAGACATGCATCTAACAGTGTTCCAGAGGAACATCAGGCTGTGATGGGTACCTCCAGTGAGGTGGAGGCCCCCTTAAATATCGTGGCCCCTCACGCTGAAGTGAATGAGCCCCTCTATGTCTCTGATAAGGGAAAAATCCCCAAAAATGTTTTGCATATTGATGTGGAGTGTGTAGAATTTACAGATATGCTAGTAGAACTACTTGAACTGATGAAAGCACCTTCCTTGTATGCCTGGGTGCCTCTGTTGCAGTCAGATGTGGTAATGCTGCATGGTACCAAAGGGTGGAGCCAGGTAATGCAAGCGGTGCTGGGTAACATTAATCACCAGTGGAACTGGGTGGTATGGTGCTTAATAGTCTGGAAAGTGATGTCACAGTTCCCTATGAGAGTGCTTCCGGATACGGTTCAGTACGGAAGGCGCTCTAGGGGACTGCTGGAGACATCAGAGGTCTCTCCGCCTGGTTCGGTGATAGACATGTCTGCTGGTGCAGTCCAAGGTGCGGCTGAGCAGGGTTCAGTAAATGGTGTGGATACTGCGTCACCCGCTAGACCTCGTAAGAAGGAAGGGCCAGATATGGACACGGCAGAAGAAGAGATTCTGTCTATCACCTGCAGAGAGGTACAAGTTTGTGTACCCGGAGACACTCTCAAATATAGTATGGAGAGGAACAATGACATGGAAAAGTGTGAGCTGGCAAAGATTGGTACTGGTGAAAATAGGTCATGCGTTGTTCAATGTCAATTGTTAGGACAATTGCCCACAGAGATTTGGACAACAGGTGAAGTGAAGCCTTATGAAGATCCCATAGGGGATAGCTGCTCACCTGTGTGTTGTCCCTCCTTGGACCTGGCCCTAACAAATCCCGAGCAAGAAAGAACTGACAGTATTGGTAATTGGAGAAATGGTGGTGTATTCCTGAATGTTAGTTTAAATAATGGCCTTGATATGAACATGAATAATTTCTTGGAAAATGAACGTGATACACAGACGTTAAGCTCTGGGGAGTTGGTGGTCAAGGGTAAAGGTAAAGGAGTTGGTAAACCCAAGAGACCTGTTGTAATGGGGAAAACCAGTACCAGTGAGGGAAAAGGTAGTTCCTCATCAGGTGTATTGTCTGAAGCAGGTTCCCTACAGAATCTGGAAACTGAGTTTAAAGGAAGTAGCAGGAAAGGCGGTGGGCCACCAGAAAAGAAATGGGAGCTCAGGAACCCCAAGGACAGAGGAAGTAGGCTGCGGATACAGAACTGTAGGACCCCGTTGCGATCCAGGGTAAGGCGTGCCTGGAAGCACACCCGGAAAAAAGGTTGGGCCTACGTGGCTGACAGCCAGCACAGAGGTGTCCCAACCATCATGATGGGTGCTGGTGTTCCTCCCTCCGGATCGAAACAAAGGGGGGGGATATGTGACAGAGCGAGGCTCTGTCCTTATGAAATCGGAGGAAAAACAGACAGAGTTTGCATATCTCCAGCCCTGTGTCTAAGTCTGGATGATAACGAGCAGGGTGTGTGCCCAGCTGCACACAGGCCATATAATGAAGGGCTGTTGGGAATGGAGTGTGAGGATGGTGGAGTGGAGTAGCTTGCTGCTGTGCTTGTCCAAAGAGCCCAAAGCTGTGTGCGTTGAAGGGTTGAAGCTGTGTGCGTCCAAAGAGCCCAAAGCTGTGTGCGTTGAAGGGTTGAAGCTGTGTGCGTCCAAGGAGTCCAAAGCTGTGTGTTAAAGGGCTTGAAGCTGTGTGCGTCCAAGGAGCCTAAGACTGTGTGCGTCCAAGCAGTTTGGTGGACGGAGCAAGTACCTATAGCAGCACTACTGCTGAAGAGTAGCCAGGTGGGCTAGCATTTTCATTTGGATTGTGTGTATTGAATTTAAGATTGGACCCCTGCGTGGGATTCCTGGATGGACTATTTTGTTTTTCCTTTTAATAAACGTGGGCTACCAGGCCCTTAACTATAAACGCCTGCCTGATGTGGACTGAAAAATGCCTCTAACCACTTGAGCTAAACACCCCAATGTTACACTACGTAGAGGGTTCTTTACTGTAAGAGCAGCAAGGATGTAGAATTCCCTTCCACAGGCGATGGTCTCAGCGGGGGGGCATTGATAGTTTCAAGAAACTATTAGATAAGCACCTGAACGACCGAAGCATACAGGGACATACAATGTAATACTGACATAAAATCACACATATAGGTTGGACTTGATGGACTTGTGTCTTTTTTCAACCTCACCTACTATGTAACTATGTGACTATGTGACTATCTACACTGACAGCTGGGCGGTTTTTAAAGGACTGACAACTTGGATGCCCATGTGGAAGTCCAATGAATGGATGATTCATGGAAAGGTGATGTGGGGAGGCATGGAAGTCTGGGACTACATCTGGAAGGAAGCTCACTTCCGCACCATAAAAGTGGGGCATGTTGACACACATGTGCCCCTAGTCACAGACTTTGAGAACTATAACAGTGTTGCAGATGAAATCGCCAAAATAAAGGCAGTTGTGCCAATTGATCCTGTCTTGATGAGCTTGGCCAACTGGGCGCACAAGCAATCTGGACATTTGGGGCAGAAAGCAACATATGAATGTGCACAGCAGAGAGGATTGCCTATATCCATGGACATAATAAAGACTGTAATAGGAAACTGTACAGTGTGTGGAGAAGTGCAACAATGGCCATTGCAAAAGTACTCCACTGGGTCAATTAAGGGGGGTGAGAGGCCCTCAGAGATCTGGCAGATTGACTTCATCTGTTCCCTGCCCTGGGGAAACAATTGAGATATTGTTGCACTGCAGTGGACACCTATTCAGGACTTATGCTTGTTCATCCTTGCAAATTTGCAGATCAAGCCTCAATGCTTTAACTGCTCCAGAAACTTGTCGCTGCTTACGGTTGTCCCAAACAAGCCCAAAGTGATAATGGCTCACACTTCACTGGATCAGCAGTACAGCAGTGGGCCAAAGATTCTGGAGTGTACTGGTTGTGCCACATCTCATACCATCCACAGGTAGCTGGTTTGATTGAAAGATACATCAGGCTATTGAAGGACCAGATATGCAAACTTACACCCACACATACACTAAGGGGGTGGGATTGGGTCCTCACACAGGCAGTCATGTTGTTAAATTCTAGGCCAATAGCCAAAAGGATACCATATGAGAGGATGGTAGGGGTTGGGGCACAGATTCCCCAGCTGAATTGCAGAGTTCAGTATTTATGTAAGGTTCCTGAAAGAACAGGGCTTAACAGATACCATGTTACTGCTTCCCATGACATAGAAACCAAGAGTGACGTATCTGAAGCTGAAGCCTATCTAGGAACGAGAGGAAATCTGGCAGGAAGGTTTGAAGTTATATTTGCATTGGCAGATGAGCTTGAAGACAGTAGCTGGGACTCTGACTGGTTATTGGATACTTCTCAGCAAGAGTGGAAATTGAGGCTACATAACATCAAACCTTCCAAAATAAACAGCAGTGATCTTCTGGGAAATATCAGTATATTTCCTCTCCTCCCTATTGTTGTTCTTTGGGAGGGTCGGAAGTGGGTACAGGCAAGGGGCAAAGTATTAGTCAGATATCCAAGCCATTTAAAGGAGAGATTGTAGCTGAAGGGCATGGACCCCTGCAGGGGCAGGGTATCTGGTGAGGGCAATATCATTACTTTGCACTGGAAATATGCACCGGGTAGCTCTTTATAAGTGATAAGTGATTTCAATATTCTTTGGGACTTTCAATTGGACAATTATTAGCATTTTAGCACTATTAGAATTAATCACATGTATACTGGCTGTGCAGGAGACAGCTTTACACTTTTTGTTATATGCACCTATGTATACATTTTTGTTGTGTGTTTTTAAAATTTGTACACATTTTATATTGAAAGCATAAAAAGTTTTTTTTTTCCATCACGTTTGGTAATATTACACTAGATGTAACCACAACTATAGGGGATTTTACACTTTGACACTTTGAGACTTAAAGGTATAGTGTCAAGTCTACTCTTTCTTTTTTCACCAGTTTAATCCACCCTTTTTGGGAGAAGATTTTAGGTAGAGGCAGCTCATACCCATGGTATTTTGGCCCTATCCATAGCGCAATCTCACTTCTCTTTTTCATTAATGTCAACATGTGCTAGCTCCCATCATGGTGGATCAATGGACATGTTTTGGGGGTGCAACCCCTTTCCTTTATCTTTTCTAAATCATGATTGCACCCCATTATCTCCACGACGAGGATCTGGGCACTTTCACTGATGAAATGAGATTTTTCTTCCACAACATCCACATCACCTAAAAAAACAACCATGTATTATAAATATGCGGGCATCCATCTATTACCTGAAGCTGTGGTCTCATATACTCACCTGTTGTGGTGACAATTTCGCCCACTTCATAAACATCTCCCTCCTCACCCTCTGCTTGTGGTTTTGGGATTTCCCCTTCTTTGGGAGGTGTGGGGTTCGTGGTGTCCTCAGATGTCCTGAGTCTTTTCTCCCCTATGTGAATAAAAAATAGGTATACTTAGCACACAGATATTTGAGGCCAGAAATAGGAATATGAAACATTGCTTGAAGTGTCGTCCAATTGTATGTTTTGGCAGAGTTCCAAGAAATTTTTTGTTCCTTTCTAAAGCTGCAATACTTCCCTTTTTTGTACAATTTTCACACATGGAGACACCCCTAGTATCCACTGGAGCACCTGTTTGGGACACCCTAAAAAGTTTGTTCTATTGTCCCACACTAGTGCTCCTGCGTCCAGATGTTAAAACAACTTCTGAGTGTCCTCTCCTTACACACTGAATCAATTTTCCATTTCATTCTAATTACAAACCCATCTAGACAACAAACTTATTTTAATATAAATAGGCATGAACAAATGTAGTTAACCTTCACCTGCCAAAAACATCTTATAAGTGGGCGAACGAACGATGTTTCCTACAACCGATTACTGTGCCCATGAACATGAAAGTTGCCATTTTAAAATGTACAACAGTCATGAAAAGCTCATGGAGCAGCATGCAAGTAATAATAATAATAGGAACACACGACAAGTACTTACTTTTTTGAGGAACTGTCTTGATCTTTCTGTACTGATCCTGCTCCCTCAATTTGAGGTCTGACCATCGTTTCCTCAGTTGATCCTTGGATCATCGTACCCCAAAATTCCAGCACAGACTCTTCACAACTTTAGTCATGATCTTGGCCTTTCTGACATTTGGGTTTAGGTAAGGTCCATACTTCCCATTATAGTCGGCCCTCTTCAAGATGTCCACCATCTCCACCATCTCACCAAAGGACATATTAGAGGCCTTAAATCTCCCCTGGGATCAGGACGTTCGTAGCTCCGGGCTTTCATCGTTGCTGCTCTCATCTGCATGCACCTGCTGTGTCTTGGCTATGTTCTCTACCCACTGCGCCGAAAGAGAAGGGGCAGGGAATAGACTAGAAAGAACGTCAGGGGCGGGCGGAGTTTCACACATGTGCAGTGTACATAAAGCGTAACATGCATGCATCATACATATGATCTGTGAGTGGAGGACAGAATATCGGAAATTACGATCCTTATAATGAAGGTACAATTTTAATTTGGTGCATCAGTGGCCTATACTGCTTCTAGATTGAGGCCTATATTGGGTCAAGATTAGAAAAGTTTCGCCTGACATTAGGGTTTGTCTTGTGTTGTGTCCTGCAGAGAAAATGGATCCCTTCTATGATAGGGAATTTCTAGCCCTATTCATTGATATGTTCAGGGAGCTGCCCTGTCTGTGGCAGGTGAACCACCCATTTTTTAATAACCAAACAAAGAGGCAGGCAGCGCTGGAGAAACTGCTTGAGTTTGTGAAGCCAATGATCCCCATGGCAGACATCAAGTATTTAAAGTGAAAAATTGGTGGCATGCGGAGCACTTATAATAGGGAGCGTAAGAAGGTCCAGGATTCCCTGAGATCAGGAGCTGCAGCAGATGACATTTATGTACCCAGGCTGTAGTACTATGACAGACTGGGTTTTCTGTCAGATCAGAGTGAACCCAGGCCAGCACTCTACACTCTTCCTTCAAGGCTTCCGACGACCAACCTGGGCCTTCCAGGCAGCAACATGTGGAGGAGCCCAGCTTGAGTCAGGTATAGCATTCTTAAAAATATTTCTGGTTGTCAAATGAACGATGTTAAATAGATGTTAGTTTTGATCACTAATTTATGATTTCACAAAGTGTTTTACATATCAATAGATAGTAGTAGACAAAAATGATTGTGACAAGAATGAAAAATGCTGGGGTCATCATGATAGTCGTTTCTATTTATTAACATTCAATTTGCAACAGTCAGGAGCTGAAAATTTTGTGTGATTGCTGAAAAAAACTAGAAATATACCCCTTTTTCATACATAGGAAAGCCTTAGCCAGGCAGTGGAAAGTGGCAGCCAGGAGGTGGCTGGGCCCAACTCCAACTCCAACCGCGCATTTCCCCCCCCCCCCCGGAGCATGTGACCCCCCTTTTTATGAGAGACCTCCCATTGACTATAGAAATTAACCATTGGTCAATTCTCTCACATGGGTTTCCTGCCACTCGGGTCTCAGCCCACCCTCTCTTTCCAGCAGAATCCACTGTCAAACAGAGGAGGTATCCCTGAGCCCAAGTGTAGATGGCCACACCCCCTTCTACTCTGACACTCCCATCCTCAAATAAACAACCAGGCCTAGTAAATAGTAGGACCCTGCCTAAATGTATCTTTCTCTACATCCTATACTGTCACAAAAAAATCACTAAGCACCAACCTAAAAGTAGAGGGCCCTACATCCACCCCCCACTAAAATTCACAACTGTCACCAGATGTGAGAAAAAAACCTGCAAATTTGAAAAATGTCCCTCCTTTTAACAAAAGAGGAGGCATCTCATATCCTCTTGAATGAAAGTGGGGAAACAGGGAAAAGATCAGTGAGTAAAGTATAAAATGACACAAACATATGTTCTGTACATTTAACACAACCTAGCTGTAGGTCCCTGCATCAGATGCCCCAGTCGAAATCCGTATTGGACGAAACGCATCGGGTGAGGTACTCTATTCCCCATATTGCTTTTATCACATGTGATTGTTTTTATATGTTTTTATACGTTTTATAAGTTTTTTGTACATTGGTTTTTACCTATTAAAAGCCGTCTTTGACCTGCCCTATTGGAGCCCCCCCCGATGCAAATGCTGTTGATCTTCACCGTTTGGTTCCAGCACCCTTATTACGGTTGGTTTTGGTCATTCATTTACCATCTCTGGAGTTCCTGTCCTGGTACCGCCTGCAGTATCCATTATATCCATGGTCGATACCATGTGAAGTTGGAGTAAGGCCAATCAGGGAATTTCCTGAAATTGGATATACAGTCATTGTGGACCTGTCCCATGGGTGCATTCATGCTCAATTGACTCATTGTCTTATGATAGTCGAGTCCAACATCTCTGGTAAGGGTATATGAACCTTGATGTTTATTTTGAAGACGCCTGCAGTTTGATGACTCTTGGGGCTGTGTCACATCCTGGGTATTCATCTAAAAGGACATTTGGTGTTTCATTTACCTCTATGTGGACTTTTTCTCACTTATTTTTTGTCTGATTAATCTCACTCACAGGGTTGCACTGTTTATATGTTTGGTTTAGCGCTACATATTCACCACTATTACTAATTAGATTTTTTTTCACATTCTTTTGTAGCTGCCTTTTCCTTGATTCAGTTTTATTTTATAGGAAAGATACAATAATTGTAAATTTACCTGTCTCTACATTCTATACTGTCAAAAAAAATCACTAAGCACCTAAAAGTAGAGGGTGCTACTTCATAATTCAGGAGATCACGAGAAATAATAAAGAAATCAGTTTGTGAGAACTCTGTGCGAATATGAGTAGCAAAACAACTTTATTCGTCTTGCATTATAAAGAAGAAGAAAATGTGCTGCGTTAAAATATTTTAAAAATTCCAGCGTGATGAATGTGCTATCTCCTTTACGAACGCTAGTTTTACCAGACCAAGCGCTTCCTTCTTGTAATTTATTGTGAGCAATCAGAATTTACGCAAACTGATTTTGTTGTTGGAAAATTAATTTTGTTTGTCAGAAATTCCGATGGAAAAAGTCAGATAGAGCCTACACGTGGTCGAATTTTCCAACAACAAGCTCCGATCGCACTTTTCTGTTGGAAAGTCCGACCGTGTGTATGAGGCATAAATGTTCCAATAAGTATATAAAATTAACATATTCTTGGAAAAATATGCATTTGCCATTATAAAAATTGTAGATGTTAGGTGTTTTGTTGATGCCAAAACACTGATCTATTTTTATGATCTTATCATACATTGTATGGGATGTACTGGGATGAAAATAGGGATTGAATCATAAAACTCACAGAGACAAACATAGAACATGCATACACATTAGGTGAAAACACACTGCCGATGGTTATCAGCAAATACAATATTTGTGTATACATCAGTTTAATATCTCTATAGTATTGTACAGAAGAAAAAATAACATAGAACTGGTAGAATTCTAAAAACACCACATGAGGGCACTGTTCAGCTACTGATATTTCTGACTGTTTGCTAGGCTGGAACCCAAGAATTATGTACCTAGATAGGATGATTGCATTCCTACAACATCATGTTTAATAATTTACATTTTATTACTGGATCTATGAAAATGCCATAATCTTTTTAATTTAGTGATAATAATAAAACATACTTATTGACCAGTATTTTTGTAATCTGTAAATGTAATATTTCTTCTATTCAGTGGGTTGAAAAATTAACATACTACTCTTTTTAAAGAAAAAAAATTATAAAACATTTGATAAAAAAATAATTTGAAAAGCATACCCTGTGCTAGCAAAGTGGCTCAATGTTCCTGTTTACAGATTCACTTGGCTTGAACATTTTGTATTTCTTCAATTAAATCTGGACTTTGAGCACAGGTTTAGTTTTTTTTCATTTTAGGATGTTAGTATGTTACATTGTAGAATAATTTAGAAAAGTGAAAAGAACACACAAAATCAGCAATACTCAATGTGTTTATTTTTTATATAGGTACCCAGTTACAATACACACTGTCGTAGCCAAAGTGTAAGTGCACATTTCAGCAGCTGTTCTACTGTAGGTAGTTCTAACTGCATTCTTACGAAATGCGTCTGCTCACAAATACGGCTTATCCCAGTAGCGGTTCCTCCTACCTGTTTAAATGCACATTCTTAGTGTGAACGGTCTGGAGCGGCCGCTACTGAGGTAAGCTAGAATCAGGAGAGAACGCACTGTGCTTTGCATGCTGTTTGCACGGGTGCTTGGTGGCTCATTATTGTGAAATTCAGCCCCTCATGCACACAGCAGGCTGAAAAGGAATGAGGGGTCAGTGCTTTTTTTCTGGAGATGACTTCCAACAGTTGCATCTGTAATGGGATAATCTTTTACAATTTCCAACAGTAGGATTAATATGTACTATTAATTAGATGTAGAATTGCATAGTGGGATTTTATGAAAATCTTTCTGAAAGATGAACTTACTCTTTAATTAAAAAATTTGCTGACTTCAACCTCAAAAACTTGCAATTTCTTTCTCAAAGAATGCAAAACAAAATTCTTTTGGAAAATAAAATAAAATTCCTTGCTGACTTCACAAGGACAGCCAAATGAATTATGAGGATACAAGTATTCCTATGGAATACTTCAGTAATTCTAACTATGACCATCATTAGCTGTATGAAAATAGTGCAGTTAGCAATCTAATATTTTCAAATCTGCAGTTGTATTCCTTACAATATTCATTATGTTTTATAATGTTGGGAGAAAACGTTTGGCACAGTATTTGTTTTGATTTTCTTGTTACATGTATCATTAAGGCTGGCCATACACAGTTCGAATTTCGGCCGGTTCTTGCTAAACCGTCCGAGATTCGACCGTTTATGGGCAGGCTGAATGTACCAAGTTGATCGATTGATCAACTTGGGTACAACCAGCCTGCCAGATTTTCTTGCAATTATAGTTAGAGGCTGGTATAGCCTATAGCGATAATCACTGTCTTCTCCCAGTGGGGATGGCTTCCCCCGCCCTCCCCGCCAGGAGCAGACAATTGCTTGTCAGGAGGGATTCTCCTGTCAGCACTGTCTGTGTTGATGGGGGAATTAAGTGAATTTCTTTCCTGCAAGTCAAGGCTGCAGGAAACAAATTTGCAGTGTGTACAGCCTACCTTAGTTTAGTACCTTAACCACTTCAGCCCCAGAAGGTTTTAGCCCCTGCATTATTTTGACTGACAATTGCACAGTCAAATAACATTTATGTCCTTTTTTCCTCACAAATAAAGCCTTCTTTTGGTAGTATTTGATTACCTCTGCGGTTTGTATTTTTTGCGCTATAAACAAAAAAAGGCAGACAATTTTGAAAAAAAAAACAATATTTTTAACTTTCTGCTATAAAACACAATCATTAAAAAAGTGTAAAAAACCGAATTTCTCAATCAATATAGGCCAATATGTATTCTGCTACATATTTTTGGTAAAAAAAAATCCCAATAAGTGTATATTGATTTGTTTGCGCAAAAGTTAAAGCTTATACAAACTATGGGATATATTCATGGAATTTTAATTAATTAATTTATTTTTTACTAGTAATGGTGGCAATCAGCGTTTTTTTTTTTTTTTGCAGGACTGCAACATTGCAGCAGACAAATCTGACACTAAGTGACACTTTTTGGGGACCAGTCACACCAATACAATGACCAGTGCTAAAAGAAATGCACTGTCACTGTACTAATGACACTGGCAGGGAAGAGGTTAGCATAACGGGCAATCCAAAGGTTAAATGTGTCCCTAGGGGGGTGCTTTCTAATTGTGTGGGGATGTGCTTTGACTAGGGGAAAACAGGGATCGGTGTTGCAGAAACACAAGATCTGCATTTTCCCCTCTAACAGATTGGCAGTCTGCCTTGTTTACATATGCAAACCACTGTTCTGCCTCTCCTGAGAACGATCGACGGGTCCTGGTGGACATCACCTCTGTTGGACCCACTGATTGGCTCTCGCTGTGTCCAATCACAGAGGGAGCAGGTCGCCGGCGGCACACGCATGTGTGCCCCAGACCCTGTTCAGGAAATCCCACACGTGTACATGATTTCACACAGGAGGGCCGCCCTGCTGCAGTATATACAGTATGCGTGGGGTGGTCCATAAGTGGTTAATCTAAAGTGGTTATAAAGGCAAGACATTTTCTTACCATAGTGCAAATGCCCCCTCACCTCCCTATAGACTTTAGCTTAGTACACACTAGCAATTTTTTCAGTCAACACAGCAGGGCTAAACAGAAAAAAAATGACAACTCAAGAGAAGCCACTGTACTAACTATTCGACATAAGTACAAAGATTTCCCCTGCTATTCTGTTGTGTTCTGACAGCCCCCCCCCCCCCCCATACCGGAACACTCTGTCTGAGAGCACTGATCAAGAGCTGATCAGTAGTGATGGACGAGCTTCTGATGGGATGTTTTGCGAACAAAAACCGCGAAAGCGGGCAAACGTTCGCGAACCGCAAAGTTTGCGGCGGACCCCATTGACTTTCATGGCAGGCGAACCTTAAAAACCTCCAGGTCATATTTCAGCCACAAAATACTTACTAGCTGTGCACACATAGTCCCACAACATGGACACTGACATAACAAAAGTATTAAGTGAATCTGGGATCGACAACGACAAGCATCCTTTTTTTATCTGTGAAATTTTGACAATTCAGGAGTGCATGAAGGCCATGGAGGAGAGGCCAGGTCAGGGCATGCAATGAAGGGGGTGCAGGAGATGATCAGTGCCACAGTCAGGGCAGCGCAGTCCTGTGCCAGTGTCCCAGTGTGCCAACCTGTGCTTGAGCCCCTCCCTCTGCCCGGCCCTTACCCCGACCTATTCAGGGCTCCACTGCGGTGGTCCGGAGGTGCCAGTCCAGTGCTGATCCTCAGCCATGGTGCTGGCACTGCCTGCTGATTGACTTCTCCGCTGCTATCTCCCTCACTGATACCAGAACTGAGATAGAACACTGACACCAGCATCGCGATAGAGACTGAGCACTGACACCAGCACCGAGATAGAGAGCACTAACACCAGCACTGTGATAGAGAGCACTGACACCAGCACCGAAATAGAGAGCACTGACACCACACCAGCACCGTGATAGAAAGCACTGACACCAGCACCGTGATAGAGAGCACTGAGACCACACCAGTGCAGAGATAGAGAGCACTGGCACCACACCAGCACTGAGATAGAGAGCACTGACACCACACCAGCACCGTGATAGAAAGCACTGACACCAGCACGGTGATAGAAAGCACTGAGACCACACCAGCACGGAGATAGAGGGCACTGACGCCACACCAATACAGTGATAGAGAGCACTGAGACCAAACCAGCACTGAGATAGAGAGAACTGACACCACACCAGCACCGTGATAGATAGCACTGACACCAGCAACGTGATAGAGAGTACTGAGACCACACCAGCACCCAGATAGAGGGCACTGAGACCACACCAGCACCGTGATAGAGAGCACTGAGACCACACCAGCACCGATATAGCGAGAACTGACACCACACCAGCACTGTGATAGAGAGCACTGACACCAGCACCATGATAGAGAGCACTGAGACCACACCAGCACCGAGATAGAGGGCACTGAGACCACACCAGCACCGAGATACAGGGCACTGAGACCACACCAGCACCGATATAGCGAGAACTGACACCACACCAGCACTGTGATAGAGAGCACTGACACCAGCACCATGATAGAGAGCACTGAGACCACACCAGCACCGAGATAGAGGGCACTGAGACCACACCAGCACCGAGATACAGGGCACTGAGACCACACCGGCACCGTGATAGTGCTCTCTATCACGGTGCTGGTGTGGTGTCAGTGCTCTCTATCACGGTGCTGGTGTGGTCTCAGTGCCCTGTATCTCGGTGCTGGTGTGGTCTCAGTGCCCTCTATCTCGGTGCTGGTGTGGTCTCAGTGCTCTCTATCACGGTGCTGGTGTGGTGTCAGTGCTCTCTGACACCAGCACCGTGATAGAAAGCACTGAGACCACACCAGCACCGAGATAGAGGGCACTGACACCAGCACCGTGATAGAGAGCACTGAGACCACACCAGCACCGAGATAGAGAGCACTAACACCAGCCCCATGATAGAGAGCACTGACACCAGCACCATGATAGAGAGCACTGACACCACACCAGCACTGAGATAGAGGGCACTGACACCACACCAGCACCGAGATAGAGGGCACTGACACCACACCAGCACCATGATAGAGAGAACTGAGACCACACCAGCACCGAGATAGAGAGCACTGACACCAGCACTGTGATAGAAAGCACTGAGACCACACCAGCACCGAGATAGAGGGCACTGACACCACACCACACCAGCACCGTGATAGAGAGCACTGATACCACACCAGCACCGAGATAGAGAGAAATGACACCACACCAGCACCGTGATAGAGAGCACTGACACCAGCACCGAGATAGAGGGCACTGAGACCACACCAGCACCGTGATAGAGAGCACTGACACCAGCACCATGATAGAGGGCACTGACACCACGCCAGCACCGTGATAGAGAGCACTGAGACAACACCAGCACTGACATAGAGAGCACTGAGACCACACCAGCACCGAGATAGAGAGCACTGACATCACACCAGCACCATGATAGAGAGCACTGAGACCACACCAGCACCAAGATAGAGGGCACTGACACCACACCAGCACCGGGATAGAGAGCACTGAGACCACACCAGCACCGAGATAGAGAGCACTGAGACCACACCAGCACCGAGATAGAGAGAACTGACACCACACCAGCACCGTGATAGAGAGCACTGAGACCACACCAGCACCGAGATAGAGGGCACTGAGACCACACCAGCACCAAGATAGAGGGCACTGAGACCACACCAGCACCGTGATAGAGAGCACTGACACCACACCAGCACCATGATAGAGAGCACTGACACCAGCACCGTGATAGAAAGCACTGAGACCACACCAGCACCGAGATAGAGGGCACTGACACCACACCAATACCGTGATAGAGAGCACTGACACCACACCAGCACCGTGATAGAAAGCACTGAGACCACACCAGCACCGAGATAGAGGGCACTGACACCACACCAGCACCGAGATAGAGAGCACTGACACCAGCACCGTGATAGAGAGCACTGAGACCCCACCAGCACCGAGATAGAGGGCACTGACACCAAGCCAGCACCGAGATAGAGAGCACTGAGACCACACCAGCACCGAGAAAGAGAGCACTGACACCACAACAGCACCATGATAGAGAGCACTGACACCAGCACCATGATAGAGAGCACTGAGACCACACCCGCACCATGATAGAGAGCCCTGAGACCACACCAGCACCGAGATAGAGAGCACTGACACCACACCAGCACTGAGATAGAGAGCACTGACACCAGCACCGTGATAGAGAGCACTGAGACCACACTAGCACCGAGATCGAGGGTACTGACACCACGCCAGCACTGTGATAGAGAGCACTGAGACCACAGCAGCACCAAGATAAAGAGCACTGACACCACACCAGCACCGAGATAGAGAGCACTGACACTACACCAGCACCATGATAGAAAGCACTGACACCAGCACCGTGATATAAAGCACTGAGACCACACCAGCACCGAGATAGAGAGCACTGAGACCACACCAGCACCGTGATAGAGAGCACTGATACCAGCACCATGATAGAGAGCACTGAGACCACACCAGCACCGAGATAGAGGGCACTGACACCACACCAGCACTGTGATAGAGAGCCCTGAGACCACACCAGCACTGAGATAGAGAGCACTGAGACCACACCAGCACAGAGATAGAGAACACTGAGAGCACACCAGCACTGAGATAGAGAGCAGTGACACCACACCAGCACCATGATAGAGAGCACTGAGAGCACACCAGCACTGAGATAGAGAGCAGTGACACCACACCAGCACCGTGATAGAGTGCACTGAGACCACACCAGCACCGTGATAGAGAGAACTGAGACCACACCAGCACCGAGATAGAGAGCACTGAGACCACACCAACCCCCGAGATAGAGGGCACTGACATCACACCAGCTCCGTGATAGAGAGCACTAAAATCACACCAGCACTGAGATAGAGAGCACTGACACCAGCACCATGATAGAGAGCACTGAGACCACACAAGCCCTGAGATAGAGAGCACTGACACCACACCAGCACCGAGATAGAGAACACTGACACCACACCAGCACAGAGATAGAGAGCACTGACACCACACCAGCACCATGATAGAGAGCCCTGACACCAGCACCGTGATAGAGAGCACTGAGACCACACCAGCACCGAGATAGAGGGCACTGACACCACACCAGCACCGTGATAGAGAGCACTGAGACCACACCAGCACCAAGATAGAGAGCACTGAGACCACACCAGCACTGTGATAGAGAGCACTGACACCAGCACCGTGATAGAGAGCACTGAGACCACACCAGCACCGAGATAGAGGGCACTGACACCACGCCAGCACTGTGATAGAGAGCACTGAGACCACACCAGCACCGAGATAGAGAGCACTGACACCACACCAGCACCGAGATAGAGAGCACTGACACCACACCAGCACCATGATAGAGAACACTGACACCAGCACCGTGATAGAGAGCACTGAGACCACACCAGCACCGAGATAGAGGGCACTGACACCACACCAGCACCACGATAGAGAGCACTGAGGCCACACCATCACCGTGATAGAGAGCACTAACACCAGCACCGTGATAGAGAGCACTGAGACCACACCAGCACCGAGATAGAGAGCACTGAGACCACACCAGCACCGTGATAGAGAGCACTGACACCAGCACCATGATAGAGAGCACTGAGACCACACCAGCACCGAGATAGAGGGCACTGACACCACACCAGCACCGTGATAGAGAGCCCTGAGACCACACCAGCACTGAGATAGAGAGCACTGAGACCACACCAGCACATAGCTAGAGAACACTGAGAGCACACCAGCTCTGAGATAGAGAGCAGTGACACCACACCAGCACCGTGATAGAGAGCACTGAGAGCACACCAGCACCGAGATAGAGAGCAGTGACACCAGCACCGTGATAGAGAGCACTGAGACCACACCAGCACCGAGATAGAGAGCACTGACACCACACCAGCACCGAGATAGAGAGCACTGACACCACACCAGCACCATGATAGAGAGCCCTGACACCAGCACCGTGATAGAGAGCCCTGAGACCACACCAGCACTGAGATAGAGAGCACTGAGACCACACCAGCACAGAGATAGAGAACACTGAGAGCACACCAGCACTGAGATAGAGAGCACTGAGAGCACACCAGCACTGAGATAGAGAGCCCTGACACCAGCACTGTGATAGAGAGCACTGAGACCACACCAGCACCGAGATAGAGGGCACTGACACCACAGCAGCACCGTGATAGAGAGCACTTAGACCACACCATCACCGTGACAGTGAGCACTGACACCAGCACCATGATAGAGAGCACTGATACCACACCAGCACCAAGATAGAGAGCACTGAGACCACACCAGCACTGTGATAGAGAGCACTGACACCAGCACCATGATAGAGAGCACTGAGACCACACCAGTACCGAGATAGAGGGCACTGGCACCACACCAGCACCGTGATAGAGAGCCCTGAGACCACACCAGCACCGAGATAGAGGGCACTGACACCACACCAGCACCGAGATAGAGAGCACTGACACCAGCACCGTGATAGAGAGCACTGAGACCACACCAGCACCGAGATAGAGGGCACTGACACCAAGCCAGCACTGTGATAGAGAGCACTGAGACCACACCAGCACCGAGATAGAGAGCACTGACACCACACCAGCACCGAGATAGAGAGCACTGACACCACACCAGCACCGAGATAGAGAGCCCTGACACCAGCACTGTGATAGAGAGCACTGAGACCACACCAGCACCGAGATAGAGGGCACTGACACCACAGCAGCACCGTGATAGAGAGCACTGAGACCACTCCATCACCGTGATAGAGAGCACTGACACCAGCACCATGATAGAGAGCACTGATACCACACCAGCACCATGATAGAGACCACTGAGACCACACCAGCACTGTGATAGAGAGCACTGACACCAGCACCATGATAGAGAGCACTGAGACCACACCAGCACCGAGATAGAGGGCACTGGCACCACACCAGCACCATGATAGAGAGCCCTGAGACCACACCAGCACTGAGATAGAGGGCACTGACACCACACCAGCACCGAGATAGAGAGCACTGACACCAGCACCGTGATAGAGAGCACTGAGACCACACCAGCACCGAGATAGAGGGCAATGACACCAAGCCAGCACTGTGATAGAGAGCACTGAGACCACACCAGCACCGAGATAGAGAGCACTGACACCACACCAGCACCGAGATAGAGAGCACTGACACCACACCAGCACCGAGATAGAGAGCACTGACACCACACCAGCACCATGATAGAGAGCACTGACACCAGCACCATGATAGAGAGCACTGAGACCACACCAGCACCGAGATAGAGGGCACTGACACCACACCAGCACCGAGATAGAGAGCACTAACACCACACCAGCACCATGATAGAGAGCCGCGTACACACGGGCGGACTGTTCGCCCAACTTTGTTCGTCAAACAATCCGACAAACAGTCCGTTCAAAATTTGCATGAACGGACTTGACCACACACGATGAACGAACAGTCCGCTGAAAGCGTGCGCGATGACGTGAACGGCACGTACGACGGGACGAGAAATTCGACGTCCAATACACTGCAATGCAACCTTCGCCGTGTAAATCCTTTCTGAGCATGCGCGAAACGTAGTTTGTCGAACAAGCCTACACACGAGCGGATTGTCCGCTGAAACCAAGTTTCAGCGGACTGTCTTACGGAAATTCCGAAAAACGTTGTTCGTCAGACTGTCCGCTGAAACTGTCCGCTGAAGCCCACACACGAGCGGACTGTCCGCTGAAACACTGTTCAGCGGACAAAGTTGGGCGAACAGTCCGCCCGTGTGTACGCGGCCTGACACCACACCAGCACCATGATAGAGAGCCCTGAGACCACACCAGCACCGAAATAGAGAGCACTGACACCAGCACCAGCACCGAGATAGAGAGCACTGAGACCACACCAGCACCGTGATAGAGAGCACTGAGACCACACCTGCACCGAGATAGAGGGCACTGACACCACACCAGCACCATGATAGAGAGCCCTGAGACCACACCAGCACCGAGATAGAGAGCACTGACACCAGCATCGTGATAGAGAGCACTGAGACCACACCAGCACCGAGATAGAGAGCACTGAGACCACACCATCACCGTGATAGAGAGCACTGACACCAACACCGTGATAGAGAGCACTGAGACCACACCAGCACCGAGATAGAGAGCACTGAGACCACACCAGCACCGTGATAGAGAGCACTGAGACCACACCAGCACCGAGATAGAGGGCACTGACACCACACCAGCACCATGATAGAGAGCCCTGAGACCACACCATCACAGAGATAGAGAGCACTGACACCAGCACCGAGATAGAGAGCACTGAGACCACACCAGCACCGTGATAGAGAGCACTGAGACCACACCAGCACCGAGATAGAGGGCACTGACACCACACCAGCACCATGATAGAGAGCCCTGAGACCACACCAGCACCGAGATAGAGAGCACTGACACCAGCACCAGCACCGAGATAGAGAGCACTGACACCACACCAGCACCATGATAGAGAGCCCTGAGACCACACCAGCACCGAGATAGAGAGCACTGACACCAGCACCAGCACCGAGATAGAGAGCACAGACACGACACCAGCACCGTGATAGAGAGCACTGAGACCACACCAGCACTGAGATAGAGAGCACTGACGCCACACCAGCACTGAGATAGAAATCACTGAGACCACACCAGCACCGAGATAAAGAGCACTGACACCACACCAGCACCGTGATAGAGAGCACTGACACCAGCACCGTGATAGAGAGCACTGACACCACACCAGCACCGTGAAAGAGAGCACTGACACCACACCAGCACTGAGATAGAGAGCACTGAGACCACACCAGCACTGATATAGAGAGAACTGACACCACACCAGCACCGTGATAGAGAGCACTGACACCAGCCCAGCACTGATACCAAAAATATGAAACCACTCAACCTCTTCAAACAGGAGGGTACGGGCATATAGTACGGTGTGCTTTTTTGTACAAGGAAGTGAGCCAAAGATAGAAAAAAGGTCAGTGTGCTCGATTAAATAAATCGTTTATAGAGATATACATGGTCTACTGGTCACATGTGTTGAATTCCTCTGAGATCTATGCCTCATTCATTTTTATAAATGTTAGGTAGTCAACACTGTCGTGAGCTAGGCGAGTGCGCTTATCGGTCACGATCCCCCCTGCTGCGCTGTACATCCTTTCGGACAGGACACTGGACGAGGGGCAACCCAACAGTTCCATTGCAAATTGGGCAAGCTCTGGCCAGAGGTCAAGCCTGCCCTCCCAGTAGTCCAGGGGTTCATCACTTCTCAGAGCATCCACATCGGCCGTTAACCCGATGTAGTCGGACACCTGTCGGTCTAGGCGTTCCCTGATGCTGGATCCGGATGACACCTGTCGATGGGTCAGCTGAAAGAATGACCTCATATTACATCACATCTTCAAACTGCCCTCTTCTTGCAGGCGCTGTTGGATTGGTACCTGCAACGCTTTCTCTGGGAGTGGGAATTCCTCTTTTGCCAGCGCACGCAAAAGCAGAATGCAGCATTTGTCAAAGCAAGGTCTGTAAGTGCTCCATTCTGACATCCCTCTGTGATGGTGGTAACATTTCCGCCATTTTGTGTTTGTACCGGGGGTCTAAGTATGTTGCCACCCAATACTGGTCCTTGACCTTCATGCTTTTTATACGGGGGTCCCTGTTAAAACACTGGAGAATGAAGGCCCCCAATTGCACCAAACTGGAAGCGGTGTGGTGGCCTGGCTCCTGCTCATCATCCAGGATAATGTCGACCTTCTCGTTCTCCTCTCTCCTTCCACGCTCAACAACAGGGATCCCAGAAAGGTTTAAAGCATGCTCTTCTTGCTCCTCCTCATCCGCCCCGGCACCATCCTCCTCTGACTCCTCTTCAGACTCCTGTTGTTCACTTGTCTCAGATAGAGTAGCCCCCCCTGAGAATTCATCCAGCATTGCGACTTCCTCATCTTCCTGCTCCTGCTCCTCCACGGCTTGATCATGACATGACGCAATGCACGCTCCATTAAGAAGGCATAAGGTACGATGTCACTGATAGCGCCATGGCTGCAACTGACCAGTTTGGTGATCTCATCAAATGGCCATAGAAGTCTGCATGCGTCGCGCATGAGCAGCCACTGGCGCGGTGAAAAAAAAACAAGCTCCCCAGAATCTGTTCTGCCGCAGAGTTCATACAGGTAGTCGTTAACTGCACGTTTCTGCTGGAGCAGCCTATCAAGCATACAGAAGGTTGAGTTTCATCGTGTTGGGCAATCGCAAATAAGACGTCTGATTGGCAGATTGTGTCGCCGCTGAATGTCAGCAAGGCGAGCCATGGCCGGGAAGTGGGCCGAGATTTTCCTTGCCTGCCGCAAGATGTCCTGAACCCCAGGGTATTTGACAACGAATCGCTGCACGACCAAGTTTAAGACGTGTGCATGCATGGCACATGCGTATTTTTGCCCTGTTTCAATGCGCTAAGCATATTGGCACCGTTGTCACACACCACTTTACCAACTATCAAATTGAGCGGTGTTAGCCACTGATCTGCCTGTGAATGCAAAGCTGAAAGGAGTGCAGGGACAGTGTGGCTCTTGGCTTCCAAGCACAGCATGGCAACGTCTCACCTGGTATGTCGAATAGGTTCTGTGGAGCTTGGGCGGTGCAGCGGAAGAGACGATAGCAGCGGAAAAGAAGGAGTCAGCCAAGGAGGAGAGGGAGGAGGATGGAATAGGAGGAGGAGAAGAAGAGGCAGGCCTGCATGCAATCCGTGGCGGTAAAACAAAATCTACACGGGTGCCATGCGTTACAGGCTTGACGGCTGTCAGAAGGTTCACCCAGTGGGCAGTAAAAGTTATATACCTTCCCTGCCCGTGTTTGCTAGACCACGTGTCTGTGGTCAGATGTATCTTGGCACCGACACTGTGTGCCAGAGATACATTCATTTGCCGCTGAACATGGCCATATAGCTTTGGGATGCCCTTCTGTGAGAAATACTTCCTTCCTGGGACCTTCCATTGTGGTGTTCCAATGGCCACAAATTTTCAAAAGGCCTCCGAGTCCACCAGTTTATATGGCAGTAGTTGGCGGGCTATCAGTTCTGACAAGCCAGCCGTCAACCGTTGGGCAAGAGGGTTATCCGGCGTCATCATTTTTTTACGCTCGAACATTTGGCCCAAGGAAGCCTGCCTTTTTGCAGAAAAACGTGAGGATGGCATGATGGAAGGTGGAGTGGAGGACAATTGTGAGGAGAGAGGAGAAGGAGAAGTAGAAGACGAGGCTGGACAGTCAGAGCCTGGAGTTTGGCTTTGTGGGTTCCGTTGCTCCCACTGGGCTTGGTGATGGCAGCTCAAATGCCTTCTTAAGGCGGTCGTCCCTAGGTGAGTGTTGGGCTTACCGCGACTTATGCGTTGACTGCAAAGGCTGCAGATGGCAACACTATTGTCAACAGCGGACACGTTAAAAAAAGCCCACACATGGTTGATGCCTCGCTCCTGATACCTTAGCAGTCTGATTTGTCCCTCCTGTGCAATCTAAGTTCTGCCTGCTTCTCCTCCCTATCTGTTGGTCCACGTAACATCACTAGACATGTCATCAGCGACGTCACCTTCCCCACCGCATCAATCTGTCGTTTTTGGGGGCCACTGGTCTATCACACCAATTATAATACTTTTTTTTAAATGCGTTTGTCACTCTTTGTAGTATCGCTGCTGAACAGCTCAGCAGTCACAATGCTGCACAGTGGAAATGCACTATACTATGCTTTCTATATGTGCAAGTATTTTATACATGTATTACACCATTATACACTGCACACCAAATAGTACACCTATACCAGTCCTTAAAAGAACCTTTGTGGACCTAATAGTAGCTAGATAATAGCTAGTGAATTGCAGACTGTCCCAGCTCCAAAAACCAAACTGTCCCTCCCTACACTGAGAAATGACAGCTGCAGAATCGGTCAGCAGCCCTGCATGCAGTGCACTATAATATACTTTCTATATTTGAAAGAAAGTATATTATAAGTGTACAACCCTATATACTGTACATCTATAAAAGGACCTTTGTGGACCTAGTAGCTAGTGATTTGCAGACTGTCCCTGCTCAGAACACCAAACTGTCCCTCAGTCCCTACACTGATAAAAGACAGCTGCAGAATCGGGCAGCAATCAGCTCAGCAGCACAGCAGTCAAGTATAATATGCTGTCTATAGTTGAAAGAAAGTATATTATACGTGTACAATCCTATATACTGTACACCTATAAAAGGACCTTTGTGGACCTAGTAGCTAGTGATTTGCAGACTGTCCCTGCTCAGAACACCAAACTGTCCCTCAGTTCCTACACTGATAAAAGACAGCTGCAGAATGGGTCAGCACTCAGCAGCACAGCAGTCAGCAGTGCACCATAATATACTTTGTATATTTGAAAGAAAGTATATTATAAGGGTACAACCCTATATACTGTACACCTATACCAGTCCTTAAAAGGACCTTTGTGGACCTAGTAGCTAGTGATTTGCAGACTGTCCCTGCTCAGAACACCAAACTGTCCCTCATTCCCTACACTGATAAAAGACAGCTGCAGAATCAGGCAGCAATTAGCTCAGCAGCACAGCAGTCAAGTATAATAGGCTGTCTATATTTGAAAGAAAGTATATTATACGTGTACAACCCTATATACTGTACACCTATAAAAGGACCTTTGTGGACCTAGTAGCTAGTGATTTGCAGACTGTCCCTGCTCAGAACACCAAACTGTCCATCAGTCCCTACACTGATAAAAGACAGCTGCAGAATGGGTCAGCACTCAGCAGTACAGCAGTCAGCAGTGCACCATAATATACTTTGTATATTTGAAAGAAAGTATATTATACGTGTACAGCCCTATATACTGTACACCTATACCAGTCCTTAAAAGGACCTTTGTTGACCTAATAGTAGTAGTAGTGATTAAACTGACTTTCCCTGCTCCACACAGCGTCCTGTCCCTACACTGACAAAAGACAGCTGCAGAATCGGTCAGCAGTGCACTCAGCAATCAGCAGCACAGCAGTCAGCAGCAGTGCAGCAGTGCACCAGAACCCTATATACTGTACACCTATACCAGTCCTTAAAAGGACTTTTGTGGACCTAATAGTAATAGCTAGTGATTAAACTGACTGTCCCTGCTCCACACAGCGTCCTGTCCCTACACTGACAAAAGATAGCTGCAGAATCGGTTAGCAGTGCACTCAGCAATCAGCAGCATAGCAGTCAGCAGCAGTGCACCAGAACCCTATATACTGTACACCTATTCCAGTCCTTAAAAGGACTTTTGTGGACCAAATAGTAATAGCTAGTGATTAAACTGACTGTTCCTGCTCCACACAGCGTCCTGTCCCTACACTGACAAAAGACAGCTGCAGAATCGGTTAGCAGTGCACTCAGCAATCAGCAGCACAGCAGTCAGCAGCAGTGCACCAGAACCCTATATACTGTACATCTATATCAGTCCTTAAAAGGACTTTTGTGGACCTAATAGCTAGCGATTTGTGCCACTACAGTCTTTCCCTGCTCCACACAGCAACCTCTCCCTACACTGACAAAAGACAGAATGTAAAATGGCTGCCAGATCAGGTCTATTTATAAGGTAGGGGGAATGTCCAATTGTCCATGTGCTGAAATGTATCAATTGGCTGTCCTGTACCCCATGATAGATGTGTCATGGGTCAAAGTTCTTCACAATGTAAACAAATATGGCCACTGCGAAAAAAAGCTAGAAGTCTGCTGGTTTGGCGAATCGTGAATGAGCAAAATTCACGCAAACCGACCGCCGGGCGAACCGAAAGGCCATCTCTACTGATCAGCGCACCCTTTTTGGTCATGACCCTTCGTCAGAAGCCAACCGGCTGATGCTGCCTGACATTTGGCCCATGTGTACTAGGCTTTTCCTGAGCCCTCTCTCTATCCAGCAATGGTCTCTGTTTCTCTCCTTAGAGGACACAGAGGCAGCAGTGGGAGTCATTGGCTCCAGCTTCTGTCAATCAAATCCTGTGAGGAGTGAATGGGGAAGGGGCTGAGTCTTGTTGTGTGTGTCTATGGAAGCACACTGCCTGGCTTGACAGTGAGCCCACATGCCTTCCCCTATAGCAAGTGGCCTACTATGAGGGAAGACACAGAAGAGGAGGAGCCAAGAGCACCTGTGGGGGACCCCAGAAGAGGGGGTTTGGGGCCGCTTTGTGCAGTGCAATTGCACATAGCAGGTAAGTACATCATGTTTATTATTATAAAAAAAAAGGGTTTACACCTGCTTTAAAATTACAAGACAAGGCCTTAGGCATGAATCTGTATCATATTCCACACACTAAAAATGCCATTGTAATTGTTTAACAATAATGAAAAGATTCATTACTAATTCATTAAGATTTTTCCTGGGATTTTAACAAGGTGTTTACAATTCATTATCACTAGGTGAAAAAGCAAATTCACCTACTTTCTCTCTATTTTTCTTTCTCTTTCTTCTATAGTGGCCATTTGTAGTGTGATAGCACCGTGGAGAGAGATAGAACAGGGCTCTGTTCAGTGCTGTTAGTGTGCTATAGTTTGCTATTCTGATTCTATTGTCATTGTAGAATATCAGTTTAGTGTGCATCTAGGGATAGTTCAGTGTGTTCCAGTATAATCACCATACATAAGGAGGGCAAAGACCCACTCGATGTTGCCTCATATAGGCCTATTGCTCTGTTGAACACAAATATGAAAATTCTTGAAAGGGTCTTGGAGGCTAGGTTAAACAAAGTCATAGCGAAACTCATCCATCCCGACCGACAGGTTTTATACCCGGAAGATCAACTAGCACAAACATAAGGCAACTATATTTGAATCTCCAGGTGCCGAAGGATGAGGGTAGACAGAGGGCCATTTTGTCATTGGATGCCACCAAGGCCTTTGACAGCTTAGAATGGCAATACCTTTGGAGGGCAATGGAGGCAGTCCAACTTGGACCGGGCTTCATCAACTGGGTCAAAATGAGCACCAGAGGCCAGAATAAGGGTAAATAATGGGCAATATGATCAATTTGGATTGGGGGGGGGGGACGAGATAAGGATGCCTCCTGTCACCCCTCCTCTTTGCCATTGCGATTGAGCCTCTGGCTATTGCTCTCAGATCCTCTGACCAGGTGAGGGGTTTTAGAAGAGGTGATTTGGAGGAAAAAGTTTATGCACTATATGCAGATGACATTCTGTTATTCCTTGGAGATACGCAGGATTCTCTTAAGAAAGCTATGCACAATATTAATAGTTTTGTTCAAATCTCTGGGTTAAAAATAAACAGGGAAAAATCTAGCTTGTTACCTGTAGATCCCTTGGAAGGCCCCCTCCCAGGGGAAGTGGCCCAGATTCAAATGGTTAACAAATTTAAATACCTAGGTATAAATATCACCAGAGACCCTCATCTTTATACCTCAGACAACATTGACCCATTACTGGCCAAATTTAGGGGCAAAATAAAAGTCTGGAAACACCTGCCATATCTGTGGCAGGCCATTGTAACCTAATCAAAATGATTTGGATGCCACAGCTTCTTTATGTATTACATAATTCCCCAATCTGGCTGTATAACAAGTGGTTCCAAAGGATAGATATCTTGTTCAGAGAAATGATCTGGAAGGGTTGCCCAGCAAGAATTTGGTTAACCGATCTGAGTTTATACAAAAAATCTCTAATCTTGTTCCCTGTGCACTACATTGTGGCATCATCACACAAACTGGTTCCCTAAGTCATTGCTTACAAAATAGAAAGAAAGCTTGCAGGGAAAATGTCATTTTGTGGGTTTTATAAATGCAATTATTGCTGAAGCAGCTTCTATACACAGTAGAGATGTGCCACTTTACAGCTGGACTAAGGGGACTCCCCCCACTCCAGGCACTATATTAAAAGGAATTTTTATATTTTTATACTTTCAGTTTAATTATCAATAAATCACTGTTCATTTAAAAATTATGTTTCTACAAACTTATTTTTCATTGATACATGTCCCCCAGGGCAGTACCCGGACCCCCATAACCATTATATGCCCAATTACTTGCATATAAGTCTTCAAAATGGCCACTTTTGATTTTTCACGCTTGGGTCCCATAGACTTCAATGGGGATCGTTATTCGGGTCTGAAGTTCCGCAATGTTTGAAAGTTCTGGCGTGAACCGAGCAGGGGGTCATTCGGCCCATTCCTAGTTAGAAGCAAATGGTTTGTGACAGTAAAAGTCAAAATGCATACATAAAATTTTTAAAATAATAACTCTGCCTGTGTTCAGTTGGGTTTCATAACAACAGTGGGTGAGCATTCGCAGCAAAGCCATCCTATAGAATGCTCAAATATCACCAGCATGTTCAGTATTGGAGGAAAAATCCCTGCATGCACAGCAGTATTCATTAATGATACATGAGATCTCGCTGCCATACTACTGAACTCTTAGCCCTTGTACACACGATTGGAGATTCTGATGGAATGTGTCCGATCGGAGCGTTTTGTCGGATATTCTGACTGTGTGTGGTCTGCATCGGACTGTTTCCGTCGGAATATCCGTAGGACCAAATTTTCCAACTTGCCGGAAATATTTTCCGACAAAATGCTCCGATCGGACATACTCCGATCATGTGTAGAGAATTCCAATCGGACAAAGTGCCACGCATGCTCAGATCAAATTCCTACATCAAAGCTATTGGCTACTAGCCTGAACGTAGTCCCATCGTAACGAAATTACGTCATCACGTTCTGAAAGATCGAATTTTCCGACAACTTTGTCGGACCGTGTGTATGCAACAGTTTCGGACAAGATCGTGTGTACAAGGGCATAGAGTCACTGAGTAAAACGTTTGTCTGCAATTTGGAAACTCCAGTGGCATGGAAGACAGTTATCGAGCATGCTGGAGAACTGGCAGCCATATGATAGGCCTTGGACAATGATGTTATTGCACATGCACCAGAATATGAAAAAAAAACACAAATACTGTGTAGTGCCCTCCTAGTCAGGCAAATGTGTGTGTTGGAAAAAAGAAGAACTGCGCTAGCCACAAGATACCCAATGTGATTAGGGTATATGAAAGTATCAGACCCACACTGTGGGTCTTAGTATCTAGTGTGTTAATATTGTGAATTCCCCAAACTCAATATATGTGTATCAAACTCTGTGCATAAACCCCTAAACCATAAAGATAAGAATATAAAGAATATATATTTGCTATTAGGCATAAATGGCCTATCGGAAAAATACTAAATCTGTGTTCAGAGACACTCTGTCTAATGTCCATACAATCATATATCAAAAAATTGAAAAATTAAATAAAAAATAAAAAATAAACATAAAAAATAAATGTCCATATAGTGAATGAACACCAGTGAAACAAAAATTTCAAATGAGGTGCGACAATAAAGAAAAGTTCCAAACGACTGAATTGCGAATGCACGGATTGAAAATCTTCTCCAAAGACGTGGTGTGCTTATCCCATCACCGAAATAAATGAATCAGCTCCTTACCAGATCCAGACGACCCCCCGTTACAGAGGGTCACCACAAGCAGTAGTAGTCAAAAGGGTGTCCGGATAGCGCCTCCTCCTCAGATGGTCACGAATCTTCCACACGATGGGGTTATGGCTGTTACTCACTCCCAACACGACGTGGTGTCACATAAGGGAAAACATAGGCTCCAGATAGTGTAAAACCAAATGACTTTAATTCTTAAAAAGCGAACGTAAACACTTACATAAAAGACTTTAAAGCAGGTTCAAAACAAAGACGTGCACCGGCCGGATACACGCCAACGCCAAGACCAACCCGTCCTTCCTGGTCCACAAAAACGAACACGACTTGGGGTGACGTCGACACGTTCGCACCGCCCTACGCGTTTCGTAATAATTTACGTCGTCCAGGGGCACGGGCGGCGTGCGACGTCACCCCTTTTATAACCATATATTTAACCAAGCCTCACTTTGGGTCAGCGGCCATTTTAGACGTCACCAACAATAGTAATCAAAGAGAACGTAGGCCAAGCCTCACTATCACTCACGAACGTCAGATGTGCGTCTCCGCAACGAACGTCCTATGGTTGCGGGCCAAGCCTCGTTTTCATGTGGACGTTATAGGATCATAAGCCAAGCCTCGCTTCCAGGTATTAGCCCTATCGGCAGAGTAACATGGCAGATGCCCTCACATGAAAGTGCGCCTCCTGAACCCCGGAACAGGGTACAGTGTGGATCGCCAAAACAGAAGGATAAAATAGATTAAAAATCAGTAAGGTAAAAAAATAAAAAATTATAATAATGTATTAGAAAAAAATAGTAATAAAAAATAGAAAAAATAAATAGGCCATCCCAATAGGGACAAGAATGCATCAGAAATTCTACGCTTCCTGCTGCATTCATACGGCCAACAGGTCCAGTTACGTGTGGACAAATAGGTGTAAAGATACCTCAAAGGTAGTGCGTTTACCCGGTGTGTTTATATAGCAATCAAATTCACTTAGGAAATGAGATTGTTGTAGACATGTATTTCAAGTGCCTTCTTGTCTCGCGTGTTCCCCAGGGACTTTTCTGGAGTGCCCCAAAACAACGTCGAGGGATAGACCTAACAGTAACCTAAAAGGCCGCCAGACCCAAAGCCAGGTCTGTCACACCAGAATGTGCTCTACAATGATATACACCAAAGTAAACAGCAAGAAAAAATTAATAATGCAGCAAGAAAAATTAGTAATGCAATCAGGTGGTTTTTCACAGTAACTAATACAGTAAAACCATTGTAGGGAAACATTACATCAAAACAGGTCACCTCATGAGTTATTAATGAAGGCATTTACATCGGTGTCCACATTGAGGCCAAACGGAGTGTATGTTTTTAATTTATGAATCCAGGCCATTTCGAGCTTGGATATCTCCCTGACCAAGGACCCTCCCCTCCAGTGGGGCTTATATTTGTCTAAGCCAACAAATAGGGTGCCTGATGGGTCTCTCTTGTGTGTCTGATCGTAATGCCTGGACACAGGGTGTTTGTCAAACCCCCGTCTGATGTTGCCAATGTGTTCGTTCACCCTGACCCGAAATGCCCTCTTGGTCCGCCCAATATACTGGAGGCCACAGGGGCACTGTAAAAGGTAAACCACAGCCTCCGAGGAGCAAGTAATAAAGGACTCTATGTCATATGTCCTAGAGGTGCTCGAAGATGCGATACTAGAAATCTTAGAGCCCCTATATGAATTCAGGGTACAGACCTGACAGTTCTTACATTTATAATAGCCAACTAGATTTTGAAAAAAACATCTATTGGCCTTAGGCGGGTCTTGTACACTGGGGGCAATCTTGTTTCCCAGTGAAGAGGCCCCTTTGAAAATTATTTGAGGTTTAACAGGCAGAACTGGATTCAAAACATGGTCACTAGTAAGTAAGTGCCAATGTTTCTGGATCAGGTTTCTCACACCACGATGCTGGACTGAGAAAGTCGTGACAAACGGTACGCCACCCTGTGTACCTGCCCTGGCACTTTGTCTATCTGCCAGTAGTGAGGGTCTGTCTCTAGTCCGGGCACTCTCCATAGTGTCACCAAGAGAAACGGGATCATATCCCTTTTCTAGGAATCTACCTGCCAAAATCGCTGCCTGTTCATCATATTTTACTATATCCGAACAGTTCCGTCTGAGGCGTAGAAATTGCCCCAGGGGAACAGCTTTTAGCCAAGGTTGAAAATGGCAACTATCGGTAGGGATGTACGAATTCCTGTCTGTTGACTTGAAATATGTAGATGTAATGAACTCATTGCCAACCCTCCTGATGTTAAGATCAAGAAAGTTGACCTCATCCTGGCTAGCCTCAAAGCTAAATTTAATTCCTCTGTTGTTTTAGTTTAGACCAGCCATAAACGACCGCAAGTCTGACTCTGTTCCTTCCCAAAGGAGGAGGACGTCATCGATATACCTCGCCCACAGGACTATCTCAGACCTTCTAGGGGCATCGACGACGTCCTCCTCCCATTTGGCCATAAAGAGGTTGGCCAGGCTGGGGGCATATTTAGCCCCCATGGCCACTCCCCTATCCTGGCGGTAAAATTGCTGGTCAAACCAGAAATAGTTGTGTCCGGCCGCATATTCCAACAGTTCTATTAGGAAGTCAATCTGAGCTGAAGGAAGGCCTGATCCCCTCTGTAGGAATAATCTCACTGCCTCGACCCCTAAAGAATGGGGAATGATGGTATACAGTGAGTTCACGTCTGCTGTGACCAACCAAAGACCATCTCCAGGGGTGATACCGGACAGGAGATTGATTATATGTTTGGTGTCCTTGACATAAGACGGAACCTTTTGGACCAGAGGTTGTAGATAATGATCTATATACTTGCCCACCCGGGACTAGTGATGGACGAACTTCCGACGGGACGTTTCGCGAACGCGAAACGCGAACGGACACAAACGTTCGCGAAAACGACCGTTCGCCGCGGGCTCCATTGACTTCAATGGGAGGCGAATTTCGCAAACCTTTAGGTCGAATTTGCGGCCACGGGGTAATTATTAGGGGGTAGCACGTAGTCCCACCACCTGGACAATAGCATAATACATGTATGAGGTGAATTTGGGATCGATAACTACAAGCATTTTTTTTTTATTTGGGAAATTGTTCTGACAATTCAGGACTATGGAGCTAATGAAGGCAATGGAGGAGAGGGAAGGTCAGGGACCAGGGTAGGCAAACAAGAGGGTGCAGGAGATACAGAGCACTGACAGCAGCACCGTAATACAGAGCACTGACATCAGCACCGTGACATACAGCGCTGACAGCAGCTCCGTGACATACAGCGCTGACAGCAGCTCCGTGACATACAGCGCTGACAGCATCTCCGTGACATACAGCGCTGACAGCAGCTCCGTGACATACAGCGCTGACAGCAGCTCCGTGACATACAGCGCTGACAGCAGCACCGTGACATACAGCGCTGACAGCAGCTCCGTGACATACAGCGCTGACAGCAGCTCCGTGACATACAGCGCTGACAGCAGCTCCGTGACATACAGCACTGACAGCAGCTCCGTGACATACAGCGCTGACAGCAGCTCCGTGACATACAGCGCTGACAGCAGCACCGTGACATACAGCGCTGACAGCAGCTCCGTGACATACAGCGCTGACAGCAGCTCCGTGACATACAGCACTGACAGCAGCTCCGTGACATACAGCGCTGACAGCAGCTCCGTGACATACAGCGCTGACAGCAGCACCGTGACATACAGCGCTGACAGCAGCTCCGTGACATACAGCGCTGACAGCAGCTCCGTGACATACAGCGCTGACAGCAGCTCCGTGACATACAGCGCTGACAGCAGCTCCGTGACATACAGCGCTGACAGCAGCTCCGTGACATACAGCGCTGACAGCAGCTCCGTGACATACAGCGCTGACAGCAGCTCCGTGACATACAGCGCTGACAGCAGCACCGTGACATACAGCGCTGACAGCAGCTCCGTGACATACAGCGCTGACAGCAGCTCCGTGACATACAGCGCTGACAGCAGCACCGTGACATACAGCGCTGACAGCAGCTCCGTGACATACAGCGCTGACAGCAGCTCCGTGACATACAGCGCTGACAGCAGCTCCGTGACATACAGCGCTGACAGCAGCTCCGTGACATACAGCGCTGACAGCAGCTCCGTGACATACAGCGCTGACAGCAGCTCCGTGACATACAGCGCTGACAGCAGCTCCGTGACATACAGCGCTGACAGCAGCTCCGTGACATACAGCGCTGACAGCAGCTCCGTGACATACAGCGCTGACAGCAGCTCCGTGACATACAGCGCTGACAGCAGCTCCGTGACATACAGCGCTGACAGCAGCTCCGTGACATACAGCGCTGACAGCAGCTCCGTGACATACAGCGCTGACAGCAGCTCCGTGACATACAGCGCTGACAGCAGCACCGTAAGCAGCCCCAGGAGGAAGTCAGCACAGCACAGGGATGGTGTGATCCCCTCATAATAAGAACCCCCAGGAGGAAGTCAGCACAGCACAGGGATGGTGGGAGCCCCTCATAATAAGAACACCCAGGAGGAAGTCAGCACAGCACAGGGATGGTGGGAACCCCTCATAATAAGCAGCCCCAGTAGAAATATGACACCGCTCAACCTCTTCAAAGAGGAGGGTAGGGGCATATAGTACGGTGTGCTTTTTTGGGTCAGGGAAGTGAGCCAAATGAATTAAGAAGGTCTGTGTGCTTGATTCCAAAAATTGTTTATAGACATATACATGGTCTACTGATCACATGTGTTGAATTCCTCCGAGATCCATGCCTCATTCATTTTTAGAAATGTGAGGTAGTTAACACTGTGGTGAGCTAGGCGAGTACGCTTATCGGTCACAATCCCCCCTGCTGCGCTGAACGTCCTTTCGGACAGGACACTGGATGAGGGGCAAGCCAACAGTTCGATTGCAAATTGGGCAAGCTCTGGCCAGAGGTCAAGCCTGCCCACCCAGTAGTCTAGGGGTTCATCACTCCTCAGAGCGTCCACATCGGCCGTTAACCCAATGTAGTCGGACACCTGACGGTCTAGGCGTTCCCTGATGCTGGATCCGGATGACACCTGTCGATGGGTCGGCTGAAAGAATGACCTCATATCCGAAGTCACCAACACATCTTCAAACCGGCCTCTTCTTGCAGGCGCTGTTGGATTGGTACCCGCAAATCCTTCTCTGGGAGTGGGAATTGCTCCTCTGCCAGCGCACGCAAAAGCAGAATGCAGCATTTCTCGAAGCAAGGCCTGGAAGTGCTGCATTCTGACAGCCCTCTGCGACGGCGGTAACATTTCCGCCATTTTGTGTTTGTACCGGGGGTCTAAGTACGTTGCCACCCAGTACTGGTCCTTGACCCTCATGCTTTTTATACGGGGGTCCCTATTAAAACACTGGAGCATGAAGGCCCCCATTTGCACTAAAGTGGAAGCGGTGTGGTGGCCTGGCTCCTGCTCATCATCCAGGATAATGTCGTCCTCTTCATTCTCCTCTCCCCATCCTCGCACAACAGGGATCCCAGAAAGGTTTAAAGCATGCTCTTCTTGCTCCTGCTCATCCGCCCCGGCACCATCCTCCTCTGACTCCTCATCAGACTCCTGTTGTTGACTTGTCTCAGATAGAGTAGCCCCCCCTGGGAATTCATCCAGCATTGCGACTTCCTCATCTTCCCGCTCCTGCTCCTCCACAGCCTGATCAATGACACGACGCAATGCACGCTCCAGAAAGAAGGCATAAGGTACCATGTCACTGATGGCGCCATGGCTGCGACTGACCAGTTTGGTGATCTCCTCAAATGGCCGCAGAAGTCTGCATGTGTCGCGCATGAGCAGCCACTGGCGCGGTGAAAAAAAACCCAGCTCCCCAGAACCGTTTCTTTCGCAGAGTTCATACAGGTAGACGTTAACTGCACGTTTCTGCTGGAGCAGCCTATCAAGCATATAGAAGGTTGAGTTCCATCGCGTCGGGCAATCGCAAATAAGACGTCTGACCGGCAGATGGTGTCGCCGCTGAATGTCAGCAAGGCGAGCCATGGCCGTGTAAGATCTTCTGAAATGGGCCGAGATTTTCCTTGCCTGCCGCAAGATGTCCTGGACCCCAGGGTATTTGACAAGGAATCGCTGCACGACCAAGTTTAAGACGTGTGCCATGCACGGCACGTGCGTGATTTTGCCCTGTTTCAATGCGCTAAGCAGATTGGCACCGTTGTCACACACCACTTTACCAACTGTCAAATTGAGCGGTGTTAGCCACTCATCTGCCTGTGAACGCAAAGCTGAAAGGAGTGCCGGGCCAGTGTGGCTCTTTGCTTCCAGGCACAACAGACGCAGCACGGCATGGCAACGTCTCACCTGGCATGTGGAATAGGTTCTGGGGAGCTTGGGCGGTGCAGTGGAAGAGACGCTAGCAGCGGAAAAGGAGGAGGCAGCTGAGGAGGAGAGGGAGGAGGATGGAGTAGGAGGAGGAGAAGAAGAGTCAGGCCTGCATGCAATCCGTGGCGGTAAAACCAAATCTACACGGGTGCCACGGGTTACATGCTTGACGGCCGTCAGAAGGTTCACCCAGTGGGCAGTAAAACTGATATACCTTCCCTGCCCGTGTTTGCTAGACCACGTGTCTGTGGTCAGATGTATCTTGGCACCGACACTGTGTGCCAGAGATACATTCACTTGCCGCTGAACATGGCCATATAGCTCTGGGATGCCCTTCTCTGAGAAATACTTCCTTCCTGGGACCTTCCATTGTGGTGTTCCAATGGCCACAAATTTGCGAAAGGCCTCCGAGTCCACCAGTTTATATGGCAGTAGTTGGCGGGCTATGAGTTCTGACAAGCCAGCCGCCAACCGTTGGGCAAGAGGGTTATCCGGCGTCATCATTTTTTTACGCTCAAACATTAGGCCCACGGAAGCCTGCCTTTTTGCAGAAAAATGTGAGCTTGGCGTGATGGAAGGTGGAGTGGAGGACAATTGTGAGGAGAGAGGAGAAGGAGAAGTAGAAGACGAGGCTGGACGGTGAGAGCCTGCAGTGTGGCTTTGTGTGTTCCGTTGCTCCCACTGGGCTCGGTGATGGCTGCTCATGTGCCTTCTTAAGGCGGTCGTCCCTAGGTGAGTATTGGGCTTACCGCGACTAACGCGTTGACTGCAAAGATTGCAGATGGCAACGCTATTGTCAGCAGCGGACACGTTAAAAAAAGCCCACACTGCGGAGCCATGTGCCGGTGTCCTGGGAGCGCCAGATGTGACCGTACATGGTCGATGACTCGCTCCTGATACATTTGCAGTCTGCTTTGTCCCTGCTGTGCAATGTAAGTCATTGCTGCTTCTCCTCCCTATCTGCTGGTCCATATCTCCCTCTGAACTCCCCTCCTCTTCCTCTCTTGTGGGCACCCACGTGACATCACTAGACACGTCATCATCAACGTCACCTTCCCCACCGCTATAAGTAGAGTAGGCAGCAACACCGGGGACCAACCTCCTCCTTGGGCTGATCTGGGTACTGGCGTCAGACTGCTGAGTAGCGCTTGTTGCTACCTCCTCTTCCTGATCCAATACCAAGAGTGGCTGCGCATCAGAAATGTCCTCTTGATATGGATCGGAAAATAATTCCAGTGACTCAAGCGGAAGGTATGTGGTGGTGGTGGTGGTGGTCGTGTTGTTGGTGGTAGTGTCTTTGGGGGTGCACATAGCAGAGAGTGAAGAAGAGGGTGCAGATCGAGAGGATGAGGAGGGTGCAGAAGAGTAAGGCTGAGCGAGCCACTCAACCAAGTCTGGTGCATCCTTTAAAGTAATTGAACGCACCTTCTGCAACTTCCCACTTTGGCTCAAGCCTGTTGCTCCTGCCCTACCCCTACCACCCCTGCGGAAGGGCCTGCCTCTTCCTCTGCATGTCATTTTTTAAATGACCCTGTGACAAAACTCTTAGTCCCTATACCGCTGAAGGACTGCTGCAGTATAGGTGAGCGGTCAGCAGTGGTGCACGTCAACCCTATCTATTGTGGACCTATAGCGGTCCTTACAGAACAGCAGACTGTACCGCACTCAAGCCTATGTACCGTAGCACCCTATACCAAGTTACCAGTCCTTATAAGAACTTTTGTGGACCAAGCAGGTTGTGTATTAGTGTTTAGCAGACTGTACGTCAGTCCCTATACCGCTGAAGGACTGCTGCAGTATAGGGCAGCGGTCAGCAGTGGTGCACGTCAACCCTATCTATTGTGGACCGATAGCGGTCCTTACAGAACAGCAGACTGTACCGCACTCAAGCCTATGTACCGTAGCACCCTATACCAAGTTACCAGTCCTTATAAGAACTTTTGTGGACCAAGCAGGTTGTGTATTAGTGTTTAGCAGACTGTACGTCAGTCCCTATACCGCTGAAGGACTGCTGCAGTATAGGGCAGCGGTCAGCAGTGGTGCACGTCAACCCTATCTATTGTGGACCGATAGCGGTCCTTACAGAACAGCAGACTGTACCGCACTCAAGCCTATGTACCGTAGCACCCTATACCAAGTTACCAGTCCTTATAAGAACTTTTGTGGAACAAGCAGGTTGTGTGTTAGTGATTAGCAGACTGTACGTCAGTCCCTATACCAATGAAGGACTGCTGCAGTATAGGGCAGCGGTCAGCAGTAGTGCACGGCAACCCTATGTATTGTGGACCGATAGCGGTCCTTACAGAACAGCAGACTGTACCGCACTCAAGCCTATGTACCGTAGCACCCTATACCAAGTTACCAGTCCTTATAAGAACTTTTGTGGACCAAGCAGGTTGTGTATTAGTGTTTAGCAGACTGTACGTCAGTCCCTATACCGCTGAAGGACTGCTGCAGTATAGGGCAGCGGTCAGCAGTGGTGCACGTCAACCCTATGTATTGTGGACCGATAGCGGTCCTTACAGAACAGCAGACTGTAACGCACTCAGGCCTATGTACCGTAGCACCCTATACCAAGTTACCAGTCCTTATAAGAACTTTTGTGGACCAAGCAGGTTGTGTGTTAGTGATTAGCAGACTGTACGTCAGTCCCTATACCAATGAAGGACTGCTGCAGTATAGGGCAGCGGTCAGCAGTAGTGCACGGCAACCCTATGTATTGTGGACCGATAGCGGTCCTTACAGAACAGCAGACTGTAACGCACTCAGGCCTATGTACCGTAGCACCCTATACCAAGTTACCAGTCCTTATAAAAACTTTTGTGGACCAAGCAGGTTGTGTGTTAGTGTTTAGCAGACTGTGCGTCAGTCCCTATACCGCTGAAGGACTGCTGCAGTATAGGTGAGCGGTCAGCAGTGGTGCACGTCAACCCTATCTATTGTGGACCTATAGCGGTCCTTACAGAACAGCAGACTGTACCGCACTCAAGCCTATGTACCGTAGCACCCTATACCAAGTTACCAGTCCTTATAAGAACTTTTGTGGACCAAGCAGGTTGTGTATTAGTGTTTAGCAGACTGTACGTCAGTCCCTATACCGCTGAAGGACTGCTGCAGTATAGGGCAGCGGTCAGCAGTAGTGCACGGCAACCCTATGTATTGTGGACCGATAGCGGTCCTTACAGAACAGCAGACTGTAACGCACTCAGGCCTATGTACCGTAGCACCCTATACCAAGTTACCAGTCCTTATAAGAACTTTTGTGGACCAAGCAGGTTGTGTGTTAGTGATTAGCAGACTGTACGTCAGTCCCTATACCAATGAAGGACTGCTGCAGTATAGGGCAGCGGTCAGCAGTAGTGCACGGCAACCCTATGTATTGTGGACCGATAGCGGTCCTTACAGAACAGCAGACTGTACCGCACCCAAGCCTATGTACCGTAGCACCCTAGACAGACCAAGTTACCAGTCCTGATAAAGAGCTTTGTGGAACAAGTGAGTTGTGAATGATTAGCAGACTGCAGCAGAAGGGCAGCAGTCAAGTATAATATTCTTTCTATATTTGGAAGAAAGAATATTATACGTGTACAAGCCTATTACCGTACCACTGATACCAGTCCTGAAAAGAACCTTTGTGGAACTAATAGTAACAGCAAGTCTTTAAAATTATCCTCACTGCCTGACACACTGCTTCCTGCCTGTCCCTATACAAATTGGCAAAAAAGAGTAGGCTGGAACGATTAGCTGGAACAGCTCTTTTGTGGACCTGATAGTAACAGCTAATGATGATGATGATGATGATGATGAAGAAAGACTAATCTGGCTGAGCTGTCCCTAAAATAGCAGCATACAGCGCTCTGTCCCTTTATCTAAACTGACAAAAGAAACTCAGGCTGCTGACCTAACACCTATACCAGTCCTGAAAAGAACTTTTGTGTACCAAATAGCTAGCGTTTTCTCTGTCCCTACTCCACACAGGATCCTTTCCCTACAGTGACAGAAGAAAGAATGTAAAATGGCCACCGGATCGGGTGTATTTATAGGTTAGGGGGAATGTCCAAGTGTCCATGAGCTGTCATGTCTCAATTGGTTGTCCTGTAACACATGATAAACGTGTCACGAAAGGTTAAAGTTCTTGTATACATTAAACACGTAAGTCCGCCGGGGCGAACGACGGAAAAAGGCGTTCGAACCCGCGGACGGCGAAAGTCGGAAATTCGCCGCGAAACGACCGCCGGGCGAACCGTTCGGCCATCACTACCCGGGACGTAACCGAGTCGATACCACTGACTATGGGTCGTCCCGGGGGGCAAGATTGATTCTTATGAAGCTTCGGGAGGTAATAAATAACAGGTGTACGGGGGGCACAGGGTATCAAAAAAAGTTTTTCTTTATCATTTAGAATGCCCCTCCGGTGACCTCCCTCCACGATCCTACCCAATTCCTTCCTATACTTGTCCACTGGATCCCGATTCAGGATAGTGTACGTTTCCCTATCTTCCAAGATGCGATGCATCTCTTTCATATAGTCACAACGGTCTAGTACCACAATCCCCCCCCCTTTATCGGCAGGTCTAATGACCAGGGACTTGTTATTACACAAGGTGTCTAGGCCCATCTCCAAATCTCTCCGCATTTTAACTTTCTTTACCCTAATATCCTCCAGGTCACGTAGTACCACATCCCTGAACACCTTAATACTGGGTGCAAGGGATCCTGGAGGGTTAAAAAGGGAAGCATTTGAGAGGTTGGAGTGTTGAAACTCCGTAATTCTCGTAGTACTCTCTCTGATGGGATTACCCAGCATATATCGTTTTATGTTTAACTTACGGACGAATTTGTGTACGTCCATATAAGTTTGAAACTTGCTCAGGCATCTGGGCGGAGCAAATTTCAAACCTTTGTCTAGTATTTTGGTTTCAGAGGTAGTGAGTATCTGTTTGCTGAGGTTAAAGATTCCAGTTCCTATGGCCTCTTTCTTTTTTGTTGATTGGGCTCGCCTCCCCCCTCTAACCCCTCTCTTTGTTCGACGGACCTTTTTAGGCCTCTGCTGTCCCTGGGAAAAAAATGTTGGTTATTATTTCCACTGATGTGGGGCCCTTCCTCATAGGCGGGCTGTTGGTGTCCCTGTCTGAACCCTGGGCTCCCCTGAAAATGGGGGTCCGGATGGCGTCTATGGTCCGCCCTCCAATTCCCCCCTGCTCGGCCCGATCCCCTGGGGGTCTCAGAATCAGAGAGGGGAAAAAAACGATTTTGAGTGGGAACATTATAGTTATAATTCCTATCGTCTCTATTGTGATAGGGGAGGTTCCCTTGATAGGGGGCCTGAGTCCATTCTGGGGGCCCATAGGTCCCTGAATGGCTGGGTCGTCCTGTTCTCGGAGAGAAAGGCACTCGATAAGGGTGTGGCCCATTTGGCTTGGGACCTTTTTTGGGGATTCTCTGTTGGGGAGCTCCCACATATTGATTCCTAGACTGGTTTGGAGTCTTATGATTGTTCATAGGTCTCCTAAACCCATAACTAGTACCGGGATTAGGTTGGGTGCTATTCGGGGGTGGTTGTGCGGGGTTACCTCCCACTGCACCCAATAAATTCAGTTGTTGGGATGTGTCCATCTGGACCTCCACCACCTCTTCCAAATCTAAATCCCTCTGCCAGGAAAATACCATCCCCGTATTGTAATCCTCCTTATCTCTATTGTATTTCCTTTTTTTCTTAATTTTCTGATCTTTTTCTTCTTTTTCAAGCACCTTCAACAGGTTCTTGGAACATTCCCTATATTCCTCACTATCCTTGAGAGGTAGTAGGGAATCCCTAATGGCCTTAATCTCTATATCTAATCGGGCTGCTTTCTCGCTCTTTTTCTGAGTTAAAAAGCGTAGTAAGCTCACACCCGATTCATTAAAATATCTGTACCAGCCTTCTAAGTCCGGTTCCCCTTGTTGGGGACTGACGTTCCACCTCAGACTCCTAGGGACCATTGCCTCCCTGATATATGTCTCCAGGAAGGCAATGTCCCATTGGAGGTGGATCTCGGATGTGGTCAAATTCTTAAGTCGTAAGAAAAGACCACTCGTGTCGGAGACCACTGACGGTGGGGTAGAGTCAAAAACCCCAGTTATGTCTACAACCCTTTTTGCCCGAAACTCAAAAATATCCATGATCTTAAAAACTTGGTATGACCCAAAACAACCGAAGCAGCAATTAGACTATTTGGAAAGTAAACAAACAGGAAAAAGAGGGGAAAAACTGCGCTACGGGAAAAAGAAGCAAATAGTGTTGAACGGAAGCTGCAATTCAAATATATACCAAAAATATATCAAACAAAAATAGAAAAAAGAAGAACTGCGCTAGCCACAAGATACCCAATGTGATTAGGGTATATGAAAGTATCAGACCCACACTGTGGGTCTTAGTATCTAGTGTGTTAATATTGTGAATTCCCCAAACTCAATATATGTGTATCAAACTCTGTGCATAAACCCCTAAACCATAAAGATAAGAATATAAAGAATATATATTTGCTATTAGGCATAAATGGCCTATCGGAAAAATACTAAATCTGTGTTCAGAGACACTCTGTCTAATGTCCATACAATCATATATCAAAAAATTGAAAAATTAAATAAAAAATAAAAAATAAACATAAAAAATAAATGTCCATATAGTGAATGAACACCAGTGAAACAAAAATTTCAAATGAGGTGCGACAATAAAGAAAAGTTCCAAACGACTGAATTGCGAATGCACGGATTGAAAATCTTCTCCAAAGACGTGGTGTGCTTATCCCATCACCGAAATAAATGAATCAGCTCCTTACCAGATCCAGACGACCCCCCGTTACAGAGGGTCACCACAAGCAGTAGTAGTCAAAAGGGTGTCCGGATAGCGCCTCCTCCTCAGATGGTCACGAATCTTCCACACGATGGGGTTATGGCTGTTACTCCCTCCCAACACGACGTGGTGTCACATAAGGGAAAACATAGGCTCCAGATAGTGTAAAACCAAATGACTTTAATTCTTAAAAAGCGAACGTAAACACTTACATAAAAGACTTTAAAGCAGGTTCAAAACAAAGACGTGCACCGGCCGGATACACGCCAACGCCAAGACCAACCCGTCCTTCCTGGTCCACAAAAACGAACACGACTTGGGGTGACGTCGACACGTTCGCACCGCCCTACGCGTTTCGTAATAATTTACGTCGTCCAGGGGCACGGGCGGCGTGCGACGTCACCCCTTTTATAACCATATATTTAACCAAGCCTCACTTTGGGTCAGCGGCCATTTTAGACGTCACCAACAATAGTAATCAAAGAGAACGTAGGCCAAGCCTCACTATCACTCACGAACGTCAGATGTGCGTCTCCGCAACGAACGTCCTATGGTTGCGGGCCAAGCCTCGTTTTCATGTGGACGTTATAGGATCATAAGCCAAGCCTCGCTTCCAGGTATTAGCCCTATCGGCAGAGTAACATGGCAGATGCCCTCACATGAAAGTGCGCCTCCTGAACCCCGGAACAGGGTACAGTGTGGATCGCCAAAACAGAAGGATAAAATAGATTAAAAATCAGTAAGGTAAAAAAATAAAAAATTATAATAATGTATTAGAAAAAAATAGTAATAAAAAATAGAAAAAATAAATAGGCCATCCCAATAGGGACAAGAATGCATCAGAAATTCTACGCTTCCTGCTGCATTCATACGGCCAACAGGTCCAGTTACGTGTGGACAAATAGGTGTAAAGATACCTCAAAGGTAGTGCGTTTACCCGGTGTGTTTATATAGCAATCAAATTCACTTAGGAAATGAGATTGTTGTAGACATGTATTTCAAGTGCCTTCTTGTCTCGCGTGTTCCCCAGGGACTTTTCTGGAGTGCCCCAAAACAACGTCGAGGGATAGACCTAACAGTAACCTAAAAGGCCGCCAGACCCAAAGCCAGGTCTGTCACACCAGAATGTGCTCTACAATGATATACACCAAAGTAAACAGCAAGAAAAAATTAATAATGCAGCAAGAAAAATTAGTAATGCAATCAGGTGGTTTTTCACAGTAACTAATACAGTAAAACCATTGTAGGGAAACATTACATCAAAACAGGTCACCTCATGAGTTATTAATGAAGGCATTTACATCGGTGTCCACATTGAGGCCAAACGGAGTGTATGTTTTTAATTTATGAATCCAGGCCATTTCGAGCTTGGATATCTCCCTGACCAAGGACCCTCCCCTCCAGTGGGGCTTATATTTGTCTAAGCCAACAAATAGGGTGCCTGATGGGTCTCTCTTGTGTGTCTGATCGTAATGCCTGGACACAGGGTGTTTGTCAAACCCCCGTCTGATGTTGCCAATGTGTTCGTTCACCCTGACCCGAAATGCCCTCTTGGTCCGCCCAATATACTGGAGGCCACAGGGGCACTGTAAAAGGTAAACCACAGCCTCCGAGGAGCAAGTAATAAAGGACTCTATGTCATATGTCCTAGAGGTGCTCGAAGATGCGATACTAGAAATCTTAGAGCCCCTATATGAATTCAGGGTACAGACCTGACAGTTCTTACATTTATAATAGCCAACTAGATTTTGAAAAAAACATCTATTGGCCTTAGGCGGGTCTTGTACACTGGGGGCAATCTTGTTTCCCAGTGAAGAGGCCCCTTTGAAAATTATTTGAGGTTTAACAGGCAGAACTGGATTCAAAACATGGTCACTAGTAAGTAAGTGCCAATGTTTCTGGATCAGGTTTCTCACACCACGATGCTGGACTGAGAAAGTCGTGACAAACGGTACGCCACCCTGTGTACCTGCCCTGGCACTTTGTCTATCTGCCAGTAGTGAGGGTCTGTCTCTAGTCCGGGCACTCTCCATAGTGTCACCAAGAGAAACGGGATCATATCCCTTTTCTAGGAATCTACCTGCCAAAATCGCTGCCTGTTCATCATATTTTACTATATCCGAACAGTTCCGTCTGAGGCGTAGAAATTGCCCCAGGGGAACAGCTTTTAGCCAAGGTTGAAAATGGCAACTATCGGTAGGGATGTACGAATTCCTGTCTGTTGACTTGAAATATGTAGATGTAATGAACTCATTGCCAACCCTCCTGATGTTAAGATCAAGAAAGTTGACCTCATCCTGGCTAGCCTCAAAGCTAAATTTAATTCCTCTGTTGTTTTCGTTTAGACCAGCCATAAACGACCGCAAGTCTGACTCTGTTCCTTCGGGTCAGGGTGAACGAACACATTGGCAACATCAGACGGGGGTTTGACAAACACCCTGTGTCCAGGCATTACGATCAGACACACAAGAGAGACCCATCAGGCACCCTATTTGTTGGCTTAGACAAATATAAGCCCCACTGGAGGGGAGGGTCCTTGGTCAGGGAGATATCCAAGCTCGAAATGGCCTGGATTCATAAATTAAAAACATACACTCCGTTTGGCCTCAATGTGGACACCGATGTAAATGCCTTCATTAATAACTCATGAGGTGACCTGTTTTGATGTAATGTTTCCCTACAATGGTTTTACTGTATTAGTTACTGTGAAAAACCACCTGATTGCATTACTAATTTTTCTTGCTGCATTATTAATTTTTTCTTGCTGTTTACTTTGGTGTATATCATTGTAGAGCACATTCTGGTGTGACAGACCTGGCTTTGGGTCTGGCGGCCTTTTAGGTTACTGTTAGGTCTATCCCTCGACGTTGTTTTGGGGCACTCCAGAAAAGTCCCTGGGGAACACGCGAGACAAGAAGGCACTTGAAATACATGTCTACAACAATCTCATTTCCTAAGTGAATTTGATTGCTATATAAACACACCGGGTAAACGCACTACCTTTGAGGTATCTTTACACCTATTTGTCCACACGTAACTGGACCTGTTGGCCGTATGAATGCAGCAGGAAGCGTAGAATTTCTGATGCATTCTTGTCCCTATTGGGATGGCCTATTTATTTTTTCTATTTTTTATTACTATTTTTTTCTAATACATTATTATAATTTTTTATTTTTTTACCTTACTGATTTTTAATCTATTTTATCCTTCTGTTTTGGCGATCCACACTGTACCCTGTTCCGGGGTTCAGGAGGCGCACTTTCATGTGAGGGCATCTGCCATGTTACTCTGCCGATAGGGCTAATACCTGGAAGCGAGGCTTGGCTTATGATCCTATAACGTCCACATGAAAACGAGGCTTGGCCCGCAACCATAGGACGTTCGTTGCGGAGACGCACATCTGACGTTCGTGAGTGATAGTGAGGCTTGGCCTACGTTCTCTTTGATTACTATTGTTGGTGACGTCTAAAATGGCCGCTGACCCAAAGTGAGGCTTGGTTAAATATATGGTTATAAAAGGGGTGACGTCGCACGCCGCCCGTGCCCCTGGACGACGTAAATTATTACGAAACGCGTAGGGCGGTGCGAACGTGTCGACGTCACCCCAAGTCGTGTTCGTTTTTGTGGACCAGGAAGGACGGGTTGGTCTTGGCGTTGGCGTGTATCCGGCCGGTGCACGTCTTTGTTTTGAACCTGCTTTAAAGTCTTTTATGTAAGTGTTTACGTTCGCTTTTTAAGAATTAAAGTCATTTGGTTTTACACTATCTGGAGCCTATGTTTTCCCTTATGTGACACCACGTCGTGTTGGGAGTGAGTAACAGCCATAACCCCATCGTGTGGAAGATTCGTGACCATCTGAGGAGGAGGCGCTATCCGGACACCCTTTTGACTACTACTGCTTGTGGTGACCCTCTGTAACGGGGGGTCGTCTGGATCTGGTAAGGAGCTGATTCATTTATTTCGGTGATGGGATAAGCACACCACGTCTTTGGAGAAGATTTTCAATCCGTGCATTCGCAATTCAGTCGTTTGGAACTTTTCTTTATTGTCGCACCTCATTTGAAATTTTTGTTTCACTGGTGTTCATTCACTATATGGACATTTATTTTTTATGTTTATTTTTTATTTTTTATTTAATTTTTCAATTTTTTGATATATGATTGTATGGACATTAGACAGAGTGTCTCTGAACACAGATTTAGTATTTTTCCGATAGGCCATTTATGCCTAATAGCAAATATATATTCTTTATATTCTTATCTTTATGGTTTAGGGGTTTATGCACAGAGTTTGATACACATATATTGAGTTTGGGGAATTCACAATATTAACACACTAGATACTAAGACCCACAGTGTGGGTCTGATACTTTCATATACCCTAATCACATTGGGTATCTTGTGGCTAGCGCAGTTCTTCTTTTTTCTATTTTTGTTTGATATATTTTTGGTATATATTTGAATTGCAGCTTCCGTTCAACACTATTTGCTTCTTTTTCCCGTAGCGCAGTTTTTCCCCTCTTTTTCCTGTTTGTTTACTTTCCAAATAGTCTAATTGCTGCTTCGGTTGTTTTGGGTCATACCAAGTTTTTAAGATCATGGATATTTTTGAGTTTCGGGCAAAAAGGGTTGTAGACATAACTGGGGTTTTTGACTCTACCCCACCGTCAGTGGTCTCCGACACGAGTGGTCTTTTCTTACGACTTAAGAATTTGACCACATCCGAGATCCACCTCCAATGGGACATTGCCTTCCTGGAGACATATATCAGGGAGGCAATGGTCCCTAGGAGTCTGAGGTGGAACGTCAGTCCCCAACAAGGGGAACCGGACTTAGAAGGCTGGTACAGATATTTTAATGAATCGGGTGTGAGCTTACTACGCTTTTTAACTCAGAAAAAGAGCGAGAAAGCAGCCCGATTAGATATAGAGATTAAGGCCATTAGGGATTCCCTACTACCTCTCAAGGATAGTGAGGAATATAGGGAATGTTCCAAGAACCTGTTGAAGGTGCTTGAAAAAGAAGAAAAAGATCAGAAAATTAAGAAAAAAAGGAAATACAATAGAGATAAGGAGGATTACAATACGGGGATGGTATTTTCCTGGCAGAGGGATTTAGATTTGGAAGAGGTGGTGGAGGTCCAGATGGACACATCCCAACAACTGAATTTATTGGGTGCAGTGGGAGGTAACCCCGCACAACCACCCCCGAATAGCACCCAACCTAATCCCGGTACTAGTTATGGGTTTAGGAGACCTATGAACAATCATAAGACTCCAAACCAGTCTAGGAATCAATATGTGGGAGCTCCCCAACAGAGAATCCCCAAAAAAGGTCCCAAGCCAAATGGGCCACACCCTTATCGAGTGCCTTTCTCTCCGAGAACAGGACGACCCAGCCATTCAGGGACCTATGGGCCCCCAGAATGGACTCAGGCCCCCTATCAAGGGAACCTCCCCTATCACAATAGAGACGATAGGAATTATAACTATAATGTTCCCACTCAAAATCGTTTTTTTCCCCTCTCTGATTCTGAGACCCCCAGGGGATCGGGCCGAGCAGGGGGGAATTGGAGGGCGGACCATAGACGCCATCCGGACCCCCATTTTCAGGGGAGCCCAGGGTTCAGACAGGGACACCAACAGCCCGCCTATGAGGAAGGGCCCCACATCAGTGGAAATAATAACCAACATTTTTTTCCCAGGGACAGCAGAGGCCTAAAAAGGTCCGTCGAACAAAGAGAGGGGTTAGAGGGGGGAGGCGAGCCCAATCAACAAAAAAGAAAGAGGCCATAGGAACTGGAATCTTTAACCTCAGCAAACAGATACTCACTACCTCTGAAACCAAAATACTAGACAAAGGTTTGAAATTTGCTCCGCCCAGATGCCTGAGCAAGTTTCAAACTTATATGGACGTACACAAATTCGTCCGTAAGTTAAACATAAAACGATATATGCTGGGTAATCCCATCAGAGAGAGTACTACGAGAATTACGGAGTTTCAACACTCCAACCTCTCAAATGCTTCCCTTTTTAACCCTCCAGGATCCCTTGCACCCAGTATTAAGGTGTTCAGGGATGTGGTACTACGTGACCTGGAGGATATTAGGGTAAAGAAAGTTAAAATGCGGAGAGATTTGGAGATGGGCCTAGACACCTTGTGTAATAACAAGTCCCTGGTCATTAGACCTGCCGATAAAGGGGGGGGGATTGTGGTACTAGACCGTTGTGACTATATGAAAGAGATGCATCGCATCTTGGAAGATAGGGAAACGTACACTATCCTGAATCGGGATCCAGTGGACAAGTATAGGAAGGAATTGGGTAGGATCGTGGAGGGAGGTCACCGGAGGGGCATTCTAAATGATAAAGAAAAACTTTTTTTGATACCCTGTGCCCCCCGTACACCTGTTATTTATTACCTCCCGAAGCTTCATAAGAATCAATCTTGCCCCCCGGGACGACCCATAGTCAGTGGTATCGACTCGGTTACGTCCCGGGTGGGCAAGTATATAGATCATTATCTACAACCTCTGGTCCAAAAGGTTCCGTCTTATGTCAAGGACACCAAACATATAATCAATCTCCTGTCCGGTATCACCCCTGGAGATGGTCTTTGGTTGGTCACAGCAGACGTGAACTCACTGTATACCATCATTCCCCATTCTTTAGGGGTCGAGGCAGTGAGATTATTCCTACAGAGGGGATCAGGCCTTCCTTCAGCTCAGATTGACTTCCTAATAGAACTGTTGGAATATGCGGCCGGACACAACTATTTCTGGTTTGACCAGCAATTTTACCGCCAGGATAGGGGAGTGGCCATGGGGGCTAAATATGCCCCCAGCCTGGCCAACCTCTTTATGGCCAAATGGGAGGAGGACGTCGTCGATGCCCCTAGAAGGTCTGAGATAGTCCTGTGGGCGAGGTATATCGATGACGTCCTCCTCCTTTGGGAAGGAACAGAGTCAGACTTGCGGTCGTTTATGGCTGGTCTAAACGAAAACAACAGAGGAATTAAATTTAGCTTTGAGGCTAGCCAGGATGAGGTCAACTTTCTTGATCTTAACATCAGGAGGGTTGGCAATGAGTTCATTACATCTACATATTTCAAGTCAACAGACAGGAATTCGTACATCCCTACCGATAGTTGCCATTTTCAACCTTGGCTAAAAGCTGTTCCCCTGGGGCAATTTCTACGCCTCAGACGGAACTGTTCGGATATAGTAAAATATGATGAACAGGTAGCGATTTTGGCAGGTAGATTCCTAGAAAAGGGATATGATCCCGTTTCTCTTGGTGACACTATGGAGAGTGCCCGGACTAGAGACAGACCCTCACTACTGGCAGATAGACAAAGTGCCAGGGCAGGTACACAGGGTGGCGTACCGTTTGTCACGACTTTCTCAGTCCAGCATCGTGGTGTGAGAAACCTGATCCAGAAACATTGGCACTTACTTACTAGTGACCATGTTTTGAATCCAGTTCTGCCTGTTAAACCTCAAATAATTTTCAAAGGGGCCTCTTCACTGGGAAACAAGATTGCCCCCAGTGTACAAGACCCGCCTAAGGCCAATAGATGTTTTTTTCAAAATCTAGTTGGCTATTATAAATGTAAGAACTGTCAGGTCTGTACCCTGAATTCATATAGGGGCTCTAAGATTTCTAGTATCGCATCTTCGAGCACCTCTAGGACATATGACATAGAGTCCTTTATTACTTGCTCCTCGGAGGCTGTGGTTTACCTTTTACAGTGCCCCTGTGGCCTCCAGTATATTGGGCGGACCAAGAGGGCATTTCGGGTCAGGGTGAACGAACACATTGGCAACATCAGACGGGGGTTTGACAAACACCCTGTGTCCAGGCATTACGATCAGACACACAAGAGAGACCCATCAGGCACCCTATTTGTTGGCTTAGACAAATATAAGCCCCACTGGAGGGGAGGGTCCTTGGTCAGGGAGATATCCAAGCTCGAAATGGCCTGGATTCATAAATTAAAAACATACACTCCGTTTGGCCTCAATGTGGACACCGATGTAAATGCCTTCATTAATAACTCATGAGGTGACCTGTTTTGATGTAATGTTTCCCTACAATGGTTTTACTGTATTAGTTACTGTGAAAAACCACCTGATTGCATTACTAATTTTTCTTGCTGCATTATTAATTTTTTCTTGCTGTTTACTTTGGTGTATATCATTGTAGAGCACATTCTGGTGTGACAGACCTGGCTTTGGGTCTGGCGGCCTTTTAGGTTACTGTTAGGTCTATCCCTCGACGTTGTTTTGGGGCACTCCAGAAAAGTCCCTGGGGAACACGCGAGACAAGAAGGCACTTGAAATACATGTCTACAACAATCTCATTTCCTAAGTGAATTTGATTGCTATATAAACACACCGGGTAAACGCACTACCTTTGAGGTATCTTTACACCTATTTGTCCACACGTAACTGGACCTGTTGGCCGTATGAATGCAGCAGGAAGCGTAGAATTTCTGATGCATTCTTGTCCCTATTGGGATGGCCTATTTATTTTTTCTATTTTTTATTACTATTTTTTTCTAATACATTATTATAATTTTTTATTTTTTTACCTTACTGATTTTTAATCTATTTTATCCTTCTGTTTTGGCGATCCACACTGTACCCTGTTCCGGGGTTCAGGAGGCGCACTTTCATGTGAGGGCATCTGCCATGTTACTCTGCCGATAGGGCTAATACCTGGAAGCGAGGCTTGGCTTATGATCCTATAACGTCCACATGAAAACGAGGCTTGGCCCGCAACCATAGGACGTTCGTTGCGGAGACGCACATCTGACGTTCGTGAGTGATAGTGAGGCTTGGCCTACGTTCTCTTTGATTACTATTGTTGGTGACGTCTAAAATGGCCGCTGACCCAAAGTGAGGCTTGGTTAAATATATGGTTATAAAAGGGGTGACGTCGCACGCCGCCCGTGCCCCTGGACGACGTAAATTATTACGAAACGCGTAGGGCGGTGCGAACGTGTCGACGTCACCCCAAGTCGTGTTCGTTTTTGTGGACCAGGAAGGACGGGTTGGTCTTGGCGTTGGCGTGTATCCGGCCGGTGCACGTCTTTGTTTTGAACCTGCTTTAAAGTCTTTTATGTAAGTGTTTACGTTCGCTTTTTAAGAATTAAAGTCATTTGGTTTTACACTATCTGGAGCCTATGTTTTCCCTTATGTGACACCACGTCGTGTTGGGAGTGAGTAACAGCCATAACCCCATCGTGTGGAAGATTCGTGACCATCTGAGGAGGAGGCGCTATCCGGACACCCTTTTGACTACTACTGCTTGTGGTGACCCTCTGTAACGGGGGGTCGTCTGGATCTGGTAAGGAGCTGATTCATTTATTTCGGTGATGGGATAAGCACACCACGTCTTTGGAGAAGATTTTCAATCCGTGCATTCGCAATTCAGTCGTTTGGAACTTTTCTTTATTGTCGCACCTCATTTGAAATTTTTGTTTCACTGGTGTTCATTCACTATATGGACATTTATTTTTTATGTTTATTTTTTATTTTTTATTTAATTTTTCAATTTTTTGATATATGATTGTATGGACATTAGACAGAGTGTCTCTGAACACAGATTTAGTATTTTTCCGATAGGCCATTTATGCCTAATAGCAAATATATATTCTTTATATTCTTATCTTTATGGTTTAGGGGTTTATGCACAGAGTTTGATACACATATATTGAGTTTGGGGAATTCACAATATTAACACACTAGATACTAAGACCCACAGTGTGGGTCTGATACTTTCATATACCCTAATCACATTGGGTATCTTGTGGCTAGCGCAGTTCTTCTTTTTTCTATTTTTGTTTGATATATTTTTGGTATATATTTGAATTGCAGCTTCCGTTCAACACTATTTGCTTCTTTTTCCCGTAGCGCAGTTTTTCCCCTCTTTTTCCCAAATGTGTGTGTTGGCTTGCTTAACAGAGAGCTGTGATTGTTTACTGAGGCCTGCCCAGTGTGATCTGCTGAGGCTCATGCTGTCGTGAAAGTTCCACACCGATCCAATAGCTATGGAGTATATTGGACAGTAGATGGAAACGTGGCAGATGGGAGTATGGATGTCTATACAGCCCCGGCCAAGTAGAAGGGGGTGTACCCCAAGACATGCTGGGTACCTGTATTTATATCTGAAGAGCACATGGACTCTGGGCCAGTCTTCCTCTGCAGAGAGAGGTTAGCTATTGTTAAAAAAACATAGTTATAATACATAGGAGGTGTAGCATGTCCAGTTCTTCTGCCCTGCTGCCAGGCCTGGATTGGCCATAGGGTAAACCGGCATTTGCCCGGTGGGCCGGGGTCACTGGGCCGCATTTCCTTGTTTTCGGGGCCAAGGCAGGCTGCTCTTTAAGCCCACGCCAGTCCCCCGACCTTTCCGCTGCCGCCCGGCTGCCAGTTCAGCTCAGGCTCAGCCATTGGCACAAGGGGATGGTAACATGAAGGGGGAGGGGCTAAAGGAGAGACCTCTCCACGGCCGCCAGTATAGTTCAGGCGTTGGTGCGGGGGGGGGGGGGCATGACCACGAAGGGGAGAGGAGCCTGCTGCAGCCAGATCAAAGAGAACGTAAGTGTGGCCACCTGTAACCTGAATAGGAGGAGTAGTGGGGCGGCTGCATATAGAAGAATCATTCTCTCCATCTTCCTCCCGCAGTCTCTGAATGTCTGTTGCTGCTCCTCTCCCTCTCACAGGCTTTCAGGAACTGCGGGAGGAAGATGGAGAGAATAATTCTTCTTTATGCAGCTGCCCCACTACTCCTCCTATCCTGCTTATCTCTGCTGCCCCCACAGTGCTCTCTACCCCCCACAGTGCTCTCTATTCTCCCACAGTGCTCTCTACCCCCCCAAAGTGCTCTCTATCTCCCCCCAGTGTTTTCTACCTCCCCCATTCTATCTGCTGCCCCCCCCCTGTGCCCTCTGCCTCTCTCTGTGTACTCTTCACCTCCCCCTGTGATATCTCACCTCCCCCATGCTTTCCGCTGCCCACTGTGCCCTCCGCCTCTCCCCCTGTGCTTTTTACCTCCCCCTGTGTTATCCACCTCCCCCATGCTCTATGCTGCCCCTCTGTGCCTCTCTACATTTGCTCTCCACCTCTCCCCTGTGATATCCACCTCCCCCATGCTCTCCGCTGCCCCCTGTACCCTCCACTTCTCCCCCAGTGCTATCCAGCCCCCCTGTGCTCTCTTCCTCCCTCCTGTGCACTCCACCTCCCCCCATGCTCTACGCTGCCCCCCTGTGCCCTCCGCCTCTCCCCCTGTGCTCTCCAGACCCCCCAGTGCTCTCTAGCCCCCCCAGTGCTCTCCAGCCCCCCCCAGTGTCTCCACCTCCCTTCTGTGCTCTCCAATTTCCCCATGCTCTATGCTGCCCCCTGTGTCCTCCGTCTCTTCCCCTGTGCTCCCCACCTCCCTCCTGTGCTCTCCACCTCCCCCATGCTCTCCGCTGCCCCTCTGTGCCCTCCACTTCTCCCCAGTGCTCTCCAGCCCCCCCTGTTCTCTCCACCTCCACCCAGTGCTCTCTAGCCCCCCGTGCTATCCAGCCCCCCGTGCTCTTCTCCTCACTCCTGTGCTCTACACCTCCCTCATGTTCTATACTGCCCCCTGTGCCCTCCGCCTCTCCTCCTGTGCTTTTCACCTCCCCCCATGCTCTACACTGCCCCCCTGCGCTCTCCGACTCTCCCCCTGCGCTCTCTGACTCTCCCCCTGTGCTCTCCACCTCCCTCCTGTGCTCTCCACCTCCCCCCATGCTCTACGCTGCCCCCCTGTGCCCTCCGCCTCTCTCCCTGTGCCCTCCACCTCTCCCCCTGTGCTCTTCATCTCCCCCCAATGCTCTCCAGCCCCTCAGTGCTCTCCGGCAGCCCCTCAGTGCTCTCCAGCCCCCCTGTTCTCTCCACCTCCCTCCTGTGCTCTCCACCTCCCTCCATGCTCTACGCTGCCAGCCTGTGCCCTCCGTCTCTCCCCCTGTGCTCTCCACCTCCCTCGTGCTCTATGCTGCCCCCCTGTGCCCTCTGCCTCTCCCACCTGGGTTTTTCACCTCCCCCATGCTCTACGCTTCCCCCCGTGCCCTCCGCTTCCCCCCCTGTGCTCTCCACCTCCCTCCTGTGCTCTCCACCTCCCCCCATGCTTTACGCTGCCCCCTGTGCTCTTCCCCTCCCCCTGTGCTCTTCCCCTCCCCCAATGCTCTCTCTAGGCCCCCAGTGCTCTCCAGCCCCCCTCTTCTCCACCTCCCCCCATGCTCTACACTTCCTCCTGTGCCCTCTGTGTCTCCCCCTGTGCTTTCCACCTCCCCATGCTCTACACTGGCCCCTGTGCCCTCTGCCTCTCCCCAGTGCTCTGTAGCCCCCCGGTGCTCTCCAGCCCCCCCCTGTGATCTCCACCTCCCCCATGCTCTACGGTGCCCCTCTGTGCCCTATGCCTCTCCCCCAGTGCTCTCCAGCACCCCATTGATCTCCGCCTACCCCCTGTGCTCTCCACCTCCTCCCATGATCTCTGCTGCCCCCCTGTGCCCTCCACCCCCCCAGTGCTCTACAACCCCCCAGTGATCTCCACCTCCCCCCTCTGCTCTCCACCTCCCATGTGCTCTCTGCCCCATGCTCTTCTGCCCTCCCTGTGCTCTCCGCCCCACCCTGTGTTTTTGCTTCCCCCTGTGCTCTCCAACCCCCCACTCCCTGTGCTCTCCAGCCCCCCCATGCTCTCCTCTTCCTCCCTGTGTTCTCTGCCTTTCCCCTGTGCTCTCTGCCCTCCCCCATGTTCTCCGCCTTCCCCCACAGTGCTTAGTAGCCCCCCTGCTTCTTTCCTGTGCTCTTTGCCCCCCCTGCTTTTCCCAGTCGCCCTCGCCCCACGCACCTTTGCCGGGTTTCCCCCTCTCCTCTCCCGTCAGGATGGAGAGTGGGGAAGGGGCCAGTTAAAATGTCATGGGCTGCTCATTCCAAAATGCCCGGGCCTATTTTTTGTCCCAGTCCGGGCCTGCCTGCTGCCATGACCCCCCTCCCATTCCTCTGCAATTCTTGGCTCTAATTAATCAAAGTCAAGTTGTGTATAAAGAGCAGCTCTGACAGCTACTTCTGTCAAAAAAGCAGGCTGTTTATCAGGAAAAAGAGTTCATCCAGAGGAAGGCAAAAAAAAACAGCAGAGCATGATCCAATTTGCTAAAGCAGGGGAAAAAATTCTTTCCTAATCCCCCGAGAGGCAATCAAATTTTCTCCGGATCAACTTTACCTATAAATGTTATTACCCAGTTATATTATGTACACTTAGGAAATAATCCAGGCCCTTCTTAAAGCAATCCACTGAGCAGGCCAGAACCACCACTGCAGGGAGTCTATTCCACATTTTCACAGCTCTTACTGTGAAGAAACCTTTCCGTATTTGAAGATGAAATCTCTTTTCCTCTAGACGTAAAGAGTGCCCCCTTGTCCTCTTTGTTGACTGTACAGTGAATAACTCGACACCAAGTTCACTATATGGACCACTTATATATTTGTACATGTTGATCATATCCCCCCTTAATCTCCTCTTATCAAGAGTGAATAAATCCAGTTCCTCTAATCTTTCCTCATAGCTGAGTTCCTCCATGCCTCTTATCAGTTTGGTTGCCCTTCTCTGCACTTTCACCAGTTCCCCAATTTCTTCCTGGAATCCTTCTGCCCTTGGTTCAGGCATACAGGCAGGAGGGTGTGCTTAGCTCAGAAAATCCTATTTCTCCTACTGAAGACTCCTTGGATGTATGGCATAATTTGCCTAGACCTAGAAACCAGGGAGTAAGTGAAGAGATGTAAAAAAACTAAAAAAATAAAACAAGTAAATATTATATACCTTCCTATCTATTTACCAGCTCTAACAGCATGAGGAAAAAAATAGTCACTGTTGATTGAGAGAGTGAAGTTTCGCTTTAATTCTTAAACAGTGAAAGGTACATGGTGTTATCTGGCAGGATACCAATAGTACTGCATCCTATTCTTTTTTGCATTTGGCAGGCTAACAGTAATGACACTTCCCATTCTAGCTTTTATCTAACAAATCAGTCTGCTGCCCTGGAAAACATGTAAGTTTCTGCTAGTGAGAAAAAAGTATAAAGTAGAACAGTTTAACATCTTATATTAATAAACAGTTTCACAGGTTTTGAAGTTTCACACGGACACATATTAATGCCAGATGGATAAAGAATTACATAGCTCTACAGCGTGAAGAAAGGCCTGTGGAAAGATGGTCTACTGCAACTACACATCTTTTTCACAATTCTTTGATGAAGTTGTCACTACCACCAACAATTAATTGTGTTATAGAAGTAGATTAGTAGAGCTGAGTCTTTGCTTTTACCATATGTTTCAGTTGGAGGGTGATGTGATAAATGATTCATTCTGGCAAGATGGCTTTAGTACTAACTAAATGTGTTCTATTTTCATTTATTATTCCATAGTCTTTTTCCAAAGGGTCCCTTTGGAAGATTCTAAAACGAGACCTGTGCCAGATACTATATTTGCTTTGGTTGAAGCCAGCCATTGACCTTGAAGTACATATACATCGAATAAAAGAAACATTGTGAATATTATGAACTTTGTTATATCGCAGCTTTGCCCCTTTTTATTGGGGATAAAGGCATAGCTATCTTGTAGGTTTTTTTTTAGAATATGTCTAATCTGAGGTCTATAATTAGTATAACTCCACACTCCCTACCTAATATCAAAACAACAGCTATGTTTTTTTATGTTTTATCTGTTTTTTAACACATAATGTGTTCTTATGTACCAGTGCTTGAAAATAATAATAAAAAATGTACATAAATACCCTTGCTTTTCCTATTATTTTCACTATTTAAATCTTAGTACATATATATTTATACCTGCAAGGATCATCTGCTCCTAAGAAAGTCATTCTGACAGAATTTCCCGACTTCATCAAGCTACTGGAAGTGAGTTTTTATCTGGCTTTTAAATAAAAGTTTACATTTTTTTCTTATATGTGACTAAACAATGAAATATAGTAGAATTTTGGCCTAAGCAAACTATTGGAAGCCGATGTTCAATTGTGAGAGAGGATAACAGAAAGTGGATGTAGATATTTTGGGATTTTAGAGGATATTTAGCTAATAAAGTGCAACTTGATTTTACTTTATTTTACTTTACTTTATTAGGTGTCAAACATGTTGTGAGGGAGCTTTTCATTTGCTGCTTGTCAGTGGTGACATTTGTTTTGACCATGGAGGTATGAATATATCTACTGGATTGAAGTGAATAAAATGAGGAGTGGACACTTGAATATTTGGAATTTTTTGTACACTTATTTGTACATATTTATTGAAATTGTAGCCTACCCCCGGAGGAGCCGCTTAAGTATAATTGGTTCGCCCACCAATTATGAAAGGAGTAATTGTCCTGTCTACAGGCCACCTTTATCAGGATGGCCCAGCCAGATGTGCCAGGAGGTGAGTTAGAGTCCCTCTCCACCAAATCTGCGGTGGAGAGTTCAGATGGACCAAGGGCTCTCTGAGAGGTGAGAATAACTTCTTCAGAGTTCTCATCCAACACATCATAGGTCAGTCTCTTCGGGGGACTGATAACTCTTCTCTCTAATTTTTCCCTAGGTGCAGGTGTTATAAGCTCATTAGCCCCTTCTTCCTCCACTATGGAAGAGTGAGAGTCTCCGGGGGCCTCCTACTGATAGGAAATATTAAGTGTCTTCCAGAGTTTGAGGTACAAATTCAGGAGCCCCCGGCCTGAGAATCCCAGTGTCTGTTTTCATAGGGTGGAGAAGAAAGTAAGGTGACAGGCCCTGACATTTGGGATGGCCACAGCCAATCTATTCCCATTTCCTCATCCTCAATGTCACCTCATCATCTGCATGGAGGGGTATAGCTGGCGGCCTGCTCACTGAACGGGACTTCTGCAAAACCATGGATGCAGACCGCAAGGCTAGCTGGGCCACACATATAGATTGCCACCATCCCTTGATGATATATTAATAACCTCAAAAGGTGGGATTTTATGGGCAATAAAAATATACATAAGAAATGTATGCGTATAAAAATTTTAATTTATTATAGAAAAATATATTAAAAAGATCTCATGTTGATGATACAACACTTCATTGAAAAATTAAGCTATTTTGAACCATAAAGTGGTAGTCCCAGTGTACTTGCTGCTCTTTTTTTTGTGGTTTCTATTAAGGAATGCTGCGGAGAGGGATATCCAGCGCGTTTCAAAATTGTTATAAATCTTCTTCAGGGAATAATACCACTTCTGAAAAAACAGCTCATATTAGTAAAACATCAATACAACTTCATGCCTAGAAATGTGCATCAGTTGACCATAGAACATACACTTACAAAAAATATTCATATTTAGCAGAAGCTTTCCTCCAAAGAACATGGGTGTCTTGTCAAGGCCATTAAAGGCCTACCCCACGTGGATGCCAAATGTTCCCATCCAGAGGAAACCAAGTATGGGCTGCCTATAGGGCATGAAAATAGGGGTACTGAGGGCTGTAAGAAAGCAAAAAGAAAAAGAATGTTAAATCCCCGGTAAGAAAATGAGTCTCAATTTCATGGGGAATGGGGTGAGTCTGGAGTATTATTCTCCGTAAGGCTGGCCGCACATTCGATAAAAAATTGTATATGCTTACTTGAGTTGTCTCATCGATCAAAAACAGCTCAGAAAAAGTCCCATATTGAGATGTTGAAAATGTCCCAATGAAATTCAAAGACTGGCAGTCCGGAAGAAGGAAAAGTGTGGCTTCACAGTCCATCGACTAGGAAGGAATGGTGACAGGAGATGCAATGGCGTCCCTGTTATAGTGCGCATGCGCAGGAGGAAGTGACGCGATATGCGCCATGTCGCACAATTGCTTAACTGTCACTTCCACTTCTACGCAGATGGCAACACGAACTCGGAGGCAACGCAGTTCACGTCAGCCAGACATGGCCGCGCATCCTCCGCACCAGCCAACCAACACAAAACATCCAGTCCCACGGAGACAACATCCAGGGATCGGAACAAAAGCCAAACTAGCAACTTTGAAAAACCCAATTGGAAAAGGGGGGACATTCATGTTCGGTAGAGAGAAATGCATATGCCATTACAAATTATACATTATAAAATACAATATAGGCTACCTGGAGCCATAGACAGTATTTAGTATAAACAAACCCAAAAAGATAAGTCATCTCATCCAAAATACACAGTCCATTATCCAGGGAGTTCTCAGTACAGGATGGGAAGATAAAGATACCCTTCCAGGGCTCATCAACTACCAAATCATTTGTGGACAATGACATTGAATTGTAGTTAAACATAGAACAAAGAAAAGAGAGAAGACCACATAAAATCCACATTACAAAATAAAATGTGTAAATGGGATTTATAGAGTAGGAGGGCCAAAAACACCCCAAAAAATGTGTCTTTGGCTGTTAATTAGTCAACCATCCAAGAAGGGTCTATAGCTTTCACATTAGTTAAGACCCGGAGGTGTAGTTGCCCCAAGAGACCTGATCCAACGCATTGCTCGCTGGAGCAGTATCTTGTTCCAACCCCCCCCCCACGGGTCGGAATGCGTACTCTATCCAAAACATCTTGCTCTATCCTGCTCATTAGCAACACGTCGTTCAAGTGGCAAATAGAGGTTACCAATAATCATACTATGCATGTGTTTGGCAACCCGTTGACGTAATTTTTGTTTTATCTTACCTACATAAAAGGCCCCACACTGGCTCTGCATAAGGTACACCATCCCTTGTGGTTTGCAATTGGCAAAATGTTTCTTCTGAAAGATCACCATTCGGCAAGTAGAATTGTGTCCTTCTACCAATTGTCAGGCATTGAGAGAATGACCGACATGGAAATGTTTCCCAGGTCTTACAGGGGTCTCCTCTTGAATCCCCTTTATATTCGCCTTGGACATGTTTTCCATCAATCAAACCTGCCTTTTTGAAGGTGATTTGTGGATTTTTAGTAATTAAACTTCCCTATGTGGTAAACTGGCCAATATTTAGTGAGGGTTTCCTGATTTTTTCATGGTCATTTGAATATTTTAGGGTTATCCTGGTTGTGTTAGTCTCTTCCATACTCTTATTCTTACCTCTTTTGTTTTTTTTAAAATATGAGATCATGTCTTTCAATTTTTGTAACGCGATTGAAAGCTTTTTTTTAGGCCGTAAGGGCATCAGCCTCCATTTGGAAGTTAGTTTCTGTAATACAATTACGTTTGATATGTAAGTACTGACTAAAGGGTATGGATTTTTTTAAAGCCATAGGGTGGAAACTGTCCACATGCAACAATGTGTTGCCGGAAGTGTCCTTTCTAAATAATTTGCTGATAATTTTGCCATCTGTGTTCTTAAGAATACTAATGTCCAAAAAATCAACCTTATATGGATCATATTTCATTGTGAAAAAAAGGTTAAGATTATTTTTATTCATATGGTTGAGACAACTCACCAGTTTAATCTCAGGACCTATCAACAGCAGATCGTCAATGTATCTTTGTCACATGACGATATGCTGTGTATACGTCAAATTCTCTTCATTGGCCAGAAAGTCCTTCTCCCTCTCCCCCAGGTACAGATTGGCATAGGAGGGGGCACAACATGTCCCCATAACCACGCCCTGTACCTGGAGGTAGTGGGAGCCTTTGTAGAGAAAAACATTATGTTTTAGGATAAATTCCAACATGGTTAATATGAATTTATTGTATTTCCATTCATGTGTTGATCGCTGCTGAAGAACTCTCCCAACAGCCAACTCACCCAAATCATGCGGAATACTGTTGTAGAGAGATTCAACATCGATTGTCACCAACAATGCTGAACTAGGAATTTCTACGTTTTCTAAAATCTGTAGCAGATGGATTGTATCCTTGGTATAGGAGGTTAAATTCATAACATGCGGTCTCAAATGGTCATCAATTACCTGACTCATGGCTTCAGAAACACAACCTTTGCCTGAGTTGATTGGTCTCCCAGGTGGGTTGTGTAAATCTTTGTGTATCTTTGGCAGTGCTTACATGGTAGGTATGCGAGGATATTAATGCGAACAAAATTCCATAGGTCTCTTAAGATAATATCCTCTGAATGTGCTTCATCCACCAGCCGATAGAAATCCTGAGTGAACCTATCAACTAGGGATGAAGAAATTTTATGGTAAGTTTTTTTTTCTTTGAGAATCTTTAAACACATATTTTCATACATCTCATTGTCCATAAAGACAACATTACCTAACTTGTTATATACTTTTATTGTTATTCTAAAGTTATTTTTCAAAGATTTGAGGCCAAATTTTGTACAGGACTCAAATTTTTGGTAACATTGTCATTCTTCATATTCTCCATCTCTCTCCTTGTCTGCCTCACAAACAATGCCAGTGTAGGATTCTGGTTCAAAGGTGGAAATTTATTAGATTTCCTTTTAAATTTTTTTGAGGGTGGTTGTTCAACCACTTTAGAACCTTCCTCTTTTTGTAACTCTTCATCCATGTCCATCTCCCAGGAAACATCACTTTCTTGTAGCAGCAGATTCAGATCTCGAATGGCTTTGAATTTAGCTGCTGTGAGATTCGGCACAATTTCTGCCTCTTTCTTTGTATTTTGTCTTAAATACATGCTTTTAAATAATAATTTCCTAGAAAATAAATGTATATCCTTAACTATCTCAAATCTATCAGTACTCTTGTTTGGACAATAGGACAGACCCAAACATAGTACCTCCTCTGCAGGTGTAAGTGAATGTGATGAAAGGTTGATGATATTCAATATTCAATCTTCCTTGTGAATGATTTTTGTTAATGGGGGATCTATTTCCTTCTTGAGTTGAGTTGATTGTGAGTTCAGTGAATTGGCTTTCTCTACAAAATCATCTAATTGCGTTTTGGGTATCTTTGGGATGGCTGCCTGATCTTTGATTTACTGAATTGTACTGGAGTTCTTAGTGCCACTTATTGGTGTGTTGCTGTGCCTCATGGTGTTGTGCCAGGGCCGGATTAAGAGGATTATGGTGGGGCTTTTTATAAAAAAATTAAAATAAAATAAAAAATAATAAAAAATGCAAACAATTTTTTGTTATAGCAAATTAAATTAAATAGAGAAAGGGAGGATGAGCGAGAGTGAAAGGGGTTGAGAGAGGGGTGAAGGGAAAGGGAGAGAGAATAAGAGAGAGAGAGAATGCGCATGAGCATGCGTGGAAGTGACAGCAACACAGCCCGGCCAAGGCAAGTGAATGAAGGCACAGAACCCGGAAGGAAGACTGGTGAAGGTGGAAGCACCCAAACCCACCGGATTGATCACAGGTCTGACAGGTTAGTGTACCCTAATGTGCTAATATGCTGTGCATACTAGTACATTATGGGCCTCTAAAAAGAAGTAATGTTAGTGAAATTTAGTACAGCTTTCATATCGTGGGGCCTCCTACTGACACGGTGGCCCTTGGGCAGTACCCAAGTGCATAGTTGGCCAACATTTCAGAAATATTTTCAGGTACACTTTTTTTTTTCCAGTGGTATATTTAGAGTAGCTGACATCCTTTATGTTCCTCTATACATCACAGTAGTAATCACAAAATTAAATGTGTACTAACAATAGGCAGGACAAATATGAGGACTGAGAAGAGTTCCTTTAGTTGAACTAACACAAGTGTGCCCATTCTAGAGCTGGTAACATTGAAGATATTCAATATAATTTTAAAGAACTGTTTTTGTGGGTAAGAGGCATAGGGGAGGTATAAATGGTATAATTTATGGTATGGTATAAAAGTGGGAAATATGGTATGGTATAAAAGTGGGAAATATATGCAGGTGATGGAGAGGAATGTGGAGGGTATAACAGTGGGCACTATGTACAGGAGAGGAGTGTGGAGGGTATAACAATGGGTACTATGTACAGGAGAGGAGTGTGGAGGGTATAACAGTGGGCAGTTTGCACAACAGATGAGTGTGGAGGGTTGACAGTGGGCAATATGTACAGGAGATGAGTGTGGAGGGTATGCCAGTGGGCAGTAAGTACAGGAGAGGAGTGTTGAGGGGATTATGCGGCAGTATGCACAGGAGAGGAGTTTGGAGGGCATCACAGTGGGCAGTATGTACAGGAGAGTAGTGTGGAGGGTATGACAGTGGGCAGTATGTACAGGAGAGTAGTGTGGAGGGTATGACAGTGGGCAGTATGTACAGCAGAGGCATGTGGAGGGTATGACAGTGGGCAATATGTACAGGTGAAGAGGATGAAGAAATCTGGGAAGGAAAATGTAAAGGTTTGTGGAAGGAAGTTTAGCAACTGCGTAGTGGTTAAGCGGGCCATACATGGATTGAAATTAAGCCAATTAAGCAGAGACCAGCCATAGTCGATCTATGTATGGGCTAGCTGGTTGTACACAAGTCAATCTATTAATCGACTTGAGTAAAACCAGCCTGTCAGGTTTTTCCCAAAACAATCAGTGCTACCAGCCATAGTTAGCAACACTGATCATTGTGTTCTGTGGGTTGGGAAGGCACTCCACTGGCAGAACACAATAACACTGCGGAAGTGATTCCCCCATCCACAGGTCAGCAGGTGAGAGGGTGTGTTGTGACAGGCTGGGGAGAGAGGTATGTCAGCAGTGGGGTGTCAGGTGGTCATGGAGGGATGGGGGGGAGTAATTGGGAGTGATATCTTTTGGAGTAGGGTCTGTCATCAGCAGGTTGGGAAATGGTCACCTGTGATATAAGCTGAAGGAAGGTGGCTGGAAAGTGGCTGGGGAGGGACCTGGTTGGCGGTGAGTGTGAAATTAATGATGTGTTTCATGTCTCTTTCACATTTGCGGTAATGCTTACTGCCCTCTTAAAAGTGAGGTGCTACTGCCGCCTCCTTGTTTTTTTTTTTTACATTGCTGAATGGTAGTTTTACATTGTTGGACTATGCTGCTACTGCAAGCGAGTTTGGCTTTTAGTTGCAGAGTGGCCCCATGGAAATCAATAGGCGAGTTTGACAGGCGGTGCTGCCTCTCAAACTCTACAGGCTCAAAGCTGTCCATTGAGCTCAGTGCCTCAGTAAGGAGAGGACTATTGTTTTTAAAATGGGCCTATGTTAAGGTAAAGGGCCTATGTTAAGGTAAAGGGCCTGGAGCTGCAGCTCCAATAGCCCCTATGTTAATCCGGCCCTGTGTTGTGCCCATTACTCTTGTCCCCCCATGAAGATTCCAGTGACTATGTTTCTGTGGTGTGTTTTTTGTTAACTTGATGTACATGATCTTCTGTCTCATTTTGTTCAGAAAAAGGACCTTTTCGAGACAGAGGATGACGAACTGAGGGTGAATCTGATAGATAATCCCTATTCCTATTAAACTTCTTTTTTGGATACTTTTTTCTTGGTTCCATCTGTATGCCCTACCTTCACCAAAGGCATTTTTATCCCTCTAATATTTCTTTTTCTTTTTCAACAGCATTGATTTTCCATACTCCTCCAAATGCTCCTTCAATTTATTTTCAAATTTTGCATAATCCTCATGTGTTTTTAGTGGTGTCAGTCTGGCATACAGTGCCCCAATATCAATATCCAGTTTAATCAATTGTTGACGATATTCATCTTGTAATAGCAATTTTAAATTCCTTAAATTTATTTTCCCATATTGTTATTTGAAATATTTTCTAAAATAGGGAAGATTTGAACCCTCAATCCAACAGGATTGATGTCTTCCTTAATATTAAGCTTGTGCAATTCGTTTCATAACAAATCTAAACTCAGCTAAATTTTGCATCTTTCGGACATTCGGATGCATCCGAATGTCCGAATAAAAAAATAACGAAGTGGAACTAATACGAAAGAAATTATAGCGGCTATAACAAATTAATTTGACATAATTCAGTAATTTGTTAAAGATCTAATGAAACAAAAGGTCAACTCAAAGTAAATCTTACAGTCCAATCAGCTGATTAATTTTGTGCTGGAGGTTGGATTACCAGCAAAGTGCATTCCTGAGAACTGAGTGAGAAGGGTGTTGTATTGTATTGGAGCAGAGGAGAAGAAATATTATCATTGTGTGTGTTAAAAGATTCAATAAACAAACGACTTTCCAAACTATGAATCATTATCACAAATACATATACATACATAAATATCAAATTTCAACTAATACGAATGAAATTATAGTGCATATAACAAATGAATTCGACATGATCCGAGATTCAGTATAACGAATATCAACACTACAGAAATAACACATTATCCAAAAACATATTAACCTAACATAATGAACATAACAGAATGAAATTATGTATTTTACAAATGACAATGAACTGAAATGAAACTACATTTTCCGTTGAGCACAAGTCTACCTAAAAGAAAAAATTGTGTGCAGAGTGACGGTACGTCAAAGACTGTTCTATCTCATCCCGTAATTAAAGCAAACAGAAAAAAGGCCTGGTGCACTAGGCACAGCACATACCCCTTGGGATATTTTAGTAAGATGAACCAGTCAGTATTTAAAAAATATGAATATTTATTGAGAAAACAAATAAGTATAGAATTGTATATGTATGTAGTACTAAACACAGACAATTTTATCATAGATACATCACAGTGCTGATACAAAAGAGGCTTAAGACATATATTGTGTTGAGAATGACGCTGACATGTTTCAGACTATCCGTCCTTTTTTCATAGGCATTAAAGTCATCCCATGTACATATAGTCTATAATATAAGCATAGTCAAATTAGTACAGATATAACAGAGACAAAAAGGTGCATAGCTCAACATATAAGCCATAGTGTATAGTAACAAAAAAGTTGGATATACTCACAAGCCAAAAACTCTCCTCTACAGTCAGCATCAGGGGATAAAGGTACTGTAGTGTAGACTAACGTTGTCTGTAATACTATGGGTTAGGTGTAACTGTATGCCGCTGGTGGAACAAGCATCAAGATGAACCAGCGCAAATCATTGGTGACTGGGAACACTGAACACTGCAAGATCTCCACTGTCTGATTGAATAAATGACCAGTACAGTATAGCCACAGCAAAATGTCCAAATCAATGTGTCTGATGGGAAAAATGCAAGTAAAAGTGTAAGTCCTAGTATAAGAGAGTAAATGAATTGGTTGAAAAAAAAATATCAGTGCATCAATCCCAGAGTAACATAAAGTTTTATCCTCACCTTAATGCAGTATGTCATGACGAATTCAGCAGAACGCAGTGGGTGCAGGCCTTAAATAGCACGCAAGTGCTAATGGAATCAGCTGTGGACAGGCGCCATCGGCAGCCTCCACAGTTGAAGCCGATGAGATGGACTGCTGTGCCATTGGCTGCATCCAGTCCATCTATGGAGATCCCTGACGAGGCAGCATGGGGCCCCGCCCAGCGATGGGTGGGACCGCGTCCTGCATCGTGATGTCACCGGAGCGTGGGAAGCCCGCCTGTCTGTGCTCCAGGGTGGAACACAAACAGGAAGGAACGCAATGAAATCACTGCGCTCAAAGGGCAGAAGGACCACAAGGACCCCCGATGGAAATGGGGGACCAGTGGGTCTCTTGCACGCCGGGCAGTGATAGTACCCAGGCACATAAGTCAAAAATAGTGAGGGAGACCATACCCCGGGTACAAGGCAAAAATATACAGCATAGCTGCACACTATATAAGATAATATAAGTAACTCCCTGGTGGTGATGAGAGGCAAGTGCAGGCTGGAGTAAAAATCAATACATATCTGAAATGACAGGCATAAAACATAGGTTATTGATGGTAGTACAGTAAAACAAGTCATAATGTATATTATTCGGTACAGATAGAAAGCAAGGAATATAGATGGTAAACATATGAAATATTATAAAATATTAAATATATTGTGACAACAGCATTAGAATACAATCTCCACTATATTAGCATCAACAACATGGGCACCTAGAAAAGGTAAGTATTGACATGACTACCCAAATGGAATATTAAGATGTAATGCACTGCGAACATTGGTGTAATATATAAAATAGGTTAAACCAAAGCATAGCTGGAAAGAGAACGGATGTTGATCTCACAGGTCAAGTTCACAGACCCCAGATTGGAAGCCATCAAGGAAAGGCTTGAAATTAAACGCCTCATTGACGCCAAGGAGTGAAGTAGCATTGAGGTGGAATATCCACCTCAATTCACTTTGTAATAATAGTTTATTAGAGTCCCCACCTCTGGCGCTGGGGGAAATATGGTCTAGAGCTAAGAACCATACTTTGTGTGGTCAGGATGGACTAAGCGGCAATGACGCCAAATGGGCAAATCCGGATATTTTGTATTGATGCTAATGGTATGGCGATAGATGCGCTACCAAAACGGTAACTTCGTTTTTCCCACATAAAAACAACCACACTCACATTGCAAAAGATAAACCACCCCAACAGTACAACAATTAGCATAATGATGTGGGCGGAAAAACTGTCCATTGGGCAAAACCACCCTTTTAGTAATATCCATATATTTACAGTAACCACAATTCCCGCAGCGGCAGGTGGCCACGAATTTAGTGCTATTAGGTGTAGTAGTGAAATATTCACTCTTGACTAATTTATCATGCAGGGATGGAGCTCTCCTGTATGGCCAACAGCACCAGCAAATTAAAGATATATTATCTAGATATTGACATATACTTACTACTGACAATTACCTTGCACCGTTTGCACCTATACAGCCACTTCTTACATACAGGACAGCTACATCCCTGCATGATAAATTAGTCAAGAGTGAATATTTCACTACTACACCTAATAGCACTAAATTCGTGGGCACCTATCGTGGAATTGTGGTTACTGTATAACATTTTGATAACATTTCTGAACTGAGGAATGAGCCACATTCCTTCTTCCATTTGTAAAGGTGGAAACAGTCTGTTTCACTTCTGAGAGTGATTGTTGCATATCAGCATGGGCTTGCATGACTCGCCAACTGTCTTCTGAATCCCACAGATGGTTTGCTGTAAAAAAATCTGCACTTGTGCCAGTTGACCTACGTCTTATGCCAAAGTGTAAATGGGGGTCCAGAACCCTTCCTCTAGGCTAGTCTCTATTTTGAGGTCCTGACTGTATGATGCAAGCTGAAGCACCATGTTTGGGTTCCGCACTCTGCCTCTCAACCCCAAGAACAGTTTCTGCCCCTCTGGCACAACTGGCAATAGTGTAAGTGCGAGGACCAATGGGAAACACACACGTTATGGTAAAACACAGAATTGTCTTTTCTGAAAGGTTTCAATGAAAAATGGTAACAGACAGTAACAATATACTTTTCAAAATGAATTACCTGAAGAGCAATAACTGAGATCAAGAGCAGTATAACTCGATATATTATATCAAGCTGCTTTCAGAGGATTTCACAACTGCAAGAGGAGAGGAAAACACTCTAATAACAATAAATCACAATATGGCAACTTATACCAAAAATCTACTTATCATGGCTCTATGAGTCAGGCTGGAGGAGAGCAGAGGAATGACCCTCTCTTAATTCTGACCTCTCTCTTCTGTGCCCTAACACCATAGGCCCAACTACAGACACTGTACCCAAATCAACATTCAGTGGCTTAGCTCCCAAGGTAAACTATCCCGCACACCCACTACATATACAGAGCCCTAGACATGTGTGTGCATGCCTGTATGGCACCAGTGACTTCATTCCCTTGGAAGAAGGATGAGGCCTCGGATCTTCAGCTAGCCACTTTAATTGGTGCACTTAAACTCCCGGTTGGCAAAATGTATCTGTGGTATGCTGAAAGTATACAGACAGCAAGGCGGACACTGTAAATGCTTAAGAGAGTCCAATCTCTTCTGTTGCCTCGTTGTGACTGTTTTTTCAGACAAACCAAGATGGGATCCTTGTTTCCTTTCTCTGCCAGAGTATGCTGGACTGTGTAGTTCTGCCCCCATTACAAGGCTATGGTGTCACTTTTGGTGGGGACTACATGTCCTAGAATGCCTTGCTGCAATCCAGGTGGCTGTCTATTAGCTCCCTCCTCCCTGCCAATGATGAAGCAGGGGAGGATGCAGAGTGAGCAGTTCTGTTTGTCTGTGTGTGTGTCTCTACACAGTGAGAAGAAGAGAGGGAGAGGGGAAATTTCTCCTGCAGGGGCTGACAGGCATTCTCTCCCTTTTAGATGCAAGCTTTGGTCAGCTTCGCAAGGTAAGGGAGATGCAGGGCACCCGTTACAAAATGCCTGGACACATAACACTTTATGATTTTTGTAATACGGTGGATGAAATTCTTACACATAAGAATGTTTTGTATATGATATTTGCTAATATGTGGTGAAAATAATAGGGAAAACACATAACAATATTAGGGTTAAATAGCAGGAAAACCAAAGGTATTTATTATTCATTTTATTTGTATTTATTTTTAATCTGTGCTTTCTAGACATTTGCAATCTGCACTTTCTAGACATTACTTAATTACCTGGCACCCGCACTATAGCCGAAAGGCGGCTGCAGCGTGGGCATTATTTGACCGGAGGGCGTCCCTGAATGTCCTCCCGAGCAAGCACAGTCTGCGCAATCCTGCAGGTCGCGAGCAGCGCGCTCTATGATCACCGAGTCTATGAGACTCAGCTGATTACAGATCCGAGCAAGGGGTCGATCCCGGCCCCTTACCACGTGATCAGCTGTCAGCCAATGATGGCTGATCACGTGATCTAAACAGAAGCTGTCAGTGTGAGGGGAAAAAAAGCTGATCGCTGGCTTCTGTCAGAGGGACATTGGTCCCTCACTCAGAAAGCCGGGGCTGTGCCCACCAATGCCACCTGCCAGTGCCCACTATGCCACCTACCAGTGCCACCTACCAGTACCCACAGTGCCACCTACCAGTGCCCACAGTGCCACCTATCAGTTCCCACAGTGCCACCCATCAATGCCCACCAGTGCTGCCAATCAATGCCCATCACTGTCTAATAAATAATGCCACAGATCAGTGCTGCCTATCAGTGTCACCTACCACTGCCCATCAGTGCCACCCATCAGTGCCCATCAATGCCGCTTATCAGTGCCACCTTTCGGTGCCCTTCAGTGCCACCCATCAGTGCCAACTCTCAGTGCCACCTATCAGTGTTGCCTCATCAGTGCTTATCAGTGCCACCTATCAGTGCCCATTAGTGCCGCCTTATCAGTGCCCATCAGTGCCACCTAGGCAGTGCCCATCAGTGCCACCTATCAGTGCCCATCAGTGCAGCCTCATCATTGCACATCGGTGAAGGAGAAAAATTACTTGTTTTCAAAATTTTATAACAAACTATGAAAGTTTTTTTTTTTTTTTTTTTAAATTTCGGTCCCTTTTTGTTTTATTTAGAAAAAAATAAAAAACCCAGCAGCATTTAAATACCACCAAAAGAAAGCTCTATCTGTGTGAAAAAAAATGATAAAAATATAATTTGGGTAAACTGTAGCATGACCGCACAATAGTCATTCAAAGAGTGACAGCGCTGAAAGCTGAAATTTGGTATGGGCAGGAAGGGGGTTTAAGTGCCCAGTAAGCAAATGGTTAAAGGCAGAAGAGATTTTTGTTTACATTACCTTTCAAGTTTTCTAAAAAACACAAAGAAAACCTTCTTAATGCCAACTGCTTGATTATCTAAAGGAGCAGAACATGTTTAGTTTATAATGTGAATGCTTACTTAGCTTAGTGAATGAGTGTTTATGACAGCGGGGTTAGTTTATTAAAGAAGTAACTGTTCACTTAGCATATGAATAATCTCGTTTGCAGTCTGTAGATTATGGAAAGAAAATTGCTTGATTCTATGAATCTGTGTTGATGGGGGAATTCTCCCACAGCTCTATTGTGTTTGCCAGTGGGGAACACATGGAGCCTTACCTGCCATCAGAACACAATGATCACTGTGAGTGGCTATAGCCACCAGAAGTGATCACATGAAAAAATGTCAACAGGCTGGTTGTACTGAAGGTGATCAGTGGATCAGTGGTACAACCAGCCTGCCCATAGATGGATTGAATCTTGGCAGGTCCCTGCTGAACTGGTCAATCTATCTGTGGCTGCTTTAGGTTAGGTATATCCGTGTTCACTTTATGACAACTATATTTTTTGTAAATAATTAAGTTACCACACCTCCCCAACGGCACCGAAATCTTATACTTACCTTACAATGCTCTTGCCCATGGGGAGCAGCACAGTCACTGTTGAAAACTCTCACAACAACCACTTCAGATCTTTTGTGCATTCATAGATTGTCCTATTAATTCCTATCAAGAGATCAAATATTATGCATTTGAACAATAGAAGGCCTCTCCATGGGAAATAATAAGATTTTTCATCCCATGCACAGAAATACAGAGGGACTGGCTGGAAGAGTTTGCAGAGGAGGCTGTGTGGCTCCCCCCAGACCAAAGAGTATGGATGTCAGCACCTGGATCACCTGCTGGTGGAACTGTGCTTTCCAGAGTAGAGGGTTGTAGGTCCAATGCCCACCAGCGGGTGTCTCCTGGCAGCCAACAGATCCCCGCAATAAATTTCCACTTGATGCTGGCTGCTGGGAGGACATTTAGTTCATCTTCTACATTTCCCTTTCGTGCCAGTGTTTTGCTTTGCTGCCAGATACTGTTAGATATTTATCCTGATCCTGCTTTTGATCGTGCTCTTTGTTTTGTGCCTATACTCTGAGCCCTGCTGACTTGTTCCTACTCCCTATTGCACCTGATCCCAATTTTGGTTTCCCCTTCCTATGTGTTCCCTGCACCTCCAATTTTACCCTGCATTTCTGTGTTCCACATTTGTATGTTTTGTATAAAGTTTATTCGCTAGTTAGGCTTTATGTTACTCTGTTAGATTGTTTAGTTAAGTATTTTGTCACTGGGTTTTTGGTTCACATATCTTAAAGCTTGCTGTTTGCTGATGTTTGGATGTTTCTGGTTTCACTGTAAGTAAATCTTTAACCACTTCTCGACCACCTCACGCAGATGTACTGTGGCAGAAGGGCATGTACAGGCAGATTAACGTACCTGTAGGTGGCCCTTTAGGAAGCGACTTGCGGGCACGCCCGCCGGGAGCTCTGTAACTGTAACTGTGATTGCGGGTCACGTGGACTCAATATCCTCAGGCAGGCCCGGACTGGGACAAAAAATAGGCCTGGGCATTTTAGACTGAGCAGCCCATTTTTATGATTTTCTTTAAACCAGATTACAAATAATGACAGCTAACCCTTTCTCAATGTATTTTTGTTATATTTAGCCTGGTTCAATCACTGTGACAGGGATGGTGGGATTCTCACAAACTTACTTTGAGGACCAAGACCCCTCTGGGCTTATTAGAGAGCTGTACAGCCAATCAGTTCCACTAAATGCCACCCCACCACCCTCCTCACCAGCAGGTTTCCAACAGTTGCTTGCCCCCAGATTAGGTAGTACTCAGACATACCCCATGTGCACGCCTATGGGACCTGTCTTCATTTCTTACTGTGCAGAGAAGTTGGGAATTTGCTGTGTACATGCTTTGGGGGGATGCAGCTAAGCTGATTCTGCACACCACACCAATACTTCAGCCCACCAATACTACAGACAACTACACCAATACTATGGACCACCACACCAATATAACTGAACACCAAGTGAGGAGGCAGGGCGGCACAACGTGACATTTAAAGTGAAATTAAAGTCGGTTGTCATACGTACCTCCTCTGGGTAGTGGTTTTGCACAGAGCAGCCTGATCCTCCTCTTCTCGGGTCCCTTGTCAGCACTCCTGGCCCCTCCCTCCTGCCAAATGCCCCCACATCAAGCAGCTTGCAATGGGGGCCCCCAAGCAGGTTCGCTCCTGAATGGCATGTCCACTAACACACATATCTTAATCCCTTAATGTTTTCCTCCCCAACAGAGACTTAAGGTAGCCATAAACTTCACAATCTGATTGAACAATCTCCTTTAGATTTTATAAAAGCAATGTAATATGAGGACACATCTAAACAATACTATATATTTCCTGGTAGATCTAAAGTAGATTGTACAATCATACTGTTTAGTGTATGGTCATCTTAAATCATAACTTGTGAGTCTGAAATACTTGCATTACAGCTTGTTGACTTCTATAACTTGTTTGCATCTACAGTAGGCCCTGTGACTGCTGTCTGAGTAAAATATGTCCATCTTTGCCATCAGCAACTAAAATCCCATCATTACTGTCACTAAAATAATCCCCATTGTTGGTGTCAGATTCACCTTCCTCTCCCTTCCTATAGGGTGTTCAGAGTCTTCAAATTCCCAAGCTGACTAAAGTGATAAGGGCTAAGAGGCTTTAGCACTATGGTGGCTGCATGCAGCAGGGGGAATTGTACCACTGCAATATTGCCACAAAGTCCTACCCCCATAGTTACATGGTAAAAAAAAAGACCATCCAGCTCAATCAACATAGAAAAAAAAAACACAAATAGAAAATCTCCATATATACAATCCTATACCCACAGTTGATACAGAGCCCCCAGTAAAGTATAATCCAATGTGCTCCAGTGGGGGGAAAGAAATTCCTTCTTGATCCCCAAGAGGTAATCGGATTTTCCCTGGATCAACTTTACCTATAAATGTCAGTACCCAGTTATATTATTCTGAGAAAGAAAGAAAGAAAGAGATAAAGAGAGAAAGAGAGAAAGAGAGAATGATAATGCAACCTTTCTCCTAAAGAGACGTTTTTTTTTTGCTTTGTTTTTTGCTATTTATACTTACCTAGGTGGATGCAGCATCTGTTCCCTGCTGCCTCTTCACTGAGAACTGAGCCACTGAACACCGCTGATGGCTCGGTTCTCTAACCTTCCGGAGTGGAGAGCTGCTGCCCATCAGTCAGCATCTCTCCTGCTCAGCTCCTCCACGCTTATTGGAATGTTGAGCTGTGAAGGGGTGGGGACCGTCCGTCTCAGCGGCTCGCTGAGACTGCCATCAGTCCAGGCAGTTGGCATATCCAGACTTCCTAAGTTGGGATGATGCAGTGCCTGGACTGATCCTGGTGACGTCATCAGAGAGCGGACTTCAGACCGCTCTCTTCTGAAAACGGGTCACAGGAGTGCATAATGAATTGCACTCCTGTGACCCATAGGAGAAGTACATCCAAATGAGCTCAAGCTGGACTTCTCCTTTAAAACAATCTACTGTGCTGGCCAGAACCAGCTCCTGAGGAGTCTATTCCACATTTTCACAGCCCTTGTACACAAGGTCAGAGATTCCGATGGAATGTGTCCGATCGGACCGTTTTGTCGGATATTCCGACTGTGTGTGGTCTGCATCGGACTGTTTCTGTCGGAGTATCCGACGGACCAACTTTTCCAACTTGCCAGTAAAATTTTCCGGCAAAATGCTCCGATAGGACATACTCCGATCATGTGTAGAGAATTCCGATTGGACAAAGTGCCACGCATGCTCAGATCAAATTCCTACATCAAAGCTATTGGCTGCTAGCGTGAACGTAGTCCCGTCGTAAGGAAACAACGTAATCACGTCGGATTTTCTGACAACTTTGTCCGACCGTGTGTATACAACAGTTTCGGACAAAATCAGACGGATTTGGTTATCGGAATCTCCGACCGTGTGTACAAGGGCTTACTGTGAAGAAACCTTTCTGTATTTGGAGATGAAATCTCATTTCCTCCAGACTTGTTCAGAGCTGTTTAACCCTCAACTCTTCTTCAAGGCAAAGGAACAGCAGCAGTGCCTTGACTACTAGGAATACAATTGCACCAAAATGGTACAGGAGTAAAATCGCTCACAAGTTGCACTGCATAATCACCCTTCAAATCACAACACACATCACACTAGTGTGAACGATGCCTAAATGCTGGACAAATACCCTGCAATCTAAAACAGCCAGGTATAAAAACTCTGTGTCCTCTTCTTGATGATACCATATGCATCTTTAACAGGGTGAATTGCCATTTACAAAACATTGCATGCTTACAGGCTGTGTGCACATAACTCTTGAGGTTTGGAGTGAGTTGGGACTGTAGTCCTTGCTTGAAATAAAGTTCAATGACAAGCAGATCGTGAAGCCCTCAAATCCCCCATAAGATTGATCTGCTCTTGTTTGATACAAAGCTGGTCATGTAAAGGTTGACATGGTCACACAATAGTATTGTTTTGCCCCATGCAGACACCATATCATATCACTACAACTGCCCCAGTCAATTTTATGCAGCCACCTCTCACCCCCTTCACATTTAGGCATCTGCATTACAACACAGGAGAACACAGACCTTGTAAACTTCAATGCATGCTCCGGACATTCTCTGCTATACACAGGGAGGGGGCGTGGCTGAGCCGAGGACATAGACAGCAGAGACAGCCCACAAGGCAAGGAACACAATTAAACTCAGACAGTATGTGAAATCAAAACGCTGCTCCACACACTCCAACATCACTCACTTGTCATGTATGGGCTGCAGGTGCGGGTGGTAGGAGAAATTCTGAGGGTGTTGAAGTACTCACCTGCCACTGCTTCTGCCTGCTCCCAATTGACCACACCCCTCCTCTCCGTGGGGAGATCTGCAGCTAAGTGACTCTGGCTGTACACTAGGTGCCGATGCCAGCACACAGTGCAGACCGCTGGTTGTGGGGGCCACAACCACCACTCATAGGGCCCCCTACTGCCAGCCCAGGTAGTGATTGCTGCATCCTCCTGCGCTGTCCCTCTGTCTGACATCAACGCTGTACTCGCACTTCCTATCTGTGAGCGGCAGTCAGCACAGAGTAAAGACAAGCCTGTGCGGCTTCTCTGCTATAGTGGCCCTGGCCTGGCCCGGCCCACCGGGCAAGTGCCCGCTGTGCCCAATGGCCAGTCCGGGCCTGTCCTCGGGGATACCTGTGATTGTCTCACGGTGAGGAAGAATGGAAAGATGCTAATGTAAACAAGCATCTCCCCATTCTGCCTAATGACACTGTCATCAATGACACTGTCACTGATCACAGCTCCCTGTAATCAGGAGCAGTGATCAGTGTAGTGTCACACACAGCCCTCCCCCCACAGTTATAATCACTCCCTAGGACACACTTAACCCCTACAATGCCACCTAGTGGTTAACCCCTTCACTGCCAGTCACATTTACACAGTAATCAATGCATTTTTAATTGCACTGATTGCTGTATAAATGTAAATGGTCTCAAAATTGCACCAAAAGTGTGTCCACAATAACGTCGCAGTCACAATAAAAATCGCTGATCGCCGCCATTACTAGTAAAAAAAAAAAAATCAATAAAAATGCCATAAAACGATCTATTTTGTAGACACGTTATCTTTTGTGTAAACCATTTAATAAACACTTATTGCGTTTTTTTTTTTTAACCAAAAATATGTAGAAGAATACGTATTGGTCTAAACTGGGGAAAAAATTTTTTTTGGGGGGATATTTATTATAGCAAAAAGTAAAAAATAATGCGTTTTTTCAAAATGAGCGCAAAAAATATAAACCTCAGAGGTAACCAAATACCGCCAAAAGAAAGCTCTATTTGTGTATAAAAAATGATGTCAGTTTTGTTTGGGAGCCACATTGCGCGGCTGCACAATTGCCAGTTAAAGTGACGCAGTGCCGAATCGCAACAGTGCTTTGGTCTTTGGCCAGCCAAATGGTCCGGGGCTTAAGTGGTTAAATACGTATGTAGAGTCTGCTGAGTGATTTCCTAGTGTAGCACACTAGTGTAGCACAGATTTGGCCAACCCTGCTGCTGATTCCTGCCAACCGTCAGTATTTTTACTGCCAGCCAGTAAAAAATGGTCACTTTTCTCCTACCAGTAAATGCCAGTGATAGGAAAAGGTTGACAATAGAAAATATGGCTGTAACACTCAACTTAGAATTGTGCATATGTAAAGAAGTGAGGAATAGGGTAGGGGGGATTTTTTATGCGGTACACATTATAACCATATGATACGTACAGTAGATTAAAAATTCTAATTTATTCAATATACATTAAAAAAAATATTTAAAATAATGTACAAAAATTATACAGACAGTTGTATGCGCATCATTTAATGAACCGGAGGAATCCCAATGGTAGATGTTGATGGAATAATTGCACTTGTACCCAACATGTTTCGCATTGAGCTTCTTCAGGGGAAACGTGCAACTAACACCAAATTTATAAAAAGAGAAAGAAAAACATGTTTAGACTAAATACAAAACAATGTGTATTCAAAGGTATATGTTTTTTAACAATTCAATAAATAAGCAATTATATCTATATATATATCGATAACATAAATGTGTAGATCAATTGGATGCGGCGCTTACCCACAATCACCCAAGACATGAGTACTCGGGGTCCACCAATGATGGAAAAACTACACCAAACAAGCCAAACACCAAGCGCCCCCGGCCTCGTGGAGGACACAGATGGGGGTAAGACAGCACTGAAATGGATGAACAGAATATACTATAAGTATTTGATAGAAATGGATTTACAGGCGTAAAAACTACAGTAAGATAAATGTGAAAATAACCTCAATTATTGAGGAAAAGGGGGCAAAAGCCTCTAATATTAATTTATATAATCGATACTTTTGGACAGAAAAAATAAATAAAAATGAAAAATAGAAAATTATATATGTGTATATATATATATATATATATATATATATATATATATATATATATATATATATATATATATTTTTTTTATATTTCTAACAAAAATCTGAATTATCCCAAAAAACAAAAAGATAATGGGATGTAATATAAGATAATGGTCTTATACCTTTAATGGTGAGTGTTATGTCCGTTCTCCCTATTAAGCCAGATAAGCAAGTTGTAACAGCAAATTATGGCCAAGGAAACAATCAGCCTGGTATGGCTGAAAAGAACCGAGCTGCGCTGCCCCAAGGAGATTTCTCATCCTAGGGACAAACATAAGATTGAAATCAAGCCAAAAAAGTTTTTCAGGAATGAATAAAATGTAAATATAGGATGCAAAGATACAGAGTATCAATTACCAAAAGATTGAAGAAAGAAACAAACTCCGTCGTACCGCCACTAGTATGAGCAAGCATACTAGCAGAGTGAAGTGTGTGCTGCTTAAATATCCCCCATCCATCGAGCCGGCGTCTGACGTCACCGGCTCGATGCGGACACTATAGGACAAGCACTGCGCCTGCGCCAAGTTCGCCGCGCTGGGCCCATGACTACAATACCCATAACACCGCTGGGCTGACGGAGTTGGTGTACAGCCTTGATTGGCTGACGTCAGCTAACAGCGGCGGAATGATCGTGTCGGATCTCCGCCATAGCAGAGAGCCAAGACGGATGTAGAGGGGCCAGGTTAGCAGGCGAACAAGTCCCAAAGAAAGGGATTGCTGCGCAGAGCCTAGACCATAAACGGGCACCCCCGAAAAGTATATCGAGAGCACCCTGAGTGTCCGTATGCCCTCCAAACAAATATGGCCAGGGGATCAAGGGTCAAGTCCGAATGGTGCAGATGTAATTTGGTGGAGAATGAATTAACAAACATAGATGGAAATAGACAATAAAAGGCCGCATACTAAACTTGGGATCACGGACATCTGTAGGGATCCCAAAACAAGAAAATCCGTGAACCAAGACCATTGATCATACACATTAGGATCGACATACTTATATTACAATAAAATAAAAAATACGCTTTATATAGACTAGTTTTAACAAGTATGTGTTTTAGTTCGATCTGTATAAACATATCATTGAGTTTAGAAATTTATTTCAATGAGATAAATACAAAAAAAAAAAAAAAAAAAAAACAACACAAAAAAAAAGAGATGCAAAAAAACAAAAACAAAAAACAAAACAAAGGGATAGTCCCCCCCCCCAACACTCCCCCCCCCCCCACCAAAAACACCGCAAACATCCAACAGCGGAAAAGGCAATGGGAATTATAAAAGTTAATAGGTCAGAAAAACAGGTACCATGATGTCCTTAAAGAAATGATCTATAGCTGATATTTTCGTTGAAACCAGGGTGCTGTGTAGCCTTCAAGGTGAAGATCCACTTAGCTTCAGTCTGCAGAAGAAATTTATCTACAGAACCCCCCCGTGAATTCAAAGGAATATGTGCCAGAGCAGAGAAACTGATCCAATTTGGGTCAAAGGAATGATAAGTTCCAATATGTCTGCTAATGGCCGAAACTATTTTTTTGTTTAAAATGGGTTTGATATGATCTTTAATGCGTATTGAAAACATTCGTTTAGTTTTCCCGATGTAGAAGCCTCCGCAGCGACATAGCGCTAAGTATACAATGCCAGTGGTGGAACATGTAACATGAAATTTAGGAAAGAACCAGGTTCCATTGGGCAATTTGACCTTTTATTGTCTATTTCCATCTATGTTTGTGAATTCATTCTCCACCAAATTACATCTGCACCATTCGGACTTGACCCTTGATCCCCTGGCCATATTTGTTTGGAGGGCATACGGACACTCAGGGTGCTCTCGATATACTTTTCGGGGGGTGCCCGTTTATGGTCTAGGCTCTGCGCAGCAATCCCTTTCTTTGGGACTTGTTCGCCTGCTAGCCTGGCCCCTCTACATCCGTCTTGGCTCTCCGCTATGGCGGAGATCCGACACGATCATTCCGCCGCTGTTAGCTGACGTCAGCCAATCAAGGCTGTACACCAACTCCGTCAGCCCAGCGGTGTTATGGGTATTGTAGTCACGGGCTCAGTGCGGCGAACTCGGCGCAGGCGCAGTGCTTGTCCTATAGTGTCCGCATCGAGCCGGTGACGTCAGACGCCGGCTCGATGGATGGGGGATATTTAAGCAGCACACACTTCACTCTGCTAGTATGCTTGCTCATACTAGTGGCGGTACGACGGAGTTCGTTTCTTTCTTCAATCTTTTGGTAATTGATACTCTGTATCTTTGCATCCTATATTTACATTTTATTCATTCCTGAAAAACTTTTTTGGCTTGATTTCAATCTTATGTTTGTCCCTAGGATGAGAAATCTCCTTGGGGCAGCGCAGCTCGGTTCTTTTCAGCCATACCAGGCTGATTGTTTCCTTGGCCATAATTTGCTGTTACAACTTGCTTATCTGGCTTAATAGGGAGAACGGACATAACACTCACCATTAAAGGTATAAGATCATTATCTTATATTACATCCCATTATCTTTTTGTTTTTTTGGATAATTCAGATTTTTGTTAGAAATATAAAAAAAAAATATATATATAATTTTCTATTTTTCATTTTTATTTATTTTTTCTGTCCAAAAGTATCGATTATATAAATTAATATTAGAGGCTTTTGCCCCCTTTTCCTCAATAATTGAGGTTATTTTCACATTTATCTTACTGTAGTTTTTACGCCTGTAAATCCATTTCTATCAAATACTTATAGTGTATTCTGTTCTGTGATCTACACATTTATGTTATCGATATATATAGATATAATTGCTTATTTATTGAATTGTTAAAAAACATATACCTTTTAATACACATTGTTTTGTATTTAGTCTAAACATGTTTTTCTTTCTCTTTTTATAAATTTGGTGTTAGTTGCACGTTTCCCCTGAAGAAGCTCAATGCGAAACATGTTGGGTACAAGTGCAATTATTCCATCAACATCTACCATTGGGATTCCTCCGGTTCATTAAATGATGCGCATACAACTGTCTGTATAATTTTTGTACATTATTTTAAATATTTTTTTTAATGTATATTGAATAAATTAGAATTTTTAATCTACTGTACGTATCATATGGTTATAATGTGTACCGCATAAAAAATCCCCCCTACCCTATTCCTCACTTCTTTACATATAATATTGGGGGATGAGGTACCTATGCTGTTAGGGTGTCACTGGGGTATTGGACCAAACTCTTTCTATTAGAATTGTGCATGCCAAGATTATCCGATTACCTGCTACAGTTTGTTTGGGTGGTGCCAGCGGGGGTGGATCTGCCAGAGGTGGAGCTTGAACGTGTTGTGTGATGTGCAAGGGAACCAAGCAAAGCATCCAAAGCCTCATGTGAGGGTCTGTGGGAAGGGATCAAGTTGGGAATGGGACTGTCAGTGCTGTCTGGACTGGAGGGACCAACTGGTGTGGAGAAAGACTGTCACTCTGACTCAGGAGGGTACGTACCATGGAGGGTCAGTGAGGTGTCATCATCATCTGTGCTGTTGCACACTGTCTGCCACTGTGAAAGTTAATTTCATGTATGTGCCTGCCCATTCTAATTTCTTGCCCTGCTCCTGAGCTACTTGCTATATCGAAAACAAAATAAGAAATGTTTTTTGCCTTAACCACTTCAAAACTGGGCATTTTCACTTTCTTCCTGCCCAGGCCAATTTTCAGCTTTCAACGCTGTAACATTTTGAATGACAATTTGCGGTCATGCAACACTGTACCCAAATATATATATTTTTTGGACTATAAACAAAAGAAGAGCAATAAGTTTGAAAAAAAAACACAATATTTTTTACTTTTTGCTATAAAAAAAATGTTTTCTCAGTTTAGACCAACATGTATTCATCTAAATATTATTGTTAAAAAAAAATTACAGTAAGCGTATATTGATTGGTTTGCACAAAAGTTATAGCATCTACAAAATAGGGGAAAGATTTATGCCATTTTTATTATTATTATTATTTTTTTACTAGTAATGGCTATGATCTGCGATTTTTATCATGACTTTGACATTGCGGCGGACATATCGGACACTTTTGAGACTATTTTGTGACCATTCACATTTATACAGTGACTGATTACTGTATAAATGTCATTGGCAGGGAAGGAGTTAACACTAGGGGGCAATCAAGGGGTTAAATGTGTCACCTAGGGAGTCATTCTAACTGTAGGGGGATGGGACTGACTTGTCGGTGTTCCTATATAAAAAATATAAGTGCATCAAAATTTGTTTCTAATTATAAACAAATAAATAATACCCCGTAGCGCTATTCCTGTGTAAATACTAATGCACACAATCTACCTCCAATAATACCTAAAAGTAGTCTATACTCTCACATATACAAATGTAATAAAAAAAGTATACATAAAGCACATATAACTGTACATATCACCCACTTTAAGTAAATGTGGAAATATATATTCACATATATACTGAAAAACGTGAATGCCACAATATAAATAAAAATAAAACACCCCCCAAAAAAAATTAATCCATCACCCAAAAGTGATTATAATTAAAAATTCTACAGCAGTCCTTCTGTAAGTGCAACAACAATCTTCAATGTCCAAAACAGTTGTTAACTCCTTCACCACACCATCCGTGATTGTGAATCCCCCGTCGTGAGTACACTCACCAGCTGTTAAGCCTTACACTCTCGTGTTAGGCTAATAGAGCTTTAAATCCTCTTAGGAGATGATTCCAATATAATATCCTGTACCCCTGGATCTCCTCCACTTAGAAGTTTATATTGTATATGTACCTCAAAAGAAATAACAGTGGAAGTCTCCAATGGTGTGATAACGTAAAAACACTTTAATCTTTAAAAATCACTCTCTATGCACTCACATGAACAGTAAAAGAATAAGCCACATCAAAAAGGTCAATTCACTTCACACTCCAACTTCAACAGGTGCTTTAAATACGCCGGGGCATTGGTGGTTACAGCGGCCGCTCTTTCTCACCCTTCCTCACGTATCCCGCCTGGTCCCACACAGCAGGTCCGTAATTTGAATTAGGGTGCCTTAGCTCACTTGTACCATCCCCTTCGTCCAGCGTCACCTTCCACCGCCGTATATGCAAGCTAATGTCTCAGTATTGTTCGCCAGATAGCCACGCTCCCGACATGTTTCGTCATACCAGACTTAATCATGGGATTGGCTATCTGGCCTGGCGCCCCTTCTTTTATCCCTCTACCCCCTGTCCCTTACACATTAAGGAGTGGGTAACCCATCAAACATTCTCAAATAATAACCTCTAAAAATCCTATTATAGCAGCAAATAGCATCATGTTTTTGTAGAGGTAAATCAATCACTCTCCACACTTTCTGAGATCAATCCTATTCTCATATTTGGTAACTAAGGGTGACCTAAAACAATCAATTCCTCCCCATATCACCTGCTCATTCCCCCCAAATCTACAACTTATGACCAGAAACAGCAGCCCAACCAACCCATCTGGGGATCTTCTTCATTTCAAAAAATCGGAAGATTAAAGCCCCGTATTCCCTCGAGGTGAATTGGTGCTATTTCTCAAGCATTGCTGATAAACCAGTTCATCAGGCATTGCTGATAAAGCAGTTCAGGTCCAGTTCTATGTTCATCCCTCTCGGGGAGAGGCATCTCATTGAGAAAATCCATCTCGTTTCCCTCTGAGATAAATCCTTGACACGATTTGAGCCTCTCCAGGAGGGATGAACATAGTCTATGCCACAGAGCTGCGACAGACTCGGATCCTGTTGATGGCATTCCTTAAAATGTAGTGATACACTATGGTATTGTAAACCTTCCGAATATTAGTAAGGTGTTCAGAGATGCGCACCTTAAGCAACCTTTTGGTGTGCCCTACATAGAACAGGCCACAAGGGCACCATAGCAAGTACACCACATACGACATATTGCATGTCATAAATTCATCAATGTTGAATGTTTCCCCCTCTCTATTAGTGACTGAGGTTACTCCTCTATTTACTTGACGGACAGTCCTACATCAGATACACCTTCTACATGCGAAGAATCATCTCAGTTCACCCGAGATGGTTTGCCTAACTGGAGGGTCGAGAATCTTTTTTACGACCCTGTCCCCAATATTGGGCACCCGTCTGTAAATGAATTTGGGGAAGTTTAGGTAGTATCGCACCCAAATGTTTATCTCTGCCCAAAATGTACCAGTGCTTCTTGAAAATCTGCTCTATCTCTATACTGATGATGGTACCTAGATGTAAATCGTAGTTGGTGTTGTGCATCCTCTACTTTCTTACTTTTCCCCTCAAGGCATACCTCCCTAGGGATATTAGCAACGTCCCTAATAGTATTATCCAAGAAGGCCTCCTCATACCCCTTTTGTACAAATCTCTTTTTCAAGACTTGGGATTGGGAATCAAAATCGTCATTCGTTGTGCAATTTCGATGAACCCTTAAAAATTGTCCTTTTTGGAATATTCTTAATCCAAGAAGGATGATGTCCACATATAGTTGTCAAATAACTGTTACGGTCAGTGGCCGTAAAGTACACAGTCGTATTAAAGCTACTTCCCTTCCTCTCTATTGTGAGATCGAGGAAGTTCACCACAGTTGGACTTATATTAAATTCCAATTTGATGTTATTAGGATTAGAATTCAACCTCTCCAAGAAATTAATAGCTGACCCTTCCGTTCCCTCCCAAATGAAGAACAGGTCATCTATGAACCTCCGGTAAAAGATAAGTTGTGGGCAATTGGTTCCAAACACATACCTGTCTTCCCACTCGGCCATGAATAGGTTGGCGAGGCTAGGGGCATACTTAGCCCCCATTGCCACGCCAACACATTGGGAGTAGAATGCCCCACCATACCAGAAATAGTTGTGTGCCATGCAGAACTCTAATGCACAGTCCACAAACACCTTCCGGGCATGCGGGACACCCTCTCTCCTACTTATGGCCCAATTGAGTGCCAGAAGGGCATCCTGATGTTGGATAATAGTGTAAAGCCCAGCCACATCAGCTGTCACCAGATATACTTCAGTGGAAGGGGATACGGATACCTCATTGAGGGCTTTCAAAAGGTCTGTGGTGTCCCTAAAATAAGCTCTAGTGTTTTCACACTGGGCTGGAGGGATCTATCCAGGTATTCACCTAATCTGGACATCACTGATCCTATCCCATTCACAATAGGACGTGCTGGAGGAGCCACCACATCCTTGTGAATTTTGGGCAAAGTATAAATCACCGGTATTCTACAGGCGCTAGGGATCAAATATTTATTTTCCTTAATGTTGAGGACCCCCTTCCCATAACCCCACTCCACCAAAGCTTCCAACTGGCTTTTATAATCACCTGTAGGATCCGAATCTAGTTTTCTATAGGTGGTAGTATCTCCCAACAGTTCCTCTAGCTGTTCATGATAAAATGATCTATCCAAGATCACCACCCCACCACCCGTATCAGCTGGGCGTATGATGATCTCTTTCTTCTCCTCCAGGGATTTAATCCCATCTTTAATATATCTTGGATTAACACCCTTACTCAGGGGTAACTTTTCTAGATCATTTAATACCAAATTCTTGAAAACCTCAACAAAATGGTTGCCAGCAACCTGGGGATTAAATAATGATCGATTCCTCAATCCACTATCCACTTGAATACCGGACTTACTATTCACTGGTTTAGGAATGGTAGGGTGCATCAGAAAATGTTTCTTAATACTCAAGGTGCGAATATATCTATGGACATCTATATAGACATCAAACTTACTCATAGTTTGTTGCGGGGCACTTTTAAGTCCCATATTTAGGATATTTAATTCCTTATAATCCAGTTTCACCTTGCTTAAATTGAAAATACCATTATTTAAATGTCCCTCAGCCTCTGTGTTCCTATATACTAGGAATACACAATCTGTCTACTCTCCCCTGACAGGGCGTAGGGAAGGGTAGGAAAGTGGTTAATATCTAATACCTTAAATCACATTGCTAATTGCATATTGTACTTGTTTGTAGCCTAAATACTGAAATTTGCACTTGAAACTGTAATTTTGTAACTTTTGGAAATGCCAGTAAATTTTGTATGTTGTGTCAGTAAATTTCAATCTGGTAGGTTGACAACACTGCACTGGAACCCATTAACAACCAGATGAGCTGTACTTGGGAACTGAGAAGTATTTGCTCTGAGTAATTGCTGTCCTTTCTGTTAATATGCATCGAGGTGAGGCCATTTGTTATGTGAAATTGGCATTGAATGATAAAGATCTTTGCAGCTAGATTTTGCAGGATTGCACTCGTGAAAGACGATAGTGGAATACATTCGGGTAGCATATACCTTAGTTAATCAGGGCAGATTTTCATTTAGAGAAATACAACCTTTGAGTCAGGTTTGTTCTAAATTAGTTTTGCGTGCCACATCTCATGGACATGATGATTTTGCTCCTTCCTTTAAAGCGTTCCACCAATTTATTTATTTTTAAATCAGCAGCTACAAATACTGCAGCTGTTGACTTTTAAAATATGGACACTTACCTGTCCAGGGTGCCCGCGAGGTCCGAAGCTGATCTGTCCCTCGGCTCTTGGGTGAACCCTGCCATCTTTGGTAAGGGAATCAGGAAGTGAAAGCTTGCGGCTTCACAGTCTGGTTCCCTACTGCGCATGCACGATTCACGCTGCTCGCCTTACTGGTCCCTGCTGTCTTCTGGGACCTGTGTGTCTCCCAGAAGACAGCGAGGGGGACGGAGGAGGGGCTGGACATGGTGTAGATCACCGTGGAGCCTGCAGTAATCTATGCCTGGAAGTGGGAGCAAATACCTGGATCATACAGGTATATGCTCCCCCTTCCCCCCCCGAAAGGTGACACCAAATGTGACACCGGGGGGGGGGGGGAGGGGGAATCCGATCAGTGGAAGTTCAATTTTTGGGTGGAACTCCACTTTAATATGCCTCAGGTTGAGTCTTTGGTATGGTTGCAAACCCATCTTACTTATTTGAGCACTACTCAGCTTGTTCACAAAGACTTCTGTTAGATTGTGTTACTGATGTGCTCTACTTTGTCAAACAAGGGAACTGTAACTTTGGTCAGAGATGCTGTCCTCAGTTTCAGTTGATTCACAATAACAATAACAAGAATTGCTTCCTTCCTTCCTTACCCTTAGCAACCACAGCTGCTACTAAGGGTTCCTTACCTTCTATATACCAGTAGTTTGCGTTCATTAACTGCAGTTCCCCTACATTTAATTCATTCAGGGCTCCCCCTACCGTTCCTTTACCCATGGCAATATCTCAAACACCTTCCTTGGCTTCCTTTAACCTTTTCTCTATGCTCCCCAGTACTGTTACCACTTCTCTACCAGCAGCACAATCTGTTTGGCACTTTACAACCATTCGCTGGATTCCAGCATCTAAATTAACAAAGAAACCAATGTTTTTTTTTCCTATTCATACAATTCTGCCACTCTCCACTGCTACCTCAACCATTATTCAGCCAGTTCCTGATTCCATGCCTGCTGATGTGATCCAGTCTGCTTGCATGCTGCCTGCTGATGGGGTCCAGTCTGCTTCCATGCTGCCTGTTGATGGGGTTCAGTGCACTTCCGTGCTGCCTGCTGATGGGGTTCAGTCCAATACTTGCTGACGGGGTTCAGTGCACCACAATGCCTCCTAATGGGGTTCAATCTGCCTCAATGCCTGCTGAAGGGGTTCAGTCTACCTCAATGCCTGCTGATGGGGTTAAGTCTGCCTTAATTCCTGCTGATGGGGTTCAGCCTGCCTTAATGCCTGCTGATGGGGTTCAGTCTGCTGCTGTCAGGGCTGGGCTCAGCCCTTCCTTCTCTGGGCTGGCCGCTGAGCTGTCGGCTAAATGCCAGCTCCTATCTCTCCACAGTGACTCAGCTGTTGATGATATCCTGCTCGTCAGTCCTGCCTACTTAAGCCATCCAGCCCAGATGATCTCTGCCTTCACCTTGATCAACATCACAGAGACTATCTCCTGCATTACTGTTAAAGACTTGCTTGGCTATCATGCATTCTGGCTCCAGATCCTGCTTGTTCTTCCACTACGCTGTTCCCTGGCTTCCTGACTTTCTGACTTGTCTGACTATTTGTTCCTGTTACCGAACTTTGGCTATGTTTTGGCCATGTTTGTTCTATTTACTTTTATTATTAAACAAGTGTGGTTTAACTGTACTTCTGTCTCGGTCTGATTCATGGTTTCTGACAGCTGTCAAGCCTGCCTCTGATGGCCTGCTGATGAGCCTGCCTCTGTTGATCTGCTGTCTGCTGCCAAGCCTGCCTCTGGTGATACGCTGACATTGGGGCACAGTGAAGTATCTAGAGGCCGCTCCTTAAGAACTATCAGGACCTGGATCATTGCTGATGGAACTGTGCTTCCCAGAGTGGATGTTTGTAGTTCCAGTGTCTACCAGCAGGTGTCTCCCAGCAGCCAACAGCACCCAGTAATTAGTTTCTACCTGATGCTGGGTGCTGGGAGGGAATTTTTGTTCCTCCTCTACATTTCCCTCCTGCTCCAGTGTTTTACTTTGCTGCTAGAATACTGCTAGCCATTTATCCTCTTCTTGCTCTTGATTGTACTCTTTTCCTTGTACCTATACCTTGAACTCTGCTGCCTTGATCCTACTCCCCTTTGTTCCTGATCCCAATTTTGGTTCGTCCTTCCTATATATTTCCCGCAGTCCCAGTTTTACCCTGCTTTTCTGTGTACCCCATTTGTATATATTGCATATAGTTAGTTTGCTAGTTAGGCTTTCTGTTCCTATGTTGGGTTGTTTAGTTAGATATTTTTTTCAATGGGTTTTTAGTTCACATACTGTATCTTTATGCTTGCTGTTTGCTGGTGTTTGGATAGATTTTGGTTTCACTGTAAGGAAATCTTACTTTAAATATATACATTATAGTCTGGTCTTAGTTTCCTATTGTAGCTATGTAGATTTGGCCTTCACTGCTGCTGATTCCTGACAGTGGATCTAGCAGGAACATGGGCATGTGAATATAAGACATTGGGGGATTCAGGGAGGGGGGGGATCAAATTTAATCCCCTTTCACTGGGTAGAATGAGATAGAGCAGGGGGATCCCAATGGGGTTTGTCCTGATCCACCTTTCTTAACCAGGGGTCTGTAGAACCCTAGGGTTCCTCCAGAGGTTACTAGGGGTCCTTGAGCAATGAGCAGTGGTAGACTTAGCTTGTGCCTAAAGTTGTCTGCATAAATCTGACTTTCTTTCTGACCGCCCTCATCTCACTCTTCACCACTGTAATAAGGAGTTCTTACTAACCACAAATGTAACATGGCATATTTTACACTGACCATTGGTATAACATGGCACATTTTCCACACCGACCACCAGTGTAAAGGGCCCCTCTCTCAGTGATCACAAATTTGTAGATTATATTTAAGTCATTTAAGACTTGAAAACTATTTGACAGGTTCTTTCATGGCATAAAAGTTGATAAAGGCTGGTCTAAACTATCCAGTGAAGGAAGTTTATTAAAAGCATGGCTTGCAACCGTAATTTGTTATGTGAATTCTGTAATTTCTCTTATTGCCTTCTATTTTGCACCATTAGCAGCCTCAGAACAGCACTTAGTAGTCATCTATTAAAATCATTGGCTTTTTAGCCAGTGTATGGCATCCACAGAAGATCACATTTCACCATGTAGTACTAACAATGCAAAGCAATTATTATAATAGCTACACTAATAGTCCGAACAATCAATCAACATTACCGTAGATGGGTGAATATACTGTTAGATTTCAAATAAGAAAAAAATCTTCACAGAAATATATAAAGAGTTTAGATCTGTCTGACACATATACTCAATGTAGATTTGAACATGGTCTGTTACTGCCATGTGGGGGTAGACAGATCTTTCTTAAGACCAGTAAAAGCTCAGTATTGTATCAATGCCCATCACACACCATCCAAGATAGAATAATCCCTTTGGATGTAGTTCTATTTTACACTGCGTTACCCTGTTCTACAAACTGTTTTTGCTATATAGAACTCATGCATAGCGCTACTCCAGTAGGAGTCGCAGAATTACTGTCCAGGTCTTCATTAACTTCTGCCCCACAGCCAGGCACACAACAGGCTCATTCACTCTTTCTTCAAGGACCAGTCTAGTGGATGTTGTTTTTGTGGTTTTTATTTTTGGAGAAATTGGATAGGGTTGAGGAAAGCTGGGGGATACCCCAAAGATAAGACCTATGTACAACTTAAGCACTTGATCTTCCTAAAGCCAGGTATACACTAACAGTTTTTGAATCGGCCATTGTCTACCGACATTTGGCTCGTGTGTACTGCACTTTACTGAGCAAGCTATATTGAGGTGCGGATTTGAAACAAACAGTAGACTTCAGCTTAAGTAGTAGTAGTTTGAGCCACAAGAGCAAAGTTCCTTAAGGTAGGAGATTATCTGGACAGAGCTCTTCAGGACACCAGTCGGTATCCCCTTTAATGGACCCACAGATGACTATAATGCACAGAGAGGTAGCTAGAGCACAAGGTCCCCAAGATCTTTCAATGTCTGTACTTACAAGGCCCAATAACATATGGTAATCTTCTTCCAATCGACACCCTCCAATGATACCAGACACATCTTTGGCAGTGAGCTCCCCTAGGTCAGCCTTTTCCTAGCACCTGGATCTCAGCTTTCCTCCCCTCAGGTCACTCACCAGAGGCCTCTTCAACAGCAGCTTATGCCTCGAAGGCTGGATTCTTACATTCTGGAACAAAACCCAGAGCTCTGTGTGCTCCCAGAATAAATACAATTCTCCCAGCATGCCATCAGATTCTGCCTCTCTGTGATAGGCTGGGGCTGCATCCATATTCAAGCTGCTATCTGCATAACTCCACACCTATCATCCAGAAACTTCTGAAGTTACATGGATACAGAGGTAGCTATCAGTCATACTGGCAGCAGCGGAGCACACAGAATAGACCTGACTAAACAATAATAGCTTCCTGAGTACAGTCAGCCAAACTATGCTTTTACCATATCCAAAATGACAACCACACTGACTGCAGTGTGGCAACTAAATTTCCTTATCAAAAATACACACTAACACTTACCTAACTATCCTAGCACCTACCTAAAAGAGTGATAGAAATGTTTTTGTAAATGACTACTCCAAGCCCTGCAAGCAATAATGTCTATAAGGTTGTCTTGCCAGAAATCCTAATCATTTATTAAAACACCGCACATTCCACCTACACTTTATAAATCCCAATATATCTTTTTATATAAATTGTATGGTTGCAGATTTCCGTGGGTTATACATTCTAAATAATTCTTTTATTGTCTTTGTGTCTTGGATATTTATCTTATTCTATGCGACATTACCCAAATCTATAATCAAAACATAGATAATCCCCTGTGGATAATAGGCTGTTAATCATTTCGCTGACAGAACAGAAGTCTGCTGATGATTTCCTGTTGCTGCTGCTTACTGAAAGCCTGCTTAGCTTCAGGAAGGAAGTGGCTTTAAAAGCACAGGTTTATGTATAGGAAAATTATTAGTTACATATTTCTGTCATTTGTCATTTTTATCTCTTCACTAGAGCAAATACTATTTTTTCATTTTGTATAGCAGGATACACCATAAATTACTGCTATTACACTTCAATTTATATCCTGCAGGTTTTTTAAAATCATAGAATGCGTGCAAAATGTAGCTGAAATAGTAGTAACAAGTCTTAAAGAGCCTGTTATTCTCAGTGTCTGTACAAACAGCTTTATTCTTCTGATGGCATACGCTATGCCTGCCTTTGGGCTAGATACTAGTTCTTTGGCAGTGGTGGAAGAAGACCTCTTCTGCTGCAGTAAGTGACATAACTTTCCTGGAGCTAGTATGCAACTTGGGGTTGGATAGTGACTAAATCTGCTTAATAAAGGTAATTATTATAAATATGTGTATAGTACACCTGTTAAATTCTTGAGCTTATTGATATGCACCTAAGTCCCTCTTATCCTTAATAACTTTAAGTGTTTACCTACATCATAAAGTACACCTGTCCTTTGCCCATGCAGGGTAATTCAACAGGTCTACTTTAAAGCATAACTAAACTCAAGAACTAAAAATCCAATACAGTACCTTGAAAAAGTATTCATACCCCTTGAAATTTTCCACAAATATTCCATAAATATCTGAAAAGTGTGGTGTGCATTTGTATTCAGCCCCCTTTACTCGGATACCCCTAACTAAAATTTAGTGGAACCAATTGCCTTCAGAAGTTAACTAATTAGTAAATAGAGTCCACCTGTGTGTAATTTAATCTCAGTGTAAATACAGCTGTTCTCTGAAGCCTTCCAGGGTTTGTTAGAGAACCTTAGTGAACAAACAGCATCATGAAGGCCAAGGAACACACCAGACAGGTCAAGGATAACGTTGTGGAGAAGTTTAAAGCAGGGTTAGGTTATGAAAAAAAATCCCAAGCTTTGAACATCTCACGGAGCACTGTTCAATCCATCATTTGAAAATGGAAAGAGTGTGGCACAACTGCAAACCTACCAAGACATGGCTGTCCACCTAAACTTACAGGCAGGGCAAGGAAAGCATTCATTTGAGAAACAGCAAAGAAGGTGCTCTTGTCAGAGGAGACCAAAATTTAACTTTTTGGCCTATGTGAGCGGAAAACTAACCCTGCATATCACCCTGAACACACCTTCCCCAACGTGAAACATGGTGGTGGCAACATCGTGTTGTGGGGATTCTTTTCTTCAGCAGGGACAGGGAAGCTAATCAGAGTTGATGGGAGGATGGATGGAGCCAAATACAGAGCAATCTTAGAAGAAAACCTGTTATGCCGCGTACACATGAGCGCACTTCTCATCGGACTGAACTCCGAAGAACTTTTGACGGAGTTCCAACGGAGTTCGGCCGAAACGGACTTGCCTACACATGATCACACCAAAGTCTGACCGTCTAGAACGCGGCGATGTACACCAGGTCCGATGAGACTATAAAACGGAAGTTCAATTGCGAATGCGCCACCCTTTGAGCCCCTTCTGCTAATTTCGTGTTTATCTCGTGTTAGTAGAATTTTGGTGAGAGACGATTCGTGCTTTTCAGACTCGTGTTTTTTCATATCGTTTAACTGTTGTTGTTTGTGCTTGTGGGGTTTGTATCTGCTTTTTAGTGTGTGTAGTCAGTTCGCATTTGTTAATTCAATGCGTTCTTGTCCACTCGTTGCTGATTTCAGCTCGCTCTTCACAGGCTTTGCTGTTCTTCAGTGCATTCTGTTAAGTTTGTTCTGACCAGCCGACCGTTTTGAAGTCATGTTGCGTGTACGTACTCATCGTAGAGTTTGTGCTTTGCTTGGGTTTGGTGTTGGGTTTCATTCTTCGCCCCAAGCCAAGTCCATGAACAGAGTGGAGAGGAGTTCATGGAAAAAGAATTGGTTGCTCCAGTGTGACCAATTTTCTCACATGCCTTTGCTTCGTGAGATCCGTGAGATTAATCCAGGCGATTTCAGGAACTTTCTCAGAATGACGGACCCCGTTTTTCACCGTTTGTTGGCTTTGCTGACCCCTTATATCAGCAGGCAGGATACCTGCATGAGACAAGCCATCACTCTGGAGCAGAGGCTAGTCACCACGTTGCGGTACTTGGCGACTGGGAGAAGCCTGCAGGACCTCAAGTTCTTGACAGGCATCTCCACCCAGGCTCTGGGGATCATTATCCCAGAGACCTGTTCTGCCATCATTCAGGTCCCGCAGAAGAACTATATTAAGGTAAGATTTATCCTTTAAAATCAGATTTATTGTATTTAATGTTTGCTAATGTATTGTATTTCTTTCCTCAATCCCTAATTACCATGATTGCAAAATGCTGGGAATGTCCCCTTTGTCCATGAGGACAAATGCATGCTGTAATCTTTTAATGCTCCTTTTTTGTCCTTTATGCATATTTGACATCACTAACCTCCCCAGCATGCTATGCTGGGACCATATCCACCTAGTCTAGTCACTTAACAATGTATTTTGCCAGCTCCATTGTAGTTCTTTACCCTAAACCCCCCCTTAAAATGTATCCAAATGGTATGTGTAGCCTTAAATTAATTTATAAGCTAAGCCCCCCCCCCATAAAATGTGTCCAATTGGTATGTCTATCCTTAAATTAATTTATAAGCCCCCCCTTAAAATGTGTCCAAATGGTATGTGTATCCTTAAATTAATTTATAAGCCTCCCCTTAAAATGTGTCTAAATGGTATGTGTATCCTTAAATTAATTTATAAGCCCCCCCATAAAATGTGTCCAAATGGTATGTGTATCCTTAAATTAATATTTAATCCCCTCCCATTAAATGTTATCAATGTTTGACTCCCCAGCTTCCTTCAATGCCACAGGAATGGCAGACGGTGGCATCCCATTTTGCCACCCGTTGGGACTTTCCCAACTGTGGAGGGGCTATAGATGGGAAGCACATCCACATCGTGCCACCACCCCATTCGGGGTCATACTATTTTAACTATAAGGGGTTTCATAGTATTGTGTTAATGGCGGTGGTGTCGGCACAATATGAATTTCTGTATGTGGATGTGGGGAAGAATGGCTGGATGTCGGATGGAGGAGTCTCTTCACCCAGACGGAGTTCTACCAGCTTCTGCAGAGTGGTGGCATGGGATTTCCACCTGATGCGGATAATATGGAAGAACTCCCCTTTGTCTTCATTGCTGATAAAGCCTTCGGCCTGGGCGAGCACCTGATGAGGCCATTCCCCCAAAGGACCCTCACCCCGGAGAGGAGGGTTTTTAACTACCGGCTGGCCAGAGCGAGAAGAGTTGTGGAGAATGTCTTTTGGATAATGGCCAGCCGGTTCCGTCTGTTTCTGACAGCAATAAATATGGCGGACTACAAACTTAATTATATCGTCCTAGCATGCTGCATCCTGCACAATTTTTTAAGAAAAAATTCTAGAAATGATATTGCCTCAGTTTAGCCTGAGGCCGGACTTATTCCCGAGAATCCTCTGACAGGCCTAGATACTGGCTGCACTGGCTTGGTCCCCCAAAGCGCTCGTGAAGTTAGGGAGAAATATGTTAATTATTTTTCAGGTAGAGGGGCCATTGCAATGGCAGACAATGTCTAAGTTTAATTAATAAAAAAAAATGATCAGATAAAATCTAGAAATGTATTTCTTGCTTGCTTTTCTTTTTGGTTGTCTCCTAGGTTCTCCTAGTGCACTTGTAGTGCCAAGTGTATTTTCCTTTAGTAAATAAGCCCCATTAAGCCCCATTGCCATTGTAAACACCAAATTACTTACAAAACTGGCATTGAGCATTGAAAGAAGAAGCCACACATTGTTGATTAGCAAACTTTTTAATTTGTGCACATTCACATGTGTGTTGATAAAAAAAAAAAAAAAAAAAAAAAAATATATATATATATATATATATATATATAAACAATATTTTTTGGGGTTTTAAAAAACGTTTTTAAAATTTTTTTTAAAACAGGCATGTTTTAAAACATAACATACAAACAACTCTGGAACTTACAAAGTTCAACATCTATAAAGAGAAGGCAATATCAGACATTATAGTGTCAAAAATGTCTTGATATTGCCATAAATCAGATGGGGTGATGTCACCCCTGTAAAAGCCAAATTTTAAAAATGCACACAAATTGGGATTCCAAATGGGTAATGTCAACATGTATTATCTTCCATCATGGGGGATAAATGGATGTGTTTTGTGGGTGCAATCCCTTCCTCTCACCTACTAGCATTATGAGGAAGGGGTTGTACCCACAAAACGCCTACATTGAGATCCCCTGATGGCAGATAGCACATGCTGACACATCGTGTGCATCTTCAAAATTTGGCTTTTAAAATGTACAAAACAATTATTATTTTTTCTTAGTCCAACAAATGGGAAAATGGATGGGATTTGAAAGCAATTTATATTCTCCCCAACACATCTATCATGGTCTTCATTTGTTGTTCCGTAACATTCAGTTTATTTCTAATAATGTAAATTTCCCCATTCCACATCATGATGTCGTGAATAAGCCTTTGGGCGCTGTCACTAGTGAAAGGTTCAGCTTGCTGTTCCACAACCATCACATCACCTAAAAATTTGTTAAAAAACATGTATTACAAATATGCAGGCATACATAGATTACCTGAAGCTGGGGTGTCAGACACTCACCTGTTTGGGTGACAATCTCACCCTCTTCCTCCACCTCTCCTTCCTCCAGATCCTAGTGGGTGCTTGGGCTGATTTCCCCTTCGTGGGGGGTCCCTGGTATCCTCTGAGTGGTGTCCTCTGAGTCTTTTTTCCCCTATGAGAATGAACCAAAACGTATACTTAAGCACACAGATATTTGAGTCCAGAAATAGGAATATGAAACATTGCTTTGAAGTGGTGTACAATTGTCTGTTTGGGAATAGATCCAAGTTGAAGACATGATTAAAATTTCCTTTTAACCAAACTGCAATACTTACCTTTTTTGGCCAAGTTTTACAGATGGAGACACCCCAAGTATCCCCTGGAGTCCCTGTGTGGGTTACCCTAAAACATGTTCTCTGGTGTCCCCCACAAGTGCTCCTGAGTCCAGATGTGTAAACAGCTGCTGAGTGTCCCCACCTTACATTACACTGAATGAAGTTTGCTATTCATTCTAGTTTCAAAGACATCCAGACAACAATGTCCTAAACGTCTTTTAATAAGATAAATTAGCAAGACAATAATGTTGTTTAAACCCTGTATCAACTAAATACACTGTATATATTTTCAAACGATGTTTCCTACGATTAATGTGTCCACAAACATGAAAATAGCCATTTAAAACTGTACAACAGTAAAGAAAAGCACATGGAGCATCATGCAAGTTAATAATCAGAATAGGAACACACGACAAGTACTTACTTTTTTGAAGCACTTTCTTTATTCTTCTGTACTGATCCTGTTCCCTCAGTTTAAGGTTGGATCAGCGTTTCCTTAATTGTTCTTTGGAGCGTCGTACCCCAAAATTCTAATGCAGAGTCTTCAAACTTTTGACATGATTTTGGCCTTGTGAAAATTCGGATGGGTGTACGGTCCATGCTTCCCATCTTAATTGTTCCTCCGCAAGATGTCCACCATCTCCAGCATTTCTTCAAAGGCCATATTGGAGGCCTTAAATCTTCTCTTCCTGGATTGGGATGTTTCAGGCTCCTGGCTTTCCTCATTACTGGAATAATTTATCTGCTGTGTCTCCGCCATGTTGCTCCTACTGCGTACCGTAGAAAGAAGGGGCTGGGAATATTTATGAAAAAGAATGTTGGGGCGGGTGACGCAGGTGGAGTTTCACGCATGCGCATTGTATATAAAGCTAACATGCATGTGCCGCCCTACATGCGTGGAGGAAACAGGAACGGAAGTTGCAAGCATCTGAAACAAAGGTAATTTTTTAACAATTTTCGAACATCAGTGGCCTATACTGCTTAAAGATTGAGGCCTATGTTGGGATAAGTTATGAGAGTTTTGGCTAACATTAGTGTTTTTGTCTTGTGTATTGTCTTACAGAAACTATGAATAATACATTTAAGGACCCTGAATTTATGTCACAATTTATTGACAAGTACAGGGAGATGAGTAATCTGTGGGAGGTGAAACACAGGTTTTATTACAACAAACAAGTAAGGAAGGCAATGCTGGAGCAACTTCTGACATTTGTGCAGACTTGAATCCCAGAAGCAACCATGAAGTTTTTGGAAATTAAAATTGGGATCTTGAGGAACATGTACAGAGCACAATAAGATCCAGGCTTCCCTCAGATCAGGAGCATCAGCAGATGATGTATATTTACCCAAGCTGTGGGCTGTGGTACTTTCAAAAACTGTGTTTTCTTGATGACCAGTCTGAAGCCAGGGAATATATTTCGACTCTTCCCTCCACCCTTTCCTGCAGCCTTCCCTGCAGCCTTCCCTCCATCCCAGCAGAGGCTGACGAGGAACAACATGGGCCTTCCATTCAGGAAGAAGCGGATGCATCCAGCTGGAGCCAGTGCTCCCTCGATTTAAGGTCTGACCAGCATTTCCTCAATTGCTCCTTGGATTGTCGTACCCCAAAATTCCTCTGCAGACTTCTCACAACTTTAGTCATGATCTTGGCCTTTCTCACATTTGGGTTTCTGTACGATCCATACTTCCCATCATAGTCGGCCCTCTTCAAGATGTCCACCATCTCTACAAAGGACATATTTGAGGCCTTATATTTCCTCCTGGATCGGGAAGTTTCTGACTCCGGGATTTTGTCATCGTTGCTGCTATTCTCAAGCACCTGCTGTCTCTCTGCCATGTGCTCTCCCACTTCGCCAAAAGAGAAGGGCCGGGGATTACACTAGAAAGAAGGTCGGGCGGAGTTTTATGCATGTGCAGTGTAAATAAAGCATAACGCTCATGCAACGTACGTATGATCTGTGAGCGGAGGACGGCGTAGCATAAGCTCCGATCATGCAAATGAAGGTATAATTTTAACTTGGAGCATCAGGGGTTAGTGGCCTATACTGCTTATAGATTGAGGCCTATATTGAGACAAGATTAGGAGAGTTTAGTCTGACATTAGGTTTGGTCTTGTGTTGTGTCTTGCAGATAAAATGGATAAATTTACCAATCAAGATTTCTTGCCAAACTTTATTGATAAGTACAGAGAGCTGATCTGTCTGTGTGTCACGTACCTGAGAGGAGACTGAATTGACGAGGTCGGCCTCTCCTGTATCTCCAGCCCAGGTCTCGCTGAGGGTGGAACAAAAGGAGCCAAGGGCCAGCAGGAAAATGAGTGCCCATAGGTGAAGACCCGGAGACCTGCAGGAAGTCACAGCTAGTCGCAGGACTGTAGTTGCAGAAGTGCTGAGCCCAACAGGACACTAGAGCGAGATCACAAAGGACGTTACCAGGCAGGCAGCGAGGTACCAGGACATCAGGCAAAGGCAAGGTCAGATGATAAGCTGGGATCAGGAGCCAGGGATCAGGTAAACACAGTCCAGAAGCAAGGTCAGTGGAGAGCCGGGGTAAAAAGCCAGAGATCAGATAAGCAGGATCCAGAAGCAGGGTCAAACAGGAGCCAAGGTCAGTAACGGGTATTCAGACAGGAAATCAAAATTTTAGGGTATCAGGAACACAGCTGAAAGACCAGCACCATTCAAGAGTCAGGGCACCCTTTAAATAGGCCGTCTGGTGCCAACTGGGTTTAGGGGCGTGCTCCTGCTCGTGCGCGATGCATAAGCACACGCAAGGATCTGTTGTTGGCCGTGAGTGTGCGCCAGTTGCCTGTGAGTGTGCGCCAGTTGCCCGTGAATGTGCGCCTGTTGCCCATGAGTATGCGCATGCTCACGTGTGCCCACAGAATGTATTCTGACAGTTCTCTTACACTGTGGCAAGTAAAACACCAATATTATAACAACAAACTAAAGAGTGAGACAGCGCTGGATCAGCTGTTTAAATTGGTGAAGCCGGTGATTCCCATGGCAGACATCAACTATTTGAAGGCCAAAATTGGTGGCCTGAGGAACACATATAATAGGGAGCACAAAAAGGTTCAGGATTCCCAGAGGTCAGGAGCAGCAGCAGATGACATTTATATCCCCAGGCTCTGGTACTACGACAGACTGCGGTTTTTGTCAGACCAGAGTAAACCCAGGCCATCACTATCTACACTTGCCTCCACACTTACTTCCACATCAGATGAGGCTTCCAATGTACAACCTGGGCCTTCCACCCAGGAAGATGTGGAGCAGCCCAGCTTGAGCCAAGTATAGCATTGTTAAACATATGTCTTGTCAAAAAATTTATGTTAACTACATGTTATAATTGGTCACTAATTTTTGATTTAACAAAGTGGTTTACATATCAATAGACAGTAGTAGCCAAAAATGATTGGGACAAGAAGGGAAAAATGCTGGGGTCAGAAGGATAGTCTTTTCTATTTGTTAAAATTCAATTTGCAACAGTTATGAGCTCAAAATTGTGTGTGATTGATGACCAAAAAACTAAAACTATGTCCCATTTTTATACACAGGAAAGTCTCAGCCAGGAGGAGGTCGTGGAAAGTCTCAGCAAGGAGGAGGCCATGGAAAGTGGCAAATATAAATAAGCTGCGCTACAATAGTGACATTAGAAATCGCGAAAAATCACTTACATGCTGTGTCACAAAGGCTACATAAAGTAGCCAAAGTGGTGCAAATATCACGATGCCCAACCTAAGATAGACCGATATACGTATGCAGCAATGAATTCAAACTTAGATGGACTTTATATAAGCAACACAATTAGAAATAATAGCTATTGCAATACAGTCCAATTGCTAGTGAAAAAACAATGTGACTGACACCCATGTGCATTAATATAAACAAATAAAATATATATTAAATATACAAAGTAACAATAGAATAAAAGTACTTTCAATAAAGAGGACAAAAAAGAGAGCAGATTCCTCCGCTTGTGAATTATGTGCGATCCACCACCAATGTGTAAGGATTTACTTCTTACCAGAAGTCTGTGACCCCCCGCTACAGAGGGTCGCAGAAAGCGTGTAAATTTATGTGTTTCCCAAGTTCTCCAACCGATCCTGCTGAACTCCTAAAACCTATGCGTTTCGTAATAGAGTAACATTAGCTTATTTATATTTCTCATTTATTTTTCTGTAGATATGTGGTACAGTTAAGCTGCAGCTCTCAACAGGTCCTCACATAGACCACCTATCAAGCAGTTTGCGTATATTTAATATATTTGTACACCGTAGGGCAGTTTCTTTTTCTATTTTGCCATGGAAAGTGTCAGCCAGGAGGTGGCTGTGGAAAGTGGCAGCCAGGAGGTGACCATGCCCAGTAGCCTGAAATCTCAGGTTCCTCCCCTCCGCCTTCCAACAAAAAGGACCAGGAAGGCCAGGAACATGGGGGAGTTTGAAGTCAGCGACTACTTTGATTTGGTAGGCTACTGTGGTCCTCACAACCACCCCTAGTGTCCATGAGGCCTTTGCATGTATGCCAGCCAGTAAGGTGCAAGGAATGGAGGTGGTCCAACTCCTCATCTGTGAGGAGATAATATTTCAGGCCCTAAATAAAGGGGTGAGGGGTCAACTCATCAATAAAAGACAGGTCTTTGAGTTGGACCATATGGCTCCTCCACCACCTCCAGCAACACCTCCAACAATACAGCCACAGCCTGGAAGGAATCGTGCAAGGAAGTCTTGAGAGTGATGGCCTGGGTTTGGTGTGGTTTAGAAAAAGACGCAGGCTGTTGTAAGAACACAGCCTGGGGACATATCTGTCATCTGCTGCTGCTCCCGATCTCTCGGAGTCCTGGACCGCATTGTGCTCCCTATTAAATGAACTCCTCAGGCTACCAATTTTGCCTGTCAAATAATGGTTGTCTGCACTGGGGTACAAAGGCTTCACCAATTCCAACAGTTTATCCAGCGTTGCCTTCCTCTTTATTATGTTAGGACCCCTATTAAAATTTTTATTTTTGTTTTGAGAAATACTTGGCTATGTGTTTTACTTCAAAATGGACAGTTTATTTGTGAGTAGGCAGGTACATTTCAAAAATACAATGTAAAATTAACACCAACCAACCTCTTTGAGGTTAAAAAATACAAGAAAATAATGGTGTTGTGGTAGATTATTCTGAAGATCTTGAGAAAAAAAAGTAGATCACTATAAAAAAAAAGATTATTCTGGAGATCTTGAGAAAAAAAAAAAAAAAATTATTCGGGAGATCATGATATATAATAAGAAATCCATTTGCCAGAACTGTGTGTGAATATCAGCAGCAAAGCAACTTCCTTATTCTAGCATTATAAAAGAAGAGAATGCACTTCATTGAAAGATTTCAAAATTTGCAGTGTGACGAATGTGCTATCTCCATTACGAACTCCAGTTTTACAAGACCGAACGCTTCCGTCTCGTACTTGATTCCGAGCATGCGTGGAATTTTGTGCGTCGGACTTGTGTACACACGTTCGGACTTTTCTTTGTTGTCAGAAAATTTGAGAATCTGCTCTCAAACATTTTTGTGCGGAAATTCCGACAGCAAAATGTTCTATGAAGCACACACACGGTCGGACTTTCCAACAATAAGCTCACATTGAACATTCCCGTCGGAAATTCCGTACGGGGCATTATATCAGCACCTGAAGGACTGCAACACATAGGGATATACAATGTAATACTGACATATAATCACACACATAGGTTGAACTTAATGGACTTGTGTCTTTTTTCAACCTCACCTACTATGTAACTATGTAACTATTGGCTCAGGGGGGCTGAATACAAATGCATGCCACACTTTTCACATATTTATTCGTAAAAAAATTAAAAGCCATTTATACATTTTCTTCCAATTCACAATTATGTGCCACTTTGTGTTGGACTATCACATAAAATCTCAATAAAATACATTTATGCTTTTGGTTGTAACATGACAAAATGTGGAAAATGTCAAGGAATATGAATACTTTTTCAAGGCACTGTATACAGTGACTAGATGCGGTGACTGTTTTCGTTGTATTTATTTTTTTTCTAAGCTAAGAATATTTTCAGCATATACAAAAAAATATCTGTTGATCCTACCAGAAATGCAGTGCCTTTGTCACTTCCTGTGAGCTGCATCAAAGGAAAATCTTTCTCCCTAGATTTTTAGAAACTACGAATTGCCATGCAGGGGCGGATTCAAAGCCTAGTTTTGGAAGGGGCACTGCTAGAAAATACATTTTTTGCAGGCATTTTATTGGAGAAATGGCTGGTGTTGGTGCTTCAATCATCCCGGCACCATGGTTGTTATGGTGTCAGGATGATCGAAGCGCATTATTTCTATTAATACATTGTAATATAAAATTAAATGGCTCAACTCACCATAATGCAGAATCAGTGGGAGCCCTGAGCGTGTCACTTGCCACCATCGCCTGCCACACATTGCAGATTGTCACTTGCCTGCCAACAGATGCAGATTGTCACCTGCCACATGTTGCGGATTGTCACTTGCCACATCACCTGCCACCAGATGCAGATTTTCACTTGCCACGTCACCTGCCACACCTTGTGTATTGTCACTTGCCACATCACCTGCCACTAGATGCAGATTGTGACTTGCCACATCGCCTGCCACACATTGCAGATTGTCACTTGCCACGTCACTTACCCCCAGATGCGGATTATCACTTGCCATGTCACCAGCCACACATTGCGGATTGTCACTTGCCACGCCACCTGTCACCAGATGCGGATTGTCACTTGCCACGTCACCTGTCACAAGATGTGGATTGTCACTTGCCACGTCACCTGCCACACATTGCGGATTGTCACTTGCCACGTCACTTGCCACACATTACGGATTGTCACTTGCCATGTCACCTGCCACACATTGCGGATTGTCACTTGCCACGTCACCTGCCACACATTGCGGATTGTCACTTGCCACGTCACCTGCCACCAGATGCGAATTGTCACTTACCACATCACCTGCTACACATTACGGATTGTCACTTGCCACGTTACCTGCCACCAGATGCGGATTGTCACTTGCCACGTCACCTGCCACACCTTGCGGATTGTCAAGTGCCTGTCAAGGTGGTGTTTTGCTTGTCTCTTGATTCTTTGTCCCTGAGCCAGGCAGCAGAGATATAATGTAATCTCTCTGCTGCCCACGCTGCCTGCACAGTGAGGGCAGAAGTTACTACAGGAATGCGGGGCAGTGAGAGATGATGTCATCTCTCTGCTCCACTGCCCGCCAGCTCGTTGATTGGCCAGCTGCCCACTCACACCTAGCCTGCTCTCACCCGCCCACAATGAGCCACACTCCCACCCGCCCACAAACCAAGCCGTCCGCTCTGTCATCCGCCCACGGAGCCACCTGCTCTCTCATCCGCCTAGCCCGCAACACATTTCTCAGTGGTGGCAATTGCCCGTTGCCCCCCGGATCCGACCCTGTTGCCATGTACCCCATGTAATGGAAATGAAGAGGTACATATCAGAAGAGCAGCCAAGGCTGACAACCATGGCTCTCTCCATACAGTAGATACTGTAGAGAAACAATTTTGCCACCCAGGGACAGGAAATGTGTTATTTTCAAATGACTGAGTGAAACTTGAAAAGAAAATAGAGCCACCACACCAATGATTAGTAAGCTGTCATATATTACATTTTTGGTAATTGTATAGATAGGTGTGTCCTCCTATGATATGGTGATGGTAAATCTAAACAAGATTGTACAGAAATTGTTAAATCAGATTGTTTATTGTATGGCCACCTTTATAAGCCTAAAATCAATAGGCATGTGCATTTTGTTTCGTTCCGAATCGAAATTCGGACGAATTTTCATTATTCGGACATTCGGATGCATCCGAATGACCGAATTACAATTCTAATGAATTCAAACGAAATTCGAAAAATTAAATTTTTCGACCCGAATTTGGGGCCATGTATCTTGGGGGCCACTTGCAGCTGGAAACTCCAAATTTGGTATGCAAATACAGTAGAACTAGCACTACAACATCTCCAAATTTGGGGTTTCTAGCTCCAAGTGACCCCGAGTTACGGGGCCCCAAAGTCAGGTCGCGAAATGTCAAGCATTTTTCTGCAGCAGAGAATGACATTTTGTGACCCGACTCTGGGCCCTAAAGTCGGGTCGCAAAATATTTTCGAATCCGGTTGAAATAGTTTCCAATGCAGTTGAAATAATTTAGAATCCGGTAGAAATATTTTCGAATTTGGTTGAAATATTTTCGAAATGATTTCAACATGATTCGAAATTATTTCAACTGCATTGGAAACTATTTCAACCGGATTAGAAACATTTTTGCGACCCGACTTTAGGGCCATGTATCTCGGGGTCACTTGGTGCTAGAACCCCCAATTTGGAGATGTTGTAGTGCTAGGTCTACTGTGTTTGCATACCTAATTTGGGGTTTCTATCTATAAGTGGCCCTGAGATACGTGGTCCCAAATTCAGGTCACAAAATGTCATTCTCTGCTGCAGAAAAGTACTTGGCATATTGCCCATATCTGGGGTCACTTGGTGGCAGGTGACGTGGCAAGTGGACAATCCACAACTTGGCCATGTGGCACTCGTGGCCGGTCACATGGCACTCGTGTCAGGTCACGTGGCACTCGTGGCCGGCCATATGGCAGGTCACGTGGCACTCATGGCCGGCCACGTGGCACTCGTAGCACTCGTGGCAGGTCAGGTGGCACTCGTGGCCGGCCATGTGGCACTCGTGGCAGGTCACGTGGCACTTGTGGCAGGTGTCGTGGCAAGTGGACAATACACAACTTGTGGCAGGTGACGTGGCAAGTGGACAAATACAATACACAACTTGTGGCAAGTGGACAATGACACATCAAACCCCAAATTTGGAGATGTTGTAGTGCTAGTTCTATTGTGTTTGTATACCAAATTTGGTGTTTCTAGCTATAAGTGACCCCGAGATACGTGGCCCCAAAGTCGGGTCACAAAATGTCATTCTCTGCTGCAGAAAAATGCTTGACATTTTGCGACCCGACTTTGGGGCCCCCGTAACTCAGGGTCACTTGGAGCTAGAAACCCCAAATTTGAAGATGTTGTAGTGCAGAATAGAATATAGATACTATCTATTTCATTTTTAATTTCTTTTGCAGATTACTATTTGTTACTATTAGACTATTAGCATCTATTTCATTTTTGCAGATCTCCTGCAGACTATTGGTATCTATTTCGTTTTCTCCCCAGATTTCCTGCAGACTATTAGCATCTATTTATTTTTTTAGCAGATCTCCTGTAGACTATTAACAGCCATTTCACTTTTTTTGCAGATCTCCTGCAGACTGTTAGAATCAATTTCATTTTTTTGCAGATTACTATTTATTTCCATCAGATCCCTGCAGTATATTAAAATGTATTTCATTTTTTTGCAGATCTCCTGCAGACTATTACCATCTATTTCATTTTTCTTTTCTTATTTTGCATTAGAGCAGCCATTTCCTTTATTTCAGCAGATTTCCTGCAGACTATTAGCATCTATTTCATTTATGAATGGAGGAACGGTATGAGGAAAAGACAACCAGAAAGACATCACCGCTTATATCTCTATACACAGGGAAATGGCTGCTAATAGTCGGCAGGAGACCAGCAAAAAATAAATAGATGCTTATAGTCTGCAGATCTGATGAGAAAATTAAATAGATACTAATAGTCTGCAGGAGATCTGAAAAAAATTATATAAATGCTAATAGTCTGCAGGAGATCTGATGGAAATAAATAGTAATCTGCAAAAAAAAGAAATAGATGCTAATAGTCTGCAGGAGATCTGCTGAACTAAAGGAAATGGGTGTTCTAATGCAAAAAAATAAAAATGAAATAGATGCTAATAGTCTGCAGGAGATCTGCAAAAAAATGAAATAGATGTTAATATACTGCAGGAGATCTGATGGAAATAAATAGTAATCTGCAAAAAAGAAAAATGAAATTGATTCTAACAGTCTGCAGGAGATCTGCAAAAAAAGAAGTGAAATGGCTGTTAATAGTCTACAGGAGATCTGCTAAAAAAAAGAAATAGATGCTAATAGTCTACAGGAGATCTGGTGAGAAAACAAAATAGATACTAATAGTCTGCAGGAGATCTGCAAAAAATAAAATAGATGCTAATAGTCTGCAGGAGATCTTGTTAAAACAAATGGTAATCTGCAAAAAAATGTAAAATTAAATAGATAGTATCTATATTCTATTCTGTTCTATTGTTCTAGTCTATTCTCTATTCTATTCTAATCTTTCTTATTCAAATTCGAATTCATTCTATACGAAATTCGAATGTTGGAAAGAAATATATATATATATATATATATATATATATATATATATATATATATATATATATATATATATAAAACCATCTTCCGAAATTCGAATTTAGTATATAATGATTTCGATTTTAATAGAAAAGATTTTAATAGAATATAAAAGAATAGACTAGAAAAACAGTAGAACAGAACAGAATCGTTTTTCTAGTCTATTTTCTATTTTATTATAATCTTTTCTATCCAAATTTAAAATTAATTCATTTAAAAATTTGAATTCATACTATTCGAAATTCTAATTTATTCTATTCAAATTCGAATTTCAGAAGATGGTTGTATATTCTTTCTTTTTTATTCTATTAAATTATATATTTTTTTTATTCTGTTCTAATCTTTTCTATTTGAATTAGAAATTTTGGAAGATGGTTAGTTGCTTACTTATATATATCTATCACATCAACTTTTCATACTTGTCATTGTTCACTTGCCACAAGTTGTGTATTGTATTTGTCCACTTGCCACGTCACCTACCACAAGATGTGTATTGTCCACTTGCCACGTTACCTGCCACAAGTTGTGTATTGTCCACTTGCCACGACACCTGCCACAAGTGCCACTTGACCTGCCACGAGTGCCACGTGACCTGCCACAAGTGCCACATGGCTGGCCACGAGTGCGACGTGACCTGCCACGATTGCCACATGACCTGCCACGAGTGCCACGTGGCCGGCCATGAGTGCCACATGGCCAAGTTGTGGATTGTCCACTTGCCAAGTCACCTGCCACCAAGTGACCCCAGATATGGGCAATATGCCAAGTACTTTTCTGCAGCAGAGAATGCTAGTTCTATTGTGTTTGCATACCAAATTTGGGGTTTCTAGCTCTAAGTGACCCCGAGTTACGTGGCCCCAAAGTCGGGTCACAAAATGTCAAGCACTTTTCTGCAGCAGAGAATGATATTTTGTGACCCGACTTTGGGGCCACGTATCTCGGGGTCACTTATAGCTAGAAACACCAAATTAGGTATGCAAACACAGTAGACCTAGCACTACAACATCTCCAAATTTGGCCCTAAAGTCGGGTCGCAAAATATTTTCGAATCCGGTTGAAATAGTTTCCAATGCAGTTGAAATAATTTCGAATCATGTTGAAATCATTTAGAAAATATTTCAACCAAATTCGAAAATATTTCTACCGGATTCGAAATGATTTCAACATGATTCACTTGGTGATAGAAACCCCAAATTTGGAGATGTTGTAGTGCTAGTTCTATTGTGTTTGCATACCAAATGTGGGGTTTCTAGCTCTAAGTGACCCCTAGTTACGGGGCCTCAAAGTCGGGTCGCAAAATGTCAAGCACTTTTCTGCAGCAGAGAATGACATTTTGTGACCCGACTTTGGGGCCACGTATCTCGGGGTCACTTATAGCTAGAAACACCAAATTTGGTATACAAACACAATAGCACTACAACATCTCCAAATTTGGGGTTTCTAGCACCAAGTGACCCCGATATACATGGCCCTAAAGTCGGGTCACAAAATATTTTCGAATCCGGTTGAAATAGTTTCCAATGCAGTTGAAATAATGTTGAATCATGTTGAAATCATTTCGAATCCGGTAGAAATATTTTCGAATTTGGTTGAAATATTTTTGAATGCGACCGATTTTTCGAATTCTGTAGAAAACGAAACGAAATCCGAAAACGAATTTACTAATTTAACTAATATAACTAAACGAAATTAATTAATTAACTAATTAAAATTAAACTAAACTAAACACATTTTTTCCTTTTGCACATGTCTAAGAATCAACTTGTAGCAATTTTGGTGCCATTAAGGCCTCATGCACACTAGACGTTATAAAAATGCCAGTAGTGTTAGCTGTAGAAAGCTGTAGCATGAAGTTGCTGTGTTTTTGCAGTAGCATTTTTTAGTGTTTTTTCGTTTTTGGGCATCTGAAAACACTCACCGCTAATCTTCTGTTAGTACTTTATGCAAAGTTATCCAGCTTTGTCAACCCAGCTCTCTCTAAAACAGTTGATGGGTGTCTACCAAATATGGGTCATTATTTGATGTGTCCATTGCACTGCTGGCTCCTGGTTTTGTTTAAATATTTCTCCTCCGGGGGCATGTTTAGATATCCGGAATTGGCTGTAATTGATCCCTTTGCGGTCCAGAAGCCCGTGCATGCCTTCTAGAAGCTCGGGGGGCCCGAAGCGGGCCAAGAAGCTGAAATTTCTGTTGACTACCGAAGCCCCGGAGGCTCTATCTCCTGACCGGCAGCCTACTTACATGCGCTCCAGCAACATGGCGTCACAAACTGACCATGAGGAGGCTGCCCCGCCTGGAATTCCAGAGGTGATGGCTGCCATTACAGCGTGCCAGGCGGCACTCACGAACAAATTTGAGGCCGTACAGCTTGACGCCGGGCTGCTGCGGCAGGATCTTGGCAAAATCCGCTCCAGGATCTCAGTGGCGGAGCATAGAGTGGGAGACGTAGAGGACGCTGTGACCAGCCACGAGGCCTCCATAAGAGCGCTCCAAACGAAGGTCAGATCGCTGGAGTATCGGGCGGAGGACGCTGAGAATAGGAGTCGAAGGAACAACCTTCGTATCGTTGGACTCCCTGAGGGGGTGGAGGGTAGGAATCCCACTGTTTTCACGGAGGACCTATTGCGGTCGGTCCTCCCTGCCGCACAGCTGTCGCCGTATTTCCGCCGTAGTTTCGCCGCGGCCTGGACCGGAGGGTGCACCCCCACGCACGCTGATCCTCCGGGTGCTCAACTTCTGCGACCGGGAATGAACTCCTTAGAGCAGCCAGAGTAGTGGGGGACGTTCCCTATCGCAATACTAAACTCAAGCTGTTCCCCAATTATACCCTGGAGACACAGAGGCTGCGCCGGTCCTTCGACACTGTCAAGGCTGCTCTTCGGGTCAAGAACATATGCTACAGCATCCTGTTCCTGGCCAAACTGCGGGTGGTGGACGGAGAGACGGTGAGGATCTTTACCAATCCCAAGGATGCCAGCGCTTGGTTGGAATCGCTACCCCAGGGATAAGACCTGGCTCCCACAGATCTGGAGGAACTTGTACTTGTGAGTGTTTCGATGTGGGTGGCGGCTGAGTTCGGGACTACACCGTGGGGAGGTATGGCTGTTTTTTTGTTTTTTTTCTGTATGACTAGGGCTCTCTTCATCCTGAACTGTGCCACAGGGTGCCCTGCCTCCTCCCTACTGTGGACCCAGCTTTGTAGCCTGGTAGCCACCGTGATGTTGTGCCTTAGCCACCTATACAGACTCAGCTGCCGGCGTTCTCCGTATGTTATCCGCCCATGTTTTTCTTTTCCCCCTTGTTCTATTTGTTCTTTTCTTTTTTATGTTTCTTTGTTTTTAACCCTTTTTTTTGTCCGGAGATCCAGCAACTCATTGCAGAGACATTGATTGATTTACTTATTGTACCCCGCTCTTCCTTGAGTGCATATGTAGGAGAGGGGTGGGTCTAAGTGGTTTGCGATTCCGCTGCCATTCTCCCCTTCTGAACTTGTTTCATAAAAAGTTTTGGGGAATCATGTGCCCTCCCTTGTTCGGGGGTGCACGGGGTGGGGGGGTTGGGTGACCGTTGCTGCCCACGAGTTCTTTGTTATATGGTTTGTTATTTTCACATTAGTAGGCTTGGTTGGTCTGAGAAGGCTTTTGGTGGTTGTGTATACCGGTTGTCTATCCGGGGGCGCGCAGTGCCCGAGCCGTGAGAGTGCAGCGGGCCTGCGGGGGCTGGAGCGGCTGGGGGTCTGCGTGCCCCAGGTTGCACATGGATGGCTTCCCTGTCCGCAGATACTTCTTTTATGGCAGAGTGGGGAATATGGCTGACTTTACAGTTTTATCGTGGAATGTTTGGGGCCTCAACTCTGTCATAAAACGGTCCCTGGTGTTTAAGTATGTACAACGGCATAACCCCATGCTATGCATTTTACAAGAAACACACCTCATAGGTTCCAGGATCCTTGTTTTAAAGCGGGCCTGGGTGGGGACACATTACCATGCTTCCTACTCTAGCTATGCAAGGGGGGTGAGTGTGCTGGTGCATAGGTCGCTGGCTTTTCGGCCCATGCTGATCAGAACTGACCCGGAGGGGTGTTTTGTTCTGATCCATACTTTGCACAGGCACTTTGTGATTTCTGGCTACACAATGAGGGCTCTGCTGATCCCTTGTGTACCTGGGATGCGTTCAAGGCATGGGTTAGGGGTGAATACATGAGAAGAATAGCCAGAAGAAGGAGGGAGTGTGTGCAGTCTCTGCGGCAATTAGAGGATCACGCTCAGGAGCAGGAGAAGAGGTTTTTTTACAGCCCGAGCTCTACTAATTATGTTGCCTGGCAGTGTATTCTTAGGGAGTTATCACTGCTTAGGGTTGACCTAACCAAAAAGTCCATGCTGTCTAGTGCCCAGAGGGTGTTCGAATACGGGGACAAGAATGGGAGGCTTCTGGCCTGGCTGGCCAGGGGGCAATACACCACGACCCATATTGGGAGACTGAGAGACGCTGACGGTTCCCCCTTGACTACCTCCGCTGCGGTCAATACTAGATTCTTGCAGTTTTACCAGGAGCTGTACTCATCCAGGGCTCACTACACGGGTGCTGACTTATCTATGTTCATGGATCGAGTGAACTTCCCAACTTTAGAACCGGCTCAACGGGTGGACTTAGATAGGGATATAACGCTTAAGGAATTGCAGATGGCCCTGGGTTGCATGCAGGCGGGCAAGGCCCTGGGGCCTGATGGCATACCGATCGAGTTTTACTTGACTCATCAGGAGCTGCTGGCCCCTAGGATGGTTTCCCTCCTATCCCAATTTGCCACTCTTGATTCACTTCCGGATTCCATGGCTGAGGCAGTGGTGGTGTTGGTGCCCAAATCTGGCAGGGACCCCGAGGACTGCGCCGCTTATAGGCCTATTTTGCTGCTAAACGCGGATGCTAAGCTGCTTGCGAAGGTCTTGGCACTCCGATTAGCGAAGATGATTGAGGACCTGGTACACCAGAACCAGAAGGGGTTCATGCCGGGGAAGGGCACCGACATCAACATTCAGAGGTTATTTCTTAACCTGGATGTGCCTCATGATAATATGGACACCAGAGTCATAGTTTCTCTGGACGCAGAGAAAGCTTTTGACTCCGTAGAATGGGTCTATCTTTGGGAGGTGCTCCGGAGGTTTGGGGTCGGTCCTAAGTTTTTGGGATGGCTGCGTATGTTATATGGAGCCCCTAGGGCCAGGATCCGCACTAATAACACCCTCTCCAAGTTTTTTCCCCTCCAGAGGGGCACCAGGCAGGGGTGTCCGTTTTCGTCCAGCCTCTTTGCGGTAGCTATTTTGATTTGTGAGTCCGCTGCGGTCCGGGGGCTTAGGGTTGGCCCTCTGGAGGAGAAAATCACACTGTATGCGGAGGATGCCCTGCTATACTTGCAGGATGTGAGGGCTTTGCTGCAGGCGGCTTTACATTTTTTTCAGAATTTGGGAAGTATTCGGGAATTCAAATCAATTGGGCTAAGTCCGTCCTCTTCCCGTTAGATCCCCGGGCCTGGGCGTCGCAGACACCATCTCCGCTGTTGTGGGTAAGAATTTAAATACTTGGGCATAGTGATAACGAGGGACCCCCGGGCCTTTGGTCGCCATAACCTTCAGCCCATAGTCAGGAAGCTTAGGGAGCACTGCGCTAGGTGGAGGGATCTCCTGTTATCCCTGCTTGGACGGATTAATATGCTTAAAATTATGTACCTCCCGCGGTTTCTTTATATGTTCCGCAACTGCCCGGTGTGGCTCCCTGGCTCCTTTTTTGGGGAGCTGGGGGGACACATTGGCACGTTTCTGTGGGGAGGACGATCCCCCAGGCTGGCCAGGTCTACCCTACAGCTGCCGGTTCGGTGCGGGGGCCTGGCTATGCCGAATCTGCAGGTTTACTATTGGGCGGTGATGTTAGTTACCGTAAGGTGGTGGTTTGAGCAGTCTAGGACCAATGCAGCAGTGGGTCTGGAAGCAGCTATTTTAGATTCCTTGACGGAGCTGGGTAACTTGGTGTACAGGGGGCCCAGAGCTTACCGGCCCCTTCCGTCCCCTACTAAAATGACCTTGCGGGTCTGGGCGGTGGCCAGGAAAAGATTTATCCGGGGGGATCAACATTCACCCTTTACCCCTTTGTGGGGAAACCCATCTCTTGCCCACTTCCAGACAATTCCAGACCCGCAGCTGTAGGCCCGGTTCGGTATTAGGATTCTCCAAGACATTTTCGGGGAGGGCTCCCTGCTCCCCTTTCGGAGCTTGGTGGAGTCGGCTGGGCTCCCTGATGGCATGCTTTTTAGGTATTACCAGTTGAGGCATGCGGCCAGGGCCCAGTTTCCTAGATCTATCACTCTGCAAACGGATCCCGTTGAGGCCACCCTGGTGCAGGAATCCCTCAAGAAGACTCTCACCACGTTGTACCAGGTCCTGCTGGGAACTAATTCTCCTAGGATGAACACCCTCTGGGATAAGTGGCACGCGAACATCCCTAGTTCAGCAAACCTGGGAGGAATGTTTTGGAGATGGGTCTAGGCTGTTGATATCCTCCAAGGATAGATTGGTCCACACTAAATTCTTGCATCGAGTATATTACACGCCGCAGAGACTGCACAGGATTTACCCCCACAGGTCTCCGGAGTGCCCTAGGTGCCACTCACCTGATGGCACCTATCTACATATGTTCTGGGATTGTCCCCGCATTGCCAGGTTCTGGTCGGCCGTTTTTGAATGTATTAATATACGTCTCCAATTAAGCTTACCTGTGTCACCCGAGCTGACCCTCCTGGGGGTTCATGATGATGACCAGCGACTGAGATACACCAAGCTGCTAATTTCACTCCTGGTGTTTTACGCCAGGAAGGAAATCCTTTGGCATTGGATATCACCTTTTCCCCCCACAATGGAGTCTTGGGATGCCATGGTTAATGCAGTCCTCCCTTTGTATAAACTGACTTACATGGCTCGAGGGTGTCCACAGAAATTTGACCGAATATGGTTACCATGGTTGGAACAGTTCTGATGGATTGGTGTATAGGATGTGGGAGCCCCCCCTCCCCTTTCCCCCCTTGCCCCTCCCCCCCCTTCCTACTCTTCCCTTCCGAGGAGGTAATTGCAAGCGTAGCCTGTTGAATAACCTTTGTAAACACTGTTTCAGTCAATGTCTGGATATACTGTTGCTTCTAGTAAGCCACTCCTGTATTGTACAAGCCTGTTTATACTGTCTGAATGCCACACTGTTATATGATGTCTTCTCAATAAAACCAACCTTGTTGTTAAAATATTTCTCCTCCAATCCTTCCCTACCCCTGCTGCTGTAATCTTCCAGTGCAGTGGGAGTTAATAGAGCTGAGGGAGGTCTGAAGGGCACTCATCAAGGTAAAAAACAGTCTTTGAATAGACTACATAACAGAATGGTCTGGCAAAAGTCAGATGCCGATCTAAAGCAATGGACTTTATAGGCTTAATATCGCAGACTACACATGCTCTATTTTTAGGGGTACCAGAAGTCCTTTCACATATAGCAGAACTTTTGAATAGTAAATAGCAGTAACCGTATGCTTCCGTTAGCCAAATCTGCCAGGTCAACATTTTGCCAATCCTTGGCTCCTTGGACCTGATGGGGCAGAACAGAGCAGCACTAAATATGTTTTATAAAAAGAGAGTATGTTTCAATATCAATCACAGATTAAATAAATCATGCAAGTTATTAACATTATTCCAATGACCCTATGCCCACCCATAGGCTATGCTCTTGTACGTTTTCTGGTCCATTACAGTGTAGGCTTGTGCAATTCGTTTCTTAACGAATCGAAATTCGGCCGAATTTTGCATCTTTCGGACATTCGGATGCATCCGAATGTCCGAATAAAAAAATAACGAATAACAACGAATACGAAAGAAATATAACGAATGAATCCGAATGAATTCGAATGAATTTGGTAATTCTTTAAAGATCTAATGAAACAAAAGGTCAGCTCAAAGTAAATCTTATAGTCCAATCAGCTAATTCATTTTGTGTCGGAGGTTGGATTACTGGCAAAGTGAATTCCTGAGAACAGAGTTAGAAGGGTGTTGCATTGTATTTGAGCCAAGGAGAAGAGACGTTGTCATTATGTGTGTTAAAAGATTCAAAAAACAAAGGACTTTCCAAACTACGAATCATTATCACGAATGTCTATACATACATAAATAGCGAATTTCAACGAATAAGAACGAATGAATTCGACACTCTACGAATAATAACGAATTATCCGAAAACGTATTAACGTAACATAACGAATATAACAGAACGAAATGATGTATTTTACGAATGACAACGAACCAAAACTAAACAAAATTTTCTGTTGTGCACAAGTCTATTACAGTGATTTCAGTTATATGTACAGATATACTAATAATGTTAATAATGTTGCATGATTTTTTTATGGGATATTTTTTCAGGCATTTTTGCCTAATGCCCCATACACACGGTTGGATTTTTCTATGGAAATTCTGTCGGAAATTCCCATCATGTGTAGGCTCAATTGGACAGTTTCCATTGGAATTTCTGTCACACCAAATTTGAGATATGGCTCTCAAATTTTCCGACAACAAAATCCGTTAGCATAAATTCCGACTCACAAAGTGCCACGCATGCTCAGAATAAATTACGAGATGGAAGCGCTTGGTCTGGTAAAAATAGCGTTCGTAATGGAGATAGCATATTCATCACGCTGCAATTTTTTAAATAGTTTAATGCAGTGCATTCTCTTCTTCTTAAGAATGCTAGAAGAATGAAGTTGTAAATTTGTTAAATACTGTTGCGCACAACCTTTGCCAGATGGGTCTGATATTATTTTTAGGAAGCTGCTCACATATAAAAGTGTTCTCTACACTCCAAAATCTAAATAAACAGTGTTTATGTGGCGCTACCTAGATAAAGGAATCATATATAATTTCTTATAAATATGGATTCTCAGTGAAATAAATAAATTATCATAAATAATAATAGTGCATCTAATAAAAAATATATATATATATATATATCTATATATATATATAAAAATAAGAAAATATAAAGGGGATGTTACCAATATAAAAAGATTCAAAATTAATTATATAAATATATCAATATGTGCAAATGTGCAAAAGTGTAATTAATAAAATCCACCAAGAAAATGTGTTACTCCCAATATGGATTAAATACAATATCACAAACATAAACAATTATTTGTGTATATAGAGTATTGAATATGTGCAAATGTGCAAAAGTGCAATTCGTATGATGTGATTGTGTGTTTTACGAATTTCACTTTTGCACATTTGCACATATTCAATACTCTATATACACAAATAATTGTTTATGTTTGTGATATTGTATTTAATCCATATTGGGAGTAACACATTTTCTTGGTGGATTTTATTAATTACACTTTTGCACATTTGCTCATATTGATATATTTATATAATTAATTTTGAATCTTTTTATATTGGTAACATCCCCTTTATATTTTCTTATTTTATATATATATATATAGATATATATATATATTTTTTTTTTATTAGATGCACTATTATTATTTATGATAATTTATTTATTTCACTGAGAATCCATATTTATAAGAAATTATATATGATTCCTTTATCTAGGTAGCGCCACATAAACACTGTTTATTTGAAAGAATGAAGTTGTTTTGCAGCTCACATTCACACAGAGATCTCACAAACTGATTTCTTTATTATTTCTCCTGATCTCATGAATAATATGATTTTTTTTTTTGTCAGATCTCCGTAATAATGTTTATCATTTTTGTTTCTTTTTTTAATCAAGATCTACATTTTTTCTTTTTTTTTTTCTAGTGCTCTCCATAATATTATTTTTGTTTTGTGTGTCAAGTTAACACAACACCATTATTATCTTGTATTTTTTAACCTCAAGGAGGTTGGTTGGCGTTGGTGTCCCTTGTTAATTTGACATTGTATTTTGGAAATGTACCTGCCCACTCACAAACAAACTGTCCTTTTTGAAGTAAAACACATAGGCAAGTATTTGTGAAAAATAAATAGCCATTTATTGTGGGTCATAACAAAATAATGAGGAAGGCAACGCTGGAGAAACTGCTGAAATTAGTGAAGCCTTTGTACCCCAGGGCACACATCAACTGTTTGCAAGCCAAAAAAAGCCTGAGGAGTCCATATAATAGTGAGCACAATCGGGCCAGCACTACAAGAGATCAGGAACAGCAGCAGATTACATATCTGTCCCCAGGCTCTGGTCATACACAGCCTGCATCTTTTGTCAGACCAGACTGAACCCAGGCCATCACTCTCTGGTCTTCCTTACACGCTTCTTCCAGGCTGTGGCTCTGGTGTTGGAGTTGTGGCAGGAGCTGGAGGAGGAGGAGGACCATGGTTCAACTCACAAACGTGGCTTTGGCTTGTGAGTTTTTCTCTCAACCTCTTATTTAGGGTTTGCAAGATCACTTCCTTACATAAGAGGCGTTGTCTCTCCTCCATTTCCAGCATTTTGCAGGCTGTCATTTAGGCACAGTCCTCTTGAAGACTGGGGGAGGTTTCTGAGGGTTGCAGTAATCTTCAGAAATAGGCCAAGTGCTGCATCTTCCTCTTCCTGGCCGGGGAGGGGGTGGCTGGCTGCCACTTTCCACTGCCTCCTCCTGGCTGAGACTTTCCTGCATATGAAAAAGGGACAAAGTTTTATTTTTTGGTTCATCAACCACACACAATTTTCAGCTCATGGCTGTTGCAAATGGAATGTTAATATATAGAAAACACTATCATTCTGACCCCAGCATTTTTCAGTATTGTCCCAATCATTTGTGGCCACTACTGTCTATTGATATGTAAAACACTTTGTGAAATCAGAAATTAGTGATTAAAACTAACATATACTTAACATCATTCATTTGGAAACCAGAAATATTTTTAAGAATGCTATTCCTGACTCAAGCTGGGACCCTCCACATGCTGCTGCCTGGAAGGCCCAGGTTGGTCATTGGAAGCCACAGCTGGGGGGGGAAAGAAGCCTTGAAGGAAGACTGGAGAGTGCTGGCCTGGGTTCCCTCTGGTCTGACAGAAAATGCAGTCTGTCATAGTACCACAGCCTGGGTACATAAATATGATCTGCTGGTAAGCACTGAAAAACAAATGCCGGTGCTGAAAATCAGATACGAGCGGACAAGAACGTACTGAAAATCAAATACGTAATAGAAATACGAACCCACAAGTACAAACTGAAGAGCAGTAACGATAGGAAAAGCAGGAGGCTGAAAAGCGCAAATTGTCTGTCACCAAACTTCTACTAACACGAGATTAGCGGAAGGAGCCCAAAGGGGTGGCACACTTGGTATTGAACTCCCTCTTTCTAGTCCCATTGTACCTGTTGTATGTCACTGCATTCTTGACGTTCGCAAATTCAACCAACTTTGTCTGAC